>NC_140594.1:262568741-263818741 GCF_964204655.1 Triturus cristatus
TTGAATCCTCTCTGTTGGCGCCTTTGTTGCTGCCCTAAAAAAACTGGTTGGTATTCCCTGTTGTTTACCTGACCTCCTTCTCTTGTGTCAGTTCTGTTTCGTTGTTCCTGATTTCTTTCCCCTTCTGATTCAGAACTGTTGTATGATGTATCGGAGAATGTCACATTCTTCCTGTGGTACCTATTCCTATTGTAGGTAAATTGTTTACCATTGTACTCTGTAGGTGCTGGTTGCTCATAATAGTCTTTCTGAATATATGGGTACACAGATTCATTTTTGTAATTAGCTATGTCTTTACGTAGCTTGTTTGTTTTTTTGTTTATCATATATTCTTGATAGCCGCTGATGTCTTCCTTTATTTCATCTAATTTTTTCTTCGCGTCATCTAGCGTTGTGCTTTCGTTTAGTTGTTTCTCAAGGGTCTCGATCTCCTCCCTTTCTATTATAATAATGGCTTGTGCGGTTTCTATTATGAGCAACATCCAATCGCGACTACATCTGTTCGCGATTAGTGTCCAGCTTTCCTTGAACTTCTCATTATTCACGAATAAACCCGGTTCGTTTCTAATCTGAAGTCCTACAGGTATAATGCCCTTCCTGCAATACTGAATGATAAACTCAGAATGTAATTCCGTGCGTATCATTTTTTTCTTTAGGTTCCAAAGTTTATTCCACCTCTCATCATCGTTTTTTGTTAATGTCATGGAATTAATGGTTTTTGATGAATCTCCTATCAGTTGTTTAAATTGGTCTTCTGAGAAGCCAAACGTGCGTAAAGTATCCATTTTATAGGGTAGCGCCCACTCTCCAGCTGCAAGAGCTGTAGAACAATCTCAAAAAAGAGAGTTTCCCAGGGACCAGAAAGGACTGGGTGTCAGATATTTATCAAAAAAAGATTCCTTTCTGTGTATTACTCTTTTAGTTGGTGACCATGAGGCCTACACATTTAGATCAATAACCTTTGATTTTTGACTGTGACACTGGACAAATATTATTACTCCAGACTAGAATATACTTTTTGTTACTCTCAAAATTTATTTTTCATAGGAAAACACTTATGTTCAATAAAATCATATTTTAAAATTGCATTCAATATATACTCTGATTGGGTGCTCTGGTACAGTCTTATATATGCTATCTAACAATTCCGTATTACGGTATCTATCTCAGAGTCACACACACTTCAAATCATGTACTTTCAAAATTGCAAATTAAATACTACACAAATACATTTCATATGCTTTAAAAAGTCCCACTGTCGACGCGTTTCGGTGCATAGGTTACAATAGTAGCACCTTCCTCAGGACGGACAAGAATTTAAAACCAAAGTTTTGTTCTTCTTTCTAAAAAAGAGAATGCATATAATTAATACCATTTCCCTATGGAGAGTTGATTCTAGTTCTGGGCTATGCTGTTAGTGTCACTTATACATATTGTCTGCCCTTACTTTAAGTGTAGGGGTTGAAGTCCTTCTGTGGGTGTTCAGGACGACTTTATCACCTCTCAACTTTTGTGATTTTAGACCACTTGCATCATAGTCAGTGGAGTCATAGAATTCTACAAAAAGAGCATGGAGTTATTTCACCATACTTTTTGAGCCTATTAGCCTATTCTCATGCTGTTAAGCAAAACACTTACTTTTAAAAAGTCACGTTGACACATGTTCAATGGTGTCTTAAAGCAGGTACGTCTTTCGATATGCACCGCCTGTATTCAATTGTTTAGCTGTGCCTGTAAGGTACATAGATAATGCTATATACTTCAAATAATGATGTCATGGCACTGGTGTTTATTCTCAACAAATACATCCATATACCTACCAATAGGTTTTTCGCCTAATGTTTAAGTTCAGGCTGTCCTTCCCTGCACCTTTTCAAGTGGTGTCCTGATACCTGTACCGGAATAACATGACGTTCAATTTAAGTGTACAGTTATCCATAGATCATGGCTTTAGACATCTACCTATCCCCTACTCCTTCTAAATTAGAAAGGGGTTCAGTACATACCAGTTAGAGCCTGCAATATCTTGTGGCAGCCTGAATCTTGACAACGCTGTCTTCTTTTCTTTAAGCGCTGTCAGCCACACTGTAGGTTTTCTTGGGGGTGTTTTTACTTTTACTCCCAACCTGTGTATTAAAAGTCATATTGGAGGAGGTTTTATTTAGATCCTCGCATAGAAGAATCTTCTTATCGCATTCCCCAGATTTTGCCAAATTTGCTAATTACAAGTATGTCCTCTACTCTCATTGTCACTCATGCTGTTTTAAAGCAGTGCTGAGGTGTACTTTAATATTTCTTTATCAGAGGTAACTAACAGAAACCGTGCCCTGTTCGCTTTGCAGTGCTACAGCGTTAAAAGCGATTGTCACAAGCAGCCCCTCCCCTGGGCACTCGAATGTATGTAGAGTGAGGGAGAGAATCTTTTCTCCTATGCAGGATTCCAAGACTGAAATCCTAGGAAAGGGGGAAAGTTGTGGTACTCCTTTTCTGAAGACCTTAGTCTATCAGCTTGCATTAAGCAAGTGCTCTAGGGAGGGTCATTAAGCAAGTGCTCTAGGGAGGGGCTGCTTGTGACAATCGCTTTTAACGCTGTAGCACTGCAAAGCGAACAGGGCACGGTTTCTGTTAGTTACCTCTGATAAAGAAATATTAAAGTACACCTCAGCACTGCTTTAAAACAGCATGAGTGACAATGAGAGTAGAGGACATACTTGTAATTAGCAAATTTGGCAAAATCTGGGGAATGCGATAAGAAGATTCTTCTATGCGAGGATCTAAATAAAACCTCCTCCAATATGACTTTTAATACACAGGTTGGGAGTAAAAGTAAAAACACCCCCAAGAAAACCTACAGTGTGGCTGACAGCGCTTAAAGAAAAGAAGACAGCGTTGTCAAGATTCAGGCTGCCACAAGATATTGCAGGCTCTAACTGGTATGTACTGAACCCCTTTCTAATTTAGAAGGAGTAGGGGATAGGTAGATGTCTAAAGCCATGATCTATGGATAACTGTACACTTAAATTGAACGTCATGTTATTCCGGTACAGGTATCAGGACACCACTTGAAAAGGTGCAGGGAAGGACAGCCTGAACTTAAACATTAGGCGAAAAACCTATTGGTAGGTATATGGATGTATTTGTTGAGAATAAACACCAGTGCCATGACATCATTATTTGAAGTATATAGCATTATCTATGTACCTTACAGGCACAGCTAAACAATTGAATACAGGCGGTGCATATCGAAAGACGTACCTGCTTTAAGACACCATTGAACATGTGTCAACGTGACTTTTTAAAAGTAAGTGTTTTGCTTAACAGCATGAGAATAGGCTAATAGGCTCAAAAAGTATGGTGAAATAACTCCATGCTCTTTTTGTAGAATTCTATGACTCCACTGACTATGATGCAAGTGGTCTAAAATCACAAAAGTTGAGAGGTGATAAAGTCGTCCTGAACACCCACAGAAGGACTTCAACCCCTACACTTAAAGTAAGGGCAGACAATATGTATAAGTGACACTAACAGCATAGCCCAGAACTAGAATCAACTCTCCATAGGGAAATGGTATTAATTATATGCATTCTCTTTTTTAGAAAGAAGAACAAAACTTTGGTTTTAAATTCTTGTCCGTCCTGAGGAAGGTGCTACTATTGTAACCTATGCACCGAAACGCGTCGACAGTGGGACTTTTTAAAGCATATGAAATGTATTTGTGTAGTATTTAATTTGCAATTTTGAAAGTACATGATTTGAAGTGTGTGTGACTCTGAGATAGATACCGTAATACGGAATTGTTAGATAGCATATATAAGACTGTACCAGAGCACCCAATCAGAGTATATATTGAATGCAATTTTAAAATATGATTTTATTGAACATAAGTGTTTTCCTATGAAAAATAAATTTTGAGAGTAACAAAAAGTATATTCTAGTCTGGAGTAATAATATTTGTCCAGTGTCACAGTCAAAAATCAAAGGTTATTGATCTAAATGTGTAGGCCTCATGGTCACCAACTAAAAGAGTAATACACAGAAAGGAATCTTTTTTTGATAAATATCACATATAAAAGTAACATACAAATAGACGTATACCTGTGTTTTATACATCTAGCGTCTTTAGATGCATAACACGTATGAGAATACATGTGGAACTACAGACATACCTTAGTCACAAGACCATGCAGACCTTAAAAACTTCACAGACCGCACTTCCCATTTCAAGCAGACACGTAAAATGTAATGGCATATTTCAAGTGTAGTTTGCCACAGACTCATACACAGTAGCCTAATAAGTAATCCTTGTGGCAACATGTCTTAAAACTCTTGTTTGTGCTGCAGCTTCACCATTCTACTACCACTCAGAGTGTTGGGCCTACCCACATATAAAGCAGCAACACTTCGCATATCTCTGTTGCAAATCTCACCATATTCCTGAAAGAATGCATGCATGTGTCTGGACCTTTTTCTAGTGGTGTCATATATAAAAGAAATATGCAAATAGATGTATACCTGTGTTTTATATGTCTAGCAGCTTCAGACACATAACACATATGAGAATACATGTACAAGTAGAGAATTACCTCAGTCACAAGACCATGCAAACCTTAAAACTTCTCAGACTACACTTCCATTTCAAGCAGACATCTAATATTTTGTGGCATATTTCAAGTGTACCTTTCCACCGACTCATACAAAGTACCTTAATCCCTAATCCCTCTGCCAACATGTCTTAAACCTCACTTTAGAGCTGCAGCCTCACCATTCTACTACTAACTACTCTGGGTGTTGGGCCTATCCAAATATAAAGGAGCAACCCTTTGCATATCTCTGTTGTAAGGCTCACCATATTCCTGAAAAAACGCATGCATGTGTCTGTACCTTTTGCTAGTGGCGTCATATATAAAAGAAACATAAAATAGATGCAGTCCTGTGTTTTATGCGTCTAGCATCTTCTGATACATAACACATATGAGAATACATGTGAACTTAGACACATACTTCAGTCACAAGACCATGCAGACCTTAAAACTTCACAGAATGAAGTTCCCATTTCAAGCAGACACGTAAATTTATATGGCATATTTCAAGTGTAGTTTTCCACAGACTCATACAAAGTAGCCTAATGACTAATCCCATTACCAACATGTCTTACACCTCACTTTTGAGCTAACCTTTCACTATTCTGCAACTACTTAGGGGGTTGGGACTAGCCAAATTAAAAGCAGTAACCCTTTGCATGTGTCTCTTGTAAGTCTCACCATATTCCTGAAAGAGTGCATGTATGTGTCTGCACATTTTCCCACTGGCATCATGTGTAAAAGAAACATACAGATAGACATATACCTGTGTTTTAGCCGGCTCTGGTGGCTCAGTGGACTAATGCGTCCATTGCAGGGGCCGGGGTTCGACCTCATGGTCACAGGTTCAAATCCCAGGTGGTCCACTCAGCCTTTCATCCATCTGAGGTCGGTAAAATGAGTAACATTGAGGTGGGTAACAATGAACATCTGTTATTCAGCGCAAAGAGACCTCTGGGTGAACGTGCGCTTTACAAATACACATGTTATGTAAGTGTGAGAATACATGAGCAACTACACACATACCTCAGTCACAAGTCCATGCAGAACTTAAAAATTGACAGACTGCACTTCCAATTTCAAAGAGACACCTAAAATTATGTGGCATACTTCGACTGTACCTTTCCACAGACTCATACAAACTACCATAATCACTTATCCATCTATCAATGAACACATATTATTATGCACAAACTATTTAAATCATCATTTCAGTACAATAAAACAAAGTACAATACACATCTATACATATCGTAACATATTTCAAACATCACACTTCTCTGATCATTTCAAAACTTTGAAAATAAAGCTCTTCAAATATAAAAATATCACTACAAAGAGTGAAGCACTACTAAATAATATATAACACGACTTAAAAATGTGTAACTCACCTTTCAAATAGTGTGGCAGAATATCAAATATCAGAAACTCATGAAAGATTTTCTTTGCACACATTAAATGTAATGCACCACTCTCAACAAGCTAAAACCAGTAATGGCAAACTTTCCCTCTCTTTCTGCACATAAATATATGTAACTAACAAATCACATTGCTTTCTACATCGTTTCAAATCGTGAAAAACATTTCTATTGGTTAGACATATTAACCCTTTCTAACTGTATTCTAAAAGTGCCCAAACTAGTTCTGTAATTTTTTGTAGTTAAGACTTCACCGCGGTGCAGCAGTGTAGTGTCGCGATGGAGCCGCAAATCCATACGGGAGTTCAAAAACCTATTACTAATAATACTAGTTTGTTTTTAAAACAACAGACTACTTCTACCCATACTACTGACTTAGAAAGACTTACTTTAGCAACATATCATTTATATATAAGTTACCATTTCACATTTTAAATCCACAGTTAACTTTCAACCCTTCCCCCATTCTGCTTAATCCCAGTTTCCATAGTAACAGTTTCTGCAACATTCTACTGTACTGGGAAGTCACAGGTTTACCATATTTTCAAGTTCAGCACAGTAGCTTACAAATGCAAATAGCAGGTGTGGTTTACTTCTGCAAAAAATTACCTTATCCTATCTCCTGTACCTTTCAAAAAATTTTTAATAACCAATCATAAACATGCTTCTTCAGGAAAGTAACATGCATAATCCCATTTTTGAGTGCACAATGTTGATGATCAGCCAATCAGTTATCGGTTTTCTCAAAAACAGCAGACTCTCCACTCCTTCAGCCAACTGACTACCTCTGCTAGAGATATCTTTTGATTCCTTCCAGACATCCCTTCAAAATGATTACAGTATGGATTGTAGGGCACAGCTATGTTTTCTGGTGCAAAAGAAATGCTGACAAACACCTAGGTTTGCAAAATGTGGATATTAAATGGTTTGCACAGAGATGATTAAAGTGGAACCAATTGATGCCTTTGGTTAAAACGTTTTTGCATCTCCAACCCCCTGACCTCATGGTTGTGCACTGTGGTGGCAATGACCTAGGCACATTGACTGGGGTAGGGCTAGAATAGCTAACGAAGGATACCTTTGCACAATTGATGTTCCTTTTGCCACAAATTGTCCTTGTTTACTTTCATATATGCCAAAGACAAAAATAGAAGTGGTCAAATCAATTCTGTCCACACATTGAGAAAGCTAAGAAGAATGTCAATAAAGCTGTTCACAGATGAAGGAGTTGAGGTTGTTGAGTATTTCTCAACAACCTTAAGCTGTGCGTCTGCACTCACATGTATCTCCAATAAAGTCATAATGAAAGCAAGGTCTCTTTTTTAGAGCCACCCTATAACCCAACAGTCAATCTTATTTTTCTGAAACCTACATACACTTTTTTATTTTTGTGTGGATTCACAAAGCCGGCGTGAATACGCAAAACAAAAGCACAAATTTAATACTACAACACAATGCACTTTTCAAGTTTAACTTTAAAAATAATATATTAGTACTAACTCAATCAAATGTAATGTGATTATTAACTTTAATTTCACTAAGTCTATAAAAAAGTTCAGAAATGCAACACTACCTTCTAAATGTTATACTATTAGATTATTTATTTATGGTAGATCCGTGAATCCACTGCGACATTACACTGGGGGCCATGCTGAGAGCAGCAATGGAGTCGTGACTCCTATGACGAGAGAAATAAAAATAATTAATGCCCCCCAGTTCCGTTATCCGATTTCGGCCCCAAGAACCCCATCCCCGGGTCCCAGCAAAAATTTATTTATGGAAGGGGGCCCACATGGCATCCCTTCCCTAGGCCTCTTTTGGCCCCGGGGACCCCACCCCCGGGGCCTGGCCTCACGTTGGGGACCATGGGGGGAGCCCCAATGCCCCCGCGGTCCCTGCCGGCTCTCCACCACCTGCGGGAGCCGGCATTGCTTTTAGACAAAGGGAGCTGATGACATGCAGCTCCCTCTGCCCACAAGCAAATCTGCTTCGTATCATGGAAGCGAGAGCAGTTTTTCTGCTCTCGCTTCCATGAAGCAAAGCAGAAGTTTGCTATGGCCCGCGCCTGCCATAGCAAACTACAATGCCCCAGGGTGGGTACCCCAGGACATTGCTGGAGCTGGCCCTGGGGAGTGGCAGTCCCCAGGGCCAAGGATGGCTCCTGGAGGGGCGGCTGCTCTCCCATCAAGTTTGAAGGCCCGGGGATTGGTGGTCCCCGGGGCAGTGTGGGGGGGGGCTCCTGCCTCCGCACTTAAAAATAAAGCCCCAGGGAGGTGGCAGTCCCCAGGCCTGTGGGCCCCGCATAATAATTAACCACCGGGGGCTTAAAATAAACAAAGCAGGGCAGGATTCGTGGACCCTACACAAATCTTGCTGCATTTATTTGTAAAAAAAAGCTTTTTTCAGCCCTGGAGGTCCCTGTGGGGCCCATAGCAGGCCTAGGGGGTCAGGGTGTTTCTACCCTGCCCCCTTTTCTTTTTTTTATCATTTCTTTCACCTTTTATCTTCAGTTGAACCGAGTCACAAGATGACTGCCAACACTTCCTGGTTTGATGTGTTGGCAGACAATCAGAAGTCATATCATGATCGGGAGAGTTCACTGATCCACTGCGGTCAGCAGATACTAATATTTTTTATTTATCATTTTCTCAGGAACTACTGAACAGATTTACACCATTTAAAGCAAGGAGTGCACCCTGGACCAAGAGCTACCTCTCTGCCAAATTTGGTGTAATTGAGCTCAGCAGTTTGGGCTGTAGCTGCGACAAACGTTTCCTACGGAAATTAAGATGGAGAAAACATGTTTTGGGACCCTCCTTTTTTCTTGGTCCCCGCTTGATGACCCACCCCGAAACTTACAGGACAGGAGCTGACCTGATCAGGGCCATTCGTGTTGAAACAAGGTCTTAACTATAACTACCGCCGCCAGTAGGTTTATATATATATATATATATATATATATATATATATATATATATACATATATTTTCGCTCCAAATTCTCCTGGAATATGCCAAGGAAACATCACTCATGGGGGCAGTTTCATAAGATTTATTATAGAACCACAGGCACAACAGATGCGTTTCAGCAACAGCCTTTCTCGATGTATGCCGGTAAACGCCATGACCACCATTTTAAATGCATCAATCATTACTCATTTGCTGGTATCGACATAGACAAAGGACATTTCAAATTGAAATGGTGTGACCCTACCAAAAGTCCCTCCATCTTGGACATGTTTGCGGTTATCATACAACTCAGGCACGTCTTTACTTATTTGTGTAAAACATATGTCAAAACACAAACAAATTAATCCCTAAGCAAACAAAGGGTAAAAGATGAATAATTCCCTCCACAATGATGCGAAGTAGGAGCTGGTTAGAAATACATCATGTAGTTAATACATTCATAATGTATACATGCAATCATGTTAACCTTCACCCGATTCCACAGTCACATTCCCTGAAAAAGGTCACTCCATATATCTCGCCCTGAATGGGCCTTTTCATGCACAGATTGTCCAATGGTTGGATCTCGCCCTGGATGGGCACATTGTTATGAAGATGTCAGGATGGAACAGTATAACAATCAAAATATGGTGGAAAAGCAGCAAAATGCCTAATCAAAATATTAACATCTCAAAATTCCATGTCTACTTCACAGCCGTGAAGGAATAAGCGTTAGTTACAAATGTCATATATTACATTGAGAGACAAATCAAATCAAGCAATATTAGAGACCAGCACAGCAGTAATACCAGAGAGAGGAGCCTTCTAGATTTAATCTCCTAAATGTACTGCCAATTCTTCACTACTATTAAGTCCTAAAGGAGCCTTAGTTTGGAGATCAATGATATAGCGGGATTCTAACCGTCTAAGGCTTCGAACCCTGTCTCCACCCCAAGGATTGGCTGGGACTTGAACTATGCAGTAGTAGCTAAGACTATCTCTGTTGCATTGATGCTTCAGATTAAAATGACACGCAACAGGATAGGCTTTATCCCCATTCGTTATTGCACGCATATGTTCCGGAATCCAGATTTTACTTGGATGAATTGTGCTGCCTATGTATTTAAGGCCGCTGGGACATACCAGGCAATATACTGTGTAGGGTGTCGTACAGGTCAGGAACTTCCTTATTCTTCTGGGGACATCAGTAGCTGGAGTATCATAAGACAATACCCTTTTGCTAGCTTTGCAGGCCTTGCATTTCCCACAGAGGAACAACCCGTTCAGTGGGCCCAGCATCGGTTTATTCGCCTCATTAGTTAGACGACTATGAACCAAATTATTCCTTAGGGACCTAGCCCTCTTAAAGGTCACTAGAGGATTATTGGGGCAATCACACCCTATCACTGTATCAGATAAGAGCGTATGCCAGTTTTTCTTTAAGATCTTCCTAAGATCTCCTGCATCCTCAGAATAGGTAGTTATAAGTCTAAACTTATCCTGATTACTGGGAATTTCCTTGGGGGCTGGTACACATCTCTTTTTTGCTACCTTGTAACAGTTCCTCAAGGACAGCATGGCTATAGCCTCTCACACTAAAGCGACACATGCTGTACTTGGCAGCTAGTTGCAATTCAGAATCACTGGAACAGTTTATCTTAAGTCTTAACAGCTGCCCATAGGGGATACTGTCAATCAGAATTCTCGGATGGCTACTGGAGGCATGGAGAATCGAATTCTCTGCCGTGGATTTTCTATGGAACTTCGTGCACAGTTTCCCTTTATCCACATATATGGTGAGGTCTAGATAATTACCAGAGAAGGAGCTCGCTTTCCCAGTGAATTCCAAATTAACCTCATTCGTGTTCAGTTTCTCAATATATGTGTGTGCTGTCTCAGGAGGCCCGCTCCATATAATAAACAGGTCATTGATGTAACAATGCCAGGTAACAATCCTGTCTGTCCATGTTCCCATGGATGTGGCCCAGGCCACCTGCTCCTCCCACCAGCCCACAAATACATTTGCGTAGGTGGGGGCGAAGCAAATGCCCAAGGCCATCCCAGGTACTTCAAAAGTTAAACTAGCATACTTTCTATACTACTAATGAGTATTTGTAACATATATTATGTGAGTGGCTGTGTCACTTTTTGTACCCATATGTGAGTGAGTGTCTGAGTGCCTGAGTGCCTGTATAGGTGTGTGAGTGGCTGTATAAGTAGGTGTGTGAGTAGCTGTGTGAGTGAGTAAATGGCTGTGTGAGTGACGGTATTGGTAAGTGAGTAGGTGTGTCAGTGTCTTTGTGGGTGAGTGAGTGGCTCTTAAATGGCTTGTATGGGTGGGTGAGTGTGTGTGTAAGTGACTGTATGGGTGAGTGAGTGGCTGTTTGGTTAAGTGAGTTGGTGTGTGAGTGGCTGTATTGTAGAGTAATTGTCTGTGTGAATGGATGTATGGGTGAGTGAACAGATGTGTGAGTGCCCATAAGGATGAGTGAGTTGGTGAGTGTATGGATTAGCATGTGGCTGTGTGTGTGGCTGTATGAGTAAGTGACTCGTTGTATGAGTAGCTTTATGGGTGAGTGGCTGTGAATGCTGATATGAGTGAGTGAGTACATGGGTGTTTGAGTGGCTCTATGGATGGTCTCTGAATGGGAATGGGTATGGGAGTGTATGTGTGTGTGTGAGTGGGTCTATGAGAGGTTGAATAGGGGTGTGAGTGGGTCTGTGGATGACATCATCAGTGATGTCATTTGAGATGTCATCAGTGATGTCACTGAGCATGTCATGAGTGATGTGACATAAGAAGTGCCTTGCGGGGGTGAAAATTATAGTTAGCTCAGGTAACTATAACAGCTGAATTTCACTGGTTTTGTACAAGTGAAAGGTGGGCATACATAGGGCACGGGGGTCCACAAAGCCCCCTGATTTATTTAGCAAAAGCTCCAGGGTGGTGGTGATCCCTGGGGCAGAGGTGAGTTGGCGAGACCCCTCAATTAGCCATGTTGAGGTGGGCATAAGGAATTGGGCCCCGTGGGCCCCCGCCTATATTATTTTATTTATGCCTGCATGCTGCTGGGACCTGTCCCACCCGGGGCAAACTATTAAAGAAGCATGGAAGCCTGTACTTCTTTTTTTTAAGTGGGAGCAATTTCTTTTAAATTCTTTTTTGCCCCTCTGGGACCCCTCCAAGGGCCTAGACAGCTAGAGTATCACTACCCTGGCCCCTTCTCTCTTTTTTACATTTTTGTTTTGGGACTCGGCTGAAGCCGCGTCCCAAGATGGCTGCCAACACTACCTGGTTTGAAGTGTAGACAGTCAATCAGATCGAAGCACAGGGCTGGCAGAACCTCGGAGCATCCACATCACTATATATGCTAATTTTAATTTCTGATAATAACTCTGCAACTACTGAACGGATTTACACCAAATAAGAAAAAGGCACTTCTCTGGACCAATATCTACATTTCTTCCAAATTTGGTGCAATTCCGTTCAGTGGTTCGGGGTGAAGCTGTGTCATAATTCCCAATGGGAATAAACATGGGCAAAGAGCATTTTCGTAAACTATGAAGGAAAGGCACCCCCTATTTACTTTCAGGTCCAAGTGGAGGGGGAACAAAATAGCTAGCAAAAACAACCTCTAATCTGTCCTATATTTCTTTAAATATGAACATAAAAGGCTCAGAAATGCCACAAACCCAACATCAATATTGTGCAAAACAATCAATCACAATAGTAATTTTGTTGTTTATTTTATTAAACTTCTAAGATATTTTCTTTAAACACAAAAACGTTTTTTTGTTATTTTTTCTTTATACACTTCGTTAAAAAAAGTTCATTTGTCATTGTCTGTACAAACATTTACTCAAGAATAATGTACAATACAGTATAAATCCTTTAGATAGATAAACACATAACCCCACAAAAAAACCCATCAACAAATCATTCTTACCATTCAAGCCTGCTCTTCCAACCTACATTCATGCATAAAAAAGAGATTCAACCATATGAGGGACCCAATATGTAACTACTGGGGACAAATCCTATAATTGTTGGTGATACTAAATCACATCCATCAGACACTTCTGATGAATTTGTCTCTCAAGGATCACTCCTCATATGTATTTTTGGTCTATACATGTTTCAGTTGCAAAACCACCTTCCTCAGGACCAAGGTAGATATAAAAATTAATCTCAAATAGAAGAGACAGGGGTTATCTGTGAAATAATCATATAAATACAATGAGTTTGACATGGAATATACTATTTTGGCAAAAACAAACTGATCTCCATAATCAAGTTAGTGGTACTCAATTTGTATCATCAATTATGCACCGTGTGTCAGTAATGGGAACACTTCCAACTCATACCATCTTGTGTACATGCTCTCAATAAATGTGCACGAACTGAGGTGAAAAGCACACCAGTTGAGTGTAAGTAGGAATTTTTATTAACAGACCTCCACCAAGTGGCTAAATTCATGCAAAGCTACATAGTTTGGGGAGAACAAAAAGAAGAAAGAAGAAGAAAAGAAAAAAGAAAGAAGAGGAAAAAGGAAGGAATTAGGATACTACTTTAACTAAGAATGTTGTGAGGTATCATAAGCCTTAGCTACCTTTGGCCAATCAACACTAGTAGGGGAACTACCTTTACAACGCAACTTTTACAACGCTATGCTATTACAACGCATTTTTTACAACGCAAAAACTTTTACAACGCATGCTTTTACAACGCATGCTATTATATGGTAAGTACTTTTACAACGCATATACCTTTACAACGCATTCTTTGAAAATGCCTTTACAACGCATGCATTTACAACGCATGCATTTACAACGCATGATGTTATATGGTAAGTACTTTTACAATGCATATACTATTACAACGCATTTTTTAATGTTGGTATTTTAATTTAAATAAATATATATATCGTATAATTAATTTTTATTAAAAAAAATATAATTTTTAAAAAGTGAGTAGTTTTTCAAAATATTAATACTTGAGTATTTTGTCAAATAGAAATGTTTTTTTGGATAGTTAAATTAATACATGAGTATTTATCTAAATATAAAGAGTATTTTTAAATTTAATTTGAAACATATTAGAGTTAATAGTGAGTTTTTTTAAAGTTACATTAATACTTGAGAATTATTCTAAATAGAAAGAGTATTTAATATTTAAATTAAAAAAAATAAGAGTGAGTAACTAAATATTAATACTTGAGTATTTTTAAATTTTAAAAGTGTATTTTTTAAATTAATTTAGTATTTGAGTTTTTTTTTAAAAAAAACAGTATATTTTACTTTTAATGAAATAAAAATTTTTGAGTACTTACTAAAAATATTAATACTTGAGTATTGTAAAAAAATATAAGTAATAAGAAAGATTAATACGAGAGTATTTTTAAGTTTCTAAAATAAAGTATAATTATTTTCAAAAAAAAGGAAGAGTACTTTTTGACTATTTTAAAAAAAAAAAGAGAAATTTTTTAAAAAAAATTACAAAGATAAAAATAATTTAAATATTAAAAGAGTAATAAAAAATGCATTTTAAAAATAATAATAGTTAAAAAAAAAGAGAAGGAAAAAAAGTACTTACTTTTAAAAAAAAATTCCCACGGTTTTGCATTGAAGTCTATGCGCTTATTTGTCCTTCATTTATTTTGGCAGCTTCAGAATATACAACCCGCGGAACAAGAAAAGAAGGATCAGAAAGAGAAGAAAGAGGAAGTTTTGAAGGGAAAAGACAATAGAGTCGAGGTAAGGAACATATTTAGTAAATTTACATTTAAATAGTTACAATTTTGAAGTTTAAATGACTTTTTAAAAAATAATAATAACAAACAATTAATGTTTTCAAAATATTTATTTATAGAAAAATCATGAAAAAATAAACCATATTTTTATTTAATTTTGCAATGTAAGTAACATTTTCAAAAACACATATAAATATTTTATTTACATTTATAAACATTTATTTACAGATTAGTTAAATAAAGTAGTCCGTTGTAAAATTTGGTGCACGCGATGACGTAATGACGTGAGCGTCGACGTAATGCGCCATTTTGCAGAGCATCGGAGGAGGAAGCAGCAGGAAGCTGATCTGCGGTCAGGTAGGAAATATTTTCATTTGAAATTATAGATTAAACCTTTAAAAGGGATACATATATAGTGAGGAAAGAATAAGGAGAGGTTGCGGGAAAACTAATTGATGTCTTAAATGTTTTTAAACATGTCCACATTAATGTCATTAATGTATGCCTATGTCGGGTCGCGAAAAGTTATTTTTTTATTTTAAAAAAATATGTAACTGTTAAAAAATGTAAAGTTACTGTTCAGAAAGTTGATTTCTTTACTTAGGAAGTAACAAAAGTAATGTCGATCTTCATTTCTAATTGAAAAATAGTAGCGCACTTGTTAAATTTGGAAATTAAAGATTGATTAAAAAATGGTGATTAAGCAGCAAAGTGCATTTTGGATTATGGTTTGACTTGTAGAATTTAGATATGTTTGAGTTTTGGTGATTTCTTAGGACGGAAATTAAAATGGAAGTTATCGGTAATTATATTTTAATGGAGTTCCGATGTTGAAAAATTGTTCAAATACTATGGGACAGTAAATTTGTAGACATTGGTAGTTTTTGCTAGAAATGAAGATTTGTTAAAAAAAAAAAAGGACCCGACTTGTTTGTTTGAAAAAGTTTTTAGAAAAAAACATTGTATGCCAATTGTAATTTGAAAAATATTAAATTTTGAAGCAAAGCAGGAAAGTAAGTTAATACATTATTTTAGAAAGAAAGAATGTTAGAAAGATTTTCCAGGTAGTCTATAGCCACACACAACGAAAATTGTTGTAGAATTGCCAATAGTCTCTCAGACATTTCCCTTGTTTTGACTGTTACTCGTGGGTTTAGACTACCTGCGAGTGTTTGGGCTATTCTCATTTCTTGAAAACTTTGCTCCTTCTTCAAAGTTTCCAAAAAAGAGTAGAAGTTTGGGTGTGGTTTGCCAATTGTGTGGTTGAAGGAGTTATGCCATCCCTCAATGGCATTGTTTGTTTTTGCTTCTCCCTCTAAACAACACGTGTAGCAGTTCCACCACTCCACATGGAATCGTGGCTTCCTCCTGCGACCCGATCTGCTTAGGTGTCCAATCCATGTGTCCTCAAAATAATTTAGAATGGGTGCCAATTTTTCTTCGTTACTCGTATAATAAACAGATTCTATAATTGCAGTGTAGTACTCGTCCACACTATCGGGAGGAACAAAACAAAGTGCAGTTAATTTTTTTAGTTCAAATTGTAGTTTGCTATCCCGAGAATATTCTGCAACTAGGGATGTTTTCTGTAATTTACGCCAAAATGCCTGCGAAAAATGAAAAAAACATCCCTGAATTTGGGTATCCGTGTACGTTTTAGTGATCACATTGATCATGCTCAATTCAAAATCAATAATTATTTTTCGAGGACTTGAAGATGTTTTACTTTTAATCACTGATAAAAGTTCAGTGTATGTTGCAGAAGTCTTATCAGGTAGCAAACTATAAACTAAGGGAATAACACTATTGTTAATTTTAGCATGTATAGTGTAAATTTGAGTGAAAGGATGGGGTGTACTTTTAAACGTCCCATCCATCATCCAAATTTCACTACTTTCTAACTTAGCAAGGTTACGTGGGGTACTAAAAATGAGAATTCGTTTCTGAGGGTTTTCGTTGTCATGCAGAAGGAAAGGTTCATCAGAAAAAGAAATAGAAAGATCATGAGGAATTCTAATGTCAGAGAAAGAATGTGGTGTAGATAATTGAATGTTACTTGCCTGCTTTTGTCTCTGAATAATTCTTCTCAAATTAGGTATTATAGGCATGTTACTAGCAACATGACTGGGGACATGCTGTGCAACCTCTCTTAAAATGGATCCTGTAGAATCATTGGAGGTGCTTGCAATAGCTTTCATTTCGTTTATTGTTTCTCTAATTTCTACCTCCATTGCAGAGGCAGAGTGGTTATGTTCTGTGGTTTTCACAACTAAATTATCAACAGTAACCGCTCTGCCACTGCAATGGGTAGTGTAGTATTGCACACACCTCCAATGATTTCTAGTTAAACTTATTCTTTCCTTACTATATATGTATCCACCATGGTTTAATAAATTTTTGCCCTTCTTGGATTTAATAAACTTTGCAGCTTCCAGACTAGACATTATCTGAAAAGAGAAGAGAAGAAAAAAAAATTAGCCTGACAAAATAAAAGAAATACCAAAAACATAACATTTACACTATCCAAAACTTTCCCTACTGCTGCACCTTCCAGGAGTTAGAATAGTAAATTGCACCCCTACACCATCCAACACTTTCCCTACTGCTGCACCTTCCTGGAGTTAGAATAGTAAATTGCACCCCAACACCATCCATCACTTTCCCTGCTGCTGCACCTTCCTGGAGTTAGAATAGTAAATTGCTCCCCTACACCATCCAACACTTTCCCTACTGCTGCACCTTCCTGGAGTTAGAATAGTAAATTGCACCCCAACACCATCCAACACTTTCCCTACTGCTGCACCTTCCTGGAGTTAGAATAGTAATTTGCACCCCTACACCATCCAACACTTTCCCTACTGCTGCACCTTCCTGGAGTTAGAATAGTAATTTGGACCCCTACACCATCCATCACTTTCCCTACTGCTGCACCTACCTGGAGTTAGAATAGTAATTTGCACCCCTACACCATCCATCACTTTCCCTACTGCTGCACCTTCCTGGAGTTAGAATAGTAAATTGCACCCCTACACCATCCAACACTTTCCCTACTGCTGCACCTTCCTGGAGTTAGAATAGTAAATTGCACCCCTACACCATCCATCACTTTCCCTACTGCTGCACCTTCCTGGAGTTAGAATAGTAAATTGCACCCCTACACCATCCAACACTTACCCTACTGCTGCACCTTCCTGGAGTTAGAATAGTAATTTGCACCCCAACACCATCCAACACTTTCCCTACTGCTGCACCTTCCTGGAGTTAGAATAGTAATTTGCACCCCTACACCATCCAACACTTTCCCTACTGCTGCACCTTCCTGGAGTTAGAATAGTAAATTGCACCCCTACACCATCCAACACTTTCCCTACTGCTGCACCTTCCTGGAGTGAGAATAGTAAATTGCACCCCTACACCATCCATCACTTTCCCTACTGCTGCACCTTCCAGGAGTTAGAATAGTAAATTGCACCCCTACACCATCCAACACTTTCCCTGCTGCTGCACCTTCCTGGAGTTAGAATAGTAAATTGCACCCCTACACCATCCAACACTTTCCCTACTGCTGCACCTTCCTGGAGTTAGAATAGTAAATTGCACCCCAACACCATCCAACACTTTCCCTACTGCTGCACCTTCCTGGAGTTAGAATAGTAATTTGCACCCCTACACCATCCAACACTTTCCCTACTGCTGCACCTTCCTGGAGTTAGAATAGTAATTTACACCCCTACACCATCCATCACTTTCCCTACTGCTGCACCTTCCTGGAGTTAGAATAGTAATTTGCACCCCTACACCATCCATCACTTTCCCTACTGCTGCACCTTCCTGGAGTTAGAATAGTAATATGCACCCCTACACCATCCATCACTTTCCCTACTGCTGCACCTTCCTGGAGTTAGAATAGTAAATTGCACCCCTACACCATCCAACACTTTCCCTACTGCTGCACCTTCCTGGAGTTAGAATAGTAAATTGCACCCCTACACCATCCAACACTTTCCCTACTGCTGCACCTTCCTGGAGTTAGAATAGTAATTTGCACCCCTACACCATCCAACACTTTCCCTACTGCTGCACCTTCCTGGAGTTAGAATAGTAAATTGCACCCCTACACCATCCAACACTTTCCCTACTGCTGCACCTTCCTGGAGTTAGAATAGTAAATTGCACCCCTACACCATCCATCACTTTCCCTACTGCTGCACCTTCCAGGAGTTAGAATAGTAAATTGCACCCCTACACCATCCAACACTTTCCCTACTGCTGCACCATCCAGGAGTTAGAATAGTAAATTGCACCCCTACACCATGCTACATTTTTACTACTGCTGCACCTTATAATATTGGATAAAAATACCTTGTATTTTCGAAGTTGCTTTTCTTGGTGACTCTTCTTAAGTGGGAAAGGCGTGTAGGCTGGAGTACACACTTATGTGTTGATTGGATTTGAAATGGAAAAATAAATGTCTGGAAAAGTGAAAAAAGGAAAAAAAGAGAAAACTGAACGATGTAAAGAAATGCGAATTTACACTAATTTTTTGAAAAATTTATAATCATTTTTACTTTTAGAACATAACACTTTCCCTAATGCTGCACCAACCTTTAGTCATGAAATAAAATTCTTAATTCTGCAACTCTTTCTATAATTATATTGGGTTTTTCTTTTACATTAACAATGAAATGGTTAGTCTAATATATAGAAGGTTAAGAAACCATGCTGAATATCAATACCTTGTTTTTTTGAAATTGCTTTTCTTGGTGAGGCTTCTGAAGTTGATTTGGCCTGTTGGCTCAAGATTTAACGTATGTGATGGAAAGAATCTTTCAGCAACGAAACAAACTGTTGTGTTTTGAAAAAAAAGAGGAAAAAAAAAAACTTAACGTTGGTTTGAAATGTAAAATCTGATTTACTTTTAAAAAATAATGACATACAATATAACTAATACTACAAAACACTTTACTAACCACTGCACTTTCCTGGAGTTGAAATAGAGAAATGTACCCCTACACCATACAAAACTCTCCCTACTGCTGCACCTTCCTGGAGTAGGAATAGTAAATTGTAACTCTAAACTATCCATCACTTTTCCAAATTAGGCACTTTAGAGGAGTAATAATTGGAAAAGGAGTGATTAAAATTTTGAAGAAAAAATAACACTGATAATGTAAATACCTTTTTTAGTTGTTGTTTGTTCTCGTGCCTTTAAGGTAATGCTTGCAGCAGGATAAAGTTTTATTTTGTTGCAGATGTACTCTGGAAATAAATAAATGTTTAATAAATTAATGTTCCTTAGCCAACGTTGGTTAAAAATTAAAACCAATTTTTAAACAATATGATATATGACAAATGAGTATGTGTAACAATTGGTGAAAGAAAACATAATACACATTGAATGCATTTTTAGAAAAAAAAAATTATTGGTTACACCGATACTATCACTCAATTACTGTAATGCTGAACATTCTAGGACTTAGAATAGTAATAGTTACCCCAGTAACATGAATCGCTTTTTCAGATATAGTACCCAAATGAAGTCTTATTAGTAATTGTTACTCCTGCATCATGGTATATTTTCGTTTATGATGTAGTGAGAATGAGGTAAAAAAAAAAAAACATTTGCCATACATCACTTTAGCTAATTTTAAAAATATATTTTAAAAGTTAAACAATTAAAAATAAATTACATTTACCTTCACAATAGTAAAGGTGAGTTGATTACGTGGTGGTGATGCTAAATTAGGTACACCAATTGTTGAATCTCAATATATTGCAAGTTTCTGTTTTTGGAAAAGAAAATACTGGTTTTAAGTTGGTGTATATTTTTAGTGATAAGAAATTAGAAACAGTACATTTTAAAAGTTATTATTATGATTTTTATCAAAAAATTTTTTTCGTTAAGTAAACATATTTTACGCAAAACCAAGGTTTAAAAATATTGTAATGACTTACTAGTAGTTGCTGTCTTATAATGCTTTTCCGAACGAATTCCGTGCTCTCTCTCAGGAGGTCGCAGTGGAGGTGACAGAGGGTCAGGTTTTTGACGTCTGGTCTCTCTGGTAGTTGATAATCAACTGATTGCAAAATGGTGTCTTCCTGGTATTTATAAGTTTTACTCTGTGTCACTATTAATTTTTTTAAAAACTGCGTTCAATGTGTTTTTTTTTATACTTTATTTTACTGTGGAAAATGATAATTTAAAAATGCTTTTTAAAATGTATTGTTTTCACTCATTTGCTCCGTTTTGGCATCCATTTTGGAACATGTCTTTTGGTATTGTTTTCATAGAAAGTGTTGTAGGACAAGTTTTACAAGTGAGATGGTTAAAATGGCGCCTATGTGTATGTGTCTTCTGTTTTACTCTGTTTACTTACTTTCCGATTTAATCATGATAAAAATGTTTAAGCACTGTTGTTAAATCTATCGAAAACGGAATTTTATTGGGGATTTTGAGTTTTAATTTTAATACTCGAGTATTAAAAGTAATACTCGAGTATTAATTTGGTAATGCATTTCAGTAGATTTACGTTCAGGTTTTCTCCACATTTTAATACACTTCCCCACCCTAAAACCCCTAATTTCCCTGCATCCCGTGCCAGATTTTATTGTACTTTTATTTAAAAAAAAAAAAAATTCGCGTTGTAATGGTATGCGTTGTAATAGATTTCGTTGTAACAGCACTTTTCAGTATTTTAATAGGTTTTGCGTTGTAAAAGTCTTCGTTGTAAAGTAATGCGTTGTAGTAGTACTTGCGTTGTAAAAAATGCGTTGTAAAGGTATGCGTTGTAATAGCATGCGTTGTAACGTCATACATCCACACTAGTAATCACGTTCCGCATATGTTCACAGTATTATTGGTTGATATGACACAAACTGCCATGGGCAAACAAATCTGCTCCCATTGAAGAAGTTGTTAATTGAGTCTGAGAATGGAAGGAAACCATACTAATGTTAGATATTTGGAGGCCTGAGAGACTGCGATTGAAAAGCGCGCTCTCTGTTAAAAACTACATATCTTATCCTCTTAGAGACCACCTATCGTGCTCCTTCGTCTGTGTAAGAAGGAACGAAAAATCCATGCCTCTATTTTTCAGTTCAATTTATACGAGGCTTCCAGCATATTTAGCAACTAAAGAGGAGAAATATCATAGTCTGAGCCCCAGGTATTTGCAAAAACTTCTAGAGCATGTGTAGATCATACTACATATATCCTACAGCCCTCCTGATGTCAGGGGCCACGCTAGAAGACACTGACGATGCAGCAGGAAGGAACCGAGCCACGGAAGCGCCCGGAACTACACTACCCAGGAGTCCATGCGGGGGCGCGTCACTGATGTCAACATGCACCCGGAAGGAAAGTATTTCCAAGGCAGAGCCGAAGATGCGGGTGCCGGTTACTCTCGCCGCTGGGACGCTGAAGCATCTAGAGGTCCGGTAAGGGTGCGATAAGCACCAAAACAATTCCTTGTTCATCGTGCTTTGTGCTTCTCAGCGGAAGCGGCAAGCTAGCTCCTTACAGAACCGCTGTGCCTTTCCCATTGGTTGAATCCTTTTTCGTTTCTTGTGGGAGGGCTATCCAAACGTTGGCGCTGCATCGAGGGGCTCCCGGCTGGGGGCTTGGTCCAGGCGCTACTCTTCCTTTTCCCCCATCCCTCAAAGCAGGGTGGTTTGTAATGCTGGCCGCCACTAAGCAGAGGGAGAGAAAGGAGGACAAAGTGTAATTGTGCTGCATCACGCATCATTTTCTCGTTGTCGAAAAGTCAAGGCCAGGTTCTGGTGAGAGGCTCTGTGTATACCTTCCTTGGATTTCGAATACAGTGGAGCAAATTGAGTGTGTGTAACGTACAATGATAAGGAACCCTTTTATTTCGTATAAGTAAAGAACGACTTGAGCTGTCATTTACAATTGTCGTCTGAGATGTATCAGACATCTGTGAGGCTAACATTTAAGTCGTTAAGCATTATTGCCTGAGGAAGTAACATACCTACTCATTGTCTGCACTAAGGAACTCAGTGTGGATACAGCATAAATTAAACACCCGTGAGTGGGTCCTATGTTTATGCTGTTTCACTGCAGGGGAACGTGCATACCAGTCAACCCAGCACCCCTGATAAGCCAAGCTCTGCACATCTTGGGGTAGGTGTTGTTTTCGGCAATACGGTGAGGGGGCAACGTGGTGGTACGCTCTTGGTAATAACATGTGGTTTTTGTTCATTAATGTGAGTGAAGCCTGCTAACCATTGACTGCTGACAAAACAAGCAGAAGCCTTTTTCTTTTGTTACAGGTACAATTACTGAGTACAAGGGGCCTGTAGTGTTCATTATAGCTATTTACGTCTGTGTTACATCTGTCTATGTGCGATCACTATAACTTAGCTGGTGCTATCTTTTACAGGTCTCCCTCCCTGCAGTTCCCATCCTTCCCTTCCCCCGCTTGATTCTTCCTTTGAGTCTGTAAGTTTGACCAGACCGTGGTGGTATCGAGAGGTGGACCATAAAGAGCAACATACGACCCTGAGGATACAAGGCCGCGACACCTGAAATGCTGACAGAGTCAGGGTGCGGCCGAGTACTGACCTCCCACTCGGTTGAAAATAAATATATATGCAGGTATTTCTACTCATGCCACATTGTGTTTAAAGTAGTAGGCGCTTCTCATTTAATTTATTATTCATCGCGAAAAGAAAAAAAAAATCCTATGTTTACTGGTCTGCCCTGCAGTATGGGACTGAATAATTAGAGAATAGTAAAACCCAAAGAAATAACTGCGCCATACATACTCTCTACTATTCTAGAGCATAAGGACAGGTGCTGGGATTATCCAATCTCCCTCTCGAGTTCTTACCTCAGTATCTGGCAGCTCTGTCAGAAAATGGCGAGTCTCCTGCTCTAACCACGGACCGGTCACGGCGTTTTCCGAACCCTCACGGTTCGGATCCTTAAATGAGGCGCCGTTTGCAGAAACATCAATCGTCTCACGGTATGATGATGTCAGACTACATCACGTGATGAGAATAATATGCGCTAGCGCGCATCTCTTTGCAATTATGGCCGCCATGCTGTGAAGGCTTGCGAATATCTTAGACCCTGTGTATTCTCCGTTCTCTATGTCTAAATATGTGACTTTTGTTCATAAATAAAAAGTACATTTATAATCGAAACAAAGTAACGGCCATTGCGACCTACTAGCAATATTTGTAATATCACAATCATTTGATAGGACTAGCAGCACTTGTTTGTGGTAGGTAACTGGGTTTTCTTCACACTTGTGTGTATTGCTAGAGTAGCTTTTTACAATCCAATAAACGCCTATTAGTGGAACTCATTGAATATCTGACCCACAACCTTGTTGATTTTCGGGCATCCTGAATAGAGATCATTACGATATGTGTACGAATTGATGTATGCTGTAATGCTTGGCCACAGATGAAGTCTCGTACCCTGTAAATATTTAACTGGTAGATAGATACACAGATAAATTGTCAAATATGCCGAGTGCTGAGTGTTCCGAGGAACACATGTTAATATATAAGACATATTTCATAGCGATATAATCCCAATAAATCGGATGGCTCCAACATGTATATCTACATGTCTATTCTAAATGAAACAAGAAGGTGTAATTCTAAGTATTTCTAAATTTCTAATACAGATATGCTTCTGTATTAACAGAGAGATATATATCACAGCATTGCCAAGCTCAAATATCAGTTGGAAATATCTGTGTTATAAAAGCATGTTTATCACACAATGCGAACATCTCTATATTGGTTGGTATCTGGACATCTAAAGTACCAATGTCAATGTTGAGTTTGTAATGGCCTTCTCAGAGTGACAGAGGTATTGTCAAAGTCCTCACAGAAGAGTCATACCCAACAAATATGTGAGAAATGATTACAGCCCTGAGGAATTGTACAATTATGTGGGAGCCCACGAGATCTACTCCATCTGTGTAGGATTCATGTTACTTTCCACACAATTTCCTCTTTCATCCCCTTACGGACTGTATCATGGAGGAATATCCAAAAAGTTTCCCTTTCCCTCCTCATCTTCTCAGTGTCCTGTCCCGGTTTAGTTACTATTTTCTCAAGAATGAGCCATTTGAGCTCATTCTCACTATGATCGCTATCCATACAATGTCTGACCATAGGTGCCTACATTTTGTGAGTCCTAATTGCTGACTTGTGTTCTGACCATCTTGTGCGACATCTCCTTCCTGTTTCACCTACATATCCAAGGTCACAAGGGCAAAGGATAATATAGACTATATTACTGCTCCTGCAGTTGGTATGACTTTTCAATTTTCCTTTTTTTTTCCATAGGACCAAGATTGGGTGGTGATGGCTTAGTCACAGGCATGACAGCTGCCACACCTGTGATTCCCTAAAATTGGGGGGAGTCCATCTATTGTTTTTTGCTCCCATGCTTTTCTAGGTTTGAGTCTGCTGTGTACCAACTTATCTCATAGGTTGGGGTTCCTTCTAAAGGCTACAATCTGTTTTGTCAGAGCCGTGTCCTCTTCGTTGATATTGAGGATCTTCCAGTTTCTATACAGGATCTGTTGGATCCTATTATTCAAGCTGGAATGATTCACAACACAGACCAGTGTATCCAAGGGTTGTTTGTCTTTGCCACTGATCAGGCTATCTCTGTTGTAATATTTAGCACGTTTCAGAGATTGTCTGACAAGGCGTTTCGGATAACCTCTCAGCAATAGTCTATTCTGAAGTTGTTCTGCATGTATCATGAAATCTCGGTTGTTCATGCAGTTACGTCTTATTCTCAGGAATTCCCCAAAAGGGATTGAGTCTTTTTGACAGGGAGGGTGAAAGCTGCTATGATCTAGAATGGTATTCTTTGCTGTGGGTTTTCTATACAGACTTACCTTAATGCAACCTTCCCTGCCCATAATCCAAATGTCGAGAAACTCAACTTTTTCAGCTGAGTACTTAGCTGTAAATTTAAGATTTCTGTCGCTTAAGATAAGCCACTCAATGAACTGAAGAAGATCTGACTCTTCTCCTGGCCAGATGAAAAAGGTGTCATCTATAAATCTATGCCAGATATCTTTGTTCTCATAAAAGGTGGCTATCTCATTAAAAATAAATTTAAGTTCAAATTCCCCCATATAGATGTTTGCTACACTCGGTGCGCAAGAAGCCCCCATACTGGTGCCCTTAATCTGTTGGAATAAGTTGTCCTTAAATTCAAAGTAATTATGATGGAACACAATATCTAGACATTCAAGAATGTAATTGTTTGGTCTGTCCCAAGGGGCTCTGGCCAGCAGAGTTGCCACAGACTCCATGGACAGGTCCTGGGGAATGTTGGTGTATAAAGACTCAATGTCTAGAGTAACCAATAGCTGTGTCTCATGCTTGAAGGGTTTGTGTTCTATGGTTGCTATCATGTGACCGGTGTCTTTTATGTATGAGGCATATAGCCTAGTCAAAGGACATAGGAAAGCAACAACATAGTTAGAAAGTGGTTCTGTGCATGAGTTAATAGAGGAAACAATTGGTCACATTTTTGTGCATTTTGGGAACTCCATCTAACGCAGGAGTGACTGTATTGCTCTTATTGAGGAAGTCCAGTTCTTTTTGGTAGATGTAACCATCCATAAATGCCTTCTCTGTGATATTTTCTATCTTGGCTTTGAGATCTTTGAGCACTGTCCTGTTGGTACACTGATAGTGCTCAGGAACTTGGATCATTGATTCTATTTTGCTTCAATAGCAATCTGTGTCCATCACTACTATGCCACCTGCTTTATCACACAGCTTGATGGTGATGTGCATATTGCTCTGCAAGTTCTTCATTGCCAGACTCTCTTGAATTGTAAGATTGGGAGTCACCTTTGGGACATATTTGGTGATTTTCTCAAGTTCTAACCAATTTTTCAAAGACAGCCACTTCCGGCCCTACCATCTCTAGAGACGGTGCGCATTTTGGCACCACCCCTTTTTCTCAGTCCTCGCTTGATGGACCACCCTCAAAACTTTCATGACAGCAGCTCAAGGGATGTCAAAATAGTTTTTAAAATTTCATGAAGATTCATCAAACGGTACCAAAGTTATTGACAAAATAAAAAATGCTTTTCTATTCAAACTAGGTCCTAACTATAGCTACCAAGTGGTGGTCTGTACTGTCTTGTTATAGTTAGGTCAGTGTTTCAATGGGTAATGCTTTATTGATTTGATAATAACTTTGGCATCGTTTGACAAAACTTTCCAAAAAAGTGCTCTTTTTTGCCTAGTTTGTGTATGGAAAGATTTGGGGTGATCCATCTAGCGGAGGTCGAGGAAAAAAGGGATTCCAAAGCGCAAAATCTCCATGCATTTTCCATAGTCTTCGGCAAGAAGCTAGATCTTGGTCCCAAGATTGCACTTTTTGTGATTTGGTCCATTCAGTAGTTTTTGAGAAATTATTATTGAAAAAAATGGTCTATCTAGATGGGGAGCAAGAGTTCAAATCTAAAAATGTAGCATTCTGATTGGCCCAGGGAGCTTTTATTCCCATGGGCAATCTCTCTCCCACAGGAGTCTGATCCTGTGGAAGTAAGTGCTCTGTTTGACTACCAGCAACATGAGAAAAATGTTGCTGGCAGCCATTGCAGGAGTCAAGTTCCTGGGGCCTGATTTAGATTCCAGTGGACAGGTTACTCCGTCACAAAGGAGATGGATATCCCATCTGCTATAAATATAACTCCCATAACATCCTATGGGATTTATATTTCAGCAGATGGGATATCCGTCACAGCTGTGACAGAGTAACCCTTCTGCAGAAATCTAAATCAAGCTCTTAGTCCCCTGTCCATAATTTAAAAAGAAATAATATAAAGGGGAAGGGTAGGGATACCCTGCCCCCTAGGACCTTGGAGCCAAAACTGAAAAAAAATACTCAGCAAATTTTGCCACAATCCTGCGGACTCCCGTGGGATCGCAGCAACAAAAAAATGGTGCCCGGGGCCACATTCTTTAATTAAGTGAAGGGAGCAAGCAGTTACAGGTCAGGCTCTGTGGCCAACTCCCCATTGCGAACAGCATTGGGCTGTACACGGCAGGGGGGTTCACTTTATGTATGATATTAAAATATTACTTTACATTAAAAAAGTAACTAGATATTCACTGAAAAAGCAAAGTTTATAACAACATTGCAATTAGGTGCGATAAAAGATGTTTTTGTTGAAAATGAAAAACTTAAATTCCCCCCAAAAAACAAAGGTTTAAGTAACGCTATAGTTAGGTGAATATGACAGTGACAACATTAACATTTTGAACTCAAGAAACCACAGAAATTCACCAGTTATAGTTAGCAGAGCTAAGTATAATATGCACCCCACTGTGCACTGCTTATGACCTCACATATAAGTGTTCTATGACATTATTTATGACATCACTGATGACATCTCAAATGACATCACTTATAACATCACTGATGACATAACTATAATGTTACTTTAACCTTGTTTTTGTATATGAATATATCAACCAGTGCAGGGTACGGCCACAGGGCCAGTGGCGATCAAATGTTTTTGACAATTGAGTGAATATATGAATCTCATAGATCTTTGACAATTCAGGCATTCCCATTTTATTTGGCATTAATCGGTTTCAGTTCTAATGTAGTCTCTATAGTCTTCATTTCCAGTACCTGCCTTAATGCAACCATGGAGGCCCCGGGTCCTAGATATAGAAAATTATGTAGGAATTTGTTTTCAGCTTATCCATTTCTTTGGCCTTTTTGAACCCCCAAAGCTCTGCACAACATGAACTTCTAGCCAATGGTTTCATTTGATAAGCTTGGGTGACAGGTGCAATTAATCTGGGGACCCAATTATTGGACAACTGTAAGACAGGGTCAGCATATTGGCACATGGTAGCTCTGCTTTTACCTATCTGATTAGCCTAAGACAGCTTCTCATCAAATGTGATCCCCAGATAGTCATAAAGATCAACTCTGCATAAGTCCTTGCCATAGATTTTGATTAAATTATTCATCCTACGCTATGAATGTAGGATCATAAATGTCGTTTTGTGAGTATTGGTCGCGAGGTACTTCCCTACACTTGAATCCTCTTTAGTAACCTATGCATCAATAATTCAGCACAGGTCAGATGCACAACATGGTCGGCACAGAGAAGAAACAAGATTTTGTCTCATCCAATTGTTGGAGCATCCAAGTTCAAGGCCAGAAGGCCTTTGTCGACATCATTAATAAAGAGATTAAATAAAACTGGTGAAGGCCACAACCTTGCCTTGCACCATTTTTTATTTCAAACCTGATTGTGTTTTCCCCTTTAGATTTGTATCTAACTGAGGCTGTGTTTCCTTGATGAAATTTCTTTAAAGTAGACACAAGCGTATCTGTGAGGCATAGATCAAGTAGACTGTCACAATATTTGATTGTCAACCAATTCAAAGGGTGTTTTTAAATCGATAAAGGTCATGTACAACATCAATTTCTTTATACATATATATTTCATACAAATCTTGTGCAACCTTATGGCCTGATTGATTGTGCCTTGGGCTTTTATGAAATCGATTTGTAGCAGAGAAAAGATCCTATTGTCTTCCATCCAAGCTTCTAAACGAGTAAGTAATCGTTTGCCATATATCTTGTGTGTTCTATCAAGTAAGGAAATTGGACGATAGTTTGCGGAATAGATTAAGGGGAGCTTTATTGTGAAGCAGGACCCTGACTGTTGCTTCCCAAGATGCAGCACAATCTCAGAATCTCAAACCACATTGATACCATTGTTAGAATGGGTATCCAAGTTTACAAGTCATTTCGATGGACATGAGTTGGATCTCTGTCCAGGCTGGGATCTTTCTTCTGCTTTTCACTAAGGATGGTCGCACGGGATTCCCCTTCAGTAAACTCAAAATGAAGCTCTCTGGCTTTTCAAGCAGAGGAACCACAGTAGCTGGCCCAGAACATTGGACTTCCCCCTCACTAGATTTTATCTGGGGGTCTCCAGAGCAATGGTTCCACTCGGACCCGTTGTTTTATACAATGTAGAGAAAGGCTTAACACAAGCAGATGAAGTGATACCTGAGTTTAGTTTTGTTGCCAGCTTTCACAGCCTCAACTAACCAATTCCCAGAAGCTCCTGATATTTTTGTCCTTTATTATCTACTTGAGAATTTGCCTAGGTTTTTGTATTAAGATGCAAAAAGAACAATTGATGGACGGAATGCTGAACAATGCAAACATTCACCCCAAGTCACAAAGATCTGGGTTTAATCCATTGTTCTTTTGCTCAACACAACACCCTAGTTTGGACCCAGCCATATGCAAATCAGTGTTGACCATGTGCCTCATGGGAACAGTACAGCCCAAACTGCCAAGCCAGGTTTTCCCTGGACCGGAAACAAGCATCCTGGGACCAGTCTCAGGGCATCACCCCTCATCATCCAGGCTAGCTTGAATCCAGTGGCACAGTGAGCACAGCACCCACATCTGGGCATACCCTTCCAACTTAGGACAACAATGCAAAAGGAACATTTGATGGACGGAATGCAGAAAAATGCAAACATTCACGCCAGTCACAAATATCTGGGATTAATCCATCGTTCTTTTGAACACCACGCCACCCCAGTTTGGACCCCGCCATATGCAAATCAGTCTTGACCCTGTGCCTTATGAGTACAGCCCAGCCCGAACTGACAAGTCAGGTCCTCCCTGAACCAGAAACATGCATCCTGGGACCAGTTTCGGGGCATCACCCCATATCAGCAAGGCTTGCTTGAATCCAGTGGTGCAGTGAGTATGGGACCCATGTCTGGGCATACTCTTCCCACTTAGGATGACAAATGCAAAAGGAACAATTGATGGACGGAATGCTAAACAATGCAAATATTTACCCCAGTCACAAGGATCTGGGTTTAATCCATTGTTCTTTTGCTCACAAAGCCTCCCCAGTTTGGACCCAGCCATATGCAAATCAGTCTTGATCCTGTGCCTCATGGGAACAGTCCAGCCCAAACTGCCAAGCCAGGTCCTCCCTGGACCAGAAACAAGCATCCTGGTACCATCAATTGTCTCTTTTTGCATTTGTCACCCGAGTGGGACTGGTATGCCCAGACGTGGGTACCCTGCTCTCCATGCCACTGGAGTCAAGCTATCCTGGCTGATGAAGGGTAAAACCCCGCAACCGGTCCTAGGATGCATGTTTCCAGTCCAGGGAGGACCTGACCTGGGAATTCAGGCTGGACTGTTCACATTGGGCACATGGTCAAGACTGATTTGCATATGGCTGGGTTTAAACTGGAATGGCATGGGGAGTAAAACAACGATGGATTTAGGCCCAGATCTCTGTACTGGGGTGGATGCATGACATTGTTCTGCATTCTGTCCTTCAATTGTTTTTTTTTGCATTTGTATTAAGATGCCTCATCTTATATTTGATAAGGCACTTGTATTCTTGCCCCAGTGATCTTAGATGTGCTTCCCGTTCTTGTGAGCGAAGCCTCTTATTTAATGCATTTGCTAGTGCCTGCTTCAGCTTTGCACATTCACAGTCGAATCACTAAATTTTTAATTTCCTTGAGTCGAACGATAGGCCAGAATTGGCCTTGCTGAGGTGTTTACCCGAGCTGCATGTAAATTTTAGCAGATATTAGGTTTCTGAATGGCTTCTGAGTATGATTACACCTTTTATTTTATTAGACTCATATATGCTTAATATCATTGAGTACAATATGCTTGTATATAGAACTTTCTGGGTAGGGACTGTTTCCAGGGGATATTTTTCCTATTGGTTTTATTGAGACTAATACAATCCAGGAGACAAGGAACCTGTTGAATATTGAAAGCGAATATGAAATCCACATTTAGGGGTCCTGGTCCCTTTCTTATCCTTAATTAATAATTATGTAATCAATTAGGATCTCTCGATTGCCGGATTTGAAAGTGGATTGTGTAGAAGAGTCATAGGGATGCAACCATTAAGAATGCACAGATCATTTGTCATAATGAAAGCAGTTAAGTTTTCACCTTGGGTAGCTGTTCCAAGGGTATTGCCATGGAGATGAGGGAGGCCACACATGGCCTCATCTTATGCATCTTTAAGTCCGGCATCAACACATCAGGTTTAGTATTAAAATCTCCACACACAAGTATAATGTGTGGGCCTGCCCTTTTCCTTGAGGCTTGCAGATGGCCTGGGGGTTCATTTCAAACTGTATTAATGCATTTCTCTAGGACATCTAGAGCAATTAGAAATTCATTAAAATTTCCAGGTGGCAAATAAAATTACATCTAGAATCCATAAATTGTAGCTGATCGTTAGATGGTGGATATTATTGTTGACTTTAATAGCTCCCTGTGTAGAAGAATTGAGTCTTGTTGAAACCCAGAGAGTTAGGCTTCCTTTTGGTCTACCTTTAACTTCTTTTATTGCTTCTCTGGTATGCGAGGTGAACCCCCCTCAACTTGATTTTGTTGTGTGCCCTGGTTTCCTGGAAGCAGCAGATATTGTATGTTTTGATAAAGGAGATCCATTCTTTATCCTTGATTTTATATTTCAAGCCAGCAATGTTCCAGATTACTGTACATCCCCTATCACTGTCTGTGTGAGCGGGATTTGGGGTTTGGATCCTGTGGGAATGATTACAATGCATTTTAGAGTGCGCCTGTAAAGCCGCCAGTAACCACAGCCAGTTGTTTGTAGCATTTACTGAGTTTATTGAATGAGAACGGTTGCAGTCCAGGCTCCTCTGTGAAATGTCGTTTAACAGGTGATCGTGGGTTCTGGCCTCAATTGGTTGGGTTTTTATTGTTAGGGTTTTCAGATTATTTTCAAAGTAGCTAACAGTGGGGCTACAAGCTGATCAGAGCATATTAGCAAAGTAATGCTGTCCCCATTCATGCTGTGATTCAATAGCTAATTTAAGAATGCATTGATAAATAATGAGTACCACGCTAGAAATTGAGATCCAGCCAGAAGCCCCCAGATGCCTTCTTAATATTTGGGAACCAACTGACCTTAATAATTATGCCATGCAATGGGTCACACTCGGATGCATGGTGGCCAAAAGAAATATTGCGCAGCTCTGGGGGGCCTCACAAGCACCCACAATTTGCGGACTGGGGAAAAGACTTAGATTGGTGTATGCAACAAGAAAAGTCTGTATACATTGCTCGTGGCTGCCCTCGTAAATGGTCCAAAATATGGGCCCCCTGGAACGCATACCGTGGTAATATCTGTTCCCCCCACCCAATTGTTGGAAGCAGATGTCTCCCTCACCGTGTAATTCCTACTGTATGAAGTCAATGTATTCTGACGAATCTTTGTTTTGCTGCCAATTTTGCTATGATTCTGTGATACTATGCCATGTTGTCGAATCAGTTTTAATAAAAAGATTCACAAAAAAAAAGAATGCATTGATACGGTTCAGTCCTTCCTTCTGATGCAAGTATTCCCAAACTACCCATACAAAAGGGCAGATTTACAAGAAAGTGACGCATCTGTAGAGATGCGTCACTTTTGCTGCGCTACACTGAGAAACCCTTGCGCCACCATGGATGCACTGTATTTACAATACGGCGCACCATGGCGCAAGAATTGACAGATGTGTCAGAAATTCTGATGCATCTGTTGAGGCAAAAGTCACGCATTGCTGGAGTCATGTCGCAAGAAGGACAGAACTCCAGCAATGCATTTTGAAGCCTATTCCCACTACACTGCGTCACTCCTTACACCTGCTTCAAGCAGACGCAAGGTTTTGACACAGTGGCATCCTAGAAGTGGAGCAGTGAAATCTTGTAGAATTCACTGCATCTATTCTACGAGGCTTTCTTGTGTGGGAATGCCGACCCTGCATACATTACACCTGATGCAGGTATAATGTGAGGGCTTTACAACATGACGCATCTCACTAGATGCGTCACGTTGTAAATTGGCCGCATTTTTTACGCCGCCGCTGCATCACAAAAGTGATGCAACAGCAGCACAAAGTGTCGCAAGGGGCTTGTAAATCTTCTCGGGTAAGTATTCGACCACCAAGTTACAGTAGTGTCTCCATTGTCATTTACTGCATGGAGTAAATCAAGGAAGGACACTTTATCTAATCCAGGTAAAGATCTCATTAATTTTAGTAGATTTCCTCTATTCAGGACAGCCTACGGAGTACTATGTGGATGTGAAAATTATTTTATCCTTGGTTACCTTCTCGCTATGTCTGTGAGACCTCGGGCATTGCTCATTCTGACTAGCTTATCTAGTTGCATGGGCGTCTCAATCAATCAATCAATCAATCAATAACTTTATTCGATCTACAAAGAATCAAGTACAGTAAAATTAATCTATTTACCAATACATAGCACAAAATTATGATGAGGCAATATCATATCTCACCACTCTCCAGTCCTTTGTGACAGTAATACAATAAAATCTGGGAAAGGGAGTGTTGCAAAAACCTCAATTAAGGGTCCGTTAAGCAGTCCTTTTTCCCTAATTATTTTTTCTGTAAAACCGCCATTATAACTTCATTCAATCAGTTTCTTAAATAATATACGTAAGCACAATCAGAAAGAGCATTAAAATGAATGGTCAATGTATAATATATTAAGAAATTCTAAAAAGCATAAAAACATATTGATAAGAGATAAAAAGGGAAAGATGCATATATCAAATTGCTAAAGCAGTAACAACCATAATTCCAGTACTTCGTTTCTACGGCTGAGATCTCCTACTCATTGGTAAAAAGGCATGGGTAAGATCCTAGGCAATAGCAAACAAAGTGAGTAATATAAATCTTTTGCAGGCAGCCACATAAAATATGCAGAAACAACCTTAACAACGTGGATTTTACACCACGATATAATCAAAAACGCAGTCGTCACAACGACTGCCTTGTTACAACGCAGTGCCATTACTACGCAAGTTGTTACAACGACTTGTGCTAGATGGCACTCTAGACTAAGGAATAGTATGATTTACTATTCCAACACCTTCCCTACTGTTGCACACACTGGAGTTGGAATAGTAAATCATACTATTCCTCAGTCCAGCGCACCATCTAGCGTGAGTCATTGTAACAACTTGCGTTGTACTGGCACTGCGTTGTAACAATGCGGTCATTGTAACGAGCGCATTGTGATTGTATTGCGGTGTAAAATCTGCGTTACGTACTATATTCAAAATATGCCCACAAAAAATGATATGCAAATTTGTTTGAGGAGATATTCCGTCGCACTGTCAAGCCAGCAGGGCTTAGGGAGAAAAAATTCCCATAGGGTAACCCAACATACATTGGATAAGATTTAATCGAAACCTTATTAAAATAAATTGATGTCAAGGATTTGTCACCAACATTAAATAGGAATTTACATCAATATTGGGACCCTTCAGATTTAAAGACACCATAATCACAATGTTTTTCCACTCTCTTTCTAGTCATCTTATTTAAAAACATTCTTTTAATTCACATTTTAGAAATTGTCAGGCAATTGGCAAGATTCGCATAGTTGAGACTTAGACAATCCCTCAATATACTTTGTGTCAAATTAAGTTAAACGGACAATATCTGATACAAATGGGGCATCCAAATCAGAGTGGCAATTAATATTTGAATGGCTTCTGGGTAGGGCTACGTGCTTCTTCAAAAAGCTATCCTCATTGCGTTGAAGTGTGTCTACATTCACCATGCCCCACACGCCTGCCCCATATGTGGCTACAGAGATAGCCTTTGGCATATAGATCTTTTTGATTACCTCTAGTGGTTTAGACCCCAATTTTTAATGAAGGAAAAAATGGACATAATACTTTTTTTCAATAAGAGGCTTCTATTAGCTACCATATTTAACCAGATATTCATTCTGTCGAACAGGACGCCTAAATAGGAGAAGGTTTCCGTCACTTCCAATTTGCGTCCTGCTATGTGGAAGCAAGGACGTTTCCTTGGCCATTGCTCTGTCATTAGTATGAAAGATTTTGTATCATTGACTTGAAGGTCTAGATTTTTTATAAATTTCACATACTCCTCTATGAGTTTCTGCAGTGCCATGCTGGTTTGGGCTATGAGCACTGCTTCATCTGCATAGATGGGTATAGGAACACGGACCGAGTTCACCATGGGGACATCAGGGGTTGAATGCAATACAGCTGCTTCCACATCGTTTGTGTAAATAGAGAACAGCAAGGGGGCCAGGATGCACCCCTTCCCGACTCCCCTGTTGATGAAAAACTGCCTCGTGTATTCCCCCTGATTTCCGTACCTTACGCACACTGAGGATTGGGAGTACAGCTGACGTATGAATGACATTTTTGCATCTTCTACACCCATTTCCTCCATAATTGAGAGTGGGAGACATAGTCAAAAGCTGCTGATAAGTCCATAAACGCCATATAGATCTTTCCTGTTTTTGACTGCGGTGTATTTTGCTATTACCATGCTCAGGTTTAAGCAATGGTCCAGTGCACCTTTCCCCTTCTTGAAGCTATATTGTGCTGGTATTAGGATGCTTAGCAGAGCTACACTGTAGCAGCCCTAGTCTGACCTCTGCCATGTTAAAGATCAAGATAGGTATAGGGTCTGTTGTTACGTCATTCAGGGCGGATTCCCCACCCTCTTGTGAGAGCCCAAATATTTTGGAGAAATGTGCTGCCCAGGTCTCTTGGTACACATGGACGTCTCATTGCCATTCAAATTTAACTTTTGGGGTAGATCTTCTAGCAGGATCGAATGATGCTGCAGGGTAAACAGTGTTCATTTGCATGAGTAAATTGAGTCCAGTGTTCATTTTGCAGCTGGTCCATTCTAGGATTTGAACTGATGTCCACATTTTCTTTCATTGAATACAGAATTATTAGGCCTCATGGTAACTGTTTCCATGTTGCTATGATTGAGGCTTTCCTCATATGATCAATTTGATTTGGGGACATAATTTTATGATTGGCTCTATCCTGATCAGACACTGGAGCAGGACTACATAGCTCCACAGTTTGAGAATCTGCTGGTGCATCAAAATCATTGTGTATGACTTATGGCGGTAGCTAGTTTGCTGTAACCTTAGCTTGGCTGCCCTAGTTGATCAGATTGGACTGATTGTGGGTGCCTTTGAGAATGAATTCCAGAAGCGGAGATGGTTATTAAGGAAGTATTGGTTAGTATGGTAAAAGAGAAGAGGAAGTAGGTATGTTGGAATTTGCTGAATATAGTTGTGCTCTTGATCATGACAAATCACATTTCAAAACCTGGTTTAGACTTTGAATAGTTTGGTTAGCATGGTCAGGAGGTAGACTCATGTGGATATTTGGATCCAATTGGATTAATTCTATATTTCCCTCAGACAGATGAAAAGAGGCCTCCCCCACGGTCACTTGCTCTTAGCTATCTTTTTTGATTTGTTGTTTTGTGGTTTTTGAATATTTTATACATGGTCTGAGAGCAATGCAGATGTATCTGTTTTTCTCCATCAGTTATACTAATGGTATTAGTAGGGTAACCAGACATCCTGGATTTCCCCGGGCAGTCCCAGTCTTCAAATGACTATCCAGGTGTCCCGACGCTTTCCGTAATTTGAAATACATGTCTGGATCTTTTGGACAAAGGTCAAGTCATCCAGAACGGCATGCTCTCCTTAAGTAAAGTGTCTGTTTCTTTCAGGCAGTGGAGGAGGAGTAGGGCTGCATGGATGCTGCAGCATCTGGGGAGACAGAGTGGGGATGGAGGGCAGGGGGGCACAGGGCAGAGGTTGTGGCATACCTAATGTTATGTATGCGTAGCTTGTAAATGCATGGCAAATATTGATACAAACACACACATTTAGTGTGTGTGTGGGTGAACATATTTACAAGGACAAAATCGGTCCTAGGCCAGAAATAAAAGTGGCCGGTTCAGAAACAGAGAGCTGCTTGTGTGTAGAGGAAGACAAGGAAGGGACCGTTCAAAGCATGCTTGCCTCTTTCAATAGTGCTGTATTCTACACCCCATGAGCCTGGTTTAATAGACCCTTTATTTTTTAAGCTCATTTTGCAATCAACTTTTTTAAGCTCTTTTTGCATGATTGAGTTAATTACTTCTGGAACATCTCCTAATTTTGGCAGAGTTGCAAAAGTTCACTTGATATAATTCTGTTCTTTACTGAGCACGTTACTGCCACATTCTCCTACCAGTTAGAGCGATATTGGTAGATATCTCGCTCTTGACCATAATTAAGTCATCTAGTTTGGATGTTTGGGAGGTTAAAGCTCCGATTACTATGCCTAGGGTTCAGCACACTGTTCTCATAATGTTGAGTATCGGATGTGCTAGGGGATTTTCCAGATTTGGCAATGAGGCATCTGTACAGAGGTGTTCTTCATTGTACTATTTGAGCAAGCATTTGCACTGACAGCGTTGGGAGGTGAGTGTTAAGTATCCACTAGCCGAAGTACGCCTTTATCAATTCGAATGAGTCATAATCATTCATTTTAAAGTCCATTCATTGTTAAAGTCCCTCTCCTTCGGCTCGGGCCTTTATCGTTGGAGCGGGCCTTTATTAGCTGGTATAGCCCACTACGGCGGGCTATAAGGCTACATTACATACTTTTGCAGTTGTTTGCGCTCCTAGTATTGCTTCTGTTGCCCGGAAAGTTGATTCATCGCTTGGTGCTGTCACACTTAATAATGTTTTCTCCTGGTCAATACACGGAAGTAAAGAGTGTAACTCGGTCGGCTGCTCACTTTAACATAGTAATTTGTAATTATATATGTTGCTGTTGAGGGCGCTGATCTCATTCTTAACTCTGACTCCTGTGATCACTGTAAACACAGAGATTCATATTTCAGAACAGCATTTTGAGCACATTGAGACTTGATAGACTGTGTGTTAGGGAGAGCCGTATGGCCTTGAAGGCCTTCTTGCCAAGAAGTACTGCCTTAGTACCTGATTTAGATCTTGGCGTACCGGGTCCTGACGCTGCTTTTTCGACGGTTTCTCCAAACGCCTACTAGACAGTCTGCCCACTTTAGTTAGATGCTGGTAGTTCAACAGACGAAAGACCGCCGAAGTACTGTCCACTCTGCCAGGTATGTTCACCCGCATCTAGGGAGTAATAGGCATAAGTGGCTGTTGGAGGGAGGACCGCCAGCTTTCCCACCAGGCCAATCACAATGTGCCTACTCGCCAACTATGTGACTATGGCGGTAAAACCACCACCATGGGCCCGATCTTCCAAGTCCTGCTGTTGCTGTTTGATGACGAACAAAATCAACACAGTCGTGGACAAAATCGACGCCAAGCTCCACTTTTACCCGTTACCTTTCTGTTAACATTTGCACTGAAGTCAAGCATTTTTAAGCCACCCCTAAATGCAATAGCATATCAATGTGCAATGCATATGTCTGTTATGTTGATTTTTAAGAAATGTAAAGAAACAAACCTGTATGATCACATTGTATGTCTCAATTTGGTGCAAGCTGCCTTAAAAAAAGGGACACTTGTACATAAAAGGATATCAAATCAAAAATCAAAAAGTCACAATACAGGTGTGTTTAAATACATTTTGAAAATTCTCACATCAAAAACATATGCAACAGACATCATTGGGATAAGTGCAATGTAAATGATGTAGAAATTGCACTAGACAAGGTGTACCCTTTACTTAATAAATTACCAGTAAAATCAATGTCAGTCCCAAATTTGAAGTATTCAACGTATACATCCATGTAACATTTCCCCTCGTCTAGTGCAAGTCCTGTATTGTATCCAATTTCAATAGTCACAATATTTTATAAGCTGCAATGCATATGTGCTCATACTGATCAGTAATCAAGGTGAAACAAACACACCTGTAGTAACACATCCAAAAACATTCTTAAACCTCAATTAGTCGGTGCAAGTGGCCATTATTATGATGAATGCCTGCACCTTAATTCAAATGACCATCACATACAATGTTAACCAGTGCATGCAATTACAAAAGTAGACATTAAAAGAATCTGTTGTATTGCCCCGCATCATGGTAAAGAAAAATAAGTACATTTTCATCAGAAACATTGCAAAGGAAAATTAATGCCGAGACTAACTTTGCGAAAAACTATGCATATATTTCAAACAATGAGATTTCTCTCAATATACTTCGAAAGCCAAATGGCAGTCCATAACATTTCTACAAAGTCCTGTGCACTGTTGTGTCACAACCTAGATGCACGTACTTTGAAGCGCACCGCCTTCATCTAACTCCCCGGCGCCGCCACGATTACTCCGATTGATTCCCAGACAATCACTACATGACGGCCCCCTGAGGATCGGCGCTCCGACCCATGCTCCACGTAAGAGGACTCTCACCTCACCACAGGCCGCCACCAGACTCTGCCGCATCCGGTAAGTCTGACCTGCACAGATCCCAACAGTTGCCGTCACCTTGCCTTGCCCCTAGATGGCTCCCGGACCAGCAATTACACTGATACCAGTCCTTCTCTTAGAGTTTTGGCTCTCCGGCTATCCAGCTCAGCTTTTCTTCCTGATGGACTCCTTTGGATCGGAGACCCGACCCAGGTTGCCATAACAGGGCACCGCTGGCCCTCTGGTCCCAACTACCATTACCCGCAATCGGTAAGTCGGTTGCTTTGGTCTCTGCAGCCCTCCAGGGCCCCTCACGGGCTCGGATCCCACAGACACCTCCCTTTCTTTTCCCCTCCCTTCTTTCAGATCTGGCTCTCTGACCACCGCTCACCAGCCGCTCTTCATGATGGCGCGCTATGGATCAGAGCCCCTTCCAAGGATGGCACCACTGGCCTCCGGCTGCTGCCAAACCCTCATCGCATTGCCTCACCCCTTGCCTCCAACACCACATGGTGAGCGTTCCCTTTGTCTCTCCACCGCATGAGGCTGCCTTGCACCCAGTGCCCCCCTTTTCCTAGAAACCACTTGCTACTTAGGCTTCCTCTGTTAAGTAAACATCTGGACCCCACTTAATCTCTGCCCAACCCTCTTGGTTAATGTCTGACTAGGTACACCTTTTCGTACCTGTGTCCATGCCCAGCCAGCTTCTTTACTGGCGTTCCTCTTTTCCTCACAGCTTTTTCGCATGTTGAGCATCTTCAACAGAGGAATCAAGCCTTGCTGAACCGCCCTCCTCGGTTTTCCTTCTCCTCTTCCCTCTCTCACCATATTTAGGTAATTCTCTACCGTCCTAACCCCATCTTGGTTACCTTCTTCCTTTCCAGACCTCATTTTCCTTATCCCCTTTCATGTACAGCACCTTCACACAGTAACCTGGTCCTGATGATGATCCTTAACCACTAGGATTGAAATGCCGTCAACATACCAGCGCAACTTCTGGCGCCCCTTACCATGGTCCACAGCAAAGTCGTATATTTGTAAAGAATATTGTAAATGAATTACCTGTGAACCATAAGTCCTTTCCTGTATATAATTATCACTACTGCACCTTGCGCCTTCGCTGTTTTCACTTGTCACCGGCGCCGTCCACCTTTGAGTGTCACGATCACTTGTGGGAACGAAGTTTTCGGGTTACTTTCGTATTAATTGCTTACAGTGCTGCTACAACTGTTCCCAATTGTTCTGTACCTAATTATTTTCCTGTCCTGCTAAATGCTTGTGCTCATCCAAATATATGATGCCTTTGGCACATACTAATGAATTATGAGTGTCTCTACTTTCTTTCCTTGCAATGTTTTGTGCATGCTTAATCATTCGTCTTCTCAATAATAACAGTTGAGACATTGTTGTTTGTGTATACTGCTGTGTGGTGACACAAAGCTTGTCCCCTAATTCACTACCAAGGGGAACTTCCTCAGAAAGGAGCATGTAGTGGGCAGAGCAAGCACAAGGGGAACTGTTACGAAGAATGAACTACCACAACAGGTGAGTGTAGAGTTCTTTACTCCTTGCTCCTCTCGCCATCAATACACTCCTTGTCGTCAACATTCTAATGCACCCTCCAGGTCCTAGGAATGAACCAACTGTGGTGGGGAGGTACGGAATGTACCAACTCTGGTATTACATTATATGACGTTACTAGGATATGTTATACATAACTATAAACAGGTACATGCGATAGTGTGGCGTTACCTGACGTCAGTATACATCGTAACACATCTTCCCCCTTGAATGAAACAAACTTAACTGGTTAAACTATTTATACCTAATAAAGTCTCTGTGCCAACCTGGGGCTCTGCATGTTCTCCGTGTGGCATGTGACCCCTCCATGCCCAGGTTATGTGGCACCTCTGCTTGGTCATCAGGTCGGTTGTGTGTGCTCTGCGTTTTCACTAACCTTTCCATGCTCCACATTTGGTCATTCTCCAGTATGACTGTGTTGTTACTCACTCTCTTGATGCGCACAGGTTCTGAAAACTTGGTCTCCCCCTCGCACCTTCTCGGCATCCTGATGCGCACCCATTCCCCCTCTTTCCACAGTGGAGCCTTAGTTCCATATTTAGTGTCATAGTGGGTTTTGTATCTGCTTTGGTGTGTCTCAACCTTGTTCCTGCTCGCACGCGTATCCCTTGTGACATGGCCCCCCCCCCCAGCCAATATGGGAAGAATTTGGTGCCTGGCTTCCTTCCTCTCAGAGCTGAAAACGGGGAGATTCCCGTGACCGAATTGGGGGTGGTGTGGTACGCCCACAACATTTCTTGCAATGCTTTCTCTATGGGTATTCTGTTAACCACTGCTAGTTGTATGCATTCTTTAACCATGCGGTTCATTCTTTCAACTAGCCCGTTAGCTCTGGGACAGTATAATGCCGTTCTCAAGTGTTTTATGTTTAGTTTGCATAAAAAGTCTGTCATGGAATGGGATGTGAACTGGACCCCGTTATCTGTTACTATAGAGGACGGTATGCCTTCTTGGGCAAATTTGTCCTTCAGAAATTGAATCACCGATGTGTTCGTTATCTGATGGACCATTTTGACCACTGTCCAGTGGGAGTGGAAGTCTACCATTACTAGTGCAAATTGTTTGCCTACTCCTTTTATGTTGAGGGGACCAATGATGTCTAACGCTACCTTCTCCCATGGTTTGTCTGGTACTGATACAGGGAACAAGGGTGGCTTCCTGGTCGTTCTGGTTTTGTCACTGTTGGAACATGTGACGCAATTTTTAACTTTGGCCTCCACTCGTGAGTCCATCTTGGGGAACCTGTATCTCTCCCTCAACCTTGCCTTAGTTAAGTTCCTGCCCAAGTGGCCCTCGTGTACGAGGTCGATTATTCTGTCCCTCATGTTTTCTGGTGGAATTATTTTGTCATTTCTGAATAGGACACCCTGGTCTACGCTCAGCTCCCTACGCACCTCCCAGAATGTTTTAAGCTCTATCTTCACTTGATCAGAGGAATTGGGCCAGCCCTTTATAGTGAGGTCGATAATTTGATTCATGATTGTGTCCGCACCCATGCTTTCTGACCATTCCTGTGTGGTGATAGTGTCTAATCTGATCTGTAAGATCGGGTACTCTGGTGTCTCAAATTGCTCCTCCTTGTCAATGGGGCTTCTAGATAGGAAATCAGCCGCCGAATTCTGGACCCCCGGACATATCTAATTCTGAAGCAGAAGCCCTCTAAGCCCAGCAGCCACCTAGCGATACGGGGAGTATTACAACAGCTATTTTTCGGGTTGAACATGAAAACCAGGGGCTTGTGATCAGTGCGTAGCTCAAACTGAATGCCCCACAGAAAAAACTTGAAGTGTCTCACCCCCCAAAAACAAGCCAATGCCTCCCTCTCCACCACTGAATAGTTCTTTTCCGCCCCGGTGAGTGATCTTGAAGCAAACGCAACAATTCTCTGCTTTCCCTCTATAATTTGTGAGAGCGTTGCTCCTAGTCCTTTTCCACTAGCGTCCGTGGTAAGAAATGTTCTACGGTTGTGTTCGAAGTTACTCAAGAATGGGGCTGTTAGTATGTCCTTCTTTATTCTTTGGAATGACATTTCATGCTCCTCCGCCCATTTGAATTGCGTATTGTGTTTCGTGAGATCTCTCAGGGTGGAAGTTACATCAGCAAAGTGGTTCACGTATTTTGCCATGTACTCTGCCAATCCTAAAAATTACTTGAGTTCCTCTTTGTTCGTGGGCGCCGATGCATCTCTTACCGCCTCCACTAGGCAATGCTTCGGTTTGAATCCATCCTTAGAAATACGATGTCCCAAATATTCCACTGACTCCACGCCAAACTGGCATTTTTCCCTCTTTAGTGTGAGTCCTGCATCTCTGAACAGTTGCAGAACTTGTCTCAAGTTATCGTCGTGCTCTTCCCCGCTGGCGCCGTACACCAAAACGTCGTCTTGGAAGCACAGTGTTTTCGGTACCCCCTTCAAGATGTGCTGCATGATCTTTTGGAAGACTCCTGCCGCAGAGGCCAACCCAAATGGTATGCGACAGAACATGAAGGTGCCCATTGGTGTAGTGAAAGCTGTTAGCTTCCTGGAATCCGGATGCAACTCCACTTGGTGGTATGCCATGAATAGATTCAGAACACTAAAGCATACAGCCTCGCCCATGGTGCTCAACATCTCGTGGATGCGGGGTAACGGGTGCCTTTCTACCAATATGTTGTTGTTCAGGTCACGCAGGTCGATGCACACCCGAATATCCTGCCTCTGACCCTTCTTGGCGATGACAATCGGTGCAACCCATTCAGAACCAGCCACTGGCTGAATGATGTCCAGTTTTTGTAGCCTGTCCAATTCCTTCTTTAGTGGTTCCCACATCAGATTTGGGATTGACCTAGTTTTATGAACTACTGGTGTGGCATTCCATTTCAATTGTATTTTGTGTTGGAAGTCCTTGAGCAATCCTAGTGTCTCTGAAAATACTTCTGGGAACTCGTTAGGAACCGTTTCCCTCTGCGTCGAAGGATTCACCACCAGGACTTGCTCCCGATTATTCGGGTCCAATTTTATCCCCAGCTCCCTTTGGTGCTGCCACCCCAGTAGGTTCGAGCCTTTCTCAACTACATAAACCTTGCCCACCGTTTGTCTGCCTTTGAATGAAATGAGCGACGTAAACATTCCCTTCATGGGTATGGGATCTCTATTGTATCCGCTCGGAGATATATCGGCTTGGTCCAGCTTTTCTTTTCCTTTTTGTAGAATGGTTTCAATGTCTGCAAAATTCACTAGTGTGAACGGCGAGCACGAATCGGCGAACATCTTCACCCTCTTTCCATCGAGGGTCACTTCGCATACTGGGTAACACTGTTGCTCTTGTTCCTCATTCACTTGTAGTACAATTTTCTTCACTTGCGTCGGTGTCGTGGTGACTGGACTTCCCCCTGGTGTTTTCGGGAAGCATCCACGCACTCTTGCAAGGTGCCCTTTCTTATTGCACTTTCTGCACCAAGCGTGCCTCGCCTGGCAACTTAAGTCATTTGCCAAGTGGTTGTTGCTTCCACAACGGTAGCATTTGAATTTTGCATTCTCTGGATTAGACGTCTGACCACGCCAATTTTCATTCTTCTTTGTCGCTTCATTTCTGATTTTGTATACTTCATTCTCATCTTCTCTATTCATTATCTCTGACACCTGCTCATTGGGCTCTGTCACATTTATCTCTTTCATACATATAGCTGTATGCTCTATTGACTTGGCAATTTTGATCGCTTCTACCAGATCCGGTTGTTTCTGTAATAACTTCTTTTGTATTTCTTTGTTGTTAGTACAGCGTACTAACTGATCTCTGATTAGAGAATCATTGAGCCCATTGAAATCACACAGTCTGTTTAGACCTCTGAGAATCACCACATATGTAGAAACATTCTCGTGTTTTCCCTGCGTACGACTGAAAAATTTGTGTCTCTCCAAAACTACGTTTATTTTATCCCCAAAATGATTCCGTAATTTAATTAACGTAGTGTCATAGGCATCATCATCTTCCTCTTCTCCTTCTGGTTCTGGTAGCGATTCAAAGATTTTCCTGCCATTTGAACCCAAATTATGTAGCAAGATATGTTGTTTCCTGAAAGGGCTGAATTTTTCCCCTCCTATTGCCACCAGGTAGGACTCGAACACTTTCTCCCAATCTTCCCATGGGATTGTTGGTTCCCCCACTTCATTCAGAAACGGGGTTGGTTGTAACATACTGGCAGCCGCCATCGTGGAGAGATGATTGCAGAGTTGGCCGTGAGCCTAATGGTATTGTAAGGATGGGAGTATTAGTGCAGTACGCACACACACCTTGCAACTGAACACAAAGATACCAGTTGATCCTGTATAATGTGACGGAATATGATGGGAGCCCCTTCTTGTGACTGTTCTGAGCTGATAACCCAGGAACTATGAAAGAAGTCCTGAGTTCCTATGGTGTCAGCAGATAGAATGAAGTTTCCTCAAATGACTAGTGATACCTGAAGAGAATGGTGTGCGTATCACCGAATATTACGCAATAATATCACCAGAGCTGGTATGTATAGTGCTTTACTTGAGGAGCGTATGGCTTTATTTGCTAATTGGAGTGTCTCAAGGTAGAGAAGTGCTGCTATTCTTTACTTTGTTTACCTGTTTCTTTAAATTGCGGTGTTATACAATGCAGACACGCAGAGGAGTGCGTATCTCCGTTCCGGTTTCGACGTTCACCTTACCCGTACCACGAAGCCTTGACGCGTTGACTTTCGCTAGGCAACCTGACTCGGAGATCAGCGTCTCCCTGGTGAGGCTGCGCAGGTGCTTGTTCCTGACGAAACTGACGGAATTCTTTGCTTGTCCAGGAACCGCTGAACACGTCATTTCTCACAGGACGCACCACAGATGAACGCCTTGGAACACCGTCGCTGAGCCTCTCGCCAATGGATCACGAGATACGTCGTTCCTCACAGGAGACCCCTCAGTCGGACACCTCCGAACCGATGTGCCTCCGACGGACGCCTTCGTCGTGTAAGCCGCGTACATCCCGCAACTCTGGTCAGCATACAGTTTGCTCTCGGAGCCCCGTCATGCCGCCGTTGTTCTCAGGTCTTCCTCGAGAGAGCTGCTTGTCACTGATGCTGAGGCTAGAGGCACAGTGCTCGCTCCTTCCACAGGTTGCTTGGCGGAAATGGCTCTGGTGACCCCAATATTCACCTTGGCTAGCTTGACTCAAGGGAAGATCATCAAGTTACGACGTCAAATGGATGGATGATCACCAGCTGATGGACGAATACAGAAGGGGAGGAGCAAGGTATTTCTGCCCCCTTACGCAGATCGTCGCCAGTGTTACGAAGAATGAACTACCACAACAGGTGAGTGTAGAGTTCTTTATTCCTTGCTCCTCTCGCCATCAATACACTCCTTGTCGTCAACATTCTAATGCACCCTCCAGGTCCTAAGAATGAACCAACTGTGGTGGGGAGGTACGGAATGTACCAACTCTGGTATTACATTATATGACGTTACTAGGATATGTTATATATAACTATAAACAGGTACATGCGATAGTGTGGCGTTACCTGATGTCAGTATACATCGTAACAGGAACCTCCTCAGGAAGGGGCATGTAGTGGGCAGAGCAAGCACCTCAAAGATCTTACTTAGGATAGGGGCATTTGGGTTTGGGAGGTGTTAAATTGGGTTTGTGGGTTTGCATTTGGGAGGGGTATTTTTGTTTAGTGGGGTGATTTCTGGTTTGGGAGGGGTGGGTTGGGAAGTGGATGGGGTGGGTTGGTGTGTGGAAGGAGTACCTTTGCATTTGGTAGGGTTGGCTTGGGTTTTGGAAGGGGTTAGGGCAAGGGCAAAAAGGTTGTGGTGCATGTAGGTGTCATGGTGCATGTGGGTGTGGTGGTGGGTGTGGTGACTTTGGGTGTGCTGGTGATGGTTCAGATGTGTGTGCTGGTGGGTGCACTGTCTGTGGGTTGGCTGGTGGTGGTGTATGTGGGTGTGTTTATGGGTACAGTGTGTGTAGATATGCTGGTGTTGGGGGATGCATGTGTGTGTGGCAGTGCAGTGTGTGTGGGTGTGCTAGTGGTATGAGTGGTAGATATATGTGTGTGGTGGGTGTGGTGTCTGTGGGTGTGCTGGTGGTGCTTGTGTGTGTGTGGTGGGTGCAGTGTCTGTGGCTATGCTGGTGGTGCATGTGGGTATGGGGGTGAGTGTGTCATCTGTGGGTGTGCTGGTGGTACATGTGGGTGTGATAATAGGTGTGGTGTCTGTTTAGGTGTGTGCCTCTGTTTTTTGTTTTCTGTGTTTGTGCTGCTTGTGTGAGTTGGAGTGGGTGCGTGCAAAGGTGTGAGTTTGCTTGGGACAGGGCTGGGATTAGGGAATTGGGATGAGGAAGGGGCAGGAGGTGAGTCACTAGGTAGGGATGGTTGGAAGACTGTGGTCAGTGAGGAGGCCAGAGCTTGAAAAGACCGATGTAGGCCAGACAAACCATTATGAATGCCTTCCAGGTAAGCTGCCATTTGTTGCATATGGCAGCTAAGCCCCGGGATGGCATTCAGGGGGGCAAGTCTGGCCTAGTTGCAATTCTGTAGAGGAAGTCAATAGCCTACTCACTCAGTGCAGTCAGGGGGACAGGGGGTGAGGTGCCTGCAGCAAATGAGACCTACTCTTTTTAGGTGATGGGGTTGGCTAACTGGGGGAGGAGCAATAAGGATGGTGGAAATGGATATCTGGGTGGTAGACAAAGATGCAGGTGTAACTGGAGCAGTAGGGTTCGCCAGCACTACAGCCTGGTTGCTTGGGGAGGCCTCCAAAGAAGATGTTGAGCTGGTGGCCTCATGCCACTCCCCTCACCCTCAATGGCATTGTGTGCCCAGGTGTTGGTGATCTCACCAGCTGACACACAATGATCAGCTACTACCCCGCCTTGTGTAAATGTCTCCTTTATCAGTTCCAAATGATGTTGAAAAGACACACACAATATTTTTATTGTAGATGTGTGAATAGAACTGATCGTTAACTTTGAGCACAAAACATTTTCCTAGTTTCCATATTGCACCTGCAACAAGGCTCAGAAATCTTGGTTCTTAACATCATCATCTCATGTATGAAGGGAACATCTTCTGAAACCATTTGGTCACAGATTTTCAATTCCCTATGATCGCTCCTAAATCATATATGATCTTGACTCTTAACCATATCCATTTCTCTAAAGGAACTGTTGAATACCTCTGAATGGTTGGCCTTTTTTCTCCAGAATAACAAACTTTTGTCACCAATACACATATACACCAAAAATACCGTTGGAAACTGTGTGTACAAGGTCCAAAAAGCTGCATTAATGACATATACTAAAAGTAAAATATTAATCAATGTGCGTCAACAAATACTGGAATGTTGTGCTATTATTTGTAGAAACTGAAAGCCTGTCTCCTTTGTTTGGCCATTTCACAATGGTAACACTTACCTCAAGTATCTCAAGTATAGTACAAATGTACAACATATTATATGGTGCCAGTTCTGAAGTAGCTTATCAATGTCTCATGCACTATGTATGTACCTATGCTGTTGAAGAAATCTAGACATATTGTTATTGTGGATTGACAAATGACGTCAGTAGCATAAGTAAAAACATTGGGCTTGATACATTTGTAATCCACTTTAGTAGAGAGCAACTACTTATTCACTTTTGACTCCAAAATATCTCAACTTATTTCAAGATTGTCTCATCATTGCGAAATTGTTTAACAAGATATGGTGGCTTTCACCTAAGGCAAAATGTGATACCACATCACAGGAAATATGACATACACTGATTCACATATGATACCCACATCAAAGAATCAAATGCAATTTACAATAGGAAACAGTTCACACCTTCATGCATTTCACCATTTTCCAAACGAGTCACGAGTTGGGCCAAAATTTGAGTATTTAAGATGGGATACTCCAGTATAGATATGATAGAACTTGCAATCTGCCAAAATCCCTTCAATTATCAATTTTTCTCTCCATCATTGAGTTCTCATCTGGGCATAACAAACGACATTGAAAAATGGTTTGGGGTATGTGTTACTCTGTCACCATTGTGTACACATTCCTGTTTGTGTTTCTTCAAAAACGGAATGCCTCTCACAATTATTTATCCTGAAACAGACTGGCTTACATATAAATTTGTGGAGGAGTAAAACATCATGCAAATCTCTTGCTTTTAACAGGTAAGAAACAGTATATCTGATGCAAAACACAACTGGGCTATGTGTGGACTCCAAAATGCAGCTATTCATTCTGATGTGCCTAGTAACTTTGGCTCACATGTTCACTCTTGTTTGTGTAAAATCTCAACTTACTAATGTGACGAATGGAACATCCACTGTATCATAAGTGCATAGTATGCTATGCCACATGTAATTGATCTATCTTTACATCATCCACAATAGTGAAGGAGCATCATATCTGACACAACAAAGACTAGTGACCTGTTTAGAACAACTGTCCCTCATGACATCAAACAACCTGATGTATATGTGTAGTTTAGGCAGCCATGTGTCTGCTCACAATTGTCCTTTGGTTGTGAACAGGAATCAGGTGGGATTCTTTCCAACAAACTAATATACAAAGCAAATCATCATATATATTGTGCAAAACGTACACCTTCAAGAGCATTGGACATCGGTCACCATTAATGTTGATCGGGAAAATCCTGGTTGTAACAAAAAATTAGTCATGTAACATGTGAAACTCAAACAATAACTTACCCCTGTTGCTCGAATATGAATTTACCTTGAAAAAATGAAAGACAAGAGGCGTTTGGCAAAACAGGAACAGTTGGTTTAATTAAACGCAGCGGCCGGGACACCAGGCAACAGAGTCGGGTCTGAAGACTGACTCAAAGCACATTGGTTTCGGCCATAATTTTGTACATTACATGAAGCATCACAGAACAAATTGCACAATTGTTTGGAGACAGAAATCAGGACTTAGTCACTTGCCCATAAATCTGGTCATTCGATAAGAAGTGCAGATGGGTGTCGACCATGTGTGGACACAATGTATGGCCAGTGGGTGCATGTCCAGATGGCCGGCATGGAGCACATCATTGTGTGTAGTGTGCATGCTGTGTTCTGATTGGCTGAGTGGCTGATGTTGTGGTGTTTTGGGAACGTGTGCCCCTCCAGCCAAATGTGTTTTTTGGGCAGTCTCCTAAGACCAGTGTGGTGTAGCTGCCTATCTGTGGGATCAATCTGGGTTTTTCCTGTTTGCACATTTGTCTAGGGGTTACGTGTCACCCCACCTGCAATCTGTCAATCAGTTGCTTAAAGGCCTAGGTTGCAAGGCCCTCATGACCACATATTTCTGACTATGGGTTGATGGGGATGATCAGGTGGATTCGACAACAGCACTGCAAGTTCATTGTTACATGTACATATATCATGGTGTACATCAACATTGTATTTATCAAAATTAACACCCCCTTGTTGGTGCTGTTGGGCTCGCAACTGCCCATCAAGTTGGGTATAGGCCACTGCATGAATGCGAGCCATTAGGGGGTCAGGGCATGGCATACACACACATTCCCACTTTGGGATGACTACACAAGCTGGACTTTGACTTACTTTCTAGTCCAGTGTCATAGGTTTTCCCACCTCTTCCTGCAATTGAGCCTGTGCTGCTTGTAGACCCCCAGGGTCTGCACCTTCCTGGCAATGGCCTTCCAGATATCCTGCTTCTTATGGCTGTTGACCTGTATAGACACAAAATAATTAAGAAAAATATAATGTTTTTGTGACTTTTTGTTTGTCTGTATTGATGTAACATAATTTTAATACATCCATCACAAGCATGACTCTTAGTTACCATACAACATGTGTATTTTCACATGAATGCTGACCATAAGAAAGATATTAATGAACACTTTTGTAGTAACCTGTTGACTACCTTCATCCCATGTCATGCCTTAAACTCACTAATTTAGGCCAGTAACATCATCTAGCCCAGGGGGCTCATACATTTTCTGTGATGTGAGCTACTTCAGATCAGTGCATAACATTGTGAACTACTGAAGGCTAAACAACTTGTGCATTGTTACCAGACACCCTAACGGCCAGCTTCACTGACTTGATGCCTAAAGTCCTTAGAGCCAGAGACTATGGTTTGAACTACATACTATGACTAAAGGCACTATGAAAAGTCTGCCATGTGAGTCAGTGGGAGCATGCTCTTTGAGGATGTATGAACGTGTGTACGCATGAATGGGATATAATTGTACGGGTGACAAAGTCTGCATGGTATCTACTTGTAGCACAGGACACCTTTTGTCATATGTGGCAATGTTACATGAATGACACAAACATACAATTGTATGTCCTTTTGAATAGGGGGAATTTAAAATTGCAGAGGAATATTCTACCAAACACTTCATATCATGGAACATTTTTCAGCTCTTTAAAACTAGTCACATGTAAAAAGGGCTGTAGAGTCCATAAATACTTATGGCACAATTAATACCGGCCAGTGGGGGTAGGGGACCTGCAGATTAGAAATTAAAAACTTTGAAAAGTAAGTGTTAGCTGAGGCAGTTAGGTAAGTCCCCACTTCAATTGTCGTTCATTTAAAAGAATTTAGGGGCATATTTTTGAACACTTTTGTGGCAAATGTAATAAATTACTAGTTGACGAGTTAATGGTATTTGTATTTTTTTGTCATGGTTGTGAACTTGAGAGGAACATTTCAAAACCAAAGCTTAGGTGCACCACTCAAAGAACCTTTTACCAAAAACAGATCATTTTAACGTTCATGTCCAAGAAAGAAAGTTCTTGAGTTTATTCTTTTTTTCTTTCTCTTTTATTAATTCGTATTCATATCACGTTGCTGAGATGCAGTATTCAATACACAGAACAGCCAACGCGTTTCGTCCCCTTGTGGGACTTCTTCAGGGATTGTGTAATATTATAACACCGTTTAATTTAGAAGTGGTGGTCACTCAGTGACTGAATGATACAAATCCCACATTGACGATGTCCAACTCTGCCACTGTGTATGTGAGGCAGGTTAAGAATAAGTTCTTTGTATGATGTTCTAAGATCAATCTAGAGCAGTCAGACGTCCCATAATGAACATTAGTATAATTTTGATCCAATCAAGTAAGAAAACAACAACCGCAGTTATGATGCAGTGAAAGTTACCAGTTCATAGGGACGTAACTTCAACGCGGACGGGCAGCAAAAAACAGAGGAACATTACCTACTTGCAATTCAATATGATTAAATAAACAGTTGTTTTTGACATAGTACATTTATGATGGAATGAAACAAATGAATTAATTGAGTTGAGAAATGCATCATTCTTTGGCTTTGTGAGTTTTAATTTTATTAAACAGCACCTAATTAACTAAAACAGGATAAGAATGAAAAAGCAAACCAAAACATAAAAAATCAGTCATGGTGAATGAAACCATTCTGGAAGATCCACAATTATTTGAAGTCCAATGTCCAAAATACAACTGGCATCAGAAATGTAAATGTGTTGAGGAAATTGTCCACAGAGTGAACTGTAATCCCACACTTGAGGAAATTAGGTTTGGCTTCTCTTGCTGGTGGTATTAGAGGTCTTGCCATCCTCCCCTGCTGGTAGTCTGCATGGATGCCCCCTCCTGCAGGGGAGGGTCCACAGTTGCAGGGACTGGGTTGGGTGCCAATGTTTGTTGTTGTGGCAGGGCCTCCCTTTCTGTGGCTGCGACAAATGTACTTGGGCCAGATGTCATAGGATCACAGAAAGGGATAGATGGTGATGGAAAAGCCTAAGCCCTGCACATATGTCTATGTATGTCGTGCAGCTTCCAAATCAGGGAGCCCATATTGGAGCTGTTATTTTCTGTTTGAACACTGAGCTCCCTCTGCAACTGCTTCATGTCCCGGAGCTTGTGAGTACCTGGCCCATCATGTCTTGGGACTGATGGAGGGACCCCACGACTTGTTGAGGGTGGTCTGGGTGACAGTCAACCCAGTGTCATCAAAATGCTGGCCCACAGTGTCCCTCTCATGACCCCTACCCCTTACCCTGTGGCCTTGACCCAGTGTGTCCCATCCCACTGGTTCTTGGCTGAACTGTAGGTGGTGGTGGTGGTGTCTCAACAGCAACCAGGAGTATTTGGCACAAGATTGGCTTGCTGTTGGTTTGGACACATGAAGAGGAGGTATCTGTGAGCTGGGGTGAACAGCTGGGAGAGAGTTGTAGGTGTGCGCAGAGTGAGACTAACTGGAGCCATCTGCCCAGGCAGACCACATGGACCAGGTCATTCCTCTTCATCCAGACTTGCATGAGTGTAGTCATCCCTAGAGACTTGATCCTGGGCTGGAGTGGAGTGTTATGTTTCCCCGGACTAGGCCCATGTAGTGAATTAGTGGGAACTACATGACATGGCACCACCAACGTTGGTTGGGCTCTTATTTAACATTCAGTTGTGCTTTTCTCAGAGACTCCTACTCACCTCCAACACAGAGATGTCCGTGGTGGGAAATAAAAATCAACCTCAGCTGAGTAGTATACCCTATGTATTGGCTGTAGGTTATTCAAGCTTGTAGAATAACATTTTTACTTCCCACATTTGTGCTAACCCTATCTCCATAAATTCATTTTGTAAACTTACTTTTCTCTTTACACAATGTCCATAAATGGAAAAGTGGGTGAGGACGTTAGGGAGCAAGTAGTTAGACTATATATTACAGAAAATTGCAGACATGCAGTTAGTATTAAATTACCACAGAATAGCGTGCCGGCAACAGGTGGTTTAGGCACAAGAAGCATTCAGAAAAGAGGTATTCTACTCTTGGGTTACATTCCCACCTGTGGATGTTCACACAAAAGTGTTTCACACTTACATTGAAGATGAAACATCAGAGGAACACTTTCCATATGTGGATATAAAAATTCCATTAAATTACCATGAACACATAAATTGGTTTGAAGGTGCCCTCCCCCATAAAGTAGAAAATGGGAGACTTGGTCTGCTCAGTAAAGAAGGAGCAACTTGGCCTGTCCCAGCTGCTTATACACCGCATCCTAATCTTGCTAATTTAGATGCAGCAGAAATAACAACACTATGCAAAGATTTTGTAAAACTTTACAGAAATCTAACGCAAACGTTATAAGAACACTGACAGTTAATAATGCTGGGACGTCTCAGGCTGCACAGGCACAACTAGTTGCTACGGCACCAGCCCTCAAACATTGAATGCTGTCATGGGAAAGGTTCACACCAGTCGGTAGCAAATTCTGTTCTAGATAGCACAGAAAACAAGCCAGCTTGAAGCGGCTTTTCCCCATACGGGACCGCAGGTTAAACATAGAATATTAACAATATGCTTGCCAATGGGGATGGCTGAAGAAGATTGTGCCACTTGGGGTATGGTCTTCTCTGCAGTCTACACCAGAACTCATGGTACTCCTTCAATAGCAGTTTTACCTGATGTACTGAAACACGTACAGAATGAGTGCAGGGCAGGACCTGCCCTGGACTTGGGGATAAAACTGATGGGCAATTTTGCCAAGGTATCAACGATTATGTTAAGTAACATAAATGGGGATGCAGCAGCATTGGCTATACACCAATGCCAGAGGAAGATTGAGTGAGAATTCCCTAGAATTATCGAAGACACCTATGCTATGCTAGGTAGAGATAATTTGGGAGCCAGACCAGGGAAGCCACAGGGTAAGAGTTATTCTGGAAAGGATTACTCTAAGCAAGCACCTGATTCTTCCAAAAAGAAATGGGACAATAAATAAAAAATAAACAAAATAAAACACAATCACAGGGTGGGTCTCCTCAACAGGAAACCACTGAGAAGAAATACAATTTGAGAAACTGTGATAACATTAGAAAGCCTGACAGGTATTAGGATACTGATACACGTTCCTCTCGTTCCTTTCAGGATTCATTCAATACACATTCTTAGAGAGGTAGACGGTCACAGCAAAGATCGGAAGAGTGAGTGAAGCCAAAAAAGGGAAACACATCACACTTCAGACTACATCCTTAAAGAAGACAAACAAAAGACTGCTAAACCTCAATTTAAAAAGAAGAAGGTAGCTGGAATTAAAATAAGACATGCCCAGGCTACTGAGGACTCTGCTTCTGAATGGGGAGTGGGCAGTGACGATTCTGGACAGTGCGGCAGAAGTCACAATAACTCTCCGGAACCTGATGGATTATCTGGTGGTAGAAGCGCTGAATGAGCATATCATGGTGGAAACACCTGATACAAGGGTAAGTGTCCCACACTGTTTATACAAAATAAGGATCCAAATGGAGGGCGACATGCCCAGGAACATCAGGGCTCTCTTTTGGGAAAACCTGACATAAGGTTACGACATTCTTCTGGCTGAAAAGGGTTGGCCACCTGAGTTCCTAATGGAATGCTCACTGGGAGAAACTGTTATTTTACCTGGTTTCTCTGACCTGATTCCAGAATCAATTAAACATTTGTACGTGCAGTAGTGGGCATTAGCGCTTGCACCTGCACTATACCGCAATGATGTTGGGTGGGATGATGAGTCACCTCATCACGAAATGCCATTAAAATCAACTCCTCAACCACAGAAACAGTACCCAATAAAAAACTAGGCTAATAAGCAAGTTAGGGAAATCCTAGAACAACGTGAATACCAGGGTGTAATTGCACCTCATCCATGAATAATCCCTTGTTTCCTGTAATGAAACCAGACAATCCCTACCATCTAATCTTAGACTACATACATTTGAATACTTCCACATGCGCAGTTGCTGTACAAAATGCACATAGTGCCACACGGACGAATAACATGTGTGCAGAAATACAAAACAACATTAGCTATCTCAAATGGATTTTTCTGCCTGGAAGCAGATATTTTTCTGCATTTTCAGCGCTAGGGTCACAGAGTAAAGTTTGCAGTTTACCTCAAGGGTATAAGAACAGCCCAGGGCTGTTCTCAGCCAGGGTAACAGAGGCACTTCAAAATTTTGATGACGAGGCATTGACCTATATAGATGACATCTATCTAATGAACAATGAATTAATAGAAAACTTGGCCAGAGTGAACCACATAATTCTGGGGTTTGCTCACCTGAGTTACAAATGTCATTTAAAAAAAAAAAAAAATTGTCCATCTCAATGGCCTGTTACTGGGATATGAGTTGTGAAGTGAAGGCAAAAGCCTGGAAGCATGTTTTTCTTAGAAGGCATTGCTCCAACCTCCAACGACTCTGAAGAGACTGCAATCCAGTTTAGGATATTAAGGTTTTGGCAGAACATACACTTTGATTACGGACAATGATTAAAACCATTCTAAAATGTAATTAAACCTGATTTTTCAATGGATACAGGAACACACAAACATTTTACGTTCTGTACAAGCTGATATGATAGCTTCCAAACATTTGCACATGTGTAAATAAAACTTAACCTACCAGGCCTACTCTATCACTTTGAATGAAGTTGATACAGTACCCATTGCATACAATTCACATTTGTACACCAACGCTGAAATACGTTTTGCACCTACTGAGAAAATTCTCCTGGCGGTACGGACTGCTGTAGTGAGAAAGAGAGCACAGGCTCAGGTTAAGCAAATAATTGTCGCTACTCCAGTACTGACCTTAGAAGCCGTTACTGAAACAAGTGTTCCAATTGCTAAAGCGTTACATCCATGATGGATTCAAAGGGCGAACTCTCTCACTACAACAGATGTAGATTACTGAGTCGATTCTACATTACAGAGACAATCATTTCTGCAGTACGAACAAGAATATCCTCTGCCAAATTAAATAATGGCTCCAGATCGATATGAATACATTTATACTGATGGATCTGCTCAACCTGCCGTAGGGAGACAACACCAATATTCCGTGGCATGCACAATCGTAAAGGGGCGCACGCATGACGGAAAGTTCCTTCCTGAAAAAACACACACACAGCCATTAGGAGACTGTACAGCGCAGCTGGCAGAGTGTCAAGAGCTGATAATGGCAACACAAAGTGCGGATCACGAATTCCCCACAATAATAGTGTGTGATTCATACTACTGTGTCCAGTCCTATAATGAATACCTTCACTATTAGGGCCAGAATGGGTTTTGAGACTCCAAGGGTTGCAATCAAGCAAGAGCTGCTTTGGAAACAAGTGGCAAAGCTGAAAGAATGCTTGACATGGGCTCATGTTATTCACACATTGAATCATCAACTTGTTGGCGTCTATGGGAATCCCATGGCTGATGAGGCCGCTAAGGCAACAGTCCGCAAGGCTGCCATTGCTGCAATCCCTAATTCAAGTACGAGAATAGACAGAAAGAGCATGGTGGCCGTCAATGCTGCTCGCAATGACACCCACCTGCCGAAAGGGTTTCCACTCGAGTACTCATACAAATTAGATGCACAAAACATTCGGTATGCTCAGAGTCCAGGAGTAGGGGATAGAGTGATACCAAACACTGATTGTAGATTGGGTTTAATACTACCTGATCATGAGGGTCTGGGGGTCAGCAAACACAGGAGTTAATGCTACAGTTTCCTTACTAAAGCATCGCCATTGGTGGCCTGGTCTTCCAAAACAGACCAAGGACTTTATCCTCAAATGTGACATCTGCCAGCAGATGAAGGGCACAACCATTGTACATCCACCTCAGACACTCCTATTGATCCCAGACAAACCTATAGCAGTTGTTTATTTATATCACTGTGGCCCCTTACACGCAGAGGGGCTTACAAGTACATCTTGGTGGCAGTGGATTCATGCTCCAGATTCCTGTGGGTTTGGCCACAGTGCTTGGCTGACACTCAAATTGGTATAAAGGATTTGCGAGTCTTTATCGGGACATAGGGAATTGGCACACTGCATTCTGACCAGGGCCCGGCGTTTAGCTCTCAGGCTCATAAAGAACCCTTGTGAAGTTAGATGTAGCCTTGCAGTACTCCTCCCCCCGACCATCCTGAGGGAAATTTGGTAGTTGAGAGGAAAATCCATGACTTAAAGCAGTCAATAACACCAAGAATATTAGGCTCAGGTGGCTGTTGGGTCAATCACCTATACGGGGTCCAGAGGGCACTCAATAACATGCCAAGAAAATCCCTGGGGGGGTAGTACTCCTTGCAAACCCCTGTTCAGTGTGAGAATGTGGGTACCAGATCTCGATAATGTCCAGCACAGTGGGGGCGGAAACATCATTTGATGTCAATGAACGTTTGACTGTTTTACAGGACCTCATTGAATTCCAGGATGCACAAAGCAAAGTCCAAGTAAAAGGCACGGCCACTGGAGAAGTGAAGGTTGTACAGGCAAGACCAGCCTGGGTCCCGAAGATTGGGGACCTAGTCAATGAGAAAATTGTGGACAAGAAGGAATTTGGCCCATCTTAAAGAGCGCCTTTACCTGTCCTGGCTGTCGAAGGTACAAGAACTGTATTTCTTGAGCCCCTTGATGGTCACAGAGACAAAAGGTTTGTCTCCATTTATTAAATCACACTATGCAACAGTAGGCTGTGTGGGCTTCTGGGTAGCCATCGCACTCCTCTCGCTACTGTTCAGGAAGTTTGTATGGAAGCTTTAATGACAACAGAAGATTCCCCTCTGAAAAGAAAAGCTGTAAACAAGAATGAAGTGATAATTCTTCCTGTTGAAACAACTACAACTGTACAGTCAACGAGTGCAGAAATATCAATTCTAAAAATTGACGACGTCTATGTGAATATGCCACAGATCAAGTGATCCCCCAGTTCTACAAAACCTGCTGAGCTGCTGAAAATAGATCGGACGGCGTCTGGCCATTTCTCATCAGACTCAAGGGAACCTGAGCTGCCACCACCACCTCTACCTTTCAGGCTACGAGTGTATACTCTCTATCATTGGCTGAAAAAGACATACTTTGTTGCTTCTTGGATACATCTCTGGATTACTTCTCCTGGTCATTGGTTTTGTAACTGTCTTTTTTCTACTCCTGAAGGGACACTGTCTCCCAGGACGCTCTGCATTACAGCTTATGAACTTGGTTCTAAAACAACATGCATCATCGCACAGTGAACTAATGAACCTGTCCCTTGTGAACATTACAGCAGTTCCAGTTCTGGAAGAAATAGTATGGGATAAGGTATCATAAGATGTATATGGTCCAATTGAAGTTTTCAAATTCCATATTTGTTTAAAATTTCCTTAAATGATATCACCTCTGGTGCTTTCTCTGAAGATTGGTACATTGAAACTGTGCATAATTTGCTTGCAGATCTGAAGCAATCAGCTGCATTTCCAAATAATGAATTGTATTATGGTGCATCTAATTTTATTTTGGCGACATGCTCTGTTATCAACATTATCGTCACCATTGCCCAACACCACCAAAAGGTTGTTCAAAAACATTAGCAGAAAAGTTTGCTAATTTTCTGGTTTTGACTCATCAGACCCAGCATCTTATTATTATAGGCTTGCTCCCACACCAGCAAAGAAAAATATGCTAACAAGCACCAAGCGTTTTATCGCTGCTTCCTTTAATTTCCCAACTGTCTGCACAGGTTTTGACTTTTGGTAAGACACCATAGATACAAAATTTGTCTGGGGGACAAAATATTGACAGGTTCCGTGAACAGAGGCTTTATTTAGTGCACGCCTCATACCACAAGAAATAATGAATATAACAGTGCAAGAAACTTCCTGTCTTGGAATAGCCAAAATGAAGGACTTGAACATGCCGCATATTCCGGCATTCTCACGGTTCGAAAATTGGCTGCAGTCAACACACTTCAGTGAGGATTCACTAGATACCATTATATGTAAAGGTTATTTTCATTCATTAGACCCCAATTGGAAGGGATGGTTGGTTTGGCCTGGGGACACAAATGGGTGTCAATCTAGATTCCTGGGCAAATTTGAAGGGTTTAGGATCAAAAGGCCTGATCAGCGATATGTACAAACAGAACACTCTGCGGTGGTGATGTCATATATTGTTGGGAAGTTGTTCTTTTAATTGGCTAAAACCTCAACATTCTCTCAGTTGAAGCAACACTTGTCCCTTCTTTCTGATGACATGGATCTCAGGGTTTTTTTATTAGGTCCCCGGAACCCATGTCAAAAGGGCTTCTTGTACAGAATATACAACGAGCGGTCGAAAATTTCTCAACAGGAAATTCCAATATTGGGGCAGATTTACAAGCCCTTTGCGCCTCTTTTACGCCGCTGTTGCGTCACTTTTGTGACGCAGTGGCGGTGCAAAACCAGCACCATGCTGCGGGGTATTTACAACGTGATGCATCTGGGAGATGCGTCACGTTGTAAAGCCCTGCGCCAGAAGTAGGCGTTGCTGCGCAGGGGGGGGCGTTCAGTCGCAGGAACACCTCCCAAAAGTGGCTGAGTGAAATCTACAAGATTTCACTTAGTCACTTTTGAGCCCATGCTGCGTCAAAACCCTGCGCCTGCTTGAAGCAGGCGTAAGGATTGATGCAGCATTGTTAAGATAGGGCACCCCAGAGCCTTGCTGGAGCTGCGTCGCGCTTGTGACGCAACTCCAGAAATGTGCTGCCTTTACGGCACAGATGCGTCACGCATCTGTCCGTTTTTGGCCCAAGGTGCGCCGCATTGTAAATGCGGCGCATCAATGGTGGCGGAGCCGTAATGCACAATAACTGGTGCATCCCTGCTGATATGCAGGGATGCGCCAGTTATTGTAAATCTGCCCCTAGTCTTCAATACCAGCAGGTAGGCAGATATGAAGCGCTAGGGGAAGGTTATGTGCATGAGTACTGGGAGTTTCCATTCAGGTTTAGATGCAGGAATGTGGACACTGACAGTTTCCTTAGTGGTTCCAACTGTGAGGGTGCTTTAAGTGGGCCCATACTTTGCAAGGACATTTGTGTTCATGGGGCAATGAATGTTTCAGTGGCAAATGTGTCCTGTTATCTGAAGGGTTCCCCGGCTGCTGTGATTCATCTGGTTGTCAAGCTGCTCTTGAATGGGAGCTATTTGATGCTAAATGATGAAGGTTGCTGTGGAATGGAATTGGGAATCGCTTATCTGGTGACGGGTAATTTCATAGTCACTTGTTGCACACAAGTATTGTTACCACCTGCCCACACAGGGAGGCAACGCTATTGATAAATGTTTCCAACATACAGTTTGAATCTCTAAGCAAACTGAAAGCCATGTTTTTTCAAAAGGATGTGGCCTTAACTTAATTCAGAGAGACGCTTGATCTCCAGGTTGCAAGATCTTCGTCTGAGATACAGACAATACTCCACACTAACTTCCTGCTGCATTTTGGGGAGCTGGTTCACCGTATCATTACTATGTCTGATACGAAGGGAATAGTGCACTTTTTTAAATGCATCAGCTCTGGACTGGTTAGCACCTTTCAGACAATTTTTGGAGTTATACCATCTTTCATGCACTCTGTGTTGGGAAGCATTTTTTGGAGGGCTCCCGCTTGTCCTGCTACTTGTAGCAGGAATCCCATTTGTAACTTTTTCTGCTCCGCAATGAAGGTCCCAGTTCAACCCAGAATGGAGACAGCATTGCTTGTGCTGCGATGCCATGAGCGCATGGTACACTGATTTGGCACACTTCGGCTTCGAGAACTCAATGAGCACTGGTTGTTGTCCTTTAGGCCTGTTTGACTTCACTGCGTACAACCTGTATTCCACTGCCTGCTTTGCAGCCACAAATGCGTTTTGAATCTATGCGTAGGATCACGATATGTTGGGCTACTGGACATTGAAGTACTGTTAGACCCCTTAAAGGCCCATGCTAATTTTTGTCCCCAGGGTATTCCATTGCTGATGCATGCATTTTTTGAGCCACCCAGGGATGCTTTGGCTCCTAGTGAAACAGACACTGGCTCAATGATACGCTTACAGGATGCAGTCCCTCCTTCAGTGGCTGCTGTGGGAATTGGATGGAATCATCTTTACTGCATAAACCTGCTTCAAGGTGCGCCTCTGGGACCGTCGTCTGCGGTTGTGGGAACATTTTGGTCTGTTTTTTAAACAACACAAATCAAACCAGCTTTTGCTTAATTTTTATAGGCACCATAGCTTTCTGAGTACTTAGGATATTTTAAAGAGAAGCTTGTTTTTAGATGGTTTCAAAAGTGATTTGAGTCCTTTTAGTTCAATTTCATTGTGGCCTGTTGGCGGTTAGATAGCTTTTTATATATATTGACCCTTAGTATGAGCAGTGGGTGTTATGTGCCCGGGCTAGCCCTTGAAGGTAAGCTGTTCATTTCTTACATTGTCCTATTTTTCACAATAATATTTCTGCCGTGACCTTTTGCACATATTTGCATGCACAACAATATTGGATTTGTTTCTCTGAAACTACTTTGTTTACGCATCTGGCTTCACACAACATTATCATGATGCCTTGCACATCATGTACAAGGCCCTTCTACGCAGTATGTACAAATTTTGCTTTTTGTAGATAGCTCTGTCACGGGGTGACAGAGCTATCTACATATCCATAACATCACTAATCTATACGCACATTGCAAGGCTGCTTTCCATTATAAATAAAGAGCTTCCAATAAGATTAGTAGAGGAGGCCCTTCAGCTGACACCGAGGGTCCCTGCATGCTGAGACTTTAGCACAAAGCGGTCTGACATCTTGGAAGGGGTGTCCAGTTTGTGACCAAGACAGGCTCCTTCGTTCTCTCCAGCTAGGTAATGGGGTTGGGTCGTCCCTTGGGGAGATTCTTGACTCTACACCTACACACACTCTAGGTACACTTAGAGTAGGGTTTGCATAGTAAGAGCACGCCTGGTAGAGCTGTACCTACTGTTTACTCTTTGGTGCCTGTAATCACTTTCATCTCATTTTATCTACTGATTATTGCAGCACATGTATTCTATACAAGAATTAACATTGGTTCAATAAATATATTGAAAACGCCCCACTGTATTCTGTATATCTCTCTGAGTACAAGTAAACACGAGTGGTAGGCAAAAGGCTCCGATCTGTTTCTACGATCCTTGAGTGATCAAGGTTGTCATGTTCAGAGGTTTCCAAAAACCATTCATTCTGTGGTAAGGCTAGGGGGCTAGTTGTGGCACTGTGAGCTAGCTGGTCTCTAGGCCAACATATCCTGTAGGGGTACTCAGAATTAGTCTAGGCACCTCATCCAAAGTTTATGTTGTCCAACAAACGTAAAGGTCCTACAGATTAGTGGGAACTACACAATAGGAAGTTTTCCGGAGTGGCAGATGGTGGGCCACATGCTCTGGCTGTTGGACCTATTATGAAAGTAAAAATATTGATACATTGTAAAAGTGTGGATTACACATACGAGTTGTAAGTCAAAAATCATGATTATAACTTTCAGTGATATTGTAATTCTTTACACAAACAGTTCACATTTCATACAACAGGTAACAACACAACACAATAGAGATGAGAAATGAGAAATTAATCAGTCCAAGGCCTAGCAGGCTACAAAATAGTTATATACACAGCTTAGATAGAGGTTTAGCATTAATCATCATATTAAAAGCGTAGAGTAGATTTATCACAGATTTCCCTTATTTTCAGCATACACATTTACAATAATAGAATTTGTAATGTCAGCATACTTCGATTTGTGTAACTCATGACATTAATTTAATTACATGACAAGAAAAGGACAACAGACACAACTTAAAAACAAACAATTTTCAATAGAGAACATTAAATAGGTAATGATTAATAAATGACACTTTACCACAGGTGAAATATGATAGAAAAAGAGAGAATGAGCAAAATTAAATGGCAATATTATTCTCACAAAGCTGCAACAAGACATCATGGTAGTTGTAGTTATTTCACTGACACATTCACAACACTTGCAAAATTGTGACTTGAACATACCTTGTGTAAAATTGCAGTAGAAAGAGAACAGACATTTACAATGTGAAACACTTATATGTTATTTAGAGTACAGACACTTTCAGACACCACAACATTGTGTGAAATGTGATAGCTATTGAAACCTGTTATCTTAAATACAACTCAATACATACCAACAGACAAACTAAACAAGATGTTATTGATATATTTAGGTTTCTATATAAAATAAATTGTACGGAACACACTAGCAACAGCTAACTTCAAAGCAAACAAGACATGTAGGTTTAGTGCCACATTACAAAGTATAACTTACCAGTCTCCACTACACCAGGGATTCCTGTCAATCCTTCAGGATGTAGGATCTGCAAGACATTCTCCTCCCAGGCCTACAGGTGTAAGGGGGGCTGGATAACCACTGTCAGTCCTCTGGGTATCCAGGTGATGCTTGGAAGAGAGGGAACGCGCTCATCCCTGTAGGTCGTTCCTCCCCTTCCTTATTTCCTTTCCTCGTGTGCACAGGTGGTTTGCTACAGCATTTACTCTGTCAATTATTCTGGCCCACATTTCCCTTTTTCTGAGATAGGGGTGTATTTTGGACTTGGGCTCCGAACAACTGTGGCTCTACTCTTATGATTTCATCCACCATGACTGACAATTCTCCTTCCGTAAAACATGGATTTTTTTGCCCTGGCATTATGAAATGATAAACTTAACTGATTGTAATTACCCACCAAAAACTAATTCACAAAAGAGAGAGAACGAACAAGTTGACCGAGAAATCACTGTGGGACAATGTTGTGCTGCTGTGGAATGGCAAAGGATCACAGTCTGATATGGAGTGTGTAGTATAGTGTGGTATGCAGATGCAAGCAATTACCCAATACACATCACGTGTGTGATGCTAGAATCCAGCCTACAGTCACAGGAATAGTCCAATGTTAACCGTGTCCCAATTACAGAATCACTCAGTCGGCACCCAGCCAGAAACCGGTCCTAGGAAGCTTGTTTCCGGTCCAGGGAAGGCATGGCTTGGCAGTTCGAGCTGGACTGTTCCCATGAGGCACAGGGTCAGACTGATTTGCATATGGCCATGTCTGAACTGGGGTGGCAGAGTGGGTTAAAGAACGGTGATGGATCAAACCCAGATCTGTTGACTGGGTGTGAGTGTTTGATTGGTTCTGATGCTCCGTCCATCACCACCCCCTTTTGTACCGCTAGAAGACTGCCAGCACAACTGTGAAATCTAAATTGTCTTGGCACAATCCCGCCAGCCTGATGGCGAAAGAGGACTAATCGCCAGCTGAGGAGTCTGCTGCATTGGCAATGGTGAGCCACGTACACGGCAAATCAGTTGATGCGGAGGGAGAGTCAGCCAGTATATATTTAACTAGGGCAGGCAGACCTCCGTCAGTTTGACAAAGTACTTGGAACCACCACTGCGGTAGGACGACGGTAATACTACTATGATCTAAATCAGGCCCTTAGTTTCTCTACTTTCATGACATCCATACCATCTTAAGCAAGGTCATAAGTGTGGACTTGCTAATTAAATTGCAGTACACAATTGTTTACTGACTAAGTCTATTTTGGAGTCAACTAAGACCACAGGCCTGGTAGCCATGATCGAATGTTAGGCCTGGGTTCTTAGTTTTTAGTGCTGATTAGTGGTTCTCATTGCTATAGAAGATTCGGCAGTCCTTAACTCCTTGAAGCACAATGCAAGCATCATTTCAGGCCGCACCACAAGCTGCAGTGGGGCTGCCTTCACCAGGGTGCTGGCTGTCTGAAGATCTGGCTACTTAGCCACAACTACAAACCTGTCCCAATGCTACCAAGTGGCAGGTTTTGTTTGTCAAGAAATTAGGGGAGAATGTCCAACGCCGTAAGGCACGTGACACAGGAGCCCACCCACTGGGCTCACAATTGAACTCAGTCACTTTTGTGCCATTTCCTGAACAGGATGGATCTTGACTAGTCTTGCCGGTCCAGCAACTTTATATGCTTATACTCTCCACTCACAGGACTCTAAGTATTGTGTGACTGTCAAGAGTTTTTGGGCACAATAGTTTCTCTAGGAGTCTGCTTTCCATTTCTTTGCTATTAACAAATACTGCCAGGGACAATCGAAGAGATGGTGCCATAGTCCAACCTTTACCAATATCTCTGTGTCAATATGCCCTTTTAGCTGCTTCAACTTTCACTTTTTAAGGCTAACATTGTGCTGCACTTTGTTGTTGTTTTGCTTTGTTTTGTCTTGAATTTTGATTTTTCCACTAGCTATCAGTGATTGCCTTACTTCAAATTTCCAGTCACTAGGGGCTCACTCAGCATGAGACAATTCCCACTACGCTCCCTCAGAGCTCCACAGATCCACTGACCTCCAGAGCACTGCCAAGCGCTGACCAACCCCTTGCTACTCACTGCAACCAGGCATGTCTACTGGACACAAATAAGTGTGCCAAGTGGGAGCAGGGATGTGAGCTGGGGAGAGAATATATCTTTTTTTGGTATTTTGGGTTCTGTTGGTAACTGGCCACTGGCTGCTCAATGCTCCATTCTAGACAAAGCCACGAGCCGCAGCCACTCATTTTTGCTCAAAGCAATCCTAGGTCGTCTTACAGCCATTGAGTTGCCCTGGATAACAAACAGGACCCTTGAAATCAGGCTATGTCAAACAGAGGCGAAAGGTGGGTTGCCTCCGAATATCCACAGGAATGTAAGGCAGAACAGTAAGGCAGATGCACCAAGAAAGAAGACATTGGACCAGTCAAGGCCACACCTGAAAGGCAGCATCACGGGCTACAGGGCGCAGACGTATTTAGTAATCTTGAAAGTCCCAAGCAACAAGAAACTGCAACGCCTGCTTCTCAAAGGCATTGGAAAAAGAACACACAATGCACTATGCCTCTACATCCATTATTAAACCTTTAGGACTTGAATGAAATCAATCCAGGCAATCAATTCATTACTGCCAAGTGTGGTGATGCCTAACTTATATTGTTGGAGGTTACTAACCTCACCTCTCCTATGCTTTCCTTGTAGCGCATTAGGCGCCTGGAGGTGTCTGGTTCCCTGTCCCAGTTGACGGCCATCTTAGGTCGGCCCCAACAGCTTTTTAATGTGTTTATGTTTTACTTTTCTCTTGTTTTATTTTTAGTTGTTATTTTAATTCTGCTCATTTACCTGGTAGTTCCATTCTGGGGGGGGGGCCTTCCTGATTGAAGAGGAGTGCCCCCTCATTATCAACGACGAGCCACGCCCTTTTGGAGGTGGGCTATAAATTCACGTCAGCTTTGCGGATGTGCCGCTGGCGTACCAAAGACAAGCCGGGCTGTGCCTGTCCGTGCCTGGACCCCTGCCCATCTCATTCCAGAAGTCATGAGCTACTCAAAAAGGGAAATAATTTTGTATGCCCCAGCAATTAACAGACACTGCCGCCATTCCCTCAATGTAGAGAGCTGTTTTAGCCCCTGCAGGAGGTATAATTTCTCTTCTGGGACATCCTCTATGAGGACGTTGGAAGGTAAGAATGATCTTTCCAGGACAATTTTCTATCAGTTCTTTTTATTAAATTGATGTTCTCTACCTAAACATAAGTATGAGATTGTGGATTTAATAATCTCTCACCCGCCAGCTGCTCTATTCCTGGTTGAAACATGGCTTAATGCCCAATCAGCACCAGACATTCTTAATGCTACACCTCAGGATTATGCCATTCTGAGGCTCGACCGACCAAAACCAAAGGAGCGGTGGGCTCGCAGTAATTTTTAAACGAGATTTCACTGCAGCCTCACAGAGCTGAACATTACTAGTTGTCAGGTAGCTTTTTTACCTCATCTCTTACAAGTAGCTGTGCATTAACAGGTTTTCTCATCTACCGCCCACTTGGCCAGCCCTTATGTTTACTAATGCTGTAATGGACATAATACCATTTTATACCATCTTATACCATTCAATACCCAAACTTTCTAATTTTAGGGGACCTTTTTATTTTTTTATTTTTTTCAAAAACCTTTATTGTGCCATCAAAGTGTATACTGCTATTCAGCCAACAACCCGGAGGCAGGCAGCTTGTTTTCGTAGCGTCACGCCACTAGTGCGGATCTATGTCATACACTTGAGCAAAGTTCCAAAATTATTTTGTAACTTAATAATCAACAATAACAGCTGTAAGCGAGAGTCGAAGAATAGCGACCAATGTCCAGGACAAATATCCTTGCAGTTATCACCCAGTGACCATGTATTACCATGTCTGCGCGAGCACGAGATATCCCGCACACACAAATCACATTCTATCCGCCAGAACACTGACATCGAGTTTCCCCCCCCGCCTTTCCACCCAAACAACGTCCTGCGAGGGGCAGTAGCGCCCTCCCCGCATGTCGGCCCCATGACGCAGCCCCACTCCAGCTGTGCTACATTGCCATACATCCAACATTCTTCCTCAGTCACTGTCATTCGCTTCCGCCTCTGCCAGCCAGTCCACCAACGGCTGCCATATGTCCGCAGGCCTCGAACGCTGTGGCATCTGATCCCAGTCGGCAGTCAATTGTTCCTTACAGTACACCGCTGATCCCACCCAGCTTGATACTTTCGGCGGAGCTTTTTTCTTCCAGTGTATCGCTATTTGTCGCTTGGCGAGCAATAAAAGAAGGGCCACTAGCCTACGTGATGCACTGGGTACATTCATCACAAATCCCAGGAGGGCCACAAGCTGGTCTGGGTCTATAGCTGTTCCCACTATCTTCCCTATGGTATTGAAGACTGTTTCCCAAAATCTATATACCGGTCCACACACCCATGCAAGGTGGTAGAACGTAGCCTCTCTCTCGCCACATCTCCAACAATTCGCATCAGCCTGTAATCCCATTTTAAAAAGTTGTATGGGTGTACGGTACGTCCTGTGTAAGTAATTAAAGTGTATCAGCCGCAGTCTATAATTAGGCGACAGGTTTTCAAGTTGGGTGCAGCAAAATTTCCACTATTTCTCTGTGATACTAATGCCTGCTTCCACCTCCCACAGTGATCTTCAATCCACATGCGCAACAGGTGTTGCGTTTTGTGTAACCCTATATATGCGTGTTATCAGTTTGCGCAAGGAGGTGTTCGAAAGTATGTCTTCCAGAGCTGCCAGCGTCGGTGGAGCCTTTGGAAACATAGGATACCTGTGTTTACAGGCCGCCCTCAGTTGATAGTATAGTAGTAGCTCTGATGCCGTCGGCTCAGGCGCTGCGACCATATTCTGTATTGTAAGGAAAGTGTCATCTGGATATAAGTCACCCGCTACCTTCAGGCCGCAGTCATGCGCCCGTCGCACCACCGCCGCGTCTGTCAGCGGTCCCAGCAGTGGATTGCCCTCCAACGGCATGCTCGGGGCATATAGGTCAGATATGCCCGCTCGTTTCGCAATGTTCGACCAAGCCCAACGCACCATCTCTACAGTGTCAATGTCTTCCTGGGACCGTTTGTATCTCTGGTACACCGCTGTCTTTAGGGGGCAGGGTGCCGACACGTCTATCTCTATTGCCACATGAGGCTGGTAAGGGATCGGGTGTTGCCAGTAGTGTAAGTATTGGGCCTGTGCACTATATGCATACAGCTCAAAGTCCGGGGCTGCTAGGCCCCCTTGATGGAAGGGAAGTGTAAGGAGGTTCCAGGCTACTCTGGGCTGCTTGCCCGCCCAAACCAGTTCAATCATGGCAGAGCGAAGTCGGCGAAAGAACGCCACTGTTAATGGCAAGGGGATGTTCACGAATAGATAAAAAAATTTAGGCACCACAACCATTTTTACGATAGCTATACGGCCCGTCAAAGACAGTGGCAGCGTTTTCCATCTCTTCACTTTGCTTTCTAGCCACTCCATGGCCACACCAAAATTAGACAGCCCTATATCCTGAATAGTGCGGCTTATATTTATACCTAAATACTTTTAGGTTGTATCATCCGTCAGTGGCAGCATTACCGACTTCGACCAGTTTATATCTATGCCAGTGAGGCCGCTGTAGCGTACCATTTCTCTCATTAGCGGGTCAAAATTCTCCGACGGGTTCATCATGTATATGGTGATGTCGTCGGCATACATGGATATGAGCAGACCGCGTGACGTGAAACCAATGCTACGCTGAGTATGATGTTGTCTCATGCGAACCGCCAGTGGTTCCGTCGCGATAGCAAATAGTAACGGCGACAGTGGGCACCCCTGTCTAGTCCCTCGTTATGGATATAGGAGCAGACGTCTGTCCATTCACCCCTACCCTGTCCGTCGGATTATTATAAAGTATGCCAATTCTCCTGGCAAATTGCAGGCTGAATCCCATTCGGGTGAAAAGTGTCAGTAGGAATTTCCTCTCCAGGGAGTCAAATGCCTTGGTCGCATCCGACAATGCAGCTGCGGCCTGCACCTTGGGATCCAGGTAGTGCAGGTGCCCAAACAGCACTCTTAAGTTATGCGAAGTGGACCTCCCCAATACAAATCCCGACTGATCAGATAGCGCTATTTGTGGCAACATGTATTTTAATCGGTCTGCAAGCAACTTTGCGTATATTTTGGCATCGAGGTTTATTAGTGAAAGTGGGCGATAGGAGTCTGGGCTAGTGGGGTCTTTTCCAGGTTTAAGCAGAGTAATTATCATTGCTTCACGCATCGACAGTGGGAGTATGCCTTTTTCTACTGCCTCCTCAAACACCCTGTGCAGTCTCGGGACCAGGATGTCTGCATATTCTTTATAGAAGGCCGCCGTCAGCCCATCGGGGCCCGGTGCTTTGCCAAGTGGCAAACTAGCTATTATCGCTCTTATGTCGTCTTGCGTAAACGGTAAGTCCATATACTGTCTGGCACTATTATTGAACCATGCTAAAGCTGTGGTGTCCAGGTAGTCGTTTAGCACCTGGTCATCTGGTGTCACCCTGGAAGTGTATAATTCTCTATAGTAGTCTGTCATGGTTTCAAGTATGGCTGGTGGCTCCCTTACCATTTCTCCTTCTACACCCCTTAGTTCCAGGATATAATCTATCCCTCGTGGCGCTCGCAGCATGTTCGCCAGTGTGCGTCCAGCACGGTCTCCTTCTCCATATCGTCTGGCCTGGCTATCTTTAGACAAATATGCCACTTCTCTGTCCTCCTCCTCCTGATACTGATTAAGTTTCGATCTAAAGTCTGCACGTACTCTGTCTGTTGGCGCTTCTATCAATGCAGACTCAATTTTAGCAAGTTCTGTTTCTAGTTTGCGCAATGAATCTCTTATGGATCTTAGCACTCCTGTTGTTAGCGACATGCAGTATCCTCTCGTCTCTGGCGAATCTACTGTGCCCTCATTAATCTCAAAGTACTCCTCTAGCTTTTCGCGCAGTTCCTGCTGAAATACCTGGTCGCGCAGTGCCTGGGAGGGGAACCTCCAACTAAACGGTTGGATATACTGTGACGGTGTGGACATTGTCAAGTATACCGGGGCATGATCAGACAGCGACCTCGGCAAGTGTGTCACCTCCAATACCGAAGTGTGTAAATCTCTAGATAGCAACCAGTAGTCCAGCCTGGACCATGCAGCTCTATGCATTGTTAGGCATGTACCCGCGCGATCCCCGGGGTGCAGTGTCCTCCAGGAATCCATCAGTTCTGCATCCTGCATGATATCGCCTAGCGCCTCTGATGCCCTAGGGTGATGTTCTCTGGCTGTGCCCTGTCTATCCATAGTGTCCGAAAGTACAACATTGTAATCCCCCCCCCCCACATAATCGCTGCCGGGCCACGGGCCTGCACCTTATGCCATAATTCACAGTAGAAATCTGGGCTATCGTCATTCGGGCCATAAACGTTCACCAGCACCATTCTCATACCGCACAGCGTCCCCACTAGCAGTATGTATCTGCCTCCATTATCCCTAATTTCCTCATGTGTTTTCCATTGAAGACCCCTTCTGATCAGTATCGCCACCCCTCTGGAGTAGTTAGAATAAGAAGCATGTACTATCACTCCCCACCTATTATGTCTGAGCAGTTGTACGGCATTAGCAGTCAAATGGGTCTCCTGCAGGAGGCAGATGTCTATTTCTTTTCTAAGTAAGAAGGCCTGCACCAACCTGGCTTTACGTCTGTCATTCATGCCAGGCACATTCCAGGTAAGACATTTTATTTGCTTCACGGCAGCAGGGGTGTTAAAAGACCGTGTTTGAACAGCACACCAGTTCCGTGCAACTCACCACACATCCACCCCCATATGAATAGCGTAACATGTCGTAACGGCCCAGCGGGCCACAGTGTATAGAAGGGGACATAGCACAGTGAGTAAAGTCGTCGACGGGGCGATACATATTGTACAGTATTCGTTTCAACGCAATTTCTCGCTTCATCCGACCTCTCGCGACCCAGTCGCCAAATTTGGTTGATCCTCGCCACCGCGAGCAATAACTGTGCCTCGTAAGGGGCCTTAGTACGGCAGTGCGTCGTCTCTGCTACAGCCTCAATGCAACGATTGACTGCTGTAGCTATCCCCGTCACCAAACTTGCTTCTGTGGGGCTCCTGAGTGCAGCCGTCAGCAGCGCCACTGCCCCGGATAATATGGCCGCCCTCCGTCCTTTCCCTCTAGGCCTGACCCGATCTACGTTGTCTCAAAGGAACCGTGGACGTCCCGCAGGTATGGAGCTGTTATTTACCCTGTGAGCTCGGGCACAGCACTCCCGCAGGTCGCGGTCCAACAGCGTTCACCGACCGCTGGCACAGGCTCTCACCTCTCGTCTTCTGTGTACCTTCCGATTCCTCGGAGCGCGGTGGTGGGCAGAGTCCTCCCCGCACTCCACCTCCACACAGTCGGCAACTGTCCGCGGCGCCGGTCTCTCTGCCACTGCACGATGACTCCGCCTGCGGGGGTGTTTTCTGGTCAGACCGTGGTCACAGGGCCGAGCAGAGCAGCAGTCCGCTTCTCTGCAGCGCGGCACGCTCTCGGGCTGGGCCTCGCGCTAGCCCCCGGCATCCACGAGCGCACCAGGCCGCCTCGCCGCTCACAGCACGTCAGTCCGATCTTTGCATCGGCTCCAACCACGGGTCTAGGATTTTCGTCGGGCAGAGCGCTGACACTGTGCTTATTACTGGGGTCGAGAGGTCCGAGTCCAGACACCAATTTCACCCATAATTGCCGGATTAATTAGCTCGATCGGCGGAGCTGCGGTTTCAGGCAGCCATTCCGCTTTGCAGCCAAGCCACGCCCCCCAATTTTAGGGGACCTTAACATACATTTTGGAGATGAAAGATGTTACTCAGTAGGTTGCCTGGATGAAGACCTTGAGCAGTTACATTTCAACCAGCTACTGCAAGTTCCCGCCCACACCCATGGTCATATTCTTGATCCAATTTTCTCAAACTCTACGTTGGTGGATGTTGCCTCTCCCATCCCCATTGCATGGTCTGATCACTACATTATTCCCTTCTAGATTTATGTTACCTCCTCGGCCACTATGCGAGTAGAGCACGTAAATGGCCTTTGATCATTCTATCAGCCTTTACCGCAGTCTTGAATCATGAAACCCCAGAACTTAATGTTTGTCCTCATATCACCAATCGTCAAGCAGTAACTTGGATTAACAATGCTCTGGATTCTTTAGCACCTATGAAATGTATTATTAGCACACGCTCCAAACCTAATGCAAATGGTTTTTTAAGGTACTCTTGATAAAGGCTTGTAAATGGTTGGAATGCCTTTGGCATCAAAACTATAATATAGTTGATAAAAATAGCTATCTCAATGCTCTGAAAGAATATCATAAATGATTGAGGTGCACTCAAGCCTAATGTTTTGCTCAGAAGATTATGCTGTCAAAGAATTCCTCTACCGAGCTCTTTCAGTATGTTAAGTCACTGCATTCCTTGGAATGAGTTTCGGTGACAATTTCCCCTTCTACTGATTATTGAGGAGCCATCCTAGACGCTATTATTACCAATAAGGTCTTGGCCTTCCTGACCAATATTGTCCCCGTTGACTGGTCCGACCACCACCTCATACTATTCACCATTGCTACCACGACACCACCCCCTACTAAAACCATTAATCCTAAGAAATTAACCAGAAACTTAAATCTAATCCCCCCTGATGAACTTGAGTCTAAACTTCATCCTCAACTTCTCCTCATCCCCCCTCACATAACACAAACAAGCTTACTGAACACTTTCATAAAGCAGTCACTGATACCTTAGACCAAATGGCCCGCCTAAATTGAAAAATCAAAGAAATATCGCTTTCAAATCATGGTTTAACTCAGACGCTCACTTAGACTGGTGAAAAGAACATAGAGAAAGCATCCCTCTCCCTCACATCTTGCACTCCTCAGATTAGCTAGTGCAACATACAAGAAACACATTTTCAACAAAAAGGCATCATTTTTCCGTGCACAACTCGAGCGGGCCAAAAACAGACCCAGAGAACTGTTCAACATAATTCGTAGCCAAACATCCTCCGCACCTCCAAATCCGTTATCCTCGACTGCTAGATGTGAAGAAATTGCCCACTTCTTCTCTGAAAAAATCGCCAAAATATAGCTATCCTTCCTCTCAACTCAGATCCCAACCAACTCCCAACACTCCTCTTACATCACTTCAAAAACTCAGACTGCATTCTCCACCCCCCTGTTTCCATCCCCCACTTACCTACTACATCACCAGACACTTACTACTCCTCACACACACCCACTACGATACCTCCCCTAAACTACTCCCCACGCTTACCCACAACCACACCTCCTGAAACCATCCACCCTTACTCACAAGTAAAAACAATGCCTCCTGGCATAAGTTTCACCCCATAACTGAGTGTGAAGTTTTTAACATCATAACTAAACTTAAACTGTCCTCCCATACTAAAGACCCCCTCCCTTCTAACCTTGTCCAAGACACATCATTGCCCCATCTTGGACCACAATCATTAACACCTCCCTTGCCACGGGATGTGTCCCCATCTCTCTTCAACTTGGAAAAATCACTCCCATTATAAAAATCCCTAAGGCCGACCCCAATGACCTAAACAATCTCCGCCCCATCTCTAACCTCCCCCTTCTTTCCAAAGCCCTCGAAAAATTTGTTCTGCTTCAATTAGATAAACACATTGAAATGTTCAACTTACTGGACCCCCTACAATGAGGCTTCAGGAAAGGATGCAGCACCGAAACTGCCATGCTTAACATTATTGATGACATCCACCACTCCCTTGACAAAGGTGAGACCTGCCTACTTATCCTCCTTGATCTCTCCACAGCGTTTGATACAGTTAACCACTCTGCCCTACTTAATGTTCTCAGAGATCGCTCCGGTCTCAATGGCACTGCCCACAAATGGTTCTCCTCCTATCTCCAACACCGAACACAGCAAATCAAAATTCAAGACTGCTTATCAAACCCCATCCCGGTTGGATGTATGACGTTACAACGCATACATTTACATCGCGGTACACTACATCGCGGTTTTGACAACGCAAGTCGTTACAACGACTTGCGCTAGATGGCGCTCTAGGACAAGGAATAGGACTTAGGAGTAGTATAATTTACTATTCCAACTCCAGTCTACGTACAGTAGGGAAGGTGTTGGATAGTAAATTATACTATTCCTTGTCCTAGAGCGTCATCTAGCGCAAGTCGTTGTAACGACTTGCGTTGTTAAAACCACGATGTAATGGCAACGCGATGTAATCCCTGCGTTGTAAACGATGTTTCCCATCCCGGTCTCCCCCTCTCTCTTTAACCTCTTTATGGAACCCCTCACCCTCATTCTAAAACAAGCGGGAATCAACCACCACCTTTATGCCGATGATGCCCAGCTCTACTATAGGATCAAAACACATGCGGACATCCTTCACCTTAACAACACCCTCACTAAGATTCAATCCTGGTTCTCACTAAATCATCTCAAACTCAACACTAAAAAACTGAAATCATTCTCTTCTCCCCTAAAAACAACCCTCTCCCCATCCAAACCTGGATATCTGATCTTAATGCCCTCAACGGTTCTCTCTCCTTGTCCAACTCAGAAAAATCCCTTGGTATCTCCATCGATAATAGCCTAACTCTCAATGTGCACTTTAAAAATGTGGCTAAAGGAGCACTCTTCACTCTCCATCACCTCAAGAAAATTAAACCCTTTATCCCTACTGATGACTGTAAATCAGTAGTCCAATCACTGGTCCTTTTGCGAATTTACTATGGCAACGCCATCCTCACCAGAATCCCCAAGTTCCACCTACCTCCACTCAATCGGTACTCAACCTTGCAGCCAGGCTCATCACCGACTGCAAACGCTTCAACCACATCTCCCCAGCACTCAAAACCCTTAAAAGGCTCCACATCGAAGGTAGATCCGCCTACAAAACTGCATGCATTACACACAAAGTCCTCCACCAAAATACACCGCCATACCTCGCCAATAAACTCTGAAAAGCGGGCAGCACACGACCTATGAGAAGCTCCAACGCTCTCCTCCTAGTCCCACCCCTGCTAATGAAGAAATCCACACAATCTAGCTCCTTCTCCAGTAATGCTCCAAATATCTGGAATGCCCTCCCAAAGACCTGCAATGCAACCCTTCCTACATCAGCTTTGAAAAAGACCTCAAAATGCACCTCCTCAAATAAATACTGGGGGTCTTAACCAGCACCCTGTATTCGCCCTCCCCCTTCCATTTTTTCTGTTCCCCCCTACTCTCTTACTGTCTCCCTCCCCACTCCCACCAAATCACACTGGCTCTGCTCTCTCACCCTCCACTGCTCTCATCTGCTCCCACTCCTAGTGCTTCCCATCCCTTCCCACTCCCCCCTCTCCTACCAAATTCTCCTCATCTGCTACTCTCCTCCTTTTTCACATCCAAATTCCTAATATCTGCTGCCCTTATGCCTTTCACCTTCCCATACCCTTATACTAAATCTGATCTCCCATCTCCATGTCACACATGTATATAGCTCTTGCTCTATCTATCTGTTTTATTTGACATGCATGAATCCAAGCTGTTTCGTTTTGTTGATTTGTTGGTACTCCATGTTGTTGTATGTTTGTTTTATACCTTTACCATCCTCTTACTCATGTAAAGCGCACCGATACCTCTGGGTCAAGCCAGCGCTATATAAAACCTCTAAAATAAAATAAATAAATAAAATAAATACTGTGATCAGGTTGCACAGTGCTTTCGAGATAAAATAGATACCATTGATGCATGTTTTCCAGAAAGCACCAGAAATGTCCAGTTCTCCATACCTGAACAACCACCATCCACCTCATCTGGTGGTCTTCTTAGCTTAAAGAGTATACCGGTGGCCGAGACTTACTCTATGCTCTCTAAAGTGAAATATGGATCTCCACTTGACCCGGCCTTTCCCACTATACTGGAATGGGGTATGGAGGCCATTGTCCCTCTGCTCTGTAACTTACTAAATTACTATATTTTTCTTTCTCCACTGGTTGTGCTGATTGGACTGGAAACATGCCATGGTAGTGCATCTCTTAAAGAAACCTTCATTACATCCTTCCAAGTCATAGAATCTCAGACCAATGTCTTTGCAAACTTTCTTCACTAAAGTTGCCGAAACGTTTGTCAACCAGCAGCTCGTGAATTTTGTTGAAGAGAAGGAACTACTTCATGAGTCCCAATCTGGTTTTAGGCCACTTTTTAGCACAGATTCTGCCCTTCTATTTGCCTCAGAGACATTGCAACCTCTCTACCAATGAGGGCAAGACAAAAGACACACAGTTGATGGACGGAATGCTGAACAAATCAAAACTTTCACCTCCAGCCCAGAGATCTGGGTTAAATCTATCATTCTTTTGTTCACCATGCCACCCCAGTTTAGACCTGGCCATATGCAAATCAGCCTCGAACCTGTGCTGGGAACAGTCCAGCCCGAACTGCCAAGCCAGGTCCTCCCTGGACCGGAAACAAGCATCCTAGGCCCGGTTTTGGGCTTTCAGCCCTCATCAGCCAGGATAGCTTGATTCCAGTGGCACAGTGAGCCCAGGACCCACGTCTGGGCATACCCGGCGCACTTGGGGCGAGAAAGCAAAAGACACACAGTTGATGGACGAAATGCTGAACAAATCAAAACATTCACCCCCAGTCAAGAGATCTGGGTAAAATCCATCATTCTTTTGCTCACCATGCCACCCCAGTTTCGACCTGGCCACATGCAAATCTGCCATGACCCATTTCCTCATGGGAACAGCCCAGCCCAAACTGCCAAGCCAGGTCTTCCATGGACCAGAAACAAACACCCTACGACCAGTTTCAGGCTTTCATCCCTCATCAGCCAGGATAGCTTGATTCCAGTGGCAGAGTGAGGGCAAGACAGCATCCTTAGTCATGCTTGACTTAAGTGCAGCCTTTGACACTGTGTCCCATGGATTGTTATTAGAAAGGCTTTGCAGGCTCTGTGTGGGGGCTGCGCACCTAGCTGGATTGCAGATTTTCTCCAAGGCTGGGCCTTTTTAAGTTTTTTCAGCAGTCCTCTACCTCTCACATACTAACTCTGACATACTACCTCTGCATCAAGGAGTGCCACAGGACTCAGCCCTGAGTCTGACCTTATTCTATGTGTATATCTTTATATTCAATCTGCATCCCCTTGCGGAAGTAATTTAGTGCCGTGGCGTTAAATTAGTATTTTACGCCGATGCCACCCAATTGATTATAACTTTGTCACAGGACAATGACAAAGTAAAAGCTGATTTTAAGGCATGTCTAGTAGATCTGGCCAAATGGATGGATTCCAACTGCTTTAGATTAAATGCAAAAAGAGCAATTGATGGACAGAATGTAGAACAATATCATACATTCACCCCAGTACAGGGATCTGGGCCTAAATCCATTGTTTTTTTGCACACCATGCAATTCCAGTTTTGACCCAGCCATATGCAAATCAGTCTTGACCCTGCACCCAATGGGAACAGTCCAGCCCGAACTGCCAGACCAGGAACTCCCTGGACTGGAAACACGCATCCTAGGACCGGTTTCGGGTTTTCAGCCCTCATCAGCCAGGATAGCTTGACTCCAGTGGCACGGAGAGCACATGACCCACATCTCGGCATACCCATCCCACTCGGGGTGAAAAATGCAAAAAGAACAATTGATGGACAGAATGTAGAACAATATCATACATTCACCCCAGTACAGAGATCTGGGCCTAAATCCATCATTTTTTTGCTCACCATGCCATTCCAGTTTCGATCCAGCCATATGCAAATCAGTCTTGACCCTGCACCCAATGGGAACAGTCCAGCCCGAACTGCCAGGCCAGGTTCTCCCTGGACTGGAAACAAGCATGCTAGGACCGGTTTGGGGTTTTCAGCCCTCATCAGCCAGGATAGCTTGACTACAGTGGCATGGAGAGCAGAGGACCCACGTCTGGGCATACCCATCCCACTCGGGGTGACAAATGCAACAAGCATTGGCATAGCCAATAGGTCTCGCCTTTGGGACCTTATAAGTGTTTAGCCATGCAACAGTTGCATAACTAAATGCTTATAAGGTCCCAAAAGCGAGACCTATTGGCTATGCCAAGCGGCCGTGAAATTGAAAGTAATCGCGGTAAAAGCGGCACGCACGCCCGTGCAAATGCACTGTAGCCCTAGGCTGGCCTGGTAGCACTTTTTGGAACCCTCTCAATAAGTCTCGCCAGGACAGCGCATGCGCTGGGTCAGGCGAGACCTAAAAAGAACAATTGATGGACAGAATGTGAAACAATATCATACATTCACCCCAGTACAGAGAGCTGGGCCTAAAGCCATTGTTTTTTTTGCTCACCATGCCATTCCAGTTTCGACCCAGCCATATGCAAATCAGTCTTGACCCTGCCGCCAATGGGAACAGTCCAGTCCGAACTGCCAGGCCAGGTCCTCCCTGGACTGGAAACAAGCAGCCTAGGACCAGTTTCGGGTTTTCAGCCTTCATCAACCAGGATAGCTTGACTCCAGTGGCATAGAGAGAACGGGACCCACGTCTGGGCATATCCGTCCCACTCGGGGTGACAAATGCAAAAAGAACAATTGATGGACACAATGTAGAACAATATCATACATTCACCCCAGTACAGAGATCTGGGCCTAAATCCATTGTTTTTTTGCTCACCATGACATTCCAGTTTCGACCCAGCCATATGCAAATCAGTCTTGACCATGCACCCAATGGGAACAGTCCAGCCCGAACTGCCAGGCCAGGTCCTCCCTGGACTGGAAACAAGAATCCTAGGACCGGTTTCGGGTTTTCAGCCCTCATCAGCCAGGATAGCTTGACTCCAGTGGCACGGAGAGCACAGGACCCACATCTGGGCATACCCATCCCATTCGGGGTGACAAATGCAAAAAGAACAATTGATGGACAGAATGTAGAACACTATCATACATTCACCCAAGTACAGAGATCTGGGCCTAAATCCATTGTTTTTTTGCTCACCATGCCATTCCAGTTTCGACTCAGCCATATGCAAATCAGTCTTGACCCTGCACCCAATGGGAACAGTCCAGCCCGAACTGCCAGGCCAGGTCCTCCCTGGACTGGAAACAAGAATCCTAGGACCGGTTTCGGGTTTTCAGCCCTCATCAGCCAGGATAGCTTGACTCCAGTGGCACGGAGAGCACAGGACCCACATCTGGGCATACCCATCCCACTCGGGGTGAAAAATGCAAAAAGAACAATTGATGGTCAGAATGTAGAAAATATCATACATTCGCCCCAGTACAGAGATCTGGGCCTAAATCCATCATTTTTTTGCTCACCATGCCATTCCAGTTTCGATTCAGCCATATGCAAATCAGTCTTGACCCTGCACCCAATGGGAACAGTCCAGCCCGAACTGCCAGGCCAGGTTCTCCCTGGACTGGAAACAAGCATGCTAGGACCGGTTTGGGGTTTTCAGCCCTCATCAGCCAGGATAGCTTGACTACAGTGGCATGGAGAGCAGAGGACCCACGTCTGGGCATACCCATCCCACTCGGGGGGAGAAATGCAAAAAGAACAATTAATGGACAGAATGTGGAACAATATCATACATTCACCCCAGTACAGAGAGCTGGGCCTAAAACCATTGTTTTTTTTGCTCACCATGCCATTCCAGTTTCGACCCAGCCATATGCAAATCAGTCTTGTTCCTGCACCCAATGGGAACAGTCCAGCCCGAACTGACAGGCCAGGTCCTCCCTGGACTGGAAACAAAAATCCTAGGACCGGTTTCGGGTTTTCAGCCCTCATCAGCCAGGATAGCTTGACTCCAGTGGCATGGAGAGCACGGGACCCAGGTCTGGGCATACCCGTCCCACTCGGGTTGACAAATGCTAAAAGAACAATTGATGGACACAGTGTAGAACAATATCATACATTCACCCCAGTACAGAGATCTGGACCTAAATCCATCGTTTTTTTGCTCACCATGCCATTCCAGTTTCAAGTCAGCCATATGCAAATCAGTCTTGACCCTGCACCCAATGGGAACAGTCCAGCCCGAACTGCCAGGCCAGGTCCTCCCTGGACTGGAAACAAGCATCCTAGGACCGGTTTCGGGTTTTCAGCCCTCATCAACCAGGATAGCTTGAATCCAGTGGAATGGAGAGAACGGGACCCACTTCTGGGCATACCCGTCCCACTCGGGGTGACAAATGCAAAAAGAACAATTGATAGACAGAATGTAGAACAATATCATACATTCACCCCAGTACAGAGATCTGGGCCTAAATCCATTGTTTTTTTGCTCACCATCCCATTCTAGTTTCGACCCAGCCATATGCAAATCAGTCTTGACCCTGCACCCAATGGGAACAGTTCAGCCCGAACTGCCAGGCCAGGTTCTCCCTGGACTGGAAACAAGCATGCTAGGACCGCTTTGGGGTTTTCAGCCCTCATCAGCCAGGATAGCTTGACTACAGTGGCATGGAGAGCAGAGGACCCACGTCTGGGCATACCCATCCCACTCGGGGTGACAAATGCAACAAGCATTGGCATAGCCAATAGGTCTCACCTTTGGGACCTTATAAGTGTTTAGCCATGCAACAGTTGCATAACTAAATGCTTATAAGGTCCCAAAAGCGAGACCTATTGGCTATGCCAAGCGGCCGTGAAATTGAAAGTAATCGCGGTAAAAGCGGCACGCGCGCCCGTGCAAATGCACTGTAGCCCTAGGCTGGCCTGGTAGCACTTTTTGGAACCCTCTCAATAAGTCTCGCCAGGACAGCGCATGCGCTGGGTCAGGCGAGACCTAAAAAGAACAATTGATGGACAGAATGTGGAACAATATCATACATTCACCCCAGTACAGAGAGCTGGGCCTAAAACCATTGTTTTTTTTGCTCACCATGCCATTCCAGTTTCGACCCAGCCATATGCAAATCAGTCTTGACCCTGCCGCCAATGGGAACAGTCCAGTCCGAACTGCCAGGCCAGGTCCTCCCTGGACTGGAAACAAGCATCCTAGGACCAGTTTCGGGTTTTCAGCCTTCATCAACCAGGATAGCTTGACTCCAGTGGCATAGAGAGAACGGGACCCACGTCTGGGCATACCCGTCCCACTCGGGGTGACAAATGCAAAAAGAAAAATTGATGGACACAATGTAGAACAATATCATACATTCACCCCAGTACAGAGATCTGGGCCTAAATCCATTGTTTTTTTGCTCACCATGACATTCCAGTTTCGACCCAGCCATTTGCAAATCAGTCTTGACCCTGCACCCAATGGGAACAGTCCAGCCCGAACTGCCAGGCCAGGTCCTCCCTGGACTGGAAACAAGAATCCTAGGACCGGTTTCGGGTTTTCAGCCCTCATCAGCCAGGATAGCTTGACTCCAGTGGCACGGAGAGCACAGGACCCACATCTGGGCATACCCATCCCATTCGGGGTGACAAATGCAAAAAGAACAATTGATGAACAGAATGTAGAACACTATCATACATTCACCCCAGTACAGAGATCTGGGCCTAAATCCATTGTTTTTTTGGTCACCATGCCATTCCAGTTTCGACTCAGCCATATGCAAATCAGTCTTGACCCTGCACCCAATGGGAACAGTCCAGCCCGAACTGCCAGGCCAGGTCCTCCCTGGACTGGAAACAAGAATCCTAGGACCGGTTTCGGGTTTTCAGCCCTCATCAGCCAGGATAGCTTGACTCCAGTGGCACGGAGAGCACAGGACCCACATCTGGGCATACCCATCCCACTCGGGGTGAAAAATGCAAAAAGAACAATTGATGGTCAGAATGTAGAAAATATCATACATTCGCCCCAGTACAGAGATCTGGGCCTAAATCCATCATTTTTTTGCTCACCATGCCATTCCAGTTTCGATTCAGCCATATGCAAATCAGTCTTGACCCTGCACCCAATGGGAACAGTCCAGCCCGAACTGCCAGGCCAGGTTCTCCCTGGACTGGAAACAAGCATGCTAGGACCGGTTTGGGGTTTTCAGCCCTCATCAGCCAGGATAGCTTGACTACAGTGGCATGGAGAGCAGAGGACCCTCGTCTGGGCATACCCATCCCACTCGGGGTGAGAAATGCAAAAAGAACAATTGATGGACAGAATGTGGAACAATATCATACATTCACCCCAGTACAGAGAGCTGGGCCTAAAACCATTGTTTTTTTTGCTCACCATGCCATTCCAGTTTCGACCCAGTCATATGCAAATCAGTCTTGTTCCTGCACCCAATGGGAACAGTCCAGCCCGAACTGACAGGCCAGGTCCTCCCTGGACTGGAAACAAGAATCCTAGGACCGGTTTCGGGTTTTCAGCCCTCATCAGCCAGGATAGCTTGACTCCAGTGGCATGGAGAGCACGGGACCCAGGTCTGGGCATACCCGTCCCACTCGGGTTGACAAATGCTAAAAGAACAATTGATGGACACAGTGTAGAACAATATCATACATTCACCCCAGTACAGAGATCTGGACCTAAATCCATCGTTTTTTTGCTCACCATGCCATTCCAGTTTCAAGTCAGCCATATGCAAATCAGTCTTGACCCTGCACCCAATGGGAACAGTCCAGCCCAAACTGCCAGGCCAGGTCCTCCCTGGACTGGAAACAAGCATCCTAGGACCGGTTTCGGGTTTTCAGCCCTCATCAACCAGGATAGCTTGACTCCAGTGGAATGGAGAGAACGGGACCCACTTCTGGGCATACCCGTCCCACTCGGGGTGACAAATGCAAAAAGAACAATTGATAGACAGAATGTAGAACAATATCATACATTCACCCCAGTACAGAGATCTGGGCCTAAATCCATTGTTTTTTTGCTCACCATCCCATTCCAGTTTCGACCCAGCCATATGCAAATCAGTCTTGACCCTGCACCCAATGGGAACAGTTCAGCCCGAACTGCCAGGCCAGGTTCTCCCTGGACTGGAAACAAGCATGCTATGACCGCTTTGGGGTTTTCAGCCCTCATCAGCCAGGATAGCTTGACTACAGTGGCATGGAGAGCAGAGGACCCACGTCTGGGCATACCCACCCCACTCGGGGTGACAAATGCAAAAAGAACAATTGATGGACAGAATGTGGAAAAATATCATACATTCACCCCAGTACAGAGAGCTGGGCTAAAAACCATTGTTTTTTTTGCTCACCATGCCATTCCAGTTTCAACCCAGCCAAATGCAAATCAGTCTTGTTCCTGCACCCAATGGGAACAGTCCAGCCCGAACTGCGAGGCCAGGTCCCCCCTGGACTGGAAACAAGTATCCTAGGACCGGTTTCGGGTTTTCAGCCCTCATCAGCCAGGATAGCTTGATTCCAGTGGCATGGAGAGCACGGGACCACCTTCTGGGCATACCCGTCCCACTCGGGTTGACAAATGCTAAAAGAACAATTGATGGACACAGTGTAGAACAATATCATACATTCACCCCAGTACAGAGATCTGGACCTAAATCCATCGTTTTTTTGCTCACCATGCCATTCCAGTTTCAAGTCAGCCATATGCAAATCAGTCTTGACCCTGCACCCAATGGGAACAGTCCAGCCCGAACTGCCAGGCCAGGTCCTCCCTGGACTGGAAACAAGCATCCTAGGACCGGTTTCGGGTTTTCAGCCCTCATCAACCAGGATAGCTTGACTCCAGTGGAATGGAGAGAACGGGACCCACTTCTGGGCATACCCGCCCCACTCGGGGTGACAAATGCAAAAAGAACAATTGATAGACAGAATGTAGAACAATATCATACATTCACCCCAGTACAGAGATCTGGGCCTAAATCCATTGTTTTTTTGCTCACCATCCCATTCTAGTTTCGACCCAGCCATATGCAAATCAGTCTTGACCCTGCACCCAATGGGAACAGTCCAGCCCGAACTGCCAGGCCAGGTTCTCCCTGGACTGGAAACAAGCATGCTAGGACCGCTTTGGGGTTTTCAGCCCTCATCAGCCAGGATAGCTTGACTACAGTGGCATGGAGAGCAGAGGACCCACGTCTGGGCATACCCACCCCACTCGGGGTGACAAATGCAAAAAGAACAATTGATGGACAGAATGTGGAAAAATATCATACATTCACCCCAGTACAGAGAGCTGGGCCTAAAACCATTGTTTTTTTTGCTCACCATGCCATTCCAGTTTCAACCCAGCCATATGCAAATCAGTCTTGTTCCTGCACCCAATGGGAACAGTCCAGCCCGAACTGCGAGGCCAGGTCCTCCCTGGACTGGAAACAAGAATCCTAGGACCGGTTTCGGGTTTTCAGCCCTCATCAGCCAGGATAGCTTGACTCCAGTGGCATGGAGAGCACGGGACCCACGTCTGGGCACACCCGTCCCACTCGGGTTGACAAATGCTAAAAGAACAATTGATGGACAGAATGTAGAACAATATCATACATTCACCCCAGTACAGAGATCTGGGCCTAAATCCATTTTTTTTGCTCACCATGCCATTCCAGTTTCGACCCAGCCATATGCAAATCAGTCTTGACCCTGCAACCAATGGGAACAGTCCAGCCCGAACTGCCAGGCAGGTCCTCCCTGGACTGGAAACAAGCATCCTAGGGCCGGTTTCGGGTTTTCAGCCCTCATCAACTAAGATAGCTTGACTCCAGTGGCATGGAGAGAACGGGACCCACATCTGGGCATACCCGTCCCACTCGGGTTGACAAATGCTAAAAGAACAATTGATGGACACAGTGTAGAACAATATCATACATTCACCCCAGTACAGAGATCTGGACCTAAATCCATCGTTTTTTTGCTCACCATGCCATTCCAGTTTCAAGTCAGCCATATGCAAATCAGTCTTGACCCTGCACCCAATGGGAACAGTCCAGCCCGAACTGCCAGGCCAGGTCCTCCCTGGACTGGAAACAAGCATCCTAGGACCGGTTTCGGGTTTTCAGCCCTCATCAACCAGGATAGCTTGACTCCAGTGGAATGGAGAGAACGGGACCCACTTCTGGGCATACCCGCCCCACTCGGGGTGACAAATGCAAAAAGAACAATTGATAGACAGAATGTAGAACAATATCATACATTCACCCCAGTACAGAGATCTGGGCCTAAATCCATTGTTTTTTTGCTCACCATCCCATTCTAGTTTCGACCCAGCCATATGCAAATCAGTCTTGACCCTGCACCCAATGGGAACAGTCCAGCCCGAACTGCCAGGCCAGGTTCTCCCTGGACTGGAAACAAGCATGCTAGGACCGCTTTGGGGTTTTCAGCCCTCATCAGCCAGGATAGCTTGACTACAGTGGCATGGAGAGCAGAGGACCCACGTCTGGGCATACCCACCCCACTCGGGGTGACAAATGCAAAAAGAACAATTGATGGACAGAATGTGGAAAAATATCATACATTCACCCCAGTACAGAGAGCTGGGCCTAAAACCATTGTTTTTTTTGCTCACCATGCCATTCCAGTTTCAACCCAGCCATATGCAAATCAGTCTTGTTCCTGCACCCAATGGGAACAGTCCAGCCCGAACTGCGAGGCCAGGTCCTCCCTGGACTGGAAACAAGAATCCTAGGACCGGTTTCGGGTTTTCAGCCCTCATCAGCCAGGATAGCTTGACTCCAGTGGCATGGAGAGCACGGGACCCACGTCTGGGCACACCCGTCCCACTCGGGTTGACAAATGCTAAAAGAACAATTGATGGACAGAATGTAGAACAATATCATACATTCACCCCAGTACAGAGATCTGGGCCTAAATCCATTTTTTTTGCTCACCATGCCATTCCAGTTTCGACCCAGCCATATGCAAATCAGTTTTGACCCTGCAACCAATGGGAACAGTCCAGCCCGAACTGCCAGGCAGGTCCTCCCTGGACTGGAAACAAGCATCCTAGGGCCGGTTTCGGGTTTTCAGCCCTCATCAACTAAGATAGCTTGACTCCAGTGGCATGGAGAGAACGGGACCCACATCTGGGCATACCAGTCCCACTCGGGGTGACAAATGCAAAAAGAACAATTGATGGACAGAATGTAGAACAATATCATACATTCACCCCAGTACAGAGATCTGGGCCTAAATCCATTGTTTTTTTGCTCACCATCCCATTCCAGTTTCGACCCAGCCATATGCAAATCAGTCTTGACCCTGCACCCAATGGGAACAGTCCAGCCCGAACTGCCAGGCAAGGTCCTTCCTGGACTGGAAACAAGAATCCTAGGACCGGTTTCGGGTTTTCAGCCCTCATCAGCCAGGATAGCTTGACTCCAGTGGCACGGAGAGCACAGGACCGACATTTGGGCATACCCATCCCACTCGGGGTGAAAAATGCAAAAAGAACAATTGATGGACAGAATGTGGAACAATATCATACATTCACCCCAGTACAGAGAGCTGGGCCTAAAACCATTGCTTTTTTTGCTCACCATGCCATTCCAGTTTCGACCCAGCCATATGCAAATCAGTTTTGCCCCTACACCCATTGGGAACAGTCCAGTCCGAACTGCCAGGCCAGGTCCTCCCTGGACTGGAAACAAGCATCCTAGGACCGGTTTCGGGTTTTCAGCCTTCATCAACCAGGATAGCTTGACTCCAGCGGCATAGAGAGAACGGGACCCACGTCTGGCCTTACCCGTCCCACTCGGGGTGAAACATGCAAAAAGAACAATTGATGGACAGAATGTAGAACAATATCATACATTCACCCCAGTACAGAGATCTGGGCCTAAATCCATCGTTTTTTTGCTCACCATGCCATTCCAGTTTCGACCCAGCCATATGCAAATAAGTCTTGATCCTGCACCCAATGGGAACAGTCCAGCCCGAACTGCCAGGCCAGGTCCTTCCTGGACTGGAAACAAGAATCCTAGGACCGGTTTCGGGTTTTCAGCCCTCATCAGCCAGGATAGCTTGACTTCAGTGGCACAGAGAGCACAGGACCGACATCTGGGCATACCCATCCCACTCGGGGTGAAAAATGCAAAAAGAACAATTGATGGACAGAATGTAGAACAATATCATACATTCACCCCAGTACAGAGATCTGGCCCCAAATCCGTCATTTTTTTGCTCACCATGCCATTCCAGTTTCGACCCAGCCATATGCAAATCAGTCTTGACCCCGCACCCAATGGGAACAGTCCAGCCCGAACTGCCAGGCCAGGTCCTCCCTGGACTGGAAACAAGAATCCTAGGACCGGTTTCGGGTTTTCAGCCCTCATCAGCCAGGATAGCTTGACTCCAGTGGCACGGAGAGCACAGGACCGACATCTGGGCATACCCATCCCACTCGGGGTGAAAAATGCAAAAAGAACAATTGATGGACAGAATGTAGAACAATATCATACATTCACCCCAGTACTGAGATCTGGGCCCAAATCCATCATTTTTTTGCTCACCATGCCATTCCAGTTTCGACCCAGCCATATGCAAATCAGTCTTGTTCCTGCACCCAATGGGAACAGTCCAGCCCGAACTGCCAGGCCAGGTTCTCCCTGGACTGGAAACAAGCATCCTAGGACCGGTTTGGGGTTTTCAGCCCTCATCAGCCAGGATAGCTTGACTACAGTGGCATGGAGAGCAGAGGACCCACGTCTGGGCATACCCATCCCACTCGGGGTGACAAATGCAAAAAGAACAATTGATGGACAGAATGTGGAACAATATCATACATTCACCCCAGTACAGAGAGCTGGGCCTAAAACCATTGTTTTTTTTGCTCACCATGCCATTCCAGTTTCGACCCAGCCATATGCAAATCAGTTTTGCCCCTACACCCATTGGGAACAGTCCAGTCCGAACTGCCAGGCCAGGTCCTCCCTGGACTGGAAACAAGCATCCTAGGACCGGTTTCGGGTTTTCAGCCTTCATCAACCAGGATAGCTTGACTCCAGCGGCATAGAGAGAACGGGACCCACGTCTGGCCATACCCGTCCCACTCGGGGTGAAACATGCAAAAAGAACAATTGATGGACAGAATGTAGAACAATATCATACATTCACCCAAGTACAGAGATCTGGACCTAAATCCATAATTTTTTTTCTCACCATGCCATTCCAGTTTCGACCCAGCCATATGCAAATCAGTCTTGACCCTGCACCCAATGGGAACAGTCCAGCCCGAACTGCCAGGCTAGGTCCTCCCTGGACTGGAAACAAGAATCCTAGGACCGGTTTTGGGTTTTCAGCCCTCATCAGCCAGGATAGCTTGACTCCAGTGGCATGGAGAGCATGGGACCCACGTCTGGGCATACCCGTCCCACTCGGGTTGACAAATGCTAAAATAACAATTGATGGACAGAATGTAGAACAATATCATACATTCACCCCAGAGATCTGGGCCTAAATCCATCGTTTTTTTGCTCACCATGGCATTCCAGTTTCGACCCAGCCATATGCAAATCAGTCTTGACCCTGCACCCAATGGGAACAGTGCAGCCCGAACTGCCAGGCCAGGTCCTCCCTGGACTGGAAACAAGCATGCTAGGGCCGGTTTCGGGTTTTCAGCCCTCATCAGCCAGGATAGCTTGACTCCAGTGGCACGGAGAGCACAGGACCCACATCTGGGCATACCCATCCCACTCGGGGTGAAAAATGCAAAAAGAACAATTGATGGACAGAATGTAGAAAAATGTCATACATTCGCCCCAGTACAGAGATCTGGGCCTAAATCCATCATTTTTTTGCTCACCATGCCATTCCAGTTTCGATCCAGCCATATGAAAATCAGTCTTGACCCTGCACCCAATGGGAACAGTCCAGCCCGAACTGCCAGGCCAGGTTCTCCCTGGACTGGAAACAAGCATGCTAGGACCGCTTTGGGGTTTTCAGCCCTCATCAGCCAGGATAGCTTGACTACAGTGGCATGGAGAGCAGAGGACCCACATCTGGGCATACCCATCCCACTCGGGGTGACAAATGCAATAAGAACAATTGATGGACAGAATGTGGAACAATTTCATACATTCACCCCAGTACAGAGAGCTGGGCCTAAAACAATTGTTTTTTTTGCTCACCATGCCATTCCAGTTCCGACCCAGCCATATGCAAATCAGTCTTGACCCTGCACCCAATGGGAACAGTCCAGCCCGAACTGCGAGGCCAGGTCCTCCCTGGACTGGAAACAAGAATCCTAGGACCGGTTTCGGGTTTTCAGCCCTCATCAGCCAGGATAGCTTGACTCCAGTGGCATGGAGAGCACGGGACCCAATTCTGGGCATACCCGTCCCACTCGGGTTGACAAATGCTAAAAGAACAATTGATGGACAGAATGTAGAACAATATCATACATTCACCCCAGTAGAGAGATCTGGGCCTAAATCCATTGTTGTTTTGCTCACCATGCCATTCCAGTTTCGACCCAGCCATATGCAAATTAGTCTTGACCCTGCACCCAATGGGAACAGTCCAGCCCGAACTGCCAGGCCAGGTCCTCCCTGGACTGGAAACAAGCATCCTAGGGCCGGTTTAGGGTTTTCAGCCCTCCTCAACTAAGATAGCTTGACTCCAGTGGCATAGAGAGAACGGGACCCACATCTGGGCATACCAGTCCCACTCGGGGTGACAAATGCAAAAAGAACAATTGATGGACAGAATGTAGAACAATATCATACATTCACCCCAGTACAGAGATCTGGGCCTAAATCCATTGTTTTTTTGCTCACCATCCCATTCCAGTTTCGACCCAGCCATATGCAAATCAGTCTTGACCCTGCACCCAATGGGAACAGTCAATCCCGAACTGCCAGGCCAGGTCCTTCCTGGACTGGAAAGAAGAATCCTATGACCGGTTTTGGGTTTTCAGCCCTCATCAGCCAGGATAGCTTGACTCCAGTGGCACGGAGAGCACAGGACCGACATCTGGGCATACCCATCCCACTCGGGGTGAAAAATGCAAAAAGAACAATTGATGGACAGAATGTAGAACAATATCATACATTCACCCCAGTACTGAGATCTGGGCCTAAATCCATCATTTTTTTGCTCACCATGCCATTCCAGTTCCGACCCAGCCATATGCAAATCAGTCTTGACCCTGCACCCAATGGGAACAGTCCAGCCCGAACTGCCAGGCCAGGTTCTCCCTGGACTGGAAACAAGCATCCTAAGACCGGTTTGGGGTTTTCAGCCCTCATCAGCCAAGATAGCTTGACTACAGTGGCATGGAGAGAACGGGACCCACATCTGGGCATACCCGTCCCACTCGGGGTGACAAATGCAAAAAGAACAATTGATGGACAGAATGTGGAACAATTTCATACATTCACCCCAGTACAGAGAGCTGGGCCTAAAACCATTGTTTTTTTTGCTCACCATGCAATTCCAGTTTCGACCCAGCCATATGCAAATCAGTCTTGACCCTGCACCCAATGGGAACAGTCCAGCCCGAACTGCGAGGCCAGGTCCTCCCTGGACTGGAAACAAGAATCCTAGGACCGGTTTCGGGTTTTCAGCCCTCATCAGCCAGGATAGCTTGACTCCAGTGGCATAGAGAGCACGGGACCCAATTCTGGGCATACCCGTCCCACTCGGGTTGACAAATGCTAAAAGAACAATTGATGGACAGAATGTGAAACAATTTCATACATTCACCTTAGTACAGAGAGCTGGGCCTCAACCCATTGTTTTTTTTGCTCACTATGCCATTCCAGTTTCGACCCAGCCATATGCAAATCAGTCTTGACCCTGCACCCAATGGGAACAGTCCAGCCCGAACTTCCAGGCCAGGTCCTCCCTGGACTGGAAACAAGAATCCTAGGACCGGTTTCGGGTTTTCAGCCCTCATCAGCCAGGATAGCTGGACTCCAGTGGCACGGAGAGCACAGGACCCACATCTGGGCATACCCATCCCACTCGGGGTGAAAAATGCAAAAAGAACAATTGATGGACAGAATGTAGAACAATATCATACATTCACCCCAGTACAGAGATCTGGGCCTAAATCCATCATTTTTTTGCTCACCATGCCATTCCAGTTTCGACCCAGCCATATGCAAATCAGTCTTTACCCTGCACCCAATGGGAACAGTCCAGCCCGAACTGCCAGGCCAGGTTCTCCCTGGACTGGAAACAAGCATCCTAGGACCAGTTTGGGGTTTTAAGCCTTCATCAGCAAGGATAGCTTGACTACAGTGGCATGGAGAGCAGAGGACCCACGTCTGGGCATACCAATCCCACTCGGGGTGACAAATGCAAAAAGAACAGTTGATGGACAGAATGTGGAACAATATCATGCATTCACCCCAGTACAGAGAGCTGGGCCTAAAACCATTGTTCTTCTGCTCACCATGCCATTCCAGTTTCGACCCAGCCATATGCAAATCAGTTTTAACCCTACACCCATTGGGAACAGTCCAGTCCGAACTGCCTGGCCAGGTCCTCCCTGGACTGGAAACAAGCATCCTAGGACCGGTTTCGGGTTTTCAGCCTTCATCAACCAGGATAGCTTGACTCCAGCGGCATAGAGAGAACGGGACACATGTGTGGGCATACCCGTCCCACTCGGGATGACAAATGCAAAAAGAACAATTGATGGACAGAATGTAGAACAAATATCATACATTCACCCCAGTACAGAGATCTGGACCTAAATCCATCGTTTTTTTGCTCACCATGCCATTCCAGTTTCAACCCAGCCATATGCAAATCAGTCTAGACCCTGCACCCAATGGGAACAGTCCAGCCCGAACTGCCAGGCCAGGACCTCCCTGGACTGGAAACAAGCATCCTAGGACCGGTTTCGGGGTTTCAGCCCTCATCAGCCAGGATAGCTTGACTCCAGTGGCACGGAGAGCACAGGACCCACATCTGGGCATACCCATCCCACTCGGGGTGAAAAATACAAAAACAACAATTGATGGTCAGAATGTAGAATAATATCATACATTCACCCCAGTACAGAGATCTGGGCCTAAATCCATCATTTTTTTGCTCACCATGCCATTCCAGTTTCGATCCAGCCATATGCAAATCAGTCTTTACCCTGCACCCAATGGGAACAGTCCAGCCCGAACTGCCAGGCCAGGTTCTCCCTGGACTGGAAACAAGCATCCTAGGACCAGTTTGGGGTTTTCAGCCTTCATCAGCAAGGATAGCTTGACTACAGTGGCATGGAGAGCAGAGGACCCACGTCTGGGCATACCAATCCCACTCGGGGTGACAAATGCAAAAAGAACAGTTGATGGACAGAATGTGGAACAATATCATACATTCACCCCAGTACAGAGAGCTGGGCCTAAAACCATTGTTCTTCTGCTCACCATGCCATTCCAGTTTCGACCCAGCCATATGCAAATCAGTTTTAACCCTACACCCATTGGGAACAGTCCAGTCCGAACTGCCTGGCCAGGTCCTCCCTGGACTGGAAACAAGCATCCTAGGACCGGTTTCGGGTTTTCAGCCTTCATCAACCAGGATAGCTTGACTCCAGCGGCATAGAGAGAACGGGACACATGTGTGGGCATACCCGTCCCACTCGGGATGACAAATGCAAAAAGAACAATTGATGGACAGAATGTAGAACAAATATCATACATTCACCCCAGTACAGAGATCTGGACCTAAATCCATCGTTTTTTTGCTCACCATGCCATTCCAGTTTCAACCCAGCCATATGCAAATCAGTCTAGACCCTGCACCCAATGGGAACAGTCCAGCCCGAACTGCCAGGCCAGGACCTCCCTGGACTGGAAACAAGCATCCTAGGACCGGTTTCGGGGTTTCAGCCCTCATCAGCCAGGATAGCTTGACTCCAGTGGCACGGAGAGCACAGGACCCACATCTGGGCATACCCATCCCACTCGGGGTGAAAAATACAAAAACAACAATTGATGGTCAGAATGTAGAATAATATCATACATTCACCCCAGTACAGAGATCTGGGCCTAAATCCATCATTTTTTTGCTCACCATGCCATTCCAGTTTCGATCCAGCCATATGCAAATCAGTCTTTACCCTGCACCCAATGGGAACAGTCCAGCCCGAACTGCCAGGCCAGGTTATCCCTGGACTGGAAACATGCATCCTAGGACCGGTTTGGGGTTTTCAGCCCTCATCAGCCAGGATAGCTTGACTACAGTGGCATGGAGAGCAGAGGACCCACGTCTGGGCATACCCGTCCCACTCGGGGTGACAAATGCTAAAAGAACAATTGATGGACAGAATGTAGAACAATATCAAACATTCACCCCAGTACAGAGATCTGGGCCTAAATCCATTGTTTTTTTGCTCACCATGCCATTCCAGTTTCGACCCAGCCATACGCAAATCAATCTTGACCCTGCACCCAATGGGAACAGTCCAGCCCGACCTTCCAGGCCAGGTCCTCCCTGGACTGGAAACAAGCATTCTAGGACCGGTTTCGGGTTTTCAGCCCTCATCAACCAGGATAGCTTGACTCCAGTGGCATGGAGAGAATGGGACCCACATCTCGTCATACCCGTCCCACTCGGGTGACAAATGCAAAAAGAACAATTGATGGACAGAATGTAGAACAATATCATACATTCACCCCAGTACAGAGATCTGGGCCTAAATCCATTGTTTTTTTGCTCACCATGCCATTCCAGTTTCGACCCAGCCATATGCAAATCAGTCTTGACCCTCCACCCAATGGGAACAGTCCAGCCCGAACTGCCAGGCCAGGTCCTCCCTGGACTAGAAACAAGAATCCTAGGACCGGTTTCGGGTTTTCAGCCCTCATCAGCCAGGATAGCTTGACTCCAGTGGCATGGAGAGCACGGGACCCACGTCTGGGCATAGCCTCCCACTCGGGGTGGCAAATGCAAAAAGAACAATTGATGGACAGAATGTAGAACAATATCATACATTCACCCCAGTACAGAGATCTGGGCCTAAATCCATAGTTTTTTTGCTCACCATGCCATTCCAGTTTGGACCCAGCCATACGCAAATCAGTCTTGACCCTGCACCCAATGGGAACAGTCCAGCCCGACCTGCCAGTCCAGGTCCTCCCTGGACTGGAAACAAGCATCCTAGGACCGGTTTCGGGTTTTCAGCCCTCATCAGCCAGGATAGCTAGACTCCAGTGGCATGTAGAGCACGGGACCCACGTCTGGGCTTACCCGTTCCACTCGGGGTGACAAATGCAAAAAGAACAATTGATGGACAGAATGTAGAACAATATCATACATTCACCTCAGTACAGAGATCTGGGCCTAAATCCATCATTTTTTTGCTCACAATGCCATTCCAGTTTCGACCCAGCCATATGCAAATCAGTCTTCACCCTGCATCCAATGGGAACAGTCCAGCCCGAACTGCCAGGCCAGGTCCTCCCTGGACTGGGAACAAGCATCCTAGGACCGGTTTCGCCCTTTGCTGTAACACTTAGATTAAATGCAGGCAAAACTGAAATCCTGGTAGTAGGAAAGCAACCATCTTTAAGATCTACTGCCTGGTGGCTGAACGAATTAGGCCCTATGCCCACTCCCAAATCAAAGGTACAAAACCACGGCATCTGGTTTGATGCCACTTTGTCTTTCAACAACCAGATTTCTGCGCTTGCTGGAACCTGCTTTGGAATACTAATGATGTTACAACAAATCCTGGAGCTCCTGCCTGATTCGGCCATAAGAACTGTTATTCAAGCACTTGTGGTATCACATTGAATACTGCACCATGCTCTATCTACAGGCCTCCAAGGGCAGGCTGAAAATGCTGCAGGGGGTTTCAAATCCGGCTCCACGTATGCTCCTGAACATTACAAGATGCTCATCTATTGGCACATCTTCTATTAACCTCCACTGGCTTCCCATTGAGGATAGAATCTCCTTCAAAGCATTATGCGTTGTCTGTAGAATTCTAAATCAGAAAGGACCTCGCTACCTCTTCCCTCTGATCAGAGCTTGTCTTCCTGGATGAAGCCTCAGATTTTCAGGGCCTGCTCAGACAGTGATCCTTAAAACCCATAGAGTATGGGTGGGTGGGTGGCAGCTCATTGAGTGTCTTGGCTACCAGACTCTAGAACACTCTCCCTTTGAATCTTAAACTGGAACCCTATGAAGTCCTATACGGGAAAAAAATGAAAACTTGTTTTTTCAGACAAATCCTAGGTCAGTAATCTGTACCTGGCTGGTCATTTCACCAGGCTCTCAGTTGGAATCCAGCGTGGGGACACTCCAAATTGGAGTTACCAGGCGTTTTATAAATCGCTAACATAACATAACACTTTAAGGAAAATAATATTCAACCTGAGGATTAAAACCAGGCTTTAATTAATTACTCATTAAAGAAGTAGACAACCCTCCCTGTGATGTTGATAGGGGGTGTGAAAGGATGAAAATAACTTATGATAACAAAGTGTTTAACTAAAAGACAGATTGACAGAACCAAGTGGGGCAAACAATAAAATGGAAAATTCTCAGTCATAGTTTATTTAAAGAAGTTTACAATAACGTCTTATAGATTTATCAGTTCACATTCTTAACGAAAGGGTAGCTAATATAAAACGTATAAAATGAAATATGTTGATGAAGAGCATGGTTAGCCAGTCATCGGAGTAAATCTGTAGAACAGAAATTAATGTTTACAGCATTATTAAGCACCTAGCACATATAAGATGTGTAGTCTGAGTTGGGATAAGAAAAAAAGAAATGCTAAGCAGGGACTGCATCTATGTAGTACAACCTTTCATCAAGAGTCTAACTAAACTAAGAAGCAAAGAAAAGATGTTTTCTCTAGAAGCCACAGTGTCTGTAAGACTGAACATGGCCACCTGAATGGAAGAGTCTGGTTGTTTGGTCTGCCCTTAGGATGATAGAGTTCTTTGTCTACTGATGCCATATATGCCTGCTCTTGAAGTCATGAAGTCTGCACTGTCTAGCTACCTAAACAATTCAGGAAGAACAGAATGTATATCCTCCAAAGGCTCCTGTTTGCAATGTAATCTGTACTTGCACCAGAGTTCCCTAAAGAACTAAAAAGGCAAGACAATCTTATGTGAGATAAGAAATGCTAAGAGGTCAGTGATTTCTAACACTACCATGCAACAACCATGAAACTCGCCCAGTCACTAATTACGGAATTTCAGGACAGCAATAAAAGTAATAGAGCAGTCAATCAAATTACAGTACACTGATCAGAAATATAGAAATGTAAATAGTAATAATGACTAGGCACAAAGTCTGAAGTTTGACTGATTGACTAGGTGCATGAACATATCATACAGAATGAGATCTGATAAGCATAGAGCAGTTTTTCAATGAGACACAAAAGGAAGACAGTGTGCGAGTATTAGTGTTTTTACACAGGTTTTTACCTATGAGTATTCAGGGCAGTTAAATTGCACAATTAAAAACCAAGAAGCACATCTTGACAGCTTCACATTGGCATAATTACATAAGGAAATGTCAACTAATTAACCTGTTAGTCATTGATGAATTAAAGACTTATGCTAATTTACAATCCTGTAAGCTTGAAGAGAAGATGGGGTCCTCATAAAATGTCCTGTATTTTTCTTCAGTGATGTGAATTTGTTGCTTCTGTAAACTTTGCCGCTCTGCTTGACTAAACACAGAGAAGTATACAAAATGTGATGAAGGAATGCTTGAATTAATGTCAGCCACTGGTAATTACTCAGGCCGCATCCCATTCCACCGTTATTTTACACACTATGCCGCCTCAGTCTGACCACAGCGATATTCAAATTAGTCTTGACCCTACTCTAATCGGAACAGTCCAGTCCAACCTGCCAGGGCCTCCCTGAACTAGAACACAAGCAGCCAGTTTTGCTCTTATTAGAGCTTGTCAGCCAGGTATAGCTTGTTTCCAATGGCACAGCGTGCACAGGACTCACGTCTGGGCATACCCATCCCACCCAGGGTGACACACTCAAGTATACAAAAAAGTGATGAATGGAATGCTTGAATTAATCTCATCCAATCCTATCAAGATCTAGGATTGCTTTATCTTCTCCTTGGGGGATCAAATAAAACCGCCTGGGGAACTTAGGGTGACATTTGGGTCAAATAATGTTGGATGCTCAGTTGGGGGGTGCTGCACTGCTTTTAGTGCCCAAAACACTTTAATAATCATTGATGTTGCCCTTGTTCTTCATGGGAAACGATAAGCACCAATATGCAAATTTTTGAGCCCACCTCAGGGCTATATGTGGTAAGGAATTGTGAATATCTAATGAGCAGCTTCACCACTTTGTGCAAATGTATTGTTTTGTCCCGCCTGGCTGCCACTGCTTCTGTACCAGCATCACTTTTTTCCCACTGTTGTCTTCCCAGTCAGTGATGTGGCGTGCACCTCACTTCCTTCAGTCATGGGCATGGGAGCAGGGGATGCCCACTAAACCCATAGGAGTGCTGTGCCGCTATTCTTTTGGTTTCCGTTCGAGGGGATGGAGTTCCCTAGGAGATCTTTTCTCATGTAGGGCCACAGGAGATGGGGTCCCCAGGGTTTGATTTGCTAAGGCAGGGGACTCCTTACACACCCCTCCCCATAAAATTATGAAAAAGGAGGTTGCACCAACCCCCGGGTCATGGCACTTCCTGGGGAAAGTAGAGAAATTTGTAACACAGTAGTACTCGCTCCATTCTCTGCCCAGTCCCCTGGAGGACCAGACTTCCCATACTGTTTTCTCCAGCCCCGTTGGGATGATTTTCTAAATCCTGGGCTTCTTTTCCTTCTGGTGGCAAACTCACACCACCAGAAGCAGTTTTTGTTTTTTGCCCTCCTGGCCGCTATTCTTAGCCTTTTAGTGGAGTCCTCTGCCTTGGCTCCTGATGGTCTTTCCACCCTGCGAGTTGTCATCCACAGCCTCTCCACAGCCTCTCACACCCTGATGTACTCTCTAGAGCCTAACATACCGCTGCCGTGAGACCGCCGCAGCAGCGCCCGCCCAACCTGGATTCAACTCTGAATCCGGCGGGCAGGCACACCACAGCCTCGGTGGTCCTCCTATGGACAGAGCAGTGGTGGTGCCGCAGAAGGACCGCCAAAGTCTTAATAAGGCCATGAATGTCTCAAGATCTTGGGTAAGCCATTTATCAGGATTTTCTGGCCAAATCTCTCTTGTTGATCAACAGAGCACCTAAATCATTCTGTTTTGTGCTGCAGGTGTTTCAAATAGTGTGCTTCTTTGATAATACTTCGTCAAAATGCTACACAGGACCTGTAGTGAATCCACATATTATTCATATGTGCGCATGATGCCCAATTCTAGCAATTTTTTTCCATGAAGATTTATAACATATATTAGTCATGATTTACTATCAATTTGGAAATAATTATTTTCTAAAATATTTTATATTAAATATAATCATTAATTGTATGTATATTTTAAATGTAAAATAATTGTTTAAGTGCTTCAGCACCATCAACTTAATTTTTAATTAAAACTTTAATAAATGGAAATACATTACGTTACATTTGAATTATTTGTCGAAAGTTTCAATGAGAAATAAATTTCCACCTAAAGAGAAAAAATATGTTTATATACTGACAATAATAATAATTAGAAGTGGTGTATAGGATTAAATCAAATAAATGTTGTTACATTTTAATACAAGTTATTTTAACTCAAAATAGGGAATTCTATTTTTTAAATTAAAAAAATCATTATGTACCTTTTTCCTAATTCTTTCATAAATAATGTTTTCAATAAATTATATTTATTTATATTTTTTACCACTTTAAATAATTGTATTTAGCATTATTTTCTGGGGTTTTATTTTAATTTTCTACCTCCATTGTTTCTGTGGGAGGTGTAATAAATAGTCCGAAGGCTCAGGAAAGAAAATGTGTCTTTACTAAGACAATTTGTAAGCATTAAAGGCGGCCCATCAGCTTGCATCCCTGCAGACTGGCTCCAACTGTCAACTGATTCGGCCCTGAATGTCCGAGCCGGAATGCATGAATGCAACCAATTACACAGCACTCTCAAGCTCTAACATTCCAGGGATACAACATCTACCCTCCTACAAATGAACACAGAATAAATTATAATACACAAGTAGAAACTCCGGCATATAATATATGTTAAATGAATATGATGACAATTCTAACTCACTCAAATATAAATGGAACGTAACCTCTGAGAGAAAACATAATTGCAAGATAAAAAATTCCTCCACTGCAACAAAACGAAATAAAAAATAATGAATACACCAAATTCTTATAAATAACTTGGTTTCCTAGAAACACTTCCACATCTGGTAGTAATAATAACATTCCTTTGATCTACAGGTTCCGTCTCATTATTAGAGTATGCAAGAGACACACCCTTCTGATTTCCTCCATAACCTGTAGTGACATCAAAAGAACAAAAACAAGATGAAGCATTCAATTCACTATATTGTGCATTATGCTGATCATCATGAAGCGGCATTATCCTGTTTTGAAAGTTCACACTCCTGCAGAACTCCTACAGGAAATAAAGTATCCCCAGGAATACCCAACTTCTTAGTAAGAATGCTCTTTTGAAAATAATGTAAAAGAATCAAATTCTTTTTGCCCACCAATGTCCATCCATTAATTGTACCGAGGTACGAGCTACTTTACACATCCTAAATGGACCATTATAATGAAAATTCACTTTTGATCTCTTGGGTCTCATGTTATGTAACATAACCTAACTACCCATCTTAAATCAGATATTAGTTAGACCGTGAGTTTAAAAATGATAATGTTTCATCTTGCTTTGAGACCTTTCAATGTTCAACCCAAGCTAATCACTAGTCATTTGCTCTTGTCTGTCTCTTGAGGGTGCTTTACCGTCCAACCACGTAGATAACAAACCCCTGCGGGCATCCCTACCCCTCAGTACTGAAAAAGGGGAAACCCTGGTGACAAGCCCACACATTATTTCTTAAAAACTACTCAACATTTGCACCACAAGTGAGAGCAGTTTGAACTCCATCTTTAAGCAACCCATTCACCCTCTCAACTGCCCCATTAGTGCTAGAACTGAAAAGAGCCACAGTGTAATGTTTTAAGAAAGACCTCAATTTTCTCTGACACCAATTGCACTCCATTATCAGTGACCACTATTAAAGGGTTGCCTTCCAATGCATAAACTTTGCTCAGAAACTAAATAGCCATCTGAGTATGGACCTCACGTACAAACTCATATTAAACCCATTTAGAATAATAAGCAATCAGTACAACCATATACTTAGTGTCTTCCATCAATTGGAAAATAGATCCAGAAACACCCATTGCTAATTTGCTACATGGAGACTCAGGAAAAGGAGTAGGTACTAAAGGAACTTCCTTTGCTTACCAGTGTTTGTTGGAAAGTAAACATTCTTCGCATTTATCAACAAACTCCTCCACTTGTTTGTCCATATAAGGCACCAAAATTGTTGCCTTAAAGTTTCCTCAGTGGATGTGGTACCCAAAAGTCCAGAATGTGCTAATCTGATAATCAAAGACTTCAATCTATTAGGAAAAATAAATTTACCAGCTCTTAATAAAATCCCAGATTCCACCGTGAGCTGAGATGCTATTTGGCCATAACAATGTAATTCCCCTTGTAAATGCTTTAGCCGTGGCCACCCCTTCCTGACATGCTCAATCACCTTCAATAAAATTAGATCCTCTGCACATGCTTTGCTCCATTCCCTTTCACTGAGGGTTCCCTGACATACCGCTGCTACATCGATACCCGCGACAACACACTCAAGATCCAAACCAACTGACTCTTCTGTTACTTCTTCCAAGGACAATCTATATAAACAATAAGCGTGGGTATTGTTTCTCCTGGTATGTATCTAAGTTCAAAGATGTATTCTTGTAATTTAGACACAATACAAATAAGTCTGGAACAAGCTGCAGACCACCCTTTGTCATCCATTACAAAATAAAGGGGTGACCCATGCTAGTCCATGGACCTGGGTAATACTGGGTGTAGAAAACAATGGTCCTAGACTAATTGCCTTGGCAAGGTATTCATTAAGTCAAAATCTATGAACATGATACACATAGAACTCAAGTTACATCATAAGTGTGCCCCAGTAGTTTCTCAATTCAATTAAGTATATCTTCAAAAAGACACACAAGCACCATAAATAGCTTCAATAGTGACTGTTTAATCTCACAGTTAATATAACAGATCACTGTTGTGAACGTTTCAAAACAGAAAAGAGGGTTACTCCAGGGGGAGTGTGGAAAAAGGATTGTGCTTGTGAGGATAGAACAGATGTATAGGGAGGTAAATCATAGAGTAGTTAAAACAATCAATTACACATAGTAATGTCCTTAGTAAACTGGTCGTGGTTTACAGTGGCACCAGTTTTACAATGGGGCCTGTCTCTCATGGATTCGAAAGTACTTTTCTGGTTCTTGAAGTTGTACAGAGTATAATTTTCTGTAAAGAGGTAGGGATGGGGTGAAGTAGGGTACAGGCCCACTAGGGGAAAGTGTCGACGTTTCGACCCTGGCGCATAGAGGGTGGTTTGTATCCTCTGCAGACGGGTCCTCCTCAGGACGGGGATGGGGGGGGACTGCCTATATCAAGGCGAAGTCATGGTTACAGCCCCTCAGGTGGCGGTCCGCATAATTGTAACAGTGAATTAGAATAGGTATTGAAATACAATGTGCAGTTTTCAGGACAGCAGTGTTGATTGAATCCTAACACTGATGGATTAAGGCATCTTAGTAAGTGCAGTCCTGGTGATCAGCGCTGTACTGGACTGGACTGGAATAGTTCCTATTTTTTAGGAAATACCACAGTACTTACCCACTTAGCCACATTCACAGGTTCAATAATTCCATTAGCACACAGTTGGTCAAGACGTTTCCCCAACTCTTCTCTGACACACAAAGGTACCTCACGAACCTTGTGCACCACAAGCATAACATTTCGTTTTAACACAATTTCATCCTCAAACCACTTCACTACACCAATCTTCTCTTCAAAAACCTGTGGATATGTTTTTAGTATAACACCCATATCACAAACGCTATCACACACACCATAAACCAACATGATAGGGGTACGTGTACCAGGCCTCAATATCATTCCCAATCGATCCATCCTAGAATATCCTTTCCTTTCACAGCCACATATATTTTAGTATGAATGATTCTGTCCTGAAAATTCAAACTGACCTAAAAAAAAACTAAAGTCTCAATCTCAGTGTCACCATAGGCCACCACTCTAATATCAGGTACACTAAAATGCATATCTCTCCATAAAGCCTCGAAAGTTCCTTATGACAACTGAATCACAGGTGAATTAGAATCCACTATAATATTCACCATGACCCCTCCAATACTCACATCACAGTATGGACCATTTTTACTAGCCATGTCACCTGCATCCATATTCACACCCACCATCAAAATAGTAGTGGTGGAAATATTTGCAACATCATGACAATTACAATTACTAACTTCCTGTTGTTTCACTTCAGAAACACAACTTACATTAACACCCGTGCTCACACTTTTACTCACTTTCATAAAAAGCCCAACCTTCTTACATTTACTGCACTTCTTTCCTTGAGCAGGACACTTTGGGGTTGATTCCGATCCGTTAAAAAAATTCCCCGTACGATTCGTGTCCGGATTTTTTTACGTACGAATCGTACAAGTCCCGTACAAACTGGCAAGTACGATTCGTATGTGAAAAAATCCATACGAATCGCATTGGGAAAATTCCCCGACACGTCCTCGGGTCAGAAAAAGTGTCCGACATGTCCCCGGACAGTTTTACATACGATTCGGGAAACTGAAGTCCGAGTGCGCAAGTACGATTCGTCCCGTCCGTCTGAATGCACAACCGTATGGAAAAAACACCATACGGAGCGAACTCCCATAGCAACCATGGAGACGTCCAAACATGTGCCCGCATACGCGCCGAACACCCCCCCAGCCCACCCCCCCAAGTACGTGCCGTACCCCCAGCCCCCCCCATGTACGCACCGTACCCCCACCCCACCCCCGTAGGCACAGAGCGTACCCCCACCGCGTAGGTACAAAGTGTACCCCCACCCTGTGTAGGTACGGAGCGTACCCCCACCCCACCTCGTAGGTACGGAGTGTACCCCCACCCCCGTATGTACTGTGCGGACCCCCAGTGCGTAGTGCTGGGGGTCCGCACCGTACCTACGGGGGTGGGGGTATGCTCCGTACCTATGGGGTGGGGGTACGCACCGTCCATACGGGGGCTGGGGGTATGGCGCGTACATATGGGGGGGCTGGGGGTATGCTCCATACCTACAGGGGGTGGGGGTCCGCACCGTACCTACGGGGGTGGGGGTACACTCCATACCTACGGGGTGGGGGTACGCACTATCCATAGGGGGGGCTGGGGGTACGGCGCGTACATACGGGGGGCTGGGGGTACGGCACGTACATACGGGGGGGCTGGAGGTACTGCACGTACTTACGGGGGCTGGGGGTATGTGCTGGGGGACGGTGCTTACATACAGGGACTGGGGGTACGCACCGTCCATACGGAGGTGGGGGTACACACCGTCCATACAGGGGTGGGGGTACACACCGTACCCCCAGCACCCCGTATGTACGCGCCGTACCCCCAGCCCCCCCGTATGTATGCGCCGTACCCTCGGTTCCCGTATGTACGGCATGTACCCCCAGGGCCCTACACCCTGCCCGTGCCTGTACGCACCCTACCCCAGGCCCCTACACCAGCACCCTCACCCAGCATTGCGCATGTACGAGTCGTTCAAGACAGGAGGCAACTTTTCTGACCAATACCGAAGGGAGAATCCCATATTTCTATACCCTCCCTAAGATGCATAAAGACAAGATTCCACCACCGGGGAGACCTATTGTGTCAGGGATCGGATCCCTTTTGGAACCTCTTTCACGATTCTGTGATTTCTTCTTTAAAGAACTGGTACAGGAGACTTCCACTTATCTCCAGGATATGAAAAGCCTACTGAAATTGCTCGAGGGTTTAACAGTGGATGAAGATACGATCTTGGTTAGCCTAGACATTGAAAGTCTCTATACTAGCATCCCACAAGATGACACCCTGGAAGTACTGAGAAGAGCCCTGGATACGGCAACATGGACATATAGAACACCTAAAAGTTTCATACTAGAATGTGCCAGACTAGCTCTCAAAAAGAACTTCTTTGAATTTGAGGGGAGTCTGTTCCTACAGATAGGGGGCACTTCGATGGGAAGCACTTTCGCTCCTAGTATAGCGGGGCTCTATGTCTTTGATTTTGAAACTAAGTACATATTGACAAATCACAATCCCTTTCGGTCACATATCATTGTTTGGAAGAGATATATAGATGATGTCCTTGCCATTTGGCAAGGACCGAGAGAAACCCTAATTGAATTTTTACACTGGATTAACACCTGTGATAACAACCTCAGGTTCACACACAATGTGGACCCCCAGATGATGATCTTTCTAGATGTGGTTATCACGAAAGAGAATGGCCGCTTGGAAACTAAGACTTATCATAAACCAAGTGCAAAGAACAATCTGTTAAGATTTGAGAGCTTTCACCCCAGAGCCCTGAGGGAGAATTTACCATATGGTCAGTTTTTGAGACTACGCAGGAATTGCAGCAAGACCATTGATTATCGGAGTCAGGCCTTGGATCTGACACACAAACTTACTGAAAGAGGTTATCCAGAAAGAATTATCCACAAGTGCCAAAAGCGAGCAAGGAATCAACCGAGAGAAATTCTTTTGGAAGATAAAAATCTCCCAGGAAGTGAAATTCCCCTAACTTGTGTAACGACATACAATACAGCATCTAACATGATGACGAAGTCTATTAACAAGCATTGGTCAATAATTAACACTGGCAACCTGCATTGGGAAAAGCCCCTGTTCTCGTTCAAAAAAGCAAGGAGCCTAAAAGATACTTTTGTGAGCACCCGCCCAATAACAACTGGGAAGGCGAACCCACCAACTGTACTAAATGCTTGGGGACTGCCAGACGTTGTAGGCCACTATTCTTGTGGTAACTGCAGTGTCTGCCATTTGACCAGTAACTCTAAAACTTTGGATTTGGAACAAGGCAAAACTTGGACCCAAAGGATACACACGAATTGCAATAGTACCAACGTGGTCTACCTGATTAAATGCCCGTGCAACCTAAGATATGTTGGCATGACAACAAGGAAGATAAAACAGAGAATTTGCGAGCAGCGTAGCAACATCAGATGCAAAAGGGTCACGACTAAGCTAACTGAACATTTCCTTGAAGAAAAACACACTACAAATGATATGCGATGGACTATCATTGAACAAATAAAATCTGGTTGCAATGTACAACAGAGGCTGTTTGAAAAGGAGCAAAGGTGGGTTTACAGGCTATCAACTCACACCAATGGCCTTATTGAAAATATTCCTTGGAACACAGTATTGACAAGATGAGTATGTACTCTCCACATGGTTACATTGACTTATCCCTTCAGTGACCTGTTCATTTGTTGTTAAAAACCTTGCTGTTCCATACCGTTTTATTCTAAACCTTATTCATCATAACCAGAATCCATTTAGAGTAGGTTAATGGTAATAAGATTGGGCAGCACTTCTAGATCATATAAGTGTTGAGCCATATAACGGAGGTATTTCGAACATGTCAGTGATCAGCTTTATTGACATCTAACTGTGATCCATTTCACCCTTCGCATTTCTTTCATAGGAGTTTTATTCCGTAACGTAAGAAGTTACTCCTTCTTTTATCATGGAAGGAGCGAGTTGAACTTTATTATTTCACCACCTCCTTGTCATTGCGTGCTCACGTAAATCACATGGCCAGCACGCCAGCGTTTATTCTAAACCTTTTCCATCATAGCCAGAATCTATTTAGAGTAGGTTAATGCTGATAAGGTTGGGCAGCACTTCCAGACCATATAAGTGTTTAGCCATATAACGGAGGTGTTTTGAATGTGTCAGTGAATAGCTTCATTGACATCTAACTTTGTTTCATTTCACCCTTCGTATTTCTTCCAAAGGAGTTTTTTCGTAACGTAGAAGTTAACCCCTTTTTTATCGTAGAAGGAGCTAGTTGAACTTTATTATTCCACCACTTCCCTGTCATTGCGTACTCACGTAGATCACATGGCTTGCACGCCAGCGTCTCCCCACGTGACCCGGAGATACCGTCTTCAAAGAGAGGCTCCGACCGGGTCTCTGCTACTCCACCGGGAACTTGATTGATCACCACTAGGCAGAAACGCGGGCATTTTTGAATTTCTGAGTGAGTACGATGGTAACACTGGGGCTTTCCAAGCCCGCTGGACACCGCTCAGAGTATTTGTGACTAGTGTTGCTTTTATTTTCTCTATCTAGATTTGGAAATTACAAATTGTGTGATCTCGTCTCCCATGAGGTGCGCAAACACCGCTCTCTAAGTAAGCACACTTGCCCTCTCCCTCCTTCAATTTTGAACGTTGGTTTATTTCACTTTTTAGATTTCCACCATGCTAAGCGTTCTGGATAGTCACTTCATTTTAGCGGCACGCCCACCGCATCGAGTGAGGTTGTGTTTTTTACCCACCACTATATTTTAGTTTCACGTGGGTTCACTTTAACCAGGGCCATCGGGATATTTCCCGTTTTACCCCTGGTTACACTGGTGCACTGGTACAGTTGTACTCTTATCAGAGTACTTTGACGCCCACTCCTTTGAGATTCGTATGAGTGGGTATGGAATAGATGTGTATGGCTCATGTTCACTACTAATTAAGGTGTGTGACTTCAGACCGCTTCTATTAAATTTGCTTTTGATTGTGTGAGTCCATACCCTCACCATTGGTGAGGTCCGCTTAGTGCTGCACGACCGTGTTACGCACACCAAATTCTATTGGCAACAAGTATGAGCACTGATTCAGCGAATAGAGTGACGATTATATGTTTTATATGTTTGTCCTATGTTCGTTTGTTTTTCATTACAGATTTTTCCTTTCGACGACTTGAAGAAAGGTTTTCCTAACCGTGAGTAGCGGGTTAGGTTTCAATCACTGACCGAGGGCAGGGCACACCTTAGTGAGTGTGCACCACCCAGGTCACGTTGTATGGTCCTGACGAAAACCTAAGCAATAGCAACAGATGGTTGAAACATGTAGACCTTTAATTTTTTCACTTCCTTTTTTATATTATTAGATACCGTAGGTCAATTTAACCTTTTTTGGTATCTTTACGACTTTTTAACTATTGTCCAAATTACCCTGGAATAAAACTTTTTTCAATTGGGTTAAATCTGGCCAATTTTTATCTAAATTCACTATTCACCTTCATCCAAAAAACCCTGCTCCACTGTAGTCAGGTGTCACAGCACACCCGGATGGCACTCGGCTATCTGGGTGGGACCTCGATGATGAAGCATGTCACCAACCAGGTTGGTGAGTGAGAGGTCTTCTTAAGAAAGATTATTTCTTCTTTCGCTCCACGTGTCAATATTCTATAGACAGTTTCCCTGTCGATTGGGAGTACTCCCTATTTTTGTTTGATACGAGTCATACCAAGCCATAGCAAATGTGAGCACTGTACAACAACATGGCCGATGTACGCACCGTACAGACGCGAAAAACACACGTACAGAACCAGGACACTGCAAAACACCACAAGGAGAGTCAATTCGAATCGCACAACACCACAAAACACGTCCAACAAGCCCAAATACATCCAATACACTGACCTGCAACAGCCAAACCGGTAAACAGAGGCCCAAAATACAACCACTCCTTATAACACACCCACCCAAAGTTCAAACACGGCCACACCCACAAATGGACCAATAAAAAGGGCCCACACACACAAACCATGAGCCTTTGCAACAGACCCACTGCTGCCAGACCCCACAGACAACCCACAGCACCATACTTGAACCTTGACTACACCTTACACTAGCACACCTTCACACAACCACCTTCACAAACACCCCCTCATCACATTCACACACACACCTTCACAACCACACACACACACCCACAACCATCCACACCCACACCCCACACCATGCCCACAGACAAGAATCCAAAGTTCACAACAGCGGAGCTGGAGATCCTTGTCAACGAAATCATCAGAGTCGAGCCACAGCTCTTTGGAACATTGGTCAGACAGACCAGCATAGCAGAAAAATCAGCCATGTGGCAGAGGATCGTCGATAGGGTGAATGCTGTTGCGGCCATCAGAAGGACCAGGCATGAATGCCAAGCCAGGTGGTATGATCTGCGGAGGACGGTCCGCCGCAAAATGTCTGACGAATACAACCAGGGGAACATCACTGGAGGTGGCCCGCCCCGCAGACCGGTACACTACCATCCCTGGGAGGAGAAGGTGATGCACACGCTGCCGCCGGTGGAAGTACACGGAGTAGAAGGAGTCGCCGAGCCTGGTGAGTACACAAACAACTCACCTCACATGGGGGAACCGCATCAACAACCCAACTCCCAATAATGCACGCAACTACCCCAAAGCCATCACGGGACACAACCACACTCCAAAAACACGCACATGCCACTAGTGGCTACATGCCCCATGCACCAAGCAAGGCCATGCCAAGTCACAGGCCACACAAAACACCAACACAAGACAGGATGTCCGTGATGCTGGGAGGGTGGGCCTCCAAAAAAACATTGTGCAACTCAGAAGCAGACACCAATGCCCTCAGCCCATATGGCCTAGGGCAGAGCTATACAAACATTGTGTCCCGACACTGTACTGTGTCGCCTGCAAATGGTGGCCGCGTCGCAGGATGACATGGGTATGAAGGCCCAATTTGCACATAACAGCAGCTAATGAAGAGGCATCACTGTGAAAGTGTCAGCACACACCGCCGCCTCAGCGCAGACTCAGAGACACTCTGCCCAATGGGGGCCGGTAGATTCTAAACAAAGCCACATGAACAAGCCAATGGCCTTTGAAAGACCTGCAAAGTGTGTGTGCCCAGGAAGCTGGGCTGAGGTGACAGAGGTTGACAGACAGACGGAGGGAGAGGGAGAGAGAGGGAGGGAGACAGAGGGCGACAGAGGCCGACAGAGGGAGACAGACAGAGGGAGGAGGGTGACAGAGGGAGGGAGAGAGGGAGACAGAGGGAGACTAAATCACCCTTGGGTGGTGTGGGCATGTCCGCTCGTCAGCAGGTCGACTGTGTGCATGTTGACAAGGTCTGGCAGTGCGTGAAACACCCCGTTTTCGTTAGGAAATCACTGGGCCATGTGTCAAACTGTGCACGAGTAGATCCTTGCTGCAGGCACAAACCTAACCTTACACCCAGTATACCCACTCACTGTGTTTGTTAGAACCCAGTCACAAATGCATTCTCCAATAGATATGAAAAAGCACACGTACAGTGCAACACGTAAGCCGGTTCTGCATCGCTCGCTAAGCACGCTCGCTACACTGCTCACTGCGTTAAAAAATGATGCAACAACAAAGAGTGTGTCACACATAGGAAAAGTGTTGAAAGCTGTGGCCAAGGGACATACCCATGCACCATGCACAATGCACAGGGACTTGCCAAGTACAGACAAGGTAGATTACACTTGGCCCCGCTGTAGACAGCACAAGGCAATCCTGTGACCACTGTACACTCAAACACCAACTCCACATGCCACCTACCTAAGACAGGAACTCACATTCACTGTCATGCCAGCATGCACCATGAGGGGATAGACACATCACCTGGTAGACCCAATGACAAATCACACCACACCCAACAGCATGCCCGGTCACAACTCCCCCCCCTTACACAAGCACACACCCCCAGGGCAGCCAACGCAAATTGGCACTCCCACAATGGATATGTGACACAACAAGACCAATCCATAGCCAAATAAGCATCCCAACACTCATTAGACAGGCCAAATAACCAGGAGTACATACCAATCTGTCCCCCGCAACATACCCATCCACAAGTGCACTGTGAGAGGAATGCTAAACATATCCAACTACCCAGAGGAACTGTGCCAACTTGAGTATGTATGAAACATGGATGTCGCATGAAACACCATTAACATTGTCTCTCTCTCACACACAGGGCAACGTCGTCGATCTCCCCCCAACACTGGGGGGGAAGAATCACAGGACCAGGCTCGGCGTGACGATGATCCCACCGGCAGCGACGACTCTCACCACACCGTGGATGACCCCGACCAACCTGGCCCCTCTGGTGCCCAAGCACCTGCAGCACCTGCGTCAGGTACAACTGTGCCAACCACCACCCCCATTCCTGCCACATCCCAGGATACACACAGGAGCCCTGCTCGCACACAACAATGCAGCCAGTCAGACCAGGAGGGACAAGGTACTCTGGGCACCCAGGAGGAGGCAGGCTACCCTGCAAATGCCATCCCTCAGGGGTCCCGGAGACCCGATGTGCCCACAACGGCAGGCCAGGCTCAAGTGGGCAGGGGTGGTGGGAGTGGAGGACGGCAGAGGCACGAACCTGACCAGACAGCTGAGGAACCGGTTATGTCACACGTCCGCAACATCCTGGACACATACCGGCATGACACCAGGGGCATCAGCCAGGCCGTGGAGACCCTCAATGAGATTAAGAACCTACAGGCCGAGCAATATGCCAGTCAACAGCAACACCAAGGACGGATGGAGGCAAGACTGGCTGAGCTCGGGGCGGTGCAAACGGACATGACCCGTGTACTCTGTCGGATTGCCGAAAACATGGGCAACCCTCCCTGTGCCACCAGGCGAAGATCACCACCAGCCACAGGGAGGGATCAGGAGGAGGAGGATTCGTCCGACGGAGCATCGCGGACATCGTCACGGCCTGCTTCTGAGGGTCCCCGGAGGAAGGTGGGTCCTCCACGCAAAATACCGTGAGAGTCAGCGGACCATCACCATCTCCCAGGTCACCTGGCCTGGCACCTGGCCCTCTGGCGCAACAGCAGCACCTCATCCAATGACATTCTCTGCCACATGGACTTGCTGGTCACTGTCTGACCAATGTTGACAAAGACTGTGGCATGGACTCTGATGACTTCCAATGGCAAGGATCCCAACTCCCCCTGTGAACTTTGGATTACAGACACCCGGCGAGCACCACTTTACATCCCCCCAAACACGTACCCCACCACTAATAAAAATCATAGAAATCACGAGATGATGCCGTCATTTTGCATTATTCCATAACATGTGTGTGTTGGAAAGTCAAACCATGCCTGAGTTTTGAAGTAACTCCAACCATGCATACCCTGGGGTCTGAGTCTGGCACAGGACACACATGGGTCACAATGTATCATCCAATACAGACATGGAGCACCATACTCACCCGTGATGGGCACAACCAGCTGAGGGGGTGCCTGCACAACTGTGCGGACAGACCTATTTCAAAGAGCAACAGTCATGCGCAGAGGTCAGGGATCATGTGGAGTGTCCTGGGGTGGGAGTCCCAGGTATGTGTAGCCAGGTGGGAGAACTATGTCCTGCATGCTGGAGTCAGGTGGATGTGGAGAATGGTGGCCAGGCCAAGGTTGGATGCATGAAGATGGCACAATGGGGTCTTGGATGACAGTGCCACAAGGTTGTGTTGGGGTTGTGGGCTGCATCCTGAGTGTGGGCGTGGATTGTGAAGGTCATCCTGCAGCTGACAGTGATCCATTGCAGCTATCTCTGTTGGACGGTGATGTGGCTGGGTCGCCGGATGTTGAAGCAGAGCTGTGCAGATGCACCCTGGATGTGTACAAGTCTCATGGGAGTTGTAACGTACTTCTCCGTAGAGTGCAGGGTAGGATTAGACACGGATGTTGTAGTTGACCTGGGGGATGGTCTGTTTTGCCTTGAGGTGGATCGAACTGTGGATCTTGTGCATAATGCAGAGTGTGCTGAAGCCTGAGGTACAGATGCTGGTGATCAGCATAGCACATGTGAGCAAGCAATCCATGATGCACACCAGCTCGTGTGCGTGGACACTGTGTGCATGTGCAGGGCCCTTGCGGGTGGGACACAAGCAGTTGACCCAGCTGTAAGGAGACAACCCGCAGATGAACACCACAGTCGTGTACAAGTCCAGCATCAGGTGGCTGACGTTCAGCCATCTGCCAATGGATACCATGTATTATTCAATATGAGAACTGGCAAGGACTGCGTCTTTGGGGAGGGTGAGGAGCACCTGGCTGTCAATGGGACACCAGATGATGATGAGATGCAGTGCGCATGTCATGGTGTAGAGGGGGATCCTGGACACATTGTAGACTGGCACGCTGAGACATGATACCTGTGCCATGTGTCCCACAACGACACCATACTACATGCAGAGGCCTGGAGTACCACTCCCATGGCCATGTTGGGGTACAGAGCCGGTGGGGAGTAGGAGGGACATGACCTGGTTGGTGTGACAGGGCCTGGAAGGCGTGCCAGCGCTGTGTAGGCAGTTGGAGTTGCACACTCATTATGCAAAGGTGTTGTGTGGGCGATGAGTGCATGCCTGAGTGCATGCAACAGATGTATTGGATGGACATTGCTTGGTGGGTGGCCTCAACATCATGGTGTAGCGTGATGTGGCACATGCAAGGACATGAGGCATGTGCAATGTGCACGTAGCATGTGCAGACGGTCCAGCCTTTGCCACCGCAACTGTGTCACACACAAGCAGATTGCACCAAAATGAATGGGTGGAGGGAGGAAGTGGGGTGTGTCTTAGAGGCGTGTGTGTGAGGCCAAATATAGAAAATCTGTGTGCCCTTGCTGCAGGGCCTGCAGCAGCATGTGCCATGTCCTGAAAACCATGCCACAAGTTGCACACAAACACAAGCATGTCCGAAAGGACTACTGCAAAAGGTGTATGATAAGGAAGGAGTGTCTGGTTCAACATGGCACACACACAGACAATGGATGCACATGCAGCAAAGTGGCCGTTGTGGGGACTGAGATGCCAAAATACCTACATAGCCATGTACATCATGCACAATACATATCATAACCCCTGACAAACAGCTTGCATCTTGCTACTCTACACATAGACTCATATGCACAATCTGTGATAAGTATGCCAGACATGCCGCATGCACAGTGGCAAGAAACCAGCATTGACAGAGATGAGGCACCTTGGAGGCTGAGGGACACCATTATTAGTCATGTGTGCCGGAAGGCAAATGCATCTATATTAACAGATGCACAGGTCATGTGGATGAACATGTGGGACCTACACTGGCACCCCCCTTTGCACCACAGATGCAGGAAATCCATAGAACTGGCACACAAGTAAGGGGTTTGAGGCAAACACCCCGTGCTGCTCACGGAGAGGCTGCTATTCACCATTGAGCCTCTAATGGGGATGTCCCACACCATGTCAACCGGGTGCATCCCGTATATTTCCGAGGGCAGTGTTACACACATTGATGCCTTCATCACAATCCACAATCACATTACAGATGACTGTCACCAAGTGTGACTATCAATTCAGGTGAATCCAGCTCTATGGCATGTGCCCCATGGTGATTCTACATGTATGCAAAGTAACCAAACATGAACAGGAGCAGTGCACACACATTCAAAACAAATAGCACACCCAAAAAGCCGTGCTGCATCCCTTACCCTAAGGTGAATTTTCGACATGTCCGTGCATGTTACGCTGATTCAGCACACGTTGCTGTATTCATGAGGAATAGCAGGAGCACAACAATGCCACCAGCAGACAGCATGCGCAAATACCTGGGGATGAGAGACACACAAGAAGTGAGCCAAAAGAAGCACATCTGCATGCATGGGCATGTACTCGACACGTATAAGGTTGTCAACATGCTAGGTGAAAATAGTGTCTCAGGAAAGACGTTCTTTTATTACACCATCACTCGAGTGATACATCCAAACACACCTCTGACTCACTTGCCATACATGCAGATGGACCCACACATTGCAACACATGCCACACAAGGCTCAATGCATGCACACTCAGACACTGCAACTCACCACTAAGCAAAGAAGTTGCGTATGAGCCGACTCCGGATGTCCTCTTCCTCCTCCTCCTCAACATCACTTGCCTCGTCACCAAGCCCCTCATCCTCCACGGGTGGATGTTCCTGCTCATCCGGATCCAGGATGAGTGTCACAGCTTTCTCCACTGCTATGTTGTGCAGCATGCAGCACACAATGAAGATTTTGCAGACCTTCACCGGTGCATATGGGAGTGCGCCGCCGTTCTTGTGGAGGCACCGGAATCGGCTCTTCAGGAGGCCAAAGGTCCTCTCTATCACTCGCCTGGTCTGCCCATGGGCGTTGTTGTACTGGTGATTGCCAGCCGTTCTGGGGTTGTGGAGAGGCGTGATAAGCCATGGCATGTTGGGATAGCCAGAGTCCCCTACATGGAAACATCATGGACAGAAGTGGGTCAGGAGAAGCGGTAAGACAGAAAGATGACGCTAAATACAGGACTAACAGAGTATACCCACCAACAAGACATGCTCGTTCGTTGCGCAGCTGCAGCATCGTTTCAGGCACCCTGCTACGCCTCGTGATGTAGGCATCGTTTGCTGATCCTGGAAAATGAGCACAGACATGGGAAATCACCATGTTAGGAAGACACACCACAAGGGCATTAATGTAGTGGTAATGTTTGCGATTACGAAAGGCTACCTCCTGTGCCTGTGGTGGTACCAAAGCCACATGTGTCCCATCAATAGACGCAATGACATGGGGCATCCCTCCCAGGGCATAGAAGTCACCCTTGACACCTGTCAACTGCTCAGGAGTTGGGAAATCATCCAGGTGAACAAACATGGCCTCTAAAAAATCATGCAGGACCCGGCTGAACATGGTCTGGGACATGCCACCAACATGAGCTATGGTATGTTGAAACGTACCCGTGGCAAAGAAATGTAGGGCTGCCATCACCTTCATCATGGGTGTCAGTGCAGTAGGATACCTGTGTAGCGGTTGGAGGTGTGGTGCCAGCCTTGCGGTCAAGTTTGCAATCAACTGTTGGGTGAAGCGGTAGTGGCGTATACAGTCACGTTCCCTCAGGGCAGCCAAGTCTGGCATTGGTCGGGGGAGAGGCGGAGCCCTGCAGTAATTTGGAAGGGACAACGAAGAGTGAGTACAGTACAACAACGATGTCAATGAACTGAGCACATGTTAAACAGCCAATACACATATGCTACATACAGAGTCAGGTCTGTGCAATATATCCTGGACACGTATGCCAGTCAGGTGACACTCCTACCAAGAGCCAGCTACAAACGTGGATTCTCAAGCTCAACATGACATGGCATGAAACTAGCTGTGGGCCAGTGTAAGTGAACAGGCAGACGCATTACAGGAGTGACAGACATCCACATATGTGCAGAAGAAGGATGTTTATCATACAGACAGGTTGCGGAACACTAGAGGCACAGGTCACATGTCCCTGATAAAAGGACAGACCACACACCTTGCCATGAAGGGGTACATGTCAAGACTGATCACACATACATTGATACTACGCAGATATGTCCTTGTCTCGCAAGTCCATGTTTGATGCATACATACACATGTTACGTCTGATTCCACATGTGTCCTGGTGTGCACAATAGTGTGCCATGCCCATCTACACACAGGCACATGTTGGATGCAGCAACTGCAGATGCATTTGACGGCACACCAACAGGAAGCTTATGGGAACACATGACACACACACGACATACTCACATCGTGCAACGCCGGTAGTCACATGTCAGGTGCAATAATCTGTGTACCTGGCATCAGGGGACAGTTGCGGGTGTTGGCGACTGTGCCATGCCAGTGACGCATTGCTCAACAAGTCTATACTACATGCACACATGTCAAAGGTGTGAAGGGGATGTGTGGCACATAGTGCACCATCACACATGACATGTGTACACAGCTCATCACACATCTATTGGGTTCAAACATGAGGAGATATGTGCCACATCACAGCCTGACACACCTAGTCCCGAGACATGTAGAACTGCACTGACAATGACTTGATGTCCAGCCTTGGCCAAGTATGACAGCTCAATTCCTTTCTGTGTGCCGCCTGTTATGTTATTTTCATTTGTACAGCGCACAGCTACTCGGAAGTGTCCCAGCGCTATAGACCGCTGGGGAACCCGTCCTGGCTATCCTTGTGAGATGGTCCCTTTCTGGGTATCTCCAAGGTGAAACCAGGCATCCCCTGCGTCAGTGGGGGGCCGTTGTAGAGATGAGGCAAGCTTAATGCCCAGAGTTGCCGAGTGTGTTCCTGGTTAGAGTAGGTACCGAGGGGAGAATTATCGAGTCTGTTTTTTTTTTTACCCTGGTCCACGACCCTGCCGCGTCGGGAATTGAACCCTGGTCCCTGGCCGATTCTCTGCTTACGGATCTGCCACCTCTAACCAGTGAGCCACACCTCTCCACTGTCACCAGTGTAAGGTGGGAAACGCACTGTACACATGCTCTGAGAGCGTGTGTAGGGTCCGTATCACTATGGTAGTGTAGCCGTAGGCATACGCCATGGTGATACGGTCCGTACACGCGTGTGTAGGGTCCGTATCACTATGGTAGTGTAGCCGTACACGTACATCATGGTGATACGGTCTGTACACGCATGTGTAGGGTCCGTATCACTATGGTAGTGTAGCCGTAGGCGTACGCCATGGTGATACGGTCCGTACACGCATGTGTAGGGTCCGTATCACTATGGTAGTGTAGCCGTAGGCGTACGCCATGGTGATACGGTCCGTACACGCATGTGTAGGGTCCGTATCACTATGGTAGTGTAGCCGTAGGCGTACGCCATGGTGATACGGTCCGTACACGCGTGTGTAGGGTCCGTATCATTATGGTAGTGTAGCCGTAGGCGTACGCCATGGTGATACGGTCCGTACACGTGTGTGTAGGGTCCGTATCACTATGGTAGTGTAGCCATAGGCGTACGCCATAGGGATACGGTCCGTACACGCGTGTGTAGGGTCCGTATCACTATGGCGTACGCCTACGGCAACACTACCATAGTGATACAGACCCTACACCTGCGTGTACGGACCGTATTACTAGAGTAGTGGTGCCCTAGGGGCGTGGAATGCACCGTACCTGTGTGTGTATAGTGAAATTACATAGGGGACACATGAGGGACAAGTATAAGGGCCTAAATGCATGCTGGTTGTCATGGAGACCGAGTTTCCAGTTCAAATTATTCATCAGGTGGGCTGCAAAAGTCGGTTGGAGACAATATACAATGTTGCCAAGTGGTTGTTGACTTGACATCATGCTCAATTTTTGAATCATGCAAAGGCCCTCACTGGGGAAGGTTTAAAGGGAATGGAGGAAACGTAGGATGTAAATGAGACTGACCAATCACTCTGTACTCCTGTATATGAAACAGGCCAGCAAGGCCAATATAAGGCAGCCAGGTCCCACGAGAGAGCACTTGCCTGCACAACCTTTCATTCCACACCACTGCTGCTGCTTGTGATTCCTCTGGCACCATGTCCAGGTCTGTGGAGAGGGCCCAGCCATTCACCCTGGAGGAGAATGTGGCATTGCTGGATGTCATCCTCCCACAGTACCCCAGCCTGTATGGGAGACCAGGGGAGCAGGTGAGTGCTGACTCCACTAGCTTAGACTGTGCCCCTTTTTGTGACTGTCACTTCTGGCATTGTGTCCAGGTGTGACAGACATGCAATGTTCTTTAGAGTGGGTCCCGGGGGGGTGGGAATGGCTCATGTCTCCCATGCAGAGCATGCTGTAGTGCATGTCTGCACTCCTCACTTGCATAGTGCTTACTGTGACAATCACTGCATGGTGCATGCCACATTCAGCCTGGCTAATCCTCTTAGGAATGTTGTTTCTACAGTCCTGATGTGATTCTGTGATCCCCCCAGTGTGACAGGTGACTGTACCCACAGATGTGTGTGAGTTGAGTGTACCTGTGGTGAGAGTGTCCAAATGATGTGTTCGTCCCCTGGACATTGGTGTGTGTGTAAGTCCCCAGTCATGTGGGTGAGTGTCTATGTGGAGTGTTGCAGCCCAGATGCATGAGGGATGCATATACCCTACCCATCTGATGTGAGCAGGGAGCAGTGCTGTGTGTCTGACGTGCTGGGCTAGCCCAACACCTGTGACACCCCCCAGTCAAGTGGCACATGTGCAGAGTGAGGTTTGTACCCGCAGTTGCCAATGGCAGGTGATTGTCCTGTGCCTGTGTGTGTCTGTGTACTCTGCTGAGGTTGCGTCAGTGGCCTGGGGCATGTGACTGCTTTGAGGTGCTGCACATAATCCTGGTGTAGCTTGTGATGCACATTGTGAGCCAGGATCATTGATTGTGTGGCACCCCTCAATCCACCTGTGTACTTTCAATGCCACGTAGTGCATTTGGCCTTCCCCAGAGGATAATGTCCCTATGACAAAGGTGCAATGAGTTGGCTGCATACTATGCCCTGTTCACACCAGCCAAATTGTTCAAATGTGTGTCTCTGTGATATGTAGCAGGTGTATTGATGTTGTCTCACTTTGTCATCCTCACAGGTAGGCGCCTATGCCAAGGGGGAGATCTGGAAGGAGGCCGTCAGGGCCGTGAGGTCGGTGGAGGGACGATAGCGGCGCCTGGCCCAGGTGAGGAAATGCTGGCAGGATATCCGGTGCTGGACCAGGAGGATCGCCCGGGTCCTGCTGGGGGACTCACCAGAAGGTCATAAGAACCGTGGGTGCCACCGCCTCACCCACATAATGAAGCGTGTCCTGGCGGTGGTCTTCCCCGAGATGGATAGGCGCTTACAGGAGAAGCAGCAGCAGGAAGGGGGTAGGTACATGTGTGTTTGTTGTGTGTCACCAGCTGTTGGAAGTGCCCAGTCGCATGGATACACAGCCAGGGTATATATGTGCAGTGCATATCCTGTTCCCCCAAGTCAACCCGTGCTGTTCTTCCTCCCTTCCCCTCCTTGACATGTGTACCCTGGTCTGTGTGTAGTCACTCTTGCACAAGGTTATCTAGGCTGCCAGTTAATCCTAGTGCCCAATGCTTGCAGCGTCATGTGTGGGGGTGGTGTGTGACATGTGTTGGGACCTTGCCTGTGCCCTGGCCAGTTCAGTCAATGTGGGGTCCATGTTAGTTGCCACTGATGCTGAGTGCCGACATAGGAGTGTGTCTTACAAGTGTACTGCCTTACAGCATGCATGACCAATGTTGTGCCCTCAGACATGATGTGCATGAGTGGGAGATGTGCATAGTGCAGGGACGGTCGCTTCTGTTGCTGTCATATCCATACAGGACCATGGAGGAGTGTGCCCACTACAATCCCCTGGGGCACCTTTTCCTAGGTATCATGTGTGTCATCCAACAATGTGGACATTCTCAGTGTCTTCAGCATAGGTTGGGCTCTGTGGCATTGTACCCTGGCCTAATTTGTCTTTCCGTAAAGTGTGCTACATGTGTCCACTGTACAGGGTGACCCAATTTGGCTTGTGCATACTCACAGTGGCCAGTGCCTGTGTGTCTTGGTACAACTATCTGATGATGGTTGTTTGTCAATTATATGTGTGGGCAGGCTCACGAGGAGTACTTTGTGTACACTCAGGATTTATTGAAGGGCATGTTTGTAATCCTCTGTCTCAATCACATTGTCTCAGGTAGGGGGGGGGGTTGGGCGGGAAAGGCCTACATGTCCAAACCTTATGTCTCCTTGCCAGGTCTGGCCTGTGTGTGATGCTTGTCTGAACATACACTCAACATGCAGTGACCCAGTCATGTTGGGCGTGGTTTAATGAATTTGCTAAGCAGCATTTGCCACAAGTTAGGAGACATGGTTCCTGCTCATCCCTTTTTTGGCAACGGTGTGTGGTCCAGATGCTGTGCTCGACTGCCCACAGAGACTGGCTCCTCTGTCTAATTTGATATCAAGTTATTTGCTGTTGTGTCATGCTCTCCATTGTTTCCCAGTGGCATGGTGGGTCAACCAACTGTGTGGTGCAGGGCCTACATATGTGCGTAGTATTGTAGATGTTACTCATGTTGTTTTTCATGCTATGCACTGTGACCTATGTAGTTTTGAATCATGTGTCATATGTATACAGGTGTCTGATTTTTCCTGTCTCTTCACCTTGCCCACTGCATCGTCGGTGGAAACCGAGGGAGACACTGGCACGGACCTTGAGGAGGGATCGAGCACCGGTGCCACCAGTGCTGGGGAGTCTGGCGCAGCGAGTGGCACTGAGGCCGAGGGGAGTGAGGAGGAGGACCTGTCCAGTCCCACCACCGACTATGACGCTGACGGGTCCAAAGCTGAGCTCCCAGAGGGGGCGGAGGCTGCTCCCAGAGCTGAAAGCAGCACTCCATCTGTCGCCGCCCCCTCCATTCCCATCACCGGCCTCCCACTTGCCCGGGTCCCTTCCCTCCGTGCTAGGCGACAACATGTCTCCTTCGTGCCAGGCACCGCACCCCCTGCCCCTGTCTCCCCTGCTGCCGTCAATGCAGAGTCTGTGGACATTCTGCGGCAGTTGCAGGTTGGTCAGACATCACTGCTTAATGTCCTCCATGGCCACACCAGACTGCTGACACAGATGGTGCCGTACATGGAGGGCATGTCAGCAGCGATGTCTGATCAACAGATGTTGCTGAAGTCCATAGACTCGTCACTGACTGCAGCAGTGGATCTCCAGCAGCGCTCCGTCCCCCCCTACCCCTGCACCATCCACACTTCCCACTCCCATGCCTGTCCCACGCACACCCAGACGTTCCCATGCACGCACCCCACCAGACACAGGCAGCACACCACCAGGGAAGGCCAAGCGCACTTCTCCAGTCACGCACACACAGGGGGAAGTAGGCACACCCACTGGGTCGGGCGGCAAACAGCAGCCACGCAGCCACAGTGGGAGTCCGCAGTCCTCAAGACCCACTTCCTCCAAAACCACTTCCCTTAGCTCTCCTGGCCAACTGTCAGATAAAGAGTCCCTTTGTGGCCAGTGTGTCCCTCAGCCCCAGTGTGGCACCACCCCGCAAGCGGTGGAGGCAGTGCCCGGCCATAGGGGTACGGCCCGTACCCACGCCTTGAGAGCGTGGGTACGTGTCGTACCACGCCCACCCCTACGTCACCCCAACAATGGCGGTACGGCCCGTACCCATGCCTATGGGACGTGGGTACAGGCCGTACCGCCATTGTTGGGGTACCGTAGGGGTACGGCTCGTACCCATGCCTTGAGAGCGTGGGTACGGGTCGTACCACGCCCACCCCAACAATGGCGGTACGGCCCGTACCCATGCCTATGCCTATGGGACGTGGGTACGGGCCGACCGCCATTGTTGGGGTGCCGTAGGGGTACGGCCCGTACCCACGCCATGAGAGCGTGGGTACGGGTCGTACCACGCCCACCCCTACGTCACCCCAACAATAGCGGTACGGCCCGTACCCACGTCCCATAGGCATGGGTACGGGCCGAACCGCCATTGTTGGGGTGACAAAGGGGTGGGCGTGGTACGACCCATACCCACGCTCTTAAGGCGTGGGTATGGTGCGTACCACAATTGTTGTGTTGCCGGTTCGCGTCCATGTCGACTTCCATTGTGGCGGACGCAGGCCTTGGTGGAGACGCCCCCGCCCCCCGAAGTGACCAGGCCCTGGGGGTCAGGTATGTACAGGGCATGTATGATTTTTAACTTGGGTGGGGGTTATGTTTCCTGCCCCTGCCCCCCCCTTTGCCCCTGGGTGTTGTTCTGACCTTCTACGGCGTCTGCGTCGGTTCCTGTACACCAGGTGGACTGCTATGAGGGCCGGGATGACATGTAGGTTGGGGTCCATGGCTGTCCGTCGTGTACAGGTGCTCCTTCTGCACGTCGTCCTGATTTCCCGGCAGTTTTTGGCTGCCGTAAAATATAATCCGTGCGGAGTGACGTGGGCACGGATCGTACTTGCTGGTTCGTGAAACGCTGCCTGACTCCGTCCGGACGTCACGTCAGCGGTGTCCCGGATCCGATTTGTATGTATTTTTTTGCCGGTCGGTGTTTTTTACGATTCGTACGGGAATGGTGTTTCTGTACGAATCGTACTAGCGGGTTTGTAAGGTGTTTTTCCCGGGTACGAGTCGGACGGAGAAAACGCTCCGTCCGACGGTTCGTACCCGGGTTTTACAGGATCGGAATCGGCACCCATATGTTGTTACCTAAATGATAATGTGAACCACATCTATAACAGGCACCACCATGTAAGAAAGCGTTCACCATTTTAGCTGTATCATGCTTTTTTACCAAACTAACATTCACATTGTCAGACTTCTCAGATTAACCCGCATTTTCCAAAATGTAAACAAATTTCAGAGATCGCTTTATGCCCTTCGCTATTTTTATCGTTTGATCCAGCGAAGGATTAGTACAGCACAATAAATGGTCCTATATTTTTTTTGCATAGCAATTCAACACAATTTGGCCCTGGATAAGTTGATCAACTGCATTCTCAAACGTGCAAGTACTAGCAAAAATTGTCAAAGCTGCAACATATTGATCAAGTGATTCAACTGAGTCTGGCTTGCGGGAATAAAAATTAAAGCGTTCTAAGCTGATATTGGGCTCCTCAGAAAATTGATTAGACAATCTTTTCTCCACTTCCACAAATACATTCCAATCTCCAGCATCCTCGCCCGGTGGTTGCACTTCCGGAAGATGATCAAAAACTCTTTGTCCTTCATTTCCCAACATATTAAACATTAAAGCAAACTTCCTGGCGGGTGAGTGAGTATTAACCGGCATCTATGGCAGTCAAGTAATTCTGGAAAGCTCTAAAACATCTTTTCTACTCTAAAGTAGGTTTACTAGGATTCTTCAAAAAATGTGGAGATTTTTGAATTTGACTACCACTAGCCATGACGACCGTTAGATTAGTCACAAAGAACTGAAGCAAAACACACTTCCCTTGTTAATTCACAAAATAATGCAGGCTCCGTGAAGTACGAAGTTATAAAAACACAAAAATTACCTCAGCAGATGCATAAATAGTACATGCAATGCATGCCAAACAAGAATGCAGATACCCTGAAGTACCGGCGTGCACCACAAGGAATTACATTGAAGTTCCATGGCTGCGCCCAGGATGGCTCTGTAGACCTGCACAACATCACGCAAGATGGCTGTCGACACGAGCCTGACTGGTCACGACCACAAGCTGCCTGCTGAACGATGCACAGACCCAGCCAAATCATCTCAGCCGCTTCCAGAACTTTTCATCCTGCTGAAACTGTGCTAAATCTGTCTTCTCACTTCCTCGTTCGCTGCAACTACATCAGTGCAGTTCTGGCTTGATTGCCCACAGAACACAGGGACTTCCTTGCAGTTGTCACACCAGAGAGCCAATGAGCCGCCATCGTACACTGCTCGCAAGATCGTCGCCAAAATGTAATAATTGGTCCGTTGGCTCAGGTAAGAAAATGTGTCTTTATTAAGACAATTCACAAGCATTAAAGGCGGCCCATCAGCTTGCATCCATGCAGACCGGCTCCAACTGCCAACAGTTTCGACCCCGTATGTCTGAGCCGGAATGCATGAACGCAACCAATTACACAGCATGCTCGAGCGCTAACATTCCAGGGATACAACAGGTGGCTGTTGAACTACCAGTGGTTGGCCATGTGTATTTCTGAGTTTACTAATATGTTTTTTCAGAAGTACCTTGCACTCAGGCTTTTTGATTAAGCAAAAGCAGTAAACTTACTGAAAAGTGTAAATTACTCAAAAGTTATCTTTGTGAAGCAGGCCCATTTTGTACATGCGTGATCATGCCACACATATACATATCATTACACCTGCTTAATATTTGGTTTTCAGGAGTAAAGAATGCATGTCTAAGTGATAATCTTTGAAAGAGTAAATCAGATTTGCACCAAAGAGGACATAAACGTGGCTATATATTCGCAGGTGTTGGAATGTTCTGCAGAAATCTAGCTGGAAAGCCAGGAAAAGCCCCTTCTTCCTTTCTTGCGGATTGGACAGAATGCTACAGCTAGAGAAGGATTTATGCATCTTCTGATGTTCGTTTATATCTCTGCTTTGCATACATTATGGGTAATGTGACGGCAATAATTAATTAATAAGACACAGCTAGAGATATCTGGTAAAGAACATAATTTAATCACTTACCCTTTGGGGAACCTTTTGGCATTACATTTCAGCAGAGACATTGAAATGCAGCAGTTTCATGCAAAACTGTTAATAAATATTCCCATTCCTCACTCGCCTGAATGCTTGAGATCAAAGATGAAATAATAGCTGTTAAATCCTTGGACACCAACAAGTAATTACCCAAAAACAATTTTAATACAATGACCTTTTAAATATATCCCTGGTATACAATATTTATAACTCACTTATCTGAGCTAAGGCTATCACCCATGCAAATGGAAGTCAGAAGAACGAATGTGGCAATTTTATTTTTACTGCTCAATTAAGTCTGACCTCTCGGTTGTGATTTAGTAATGCATTGAAATGTCAACTGTACCAAGCACTAACTCTTCATAGGTTCTTCCCCTGGTTTTACAACAGTCTCTGCATGGAGTCACTTCGCTATCATAAATGCTATCACCTATTTCTCGGAATGAGAGAGAGAGATATGGACAAACAAAATAACAATAATAATTTGTTTTTGAATAGCACTTTACTGCACTTCTGTCGTTTCTAAGTACTTTAAATTAAAGGTGTTGCTATTGCCCAGTTTAATAGTTCTGAATTTACTGACCTTCAAAGGATGGACGACTGAGTCAGCCATGCCGAGATAGGAACTTGTGAGCTACGGGGCTCCACATCGGGTGTTTAACACACTGAGCAACTCTGACAAATTAAAAGTTATAATAGAACTCACCAGTCCCTAAGAATTCACTGGAGACTTATCCATTTCAAATAATGCTGAGTGGCCTGTTCCTGATGGGTCCAGAGGTATCCATCCTCATCCTACAATGACACAAATCACCCTGGGTGGCCTTGCTACCATGATGTTGAGTCAGCAAAAGCATCATTTGGCAACCTGAGTTGATATTACACAGTTAACTCTTTGAGCCACTCTTAGTCCATTGAGCGAATTTATTTTCTGCTGGGCCTAGGTGAAGAGAAAGGGGTTCAAGGTGCTGCAAGCAAATAAGGCTTTGAAAGCCCTGTTCACTTTCTGTCCCTGTAGCTGCCACTATGACCCCCTAGATCAGTAGGAAAAAGGGCAGTGCTAGAGTCATAAAAGAGCCAGCTAGGAGTAGCAGCGGATACCCTTGGCTACCCCTAATTGACACCTGTGCTCGTTAATTATTTTGTATTAGTTTAGGACCATGAAAACATAGGTGAAGTCAGAGTTTAGCAGATTCAGGACATCCATCAAAAAGCAACAGATGTCCCATTCACCCTTTTTGAGTGCATTGAAGTCTATGCACGCTAAAAAGGGCAGACAGGGCGTGTGCCGCTTTTTTGTCAGCTGCCCTACATCCACCAAACTCATATTCAGACCCTTAATGTGAATCAATTATTTTACCTATGTGAGTAAACAACCTTGCAAACTTCAAATCTAGCAAATAAATCATGCCAATAATGTAAAAACGTACACATTTTTGAAGGTGTAAAGGCTTAATCGTTGATGGGTAGCAACACGAGCAGTCGAACTAGCGGAAGAAGCATGCAGAAAGTGCTGGTCTCTCATCGTTGTCTTAAAAGTCATTTCAAAGAGGCCAGATTAAAAATTTGAAAGATCATATTTTTTAGCATGTTGGCAAAAAATGTCATACGTATTGAAAAAGGCACATTTTCCCAACCCCTACAAACCTGGCAACTTCACTGTCCACCATCCCTTACAACACCAATTATAGATCCTGCCGAGCTGCAGTGTAGCGCCATAATCACGCCCTTGACCATAGGAGCTGTTCTTTAATGTTAAAGGTAAGTCATATTAAGCCAGCAAAAGTGCCAGTACCTTTGGAAAGAATGTATATGAAAATGTGTATATGTATACGAACATTTGTGAAGAATAGTAGATTTTAAAGCACATTTGGCTAGTAACATTTATCAAAACTTGACCGCATTTAGCAACTGCTTCACATGGAGGTCTTCGGGATATCTCCTGGGACTATGGGAAGATTTGGAAGAAGATAAAGCATTCATTGTAGATTAAGGTAGGTAAGATTCGCCACATCCTGGGGGTATGATAATGCCACTTTCTGGTGTACTGGGGCTTCTTCTGTAATTAATGTTTGTGAATATAATGGCAAAGTACAGCTTCTAAAAAATGTAAGCACAGATGGGCGACAAAATGTCAGTTTACAATATTCCACATTTGGTTTTTTTCTGCCTCTAGATCTTTATCTTTTCTTTTTAAATATTTGTGATACGAACCTAGTAGTATGTAATAAGAAAAAGAAAAAGTTAGCTTTTCTGTTTCTTTGATAATCTCTTCATATTTTAAGTAACTGCAGAAATGAGAAAAGGATACAAAAATAGAGCAGTAAAAATAAATATATCAGTAATTGACAGCTAGATTATATGGCTATCCATAACATATCAACACATCTCTACATCCTATTTTATTGACAGACAGAAAAAGGTCTCTTAAAAGAACAGAAGAATCACTATTCAACTGAACTTTGGATATAGGCAGTGCTCTCTTAACAGATGTATATTCTAATATTGGCCACCGATTGCTCAACTGATTTTCCATATTACGGTTCCCCTGTCCTGTACCTGTCTCCTGCATATTTAATTATTATTGCAACAGAGCTTTTCCATTTCTTATATTTAATTCCATAAAAAAGTACACAGTTTGCGTGAAACTGTCATGTTTTTGACTACATAACTGAAGGCATCCATCCATCCCTGCAACCAATCCATATTCACTGAATTAATTCAAGATCTATTTATCCACTCCTTTAGTTGACTACCATCTTCTAGAGAATTTTACTGCCTGCCCATTTCTAACATAATATAGTCATTTTAGATGATCTTTTTTATTTTGTCCAGCCATTCTGAGTGTGTTTGAATATCCTTGGACCTCCATCATTGGACAATCAGAGTTCTGGCCATCATGGATCCGAAATAAATCACTTTTTTCTGTAATATTTACCTCTTGAAATTTCTGTCCCCAACTCAACAATGAGACACACAGATCTTAATTCATTTAGAATCTCCAAAGGTTTTCCATCCAAGTGTAAGTTGACTCTTAAATTGACTCCTAAACCATCTGCATCCAACTCCCTAAGAAGGCCTTGTGCCAGGTATATTTGGTAATGCAACTTTACTGACCTAATTGATTATTTTCAGGGTAAGATAAAACTGATATATAGAATAATTTTGTATGCAACCGAGATTACTGCCTATAAGCATGTATAGATATCTATGAAGAAGAAAATATTTTATAAAGAACTAAAATACCAGTAGGTGTCTTGGCACTGCCACTACTTAAAAAGAATCTCACTTATCACTTAATTCAGATCATTCATTCGAACAACCACATTTTCAGTCTCTTTCTAAAAGAGAGGTGGCCTGCCAGTACCTACACATCAGGAAGCCAGAGCATTCCAAAGATTAGATGTCAAAGCCTGAATGATCTCCCACCCCAGAAACACCTCTTAAATATCTGCACTGTTACATTCTTCCTGGAAGTTGATCTTAAAGCCATTTGAGGCACATACCATTGAAATTTCGCCTCAAGTATTTAGGACCTGTCTTATATAATGCTTTATGTGCAATGCACATTGATTTCACACCACTCTGTCTAAAAAAGCATACTCCAAAACATGTCAGGATTTCTCTTATCTAGCTGTAATTCCAGCTGTCTTAAATATTGCGTACCGTGCTTTTGATAGACCCGTGCTATCTATTGTGAGGTAGGCGGGCTGTGGAATGACTCATTAAATAAATTAGAACCCAATTTTAGGGGGAAATTAGAAAAATAGCTCTTCAATTTCAGACAATTACTGAAAACTTCCCAAAATTACACTTAATATTTCTGCAGAATCCTCAGAAAAATGAAGCCTTCCATCCTGTTCCAATACAGGATTCAATCCCCAAGTCCATTTTCTCCTGTGACTCAGAAATTGGTTTCTTCATATCTTCTGGCAGCACAGGAGTCTTCCATAACGGAAGCAAGCCTCCTGAATAATGACTTGGTTCGTCCTTAAGCATAAAGAATATCCCCAGCAGAGAGCTAGGAGTATTCACAGCTATACTTTGGGATATTGTATTTTGACCAAAAGGATTCAGATCTTAACCCTGCGCCATTGTTAACGAAGGTATTATACTATGTTAATGATTCACGTCAGACAGTATAATTTTTGCAGGATGTGAAATAAGAATGCTAAGTAAAGTTCAGAATCATGGAGCGACCATAGGGCTCCTTCTCTAACAAAGTATACCTTTTTTTTTTAGAGACCCATACATTATCCCTACCTACATATATGACGTTTTCATATCATTTAGTCTTTACTTTTACTACCGAAAGTGAGACGTGCCTCTGCTTTTTAAAGTTGTTTTTAATTTCTTTCGCAGTCAGATATATATCAACCTATATATATTCCTTTCACTTTACACAATTGAAATCCCTAGATAACTTATCTCTTTGTGTTTAGTCACAATCCATAATTTCAATGAAACTAAATTGATTCTAGTCTCCAGAAAACCCACACCTATGCTCTAAAATACCCGAAGGAAAACAGAACTTCAAGGCCATGAAAATGACAAGGTTGCTCTATCCAAACACATAGTAACATCCTAAGCAGATATTGTTTTCTTTTTCTTTTCGTCACTCTTCTATCATTTTCTGCCCTCAACAGATTTTTCTCCAAAGTAATACTGTTTATGTGTTGAAAGATTGAATAAGGAGGAGTGTTTAAGGAAGTTCTGTAGAAAATGTGATAAAGTAGATGGTTGTATCATTTATTGGCAGTGAAGGAGATGAAAAATGAATATAACATTTGCGTCTCCCCAGAAAGATTCTGCCCCATCTCCTGAAGGAATCCTGTGCAACAGTGAAGTCCTCCTATATGTGTTTTTTTTTTATTTATTTTTTAAGTTTCAACAAAACCTTTATTCAGCAGGAATAAACAATACACAGCCCCTATGCCTACAACCATCAAGTGGCCGGCGGCGGCGTATGCGAGATGAAAGATGGTAATGTATACAGCTGTCCGCCTACAACCCGCCAGGGGCCGGCAGCGTCATAATAATCTTCGACATATGTTACGGCAGTTAATGAGGCTGCAACATTCTGTGTGTCGTGTAACCTGTATTCTATCAGTGACCGTGGGAACATGCATACCTTGTGTATTAGAAAGATCTGACATGCGCGGCGGCCCCACATGCCATATCTTCGATATATAATACATCATAATCACAGTGATAAACCCATAGGTGTCGGAAGCGCCGTGAGGGGGAACCATAATCCCCACCACCATCCCTTCAAGCAATTCAATCCAGTGGAAGCAGTAGTTTAGGGTCTGAGCAATTGGTTAACTGGGGGCATGCTATGTCTGTGGATGCGATAACAGATAGGTTGTGAGAGGACTCCAGATATCTACCGGTCTGGACGCTGAGGGCAAAAGTTCCGCATATCTAAGCAGAGTGTCCTGGCATTGAACCATGTCTTTGATCCAGTCTTTGAATTTAGGAGCCCTGCCTCTCCCCCACCTACATGCTATGAGTCTCTTCGCTATGAGAAAAGCGACCGTGGTAAACCTGCGAACCGGTTTCTTGACGTTTTTTGTGTAGCCCAGAAGTGCCTGCGTTGGAGAAGGTGTCATAGGGACAGCAATCATCTCCGAAATGCCAGAGTATACCTGACACCAATAGTCGGCGATTTCCCGGCAGTTCCAGGCCATGTGCAGAAAGTCCGCTGCTGGTGAGCGGCAGCGCCAAAAGAAATCATCCTCTCGCAGGCCCACCCTACACATGTGAGCAGGAGTACAGTAAAGCCTATGCAGGAACTTGTAGTGAATAACCCTGAATCTACTGCTGGAGGAGATCTGCTCGGTCTGTAGGCAGCAAAAGCTCCAGAGCTCGTCTTCAATGGGTACCCCTAATTCTGCTTCCCATTTTGTACGTGCCCTGCAGGGTTCTAGGTCCGGTGGAGCGCGTAGTGAGTGATAGAGCTTGGAGACCGCGTGTGCTGGAGTGGTATCCTTGAGCAATTGGTGTAAAGGGTCTAAAGTGGGTGGTTCATCCGGAAATCCCTTTGTGAGTGCACGAACACCACTGCGGAGTCGAATGTAGAGAAATGTGTCCATTGGGGTAGGTGTGCTGTCGGCTAAGATGTGTGTCAGTGAACGAAACTGTCCGTCTTTATATAGGTCGCCCCAAGTCTTAATGTGAAATTTGTCTATACATTTTTTAAATAATCGTTCCTGCAGAACGGGTAACATAGGATGGTATGCCAGGGGAAGCAATGGGGAATATATCAAGGACGTGCAGAGTTTTTTTGAGATATGCCGCCATGCTAGGACTGAAGCGGAAACTGTGGTATGGTGCACAACCCTTGCCTCTGGTGTACTAAATATGGCACCCTCCAATGGGATGGGATCTGCTAGCCAATGTTCTACTGCTATCTGCGGCATAAAAGGAGTGGGGTGGAACCAGTGATAGACGTAGTGTGCCTGAGCGCTATAGTAGTAGAGCTCAAACGCTGGTAAATCAAATCCCCCCTGCGCGAATGGGCGAGTCAATACGTCCCAGCTCAGGCGTGGTCGTCTCCCCCCCCAAACTAGACGAATAAGCTCGGAGCGCAAGCGTTGGAAGAAAGACTTGCCCGGATAATATGGGATATTTAAGAAGAGGTAAAGGAGTTTGGGAAGAACCACCATCTTAATGAGAGAAGCACGGCCCGCAAAAGAGAGCGGCAACGTGATCCATCTGGTCACACAAGTTTGAATATGATCAAATGTGCGGCCGTAATTCATCCGCATCAATTCTTCCCGATCCCGAGAGAGCAGTATGCCCAGATATCGGACCTCATCTTCGCACCACCTCAGTAGATAATCAAGGTGGACCGGCTGTGCAGCCGCGGTGAGCGGGAATATAGTGGATTTTCCCCAATTAATATGGATACTGGACATGCCCGCAAACCGAATGAATTCCCTCAGGATAGGGTTAAGGTTAGCAGCAGGGTCGCGGAGATAAAGCGTGATGTCATCCGCGTACAATGATATCAGCACCTCCCGTTGCAAGCAGCGCAGAGCCTTGTCCCTGTGATGCTGTCGGAGCCGAGCAGCCAGCGGCTCCATCGCTATGGCGAACAGCAATGGGGATAGGGGGCACCCCTGACGTGTCCCCCTCGATATAGCAAAGGCCTCTGATATCCGACCGTTCACCCCTACCCGAGCTACCGGCCGACTATAAAGGATACCTATCCACTGCGTGAATCCGATCGGCAGCCCCATATTGCGCAGGATACATTGGAGATAGTCCCATTCCAAGGAGTCAAATGCCTTAGTGGCGTCCAAGAAGACCGCCACCAGTGGCAAGTCAGGGTCTACATTCTGCAATATTGAGAAGAGGGTCCGGAGGTTGTGGGAGGTGGCCCTGCCTGGGACGAATCCCGCTTGATCCGACAGCACCAGACCCCCCAGTAGCAACTGCAATCGATTGGCTAATACTTTGGTCAGAATCTTGGCCTCGCAGTTGATTAAGGAGAGGGGGCGGTAAGAGTCGAAATATTGAGGTGGTTTCCCGGGTTTCAGCAGGGAGGTAATTAGAGCTTCCTGCATTGATGGGGGAAGTGCGCCGGATTCATGAGCCTCCATATAAACCTCGCGTAGCACAGGAGCCAGGATATCCACATAGGCTTTGTAGAAATCCATGGGCAAACCATCCAGGCCGGGGGCCTTACCCGGCGCCATCTGTCCAATTGCGTCTCTAATTTCCTCCAGGCTTATGGGCTCAGCCAGGGACTCCCGCTGACGGTCTGAAAGCCATCCTAATGTGAGTTCCCTCAGATAGTCATCCATATCGAGTTCACCTACTCTGGTAGTAGAGTAAAGGGCCGAATAGTGGGCAGTGAAGGCATCCAGGAGCGATTTTGTGTCTTGCAAAAGTGCCCCTCCGTCGCTCTCCAGCTCCAATACGAAATTTGAGCTCCGTGGGGGGTGAACCACTCCCGCTAGGAATCTCCCGGGGCGCTCTCCCTCCCCATAAGCCCTCGCTCTGAAGTATTTACCCCTGAAGTTAACCTCTCTCTCCGCGGTGGATTTGTACTCCGACAGTGCCGTCCGGTATTGTGCTTGCGTATCCGAGTTAGTGGCATAATCGGGTTGAGTTTCTAATGTGTGCAATGTGGTTTCCAGGTTGTGCAATGTGGTACGTAAGGCTCGCAACACACCTGAGCTCTTGGAGATACAAATACCCCGCACTGTGACCTTCAACGCCTCCCACAGGGTGGCGACACGTTCCACTGACCCCCTGTTATGCAACAGGAAGTCCTCAATGTCTTGAGACAGTTCGGTGCGGAACAGTTCATCAAGTAAAATGTTGGGTTGGAGTCGCCAGGAGGGCGACCTACCCATCATGTCAGGTAAGCGGAATTTAGCCAGCACCGGGGAGTGGTCAGAGAACGTACGGCCTACATGTTGTGCTGTGACCAGCGAGGGAGCTAAATTTCTGGAAATCAACAGGTAATCCAGTCTGGCCCACGTGGCGCGTGCAGTATTCCAGTGTGTACCCTCCTTCTGAGTCGGATGCAAGTGACACCAGGCGTCTATGACTTCCTGTGCATCACAAATGTCACGCAGGTATCTGTGTGTGTTGGTGTAGTGCAGTGTAGAGGGATTGGACCTATCTAGCGCAGGGTTAAGCACCGCATTGAAGTCGCCCCCCCATATGAGGTGTGTGGATCCCACTAGCCTGATTCTGTTCCAGAGAGCAATGAAGCTGCTAGGGTCATCACAGTTAGGGCCATAGGAGCAGGCCAAGGTGATGGTTTCCACACCTATCCTTCCCCAAGCCATACAATGACGTCCCTCCCGGTCGGCTACATTACCCAGGGGAGTATAGGGGACCCCTCTTTTTATCAGAATAGCGGTGCCTCTCGCATAGGACGAATAGGGCGCAAAAGTAGAGTGTGCCGCCCACCTGGCGGCAAATGTGCCACCGTGATGGGGATCCATATGGGTCTCCTGCAAGAAGACTACCTGTACCCGTAATCTGTCCAACGCTCCTAAGATGTGTCTCCGCTTCCTCGGATCTCCCAGGCCTCTAACATTCCAGGTGATAGCAGAGAGTAGCCCCCCCCCCCACCGATGTCAATGTTTACGGTGCGACTCATGTCTGCAGATAGTGGAAGAATAGGTCAGGGAGCTTACCACGCAAGTCCCTCCCCTATGCCACTGTATTTTGAAGGTGTCAGATGGTGCAACAACACTATGCATGTTGACTTTTCCCAAACTAAATTCAAACAAACCAAATACAACCCCTTGAAACCCTCCCCGCCCGCCCACTCCGACATCCCAAACATGCCGAGCATCTCCCCCACCCCATACAAACTCACAATACCAAGTCATTACCCTACTGGGGAACACCCAATTGGGGGACACAAGGGGTCCGGACCTGCCTTTCACCTCCCCCGATATTTCACCCGCTGTCCGCCAGACGCATTAGCCAGCGGAAGGGGCGGGAAGGGGAGGCAAATGCCGGGGCGAGGTCATAGTTGAGTAACATCCAGGAAAACCATGAGAGCAACAGAGTCCGGCGAGCGGCAGCTCATCGTGAGAGGGCCAGGGCACAGACCAATGCGCATAGCGAGCGCTCGGGCTCGAGCCCACGGCATGAGCGAAAGCAAGACTGAAAGAACAGAATGGGCCAGAGTAATGGCTATGACGCTGTTAATCAGTCCAGCGCAGAAGTGGGTGATCGGGAGCCAACCCTTTCCGATGGGGACCCAGCAGCTCCCCGGGAGCTCTTGTGGTCTTTGAGAAAGAGTTCCACTTGAGAAGGGTCCTGAAAAATGTGAGGCTTGCCAAGATGGACCACCCGTAGGCGAGCCGGGTACAGCATATAGTATTGAATTCCACTTTGAATCAGACGTTTCTTGACCGACCCAAATTTACGGCGCGCATCTTGCACCGATTGTGTGAAGTCTGGAAAGAAGCAGAGTGTAGCGTTTTCATATTGGACAGGTTGTTTCTCCCGGGCTAGTCGAAGCAGGGTATCGCGATCCCTATAGTTCAGAAATCTGATGATGATAGGCCGTGGGGGGGCTCCGGGTACGGGACGAGGGCCCAGGGTGCGATGGGCTCGCTCAACCACCAACTGTGGAGAGAAGGTGGTCGCGCCAAATAGATCGGACAAGAGCTTTTCAATGAAGATTTCCATTTTGCCGACAGATGTAGACTCCGCCAGACCAATAAGGCGCACGTTATTGCGGCGCGACCTCGCTTCTAAGTCCTCATTCTTGTCGGCGATCACCTTCAGTAATCTCTCCATGTGCGATACTTTGATTGCGGTGCCCGTCGCCCCATCCTCCAGCCCCGAAATCCGTTGCTCCGACTCTTTAACTCGCTCCTCTTGTTGGTCGAGTCTATGTACTACAGAGTCTAGGCACCGAGACATACCGTCAATTTTCGAGTCAATGGAGGTGAGGCTAGTTTGCATGTTGAGCAGGAGCGCCTTCCAGTCCACGTCTTCAGTGTCTCCTCCATCAGAATCGCCGTCCCCCGGTGGAGGGCCGCGGGTTTTTTTCTTTTGAATTTCGAAGGGGAGTCGGGACTGCTTAGTGTCTGTTTTCCCCATTATAGCCAGGTATCAGAGACAAATTCCCCTATAGTTCACCAGTATGGGGGACTCTCGCCGGAGCTGGCAGGATCACGGTGTGTATCTTGATAAGGAACAGCCCCGCACCCGGAGCCACCGCCACACACGGCCCCACTCGTAGTTTGCAAAAAGGGAAGGGCACGATACCACCAAGGCGGGGGACCACCTCACAGAGAGCGCCAAACACAATGTCCCATCCTGAAGAGGAGTTTCAGCGCACGGTCGCTACTCCGCCAGAGCCCCTCCGCAAAAGCCTCCTGGGGCCCGGCGACTACGATCCGTGCGGCCTGACAGGATGATCAACCTCCTCTAATGGCGTGTGTCTTAAGTGACAGTATTCAGTATTGGTTGTGCAGAGGGGCCTGCAGCAGCATTCTCCGCGGGTTATTGGCCGTGTCAGGGGGCCAGTAGGTAACAGTCAGCCTCTCTTGCTGGATTTCGGTAATGGACGTGTGCGGTGCGGCATCCTCGGGAGCGTCCCTCCGCAGTGGATCAGGAGGGGGGGGAGGGGGGGCGTAAGCTACAGGGATTCGTGTCGTCCCGCACCTCCAGGGACAGCTCCGGGCAGGTATCGCACCTCCCCCCCTCCCGTCCAAAAATGTAGAGATCTGGAAGGTAGCGGCCGTTATGCAGCTCAGAGCCCCCAGCAGCGCCCCAGCTCGCCACCGCCTTACCGGCACTCCAGCAGGTCCGCCTCAGCCGTCGGAAGTCCCGACCCCAGCGCCAGTCACCTCTTGCCGCTTCCAACAGCCGCCGCGCGCCGCGGCCCTCTGTCCACGTGTAAGCCTCGGCGTCGCGTAAACACTCGCGCCGGCTTCCACGCTCCGGCAGACACTCAGCTGCACCCGCCGGAACCTTCGGTGGCGATTTCTCCCGCTCCGCCAGGCAGATCGGCCCAAGACTCGCCACAGGCACGCTCCGGCCCCAGCCCAACACCCGGCGCCGGTCAGGAGTTTATTTCCCGGATGCAGGATGGGCTAACGAAGTAATAACTCGCCCGGCTGGCGAGAGCCTCACAGGTGTGCGGCCATTACAGTCCGGCGCCCTCTAGCGCCCCCATGTCCTCCTATATGTTATGAAGACTAAACTATTGTAATGATCCATAGCTCAGACTACCATTCTGTGATATCACAAAACTTAAGCACGTTCAAAACTTTCAAGTCCAGATTGTTTCAGAACTGCAAAAATACGACCGTGGGTCAGAGGTTCTTGGATGTTTTCACTCACTGGCAACCGGCAGAGGGTATTTTAGACTTGACCTCCTTAGGGAGTTCTTCCCCCCTACTTTTTGCTTCCCTCCATCACTCTTTCTGATCACATTTTGCTGGTATTAGGATCCTGCACACTTCACCACTGCTAACCAGTGCTAAAGTGCTTGTGCTTTCTCCCCTAAACATGGTAATATTGATTCATCCCCAATTGGCATATTTAATTTAGTTACACGTCCGTAGTAAAGTGCACTAGATGTGCCCAAGGCCTGTAAAGTAAATGCTATTAAATGCTACTAGTAGGCCTGCAGCGCAAATTGTGCCATCTACTAAAGTAGACATCTAACCATGGCTCAGGTCTGCCATCGCAGAGCCTGTGTGTGCAGGTGTGACTGGATGGGCCATCCGGGTAGGATGGGAGGGAGGAGCTGGACCCAGTCTCACTTACCCCTGAATAGGCTGTGTCCTGCCCCCAAACAAAGGACTGCATAACCCCCTGTCTTGAATCTGGAGCCAGGCTGGAAAGCGAGAACCTCTGTGCACTTCAAAGGCCTATCTTCCAAGTCTCCTCCACTTTAAAGGCACAACAGTACTTAAATACTGGACCTCTGACACCTCCACTTCGTTACACTTCTGTACCTGTGAAGACTCTACCGGGAAGACGGACTATTGTGCTGCTGAAGAGATTGCCACTCTGCTGGACTGCTGCTTTGTTGGACTCCTGCTTTGCTGTGCTGACCTGCTGCCATCCTGCCTGGGTGAGAAGAACTGGACCTGCATCACTTCAGCCCAGAGTGACTCCAACGGTAGCTGACAGGCCTCCTGATCTGAAATTTCAGGGACATAAAAGACTTCCGACCAACCTGCTTCTGCACCTTGACTCTGCCATTTGTGACCCTGCCCTGCCAAATGGTTTCACTCCTGGACCTTTGGAAGTGGTCATAAGGTGCTGCTCCAGTGGAACTGAAGCATGCTCAGCTGAGCGACGGATCTTCGAGCAGAACCAATGCATCACTGCAGTTGCATGGATTGGACCAGTTGCAAAAGACTCACACCACCGCAGCCTCCTTCATCTGTGACCAACGCCTCAGCTTCAAAACGGCAGTTGCGCAACGCTTTACCTGGCGTAAGCTCCTCGCATCCCCTGTTGACGGCAGCCTTAACGACGACACTGGCTCCCTGCGTCTCAACTTCACCGCTCATCGGAACCAACGCATCGTCCCTGCTGTGCCTCACATCCTCAACACCAGACTTCACATTACAAGCCCTGTCAACAGGATCCTCAACTTCGATGCATCAAGGCATCCCACTGCAGCCTCGCCACACTTCGGAACAGACGCATCGCCTCGTCTGCACTACACATCTTCAATGTGGATCCACGCAAGCGCTCCACAACCAGGATTAAGGCACTTTGGTTCAGTGGGCCCTACTGGGTCCCTGTAGCTGGCCCACACTCCATCGCAGTCGGCCTGAACTTTTGACTTTGTTCCAGTCCGGAGCGACCAGATATCACAAATAGTGCTTTTTTACTTCTCGGCTCCATTTTTTCAGTAAACTTTCAAATCTAATATATTAAATTCTACTGATTGGATTTTTGCCATTTGGGTCTTGTTTTATTTACTGAATGAAGCTCTATTCTTCTAACCTGGTGTGGAATCTTTTTTTGGGGTGTTTTCACAGTTTCTGCTGTTTGAAGTGTTGCTCAAATACATTTTAAATTGCCTCTAAGTTAAGCCTGACTGCTCTGTGCCAAGCTACCAGAGGGTGAGCACAAGTTAATTTAGGGTTTGCCTGCTTCTTACCCCAACCAGGACTGTGGTTGCTGCTTGCCTAGAGATCATACCTCCAACTCAATTTCTAACAGTGTACAATTTAAAAGTATGTATTTGCACATAAATCTTTTCATTTGCTCGATACTTCCAATTTTGCCAACCATTGATATAACTATATCACGGCCAGATATCTGCACTTGGAGAACTATTTCTTTGAACTCTTCAGATCAAATAGGAATGTTGTGGAAGAAACTATCTGCATTTTTATTCCCAAATTGTGTAATAATTTATCACTGTAGTAATGAAAAGCAGAGAATCACTTGGCATTCGGAATGGCATCTAAAGTGTTTTCCTACAGGGTTTTTGAGCTATACTATTTTGTCTGAATTGAATGAATAAACGAACTGAATATCTATAAGCACAGCATGCACTTAAGGGCATCTATGTGCTAGCATAGCTGAAAAGAAAAGAGTAAAGATCATCAATTAGTCAAAATTAAATTGGGTTGATCCTTTGCAAACTCAAGGACTCATCATTCTATACAAAAACTTAAGAGTTACATTTTTCACAAAAGGTTACATGGTGAGAGATAGTATGGAGCATCAAAGGAAACTGATTCCATATTTTGAAAGCTAGTGCTGAAAAAGATGATTTTTCTCCTGAATGAGCTTGCCTCTGGCGATGAGTTAAGGCTATGGCTTGAAAGGCAGACCGGAGGGGACAGTCTGGGATATAATTAGGGCCTTATTATGACTTTGGCAGTCCTATAGTGGACAGTGCAACGTGCCGTCTACTGTAGGACCGCCAAAGCCATGGTGTGACCGCCCGCCAGATTAGGAGATAAATCCTGGTCTGGCGGGTTGTCCTGCTGCGGTGGTCTGCTAGGCTCATAGAAGACAGCCGCAGTCAAAGCACTGACTGCACCTTCCTGCATGGTGAGGCATAAATGCCACACCCTGCAGTAAGGAGGTGGTGTAAATCCAGGGGGGCACTACATGTGCCCCCCGCATGCACTCCCAGGACCTAATCCAGTCCTTTGTTGCCATCCCACCACCCTTTTCATGTTGGGTTCACTGCCATGAAAAGGGTAGTGAAATGGCAACTTGGAATATGCTCGGCTGTCTCGTGGTGGTCCGACCACCACAGTCATAATACTGAGGGCGGTCACGCAGTGTGGCAGTGGTCGGACCGCCACCAAATGTTCGAACTCATAATAAGGCCCTTAGTCATCCAGTCCTCAATATCTAGAGCCTTGGTACCTTATAAAGCTCGACGGGTGAAACATGTACATTTTGTATTATTTGTCTGTTACACTGATAAACAATGTGGTTTTGCCTGGCCTTAGAGAAATACTGAATTCTGTTGGCAAATAGCATCATTTCTATTATTAGTGTCTCAGCACCACGAAGGGTATGCAACACTCTACACATAATCACATCAGTTCAAATCTTGCAACAAAACAGGGTAGGGCTGCATAACCAGAGCTGCGTTCAGGATTAGACAGCTACCAAGGCCATACTATAGAAGATCGATGTGAGCAGTGCATTGCCCTACTGCTCAAGAGGCAATGTGACCAAGACTCAACTGCCCAATAGTGGGCAGTGTGACCTGCCCAACTGAAGTAACACTATGATGGCAGGGAAGTCTCTAATAACCTATCCCCTCCCCTGTCATTTACGCTTTCTTAATGTCACTATGTCACTATTTCCCTTTTGCCTTCTCTCTGTCTCTCCTACTGTGTCCCTGCAGACATCTAAACCTGTCTACTATAGCACTTTAACTAGCTCACAATCAGTCTTCTTTTCTTGCAAAATCTCCTGTCTCTCATTTATTCCCTTCCATTAAACTCTTGAAACTTTCCTTTTGTACTAATCACTATCTTCTCTTCTGCTGGCATTCTGTTTTTGTTGTTGTTCTTGGAGATATAGGGCCCGATTCAGAGAACTAACTTCAGACAAAATCCTAAACTTACTACCATTTTGGTATTCACAGAATGCACTTACTGCTTTTGGTATTCACAGAATGCACTTACTGCTGCACTTACTACTTTTGGTATTCACAGAATGGATTTACGACTACTAACTTTACGTCCGCACTCGGGCCGGAAATTCCGGCCCGGAGGCGGAGCTTCCGGCCCAGAGGCGGGGCTTCCGTGCCGGAGGCGGAGCTTCCGGCCCAGAGGTGGAGATTTTGGCCATGGCTAAATCTCCGCCACTGGCCGGAATCCCCACCTCCGGGCCAGAAGCTCCGCCTCTGGCCCAGAAGCCCCGCCTCCGGCCCGGAGGCTCCACCTCCGAGCCGGAAGCTCCGCCTCCGGGCAGGAATTTCCGGCCCGAGTGCGAACGTAAAGTTAGTAGTCGTAAATCCATTCTGTGAATACCAAAAGTAGTAAGTGCATTCTGTGAATACCAAAAGTAGTAAGTGCATTCTGTGAATACCAAAAGTAGTAAGTTTAGGATTTTGTCTTAAGTTAATTCTGTGAATCGGGCCCATAGTGTTAAACAAGGTAATCATCTATACATATTGTCAATACATATATAAACAATTAAATGCATATATAAATAAAGAATATGCGATGTTACATCGCGGTCTTCACACCACGATACCTTTACAACGCAGGCATTACAACGCAAGTCGTTACAACGACTTGCGCTGGAGGGCGCTGGACTTAGGAATAGTATGGTTTACTATTCCAACTCCAGCCTACATTACAGTAGGGAAGGTGTTGGAATATTAAATCATACTATTCCTTAGCTTAGAGCGCCATCCAGCGCAAGTCATTGTAATGGCTTGCGTTGTAATGCCCGCGTTGTAAAGGTATTGCGGTGTGAAGACCGCGATGTAACAGATGTTTACCATAAATAAATACCGAAAATGCAGGTTACAGAGAGACAAACAATTATAAACCTTCAGCAGACCTTTAAATCCACAGAAAATATTCTACCCTCTAGAGACTTCATTTCCCAGCCAAGGTCTCCAGATATTGCCAAATGCATTTACATTATCAGACTTCACCGCAAACATCCTCTCTCTTTCCCTGACCTTGTTCATTTTCTCCCACCAGTCCGCGAAGCAAAGAACAAGCTTCAACTCCATTTCTGCAAGATCAATGACCGGGCCACCAGCATAGCAATCTATACCAACTTCTGAATTCTAATTCATGCATCTGGCATTGGGCATCGGCCCACAAGAGCCAACACATGTTTTTGTAGTAGTTGAATCTTTAGCAACCTTTCTAGAAATCTGAAAATGTCCACCCAGAAATCGCAGTCTGCCACAAAACCATACTAGATGGGCCCATCGCCCACCATCTACCTGATCGCATCTAAAGCACTGATTCTGTCCGTTTTGATTTTATGTGTGCATGAACTGGGGACTCCCATATACCAGCCATTTTGCAAAATACGGCATTTTACGGAAATTGGTGTCCCTCAAGATTGAGAAAATAAACTCATTCATTCTTAACCAGAGCTCCTTAGATTTCATAACGTTCTTTTCCTTGCACCATTTAGCTGAAACCTGCCTATACAAATCTACCTTCTCACAGGAAAGCAAGTATCAGTTCCACAAACCTATTTTCCTGATGTTTGAACTTTCCAGTAAATTCACCACCAACTCCTTCTTGCTTGCCAAATCTTGGCGTTCAATATTCATTAGCACCCTAAGCTGGGTTCTATAAGACCATTGCAACCATGTTTTCTCATAGGTTATCTGCGGCTCAATCTCACACCAGATTTTCCATCTATCCTTCTGTAAGAAATCATCCAATTTCAAGAATCCGTTCATTCCCCATCTGGCTACAATTACTGGATCCATGGTAGCCCCTCTAGATGACTCAGCCAAGTTTCTGAATTCACATGGGGAATACCAAAATCTTTATAAAACTGTGCTCTTTTCTTAAGTAGCCCTTGTAATATCTTATATCAGACTTCCTTGGGGTATTTATTAAATGTTGGAAGGTCTCTAATTTGATTTTCTTCCAGAATCTTATCAATTAATTCACTTTAAACCTGTACATATGCTGTGGAAAATGTGCAAAAAATAAAAAATAATAAGGCAAGGGAGGGCGAGCCCCCCTTCCTCCGTGCACCTATGTAAAGTGTGTAGTCCAATCCTTAGACTGGCTTTATTAAATAAAAAAGAAGAAATCATATTTATTTCAGCAAAAAAATTCAAAGTAAAAGTGCATGGAGTGCTGGCAAATAAAAAGTTAAGGCCCCCCACCCCAGCAGTGTAAGAGAAAGCGACACCCATCTAGTTAATAGATCTTTAACCTTGATCAATAATTCAAATCATATGTCATCCACATCCGCCGTAAAATATACCCCTCTATATCACTTAGGGCTAGCCTGAACACAGCTTCTATATTCCGGAATAAGCTACTTGACTGTGCAATTGCTCAAAATACCCTCATGTTTATGACCTATTGACCTTTGAAATGCTGTAAGACAATCAAGCACTTCTTACCTAGGAGCCAGCAAGAGCATGATCATCAGTATACAGCTTGATTTTAGCCATTGAGGGTACTGGTGTTTGAACTGTTGTATCATTTTGAATAACTATTGCCAGTGGCTTGATAAAAAAAGCAAAAGGGACTGGCGATAGTGGGCAGCCCTGTCTTGTTCCTCGTTGAACCATGATGGAGTCTACCTCAGCAGGATTTAAAATTAGCTTAGCTCGAATACATCCTTTTATAAAAGCCTAAAGTTTGGGGAGAGAATCCAAGTGTTCCAAAAATGGCCAAAAGGGTCTCTCGGACCACCAGGTCTACGCCTATTCTGTGTGCAACAAACAAAACTGCAGCTGGGGGGCAATTAACCGTAAACATATCCAGCGCCTCTTCTGGTCCTTACATATTAAATAAGGGGCCACTTTATTAATCCTCTTTGCTATCAATTTCCTTATGATTGTATAGTCTGTATTTAATAGAGTAATCGGGCGATAAGAATTAGGATCAGCTGAATGCTTTCACTTTTTGCGGAAGCTAACAATACTCCTTAGCTTGAAGGATGGAGGAGGCAAGCCCCCCTAAAAATAAAACTTGCAACACCCAATGAATAAAGATTTTAAACCACTGCAAACATCTTATAAAATTCTCCAGGGAATCCGTCATGGCAGCAGACTTTATCACCGCCTCTAACTCGGCTAGTAGAAAGGGACTATTTGTGAATTTATTATCTGTGTCCAAGAGAACCAATATTGCAAGAGAATCTAAAAAGGAATTCAATTCATACAGATTCACATTGGCAGAGATATCATAGGTATTCCTAACATGCTCTAAAAAATCATCATTGATATCATCATCAGTAGTACAATATCGCCCCGTTTTGGGGTACTTTATTGCCCTTAATTGCATTGTACATAAACCGTTCCCGTGTCTGCCAGGCCAAGAACTTCCCTGCAAACTCACTCTCTTCCTAAACCTTCTGACAATAAGTTAAATTTTTTATATCATTTGTTTTATAGTAATAATTTTGAAGGGCCTCCTTTGCTGCCCCTAAAGCCTTCTGATTCATAACCGAACAGTTCTGAAGGAATCTTCTATGCTCCCGATTGACCCGGTTCTCCAATCTAACTTCTTTTTTCCTCTTGGATTTAAACCACTATATATCTAAAATAATTACGACAGCAAGCGAGGATGCTTTCATGGTGTCCAAGACCATGCCAACAGAGGCAAACACTTATTTTGCTCACAGAGGATTTCTATCTCAATTTTATATAACCCAACCCAGTTCTCATCTTCTAAATAGCATTTACTGAATATTCATCTTGAATTTCTGGGGCCTACTTCCTTAGAAACAATATCTAGCTCCAGAGCAGAATGACTGAAACCTGTGATGGTGTTAAGACGGAATAAAGAAGACTCCTCCAGTTACTATGTGCGTGTCTTCATTGTAACAGCCACCCTCCATGGATCAATCAGTCCCAGAGTCCTCTGATATTTCTCCAGGCTTCCCGCCATTTTAGGCTTTAATTGTACCTTTCTGTTGGAGGAAGTATTGTTGCCTGACTGCAGTTAAACATTTAAATCTCTTCCAATGATAAGTCCTCCATCAGTGCTTACTAGAGATAAAAATAATTTATTACATGGGACAAGATTGTATTCAAGCAAAGCGTAACTTGATCAGAGACACCCGTGATTGATTAATTGTGCAGCCCACCCAACACCACCGCCCTTCCATGTCCAACTGCCACCTGTGAACCCGCAGCTGAACATGCTCACTAATAAAAATTGCCACTGTACTGTGGGCAGCTCCCACATAAGGGAAACATTTAAAACCAGTCCACATTTTAAATATATCAAACTTTGATATTTTGCTAGAAGGAATAGGGGCATCCTATAAAAACATCACTGCAGGTTTATGACTTTTATCCAAATTTCTAACAACAGTTTTTTCCTAGCCGTGTTAAGCCCATTCACATTAAGTGAAAAACATTTTATCATTCCTGCTCACTAAAAAACGAAGATACGGAACCTGCCATAGCTCCAACCAAATATATTCCCTGCCATTCAGCAACAGGGATTACATATCCCAAAGCAGTGAGAATACCTTTTATTTCACAAGTACACAAGAGGTTCAGCACTATACACTTTTGCGAGATCACCAATTAACATCAGCCATTTGATAAAGCATGTGACACAAGATATAGAGATTTTCTTCTTTATTGCTTTTGAATGAAGATTTCTTGTATTTCACATTTCATGTTCACATGGCTATGTGAACATGAAATGTGAAATACAAGAAATCTTCATTCAAAAGCAATAAAGAAGAAAATCTCTATATCTTGTGTCACATGCTTTATCAAATGGCTGATGTTAATTGGTGATCACGCAAAAGTGTATAGTTCTGAACCTCTTGTGTACTTGTATGTTGATGTAGGATTTGATCCTACATTTTTGAGAGTAAAGAGGGAAGTACTCTCTGGTTTCGCGCACTATCTTTGATCTATTACGGCAACCACTGATATTTGTTGGGTGCGGATTTAATCAGCCTCTACCCTCCTCTTTGTGCTTATACCTTTTATTTTACCCCCAAATGGAAAAAGTACTAGCCACAAATTGCAAATCCCCAGCCACCCCAAAAAAGGTTCATTAAAATACATTCCTTCTTAAAGTACATTACTGTTACCATATCGAATTGCTTAAAGTGCATAACCTATGCCAGCTTATAAAACTCTAGCTGGTCTCTCTTTATCCTTGTGTTATCACCTGTCCAGCTTAGCCAGCACTATCTATCTGTATACCACCTCCAAAACATCTTCTTCAGTATATTGTAACCCAATCTAACAAAACCTTGACACTGGACCTCCTTTTTCTCGAAACACTCCCACATCCCGACACCCCCCCAAAGTACCCATCTCCCTACCCCTTCATCCCCCGAGCAACAGTGGGAGTTCCGACTTTCTACCCCCAGCTCTCCCTGCCCAGCCCAAAGGCAACCAACACCATGACAGGGTGTTGCTTCTTCTAACCCAAACCCACTTGCCTCCCCCCTTTCTTCCACCCCACTTTTATTCGGCAAACACAGTGGCTTATATTGGCATAAGAGCAGCAACCAGCTACCATAACAAGCAGAGCAGTTCCCTTACATTCCTCCTGATCAATTCACTACTCCGTCTAATCTCTGCTAAAAATTATTATTCTTCCTTATCTGTGATAAAAAATGAAAATGACCATTATACAATACTTGAATTTAGCCATTTGAATTAAGAATCCCTGAGAGCCCTGCAGATTGAAATTGTGTGATCATGTTCTTGAACTCTCTCTGTCTCCGAGCAGTGTTGATCATAATGTTAAAGAAAAACCTAAAGGTGAATTTGTTTTCCACTGAAAACATTTATAGCCATATCCAGAACTTTTTCTTTAACCCTATAATCAGTAAAGTTAACCAAAATAGTGCGGGATATTTAGCATTCTGATGGATCTGGGCTGGCACTCTGTGGGCCCTCATTATGGACAGGTCTTGTTGGGCTTCAGGGAGAATATGAGATCGTATTAATGAGTCTATTAGAGTCACCATCCCCCCACTGTCTTCTCTCCCTTCAGGTATCCCAACAAGTCTAAAGTTTGATCGCCTCGAATGATTTTTCTAATATTCTTGCTTTTCACGCAAAGACTTCTTCTTATGATCTAATCTTGTGCTTGATGAGAAGGCAGTTTCCAAATCATCTTCACAGTTTGGAACCTGCCGCTCAAGCTCCTTACAGCGGCCTGTGAAATGAAGCAACTGCTCCTCTATTTTCACCAAACGCACTTTCATCTAATTTGCAAAGTCAAGTTGCTGAAGCCTCAAGCCCTTGACATCTTCCAACACTTTTTTAAACAAGAGTATCACAGAGCTGAGGGCATCAACCTATGAATCCTGGTTAACCACTGTTTGTAGGACGAACATCAGAGCTTGTCTATTAACAAAGCTTGATGTACCTAAGTTCGAGACTGCATAATAGGCCACTGTGCTTTTCTCAACAAAGCCTACCCCACCTAATCTCCTTACTGGACTTCTCTAAGGGTCCGTATAAGCTTTGAATTTCCCAATAGCATTATCAAGCAAACTGTCCTTTTCCAGGATCCTAGCCTGGCCTCAATGTCATTCACCCAAATAATGGTTGGCTCTTCCTTGACTGCCGACCTTAAAACTGGCTCAGTTGCTTTTGCCAGCTAGATCTTTAAGCTTCCTATACCTAAGCGGGAGTCTTTATGGCACTTGTGGCACTCAGTAACATTGACTAGCTTGCTGCCTTGTTGAGGCCGTGCGTGCCTAGGCCGCTTCTCTACTAGGCCATGCGTACTGTCGGACCCCTCCATCTCCTGAGCCAACCGGTTAGTTTGTGTCCCATTCTCGTCCTTATCACCAACCTCTGCACTGGGGATGTCCTCATCACATTCCCCCTTTTTATGGATATCACATGGACTGTCTTTCTTGATGGTCAGTGAAGACTGTAGAGCCAAATCCAGACCCAGCCCAGCAGCACCAACGTCTAATGGGGAACAGTTGTCTCCAGGTTCCCTTGCATCAACCACTGTTGTAGAAAAAAGCTTGAGGTGGCCTTAGAGGCAGCCGGCTGCAGCTGCTTTCCACTTTTCATGCTCCTAATTTTAGCTTTTTGTTCCTTTGGCAGCATTAGCAAACCTGAGTCTCTTCGAGACGCTGCCTGGATAGGTAATGCCCTCATAGAGTTGCTCTTCCAGAAGCTTTGGCCAAGTCACACAGTGTTAATGGAGCTCAGGAGGCACTGGTAAATGTCAGCTGGATGAAAAAACCAATAAACCAGAAGTCAATATTTAAGTCTCTTAAGATCTTCCTGTGAGGCTTAAACGTGCTGCACTGCTGATGTCAATCTCTCCCCTCCACAGGCGCGGTCAGGCTCATCATGGCAGAGGGAGAGTTCAATTCAAAGAGCTCTCGGTGTGATGTCCCAAAAGGGACTCACCCTCCATCATGGCTTTCTGCTCTATTTCCTCGTGGGTGAGACAGGCATGCCCTACCAGCTTCAGTGGCCACCTGCCGCTAGACGATTCACACTGTGTTCCTTCATTGCCTGGATCCCAGCCACTTCGGCCATCCTTAAAGCCGCCATTCTGCTTACTATCGGTGGGTGAGGTAGGAGGAATCTGTGGAGGTCAGAAGCAATTGGACGCTACTTGGGCGACGTAGTGTTCCACATCCCCTGCTGACATTCTGTTGCACAGTGGTGGCTCCTCCGCTATGGGGGAGGAGCGTCGCCCCACTGCTTTTAAGCAGTGCAATGTAAAGGAAATATAAAATGATAATAACTTTGAGTTCTTATCATTTTGTATTTCTGTGCTGCTTTGCAGGCGGGCGGTTGGGTGGGGCTGCTCTGCTCTCAGAGCAGGGCAGGGAAGGAGTGGTTTGCCCACTCTTAAGTGCACATGACTGTTTGGCCGGGTCTCTCGGGCCGCCCAAAACAGTCATACACACTTTCCATAGTCTCCATTCATGGTGCGTTACAGCCTGCGTGGACAACATGCCCTGGCCCCCATTCCCTGTCTGAGCATCAAACTAGTACGCTCAGACCAATCACAACACTGCGTTGCAGCATTGTGATTGGTCAGGGAACCTGAGTGCTTACCAATCACAACGCTGCATTGCAGTGTTGTGATTGGCCAGAGGAGCCTGGCTGTGCTTTCTATTCCTCGAGTCAAGACGAGGGAGCAGGAGAAAAAACGCAGGACCCGGTGGCAAGGTACGTTTTTTTTTTTTTACATTGCGCCAAATCCCCCCGCACCCACTCTGCCACTCGCAAGCCATTCTGGCTGCTACTGCTGTTGTCCACTCTCGCATTTTATTACTCTAAGTCGCAGTTTTTATGCCCATCGTTCCTTTTTATGTCAATATTTTCTCCTGGGAGGTTGAGCGCAGGCTCTGGAAGCAGGCCTGCCCCCAGCCACCACTGGCAGCATGGAGCATTAGTTGCTGGACCTTGCTGCAAGCTATGCGGTGAGGACAGCGCACCACTGATGGCTTGGTGGCATGATGCGTCTTCCGCATGCTGTGTTGGTTGCATGCCTGACCAAGCGTACTCGCTGTGCTCGACATACATCATGCGCAGCGGGAGTTGGCTGCACAGTGCATTTGGAGCTGGCCTTACCTTATGGCCAGGCCCGGTTTCAAGGTCTGGTGCAGTGGGGATTAGCAGCATGGAAGGTTTGGCATAGACATTGCAGCCAAAACCCCTGCATGTGAACAGAGGTCGTGTACACCAGGGGTTAGCTGCACTAGATGTTAGGCATAGTCCCTAGCCTGCGGCCAAGCCCTCCACCCAACCCTTCATGCGCATAGTAAAGGAAATGTAAGAACAATGGTTCCCACGGACACCTTGCAACAATGACAGTCATATATTTGTATATACTCATTGTCTACATATATAGTATAAGGAGTGAGTCCTTGAGTCACCTTATTTTATAGGTATAGTTTATTCTATGAGTAACAAAAATATTTGAGATACGTAAACTGCATGACACGAGAAAACCAGTTTCCACTACTATGTACCATTTTAATATAGATATATATTTAATTGATCAATTATGCAAATATACACACAAACATCAGTGTGTACAATGAATGCTGCATACTGCTGTCGTCACAGTGCATAATGCAAAGTTAATACATGACAGGGCGTACACAAAAAGAGCGAAAGGAATGCGCAGGCTGAACCACTTTCTATAAAGGCCACAAGAGATGATGGTTCTTGAGATTCCAAACTGATTGCTCATAGATTCAACCAGTGGAACAAAAGTTTCAACCCTCATGGCAGGAACTCCATGGGTCTCTTCAGGACAGGTAACTCATGCAAGGGTGGCACCATGAATCACTACATTAGGTGGCAAGGGTGACTGTAGTATTTGCTGGCTAAAACGTAAAATGGAGAGGTGGTGGAGAAGGTCAATAGGACGACCCCAAGGACAAATAAGCTGCTTCCCTGCATTGCACGGTCATTGCTCTAAAGTAGTGCAGCGTCAATGCACACGCGGTTTGACTGTCGCCCTTAACTGCATCACTAATGCCATCACAGACGACACCGCCAATACGTTCTGCGCAAATTAAATTATGACTTACCTTTAAGCTTCTTCTAGTCAATACATGCATATAATCAGACATTCACAGAAAAGAAAATATTGATACAAACTTTTTGTTGCAAAAATTCACTTCTACAGTCAGGCTGCCACAAATGAGGGTTTGAAAAGAACAACTTTTTAGTTCTACAAGTCAACTTTGTTCTTGAAGCCTCTATGCATTATGTTCGGTGATTCCACTCATTCACGAGATTTATTGCTGTTAAGCCAGACTCTTCGCTTTACAACTCACACCACCATGCAAGAAGAGAATCGATTGCACATTTCATAAATGTTGGAATAAAAAAAACGGTGACTCATCAATCTAGGAAGCAATTATTCGTTTTCATGCACAATATATAATCAGCCTTTGTCGAAAAGTTATATATACATGCGAGAGAGTATAAAAAATTCTAGTTTGAGGCATGCCTTTGAGTTGTCCCATGGTAAACGTACATTTGGATGCATGAAGCACAGAGGTGGGGGTTCCTAGGAGAGGCTGGTAGTGATGCGGTACAGTCAATCCCTGAGTGAGAGACATCATTACAAACTGATGTCTCTGAGAGATCACCAGGGCAAATGCCTGCTGCAGGGCTGGCGTTGAATCAGTCAGTCTAAAAGGCAGCTAGGGGTGGGATGGAGTCTGATAAAAGCTAGTTTCACCTACGAGTCTCACAGGCCAGGGGCGTCTGTGATGAGCATGCAAGCAAAGACTCCTGAGAGCGCAGGAGTGTAAATATCAGCTCCATCCCATGCTGAGTCAGAGTCTCTGGGCGTAAGTGGAGCCGGGGCAGAGCAGGGCGGGGACACAGTTGATTACATGTTACGTCAGCGCCTCTGGAAAGTCACAGAGGGATGGGTCAGTCGGGGTCAGAGGCAGTGATGTTTTAGGTCACAGCTGGAAAGAGGCTGGCAGAGCTAGACGCGTTCCATTTATTTCACATTATGGGCTGGGGAAGGGTCAGTTCCTCGCAGAATCAAAAGCATGTGAAGCTGTGGGTTGTGCAAGGGGTCAGGGTCATGGCTCTGAAGAGCTGTGCATTTTGATTTTAGATTGATGCCTCTGGAAGGCTTGGATGAAGCCTGCCACGTGGCTTACCCTGTATAGATCCTCAACATGAGTAATGATTAACTTTCATATAAAGAAAAGGGCATAATTCTCATTTAAAAAAAATGTCACATGGTTTGTAAAGGGCAATCTACCTACAAAACACATAAACTTGTCCTGATTATGACACGGCACCCCCAGGGCGGTGCAGTCCATACCAGACGGTCAAGCTTTGTGCCCTGTACCTGTCAAACACGACTTAAGGTTTCACTTACTGAGTAGTGGGGTCAGAGGTAGACTGCTTCAAAATCTAGATCCTTACAAAACCACAATAAATCATTTAAAATGTGTTTAAATACACAGATCACTAACGTCTCGAAATTAGAAAGTGAACTGCAAAAACTCAGACACAATCTTCAGCTGAAAAGTAGGCATTATTAGTGTATGAAATACATGTACAAATTGAAATCTGACAGTTGCAGGCAGCTAAGCAAACAAACCTCTTTCCCCTGCCAAGCACTGCTGAAGACAAAACACTATACATCACAAATGACTCGATGATGACATCACATGCAGGGAGACCAATTACGCCGTTGATAAAGTCCCATTGTATATGAAAGGACATGGAGAATAAATCAGCAGTCCTATGTCTTTATGCATTGCTCTTCATACAATTTCGCATAGAACAAAGGTTACTATACAACTAATATGACGGGTATACATGTTGATCATGTCATCTTTGATGTTATCTGTAACATCTGACTTGGCGAGTAGAGCAGGGGTGTTAGTTGTGGCTGTGTACTTTACTAGTCATCCAGCCGGTTATCAGCTAGCGACACTCACAAACCACATACTCACCTGGGCCCATAAACACACATTCACGTCAGCTGGTAATGTGCCACTGGGGTCAATTTGTATGATAAGCTTTCAAGTTTAGTTTACCTAAACATTTCCTTTAACATCTTTCTAAATCAAAAGTACTTTCCTCTGGTCAATGGACCTTTCAGTTAAGCTAGTATAAGCTGAAATGACATAAATTGAATATTTAAAATAACCACAGATTCGGGAAGAGCTTAAATGTTTATCTAGTTAAATTCATGTAAGCCAAAGCAAAATACAATTCGTACACCATTTTCCTCAAGGAAGGAAAATCAATCTATCAAATATGTCAGTAAATCATCCAAACCATATTATTTCAATGACAGTACCTGGAGAGGAGAAAATAGAGAGAGCAGTACAATGACATACTACACAGAATTATAGTTACCTAGGATGATGTGGGAACCAACCCCTTGGCCAAGGAGCTGGAAGGGTCCCCTGGGACAGTTCAGGTGACAAAGGTTTCAGGACAGGTTTCAGGGACAGGATAAATGACCTCTTCTAGATCCGATGCCTGCGTCGTACCCCTCTCTGACACTATCTTCCTCCTCGATTCTTCAGCGATCGTCTTCTAATTCGTTGCTTTATTTCCCTCCTCGTTTCTTCCGCAATCTTCTTCTAATTAATTAGATTTCGTCTCTAAGTTCTGCAATTCGATTCTTCTTCAGTATTGGATCAGCCCTGGGACAGCATCCCGGTCTCTCGGCAACTCTAGCAGCAGCAGCCGCATCAGCATCACCATTATCATCATCTCCTTAACTAACTAACTAAACTACTTCAATTATACCTTTCTTATGGCATGTACCACCCCTACATGTTTCAAATTTATGAAACTCCTAATTCTGATTGGGCAGGAAAGGGGGGATGATCACCACACCATTCTAAGTTTTAACAATTTTCTAGTACCACCCCTAAATGTTTCAAATTTATGAAACTCCTAATTCTGATTGGACAGGAAAGGGGGGATGATCATCACACAATGCTAAGTTTTAACAATTTTCTAGTTCGTTACTCAGTGGTCCCGCCCCTTAATTTATTTTCCCAAGCTTTATTTCCCACCCGCATTTCACATCTTTATCAATAAAAAGAATACATTCAATAGTTGTCTTGTTCATCTTGCAGGATGTCCATCACTTTCCCAGGACATGTTGCGAACGTGGCCTTGGACGAGATCCAAGCACATCCACATGGCTTCTGGCTGCACTGCGCCTGTGTGAGCAGTCATGTGCAATATAGACTTTGGCATCACTCTGAGGCACAAATACGAACTAATAGAGAGGTAAAAAAGAAACATAATAAAATCAAAATAAAATGATTTCACTGTCCACCTATCTCTACTCTAATCCCATTTACTTAAAATAAAATCTCCCTGCATTAGCATTTAGTAAATAGCAAGTTTTAGTTTCAGCGAGGTAGATGCTTAGCATGTGAGCCTTCAAGCAGCCATATTAGAAGCAAGTGCGCAGATGCAGAAAATTCCCTCCAAGCTTTAGTTGGTCATCCTACGTTGATGCAGTTGACGCATGCGCAGTACAGATTCCTGCGTTAGCAGCCATTTAAAGTTTCTCTCGGGTTACTTGTTAGTAAGACACATATGCAAGCTTCCTCTAAGCTAATTGTATGGAATGTGGTGCATATTAGTCTTTATAAACATTATTAATACAGTGTTACAAGTTATTTGAGAGGATTGCTTCTGAGCAAGTCTCTTTTATACGAGTCCTTGCTAGAACTAGTGAATTTCAGCTGTTTACAGGTTCAACACATAGCAATTCATAGCAATAACATCCATCTAACTGAAGATATTTAAGGACAATGATTATCTTTTTATAATACTTTTTATATGAGTAAACAATTACAACTTCCCATAAAGTTTTTTCACTAATGGTTTAACTACTTTGGTCATTTTTAGGTAGAGCATTCTATACCTCTTGGATATACTTTAGTATACACTTATATACTTTAGTATATACTTATATAATAGTGTATACTTATATGTGCATATACTTGGTGGGCTCTGGAGATCATCCCTAGGACTTGCCTGCTTCCGCTTAGGGACTTTATTTCTGTTCAACTGCCTCTATTTATCTGACTTAATAGAAAAGGACCAGTAGAGGTCAGTAAAATACCAGAATTGCTTTCTGCTGAGGGACTTTAATTTTTAAATTGTTCTGTCAACTGCCTCTATTTAACTTTCTGGATAGAAAACGACAAGCAGAGGTCAGTAAAATACCAGAATCACTTTAGCATTCTCTAGATTCAAGTCCATAGAAACTGTCTTCCACAAGCTCCCGTTGACAAAAATATTTTTTTCAAATCTTGTATTTTCAGTGATATGACCACCTAAGGACCTGATTTTATATTAAAAACAGAGCTTGGGACTATACCATTTCCCGCTGAAAGGCAATAATTCTCTCCATGTGTTCCCATACCTGGTGTGTCATGCTGTGTGGTGCTTACTTTCCCTCCATGTTTAAGAACAGTAGATGTTTCAGCACCCAGGCTAATGTGCTGCATAGCTAAACACATATATATGTCTCAAAGGCGAGACTGATTGCATTGCAAATGCTTGTTTAATGTAGCCACTACTTTCGGGGCAGTCTTTGCACAAGTTCTATGCACCCAGAGCCTACAAGGCCATTGTCGAAGGATACAATCTTCAGGCACACCCTGCACCCAATTCCCAAGTTCCCTATCCATATGGGTGCAGACTCCCCTCCTAATGCTGTCCCACTGTCCAGAGAGCCTACTAAATGCAGTGACTGGCCTTTGGTCAACTTCTACACTCACTCCCAAGTGCCCTCAGAGCTTATGGCCATGGCATCTGGCCAGCCCTTGTGCAGTGTGGCATTTAGCCACACCCTAAACTAACGTTTACTGCCACTGGACCTCATAGAGTATTACCTTCAGCCATGCCCACCACACACTAGGCATCATCCACCTCCAGCAAATAAATGTAGAAAAATGTATTGTTTTCATGAGATATTCATTGGCGTTAATGGTAATATGCAATGACACCAGTGATGTCCTCACTAAACTAAATTCTGATGTCTTCAGTATAGCTTGGTCTGGCTGAAACCAATATGCCAAATAAGGGTTTCAGCCAACTTAAATATTTTAAACATGTGTAATAACAAATGGTAAGGCACACAAGATTATCGTCACAGGGCCAAGTTGAAAAAAATTGCTTTCTTCACCAGTCAGTCAGAGCAGCAGAAAAAGTGGGCAGCCATGGATCTGAAAACACATAATCCTAAAAAAAATCTAAGAAATGTCTGCTTTTATAACCTTGTTATATTTCAATCATAACTTTTCAGGATCGAGTAGAGCACATGATGAGAGCAAGCAATGGAACTGACAGAAGGCATTAACCTGAGCAGACTCGTGTAAGCTGCAGAATAGGCAAATTATAAGAGTTATACATTTAGAGAATAATCTCTTAACAATATCCATTTGATCTAAGACTTGTCAAACAATAACACTATGAAGAACACATTGACTTTGATGTCACGCTTTCACAATCGAAACAGGTCATAAATAATATTGATTTTCCTGACGGTTTTGTGCTGGGGCCTAGGGTGATGGTTAATTTATACACCTGTAATTTACTACCACGTACATCTAGGTTCTCCCTGTTAATCTTTAGTAAAAAATATTTCTAGCAAATGGTGTTTTACCACAAATGCATGGGTTTTGATCTAATTTATAGCAACTTGTTTGTTAAATCTGATATTGATGACAAGGCCAGATAGACTATAACTTAAAATATACTTTCAGAAAAATGTAGCTTTGGAAAAAGCTCAGATGAATTTTTTGGGGGGGCAAAAAGGGACCTGCATGGACCAGTTGACTATAAACACATGGAAATCTACACTAGTAAGTTTCCACCTGCGTACGTTTATATATTTTTGCGATTCACAAATTTCACTTTCGTTATGCCAGTTAATCTACAGCACCTGTGGATTGTCGGGTACACTTCTACTGCGCTAAACGTATGCATTGTCCACATTGTAGGCTATCGGCCTGAGACAATATTGTGGAAACGTGCATTTCCACAAGCAAATTTGATCCTGATAAACCTGGCCCTGTGATTATGTCCTCATTTTAAATGCCGCTAACCAACTTTCACAATTACTCCAGCATTTATTTTCTCTAAAGATAAGATATCATATATATCAAATTTGATGTGAAAATTACTGAAAATCTCTCGGACTGCTCTCAAACGTCTAACAGCGGCATTGTTGAAGAGCCATGTTACAACCCCTAGACCTTGATTTACGTCTCCAGAATATCAATGGGACTGTCAGATTTTCCACAATCCTAAATTGCTTCTGCAAGCCATGTCAACAGATCCTGATTTTACAGACCTGGGTCTCCTGTGTGTAGGCAGCCAATGACATTATCAACTGTACCAAACAATGCGTAATTGGTACTTTTTAATACTACTTCTAAATCATGACATACACAGTTTAGCATTATGCATCGTTGTAATTAACGAGCTGCATTATTTATGTGTGAGTCAGTGTGCGCAAGTCCGTTGTGCAGTTTCCTCCTGTCCGAAACGCGGAATGTGGTGTTTTTTTCCTGGACAGTGTCAGCCAAGTTTTATATAGTAAAAATCGTGCAGGGGAAAACACAAGGGGTGCGTTAAGTATCGCTCATTATCTGGAATCCCCTGTTTGTTCCCAAATCTGCATTAGCCGCCCTAGTAGAATGAATGCCCATGTGGGTGGTCAAGTCATTTTCACTGAATGTCCTAGTACCTTCTCCTGACCCTTCAGTGGCTTCACCCTGCTGGTCTAAATTAAGTGCAAAACGTATGTGTCCATATTTTACCATCAAAGCAAACATTACCCACAGATTTACCATAAGAATGTTTCTGTATATTGATTAATGCAGAATTTCGTCTATGTCATATTATGACGTAGTGGTTGGAATGATGGTGTAGTTTAGTTAAGGGTATGTGGAATGTTTGGAGGCAGATGGAGCGGAGCTGATGGTGGACGCAGGTGTGTTTCTCACCAGTGGGCCATTGTAACAACACTGATAAATAAACCCACGTTTATTTATATCCAGTGGGCTCCCGCTCGTCTTTTCAATGGCGATCAATGTTGGCCTCAGTGTCGTCCAGCTGTGAGTAACCACTATCTATAGGAGTATTCAGTGTTTATATCAGCTGTGATTTTGTGAAGCTGTTGAGTTTACTTTGGACATTCACCGCTGAATTGCATCAGTCAAAGGTACCTTATTTACTGTGGATTTGTGGTTGCGCTCTCGTATGGATTGTGATGCGTTGACAACTGTCGATATCATTTGAAGATGGTCAACGGTCACGGGAGCCGCGTGTCGACAACAGTGTGGAGCGTGAAAGCAAATTGACATGTCATTCAGCTTCTTGTCTGACGGTGAGCTCTATGCAGGGCTAGGAATCTTCGCTCTGGCACTACGCTTGTGTCGTCATCAGGTTTTGCATGGTAACGATATTGGCTGCAGTCTAGAGTGCATCATTACTTCAGTGTGTTACTACATCACGTCGATTATGTATAAGGCGGCCATCTTAGTTTAAGTTTAGCGCTTTCAGCATTTATATTGTCTTGGCCATAACAACGGAGTTGGATGATTTCTTCAGCAAGTGTAAGTCGGCAAGTCAGTGATTTGCACACCTTTCCTCAGTGAGTCGGTGATTCACACACCTTTTATCTTTGCTTGGTGTAAACCTCATTTTGTGCTTATTCTGTGCATACGGTGTGTTCAGAAGTTATTACTGTGACACACACACATTGGGATAACACCAAAACAAGGTACATTTTCTTTGATATGATATTATATTAGTACATTTGGCTAATATTCTTATAATTCATACATTTGTTTTTTGGGAACTTGGTGGGTGCTTAATATGGCCAATATTAAAATGTACAATCAACCATCTTTATTTCTGCCAGTACCTGGCAAACCTGATTTGGCATGGAAGAAATTGTTGCTATTGATGGTGTAAGTTTTAAACCGGAGAGAAAATTAGCCCTATTATTTGGTTTTCTAGGCAATGCTCCCATTGAGATTTTTGAGAATTTGAAGCCAATATTACCAGCTGAAGGTCAAGATGAGGTATGGAATGTGTTCAAGGAAGCAGTAGCGAGACTTGAGAAACAGTTTGTAGGCACACCAAATGCCATGATCAAAAGACATGCTTTTTTTTTAAAGAAAACAATTTGGAAAAGAATCTGTGGAAGAGTTTGTTGGAGCTCTGAGAGAGCTAGTTGCAAATTGCGAATTTGGGGCTACCGTGGAAACCTATATCAGGGATTAATTTCTGTTCAATTGTGAATCGAAAAAGATTCAGGAGAGATTATTAGCATGTCGTAATCCCACTCTTGATGAGGTTTTGGACATAGCCAAAGGTTTTGAAAGATCTATTCTATCGTTCAAAGCAATAAATGCCACTTTGGCAGGTACTGCTAGTGCACCTGTGTGTGTTGTACAAGTGGTTAAAAGTGTTTAAGCCAGGGGATGGTAAAATTGAAAATAAGGGGAGTAAATTCTATTGTTATAGGTGTGGGTCGAAAATGCATCTTGGTAACAGTCGTGATTGTCCTGCGATTAAAAGGAGATGTAACAAATGCAACAGATTTGGACACTTTCAAAGCGTATGCAGAGGCAGAAAGTCAGGTATGCCTGTGAGTGTCGATACTGTTACTGGGGTCAATGATAGTTTGGAAAATGTGATACTCACTGTGAATGCTTCTCAGGTTTTGTGTGACGTAAACATGGTGGGTAGTGGTTTCACAGCACCTTTCGGGAGTGTACATATTGGGGCAGTCAAATTGGAAGTTATGGCTGATTCAGACACACCAATCACCATTGTATTGGAAATCACTTTTAACAAAAAGAGTCAAGGAATCAAGTTAGAAAAACATGTTGTTAATCTAAAAGCTTTTGGAAATTTTGATATCACCATGCGAGTCTTCTTTGAGGATAATTTAGAGTTTTAGGGGCGTACAATATTCATGAAAATGTATGTTGCACTCCATGGCAAAGACATTGTGGGGTGGTTTGATTTGGGAAAAACTAGGGGTAATATTATGCCCAGGGACTGATACTCCCATTGTCTTGAGGGAGTTGACCTTGAGTAGTTTTGATGTTCAAGGATCTCATTTTCACCAGATCATTTCTAAACATGAGGCAGTATTTTTGGATAAAGTAGGTCAAGTGAAAGGTTTTACTCACAATGTTGAACTTAAAAAGGGTGCAGTACCAGTTCAACACAAGGTTAGGATGGTACCTTTAAGCGTTTGGAAAAAACTGAAGGATCATCTGGATATGGTGTGTGCTGAGGGAATTGTGGAAATAACTGATAGCTCTGAGTGGATTCCCGCTATTGTTTTTTTTTTTTTTTAAAAATGGCAATTTGTGGCGCTGTATTGACTTGAGGCCATTAAATGAAAACATTGTTGTTGACAGTCACCCACTACCATGTATCCAAGAGTTATAGGCAGCTGGTAATGATGCCAAATACATTTCTGCTATTGACCTCAAGTAGGCATATCATCAGGTTACAGGTTACATTGGATGATGCGTCACAAGATCTAACTGCATTTGTGACTCCATTTGGGGTGTATTGATTTTTAAAAAAGGCTGTTGGTTTAGCATCTGCAGCAAGTGTATTCCAGAAACTTATTGATGTGTTATTTATGGGATTGAGTGGAGTGCAAAAATTCCAGGATGATATACTAGTTTTTGCCAAAACTATTGAAGAACATGATGATCTATTAGACAAGTTTCTAGGAACGTTTGAGCACAGGGGCGTGACTGTAATTAAAGACAAATGCAATTTTTTGTGAGAGAGATTGACTATTTAGGTCATAGGATTTCTAGTGAGGGTATTTCTCGAAAAAATAGAACTGGTTGAAACTCTTAGTAATGCAATCAAACCATACAACAAAGACTCTTTGAGATCCTTTTTAGGACTTGGGGAATACTATGCCAGGTTTGTGCATAGATATGCAGTAGTGGTTGAACCATTGGGAAGTCTTCTGAGAAAAGGTGTTCCTTTTGAATGGAATAAGGAGCATGATGAGGCTTTTGAGCGAGTGAAAAGGTTGATTGCACATGTTCCTGCTATGATCCTAGTTGGAAAGCATATGTTACAGTGGATGCTAGTTCCATAGGTTTAGGGGGCTGTTGGTTGATGTCAAGGAAGAGTCATTTCTTTCTTTTCTAGACCAGTCAGGAGTGTGTAGCAGCACTATAGTACTTTTGAGAAAGAGTCTTTTGCCTGTGTGTGCGCAGTGGAGCAGTTTAACATTATTTTGTGGGGAAAGCCTTTTATATTGGTCACTGATTCCAAACCATTGGTTTATATGATGGATGGAGTTAGGTCAGGTAAAGCATCTTCAAGACTTATTAGGCTTATTGCAAGATTGCAAGAGTTTAATTTTGTTATTCAGCATATTTCTGATGGTGAGAACTTTGTTGCTTATTGTCTGTCAAGGTTGCCACCTAAGGATGTTTTGGTAGAGAATTTTTCTGGATCAACATGAATGTGTAGTGGCTGTGGTGGATGTGATGAATCGATGTGAAGGAGACATTACAGAGACAGACTGGCTGGAAAGGTCTAAAGAAGATGAACAGTTGGGAAAGGGTAAATATTGTGTTGCTCATGGTTAGCCTAGTAGAAGTGTTGCACTTCAAAGTTTCGCCCAGGTGCCCAGTGAATTGAGCTTAGAGAATGATATTCTTTCAAGGCATTATTTTTTGTTCCACCGGTTGGACTTAGAAGGAAACTCATTGAGTTATCTCACATGAGATATTCTGGTGTAACTGGCACTATGAAACTTCTTAGGTAGCATTATTAATGGCCAGGGATGGATGCTTGTGTTGAAAGATTTATTGATGCATGTAGTGTTTGGAAGGTAACATGTGAGCCAGTCAATCCTCAGAAGTATCCTTTGTGTCCATATGAAAAGGCTTCCATTGATTTTTCAGGTCCATTTGATATTCTTGGGAAGTGTAGTAGATTTCTAATTGTTCTTATTGATTGTTTTTCTAAATGGATACATCACTCATTTGTAGAAAATCCCACCACTGATGAGGTGATTACATTTTTGGAAAGGAGTTTTCGGATTGAGGGTTTTCCTAAAGTGCTCAGGTAAAACAGAGGTGTGCAATTTGTTTAATCTAAAATGGTACTGTTTCTTACAAAGTGTGGTGTTAGTACTCAGAGAGGCCCGTTGTATTGCCCTAGGGCAAATGGTCAAGTGGAAAGAGCAAATAGATCTATAAAAGAAGACATTCAGATAGCTTTGAGCAGTAGCAAGAATGTTTTTGAGTTTTTGAGGGAAACATGTTGGTAGCATCATAACATGCCACATTCTGCAACAGGAGCGACTCCTTATTTTTTGATGAGGGGAAGGGATAGTCGCACATTTTGTTGACTCCTTCTTTTGGAGATACCAGAAGACATAAAAAGATGGAAGACGTTGTGGAGTTAGCTAGAGGAAATTTGACTAAAGCACATGCAGTAAGCAAGGAGTATCATGATGAAGTGCATAGGGTCAAACACAAGAATGTCAGTGTGGGAGATTGAGGTGCGTATTGTTAAACTAGGTTTGCATCGGAAGGAACTATCTAAATTATCTGGTCCTGTTCTGGTAGAAAGAGCAACTGAAAGTTCAGTTTTATTATGAGAGAAAGGTTGGTGGAATAAAAGTTCCATTGTGGTTTTAAAACCAGGACAGGAGCAAAGTTTGATGTCTCAAGTGAGGAAGATTCATTCTTCAGTATAAAAGTAGGACATGAAAAGAAGAGTTCTTCTCAGAGGGATACTAGAGGGGTAGAGTGTTCTTCTGATCTGTGTGAGGATCTTTTTCAGGAAAATGTGGATGTTCCTAGGGATTTGTCTGAATGTCCTTCTGATCTGTGTGAGGACCTTTCTCAGGAAAGTGGTGAGGTTCCTAAAGATTAGACTGACTCTTGTCAGATTAAAAGAGTTGTCAAAATGCATAAGAAATTCGATTAGAGGATTATGTGTTAGAATAACTTATTTATTGAGCATTTATACTTTTGCTTTTTACCTTATTTTCCTGTTCCCCCTTTTCTTCTTTTAGTTTTGGGTTTCTGAAAAAAAGGGGGGCATGTATTATGTTGATTAATGTAGTATTTTGTCTATGTCATGTTATGACATAGCTTTTGCAATGATGGCGTGGTTTAGTTAAAGGTATGTAGAATATTTGGGTGCAGATGGAGCGAAGTTGATGGTGGACGCATATGTGTTTCTCAGTGGGCCACTGTAACAACACTGATAAATAAACCCATGTTTATTTCTATCCAGCTGGCTCCCTCTCGTCTTTTCAAATTTACATGTGTTTCAGAATTCATGAATTTGCCATGCATTTTGCAAGTCTAAAATATATTGTTTATAGGCGTTAACCAAAGGTACATCTGGAAAACCTAAGTAATTTGTGCCCACTGTTTTCAATCCGATTGACCCACTGGCCTTTTGAACAGCATACCAATCCTTACTAGTGCAAGTACCTATTTTTGCATAGACCCCCACTAAAATGAAAATACTCTCCTGGAATGTGTCGGGATTGAGGTCCAAATTGAACCATGTGAAAAGGGGGATTTCACTGTTCACTTACACATCTGTCTTTCTCAGGAGATATGGGCCTTGTAGCTGGTCCACATAGTGGGCTTCTTGAATTACTGTATAGAAGCTTCTTCTTCAGCAGTGGGCCGTCCATCAGGTGAGCTAAACATTTCGATTAAAACAACCCTGAAATGTAATATCACAAACCTTAATATTAAAACTATTGACATACTAGGGTTAAATATTTCATCACTCAGTGGAGACAACTCAATTTGGTTGTTCAATATATATAACAGGTTTTCAGCTATAAAAAACAGGACTCACCCACTTTGCTTACCTTATATAAGGAGCTGGAACAGGCTAACACCATAAGTCACCTTATTCTTGCAGGTGACCTAAACTTAACATTTGAACCCCTGGATGTCATGCAAAATTTGACTGAGGAAGAAGATGAAGAATTAGCTATTCCCTGAGATATACTGCACAAACAGTCAGGAATTCAAAAGTAGCACAGCAGGTTGCTTCAAAAACACTAAAGTATAGCTTTAGAGCATTTAATGGACGCGCTCCATCTGATAAAGGATCTAGTCACACGTTTGAAAGGGTTTTTATCAGGACTAGGATCGATTATATACTTTTGGATGAATTTCTTTGGCTATATCGTATTGATTTGGCAGTTATTGAACGTCTCAACAGTGACCACAATGCTTTGGCACTAGATATGGCATGAATGCCTATCCTTTCTTTTTGTAATTCCCTGGAAAAGACTGGATTGCCAGTTGTACTCAGTAAGACAAGAGAAGGATAAAAGGGCCTGCTATTGAAAGTAATGAGGATACTTTATCTCATAAATACACCCTTGTAATGCATGCATTATTTGATATTAATAATCTGGTGCAAGATGCTCCAACTGTTGCATGCATCTTTACTAAACTAACAGGAACAAACAAAACGTGTTTCCTTGAAGAGGGAAAGTGGAAGGCAGTTTATTCTAGTGGGGCACTGTGGTGTGACCATCAATGTAAGGAGGCTAGGCAAAGGTTTATGGTTGCCATTAAGGGGGTGGGGGGGCAGCAGGGGTGATATAGTTGAGCAAAGGAAAAAATACAAACCAGCCCCATTGAAAGCTAAAAAGAACTGGAAAGAGAAGCTGTGGCAGGATCTGGCTATGGTAGAACTAATGAAGGATGGCAAGTCATTCTGGCACTTTATAAGTAAAGGAACTCCACACCAGGTCAGGGAGGAAGATTTCCATATTCAACCTCAAACATGGGTAAATCACTTTAGTACTCAGGGCAGGGTGAAACAGTAGAGGGTAGAGGAATAGAAGACCTGATGATTACTGTCAGAAATAGGAAATAAGGGTGTGATAGCAGGATTACCTCCACATCAGATGAGGCACGTGATAGCTTAAAAAAAAAACTCCAGTCTTAGATAAAGTACCAGGAAACCTCTTTTCCTCCAAATCAACTATCTGGGGGTATATATTAAACCAATTTTTCAACACCATTGTAAAAAGGGCAGGTATCCTAGATACTTGGAAGGGTGCCGAAGTGGTACTAATCCATAAGAAGGGAGACAAGGGGGACCCTGCAAATTACAGGCCAATTAGCTAGATTGATTCCTCTCAAAAAACATTCTGCAGACAGCTGCTGATGAGGGTTCAATCATGGAGGGAAGAGGAGCAGGTGTAATCCCCTCTACAAGTGGGCTTTAGGTCCTATACAAGCACTAAGCACTATCGACCAAGTATTCAGATTTCTACTAATATAATGGAAATTTGTGGTCTTAAAGAAAGAGCACATAGATATAGTATTTGTGGATCTCCATGCAGTCTTTGACCTTATTTCCAGAGAGAAGCTATGGGCAGGATTTGAAAACATTAGGATGTCGAATGCCTTCTATATATTACAGGACGACCTGTTTGTAATTCCTCTGCAGCTCCCTGGTGTTGTGAACATTACCCCCTCACCCTTCCACACGCCATGAACCAACGGATGCAACTTGTAATTGATGTACCTTCTGTAACAATGTGTAACTTGTAACCTATGTAACTCTCCTCATGTAAAGCGCTCTGATACCTCCGGGTCTAGCCTGCGCTATATAAAACTGAAGTAAATAAATAAATAACGCAGCTGCATGGTGATAGTTATGCCCAAGTGAGATGAGGAAGAAATGGTGAGATAACTAAGCATATTAGTGTAAATAGAGGAGCCCGACAAGGTTGTGTATTAGCCTCAACTCTATTTACACTATACATTAATTGGCTCCTCAAGACATTATTTGATTGTAATGGTGACCCACTGAAATTGGCAGACACTAGTGTGCCAGCTCAGCTTTTCACAGATGACACATTACAGCTATCAAAGACACTTATGGGGCTGCAAAATTTACATAATCAATATTTATTGGCGTGCAAAAGATATGCTCTGGAAATCAACGTCTCTAAAAAAGTATGACCTTTAACCCACATATGACATTTAGAGGCTGTTAGACCTGGCACCTTGGCGTGGGTCTCCCTTCCACTTTTTGCTGTTGCCTCATGTGTTTTTTCTGGTTATAGATGCTTTGGGCACTGTGCCACTGCTATTCAGTGCCACAGTGCAGTGCTGCCTATGGTAAATTGATGTACTGATTAGTGACACCATGATTGGATTGTTTGATTTACTGCTCAGACCCCAGTACAGTGCACTGAGTGTGCCCAGGGCTTGTAAATCAAGTGCTGCTGGTGGGCTTGCAGCACTGGTTGTGCCACACACAGAAGCAGCCTGTAAAGTGTGTCTCAGGTCTGCAATTGCAGAGCCTATGTGCAGTCTGGTACTGCTATGTTGACTGTGCAAGTGCACCCACTTGCCAGTCCCTAAACCTTCCCTTTTCTGCATATTAGTCACCCCTATGGTAGGGCCAAGGGCAGGGTGCATTGTAAGTAAAAGGTAGGACATGCCCTGATGTGTGTGGCATGTCCTAATAGTGAATTACAGCCATTTTCGTTTTTCACTATTGCAAGGCTACCTGTTCCCCATAGGCCAGAATGGGCAGTTTGTTTATTACATCTTATAATCCTAACTGACTCAGGGCACTAGGTAGAATTTCGAGTTTATTATGCCTGAACTCAGAATGATAAAATACATCTTTTAGTGAAGTTGGTTTTAACATTCTGTGTTTGAAAATACCACTTTTAGAAAGTAGGTATTTTCTTGTCTAACCATCCAAGCCTGCCTCTGCTAGGTTGTGTATTCCTTGTCTAGACTTTGAGTGACAGGAGCTGGGGGATACCAGGAGACAGGATGAGTCAGCACAGGGCTGAATAGAGAGATCTGCATGTAGATGGGTGGGAGGAGTTGTACCTGGGACCTGAATAGGGCTGTGCCTTCCCTCCACAATGCTTGCTCCACCTCCTGTGGTGTGTCTGATGTCCCTGGCATACACTGTGAAAGGAAAGAAGGAGTCTTGTCAACAAAGTGCTCCATGACTGACCAAAACTGGTTTGGACTAGGCAAAGGCCTCTCTGCCTTCAGAGAACAAAGTGAAAATGAGTATAAAAGGGGGGAACCAGACCCCAGAATTTAAGATCGCATTGGGCAACAAGAAGAACCTTTGCTGAGGAGAGGAACCAGAGAAACTGAGGAAGAGACAATCCCTAGCTGAGTGCTGTTTGGGGAATTGCTCTGCAGTGGTTGCCTGACTGCCAAAGAAAGGAAAAAGGACTTTGTGCTACATTTGAATTCAAATTGTGAAGGATCTCCAAGGGCTTGAGATAGAGCTTGTTTCGTGCTGAAGTCTCAGGGACAACAGACTTCACCCACCAGCTCCCCAAGAGTTCTTTTTGAAGTGCATACTGTTGTGTGAGGCTTTCTGAGGGACTGCGTGTCGCAAGAAGCTGGAAGCGCGACTCAAAACGAAGAAGCGTGTCGCCGCCGCAGCCGTTGGCATCGCATCACTGGAGAAGAATGTCGCCGTCGCAGCAGACGCCGTTGCATCACCGGAGAAGCGTGCCGCCACAGCCGCTGTCACCATCGCATCACCCGAAGCGACTCGCATCACCGGAAAAGAGTGTCGCAGTCGCAGCAGACACCGTCGCATCACCGGAGAAGAGTATCGCTACCGCAGCCGCTGTCGTCACATGGCTGAGAAAGCGTGCCGCCGCTGCCGCTGTCGCATCGCATCACCAAGGCGCCCCCCCCCGTCCCTGGAGAAGAGTCCCCCGTCCCTGGAGAAGTGTGTCGCCGTCTCAGCAGACACCGTTGCATCACCAGAGAAGCGTGTCGCAGGGCCTGTCGCGGCTCAGAAGATTCGTTGAGTCGCCACACGGCCGACGGGCATGCACTCATCATTGTCGCATCAAGAAGAAGACACCATTTTTGTTTCATTGCACCAGATCTTCATCGCATCAGGGCGTTGCGGGTCGCACCGCCACGGAAGCGCAGTAAGAAACCGACGCATCACCTTGCCACGCCGATAAGAACCGATGCATTCCCTACGCAGCAGTAGGGAACAGACGCATCACCGTTCTGGCGTGTAAGGAACCAACGCATCACCTTCCCTGCAACACTTTCGTTTTATAGCGTTACGCATCCAAAGGTACATTGAACTTAAAGTGTCGCAAAGTGTCGCATTTACCATCTTAAGAGAACTAAGCTATTTCTACCATTTTTAAAGAACAGTATTGTGGATTTTTGTCATTTTTTTTGGTCTCATGATGTCTATATAAAATACTTATTTTTATACTACAACTTGTGTGGTGTCCATCTGTAGTGTTGTCACTGGGTTACTTTATGTGTTCACAAATGCTTTACACACTGCCTCTGCGATAAGCCTGTCTGCACATGTCAAGCTACCAAGGGGGTGAGCAGGGGTTATTTTAGGAGTGTACCTCCCTTACCCTGGCTAGACGCAAGGGTCCCTATTTGGTCAAAGGTACCTACCTCTGCCAACTAGAGACCCCCAAATCTAACAGAGGCCATGGGCAGCTTACCTGGAACTAGTGAATAACTTTTACTATCTAGGGGTGAGTGCAAACATGCTTACTTGGGTTCCACTGGTAACCAAGAGTCAGTTGGCTCTTCAACACGTAGGTTCAACTATAGAAAAAAGGCAAAAAAATTCAAGTTACAGGTCAATTACACTGGCTATAGATATTTATCAAGCAAGAGGGCTGGGCGCACTGCTATACTGAGCAGAGATCTGGAAACAGAACCACATAGATGGACTTAAGAGAGTAGAGATTAACTTTATAACCTTGGAATGCCTCTTTGATCCCAATGCGCCTTGATCTTCACCTTAGCAATATAGTACACATGGTGGCTTTCAAACCATTGGCCTCCTGGCTCAGGGTCTGGACCAGCAATTCTCCATTACCATTGAGGCAATTGTTTAGGGACGTAAAATTGTTAGATAAAACGGGGCGCCTACCTTGGCTCAGGAACCATATATGTGAATGATGGCTGCACAACAACGATACTAGTGTGCTAACATTGAGGTTTCTAGATTTTAAGGACACTATGATGTTTGAATCCTTTTTAGACATCCAGGCACCGCAGATGGGTAGGTCCCGAGCCCCCCCGCATATTTTAAAGCTCGTCAGCCTAAATACCAGGTCGCTTTGCTGTCATAGTCTCGAGATCTACACTCTACTGCAGGGTGAAGACATTGACATCCTGACCTTGTCCGAGACCTGGATGGGGGATAACTCCATACCAGACATTATTGCTGCTGTCCCTGAAAATTACGATATCCACTGGCAGAATCGCACAGGGAACACCCGAGGGGGAGGGGTGGCTATAATTTTTAAAAAACATCTAGCTGTGACTAAAATACTGGCGGAGTCGGCGGATTTGGCCGACTTACTGGCGATAAAAATCATGTTTGATAACATGTGTGTTACAGTTCTCACAGTCTATCGCCCTCCCAACGCCACCTCAGGGTTTAATGACTCCTTAATGACCTATGTCTCTGACATGTGTTCCAGATATAGAAACGTCATAGCTACAGGAGATTTCAACTTTCACTGGGACAAAGATAGGAAACAGCCAGCGGCCAGTACCCTAGAGACAACCATGTCCTCTCTAGGTTTCAAGCAGCTTGTAAACGCTCCCACCCATATAAAAGGCCACACCCTAGACCTAATATGGACAACAGATCCTAGGGTGGTACTTGCTGGAATCCTCCCGTGTATGTGGTCAGATCACCACCTGATCTACTGTGATATCCCTCTAGGTACCATACTCCCACGCCCAGAACCGGAAACCAGACTGACCCGGCAGTGGAAAAATGTAGACCAACATACACTGACTACATCACTTAGAGGTACTGTCCAGCCAATAATACTTAATAAAGATGTAGATCAGGATTGTAAAAACATGATGGACTATCTGGTAAAGGCCATTGATCAGATAGCCCCTGAGAAACTTCAAACAAAAAATAGTGGGAAAAAGGGAGCCCCTTGGTTCACATCTGCCTTGAGGGACCAAAGGAAGGCCCTGCGTAATATAGAGAGAAACTGGAGGAGAAATAAGGATACAGTTACTTGTGAACAATACAAGACGGCGTTTCGTAGCTACAAAAAATCTATTCGGACAACTAAAGCTGCATTCTATGAGGTCCGTATAAATAGGGCGAACAATGTTCAAAAGGAAACATTTAAAATCCTGAAGGAACTAACAAAAAGAGCCCAGGATGCAGAAAGTAGCATAGACTGCGATACTTTCCAGAAATATTTTCTGGATAAGGTCGATACTATCATGTGCGAAATAAAAAGCATGGGGTGCAGCCCAATTGAGCAGCATATCGCTCTAAATCCAACTGCCAGCTGCCTATCATCATTTCCCCCCATAGATTCACTAACCCTCGAATCATTGATGAGAAAGACAAAATCCGGCTCCCCAGCAGATCCATGCCCTCCAAGTATTTTCTGCCTGGCAGGTCCAATCCTAGAGGACCATATCCTAACTACATTGAATAAATCGCTGAGCACTGGCAGGCTCCCCACTAGCTTCAAGGAAGCTCGTGTAAGACCGTTGCTGAAAAAGGTGGGGGCAGACCCCAATGTCTTAAAAAACTATCGACCCATATCCCAGCTGCCCTTCCTGTCTAAAGTACTTGAGCAACATGTACTAAAATATATGTCAAGCTATCTGGAGTCTAACCATCTACTCCATGAGAGGCAGGCAGGCTTCCGTGCACATCACAGCACCGAGTTGGTCATGCTCTCGGTGCTGGACGATCTCAGAAGGATGGCTGACAGTAAAAGACCGAGCGCCCTGATTTTGTTAGACCTATCAGCGGCGTTCGATACTGTCAGCCATTCCATTCTGTTGAATAGGCTAGCTGGGTTTGGAATTCAGGACTTAGCCCTTCGGTGGCTGGAATCATTTCTATCTGGGAGAACCCAGAGAATCCAGATGGGAGATAATGTATCAGGAGTGGGAAGTCTGACTTGCGGCGTCCCCCAGGGTTCAGCTCTATCCCCACTCCTGTTCAACATATATCTACAGCCCCTGATTCATACACTAGCGGGGATGGGCTGCCGGGTGTTCAACTATGCCGACGACACACAGTTGCTGCTGGGCATAGGTGACACAGCACAAGCCCAGTCCCACGCTCAGGACATTCTTAGATACACGGTCAACTGGATGTCCACCAACCAGCTTAAAATTAACCCCGAAAAGACAGAGGTGCTGGTAGTACCATCCAAGTGCTCCTCCTGGAGTGATGTGTACTGGCCCCAGGAGCTGGGCCCAACTCCACAGCCAGCAGCCACGGTAAAAAGTCTGGGTATTAAATTGGACAGTGCCCTCTCAATGACCAACCAGGTTTCTACCGTGGTTGGCACCTGTACAGGTCTTCTAAGACAGTTGCGCAAATTAGTCCCTCTCCTCTCCCAATCGATGCTACGCACTGTGGTCTCAGCCACCATAGTATCTAGACTTGACTATGGCAATGCGCTCTACTTGGGCCTGCCAAAAATGCTGACAAACAGACTTCAGGTAGTCCTAAATGACGCCGCAAGACTTATCTTTAACCTTCCGCGGAGAACGCACGCCTCTCCACTACTAAAAAGTCTACATTGGCTGCCAATTGGACAGAGGTCCGTTTTTAAAAGCCTTTGTATAGCCCACAAAGCCATCTATGGGAAGGCCCCGACCTATATCAAGGAGCGGATCGAGATATATAGGCCGGAAAGAAATCTCAGGTCCGCTGATGCCAATCTCCTTGTATGTCCTCGTTTTAAACTGTCCACAATGGGAGGGAGATCCTTTTCGGTTTTACTACCGAACCTCTGGAACGCCCTGCCTGAGACACTCCGAAAGGAGGGAAATCTACTCCGTTTCAGGAAAGCCTTGAAGACAAATTTGTTCAGAACAGCACTCAGCTCAGCCTAAGTACTCCCCCTTTTCGATATCCCGGATGTTATGTTCTGTGGTCAAAGCGCCCTGAGACCTGCAGGTGACCCAGGCGCTATACAAACCCACTATAACAATAACAATAACAATAACATAATTGAACCACCGCAAGGCAGATCTATTTTCTTAGAATTCAGGTATGGAATTCTGCCAGTAAATAAATTCTGTAGCAGATGGAAGAATTATCACACCTAATGATCATACCCTGCTTACGAGGAGAGTGCTGAAACAGAAGAACACTTTATCTTTTTTTTGACCTGCGCATTCCTCATACAGGAGGACATTAATAGTCCCAATATGCCACACTTTATCTACTTCACATTCGAGGGAAGCCATTAGGATACGGAGAATTGATAATACGGAATGGCTAGTTTTTGCTTTTTTCTAGATACTTATTGTATGCTTGCCGATTGAGATGCAAAATAATGAAGCAGGACTCAAGACTTTGAAAAGTATATTAAGTATGTATATGTAAATGTATATTTAGTATGTTTTAGGGTAGATTCAACCAGGGTGGAACCTTTAGGAACAAGGCCTCAAGGAAATAACTGAACTTTATGACACTTTATTGTAAAATGCACCTTATTGTACAAGCATTTTAAGTTAACTAATCTGCAGTTTTATCCTTTTGTGTACAACAGAACCATGAGTGTTGCATTTGAGTGGTCTTTTTCTTGCGTTATGCCTATGTGTTGCAGTACAAGTATTTGGCATATATAATTCTTTTTTTATATATAAATCAATGCTTCTATTGTGTTTTTTTGCTATAACGCACATTGGCTGACCTATTCACGACTGTGAAGTGCACCACCATGAAATAGCTTCCAAAATTATATAGTCCATCCGGTCAGTTAGTATCCAAAATATTCTTTAATCTTCACATGAATTTCGTAAAAACAGCCAACGCGTTTCGTCCATCACCTGTGGAATTCATGAGGGCGTATTTGTTAATAGTATCCCTCCGTGGTTAATAACATCAGTGCCAACACTGTTATTATTCAGATTGTTGGCCCTACTTTTGTGTGCCCAATACCTCCAAAGTCCAGGGTCAGGTTAAATGTCACTTTATTTAGTGATACTGCAACAGTGCCTTGATAAACCCCAGTTGCAGCTACGGTAGTCGGCGTCTCTTCTGTGTCTCTCACACGACCACCATAGCTGCAACTGGGGTTTATCAAGGCACTGTTGCAGTATCAATAAATAAAGTGACATTCAACCTGACCCTGGACTTTGGAAGGATTGGGCACACGAAAGGAGGGCCAACCATCTGAATAATAACAGTGTTGGCACTGATGTTATTAACCACAGAGGAATACTATTAACAAATACGCCCTGATGAAGTCCACAGGTGATGGATGAAACGCGTTGGCTGTTTTTACAACATTCATGTGAAGATTAAAGAATATATTTGATACTAACTGACCAAATGGACTATATCATTTTGGAAGCTATTTCATGGTGGTGCACTTCACAGTCGTGAATGAACTAAATTTGGTCCTTGGGATCACTCTCGGGAAACAGCAGGAGTAGTGTATGTGCACGCCAAACAGTTGCAAATTTCTGTACTTTGGACAAACAGTGGGGGAACGCTGAGGGACGTGTGGTTGCTCCACAGGCTTGCTGTTTCAATTTTGTTGTTATTGGGCGGTCTTAATAGTAATTTCTAGAATTTAGTTGCTCAGAATCGTTGACACTTTAATGAACGAGCACCTTTTAAGATCATGCTCTTTTCACCTGCTCCCAGTATAGAAAAGAGTAAAGTAAATGTTTATACTAATTACTATTAAGTGAATAACAGTGATAGGTAGGGCTCTACCCTTTATACTGCATTGAGTAGGACTATTGATCTACTTGCATTCTTTATATTAGAATAACTGTCTGTCACATATGTTTTGTATCTAGAGGCATAAATGTGATCATAATATTTTGACTCTGACGACCTTAGTAGCTAATCCAATTGTAATGTAGGAATTTGTTTTTAAGAATGTTATTGTTATTTAATGTTCATTAAAAATGTTCATGCTTTCATTTTTTATTTGAAACCGAATGAAGATTAAAATCAACAGCATACCACCCTATGGAAGACTATGTGTTTTTTAACACTATTTAGAATCACAGATTGCCAGTACAGTTCCAGGAATAATGTAATACATTCCGCAGCTCAATTAGACGGTGACATTTTCAGCTGTAAAACAATGCGCATGCAGGTCTGCTTATTCTAAATTTAGGCATTTATTTTATTATTCTTCACACATGTATAAATACGTGCACTCTTTCATAAAGTGAAAAACAACTTTCGGTTGCACCACGTGCTTTTTTTTAACAAAAGGTCAAAATGTTAAAAAGCATCTGTCAAGCAAGTTAAAAATAAAACTGAAATAAAGAGGATAGGCAGAACAGCTATTCGGTTCTGGGAACTGCAGGAGTGAGATGGAAAGAAGAGGAAACACATTTACATCACCGAGTGACCTGAAATAGCTTTATCTGTTCAGCCAATGCACGGTGAGCTTCCTGATCAACACGCGCCACGCTGCCAACCTACTATTTGAGTGCCACTTTAGGGGTCACAAGTTTATGTCCTGCTAAAAAAGAAAGCATAACATTTCGACATCAAAATTAGGTTTTATGATGTACATCCTTTTTAACTGAATATATGGAATAGTAAACGAGAGCATTAGCAAAGAAGTTTGAAGACACTTGAATAAAAAAAAACTGAAGCTTGGTTCTTACTTTTATAGTCGAGGTAACGGTACATAATGACCTTAAGAAACCTGGAAGGTGGTTCAAAGGCGTGTCCCCATTCCAAGAATACAGCACCACATAAAGAGACCGCCATTCTAGGCCGTTTGGGTCGTTGTTATTTGGGTGCAATACTTTCAAGCATTACTTAACTGTTGTCGAAAACACAGGGCCACCTTTAAACACATAGATAGGCAGACATACCAGGAACAAGTTACCGCGAGCAAAACCCTGCCAGAACCCAGAGTCAATAAGAGAGCTAATTAGCAAATCAATGACAGACGCTGGGGGCAAAATCCAGTAGATCTATTTTACATGCCGACTACTTCCACCCTGTGGCAAATTAATAATGTGTGCTAGTAACCACGGGGCAGGTTAGAATTACGCTTCTTATTTTAGGCACTCAACACACAGAGTATTACTTATACAGTTGTAATATTTTTTAATATACCTCATATACAGGCTCAGAAAATCGGGATGTTTGTATCCACAAATGTGACTTAAGATGGCAGAAAGGGTTAGTAAAGAAGGGGACGAAAGTAATGTCACAGGGATAAAAGAAGGTAAAAAGGTTGCAAGTGGGTCCCGCAGGGCTGGAATAGAAAAAGCCCCGCCTACCCCCGGGTTGCCACACGTTCAGTTGTGGATTTACCGCCCATCTTAAAGCCCTCAATATCACCACTGGCAAAGCCAATAGATCTAAACTTTGTGTGATTAAATGAATGTGCTTCTTCATTGATTAGCGATTTTGGATGATTGTGAAAATGAGTTAAAGGGTGGATGAATGGATGGAAAAGTGAGTGTAGGAATGAACGGGTTATTGAGTCAGTGCATGGATCGATACGTGAGTTACTGTATAAATGAATAAATGGGACGACGGAGTATCTGGGTGATGAATGAATGGATGAGTGAATAAATGGTCAGATGAATAAACAGGAGTGTTTATTTAGAAAGAAGTAGTCGCACAAAGGCTTGAATCAATTCGGAAAAGACAGAACTATTAGATGTAGCCCAAGTTAGTTTTGAATCTCAGATTAGCACCAAGTTGGTCATGACATCTGTTGTGGGTGACTTAATAATGCGCGGGCGACGGGAGATCGGGTAAACCACCTGAAACATCACGTTTACCTTGCGAGTGAGTTACCCACTTCAGAAAGTTCCACATCAAGTGATACAGGGAACGCATCTGTGCTCAGGGACTCTGTCTACATGTTGGACACCAACCTTCCCCAGTAGTCTTCTCCTTAGAGGAAACCGAACGTGCTGTGGCATTATTTAAGCACTGGAGAGGTCCGGGCCTTGACAAGATTCCTGCAGATGTCTTTAAATCAGACATCACTGTCTGGGTCCCTATGTTAATGTTGTTACAAATTCTATCTTAATAGAAGGGCTAATCACAACATTTTGTAGGGGTGCGGAGATTGTACCAATTTTAATGAAAGGGGATTCCAGCATACCCTCTAATTACCGGCCAATAAACCTAATTGATAATCTGCAAAAGGTCTTCTGCAAGCAGGTCCTTAAGCGATTTCTGAATTGGTACGAGGATAACCATATCCGTTCAAATCTGCAAGTAGGATTTAGGTAGAAGACCAGCGCCGTCAACCAGGCATTTAGTTACCTCCTTGTCAAATGGAGGATGGTGGACCTGGCATAGGGTGAACTTTTTGTGGCATTCATTGACCCTCGCACCGCAATCGAACTGGTTCCCAGAGGGAAATTGTGGGAGGTACTCAATGGGATAGGGATCCATCCAAATCTTCTGCATATAATTCAAATACTCCACGAAGGGAATTACATTAAAGTTAGGTGTGGCACGAATGGAGAACTAACTGAGGTCTTTCCGGTAGATCAAGGCATGCACCAGGGCTGCGTTCTTGTGCCAACCCACTTTCTCCTCTCTATGAACAATTGTATTGCCTATCTACAGAACTGTGTCAACGATGCGCCCACCCTGGCTGGTGAAAAAATCCTGGCGCTCCATTTCGTTGACGACAAGCTTTTCTTGTCCAAGACTAGGAGAGGTCTGCAAAATCTGATAGATAGGTTTAATCAGTTTTGTGGAGAGTATGGCCTCGAAATCACCACTTCCAAAACCAAATACATGACCTATTCGAAGAGAGCTAGGGTGAGAGAGGTCCTCAAGGTGTGAATTTACTAACAGTTCCTGGATTGATCTGGGTTTGGAGAAATTCTGGAAAGAGCCTCGTTCCATTTGCCCAGGTGATGCATTAAAAGTTAAAAAAATTGGTCCAGGAAAAAGCTATTCATTGCAGGTAGCATCAAACCCATATAGGCAGCCTAACAAGTGCCTTCTTACTTCACAAATCTGTAAGGAAGGCTGTCGGTATAATAGAGTAAAATTAAATTAACAAAATGATGCCAAAACCATAAAAATCCAATAAGAGTGACCGCAAATATGAATTTTTGAAATATTAAGTGACACTAAAGACGAAAAACAAAATGCACTATTGATAGTCTATGGAAGCTATAGACGGGGGCCTGACACTATTTGTGGCCAAATAGCGAATACCCTAGGCGAATACAACAAGTGAATTGGTCCCAGTGAATGTAGGGAAATCAAAAAGTTTGAAAAAGTTTTTAAGTCCCAACACATAAGATTTTTTTTCACTTTTTGAGGATAAAAATCCTCTTTCAGCATGCCAAAGCTGAAACTGTAGCCACCGCTGTGGTACCACTGGTCAGACCCTGAAAGCGGATTGGTTCCTCTAATGCTCTGGAGCTTTTCAGTTTTTGTCGAAAAATCTTCCAAGGCCAAATGAATTTTTTCGGAGGTGCAAAGATCTCCGCATGGGACAAAGCTGGCACTGTGGAACTACAGGTTGGATCCTTTTCACAGTGGATACTGATGAGGCTCTGGAGCAAAAGTTTCCAAACTTTCTTATGGTGCCAAACAACAACATGCGTACACTTCAATGGCTAATAATAACAGGATTAGGGAGTGTAGAGGAAAAAAACCCTACACGGGCTCTAGAGGTGGATACGTCCTCCACTCTGAATTAGTTACCAAACATAAGGATCCATCTCTTGGAGAAAAACAAAAACTTGAGTTCAAAAAAACTGAGATAGATGGGTGTGCGTGTCCCACAATGGTTGGACACACACAGAGTTGTTTAAACACCCCTCACACACCAAGAATGACCCATGGTGTCATGCTTCATCATAGGGGTCTTCCCGCCCCGCTGCGGGACGGGGCGTGCTACGACCTGCGACTACGCGGGAGCACTGATAATAAAGTGCTATGTGTGATGCAAAGGGAGGGTCTGGGGTAAGTGTAATGTGAGATTAAATAGGACCTGGCCCCTTAAGACAAAAAACTTTAATATGTCAAGGGGGCTGGTACTAGTAAAAAGGTGATGCAATGATTTCCTACTCAATGTGTGGTTACTCCTAATATGTCGTCAACATGTTTCGATGCAAAAGCATCTTCATCAGGACAGGGCTAAGATCCCTCCTATGTGGAAAGCATGTACTTATGAAAATACTATAAACATAAGTGAAAAATGCAACTAGTCATGCATAAATATACAATACCTAATAGTATGCATATATGTTCTGTAGAGGAAAAAAGAAAGAAAAAAAGGACAAGGACTTGTTTAGTGTCCCAGGAAGTAAAAACATTATACCTGCAAACATAAGAAGTGCGCCACAAATGTGACAAAAACGTGATTGTTAGCCATAGATCTTAATATTGCAGAAAAAGGTGCGGTGACCTATAAGGGAATAGAGACAATACAAGACACTACAAACAGATAACAAAAAACACACACTCTATAAAATGCGTGGACTATTTTCTAAAATAGAGATAGACACAGTGATAACACGAATCCATACTTAGGTGTATGTGAGGTTTCGCCTCATGAACCTTGAGAACGGGTGGAGAAAGCAAGGAGCCTCAATGCTAAATGAAAAAGCAAAAAAGGAAAACGGAGAAGGAGAAGTAGCTGTTATCTCCAGAATGTAACTTGAAAAATGAAAGGCTGCGTCGGTATCCTCGAACAGCTGTGCCGTACTCACGTGCCCCAGTACTGCTACTCGCTCAATGTGTAACCATCCCGCGGTTCCGCTGATATGCGGGACACTGTCTAATGTGCTCTATTTAAGTAAATCTAGCCACTGCTAAATTGCGGGGAATTCGCTTCACCTTGTATGCTGCAATGGCTTCCGGGTGAGAGGCTAATGGGAGACTAGACCGGGGAAAATCAAAATCTTCCGGAAACCGGAAGAGAGGTCCCGTGGTGGGTTTTTTGGAAAGGCAGTTCCGGATTAATAATAAAATACCGTAAGCAGAGTTACTCATATGATACAGAGTCTCCGATGTCACTAACTGGGTAAAAGAGCATGTGCACGAGTAAAAAATAACACACACATGTCACCCCTTACGCACCATATCCGTCCAGAGGTACGTTCCCAACTGTTGTTTTTAAACAAAGGGTAATAGCGAGCAGTAATGCTGAAGGCTCAAGGTGTTTTGAATGAGAAAAGATTAAATAGTTATATTTAAGGTTAATAGCGAGCAATAATGCTAAAGGCTCAAGGTGTTTAGAATGAAAAAATAGTTATATGGGGAGATAGTCACAACAAAAGCTCATAAATAGAGACTGGTGGATCGCGTAAAGACGATTATTATAAATAATGAGTGGGATTGATTCTATTTACAAAATAAGACAGGCGAACAGGGACACCTGCTCTGAATATCCTAATGGTCACTTAAAAGAACCCAAAACCCACTGCTGTACAAAGATTGGTGGAGGCAGGCAACATTACTGAGAATTGTATGTTACATTGGAACAAAAAGATGGTCGCTGTTTCTGATTAGGTAGGTCATACAGAAAAGAGATACAAAAAAATGACATGTCACATTTGTGGCACACTTCTTATGTTTGCAGGTATAATGTTTTTACTTCCTGGGACACTAAACAAGTCCTTGTCCTTTTTTTCTTTCTTTTTTCCTCTACAGAACATATATGCATTCTATTAGGTATTGTATATTTATGCATGACTAGTTGCATTTTTCACTTATGTTTATAGTATTTTCATAAGTACATGCTTTCCAAATAGGAGGGATCTTAGCCCTGTCCTGATGAAGATGCTTTTGCATCGAAACATGTTGACGACATATTAGGAGTAACCACACATTGAGTAGGAAATCTCCGCATCACCTTTTTACTAGTACCAGCCCCCTTGACATATTAAAATTTTTTGTCTTAAGGGGCCAGGTCCTTTTTAATCTCACATTACACTTACCCCAGACCCTCCCTTTGCATCACACATAGCACTTTATTATCAGTGCTCCCGCGTAGTCGCAGGTCGTAGCACGCCCCGTCCCGCAGCGGAGCGGGAAGACCCCTATGATGAAGCATGACACCATGGGTCATTCTTGGTGTGTGAGGGGTGTTTAAACAACTCTGTGTGTGTCTGTGTGTGTCCAACCATTGTGGGACACGCACACCCATTTATCTCAGTTTTTTGAACCCAGGTTTTTATTTTTCTCCAAGAGATGGATCCTTACACTTCAATGGCACCAGGTTCTCAGATAAGGCAAATGGCCTGTTGAAGGTTGTAGTGGCCATGTAGCCACCCAGGAGGTCAATCTGACACTTAGAGGCCACGTCTTGGTACTGGGTACAAGAGGGAGCACGACAAGTCCTTTAGGGCCCCTCTCAGGTCACAGATAACAGGTCCAGTCTCTTCTGTTCATCTGCCGTTCCAGAAAGTGTTATGCTGGGGAGCCACATTTCTGCCTGGCACGAGCTAATGGGTGCAGATGCCTCCCTGGCCCTCCCTAAGCATTGGGGTGAACGTTACAAGGGGTAACCATACCTACTTAATAGTTCCCATTTCTCTTATTGTAAACAGGCCCAAAATGCCATGTTTCAGGGTATTTTCAAAATGGCGTAAGGCTTCAACAAAACTAAACTTGGGCACTGAGGGTTGTGGGTGTGTAGTGGAGTGCACTTTTATAATCACCAGTGTCCTCCCACATCTAACACTAAAATCCAATTTGAAGCAGGCCATGTACCAACAGCAAAATAGGAGACCAAAGTCTCGTAGCGAAAAGGCAGGGTCCTACGGCACCCAGAAAGGGGATACACAAGAACTGTCTTGGCATCGTGACTTCTTCCTTTCAAGTGCACCAAGTGTTACAGGTGGCTCAAAAATATTTGTCAGTCAGAATTTGACACTATGCCCACAGCCCCCACTTTGAAGATTCTGCAGAGCGCAGAGAAGTCATCCCTGCTCATTCAAGTCAACATATTGTTTAGCTCCTGGGAGTAATTTCACAGGGTCATCACAGGCTGGCAAAGCGTTACTTTTTAAAAGTGACTTTTCCTTAATATTTATTAAACATCTGCATTCACCATTGGATTTTAGTTTTTCATAACCATTATAAAAGTGATATAATTATTTTTCCAGCTGGTCCCATTCCCAGGCAGGCAGTATTAGTGTTTTATTTTACACTCTCCATAGGGCATCTAGGCTTGCACAGTGAGAAAGGTTTTCTGGGCCTTGTAACTGTAGGAAAATAGTAATTTTACCAGTCCCACTATTTCCACATGGTAAGGACCACCACCATTTACATGCTCATATTTCTTAGGTTGCCTCCTCTTTTAACACAGAATGACTTTTGACATACATTTCTGTGCCTGACAATGCGGAATAACATTCTCTGAATTGGCATTGCTTACAATTCTTCTTCGTAGGTACCCCATCACAACACCTGAACATTCAGTACAAGGGATAAAGTTCACTACGCAAATGTCATTATTGTGATTGTCCGGTAGGCAACAAAGCTATCAAACTAGAAAAAAACAATTGTGGCCTGACGGGGTTGCAACATAGCTACATGGATGCTGTTTATTATATATACACATAACTACTTCATTGTTTAAGGAGAGGAGCACTCAGCTGACACTGCAAGGTCACTGCATGCTGGAATCCAGCTCAGTTAATTAATGTTAACCAGCACGAGGGATGTTCAGCTCTACACCAAGATAGACAGCCTGATGACACTTACCCGCAGGTAATGGGGAGTTATCCCTCCAAGTAGGGATTTGGCAGATCACCCACCCTAGGCAAGACTAGGTTGGGGCGTTTTAGGTAGTAGTACACTATACACAGTCTGCATATATTCCCTGGTATAGCAAAATAGTGGAATCGTTTATCCTTTTCACTGTTCTCATAATGCTAATTACGCTATTCTGTTTCATAATACTGAATATCGTAGTGCATATTTTTTATACAAGACTCACAATTCATAAATAAACATTAAAATGCCTTGGTGAGTATTTCTTTTGTATTTCTTTGGGTACATATGTGAGTCCAAACAAAAGGGTTCTAGATCTGTTACCAAAATTTCCATGGGAGATCGAGGTTTGCATGTTTTGAGATTGCACACACATTTGTTCATCTATAAGGTTAGGGGTCCAGATGGTGCTCTGTGGCTAGCAGGGATGCAGGTCAACATATCCTGAGGGTGTGCATGGAATCAGTCTGGCACAATCCTGATGTTTATGTTGTCCAACAAATGCACAGTTTTAACGGAGAAGTACAAATTGTAACACATGGCCAGCCAATGTTCTAGAGTGGGCTCTTATTAAGTGGATCACCTGAGTAGTTTTCTTTTGTGTACGTCCGTAGTGTTAGGGAAAAATCCTCCTCAGCTTAGTAGGTAACCATATGTATTGGCTGTAGGTTGTTCAAGCTTGAACTTTTCAAAGTATCTCCCCGTAGTGGTACTCTCTCTAAATTCAACACATTATTATGGCTGTACCGGCAGTACTAAACATACCTGAAAACTGCAGACATGCAGTTACTCAAAAGCTGCTACAAAACGATCTTACACTTGAGGGTGGGGGCATACTTTCGTGGTTGAGGCACACAAAGCATTTAGGACAGAGTCCTTTTTTTTATAGGTTGTACTCCCAGCAGCAAATGACCGCTCACAACTGTTTCACACTCACACTGCAACTGACGTTCCAAGAAACTATACAGTTTGTGAAGCTTAAGAAATACCATTAACTTACCAAGAACATTAAAATTTGGTTTGAAGGTACTCTACCACACACTATTGAAGTTAGTCTAGGTCCCCTTTGCAATGAAGGCACAACATGGTCAGACTTAGCTGGCCACACACCACACCCAAAAGTAGCTAATTTGTCCACAGCACAGTTGCAAAGCCTATATACGAGTCTAGTCAGAATATATAGATGTCTGACACAGTTTGTCATGTGAACAATGACAGTTAATCCTGTAAGGACTGCTCAAGCTGCACAACCACAATTGGTTACACCAGGCATTAGTCCACAGACTATCAAACCTGTTATGAGTAAAATTACCACCAGACTGAAGGAAATTCCATTCCGGATGGCTCAATAAACAAATCAGCTCGAAGTAGTGTTTCCCCATATGGGACCCAAGGAAAAACATAGAATTCCTACCATATGCTTGTCAATGGGGATGGCTCCCCCTGTGGATGACTGCGCAACTTGGAGCACAGTCATGGCTGCAGTATATGCCAGATCCCATGGTACACCCTCATTAGCTGTTTTGCCAGAGGTGCTCAAACAGATCCAAAATGAGTATGGGGCAGCCCATGCTCTGGATTTGGGGATGAAACTGATGGGCAAATTTGCCATTATGTTAAGTAACATGAATGGGGAAGCAGCAGCATTGGCTATATGCCAGTGACTCACTGATTTGGCTCTGGGACAGCAGGAGCGCAAATTACCAAACAATATTGAAGAAACCTATGCATCTATAGGCAGAGATAATTTGGGAGCTAGACTTGCAAAACCTAAAATTAAGAGTAATTCTGAAAAGGATAACTCTAAGCATGTGCCCGAATCTTGTGTCAAGAAGAAGTGGGAAAATAAGAAACATAAAGAAAAGGCTAAGTCACTGGGCAGGTCTCCTCAACAGGAGGCCACTGAGAAGCACTATAATGTACATAAACGTGATAATATTACGGCACCTCACAGGTATCAGGATACCGCTACACGTTCATCTTGTTCATTGCAGGATACATCTAAGAAACGATTGGTGAGAGGTAGGCTGTTAGAGCGCAGATCAGAGGAGTACGTGAAACCGAAGAAGGACTCAACACTTTTCTAACTACATATTAGAAAAGGAAGACAAACTTAAACAGTCAAAACCTCAATTCAAAAAGAAGGTGGTAGCTGGACTGAAAGGCAAGCATGCCATGGATATTGAGGACACTGCTTTTGAGGGGGGAGTGGGCTTTGACCATGCTGGACAGTGCAGCAGAAGTCACAATAGTTTGTCGGAACCTGATGGTTTGTCTTGTGGCAGTAGCGTTGAGTGACTATATACAGGTGGAAACACAGTATACTAGTGTAAGTATCCTGCATTGACTATATGAGATGCCACTCCATTTGGAGGGGGACATACGGAGACACTTTAATGTTCTTTTTTGGGAGAACTTGTCATTCGGCAATGATATTCTCTTGGCCAAAAAGGATTGGCCACTTTAATTTGTGATGGATTTCCCAGAGGGAGAAATGGTAATTTTACTTGCTTTTTCCAACCTCGTTCCATAATCAGTAAAACATTCACACACCAAGGAGTGGGCATTAGTGCTGGGTACTGCGTTATGACACAACCATGTGGAATAGGGTGATGGTTTTCCTTATCATGTAATACCAGTGAGGTCACACCCACAACCTCAAAGACAATACTCCAGCAAAAATGAGGCTAAAAAACAGCTTAGAGAGATTCTCACACAGCTTGAATACCACGGTGTAACAGAAAATTGCACCTCTAGCATGAAAAAACCCTTGTTTACAGTAATGAAACCAGATCATTCATATCGTCAAGTATTGGATTACAGACATCTAAACACAGCTACACATACATTCACAGTACAAAACACGCACAGCGCAGCACTCATGAACAATATAGTGCGGAAAACAAAAAAAAAAAACTAGAAATCTCGAATTGATTTGTCTGCCTAAATATAGCACAAGAAAGCAGTAACTAGACCGCATTTAGTGTGTTGGGTTCTGGAAAACAGTTCTATTGGTTTCCCCAGGGGTATAGGAACAGCCCAGGGCTGTTTTTAGCCCGGGTTACAGAACTTTTACAAGAATTTGACAACCAGGCATTGTCCTATGTCGATAACATATACTTAACAGATGATGACCTTACCACACGCTTGACAAGAGTAGATCGCATAGTTCTGGGATTTGCTCACTTGGGCTACAAATTCAACTTCAAACATTCAAAAATGACCCACCTCAATGTCATGTGTCTGGGATACGCATTGTCAAGTGAAAGCAAAAGCCTTGCAATGCACTTCTTAGAGAAGTGTAATCTCTAACAACCACCAAACACATTGAAGGCACTTCAATCCATATTGGAATTCCTAGATTTTGGCAGAATTTACATTCCAATTACGCAGAATGGGACTTGATTCATCAAGACTTTTCAAACACACATTGGACACCTGAACACACACAGATTATACATTCAGTACAAGCTGACATGCTAGCTTCAAAACACTTACACACAAGTGTAAATATAACAAACCTAGTGATCCGTATAATTGTGGGTGCATTAAGATATACCTATGTACATTCAACAAGGGAGACACTGTACCAATTATATAAAAATTACATTTTCATCAATGCTGAGATGCGTTTTGCACCATCAGAAAAGATTCTTACATACAGACTGCTGTAGTGAGAGAGAGTATTTGCTCAGGGGAAATAAATAATTGTTGTGACTCCAGTACCTGGCTTTAGAGGCTGTCAAGCAAGTCAGCATTCCTAGAGCTAAGGCTTTTCATGTGTGATATATAAGGTGGGCCAATACTCTCACCACAACAGATGTACACTACAGATTTGACTCTTCACTATAAACACAAGCATATCTTCAATACAAAAATGAATTCCCTCTGCCTAATGAAGTCCTGCCTCTTAATCAGAATGATTATATCATCTATACTGATGGTTCTGCACAGCCAGCCATAGGGACAAAACACCAATACTCAGCAGCGTGCGCAGCTGTTAAAGGTAGAATGCAGGACAGTAAATACCACCCTGAAAAGACTTACACGCAGTCATAGGTGATTGCACAGTGCAGCTGGCGGAACTCAGAGCTCTAATTTTGGCACTGGAGAATACGGATCACAGAGTCCCCAAACTGATAGTGATTCATATTATTGTGTCCCATCGTACGAGTATCTATACTACTAGAATAAGAATGGATTTAGAGATTCCAAAGCATACACCATAGAGCACAAAGTGCTTTGGGTACAGGTGGCTAAGCAGATAAAATGCTTGCCATGGACTCGGGTGATTCACACCTTGAATTCATCAATGTGTTGGAATACACGTTGCCGGGAATTCCCTGGCTGACGAAGCTGCAATGGCCTCAGTGCAAACTGCTGCTGTCACTGCGATTATTTGTTCCAGTACAAGAATAGCTAGAGACATTATCATGGCTGTCAACACTGCACATGATAACACCCACTTGCCGAAAGGCATTCCAGCAAATTACTCCTGCCAGTTAAGTCAGCAAAACATACCATTTCCTCATATCACCAGAGTGAGTGATAGAGTAATACTAAATTCATATAGCAGGTTAGGTTTAATCCTAGCAGCACATTAGGGCCTAGCATCCACGCATGCAGAGGTGGTGGCTATAATTTGACTAATGCAGCAACTTGGTGGCCAGATCTTTATAAACAGACTAAGGACTTTGCCCTTAAATGTGACATCTACCAGTAGATGATGGGTTCTACCTTAGCACATCTACCACAGACACCTCTATTGATCTCAAACAAGCCATTCGCTTGTGTTTGTCTTGAACACTGTGGCCCCTTATAATCAGATGAGACTTACCAATATGTCTTGGTTAAGTGGATTCCTGCTCTCCGTTCCTATGGGTTTGCCACGGTGATTGGCTGAAGCCCAAACTGTTATAAAAGTTCTGTGGGTCTTTATCTGGACATGCGCAGTTGGCACATTCCATTCAGACGAGGGGTACGTGTTCGCCTCTAAGGCTTACAAAGGCACCATAGGAACATTGGGTGTGACCATGCAGTACTCCCCCCCTTCCATCCTGAGGGAAATGCTGTAGTGGAAAGGAAGAACTGAGTCTTAAAGCAGTCTTTGACACTGATTAGGCTCAGGTCACAGCAGGGTCCATCACCTATATGGGGTCCAGAGAGCCATCATCAATCCTCCTAGGATATCCCTGGGTGGTCAGGTTCCCTATGAGATCCTGTTTGGGGTTAAGATGTGGATACCTGACCTCGGCAGTCCCAACACAGCAGCGGCAGAAAACCTTTTTCCATCAATAAACGTTTGGCTGTTTTACAGGATCTGAATAGCTTATGAGATGCACAGAGCAATGTCCAAGTAAAATGACCCACCACTGGATAAATGAAGGAAGCACCAACAACTCCTGCTTGGATCCCCAAGATCAGTGGCCATGTCCAAGAGAAAATAGTGGGCAAGAAAGAGTTTGGGCTATCTTACTTGTCCAAAACTGAACTTTTACCGCTTCTTGTTGGTTGCAGAAACAAGAGATTTGTGGCAGTAGATCTCATCAAACAGCATCATGTGGCCGGTTCTACACAGTAGGCCACGTGAGATCCTGAGTAGTTAGGGATCTCCTCTCACTACTATACAGGAGGTCCCATTGGAAGCTTTGATCAGCGATGAAGCTTCTACTCTTCGGCTGGGGATAACAAATAATGAAGCATCTGTTCTACCTGCTACGTCAACAACTACAATACAAACAACTTGTACAGAAACACAGATTTCTATTAGGACACCTGACATGTATGGTGTCTACGTCAATTTACCACAATTCGTGTCAACATCAAGTTTTATACAGCCTCCAGAACTACCAAAAATAGATCGAACAGCCTCCGGGTACTTTATCGACTTTGATAACTTCTCTTCAGATTCATCTGAGCCACCTCCACCTCCTCCTCTCTAAGGCAGATTACGTGTATTCTACTTTTGGCTGAAGAAGACGTACTTTGTTCCTCTTTGGCTATACCTTTGGGTTACTATTTAATTACTTTTCCTCATTCTATGGATTGACTTTATGACAGTCTTTGTCCTGCTCCTAAACAGACCCTATCCCCCAGAACACACTGCTGTACAATTGGTGAAGTTGGTTTTAACACTACATTCTTCATCACACAATGTGAGAAGATACCTCTCCCTGGTGAACATTTCTGCGGTTCTGGTTCTGGATGGAATTATTTGGGATAGGGTATTGTATGATATATTTAGTCCAACTGAACATTTGCAACTTGCATATGTATTCCACATTTCTTTTAATGATATTATGACTCCTAGTACTATCTCTGATGATTGGGACATTGATACAGTGCATGAAATTTTAGAAGACCTAGAGCATTCCTCTGTTTTTAACTCTGATGATATGTATGATGGTATGACTAATTATGATGAAATGTTCTGTTTTCAACATTATGGTCACCATTTCTTGCATTAAGCAAGTACTCCATGTGCAGTGTTTAATTACATATACAATGGGAACAGTGCCTTACACCACCACGGGGTAGCTCACAAACATTTGCACAGAACTTTGCGTATTTCTCTGGTCACAATCCAGCTGACCCATTGGCTTGTTATTATAGGCTCACACCATCACCAGGAAATAAAAATATGCTCATTGATACAAAGCTGATATATTCTGAATCTTTTCTTTTCCAGTTGTCCACACAAGAGTTTGACTTTTAGAGAGACATTGTTAACTTTCAAAAGTGTGGTTGAAGTGCTATAAAAAATGGGCTATTGTTCTCATTGCTGGAGACTCTTCTTCGCCAACACTAAGATGAGGCTTTGCAGTGAGCTGATGGTTTCCAGCTGTGGTATTCCGTGGTGCAGCCTCCAGCGTCTTGCGCTATGGCTGCCTCTTCCAGGCGCTGTACTCTAACGCTGGGCCTGCAGCCTTGGGCACATAGTGAGCTATGTCTGCAGAGGATACGTGAAAGGGAAGCAATGGGGAGCTTCTCTCTGGAGCCGGGAGGGCGATGTGAGGAGGACATTGTGTGAGTCAAGCAGGAGAAATGAGTATCCACATGCAGCAAAGTTCACTGGAAGTGGGGGTGCAGCCAGCAACGGAGATGCGGAGGAGGATGGCCTTGCAACTGAGGCACAGGAATGTGCCCGATAACAATTTAATGCTGAGCCTTGAACTATAAAGCAATCCATTATTTAATGGGCGTCTTCCCTGTTAAGAAGCTATATTTGCTGAAAACATTGGAAATAATAATTACGTTTATTTTGCATAGAATTAGTGCAGTGAAAATGGTTTGAGGGTAGGGAAATGTTTCCCGGAATATAATCAGACACCACACAGATGTCCAGTGACAATATTCGTGTAAGTAAATTTTCACTGCACCAGCATTCCCTTAATGAGTAATAGGTGCAGTTGTTACGTAAAGACACAGTACCTTAATCTAACAGGAGCAGCAGACAGACACTGATTAAGTTGAATCAATCTGTGTTTTGTTCATGGTCCACAGCAAGCATCGGAAGTGACTTTTCTGCTGAATTATCCAATTAGGGATGCTGCAAAGAAGAGTGACACTGAGATGCCCAAATGATAATGTAATGGGTGGGCTCCAAGTCCTTTTTGTACACAATAGTGTCTCACAAGTAAGGCGCATGCAGAAGCACATGCTCTCGCAGGTTTAACCCTCTAAAAGCGATAGGACAAGAATCATAAATATTTTAAGTTAGTGTGTCTTAATTCTGGAAAATTAGGCAGAAGACAAACCTAAGTGACAAATAAGAAATAATTACTGAAGTGGCAGAAAACTCTTTGAGAATTGTGTCCTCAGAATATTGGATGGCATGCTTCTTTTTCAAGATCCCAAGAGTATAGTTTCTAAAAAAACTTTAGGTCATAATAATAACAATCTATTAACAATCTAGTACATTGCCATTGGAATGAAAATACCGAAAATGTAATATCTCACATCCACCTTGATCATAAAGTAAATATCCAAAATGACTAAAATAACATGGATACTAATATATTGAAGAATGTAATCAATGAGATACATTAGATACATTAGAAAGAATAGCATGTTTTTGATTATGGTGAATTGATAATAACATTCGGCATACTGTTACATACCTGCAAAAAAATTAACACCAGAAGTGGCAGCAAGATATGGACAGTAAAATACATACCACACATAAGACAATTATAAAAACATAGACAGCATCTGTCCACCAAAATGAAAATACAGCAAAAATAAAGGGAAAGTAACAAACTGTCATAACAGATCTTAAAGAAAAGAAAAGGGAGTGACGACTGGGTGCTGAGAACATGGTGGAACTCTAGTGGAGCTCTGGAATCGTCTGAACTAATGGGCCGCATTAAAAGATATACCACTGGCCATACTTTCCCGTCCATACAGGAGGTCACAATCGGGAGCCAACCTGGATACACAAGAGCCCTGCCAAGGACCAATCGAAATTAACAGGTGCCTATAATTTAGGATGTGGTGACGATGCACAAGTCTGGAAAGAGAGGCTGGGTCACCTGTCCCCTCATGTCCCATGGGAAACAGCACAACCATAAGCCGGAGAATCCCAAGCCCTAGCCAAAGTGCAGAAACTGGGAAGAAGAGGGAGGCTGCCTCCTGTCCCCAAGTGAAAATGAACAGCACCCTGGGCATCTGGAGGCCTACCTGACAGGACAGCCTTACACGACATAGAGATGGTGGCCCTTTTAAAATTATAAAACATAAAAACCAGAGAGAGACCACCCCAACTGAATGAGTCTCACACACCCCTCACCTCAAACACAGTATCGCAACAAACCTATGTGACACCCCAAGGCCTTGGACTGGAGGACGACCAATGATCAGGACAACACAACTACCCATTTCAGCAGGTCGCAACTACCTTAGGAATGGCATGGACTATCACTGCAGTCCGGAGGTCCCCAAGGCCAGTGTGGTGAGTTGGGGAATAACTTAATCCGGAATGCTGGATTTAGGGTACTGGATCCACCAGGGATTTGAACAGAGGCAATACACCACCCCTCACCCAAGGGGCTCTGGACCACACAAGAGATAGTATACACCAATAACCACTCTTCACTCTCATGTCAGAAAGCACTACAACAACATGGCTGAGTGGCTAACAATATGGAAAGTACAAGGGACCACATACCACACTCATGAATGCCCGAAACACTAGGGGACCTATCACGATGTCGGGCGGAGTCTCCTCCACCCGACATCGTCTCAGTCAAGGGACCGACCGACACTCGGTCGGCAGTCCTGACCGACTAATTAGGATGCAACCGAACAGTGTCCAGTAGTATGCCTATACTTTACAATGGGAGCATGTATTCTGGCAGGAATACATGCTCCCTTTGTAAAATATGAGGTGCAGTTCATCCCTGCACCCTGTGGCAGGCACCTCAACGTCCCTGCCACAGGGTGCAGAGATCATCATGGAGGCACCATTGGTGCCCCCTTAGCCTACAAACGGAGGCCGTGCACCCATGGGGGCCTGGCTGGGGGTCCCCAAAGTCGAGTTCTGACAGCCTTTCTGTGTCGGAAAGGCCGGCACTGAAAGGCTGTCGAAATCTGCTATTGTAATCCCTCAGGCGGAAAGAGCCGCCCTTGGGATTACTGACAGCATTCTGACTGGTAGACGGGCTCTCCGAGCCTGTCAGAAGCAAGTCTGAATGGCCGGCTGCATTCCTTTCCGACTGACTCCATCGTAATGGGTCGGTCGGAAAGGAATCCGACTGGCAGATTAGAATGCGGTTGGAACGGCGCCGATCGACGGTCAGAGCCGTTTCCAACCGCATCGTAATCGCCCCCTAAATTGGAGCTTCCAAAGTACACTCAAGGTAGAAGGCAATCAGACTTTTCCAGTGGCTCCCCAGTCCCTCATCCCATGAAAATATGCAACCCAGACAGCTTTCAAGGGCAGGCAATATCACTAAAGTACCTTCACGGACAGATCCTGAGACCCAAGGTACTAACTAGAAGCGACTGACAGGATATCATGCCTTGCCTCAACTTATTGCTTTGCCCTAAGGGCACGCCAGGACAGAAACAATCATAAAGCACCATATAGCAGGGAAGTGTACCCCCTCCAACCAACCTCCACACAGTGTCAAAACCAGCTAGGCACCTCCTCTTCACAGAGGCAATCACAACCAAACAGAAACTGCAAGAGACAGCTCTGGAGGTGATCATGAAAAAATTGGTCTCACTCTAAAACATGAGCGCACATACAATTAATCCTTTTGGACATTGCCTGCTTTACTGTTTTTCATGATTTCATAGCTAAACAATTTCATGGAATACCACTATCGAGAAATCATTTCACCTAAACTGTTTAATGGAGATTTGCAGGATGAATGGCATTTACCATTTCATTTAAACCAATTCATAGAATTTATCTTTTTTCAGAACTGGCTTTTACATCCTTCGTTTTAAGGTGTCAACGCTAAGTACTGTACTTCAGCAGACATTAGTGCAGATTTATATCTTTTATGTTGTCAAACAATTACTTTGGATGCTTTTATCCACACATTCCTGATCCCTAAACATCCTCACCATCCCTACAACCCCATCCCTGAAACCCCCTTTTTATGTCTCAATTCCACTTATCCCTAACCCCTAAAAAAAAAATCACTCCTAAACATCACCATCTCTAAACCCCTACTAGCCCAAAACTCCACACAAGTTTACTGTCATTTTGGATTTTTCCTTAAAATTACCTTTCCTTTAAAATGTTTTCATTAAGTTTTGATTTATTGGTATTTCCTTAAAATTGTCTTTCATTTCTAAATTGTTTTCCATGCTTTGGATTCCTCCAAACCGGTTTCTCAGTTCTTGTATTTCCAATAATTCACAAATATCAGCTTCAACATACGATTGCTGAGCACAGAAGACAGAGTGTACCAAACAGAAAATAAGATTATCTCCTTCATATTTTGGGAGAGAAACCATTGGTACCTACTAAAGAAAATTATGGAGCTTAAGGAACGGACCCGAAGAGACAATCTTTAACTCTCTGGGCTATCGGAGAAACTGGAAGAAGAAAATATGATGACCTTTCTTGCATACTTCATACCCTATGTATGATGGTACATCGCAAACGTTAACATCGTATGCCCTCACATCGCCGTTTTTACATCGCATGTCCCTTTACATCGTAAGTAATCCCAACGCACCCAATTATGTCGCATTTTAATTGAAAAGCATGCAAAATACATTCACACCGCATACAAACACCCCGCATGGTTCCAAATCGCAATTTTTACCCTTATGCGCATTCCCCCTGACCCTAAGGCCTAAACTACACTGTAAGCAACGTACTAAACACACTACGACCCCCTAAAGCCTAAAACTCTATCATATACGACCCTTGACCCTAAGCCCTAACCCTAAAGCTTAAAACACTACCATATACGCCCCTTAACCCTAAGCCCTAACCCTAAAGCCTAAAACACTACCATATCCGACCCTTAACCCTAAGCCCTAAAAGCCCTAACCCTAAAGTCTAAAACACTACCATATCCGACCCTGAACCCTAAGCCCTAAAAGCCCTAACCCCTAAAACACCACCATATACTACTATTAACCCTAAGCCCTAAAGCCTAAAACCCTCCCCCTCCACTACACTCCCCACCAACTAGCCTAAAGCCTAAAACACTACGAGTACATCGTCGTCCTTACCTGTCTCTCGTGGTTCCAGAAGCGTTGTCTCCCCGCCGTCCGTGTCCGTTGTAAGCGCCCGCGATGTAATGGCGCCTCCGATGCAATGGCGTGCGTAGTGAACACACGCGTCGTAACGTCGCATGCATTGTGACTGCACGCGAAGTAAACGCATTCGATGTGAAGCATGCGTTGCAATGGTCGTTCGCCTTCATACCCACTAAATTAATCTTTGATCTACTGCTGGAGTTTTAGTAGGCGCATAGAGTCTGGTTGACACGTCCAATTGCCTAAGAGAGCATGAGGAAGATAATTGCCTGCTTCCTCTGTCACCAAAATGCATCATCGCAGAAGCAAAAAAATGGGGACTGTTCGCCTATGAAGACCACAAGCTCTTTATATTACAAAACTTCTTACAAGATACTATGGCCAAACAAAATGTCCAACACCTGGCTATGAGATACAGCCTTCTGGAACTGGCCACAATGCTTATTACCCATGAAAACAAGACATCGGAATTTAAAGACCCAGGACAACTAGAGGGATACTTAGACTCCATAGCAAACTTACATATGGACACTGCGATGGACTCCCGGGGGAATGGCACGTACACTATGACAAAACTCAAAAAGGCTCTATCCACCTGAGCTGAAGAACGCAAACAGTTGTACAAAGTCACTAGGCAATGGTTCGCTGGACCAAAACACAGACTCCAACAAGAACAGTTTCAACATAGAGACAAATCTTGCTCACCAATGAAACCTAGGAAATCTTCCAAGATGAATTAGAACTTGATCTGGACTGTTGACTCCGTATGTGGACTCTACTCCACGTCATGGTAAGACACTCTCCTCCTTCTCCCACCTAAAACCTGACTAGGCTAGACGTAGAGATCTCTAATGATAATAGGCCTGAAAGGAAGAAACCGAATAACAGGGCACTCGACTACCCACCCGACCAAAGAGTTAAGTTTTCCCCTACCTATGTGGGTATCTGCCCTACCCTTTTCACCCAAACAGCTCCAACTCCACAAGAATGACAAAATATCGTCCGTTCCTCACCACTGGTAGACTTCACATTCACAGACGCAGAAATAGCTTATTCCCCTTCTCTATCTCCCTTATTACTCTTGTAAAGCCAGGAAGAAACTTAATCTTCTACCCACGTCCACAACTCACAGCTCACAAGCAACAATTACAGTGCATAAGCACAATCATCCCGCTTACTGCAACAGGACTCAAGGGAGGCACAGTCACACCAGACCTACTCATTTTAAAACACCTAGTCCATAATAATAACATATGCGCAAATACTCCATTCAATCTATCTGTACTCTCCCTAAAATGTAAACAGCCTCCCCTACTACATGGAAAGGAATAAAATAATTGGACTACACACTCCCTCCACCCAGATATTGCTTGTATCCAGGAGACGCATCTCTTAGACTCAGAGTGTCAAAACCAAAAGAGAGAGTGAGTAGGTATGGAGTACCATGCCAGTAAAACCAATCCTGGAGAAAGCAATAAGCCCACCTCTAAGCTATAAAGCAAAGGGGGAGCAGCCATCCTAATCACAAAACACCTGCCACTGAGAGTTTACAAAGTATCAGGGGACCAGCAAGGTCACTATAACTTTATCAGAGCCTCACAACATAAGCAAACTCTTCTCATTGATTTGATTTATGCCTCGACAAACACCAACATAACAATACTAGTGGTCAATTCATGAATTTTACACCAACCACTGTCTCCTGGGAGCAATTGGAACCTTGTTTTAGATGGACACATGAAGAAATCGGACCATCCACTGCCTCATGCCACTGCAGACTGAGGGATGCTAAGAGACTTGATGACTGACTTCTCCCTAATCGATCCACCCACCAAGAGACACTAAGGGCCTAAGTACAATGTTGGTTGGAAAGCCTCCAACCACTGGTTGGAGGCTTTCCGACCGACATTGTTATGTTTAAAATCCGACTGCTGTATTATGACGGCAGTCGGAGTTCAAACAGGCAGGGCAATCAGACGCAGTATCAATGGGTTCAAGGAGCCCATCGGCTAGTCAGAAAGGCCTCATAATCCCTAAAGGATGGTGTTTCCGCTGTTGGGATTAGGACGTCCGTTTCTGACAGCCAATCTATGCTGGCCTGTCAGAAACTGTCTTTGGGGGCCCATATTAATATGGGAGTTCCTTTCGCTGACCCCTTTTTGGACCCAAATGGAATACACAATTTGACAAGGTGTGTGGTCCGCTGAGGGCCCTAACTGTTCTTATTCATAATCTCGATCAATACCCAGACATTTCCAACCAGCAAACATGTTGACTTGCCACTGGGTTAGCTATGGCATAAGACTATGGAGATTAAATGAATGCCTAAAAATAGATTCATGGCTACAGGAAATGTGCAAGGTTGCCTTATAGAAGCATTTAATAACCAGACTGAATGAGCAGCGAGAGAAATTTCAGTAAACATCGGGTGACTTTATACAGGACATGTGAGTTCCCAGTAGCCAGAGACTCTAAAAGAGGAGTCTGCAAAAGATGAAACACGATGTGATCAGATGAGCATGACCTACAGACAATGACTCTGACATCACTCCACACCAATGAGCCCATTAGGTAAGAAAACAGGCTCCATAGATGCTCTCAGATGCCACAGAGGGCCCGATTCACAGAACTAATTTAAGACAAAATCCTAAACTTACTACCATTTTCGTATTCACAGAAGGCACTTACTCATTTTGGTATTCACAGAAGACACTTACTCACTTCGGTATTCACAGAAGTTAGGAGTCCTAACTTTAGGACTCCTAAATGCCTTCTGTGAATACCGAAAGTCTTAAAATTAGGATTTTTCTCAGTTTATGAGTCCTAAAGTTAGGACTCCTAACTTTACTACTACTAAACTGGGAAAAATCCTAATTTTAAGGCTTTCGGTATTCACAGAAGGCATTTAGGAGTCCTAAAGTTAGGAGTCCTAACTTTACTACTACTAAGTTGAGAAAAATCCTAATTTTAAGACATTCTGTATTAACAGAAGGCATTTAGGAGTCCTAAAGTTAGGAGTCCTAACTATACTACTACTAAACTGAGAAAAATCCTAATTTTAAGGCTTTCGGTATTCACAGAAGCCATTTAGGAGTCCTAAAGTTAGGACTCCTAACTTCTGTGAATACCAAAATGGTAGTAAGTTTAGGATTTTATCTTAAGTTAGTTCTGTGAATCGGGCCCAGAGAGTACAAGGATTTTTCTTATTTTTTTATTCCAGTGGGAGGTAACTAAATCATAACTTAAGGACCTTAGACCTCATACCTTCAGTCTAAGAGCTCAGATAAACAACTGATAGAACCTTGGACCCTTGAACCTATACCATACTTAACGAAATAGGTTCTCTTTATCTGGCTACCAATAATTGCTCCCAGCAATCTTTCTAAGGAAGATACAAGAGCTCCCATAGTCGCACTCATGGGAAACGCTTTTGGTGGTAAAATGTGTGGTGTAGTAACAGGTCACATACTGATGTAAATAAATTGTGCTTCCTTTATTACAGAACAACCTCTGGTCCACAGCACATCTGGACACAGACCTGCTCCTTTAGTGCCCACCAATGTTCCAACACCCAAACATAAAACCTAGGAACATTACCAATACATTCTATGCACAACATTCTACATAATACTACAAATACTACACTCCCCCTTTTTATCAAACAATATAAAAACATCACTAACATAACATTCCTACTACATTATATTACACACACTCTCCTTCCTTAAAAATTCAATAGAGAAATACTAAAATAAATAAATAAATCATAGATAAAAATAAAGATCTACTTACAATCATACATTTATAAATGTTTAGGTTTTAAATCCTTCTTCCAAAGATACTTTCTTTTCCCATACAGGGAGTACCATTCTATTTTTCTGACTCAAGATAATAATAGTATGTGCTTCTTGTCATCATTTCTCCAGCTCTTTTTCTACCTCATCCTAACAATAAGCAGAATATTGTGCGTTTTTTGTATTTTGAGCACAGCATTGGCATAAGTTTCAGTTAATTAGTAAAACCTTTCAATTTACCATTATAAACAGTGTGGTACTCTTTCAAAACCCAAGCTAAGAGAATCCTCACTGTCCTACTCAACCAGAAATTGTTCCTGACTGTTAGGATCTAAGATTATATCCAAGGTTCTTTGATCTCTTTCCCCCCAAAACCGATGAGCCGTCCTTGGCAATATATAGAGCTTACACATGGCATATCTGTTATTAAATTTCTGTATATCAATTTTGGCCCCAGTATAACTTACTGGATTAATATCAGGAGGTTTCAAATAGGTGTGTACAATTGGTTTAAATTTGTTTTCCAGAAAGATTGTGCAATAATAGTATACAGTGATCCAGAGTTTGTGGCCACCTGCAAAGAACCCACCAAACGGTACCCAACACAGTAGTTTGTTACTTCCATTACCCTTGATTTTTAACACAACTCTTTTTTTTAAAGTCAACTTAAATAGACATCTTCCAAGGTGTCATGTGATGAATGGGAATTGGTTCCATAATGAAAACACACAATCTTTAAAGTGTGGCTGGAAGGGCTCCCTTTGAGAGTACCCTTTTTCTGAACATCTCCCCACCAAACATTTTGTGTGTCGCAATTTTTTCCATCAGAAATTTAACCCACAGAGTTAGAAATTTATTTTTGCTCTTGAGACAATGCTCAAAGAGTTCTGCTTTCTTGACTAAATCAATTATATCTTTCTAATTGGAATCTCCTTCCACCCATACCCATTCTCGAATGCCTTTATTTTTTGAGAACATAAAAATATGATCACAAATGACTTTGTCGTGTAAATTACCAAATCTACATGTGCCTGCCAGTTTGTTTCAAAGATGACACATGGATCCTGATTTCGATGTTGGTCGGAGACACCGTTTGGGTGAGGGAACCGCCGGACCATAGGTCGGTGGTTCTGTACACCTGATTACGATGCAAACGCACATGGTGCAGTCGCAAACTCCAATTTCTCTAGGGGAGCTTGTGCAGTGGGCAGAAACCGCCCACAACACAAGCTCCCATTGAAAAATCTGAGTTTGTGAAAATACCTGCACCGTGTGGAAGGCACCTCATGGTGCCTCCCACACAGTGCAGGGATTTTCACAGGAGCACTATAGATGCCCCCCAGGGCCACACATGGAGGGCCAGGAGGGAAGGGGGCACTGCTAGGGGCCCCCAAAGTCGCTTTCCAACAGCCTTTCCATGTCAGAAAGGCCGACATGGAAAGGCTGTCGAAAACTGACATCATAATCCCAGAATGCAGAAAGGCCGTCCTTAAAGGATTATGAGGCCATTCCGACAGGCTCCTTGAGCCCGCCAGAACCGTGCAGATCCCCCGGCCGATTTAAAATCTGATCGCTGTTATTGTACTATGGCAGTTGGACTTTAAACCTACCATGTCGGTCGGAAAGCCCCGATCAGAGGTCGGAGGTTTTCTGACATTCATCGTAATGAGGCATATAGTCTTCAATTGTTTCACAATTCTCCGGTTTTTCTTTAGAAAAATTAATATATTATCTCAGAAATAGTAGAAGAAAAAGGTTCATATAAATCTAAAAATGGCATTCTTGAAAACATCAGTGTCACCCGAATTCCTCTTCACTTTCTGTAACTGGTTAAAAATGCCGAGACCATCAGGGCCCAAACAGTGCTTTATAGTTTTTTTGTTTTTTCCAGTAGATAACGCACCACCATTATATTCAAGGGTGGCAATATAATTAAGGAAATGTTCTCTCCATTATACCTATTTAACAGAGGCACTGGTAGAAACTCCAATGATGTGCTGAAATTCATTGTCATGCCAAGACCTTATGTCGAACGGGGCGGTCACTGCATTTGATGCCCAGTGTTGCCCGCAGTTAAGAGGGGGAGCAGTAATTGGAGGGGGGGGGGGGCAGTCAACAGACGATGTTGAGGGTAAAAGTGCCATGCCGCCCTCAAAACTTGTGCCGCCCGGGGCAGAGTGCCCCTTCGCCCACTCTTTGCTATGCCCCACAAAAATTCTAATTGAATGGAGCAGTGGTAGACATAGAAAAGTAGTGGCTGTAGAACTCAGTCTTGTCTCCGTAATACAAAAATTGTAAAAAAAATAAAACAACAAAAAAGATAGTGGAGCTTGCACCTTTTCTTACTTTGTCTGTAGCACCGCTTGATTGGTGAGTGAATTGCTTGAGGAAAAATAATTAATACAAGCATGTCTCACTCGTAGATGCAGAATGCAGGAAAAAGTTATTTGAAGATGGTGGCACATAACGGTCGCATTGTGTGACGCAGCGTGATTACTGTGCTACTGATGAAGCGGGTAAAATGTTTTCTTTTTATATACCCAATGCATTTATATATGTTTGTATTAAAATGACTAATGATTAATCATAATAATTAATAGAGTGTTTTTTAAAAACTAATCAACTTTATTAACCAAGAGAATACACGTGGGATTGCTTTGCATGGCTAAAAATAATATGTAAACTAAGTCTGTATGCATATTAATCGGATAAACGTTGCTTATGTGATGTTATCGTGAATTATGCTTAAATAAACAAGTACTAATGGCTTTGAACGTGGCATATGGCTAGATAAATGCACACACATATGGGTATTAGCAAGGGAAATAACACTGTTTAACCATTTTAATGTATTAATGACGTTTTGTGTTTCTTTGCTTCAGTTGACCATTTGGGCCCGCTATAAAATGGCCGCCGACTGAATCAGACCTTTACGAAGTAAATCAATGAAGGGAAAGGAGAAACGCGCCTGCGCAAACCTCAGCAGCTGCGACCTGCTGGTGAACTGTCATCGCTGTGCCCATCAAGGTTGCACCGGGCGAAAGGCCAACCCTTCAACAGAAATTGTTGCAACCTAAACTATGGATTGCCAACGTTCCCATACATTCGTTTTGGAACTTTTAATATGTGGGAACGACATCGAATGTTTCCTGATGAATTAGGATGTACTTTGATTGTCCAATAAGAAGCTCTGAAAATGACGATTGTAACTTTTTGAATGTAAATTTAGTATAAATAATAGTAGACTAGAGAGGGTCGTTTTGAACGCACTTCATCATATCCAGTATCCTGATGTTATGCTGACGGAGAGGACGGTGACTCTGCATGATAGAACGGTACTTTGACGATTTGACAGAGGACCAGATTCTGACATAGAAAACAACAAATAGCCAGAATAGGTAAATATGACAAAAGACAAAATTTACTAATTAGGTTTAACCTGCATTTGATTTAGATAAAGAAAGATTAATTGAATTCATGTGTCGCGTTGTTCTTTCATTGAAATGTATTATTGATTGATTCAGAGAATTAAGGAGTCATTAAGCTAATTCCAACTATATGATTCATCGACTAAGTTTGTGTTCTCCTTGATGGGAAGTAGGAGTAGAGGGATTCTGTTAAGTGATGTTAGCGAGTTCCCATCAAGGGAAGCAGTGTAGTTCGGAACCAAACGTCTTTATCCCCTTCTGAATAAAAGGTACGGATAGATTGATTAGAATGAATGTTGGTGTTATGGGCCCCACCAGCGTGTGATGTGTATGTGTGTGTGTGACTGCGAAATCACTCTGTCCGTGGTAGTAAGGGGAAATTGAGGAACCCAAACTGCACCACTACATACAGTCGTCACCACAACGCAGTGCAAGAAGGGAGCTTCTCAACGTCACTGACCCGCAAACAGGATCTACGATGTGCAGTTCTGGATTATTAAAAATGTAGAGAACTGCCGCGTTTGTGAGACCATGGAGAGCAATGAACTGCTCTCAAGGATGTGGTATGAACAATCCCAGTTCAACAAAAGAAACAAACAGGAAATGGTTCACAAGAAACAAACAGTGCTCACCAGTGAATGTACAAGAGTGTAATCATCACTGATATTTCATACAAGGCATCACTCAAAACACTTACCAAATAGGTAGCAACATGGGTTCCTGAGGTTGTCCCAAGATTGTCACTAAATTCTGTAGTACAATTAGTGGTGTAGAAACGGGTCTCATGCTGATGTAAATAAATAGGGCTTCCTTTGTATTACAGAACAACCTCTGGTCTACAGCGCACTTCATCTGGAACAGTCCTGTCCCTTCAATGCCCCCCCAAAGTTCTAGCCCCAAAAATAAAACCTAGGAACATGAAACATTACCCATATATTCTACACACAACATTCTACTTAATAGTACAAGTGGCCTGTCCTCTTACTACACAGTGCCTCACTGTGGAGATATGAACTCAGAACATTTATACCATATTAGTAGTGGGGCCTAGTTCCACAGTTCAAAAGTGTTGGTATATATACACCCCAGTTATTGCATGTAATTACATGATTGAAATGTGAATCCATTGTTATTCACTTGTACCTTTTACTAAACTTCAATGAAGGAATATTATAAAGAGAAAAAAAGAATAGGGAAGACAGGTGAGATTGCATAACAACAGAAGATTAACGTGTCTTAATCCACTTAAAAGTAGAAGTTCAATTATGCAACTGTTTCTCTTGGCTGTCTAAAGTTGCAAACAATCTCTTCAAAATAAATGTCACTGTTGTTTTGAAATGCCATACGGAATAGAGAAGCTCGGTCGCTAATCAACTTGATCTTCAGGAAATTTTACCAGATTCAGCTTTTGTGTAAATCCAAATAAAATGGGAAACCAATCAGAAAAAAAGACAACATTGGGAATAAAAGAAAACATCTAAAATAGTCCAAACTGTAATTTAAAATGGTTTTCAAAATAAAAGATTTCAATGATGATTTACATTTGTCTGATAACTAATGTTTTTTAGTCTTTTATATTTTTTGACTGCATACTTACTGAAACACTGGAAATCACCGAAAAGAACATACCTTTCTGGTGGCGCTACAGGTAGACCATGCCCAAAAGCCTATAAGCTAGAAATGAAACTATATATGCTCCTGCTTTACACATCAAGGGTTTAGCGAGGTATTTGTCTCTAAAGAATCGACTGATGAAGAGTAAGCTGCAGCATGTTCTTATGAAGGACGAGATATTAACCATTTAATAAGTAATACATTTAGGTTCAAAGCTTTGACCCTAATTGATAAAACAACTGGCACAACTATATAGACAGAATCTAAATCACTTAGGATAAAACTCTTGCAGACGGGTTCATTGTAGTGGAACTGTGGTTCTTTCAGGGCCCTTGGAGAGGCAGCCTGTGTTGGCAAAGGAAGCCTTATTACTCAAAGTTGTCTTTGTCTGTAGAACTTACTTCATGGGGATCTGTACCTGCAGATGACCAAGGGACTACAGCTGCCAAACAGTGGCGGTGTGGTAAGTGGCAGTGTGTTGCCAGGTCAGTCAGGAGCAGCACCATAAAGATACATGCTGTGAATGGGTTGAGAGCTGCAATGGTGGTGAAACCCCGAAACTGGTGCTAGGATGCTTGTTTCCGGTCCAGGCAGGACCTGGCTTGGCAGTTCGGTCTGGACTGTTCCCATGAGGCACAGGGTCGAGACTGATTTGCATATATCCAGGTCTAAACTGGGGTGGCATGGTGAGCAAAAGAATGATGGATTTAACCCAGATCTCTTGACTGGGGGTGAATGTTTTGATTTGTTCTGCATTCTGTCCATCAATTGTGTGTCTTGTACACTTATGGACGGCAATATTGAGGATGTTTATTTTGGTTGCCACTGACTATGGGCAATGAAGTTGCCTAGGCAAAACTCCTGAGTGGACAATGCAGAAGCAACATCGCTTGCAATTTAGAATCCACCTTCTGCCACCCAATAATTACGGTAATTATGATGGATAGTTTTCTGTAAAGACTGAATTATTTTAAAGAAGATGTTGAAAGCTACCTTTCATAGTTTGGAGTCAGCTTAGAGCTTAAATGATTGGCGACTCCCAGTCCACCATATCCTATACAAGCAAAGTAATTATATTCAAGATAACTCTACGAAGCATTAATGCAATTGTTTAACTAGGTTGGAGTGTGCATGCTTTTGTGGCTGGTGTGTAGCTTTAAGTCTAGATAGTAATTGAATTTTTTGTTTGCCTATAGTAAGATGAACTTTCAAGGTCAAGATCTAAGTCTAAAATCCTAGGGCAGTATTGAAGACACCAATCTAATAAGATGTGGCCTACTGCGATTGAGGGTTTTGCATCAGCTTCTGTATCCATGATATGAGAAAGGTGCAAGCATGACATAAATAATGGAGTTCAACAAAGGTTTTAAAATGTGATCACAAAAGTAGGATGGTCATCTGAGTAATGTCTCAGTGTCTCCCATCCGAAGCGTTACCTTACTTTCTTAGTTGGAGGACGCAAGTGTCAGACCTGGATACCTTGGTGTTTGGTTAGTCATAGAACCAAAATTACACAGTTTCTATAATTTCACTGATGTCTAGATATATTTCAAACTAAGATATTAACAAACATATCTAGTGATACGAAGGCTAGCCTAATTCTGCAGGAACACAAGCAATGTATTGAAAGTGCATAGTAAAGAGAGCACCATATTTCCAAATAGTTACCCCCAATTGAGATAATAAAAACAGAAATCCTAAAACAGTGTCAACCAGGCAGTCATAAATACAAACACTACTGAATGAGAATTGTGACGGCAAAGAGAGCATAGACACGTAAGACTAACAGCCAGACAATAGTTAAGAAGAAAGGAGACTTCAGAAATATATAGTAAAACAAAGTGAATAAAATGGAATAAAAGTAGTAGATCCGAAATGCATAGTACAGCATTCAGGGGCCTTACAAATATGGGAGAATTCAGACTCTAATACAAAGAAAAACTACATTGGAGGTTTAAAAAACCAATGCACAAATCCTCATGGTTAGATCTCAAACATTACTTTTTTATATAACCAATTGTATTGATTGTATATCAGTAACACTACTACCAACATAACCATCTTCTACCATCAACACAATATGAACACCGCATGTTAACAATCAGTCGATCCCCAGATCTAGTCCATAATAATCCCACCGCCTGCCCCAAACATTTTCATATTTGCGGGGGCAACCTCTGACCTCATAAATAGGGAGTCCCTGTTAGGCACACCAGTCTACCCCCTCCTCCACTGCGCCACCAGGGGACGGGTCTAGGACTTCCAATTGAGAACTATGTCTCGTTTGGCCACCAGGAGAGCTCTGACTTTTAACAAATACTGATTTAGTCTTTCTCTGTAAACCAAATCACCTGAAGGCATATATTGCAATAAGTGGTGAGGAAGAAAGATCACAACCCAATTTCGTTTTAGCATTTATAATGCGGAATGAGCAGTTTCACTGCATATGATCTGATATACCTTGACTGGAAAATATCTTTCTCCTCTAAGGTATATTGGGGATGATGTTGTCAAATAAGAGCAGGAAGCATCCAGAGATTTATTATTGGAATAAGTTGCTAATGTACTTGTGGTCCCACCTAACCTGGACTCAAATTACATAGCTAAGTGTTGTTTTAGAGTCAAGAAAGACGCATAGACTTTTTGCTTTGGAGCTGGATATCACTACTATCCCAGGATGAGTGGAGGGTATAAGTTAAGTAGAAATTTATGATGAAGAATAAAGGTTCTATTTGGCCTCGTTATGCAACCTGAGATCCAATTGATGCCAGGTAAATATCAATCTTGCTTCTTGATGGTTAGTGGGTATACTTCTGTCATGTTCCCTACAATAATTGGGGTCACCTCTAGCAGATTTGCCAATTAAGTCCTGTAAGGAAACTGCAATCTTTTTGGAGAAAAGGAAATCAAACCTGGGTCTCTCATCTCTGCTACTAAGCAATGCTTATGCAAGGGATGGTGTTAGGAGTCAGACACATTTGCCAGAGAATTCTGCATCTGCAGGTGAAAATGCATGGCTTCGACCTGACCCAAAAAACAAATGAGTTTTCATACAACAACTATTAGCACTTTACAAAAAACTAATATTTATTATGAGCAATTCTCCTACAAAGAATACAATTCATATTTTCATGTTTAGCTCAAAGAACAAAATGAAGAAAATGGCTAACCCTAAATACACCCCATTGCTACTTTATCACACGCTCCTAACACATTAGTCTAGTCTCTACCTATGTTATAATTAGTTGTTTTACAGCATAGTATATTTAGAATACCTATGCCAAGGCATGTACATACCTATATGACATAAGGCTTGTAGTTGGAGATTCCTCCCTCAGCATCCCTCAAGCAACTGGTACGCCTGTCTTACCTTGCCTCAAATACCTCTACATGTTATAGGTTTTTAATGAATGGCAGGTTGCGTGGTAATTTGGGGTCTACTCATTTGCAACTTTAGTTTGTTACATTGAGATGAAGAATCATCTTATGCATGGTCACCCCCATATTTTGTGGACAGATGCTGCTGTTTTCTTTTTTTAGCCTCTGTGCACTGGGACTCTGCTAAGCAGACACCAGAGCATGTGCTCTGACCCCTAAAACATGTTGAATAGGCTAACATCAAACTGAAATATTTAACTTTCCTCTAAGTCCATGGTATATTGTGCCCAAAATACACCCATGTCATGGAATGTCAAATATTATCTCTGGACTAAGGCACTACTGTGCCATCCACTAGTGTGAGCAGGCAAGCACGGCTCCAGGCCTTCCATTGCAGCCTGGCAGCTGCAGCTTAACCCTGCAACTTGACCTATCAAAATGAAGGCTTTTTTGACGGGACAAAAAGTTCCTTTAAATATTAATAGGATACTCCATGTAGGCCTTGTAGCACACACAGCAGGATATATGGTATTTAAAAGTAGGAAATGTAGAAATGTAAAGTTAATATGTCTTTCAGTGAAAGCACTAGGCTATTTTCACCATAGACAGCCTGGCTGGTCAATTGAAAAACATTGGGAAGCAATATTAAATATAAATTTTGTTATCTGAGCATAGGGACCAGCTAGAAACATAAATCAAGAACTTTAAAAAATATTGATTAAAAGCCCAACTTACTGGTGAAATCGAAATTGTAATAAATATTAAGGAAAATTGACTTTTTGAAAATTAGTATAATCACACATTCATTAATACAAATTTCCTAATGCTTTCTGGTACACTTACCAAAAAAGTGCATCTGAATTCTGGAATACACAACATGTAATAGCATTGCAGGACTAGAAGTCCAAAGTCTCCAGGATAGCCCATTACTGAAAACAGTTTGGAGATGAATCTCTCACTTTACGAGTCTTTCTATACTCAGAAAATGTGGAATGAAAACAAAAGTACCTTCATGTGCTTTGCACGCTGTTTACTGTCCTTAAAATGTGAAATAAACAGAAATACCTGTATTTGAATTCCACGCTCAGTCTCTGCAAGCGTGAAGGTCCGGAAATACCTTAATGCTTTCTCTTTTGTTTTTTCAGGGAGGAAAGGATTTCCAGGCGAACCGGACTCCAGAGAGGAAGTCGTCACGTTGTCTTGGGAACCAAAGCTCATTGGAACAGCAAGATTGAGTCCGGAAGCCAAGAAGAAGAAATCTGCAATGCTGGAGTGCTGACACGAAAAATCAGGTAAGTGGCGATTGAGTCGACGAGAACAAGCGCGTCTCATTGCGCTTGAGGTCTATTTATAGGGCTCAGCTGGGTGAGGCAGGGAACGTGCGATAGACACGTGACAACGGCCCAACTGTCAATGAAATCAGCTATTTGCAGACACGTGTACGTCAACTGCAGACAGCAGATACTTGCAAAAGCATGTCTTTGTAGTCCATATTAAATTATAAAGCCAATCAAAAGTCTGTTGTCAATACTATGTAGTTTCACATTTGACTTCCAAAAATTAAACAGACAACCAGAGTCTATTGTCAGCAAAATAAACATGAATAACAAATGCTATACAACATTTGGACTGGGAGACACTGTATGATTCTATTGTTTTCTTTCTGGTAGTTTATGAGGAAACACTAGACCCGTGCATGACCATACTTAATGCACAATGTTGGTGCTAGCCATATTCAAGACACAACCCCTAACACAACCATAAATGTGGCATCCCCTGGTTCCCTCCTCAGAACACTCCTGGACCACTGGAAGAACAGGATTGCACCAGCTGTTTAAGATCTATAAGGAGACCTGAAGGGCTGGACCTGAACCCAATTGTACCCAGAACAAGTGAGTGGACTCCAAGGTGCAGTTGGCTGACCTCCTGCATACGCTACAGGGCCACAACAAGATGCATAAAACCTTTTCCTCAAAAGCCCAGTTGACCAGTACCAACTGGACATGATCTGGACACTTCTGGTGGCTTCTGCTGGAGCGAGTCTTGTCCTCCAAGTTCTATTCCTTATGCCCTGGGACCCTTGGCCATGTCTAAATGGACTTCTAACATCCCTGAAAACCTGGGACTTGAATCCTTTTGGACATGAGAATCTCACGAGGACCAGGACAAAACCTGCCAGGCTGATCTGCCCAAGACGCAATACTGCTAGGCTGATAAAACACGTTTTCCAGGCTCAGAGCTTCTCTGCCTGCAGCAAATCCCATTCAGCGGGACGTCATGAGAAGGTATCTTGGGTCGTGGAGCCCTTTTAATTACAGACTCCATCCTTCCCTGCTGCAGGATTCAGTCTAGAGGTATAATCTTAACCAGGAAAAGGCGCCAAAATTATCCAACCAGAGGGAGGACTTCACTGGGTGTAAAATTTGAAATCCTCCCACTCTGAGCTTTTCTTTCCAAAACCAATGACTCCACTGCGACCTCATCCAATGCCTATCTTAAATTGTGGGACCCTCCTTTGACACAGCCTGCTGCCATACCCAGCCGAAGGATACATACTTTCAGCAAAAGTGGGAAGGTAAAACCTGTGACCGTGTCAAACCTGGTTGGTGCTATCGACCCAACATCCCTGGGTTGACCTGAAATTGCACCTAGGTCTCAGTCTACTGTGACCATTAACTTCCATTGGCGCTTTGTGCTTTTTGGAGATATTTTCCCTTACATCTTTCAAAATTCATAACTCCAGCTTCTCTTATTGGATTTGGGTCATTTTGGTATCATTTTGCTCAATAAATAATTCTCTATTTTTATTGTGTTGTGCTTTTGACTCTTTTGGTACTTCTAAATACTTTACACATTTTCCTAAGTTAAGCCTGTATGCTCTGTGCCATAACTACCAAGGGCTGAGCTCAGGTTTAAATTACTGTAAAATGTAACTGAACTTAACAAGATCATGAACTTAACTTAACAAGATCGTGAACTTATTACTTGTGGTGGACTTTCATTCACCCCAATTAATAACCTACTTTCTCACAGCCACCCAGCAGCTATTAGAGATCAGAGAAAAAATGGGATATAAAATATTATGCTATGACTCATTCAAGGGACAGAATAAATTTGTAGGCAAGTTACATCAAAAACCTTTAATATCCAAAGCAGTTATACAGCAACATAAACTCAAACAATTATAATCTCTATTTTTACTACTGAAACTTTCTCACAATACATTTTTTTGATATTTAATCAAATGATACCATTGTTTGTGAAATGATCAGCACACACAATGTGTTGTTTGTAACTATACAATATATGGAAGTTTAAATTACAGGATGTATGAATTTAATTCACAAATAATTCTTTTTCACAGGAATTTCTTTATACAAATCTTCTTAACCCTGATTTTTACACTGTAGCCAACGTGTTTCGTCTCTTTACAAGAGACTTCTTCAGGGCTTAATATATTCGGTATTGGTCAAAGACACCTTGTTCTTTTGGGCCGAAGCCATCCTGGTTTCGTTGTGAAGTCATTCCATCAATCCAAATGATATGTATGTATTCAAAAAATCACTTTCAAGCACCTCACACACGCCTACAAAGCCCTTCACGATGCAGGACCAGCATATCTTAATCACCGCCTCTCATTCCACGTACCCTCCAGACACCTCCGCTCCAGCCAACTGGCCCTGGCCACCATCCCACATATCCCCAAGACCAGAACTGGAGGAAGAACCCTTCCCTACTTCGCCGCCAAGACTTGGAGCATCCTGCCTCTCCACCTCAGGCAATCCCTGTCGCTGACCAAATTCAGAAAGGATCTCAAGACCTGGCTCTTGGATTAAACCCCGGAGCCCAGATGGATCAGCAGCCCCACCCAATTCCCCCCTCAGTGCCTTGAGACCCTCCTGGGAGTAGCCACGCTAGACAAACCCTTGATTGATTGATTGATTGATTGATTGATTGAGGAAGACCCATCAGACTGGTGATAGGCCATTGGTATATGCAGGGCGCATCTCCGCTCCCTTTGTGTATGATTGTTTCAAATGAATTCACAAAGCCCAACAGTCATCCAACCCAGATGTGTATTCTAGGGACAGGCAGAGGCACTGAATGGTTAAAGTAGGAAAAGGCCAATTTTTTAAAAGTGGCATTTTCAGACCTGCAACTTACAAATCAACTTCATTAAAAGATGTGTTTTTAATTTGTGGGTCCAGAGACACCAAACTGCAATTTTTTACCAAATCACAATTGGAAGATATGTATGTAAAATGTTACAGGGCAGCTCCAATGCTAACCTATGGGAGTGATAGGCCTTGCTGTAGTGAAAAACGAATTTAGTGGCTTTTCACTACCAGGACATGTAAAACTTTAAAGCACATGTCTGACCTCTTAAATGCACAGCATCCGACCCCTGGGGCTACCTTTGACCTACATTAGGGGTGCCTTACATATAGTAAAAGGAAAGGTTTGAGCCTGACAAGTAGGCGTTCTTGCCAGGTCCACATGGCATTTAAAAACTGTGCACACAGGCTCTGCAGTGCCAGGCCTGAGATACGATTGGAAGCTAAACATGTGAGTGGCACAATCTGTGCTGCAGGCCCACAAGTATCATTTGGTTTACAGGCTCTGGGCACATGTAGTGCACTGTACTCTGGTCTTACTAGTAAATCAAATATGCCAATCATGAAGAAACCAAATGCCATTAAATTTTAGACAAATAGTAAACGCACTTTAGCACTGGTCAGCAGTGGTAAAGTGCCCAGAGTCCAAACACCATCAAAAATGAAGTTCAGCACACAATCAAAAATAGGAGGCTAGAAGCAAAAAGACAAAGGAAACCATGTCAGAAGATGCCAGGTCTAACACGTGTCCCCTTTTGTAGAAAGTGGGGAGAACTACCCAACCTCTTGGGTGTTCTCATCACTAAGGCGGAAACACCTGGAATGACCATCAGCGTTGGTGTTCTGTTCCAGATGGTGTTCCACCGTAAAGTCCATTCCCTATAAGGAGATGGACAACCTCAACAGTTTAGGATTCTCACCCCTCGTCTGCATTAACCATCTGAGGGGCTTGTAGTCCGTCTTAATCCGTAAGTGAGTTCCAAACAAGTAGGGTCTTAGCTTTTTCAGCGCCCAGACCACAGCAAAAGCTTCCCTTTCTATTGCACTCCACCTCTGGTCCCTGGGAAGTAACCTCCTACCAATGAAGGCTACCAGTTAATCTAGGCCTTCTTCATTTAGCTATGAGAGCACGCCCCCCACGCCATGCTCTGAGGCATCAGTCTGCACCACAAATTCATTGGAAAAAGTAGGAGCCTTGAGCATGGGTGACATGCATATGGGTTCCTTCAGGGTGTCAAAACCGTTCTGGCACGCCTCTGTCCAGATCACCTGATGTGGCAGCTTCTTGGAAGTCAGCTCTGTCAAAGAGGCAACAGTGGTGCAGTATCCCTTGACCAATATTCTGTAGTAACCGGTGAGACCTAAGAAGGCTCTAATCTCTGTCTGGGTCATGGGGTGGTGCCCAAGCCAGATTGCTATTAATCTTTGGTTGCAGAGGCTGCAACTTGCAGCCCCCTACTTGTGGTTCCAAGAAAGCCCAAGACCCCTGCCCTATCTGGCACTAACTGTCCTTCATAGTGAGGCCTGTGCTGTGCAGTGTCTTCAGCACTTCCCCCAGATAGTATCTAAAGGTCCTTCCAGATGGAGCTGAAGACTGCAATGTACATCTAGGTAGGCGGCACCGAAGTTCTACAACCCAGCCAGGACCTGGCCGACCAACCGTTGGAAGGTGGCAGGGGTGTTCTTTAACATAAAATGCATGACACAGAACTGAAGTGCCCTTCTGGCATTGAGAATGCTGACTCGCTTCTTCTCCTTCAGTCAACGCAATCTGCCAGTACCCAGATGTTAAGTCAAATGTGCTGAGGAACTTGGCAGCTCCAAGCCAGTCAATGTGAGATAATCAACTCTGGGGATGGAATGGGGTAGGGACTGGACCCAGGGTGCTCATACAAAAGTTCAAAAGGGCTGAAGCCAGCACCCTTCTGCCTCCCTGTAAGCAAACAGAAGGCATGGCCAGGTGCCATCCCACTTATGCCTCTTGGGCTCTGAAAGACCCATAATCTTTCTTTTCAGGATTCAGTTAAACCTTTCAACCAACCCATTGGTCTGGAGTTGGTAAGGCGTGGAGAACTTATAAGCAACTCCACATGCCTTCCCAATGGCCTTCATGTACAAAGACATGAAATTGGTACCACGGTCAGATACAACCTCCTTGGGGAAACTCACATGGGTAAAGATCCCCATCAGTGCCTTGGCCATGGCGGGTATAGTCACTGTCCTCTGAAAAATACCTTCCAGGTACCAGGTGGCATGGTTCACCAAAACCAGGATGAACCTGTTACCCATGACTGTCTTTGGATCCAGAGGCCCCACAATGTCAATGCCCACCTGTTTGAAATGGGTGCTCATGACAGAAACAGACAGAGGGGAGCCTTGCATCTCCCCTGTCTTGCCACTCACCTGGCAGGTAGGACAGGACCTGCAGGACGTATCTGAGGCCTTTTTCATTTAGAGCCAATAAAAGTGGGTGACAAGCCTGTCAAGGGTTTTGTCTTGCCCCAAATGACCTGCCAGAGGCACATCATGAGCCAGAGGAAGGCTCTGAAGCGCTGGGGTATCACTAGCACATAAGCTGCCCAGGCTCAGCAACCTTAGGCTCAATATACAGGAGACAATTCTCCCAATAAATCAGGTGAGTTCCAGAGGCGTCACCAGCTGCCTGGGACTTGGCCTCCTTCTGAAGACACACAAGAGTAGGGCACTCTTTCTGCGCAGAATTCCTCCCTGGAGGGACCTCTGTACTGCTGCCACTGGGACAGCTCATGCAGGTTTCCCAGTTCCGCCACATCTTCCCCTGCAGGTTCTGGGGTATCCCCCTCAGGTTCAGCCTCCTCCTGGCCTGTGGGAATATCAGGGGTGTGCTTTCCACCCCGTGCCCTATGCTTCCCGACACAGACCTGGGTCTAGGACTTTCTGACCACCCTCACGAGCTATCATTGACCATGTGGTCAGGCACACCCACTCAGGCAATCCCAACATCTCAAAGTGTTACCTACTACACAAGTCCTTGCCCAGCAGGAAATCCACAGGCACGGATGGACTCACAGCTACACTTAAGGAACCTGAACCCCCACCACTTAAAAGGAACCTGAGCCACCAAATATTGGTGCTCACTGTTGTTTACACCATCTACTTGGTGGCCCACATGTTGGATTACCTGCTTTGAGGATACCAGGTGACACCAGCCATTTGTAATGCTGTCTCCTCTGTCTCTCAGAACCTCCACCCACCCCCCATTGATGGTTACCCACTGCCTGTACTTCATATTGTTGTCAGGCATAAGGGTTCTCACCCATCTCACTGTCACCAAGGGAAACTAAGGTCATCTCTGCTGACCCCCCTTCACCAGCTGGGACCAACTCCTCCCCAAGCACTACATTTGCCATCCCCAGTGACTGCCCACTGGACTGATGGGGGGCTGTGCAACTTTGGATATTTGGGATTCCCATTGAAGTGCCCTTACTGACTGCAGGGGAAACACTTCAGGGGCCCCTTACCTGCAGGCTCTCCTGAAAAGAACCAACTGTTTTTCTCACCAGGTGGTTGGGAATCCTTACTGTGGGAACTAGTTTGGGGCCCTCTCGGGAACTCCTTACTTTTAATTTTTCCCCCTCCTTTTTTCTGTTGGGGACCCTGCCTACCTGTGCCAGAGTCTCCCACATAAATCTTCTTTTGGGCCCTGGTGCTGAGCCAGAGGTCTGGCTCCTTAGCAAGCTTCTTGGGGCCAATCAGCTTACTATCAACCAAGTGCTGTCGCAGCTCAGAAAAACAAAGACTAAATATGTGCTCCCTTCCAATCAAATTTTACAGCCCCTGACAGTCTGTTATCGCCCTTCACTCAGCCCTCCAGTGCTTTGCAGAAAGAATCAACACACTCTACCCAAGTCTGAGGACCAAGTTCCACATTTTCCCTAAATCTTTTCCTGTAGTTTTCTGGACTATACCATATCTCCTGAACAGGGCTTCTTTCATGGCAGGGTACCTTGTCTTGTCCTCAACTCCAAGACCAATAAGGTATTCCTCCACTCTCCAGTGAAATGCTTCTATAAACTTGTACCCTAATCCCTCTTTGGAATTCTGCAAAGCATTCTCATAGGGCTGAATTCACTGATCTATGTTGTCTCCCACTCCATAATCAGGCACCTGACTTTTGGGTATGGGTACCTTTCCTTTTGAGTGTACTGAAGAAATGCTGCCACCATCTGTGCTGGACTTGGCTTTCAAATCCAGCTCCTTCGAGCTCAGCTCCCTAAACAATTTCTGCTTTTCCACATCTACATTGAGTTTTGCCAGATCCAGCAGGAGCTTCCTTTCTTACCACCTGACTCTCAACTCTGCTGAAAGCAGGCTTATAGATGAAACACTACTGCTTGCTCTTGAAGGAGCCCTTCCACCGTCAGGCTGGCCTCACACCCCACAGGCAATGGGGGCTCCTCCAGCCACTCCAGATGCAAGCTCGGTTCTACTTCCTCCACAGTAGCATTATCACCCTTGGGGTGCCCAGCTGCATCCCCGGCTGCTAACCAGGCCCTCATCGCCATTTGAAGCTCCTCATTTTTAGTGAGGCCTTTAAAAGAAACTTGTAATCCCTGTAGAACTTTCTGAGCTGAGGCACCGTATAGGTTTCCAACCTCTCCTGCTCAAACCCCAAATCTGCAGGTACAGCTGATGGCTCCCCAGTGTGACATTGTTGCACAAACATAAAAAAGTTTCTGTAGGAAAGTGCCCTTTTTGGCATGTCCCCCCTACTTACTGCCAGGCATTTCATGTGATTTTGACTGGAATTGCACTGGGTTCCTGCTAACCTGGTTCTCAGTGCCAGATCTCTTTCCCAAAAACTTTTCAATTGTACCCCAATTGACAATACCTTTAGCACACCTTGTAAGTCCCTAGTAAGTGGTGCCCTTGGTACCTAGGGCAAGAAGGCTGAAGAGGGACCTTTAGGGCTGCAGAAGGAGTCGTGCCTCTCCAAAGTCCCCCTAACCAAAGCCATACAGACTGCCACTGCAGGCCGCCTGTCCTGGTGCAGACAAAAGTGAAAACACTATATGGCACACATCCCTCTGTGCCATGCCCAGAGACACTGCATGATGTATAGGTTAAGTCAACCCTACAGCAGGCCTAACAGCCATAAGGCATGGTGCACTATACTACATGTGAGGACATATCTGCAAGAGCAGATACGCCCCAGCTCTATTGCTGCTAGTACAAGGGAACAGGGGAACCATGTTACGTACATGTGCAAGACACTGGTGAAAGCGAGTTCCCCAGCTACATGATGGATTCACTAAAAACAGGGATGTGTGGTATCAAAAATCTTGTATTAATAAGCCCTCAGTGAAGCCACAGAGGGTTCCTTAGAGGTGCCCCCTAAAAACCTATCAGCCACTGGCTGGTGTGATGACTGACTGGTTTTTGCCAGCCTGCCACCAGAGACAATTTTCTGACCTCCAAGGGTGAGGGCCTCTGCTCTCTAGAGGCCAGAAATCAAGCCTGCTCGAGTAGCGTAGCACAGAGCAGCCACCTTAAACTAAAGAGGCAATGTTTAAAGCATTTGTGCGTGCACACACACACACAGTAACACAGTGAAAACACAACAAAAGTACTCCAAATCAGCTTAGAAAATAGCAAATATGTACCTGAGAGAAACAAGGCCAGAACGACAAAAATCCAACATATCCAAGTTAAGATATGAATCTTTCAATATGAAATTTAGTTATAGCGCTTAAAAAATAATAGCTACAACTGGGGCTATTCGGTCGTGCTTGACCAAGACAAATCCACAAGTTCAGTCCAACCGCGATGGAGCGTTGGGCCAACTACAGGAGTCGCATGGACCCCAGTATAGTACCTAGGATGCACCAGAAAGTCAAAGACAGCGTTGGTCCCTTACTACTATGCAGATCGTTGGCACTCGGTGATGATGCGTTGCGCAAGGGAGGTGAGGCATTTCTGTAGCAAAGTGATGTGTCAGTTCCTTGAGACAGTGCAGGGTTTTTGAGACCCTAAAGCCAGGGGGGAAATGCGGGCACAGGGGAGGTGAGGCATCGGTTGCAGGTTTGAGACCTCGGGTCTTTAAGGGAATGCGGTTTCGATGATGTGACGATGTCACAGCGCGATGCATCGATTCCAAGCACTGCATCAGAGTTGGAGCGGTGCATCATGGTCTTTGGTGAAGCGGTGCTTGAGTCTCATGCAGCGGACGTACTTAGTGAGCAGGGACCATGGCTTGCGGCGATGTGGCAGTTTCACATGGATGCGCCGGTTCCGAAGTGATGCTTGGAGTCGATGCATCAATTTCTTGGTTGCAGCACCAGAATCACTTCCAAAGGTCCAGGATTGGGATTGGCACCACTTGGCAGGTCAGGACTCACAGCAGAGGAGTGCAGGTGCTGGTTGTAAGTTGCAGGTGAAGTCTTTGATGGCCCTGAGACTACCAACAGTAGGCAAGCTCAACTCAAGCCCTTGAGAAACTTTAGAAAGCAGGACGCAGGGAGCAAAGTCCAGTCTTTTCACTCCCAGGCAAGAAGCAGCAGACTGGAGGCCGACACAGCAATGCAAGCAGCAAAGTGGCAGTCCCTCCTGACTGTCCAATAACTCTCCTTCCTGGTACAAAATCCTCTGTCTAGAAGTGTTTCTTCTGTTATGGTGTCAGAGGTCCAGTACTTATACTCATTTTTACCTTTGAACTAGGGAGACTTCAAAGAAAGGTCTTCGTAGTGTACAAGACCCTGTCCTTCCGGGCCCTGTCTCCAGACACTCTACAGCGGGGAATGCAGCTCTTTGTGTGGGAACAGTCACAGCACAACTCAGGTGCAAGAGTCAACGCCTCCTACCACTCTTGTCCAGAAGGACCCATCAGCCTGGTCATTGGCCATCAGGATATGCAGGGTACATCTCAGCTCCCTTTGTGTGTTACTGTCTAGAATGAATTCACAAAGCCCAGTGACTCAGATCGGAGCCGCATGAGCTGGGGACGGCCCGCGCCCCTAGAGATTCCACATGTCGGTGATCCAGGCGGAAGAGGTGCTTGCCGGCGGCCCGATCAGAGACTCCCCAGTAAAGCTAATGTAAGGAGGTGAATGCAGGGAAGACCATGAGAGCGAGAAGACCTGACTTCGTGGCACAGTTCCGCCTGCCCTTGAGCACCCTCCTGTATCCACAAGATGGAGCCCAGCATAACCTCAAGATCACGCAGGGGATCCAGCATGCTGCTTTCCCCACCACCATCCGGCCTTCTACCCCTATTGACATCTCCCTCCAGACCCAAGACCACCACCCTTGAGTGCAACACCACCTGAACACCTGGCTGAACAATGGCAAGAATTTCCTGCTCTGTAAATATGTAATATATAATTGCCCAAGCCTAATCGCTGTTAAAATGTAATCCTGAGTGAATTTGCAATTTGTCTATATATATATATATATATATATATATATATATATATATATATATATATATAATGAGACCGTTAATATGGTGTTGACAGACATTGGCATACCCGGGGGAAATGAACTGAAGGAAACTTTCCGACATTTGGAGAAGGCGATGCGGGTAGAACAATCAAAATGGTGGGAGCACAAGTCACTTTCACGGTATTTGGAGGTGGGTCGTATCCCACGAGGTCTTCGCATAATGCTGGCCCCTAGTTATGAGAACCCCAACCCCAATATGCTATCCGAGTGGGCCGAGTGTAATCTGGACTCTTCGTGTAGACTGGTGAGAATACTAGTCAAATATGCAGAGAGTGATATGGTGGCAGCTCAGAGCAGAATTGCGGAACTCAATGATTTAATAGCTAAAATGGGAGACCAAGTATCAGAGAAAAAATTCCGTGATGACATGCATCTACGCCTGGCCAAAGAAGAGGAGATTATAAAAAAACGCAAAGCGTTTAAATTCCAAAGGGATAAGATGGATTATCAAAAAGGGCAGATTTTTACATTTGCAAAAACAGTTTGACTCTTTTAAAAAGATCAAAGCTGCGACATTGGGTCAAACAGCGTTACCCATTGAGAAACCCCTTGCTCAGCTATCTTCTTCCGTATCGGATCTAAGTTCGGTACCTGGAAGCGAATCAGAGAATGAGCAAGCGACATCAAGTACACAGTTGGGGTTTACAAAATTTTCCCTGGGCCAGGAGTTAGACTGTCTGCGACAGGACCGCAGGCAAACCCTCAGACCCAGGGCAACAAATCGCAAGCTAGACAAAGAGCAAACCGCAAGCGGCGTGAGCGCAGAGAAAGCCGCAAGATCAGACAACAGCGGCAAACCGGCCCCCAAAAAGCAACAGAGGAAATGGGTTCGGAAATGAGCCCTTCGGATGGTAATTCGCTCTCCATCATCAATCTCTCTGATATCCATCTTACCCATACAGAAAGTGAAATCCTCTCCTTAGGCTTATCTTTCTGCCCTCCAAATGACTTTAATTACACAAGGACCCGCATCGATCTATATAAATTTATTCGTAAGCTCAAATTGAGTAAATTTCATCTTCAGAATTCAACTAATCGTGCCACTACAACTATGAATGTCGGTGCAGGTCTTACTCCCTCTTGCCCCACGATAGGGGAATATGAATTATTGTGTAATCTACAGGACTTACACAGGGAAGGAACGACTGATGAATCTCTCCCCGAAGACAATCAACAGCCTAGACTGGATCTACCGGGCTGTTCAGGCTTCGAGCCTAAATCTAAATTCAATCCTATTATGGTACATGATAACATAGATATATTCAACGATGTGGTCATCACCCAGCTCAAGAAATTGCATGCTTCAACTTTAAGAACTCAAAAACATCGCCAAAGACAAAACAACAGCTTTGCGAGACTTATGAAGAAATTGCAGAGCAATGACAGTGTGATAATCCGGCAATCCGATAAGGGGGGCAATATTGTTCTCTGGCCAAAATCAATGTACATGTCAGAGGCCCTCCTCCATCTTAACAATCGTGATTGCTATAGGCGAGGCGACTGGCCAGCTGTCAATAGAGCTTTCAATGACCTCAATGCTATGCTGCTATCATGGAGAAGTTTGGGCTTATTGAGTGGGGATGAATTTAAATTTTTAAAAACAAACTATCCAGTCATCCCTGTGTTTTACCTAATTCCGAAAGTTCACAAGGACTCTGCCAAACCCCCGGGGAGACCCATTATCTCTGCCAGGAATAGTATGATGGAAAACATCTCACGTTATATTGACTTCTTCCTTCAGGAACATGTTAAGAACTTACCCTCTTATCTTCAGGATACGGGGGATTTCCTAAGGAAGCTAAGCACTGTTTGTTGGCAAGATGACTACCTTTTAATAACATTGGACGTTTCTGCCCTGTATACGAGTATCAACCATTTAGATGGGATAAAAGCTATTGAACACTACCTGCGAACTCGTTCTGTGCATATGCTACAGCACAGTAAAATGCTGGTTGATATGATTCAGATTTGTTTGAATAATAACTACTTTCTCTTCCAGACTCAGGTGTATCAACAATTGAGAGGCGTGGCTATGGGGGCTTGCTTCTCCCCCAGTTACGCGTGTTTACACATGGGACTGTGGGAGGAGCAAGTACTCAGGGCCGCTTCAGTCAAATTATGGACAATCATGTTATATCGTCACGTGGTATCGTTTTATTGACGATTTGTTCATAATCTGGAGAGGTTCAGTAGCCTCAGCTAATACATTCATTGAGGAAATTAATATCAATAATCTGAATCTTGAATTCACCTCATCGATCAGCAGCTCATCTGTCAATTTTTTGGATGTAGAAGTGTTCATTAAGGATAGTCGTATTGAGACCAAACTACACCGTAAGGCTACAGCAGGTAACACTGTTTTGCATGCCTCCAGTCACCACCCAGACCATCTGGTGCGCAGTATCCCGTATTGAGAAATGCTGCGCATCAGACGGATCTGTAGCAGGGATACTGATTATGTAGAAGCCCAACTGGAGAGCAAGCAACGATTTATCGACAGAGGTTACACTAACTCAGTGCTAGATAAAGCGATTAAGAAAGCTAATTCTATTTCACGATCTACAGCACTAACCGGTAGCTCTGAATCAACGGCATCATCCAAAGGCAGTAATTCCATGTTTGAACCACCAAGATTAATCACCACCTACAATTGCCAACATAGTAAGGTGCGCGCCATTTTCAATAAAAATTGGCCACTGGTTCAAAATGACTCTGTAATTGGGGAGTTCTTGCCTAAAACTCCAAACATCACTTTTCGCAGATCAAGGTCAATGAGTGACATGCTGTGCAGAGTAGTCCAGAGATCAGTACACACAATTTCTGGTTACAGAGCTCAAAGGGGTTCTTTAAATGCGCCAGTTGCAAAGCATGCAAACTGGGGTGCAACAGGACATCTTTTTTGACTCCCTTCAGTGATGTGCCTGTCCTGATCTCAAAGAAACTAACGTGCAAAACTGAATTTGCCGTGTATGTGCTGGAGTGTGCGTGTGGCCTGCGATATGTTGGTAGCACCAAGTTGCAGGTTCACAAGCGCATACTCCAGCACATGCGAGCTATCAGTAACAATGATGCAGCCTATCCTGTCGCTAGACATTTTAAAGAGATCCACAACAGCTGCTTGGATTTTTTAAGCTACTTTGTGGTAGATTCAGTCTCACGGCTTCGTCGTGGAGGTGATCGGGAATCCCTGCTTAGACAGCTGGAGACTAGATATATCCTCATGTTGGATTGTAAAACACCCAACGGGCTTAACACCAGCGAGGATCTCTTCACCTGCTTATAACAATGGTCAGCACCCTAGAGGTGAGGGGATAACTTTGTTTTATGACCAATGGCCCATGTTGGATGCAGTTCCAAGGCCCTATTATGTCTTAAACTTGGTCTTCTCTGCTTGACTACTATTTGACAGATGGCTGCACCGTTTTTATCACCAACATCTGAGCTGCACATATGACAGATGAAAACACCGTTTCTATAAGTAAGTTTTTTATTATTATGTCTTTTTTCCTCCTCGTCTTTATATTTAATAATTCACTAATGCGTGATGTTTTTTTTGGGCAGATTAGACATGAGAAAAACAATTTTTTGGATTATCCATCACATATTTAGATGTTATTACAAAGTTGATGAAACCTGAACAGTAACTGCTATTTTGCACTAAAATTTTGGGCATTTGCACTTTAGCTTGTTTGTGATTTTGATGTTATAACCTCAGTCCAAGGAGCCTCGATGTATTGTTGCCCCCTTTTTTTGCACTTGCAGCTATTTGCACTTTGCTATTTTTGCACATTCATTCTTATTCGAATAGTGTAGTATTTTTGTATTAACAATATTTTGCCACTCGAATCATTCACAGCCTGTGTTTTACGAATGTTGAGGTATTTTACAATTCTTACCAAGCTAGCTATTTTGCACACGCAGTTACTATGCACAACGTATTGTATTGTTTGTTTCATTAATGTTTGGAGTTTCACCTTGTATTTTACATCTATATGTCTTCTATGTCTATTGGCCCAGTCATCACTATTTATTATTATTTATTTTGAGAATTTGTAAAGCGCGACTGATACCTTGCAGGCTTCCTGGCGCTGGAGAGTACTCTGCTGACGGATAACCGGGGGAACAGTCAGACGGACATTTATTGGGGGAAAAGCCAGGTCTTGATACGTCTCCTGAATGGAAGGAGCTGTGAAATCTGACGTATGTCAGTGGGCAAGCTGTTCCACCGCTTGGCCGCTGCAACCCTGAAGGATCTGCCCCCTGTTCTGGTTTTATTGAATCTGGGTACCTTTACCAAACAGGCCGAGGATGATCGTAAATCTCTGGCAGGAGTGTACCACCGAAACAGGGCTTGCAGAGGTTTGGGTCCAAGTCCGTGTAGAGCCTTAAAGACAATGCAGAGGGACTTGAAGGCCACACGTTGTTTTAAGGGTAGCCAGTGTAGCTCAGCCAGAGCTGCTGTGGCCGAAGCCCTCCTCGTCCAGCCCAGAGCCAGCTTGGCGGCGGCAGATTGAATTCGCTGTAGTCGATCCATCAACGTGACTGGAGACTCCAGGAGCAGGGCGTTACAATAGTCGAGGCGACTGAGTATCGTACACCTGACTATCGACGCCCTGGCTTGTGCCGGGAGAAGAGGCATGATTTTCCGCAGTGAGCGAAGCAGGGCTGTGCAGATCCCCACAGTTTTCGTTACCTGGGTTTCCATACTTAATTTGTTGTCAAGCATGGCTCCCAGGTTGCGAACCGAGGCAACTGGCAGAGGTTTGTCTCTAATCTCTGGGGGCCAGAATTCATTCGGAAACTGGCGGGGTATCTTGGTGCCTGAACAAAACAGGACCTCCGTTTTAGAGGAATTAAACTGGAGGGAGTTTCTGTGTAGCCATCCAGCCGTCTCTCTTAGGCAGTCGTGGAAGGTGGAAAAAGGAATGGCATCTTCACCTTCCCAAGAGAGGATGAGCTGTGTGTCATCAGCGTAATTTATTGTTTTGATCCCAAAGGATTGGATTAGCTTGATTAGCGGGATGAGGTACACGTTAAAAAGGATGGGGCTGATGGAGGAGCCCTGAGGGACTCCCTGGGGTACTGGTGCAAAGGTGGATTGGAATGGGGGAAGGGAGACAGCCTGTCTTCTGTCCCGAAGGTAGGAGTGAAACCAGAGCAGTGCAGTGCCTTCCACTCCCACTTCACCAAGTCTCTGCAGCAGCATACCATGGTTGACCGTATCGAATGCGGCAGACAGGTCCAGCAGTATCAGCGCCACTGGTTGGCCCCTGTCTGCACGCAAGCGAAGATCCTCCATGGCTGTTAAGACTGCTGTTTCGGTGCCGTGGGCAGGACGGAACCCGAACTGGTGATCGTCAAGAAGGTTGTTTTGTTCTAGGTGGGCGGACAGGCACGAACTGACCCATCGTTCGGCGACCTTCGCTGGGAAAGGCAGCAGGGAGATGGGTCGGTAGTTTGAAAGACAATCTGGGCTCAGGGAGGGTTTCTTCAAGAGAGGGGTGATTAGCGCCTGTTTCCACGGGGTTGGGACAAAGCCACTGTGCAAAGACTGGTTACATATTAGGCGCATGGTGCCAAAAAGATCATTTCCAAAATTTTTCCAAACTTTTGGAGGTAGGGGGTCGAGTGGAGAACCCGAGGTGATACCAAGCGCCAGTCTTTCAAACTCGGAGGCCGGGATTGGGGGAAATTCCCGTAGTCTAGCCAAAAGGACAGAGCCTGGAGACGACAAGTTTCGAGAGCTGGTGTCTGGTCCCTGCGAGTTGGAAGTTCCCGAAGAGGGAGGTGTTTTCAGGTTATGAATAATGGTGTTTATTTTATTAATGAAAAACACTGCAAGATTGTCGCAGAGGGCTTGGGTGGGAGGCTGTGTAGAGATGACACAGTCTGGATTGGTTAAGTTTTTGAGTATCTGAAAAATACTCTTTGAGCTGTTGGTGGCGTTGGTAATGATGGAGCAGTAATGTTTAGCCTTATTTTGGGCGATGGCAGTTTTGTACTCCCGGAGGTTTTCTTTCCAAAGAGTTTTGTGAGTGTCAGAATAACCTTGCCTCCATTTTCTCTCTGCTTGTCTGCATGCTAGTTTGAGAGCTCTTAAAGAGTCGTCGAACCATGGGGCCGGTACTCGTCTCTGTGGTTTGCCCTTTTTCTGAGGGACGAGGCGTTCCGAGGTGTTGGAAATCCTTGTGCAGAGGGATAGATAATTAGCCTCTACTGGTTGAGTAATGGAAAAACTGTCTTCCACTTCAAATACTGGGCCATTCAGTCTGAGTTTGTCCAGAGCCTTCCAGTCTCTGTACGGGAGTTCAGGGCCGTGGCGGAGTGCCGGTCTGCAAGACCTGCTGCCTGCTATATGAAATTTGATGAGTGCATGGTCGGTCCAGCACATCGGCAAAATATCGCTCAGAAGTGCTAGCTGGGGGGAGGAGAAGATTAAATCGAGCTGGTGCCCCGCTGAGTGTGTGGGTTTGTTCACTAGCTGGGAAAGTCCCATTCCTTCACAGGAAAGTAGGAGATTGTTAAGGGCGGAATCTAGGCTGCCGTTGGGCCAAAGGTTGAAATCGCCCAAGACAATCAGGTTGTTGTTGACAATCAGGGTGGTGAGGAGTGACTGCTGCTGAGTGGAATTGAAAGCTCCCGGCGGGCGGTAGCAAATCACAGCCGTAAACGTAGTTCCAAGATGACAGTCGATAGAGAGGCCAATTATTTCGGTCCCGACCACTGGGTCCATAACAATAGTTTTTACTGACCAAGACGCTCTATAGATTAAACCGACTCCACCGCCCCGCCCCTTAGGTCGTGGGAGATGCAGGATTTTGAAGTCTTGTGGGCAGGCCCAATCCAGTTCTATATTGCAGTCAGAGTGGGTCCATGTTTCCGTCAGGAATAAAGCATCAAGATGGTGATTATCTATGAGCTGGGCGATTTCGTGAGCGTGTTTGGGCAGGGACCTGACATTCAGCAGGCCACCTGTAAATAAGCCTTTGCGCGCAAAATCGTGCAGAGGATAGGCGGTGTCCTGGAAGGACAGTTGACCTTCATGAGCGGAGTCTCTAAGGAGGAGTAGAGCCTCACGCGTCAAGTGCGGAGAGCTAATGGTGGACGGGGAGCTCGGAGCCGCGGGTGGCGCACCGGGCGCTGCCGAGGCGCGAAAGAGCGCAGACGAGCTTGCCTTATGCGCGCCTTCGGCGCGCATTCGTCGCGCCCGCTGCGCTCGTCCGCTGCGCTTCCTGCCGAGGCACATAATAAATAGAGAGTGACTGCGTGGGAGGGGGGTGCGTGGCCAGCCGCGGTGGGCGTGTCTGGCGGGTCCCTCGACCAGGAAGTGGCGGCAAGACGCGGGACTAGGGCAACAACAACAGCTGTCTGCTGCTGAGCGCTATCGCTGAAATGCCAGGGTATTCAGTGCACAACAGGTATTAAAAACACAAGATACGCTGTTAAAAGACAAGTTTTAAAAAGATCGTTGCTCCCGGCTTTCCGCCTCAGGAGTTCTCCGTGTAATGGGTGGCGACGCTCGATTAGCGCGCTTTTTTTATGAGCCTGGGAGGGGGGGCGTGGCCAGCCGCGGTGGGCGTGTCTGGCGGGTCCCTCGACCAGGAAGTGGCGGCAAGACGCGGGACTAGGGCAACAACAACAGCTGTCTGCTGCTGAGCGCTATCGCTGAAATGCCAGGGTATTCAGTGCACAACAGGTATTAAAAACACAAGATACGCTGTTAAAAGACAAGTTTTAAAAAGATCGTTGCTCCCGGCTTTCCGCCTCAGGAGTTCTCCGTGTAATGGTGTTCTAGTCACTGGCACTTTAAATAATTTGACTTGTACTGCAGGCGTCATGTGATCAAGGCCTCCGTGTTGAGGCCGAAACGCGTCATGGTGGTTCGTGTTGCACTCTCTGATTAAAATTCTTCACGCACTGAATTATTTGGGTCCTGTTTCGTCCTTCGAGAGGATGTGGTAGCAGAGGCGAAGTTCCATTCATATATATATTCAGTGAAAAAACCATAGGTTTCACACACGTTATAGTTAGCTGGACATTTCACTCGTAAAAAACCAATGAAATTTCCCCGTTATAGTTAGTTAAGCTAACTATAACTCGCGCGCCCGCAATGCACTGCTGATGACGTCACATATTACATCACTCATGACATGGTCAGTGACATCACTCATGACATCACTGATGACATCTCAAATGACATCACTGATGACATCATCCAGTGAATGTGTGTTTTTCTGAAAATTAAATATGTTTTATATATGTATATCTCAAGGTCGATGGAAGAATAAATGAGTATATAAGTGTCTAAATGGATGATTTGTTTTTGAAAAATGTATTGTATTACTGACTGATTAAGTGTATCTTATTGAATACATGGCTAAGTGAGTAATGTTTAAATGTGTAAATACCTGTATCAGTCTCTCACTTTGTGTATAAGTGTCTGCATGGGTTGGTGAGTAGCTACATGGGTGTTTATATAGGTTATTAGTTGGTTTTTTGAGTGTCAGTATGAGTGTCTGAGTGTCTGCATGGTTCGGTGGGGGGTATTACGTAGTGCATAGATGCATGAATGAGTGACTCACTGTTTGTATGTGTTGAAGACAGCATGTGTGCAGGACTGTATGGGTGGATGAGTGTGTGTATGGGTGTGTTAGTGAGTGAATGGCTGTCTCAATAGTGTCTTTATGAGTAACTACATATGTTTTAAACTAGTATATATGACTATTGGTGTATATAAGTGAGTATATGTGAGAGTGAGAGATTGAAAGAGTTCCTGTATGAATAAGTATGTGTTTCTATAAGTGATTATTTAAAAGAGTAAGTATGTGTAAGTTTCCGTAGAAGTAAGTGTGGTGGTGTGTGTATAACTGTATATACAAATTAATGTATGTTTGATTCTTTATTAGCATGAGTGACTATGTGTGTGAGTAACTCTATGGATGAGAGGCATTGCGTTACAGGATGTATAGGTGTATGAGTACATATGATGTGTGAGTACACGTATGAGTCACTGTACAGGACTGTTGGTGAATGAGTGGATGTTTATGTGGATCTTAGAATTATTGAAGAGGTTGTTGTAATTGGTATTGGTATGTCCATTTTTTTGAAAATTTCAGTCTCTATTTTTGAATGTTTGTATCAAAGGTTATATTAGGGTGAGAGGAGGTCTACCACTCTGTCACAAGGATGATGTCATCAGTGATGTCATTTGAGATGTCATCAGTGATGTCATGAGTGATGTCACTGACCATGTCATGAGTGATGTAATATGTGACGTCATCAGCAGTGCATTGCGGGCGCGCGAGTTATAGTTAGCTTAACTAACTATAACGGGGAAATTTCATTGGTTTTTTACGAGTGAAATGTCCAGCTAACTATAACGTGTGTGAAACCTATGGTTTTTTCACTGAATTTGCAAGGTTTTTTAAATGCTAATTCCTAACTATAACGTGTGTGAAACCTATGGTTTTTTCATTGAATTTGCAAGGTTTTTTAAATGCTAATTCCTAACTATAACATGTGTGAAACCTATGGTTTTTTCAGTGAATTTTCAAGGTTTTTTAAATGCTAATTTCTAACTATAACGTGTGTGAAACGCATGGTTTTTTCAGTGAATTTGTATGGTTTTTTAAATGCTAATTCTTACCTATAACATATGTGATTCCCATATTTTTTTTATTGATTTTGTATGATTTTTTTATTATAAATTCTTATATTAAATGTGTTTTTTTTTTTAAAAAAAAACAAGTTTTTTTAAAAACTTTTTATTCTCTTAAAACACTATTTAAAAAAAAAAAAATCTGCAATATATCAATCTTTGCGCGTACGGTAAGCATACGGTAAGCGTACGGTTTACGCAATTTTCATAATTTATCTACTCTGTTTGCGTATAGTTACGCAATTTGCATAGCCGTGCATACTGCGCGTGGGGCGCGTAGGCGTGTACGCTACACGCGCACGTTACGCGGAAGTGTTGTAGAGTGACTGTTTTGCGCATGCGCGCGAGCGCGTGTCTTTTTTACGCACATGCGTACTTTTACCGTAAGCGCACCGTAAGCGCACCGTAAGCGTAACGTACGCGCACGGTGGGTCATGTGATCATGAAACACAACTTTTGATTGGTTGAAACTACTTTCAGTTCTAGAACTCTCCTACACCACACCCATTCCCCTCATTTCTGCTTGTGATCCCTTAGGAGAAGGAGCTGACTTGTCTTTGTGATACGATGGCAGACCAGCACTCTTCTACTGAGAGTGAGGCTAGCAGCACCACCATCAGGCAGAGAAAGAGGAAACAGAAGAGCTCTTTCATATGGGAGTATTTCAGTTTTCCAGAGGGTGAGAAAAAAGTCAATGCTGCCTTGGTGACTTGCAAGCTGTGCCAGCGTGTACTTTTGCGAGGTAATCCCAACAAGAAGTATTCCTTCGGGAATCACACTATGTTGAGACACCTTGAGGATGTACACCCTAGGACACATGCTAGACATACTAGGGGCAACCCTTCAGTAAGTCAACCAAGCACATCCACAGCAGCTCAGCCGAGTTCTTCTTCGGAAACTCAGCAGAGCCCTTCATCTGTGGGGGCAGATTCACCTTTTTCTTTTCCTGTGGAAACGAACCCTCGGTTTGGTAGGGTTACTATGCGGTGTTCATTTTGCCATGGTCTAATTGTTCATAGGGAGATCAGTCTTCCCCTCATGAACAACAAAATAGACCAGCACATATGTCCAACCAGCTAATGTTCCCATACTTCCTTTCCTCTGTCCCTGCATGAACACAACGGCTCTTTTAAGAGCCAACCTTACCTCTCAACTTTTTTTTATTTTTTCTTTAAAACTTTTTTTTTTTTTTACCGTACGCGTACGGAAAGCGTATTTTTTTTTTTTTTTTTTTTTTAAAACACTAAAAATCAATTACCACATCTCAAGATCCTTGAGGAATTAATAACTAAATACTAAAAATCTTTTTGAGATAAAGTGGAAGAAAGGGACCATCTAATTTCTCACTTACCTGACCCACCCGACAATTTAATTTTTAATTAAAATGTAATTGAAATTACTTGAAAAAATGGTTGGTTTTTTTTTGAAAATTTTCTTTCACAATCCGAAAAAAAAGAAAAAAGTATTAATATTTAATAAATCAATATATAACACAGTGCACGTATTTACATATTTTTCCCCAAAAATTTTTTGCCTTTTTTTTGCTGTTTTCAGAATATATTGCATTTCACTATAAATTGTGAAAGCAATTGCATTCATCATTTAACAGCGGGCAAAAAAAAAATAATAATCTCAAAGATTGTTTTAAAAAAGCCCAGAATCTCTTTTTACTTAAACATAACATTATAGAAATGCATAATATTCTAAAAAAATATCATCTAATATCAATAATTATTTCTTTAAAATACCGTCTGACAATTTTGTTTCAGAAGTACAATCACAAAAATATTATATCTCAAATAACTCCACAATACATCTGGTTCCATTTCCTTTAGGCCAAATAGTAATTTTAAAATTCTTTTTTGATTAAATTTCCAATGGTAATCCAATAAAATTCTAAAGTTTAAATTGTACAGATCTTACCGATTCTCTCTAACATTTTGGTTTCCGAAAGATTAATTAATAATTAAATAAGTCCACAATACAATTGTTTACCTTTCCTCATGGCCAAATAGTAATTTTAAAAATCTTTTTTGAATAAATTTCCAATGGCAATCCAATAACATTCCAAAATTTTAATTGTGCAGATGTTACCGATTTTGTCTACATTTTTGGTTTTCGAAAGTTTCATTAAAAATTTAAAAAGTCCACATTACAATTGGTTACCTTTCCATTAGGCCAAATGATAATTTGAAAAATCATTTTTTTTGAAAATTCCAATGGTAATCCAATAAAATGGAAAAATTGTTTTGTACAGATCTTGCCAAGTCTCTCTAAAATTTTGGTTTCAGGAAGATTAGATAGGAATTTGCTAAATCAAGAGGCAAACGTTGCTTGAAAATCAATTGGGAATCATTACACAGTGTCCAGCCTTTTTCACATTTAAGATAAACTGTGTAATGTCCAGAAGTAACAGTAGGTCCTTCATGGAAAATTATTGCAACTGTTACAAAAGTTTTTCCTGAAATTGATAATTGCTGTCCTGTAAACTTCTTTATTAAAGTATCCAATTTTGAACCATCAGCTTTACATCATTGCATCATTAAAATTACATACTGTCCATATTCCTTTAAAATTAACGTTGAAAACATTTCAGATTGACACTCACCGCATTCCATGTTATGATTAGCATCTTTAACTAATTTAGCAAAAGTGACTGTTTTACTCTCTGGCAATGTTAAATAAATAAACCTTTCAGAATCAACATTAGAGCCACATGTATTGTAACAGATTTCACAACTATGTTCCCATTTATAAGAGACACCAAACATATTTTCAATGGGAACCCCTTCTTCTTCCAGTACCTGAAGAAAAAACCTCAAGAATTCCTGTGCGTCTTGCTGTACATTTTGAGAAAACTGTGTTCGTCCTGAACATACATCTAAAAGTTTTCTAATTTCAGTAGCACTTTCTATTTGAGTTTTATCATTACTCAGCTTTTGAAAAAGGAGACTCAACTCAGAACAGAATCTTTTTCTCTGATTTACTATTATCTGCTCTTGCACACTTTCCAGATAAAATGCAACATTCAGCACTACATTAGCGTAGCAGTTGACACCAGAGCTATTTTCAAAATGACATCCTACAACCTCTTCTTCATTTTCCTTTTTCTTTTTGCTTGCAATTACATCACTCCTCTTTTTTTTCCTCCTCTCTACATCTTCATTACAGATATTCTCATTTCTCCTTTTACGAGAAACTACACGTTTCTCTAACACAGGATACTGACCTAAATGAGGAGCATAGGTTCTTCTTAATCTATTATACTCCTTTACACAATTTGTATCAGCACTAACTTTTGAGTCATCAAAGTCTATCATGAATAAACCAGATAATGTTTTCACTCGTGACAAAGCTACATAAGCCATACCTTCTTTGAACACAGTTGAACCAATGTTCACAAAAGCACAATCTACAGTCAATCCTTGAGACTTGTGAATAGTTACAGCATATGCTAGAGAAAACGGAAACTGCTTCCTACGTACATATAAGTCTTTCACAAGCATGAAACGAACTGAACAACGACAAATGTCTTTAACTTCTATCTGATCAAATTTTATTTTTAAACATTCAATACCATCTTTTTTCTGATAATTAATAAAACCCACAACTCTTCCCATAGCTCCATTAACTAAACCTTTTTCAACATCCAAATTTCTCCTTAAAAATACTCTACAGTTCATGCAAACATATAGATTTTTTTCTAATCCAGCTGTTTTGGAAATGTTCTTCTCTAGTGAATCCAATTTATTTTTCAGTGTGCCTGTTAATGTGATAGTAATTCTTCCATCCTCAATTTTGTCCACTGCTTCCAATTTCCTGATATCTTCCTTTTCCAATTTTAAAAGCTCCTCATTGAATATTGAGCATTCACGTAGAGTTGGCATTAAGCAGATGACACTTTTCTTTTCTGCAATGTTCTTGTATATCTTCTCTGCAACTATTTCTTCCTTTGGAAATAAATTATGTAGCAGCCGACTCTGTAATGCTTTTTTGCCAACTTCTGTGAGTAGTCCAATTCTGATATCTTTCAGAATACTTCCATATTCTTCATCGTTTGCTTGCCTCATATTAGTAGTAAGTTCCTTGTACTCAAAGAAGGACCAAATATTTGCATTACCGATGCTTCCCAATGACTTCTTTGTGTCTTCATGTGTCACAGTATTAAACACTAGTTGTCCTTTAACTGGAGTAAGTTGTAGAAGATCCCCAAAAACTATGACATGTTTTCCACCAAATAACACGTCATAGTCTGTCCTTAGAAATTGCTGCATTCTTTAATGCACAAAGGCAAGCATTAAGTTTGATACCATGCTCACCTCATCAATAATGAGAACTTGCATCTTCTTCAATACTCTTGAAACTTCCAAGCATGCTTCTCCAGTTAGCTTGTTGTATTGTATTTTGTTCTCATGCTCCACTGGTAACATTAGCAAACGATGTAAGGTGATTCCTTTTATGTTATATGCTGCTAACCCAGTTGGAGCAATAACCACACAAGACAAAGTAGAATCCGTTTTTTGCTGTAGGTAGCTTCTGATGACTTTTATTAGGAAACTTTTTCCAGTTCCAGCTTGTCCGCTTACATACATCCTGATTGGATGATATGATGTGCATGAGCACTCTTTTTTTTCATGTAGAAATCCGTGATCAATTTTGTTTCTGATCTCTTCATAAATTTGTTGCTGCTCTTCATTCAGTTGTCTTTCCAAATTTTGTAAGTCTATAAATTCTTCTTGAGCTTGATTCATAGCCGTTTCCACTTCATTCATGGCTATTGATGCTTCATTTTCAACGATTGGTTGTCCTAGGGGATCTTGACTGAGTGTTCCTGAACTTTGGCTGTCTTGAGAACTGTCTCTAGCTACTTCAGCTGCAATTGTAGTTTCCTGTTCAATTTCTTCATTTAACATTTGCAGATAAGTTGAGAATGTACTGCATTGTATGCTGTCTTTGCAAGCATTAAAAGAATCTTCATAGCTTTGAAATTCTCCCAGTAGTTCATCCTCTGTACGCCATGGTTTAAACAGCTGTAAAAGAGCCAAGTAGTAAAATTCCTTTTTGTCAGTAGTGTCGCAACTCAGCTTCCTGTGATTTATCAAACTTCCTTTTGTTTGCTTCACCAAACATCCTTCCTCACCAATGACTTTATATTTTCCATTGTTGATGTCTTCTGCGGCTTTTCGTGAATAAATGTAGTTCTGCAGCACTTCATAGAGACACATGTTCTCCAGATGATGACTTCTTTTGGGATAATATGTGTCCAACATGTTTGATTTCAAAATATCTGTACTTTCTGGGTCATTCTCGGCCAAATATTCAATTTCTCCAACAGATTTCAGTACCCGATTTCTCATTGCTGCAAGGCCTAAACTTGCCCAAATTATTCTTCTTGATTTCGAGTAGAGACTTGCAGAAGATAACCTATCTGAACATTCGTAGGATCCAATTTCTCGATGCGATAACATCTTTAAACTGAAACTGTACAGCTTCTTACTGACAGTCTTCTCGTGAGAAATCTCTTCCCACATTTCTTTCAATTCAGTTTTTTCAGATTTAGTAATGTAAAACGTTACATATCGAGCAACAGCAATGGAATTGTCAGCTACATACTGTATATCCATGTTAGCATTCCACATGGATAAAATGACTGGGTTGTAGTCATTTATATTTTTTGATTCTTCTTTTCTTTTTAGGTTGTAGGTATTCTTAGGTGATTTTCTTGTGATAGTATGTCTCACAGATGACATAAAACTGTTTACTCTTCCATTTGAAAGAACAGGTCTAGGAAATCCAAATCGACATTTAGTGTAGTATTTATCTTTGCTCTTGTATTTACGTCGACAGTATTTTCCACACCGATGACTTTGGAAACGTAAAACTTGCTCCTTTAACTTTTTCTCTTCTGTGCTTTTTGGTATAGCACATGTTGCATATTCTTCAATGTAAGATAACACTGCTTAATCAGCATCTGTTCCAAACTTTGGGGCATCCTTGATCCACAACAGCATATGAATATGAGGAGCACCTCTTGCCTGGTACTCTTTTCTCCAAAAGAAATCCACTACTTCTCCAAGAGGTGGATTTTTTTTATTGCAGATGAAGGACATCATAGCCTCAAATCTATGATTGAAATATCTGCAAACATTAACCGGATCCAATGAGCACAGTTCTCCTGCTGTCTTGTATTCGATGTTTTTAATGTTTGAATTTGCCTCTCGTAGAAAATCCAGTAAATCATCCCAAGCGTACTCAGCACAGCTTAGGGTAAGGAACCATGTTGGTGTTCCTAAATTTCGTAACATGCATTTTAATTCACCATGGCGTCGGTACCAATATTCATTTGTCCCACGCTGACAAGCCATCAGATTGATCAGTTGTGTTTCCAAATGATCATCTCGGTGCTGCACTTTCTCCATAAAATCCTTAGCAGACACATTTTGTAAATGTACTCCACTTTTTAAAATGTGATTTACTGCATAAGATAGTGCAGACAAGTCGCTTTCAAATAAAAGATGGAACAAATAAGGAATACTTTGTCGAAATCTGGGATCTTCTGCATATAGTCTTGTAGTCCGATACTCAGAAGCTGGAATCTGTTCTGGATGTTCATCGTATCGTCCTCCTTTTCCTTTAGGAAACAGCTGGGGAGAAAACATCGAGCTTCCAAGCTCTCTTCCCATACACTCACGGGAGTTCCTTTTGCTTTCTTCATCTGAAAGAGATCAATATTGTCTCCCATAACTTCTTTTGAATGAAGAGGATGTATGCTAAAATGTTCATAAATTTCTTCTTCCTTTGACTTGTCCACTTTTTCAATTTGTCCAGTTGGTGTTTCTGTGTCTTCTTGTAAATCTTTTTCTTCTTCTTCTATATAAATTGATTCATACCATTTGTTATTCCTTTTCAAATACAAATTTGCTCTTTGTACTTTCCGTACATCTACCAGCTCCTGCCAAATCTTCTTATTCTTTGTAGGTACACCATTAACCAGAATAACTAATGGTTCAGTTTCCAAAGTATCTGCATCAATAGTTTCCATATTCTTTTTCAAATCCAAGGGCAAATACACCACTCTACCTTTTAAACCTCTCAGTAAATCTGAAGGAGGTAATTTACCAGTTTTGGGCTCCATACGTACTATGGTCTGGAACGGATAAACACATTGAATAAGTGTAGACTCATATGTATTTAATTCAGAAAGTTCGGCAGGAATAACATCCAATTCTAAATTATTATGTACAGCTCTGGTTGGCATTCTATTTTCCTCTAACTTTTTGTAACAGTATTTACAAATACGCTGATCTTCACCCAATTCAAAACAATTTTCAAGAAATATATATGTGGCAAAATCCTTCCACTTATAATTATCTTCATTTTCACTCTTTCTGTAGAGATCAACATTCCTAGTTTGTTTTCTATAATGAGTTCTGCGGCAACAAATACAAGTTATATTTGGTCTTTCATTAGAGATTATTGCAAATTTTGTTATGTGATCATTAAATGTTTTACTTACAGAGGGTTCTACATTCTCTTCCACTTCTTCCTCATTTACTGTGTCCTTTTCTGCACTGTCTTGTTCAGGACCAAAGTAACAAAACTGAATTTCATCAATAACCTTCTCTACATCTGATACCGATCCACGGAACAGAGCCCTATTCAATTCATCTAACTTTATTGCTGGACTTTTAGCAAAATACAACCGTCTCACAAACTTTCTCATTTCAGTATGATGAACAGCCAGCATCCTAAAATGATGAAAAACACTATTACACACTTTTCTAGATAGACAAGCCAGAGAATGACCCTGCAAACCAGTATTCTCTCTCACTCTGCATGGATCTAGACTTTGAAGCACCTTAATCTTCTGTTTTACACTTTTTTTACTATATTCTCTTAGAAACTCACGAAATTTATCAATAGATTCCTGACGCACAGTGCAAATACTACTACAATTCCAAGTGTACACTGGGGCTTTAGGACGTCTCCCCATAGCCTCATCCGCCATCACTTGTACCTCATCTCTTGGAACCATTATCTCCTTCTCCATTATGCAACCATTTTTCACTTCATAAGCACGACCTCTGGTGTCAACTGCATGCAGCAAACTATTACTTTGAAAATAACTCTCTTCATTAAAAAAAGGTTCACTACTTGAACTATGCATCCATTCTCCTAAAAACACTTTACAAAAGTTTGTGCTTTTCACTACTCTTTTCCTTTTGCTTTGTGATTTCAGTACATTAACCATTTTATCTAATGTACGCATCCTATTCAAAATTAAAATGAATAGTTTCCTTTTTAATTCTAATGCCTTTGCTGCAATGGCTTCAATTTCTTTTTTTCTCTTATAATATTTTGCCTTTTTCTTATATTTCTTCACATCCTTTATCAAATTGGACATCACTCTTCTCTGAAACATTTTTCTACGTATCTCTTTAAACGCTGTTTTTCTGTTTAAGTTAATCTTTATTGTTGCAGAAGGTATATTTGCATTAACTAAATTCTCAATTTTTTCCTGTTCTTTTCTATTGAAAACATTCTTTCCAGTACAGACATTTTGTACATTTTTCCTTTTTTTGAAGATGTTCTTTAAAAAATCTTTTGTCTGCTTACCAGAAGACTTTCTCTTTTTCCCAACATGAGCATCTCCAACTAACTTAGGTCCTCCAGTTGTCTTCAAATATAGTTTTTTTTGTGGTTTTTCCTTAGTCTGGATTTTGTAGGCATCTTAAATTTTGTTCACTGCTCTTCAGCAATACCTGAAAAAAACTAAAAAAAAATCCTTTTTTATATTTAAATATATTACTACATTTTTTATGATCTTTTCAAATCTTAAAATACTAAGTACCCCTTTCCTAGAAGTGAAAATCACAATAACACCTTCACAAATTAAATATCTAAAAACAATTCCTGTGTGCACACAGAGTCATGCTTTGAAATTAGGCAGAAAACGAAATTTCTTTGCCAATTGGAAAGCACACTTTCTACTACTTTTTTGGCAAGTGATAAGTACTTTTACAGTCTGACACATTTTGAATCCACTTTTCAGATTCTGATAAAAGCACATGTCCAATCTGCTTTTTGAGACCAGCACCATGTGTAACCTGGGTGACTGACTACACTCCAGCAAGGGCAACCAGCCTTAGTGATGCTGAATGTATTTGCATTACTAAGTGCAACCTCAAACCCAACTCGGTTGTGAATACTGTGCATGATTCCACAGGATAAGCAGCTGGGTGTGTGCTAAGAGTATGCTTCTGCATAAAAAAATAGCTCCCCCTTTCCATCTAATGCAAATGTAAAATCACCAGAGCAATACCAAACAGCTTTCTGAGACCAGCAACATGTGTAACCTGGGTGACTGACTACACTCCAGCAAGGGCAACCAGCCTTACTGATGCTCAATGTATTTGCATTACTGACTGCAACCTCAAACCCTAAAAGTATTCCTCATTTATACCACTACACCTTAATTTATGGTGAAAACATAGTCCATATTATTTTACATGTTTGTATTTGCATTACTAAGTGCAACCTCAAACCCCACTCGGTTGTGAATACTGTGCATAATTCCACAGGATAAGCAGCTGGGTGTGTGCTAAGAGTCTGCTTCTGCAGAAAAAAATAGCTCCCCCTTTCCTACTAATGCAACTGTAAAATTACCAGAGTAGTACGCAATAAATCTCTGCCTGTAATTCCTCTTTGCACACAGAGTCATGTTTTCATATTAGTCTGAAAACGTAATTTCTTTGCCAATTTGAAACCACACTTACTACTCTTTTTTTTGGCAAGTGATAAATACTTTTACAGTCTGACACATTTTAAATCCACTTTTCAGATTCTTAAAAAAGCACATGTCCAAACAAAATTTTCAGACCAGCAACATGTGTAACCTGAGTGACTGAGTACACTCCAGCAAGGGCAACCAGCCTTAGTGATGCTGAATGTATTTGCATTACTGACTGCAACCTCAAACCCCACTCGGTTGTGAATACTGTGCATGATTCCACTGGATAAGCAGCTGGCTGTGTGCTAAGAGTCTGCTTCTGCACAAAAAAATAGCTCCCCCTTTACATCTAATGCAAATGTAAAATCACCAGAGCAATACGCAATAAATCTCTGCCTGTAATTCCTATTTGCACACAGAGTCATGTTTTCATATTAGTCAGAAAACGAAATTTCTTTGCCAATTTGAAAGCACACTTACTACTCTTTTTTTTGGCAAGTGATAAGTACTTTTACAGACTGACACATTATGAATCCACTTTTCAGATTCTGATAAAAGCACATGTCCAAACTGCTTTTTGATACCAGCACCATGTGTAACCTGGGTGACTGACTACACTCCAGCAAGGGCAACCAGCCTTAGTGATGCTGAATGTATTTGCATTACTGACTGAAACCTCAAACCCCACTCGGTTGTGAATACTATGCATGATTCCACAGGATAAGCAGCTGGCTGTGTGCTAAGAGTCTGCTTCTGCATAAAAAAATACCTCCCCCTTTCCATCTAATGCAAATGTAAAATCACCAGAGCAATACCAAACAGCTTTCTGAGACCAGCAACATGTGTAACCTGGGTGACTGACTACACTCCAGCAAGGGCAATCAGCCTTACTGATGCTGAATGTATTTGCATTACTGAGTGCAACCTCAAACCCTTAAAGTATTCCTTATTTTTACCAGTACACCTTAATTTATCGTGAAAACATAGTCCATATTATTTTACATGTTCCTCACATTTAAATTTCTCCCAAAACAGAAAATGATAAACACAACTTCAACAAAAGGAATTCCAATTCAATTATTCATTTCTTAATTTACCATATACATCCCCTCTCAAACTCTAAACTCACCTTTAAAATTAGTTAGTTGTGAAAGAAATGTGGCACTCAAACAGCAGATTATCAGAGCCAGGATCTCTGTTCTGTACACCTCTCTCCTCTCAGCAGAACCAGATAATGGCAATGTTTCCCTCTTTTTTTCCACACATATACATGTTAATTTCAAATCTCAGTGCTTCCCCCTTTTTTTCAAATGTAATCACACATTTCTATTGGTTGAAAACCAACCCTTTTCCAAAAGTACCCTTCCCCCAACTTGACTTCAGCCTAGTACCCTTCCCCCAACTTGACTTCTGCCTGCTACCATAGCAACAGCTCTTGAAACACTGCTGTGTAGAGTTAGGTCAGAAGTTCACCACACAATGTTTCATTTCCAAAGAGCAGGAGTGCTTGACTTTTCAAACCTAACAGCAAATCCATAGTACTGTTCTTTGGTAACACATTTTTCTGTACCAATAAAAAACATGCTTCTATAAATTTACACATACAGCCTAGTTTTTATTGTAGAATGGTATGAAACAGCCAATCAGTTCTTTTTTTATAAAAAAAAATATGTATGCCTCCATTTCCAAACTGTCTTTCATTTCTTTTTACCATTCTGCTGAATTACACCTCCTGAGTGCATCCAGTTCTCCTTTGAAGATGTTCACAGTGTGGATTGTAGGGCACAGCTATGTCTTCTAGAGTAAAAAGTATGCAGAGAAAACAGGTATGGTGAGAGACCTTGCTTTGCCAAATGTAGACATTAAATGGATTGGTCAGAGAGGGTTAAAGTGGCACCAATTGATGCCATTGGTGAAATCCTTCATGCAAATCCAACACCCTGACCTCATAATAGTGCACTGTGGTGGCAATGACCTAGGCACTTTGACTGGGGTAGGTCTGGAAATGCTTATGAAGGAGACCTTTGCACAACTGTTTTCACTTTTCCCTAAAACTGCATTTGTGTTTTCTAACATATGCCAAAGGCAAAAATGGAACTGGTCCAATCATTTTTGTCCACAGATTGACAAAGCAAGAAAGCACGTCAACAAATCTGTTTCTGCTTTCCTCCGTGACTATGGTATGGGTTCCATTTACCACAACAACTTGCATAACGACATTCAAGACATTTATAGAGGAGATGGTGTACACTTCACTGATGAAGGGAACAGAGTCTTCCTCTTGAACCTTAGACTCTGCATCGGTACTTACTTGTAGGTACCACTAAAAAATCACTTAATAAACACAACGGCTCTTTTTAGAGCCCCCTAATATCTAAACACTTAAATCTGCATTTCATTTCTTTTTTTTTTTTTTTTTTACCGTACGCGTACGGTGAGCTTACCGTACGCGTACCCCGCGATTTTTTTTTAAAATTAATAAATGTTTTTTTTGTACTTTTCTGTCCTTCTTTGACCCCCTTTCAAATGTTAGGGGGTCTGTAACTCTCTTCCTTGCCCCCTTTTCAAGTTATCACCTTTTTTTTCTGAGTGAAACACACAAAATGGCGGCCGCCGCTTCCTGGTTTCGACCGATTCGAATGTTTACTAAGATCTAACAGCCAATCAAAATCGCGCTCGCGCTCGTCACCGTACGCGTACGGTAAGCGCACCGTAAGCGCACCGTAAGCTGGCTCAGATATATATATTGATTTAAAGGCTATTTTCTCAGAATCTACTGAACAGATTTACACCAAACCTACAAAAGGCACTTCCTTGACCTGAGGACTACCTCTCTGCCAAATTTCAAGTAATTCTGTTCAGCCGTTCGGGCTGTAGCTGTGTCTAAAGGTCCTATGGAAAAATGCATGGGAAAAACGTGTTTTGGGACCCCCCTTTTATCTCAGCCCCCGCTTGACGAATCCCCCCGAGACTTTCAGGGTAGGAGCGGAGCGTAGCGCCCCACCTATTTTGAAAATTTCGCGAGGATTTGTCGACCGGCGCCAAAGTTATTCAAAATAGAATGTTGCGGTTTTCCTATGGTAAGAGGGTCCTAACTATAACTACCTACTGGCGACCGCCAGTAGGTAATATATATATATATATAACTTCAACCACTAGTATATGTAGTAGACCTTTGTACTTACTACCATTCCTATGTGATTTAGAGTTTATCTGTTTGTATCTCTTCCTTGAGTGACTTTACAACTTGTACATTTGCAATTTTTTTCTGTTTGTATCTCTTATGTAACTCATGTAATCCAAAGTCCTTATGTAACGCAACTGGTTCTTTTGCAAAGCGCTCTGACACCTTCGGGTAATTTTCGCGCTATATATAATCGCAGCAAATAAATAAATAAATAAAAAGCCCAAATGTCATACAATCCAGACGTTTATTCTAGAGACAGGCAGAGGCACCAAATGGTTAAAGTAAGAAAATGGCCGCTTTCTAAAAGTGGCATTTTCAGACCCACAATTTAAAAAACAACTTCAATAAAAGATGTGTTTTTAAATTGTGATTTCAGAGGCACCAAACTCTAATTTTCTATCAGCTCCCAATTGAAAGATACACCTATAAAATGCTAAATGACAGCTTCAATGCTAACCTATAGGAGGGATAGGCCTTTGCTGCAGTGAAAAGCGAATATGGGGGCATATGCATCAACCAAACTAATACCGATTCCTTAATAGCGAAAAATAAGGAATCGCCATTAAGGAATCGGTAATTGGCATGCATCAACAGATTCGGTGAAATTTAGCGATTCCTTAAAAATCGCTAAATTTACCGATTCCTTAATAGCGGGGCACGCAAACGGCCTCACTAGCAAATAGCGAGTTCGGTAATACCGATTTGGCTAATAGCGAGTTCGGTAATACCGAATTAGCTATTACCGAATCGGTAATAGCGAAATCGCAAATTGCCGCGTCGCTCCAGGAACAGGCTGATGACATCACCAACCAGGAAATACTGCTGCCCCACCCACATAGCCTCGACAGAGGAGCAGACAGGAGCTGGAAAGAAGGACAGGCTGTGCAGAGTGAGGCCACACAGATTCTGCCATTCACATCACACATCCATCATGTCGCAGGAAGTGCCATCCAGCGCAGAATCTGCACGCAAGCGCAAGAAGAAGTTTTCGGACAGGGAGCTGGAGTACCTCATCGAGGGAGTGTCCAGCAAACACGACCGCCTCTTTGGCAAGCTGTCCCTCAAGGTGCCTGAGACCGAGAAGCGGCGCATCTGGCAGCGCATCCGTGAGAGGGTCAATGCGGTTGGCGTCACTAGCCGCAGCATCGACGACCTTAAAAAACGGTGGTATGACCTGCGGAAGCGCGCAAAAGAGAGGATTGCTGAGAGGCTCCGGGAGGCAAGAAGGACTGGAGGCGGAACAACCACTGCACCATCCAACACAGCCCTGGAGGACCTTGTGGAAGGGACGATAGAGCGGGAAGCCGTCGTGGGGGTGATCCAGATGGACACGTCCGGCGCAGCCACAAGTGCCCAAGGTAAGATGCATGCCTGTGCCACACCCAGCATAGCGTAAATCCATACCCATGCCCCCAGCCCAATCTCACTGTGTCTGCAGCTCTGGCACAGACAGCTCCACACATGACACTACTGCATCTTGGGAGTTGTAGTCTAGTCAGCCCAGAGTGCAGGTACAGGCGTAAATCCTCTGAGCACACACCACATATTTTGTACATGGCTGTAGACTGTTCATTTGTTGGACCACAGAGGGACATTAATGGGTACAACACTATGTAGGTGTAATCATCCCACTAATCATGCACTGTTTCACACACAGATGCATCACCTGGGGACTCTGACGACAGCGACCAGCTGATCATTTCTGAGACACCCGTGGAGTCAGACCAGGAGACTGCGCAGGATGCGCACGCACCGCCAACACCTGCCACCCCACCAGCACCACCTCCACCAGCGCCACAATCAACGGCACCAGCACCAGTGCCACAAGCCAAGGCACCAGCACCTGCGCCACAAGCCAAGGCACCAGCACCTGCGCCACAAGCAACGGCACCAGCAAGACAGCCTGCAGCTAGTACAGCCACAATACCGCAGAGGCACAGGCACCAAGTTGCGCCCTTGCAGGAGATGGCAACCCCCCCCCCGCAATTGGCACCCACGCAGCGCACATCCACACAACCTGCTGCACCACCTGGAGGCTCAAGACACGCACGGCGTCACAGGGCCCGTCGCAGTTCCGTCTCCTCAGCAGACCAGGATGTCCCAACAACCTCTGCAATCGAGGAGAGGATGCTGCGTACACAGAACCTGCAGGGAAGACATGTGGCTAGCATCAGCTGCAATATCGTGCGCCTAGCGAGGGAGATGCGCGCCATGACTGCAGCAGTCACCGACATGGGCTCCGCGGTCAGGGACATGGGCACGGCGGTCAGGGACCAGACCACTGCGTTGCTGATGGCAATGCTCAGCTCAGGGAGGAGGTACGTGGGCTCACCCGTGCCATCAGGGAGGGCCATGAGTCCCAGAGGAGGAGTAACCGGCAGCTAATGTTGCGTTCTGCCGCCGCTACCAAGGCCATACAACGGCACAGCAACTGCACCGCTGTGTTGGCACGCCGCACAGTCTCCCTGCAGGTGGACCTTGGGCACTTCTGCGGTGATGTGGCCAAGTCACTGGGACACATCACCACTGCTGTGGAACAACTTCAGAGCAGCACATGCAGTGCTGCAGCATTGGGAGGGGATGACACCAGTGAGGCTGCCTCCAGTGTCAGCAGCGTGTCACTGGCAGAGGCCAGCACCAGGCGCCGAAGTTCGCGTGCCTCCACGGGGACAGGCCGTGGTGAGGCTTTGGATGCACCTGAGCGGAGGCTTGGTGTACGTGGCAAGCGCCACTAGAAATTTGGACATGCTGCAGGTCCATGGTGGAGCAACCATGGCCATCCAATTATTGTGTTTGCACAGGCCTGACTTTAAGGAACCTTTTATTTACATTTATGCAATCGGAGCATGATTCCCAATGCTAGTTCTGTTGCACAATCCTCAGTGCTACTGTGCATTAAACAGTTGCACCCAACACCAACTTGTAATGTCTCATTTTACCCAGGGTCAAAAATGATTTTGCATTATGTCTGTCCGCCTCCTATGGCCCTCTGCTGTGTTTGGGATGTGTGCCGGTCGTCGTTGGGCGGGTGGTTGGTCAGCCTGGGGGTCGTCATCCCTGTCCACCTCCATGGGTATCCCCCTTCTGGTGGCAATGTTGTGCAGCATTGCACATACAGCAATTATTCGACAGCATGTGTCTGGTTGGTATAGCATGGCGCCGCCAGTCTTGTGGAGGATACGGAAGCGGCTCTTGAGAATCCCAAAAGTCCGCTCTATCACATTCCTCGTGCTGATGTGTGCAGCGTTGTAGCGATGTTCCTGCGGGGTTGCTGGATTTAGGTATGGGGTGAGTATGTATTCCCGCAGGGCGTAAGCACTGTCACCTAGAAGATAGAAGCATAGACTTAGCATTGGTGATGTACATACATGTGTGGTGTTGGTGTGGGGAAGCGTAGTTCTACGTACCTAACAGGAGTCCCTCTCCAAATTCTCCATTGAGTAGTCGCCTGTGCATTCCACTGTTGCGGAAGATGTATGAGTCGTGTGTGCTCCCTGGGAATTGTGCCACTAGGTCCGTTATGATGTTGTTGGCATCGCACACAACCTGCACGTTGATCGAGTGGTATGACTTGCGGTTCCTGAAAAGGTACTCATTTGCTGACGGAGGACATATGGGGATATGCGTGCAGTCGATGCATCCAATCACATGTGGAAATTGTGCCACCTGGTAGAATGCCTGTTTGGTGCGGTCCAACTGCTGTGGGGTTGTGGGGAAGCTGATGTGTGTGTGGAGCATTGTCAGCATGGCATCTAGGAATTTCTTGAAGAAGCGTGACAGTGCGCTTTGCGAAACACCTCCGGCAACCGCAATTACCCCCTGGAAACTCCCTGAGGCCAGTAGGTGCAGGCTGCATAGGACCTGAACGTGCGCAGGGATAGCATTTGTCCTGTGTGTCTGGTGCTGCAGTAATGGTTCCAGGTCTGCAATCAGGCGCATGATCATAGCGCGATTGAGGCGATACTTCTGGTACACCTCGTCCTCATTCTGGCCGAGCAAGGTTATGCGCAGTCTGAACACTCGCTCCTGGACCCTTCTCCTGCGCTGTCCTGCTGCATTGATCCGCATCCTCCTTGCAAGCACGTAGAGGGCAGCCATTTTGTGGGAGCCAACAGGGTCTCCTGGGCCACATTTAAGGGTTTAGTGATTGCCTCAATGATTTGCACATGTAGGAAGAATTTGTATTTTTTTTTTTTTTTTTTTTGTAACTTTACCTCCAGGTTTTGATTCCCCTTATTTAGCTCTGGCAAAATAGCGATTTTTGGGATTTTCGTTATTAGCGAGTTTTGTTGCATTGGGGTGCGATTCGTTATTTGCTATTGGCAATTTCCGGGAGCTAATAGTGATTTCGGTAATTGCGAATTCGGTATATAGCGATTCGGTAAATTAGCATTTTGGGTATTAGCGATTCGGTATGTTCGAGGTTATTTATTTAGCGATTCCTTATTTGCTCGGGTTTTGGGTTGATGCATTGGGATTGGGTATTTTTCACACAATACCGGGAGCTATTAACGAATCGGTATTTTACCGACTGGATTTTGGCTTGATGCATAAGGGTGTAAGTGTTTTTTTACTACCAGTACATGTAAAACTTGAAAGCACATGTCCCACCTCTTAAATACATAGCACTCGGCCCCCGTGGTTACCTTAGGCCTACCTTAGGGGTGTCTTACAAGAGAAGGTCTGAGCCTAGGAAGTACGTGTACTTGCCAGGTCGATATGGCAATTAAGAACTGCGCTCACAGGCTATGCAGTGGCAGGCTTGGGATACTTTTGGAGGCTACTCATGTGGATAGTGCAATCAGTGCTGCATGTCCACTAGTAGTATTTTGTTTACATGCCCTGGACACATATAGTGCACTGTACTAGGGACTTACTAGTAAATCATATATGTCAATCATGGAGAAACCAAATGCATGACATTTTAGACACAGAACACAGGCACTTTAGCACTGCTCAGCAGTGGTATAGTGCCCAGAGTCCAAACACCACCAAAAACGAATTCCAATACACAATCAATAACAGGAGGCTAGAAGCAAAAAGGTGAAACCACTCCAAAAACATGCCAGGTCTAACAGCACCCATCAGTCATACAGTAATAAAATTACATCGTATCCATTTTACATTTGACAAAGCAAAATAATATCTCTCCTAACAGGGGCTAAGAAGGATTCTGACAGTACAAATCTTTTATAATCACAGTGTATCAGAGGGAGTAACCATCCCTAAATGCTTGGCAACTAAATTAATCCTGTGACATTCCATGGAACAAAATAACAATCTAATCTTGTACCCAGGGTGACTGTGAGAAGCGCGGTTTATTATTTGATGTGGTTGTGTGACCTCACCATGTAATGAACTCACAAACCCTTCTTGTGGCCAGTCAGGTTCATTTGCAAGACAATAGTTCAACCCAGGGAAGCTGTCCTTTAGAGCAGGAAGGCTTTGTCAAAGGAACAAGTGTGAATCATTTATAAGTACCAAAACAGTTGATTAAGAAAGAAACACAACACAAAGAAAATCCGACACCAATTTATAAAAATAGGTCTTATTTTTATGAATTTTTAGACACCAAAAATCCATTGGAGGGTTTTGGAAATATAAATAATTAGTCAAATAATAAATTTCTGCTGTTCATTTAAATCTTGAACAAGCAAATGGCAACTACCGTGCTTAGCCACTCCTTTGAAAACTTTTGGAAACTTCTGTATAGTTGAGTTTGGTTACTCTAGCCCGCTTTTTTATCACCAACTCCATAGGGTTGAATAAGGCTTGGCAGCACAGTTACCTTGTTTTCAAAGCAGTCTCCAGTCCATTTACAGGTTCTATAGACGCACCGCCATGTGCATCATTGGAGTGGTCCTGATGCAACAGATCCTGAAGATGCTGATTTGGGTTGATAGGGGTCTTTCTGTATTGGAGACAGGCTGCAAGGCACACAGAGCAGTAAGAGCAGAGAAATGCCCAACCTCTAAAACTGGCATTTCTAAAATAGTAATGTTAAATCCAACTTCACAATTAAAAAGGATTGATCATTACCATTCCAAAGACATAAAACATGATGCAGCTACGCCTTTCTGATCAGGATTGCAACTTAAAAGTGTTTTAAGGACTTCCCAATCCAAACCTATGAGAGGAGTAGGCCTCATAGTACTGACTTATTTTTTAGCTGTTTGTCACTATCAGGACATGTAACACTTAAAAGTGCATGCCCTACCTTACACAGCACCCTGCCCTATGGGCTACCTAGGGCCTACCATAGGGGTGACTTATGTGTAATAAAAGAGGAGTTTAAGGCTGGACAAGTAGTTTTAAATGCCAAGTGGAAGTGGCAGTAAACTGCACACACAGGCCCTCCAATGGCAGGCCTGAGACAGGTTTGAAAGGCTACTGGTGTGAGTGGGATAATCTGCTTGTACTGTGCAAGAGTCTGCCTGGTGCAGGTCTCCAGGCTTCTGTCCCACTGACAGTACGTGGAGACCCCTAGGCCAGAAGTGGTCTTACCAGGGACAGTCTTGAGGTGCTCTTATCTCGGAACTGGCAACCCCTAACCCACTGGTCCTCCCACTGTAGATTGTTTCCAACTCCTACCCCTACCCATGAGCCTCTGTACCCTCCCCTTTGGATTGGTAACCCCAGAAAACAGAACTTGTGGCAGTCGCCTCCCCCAAAGCTCTTCTGACACTAAAGAACTCCCATTGGTGAATGGTCTCTTGGTACAGACCAGGCTCCCATGCTTGTGCTCCCTCTGGGAGCATTCCAAGCTCAGGGGCTGGGAATAGGGTACGCTGTCCCTCAGCCCACCCCACCTCATGGGTACACAAAGTGGTCAGAGCTGGGTCAAGGGAAACAAAAATCTGTTCAACGAAGTTGTAACAGCCCTTTTGCTTTTGGTCTGTTAAAGTGGAGCAAAGGCCAACTCCATCCACAGAGCCATCGTTGACAGCAGGTTAGGGAGAGGTTGACTTTCCTCTTCTCCCCCTCCATTGGTCATCATGAGCATGGTAATTTCTGCTCTGTCATGGTGGAGATGTATCTTATAGCCCTGTATAAACCTGTGAGGGTTTCTTGAGGTGCCTCTACCAGATAGATGACTTTCCCTCTCTTTTCCACATTTGGATAGGGTCTAGTCCACTTTTCCTGTAGTGCCCTAGGAGCTACAGACTCTAAAATATGAACTAAGTGTCCTTGTTGGTAATCTACTAGTGAGGACTTCTAGTCATACCAGTGCTTGACAAGGTCCTGGCTGGTCTTCAAACTTCTTGTTTGCCTTCACAAAGTACTTTGCCATCCTGGAACAAAGGCCTAATGCATAACACACAATATTTTGTTTAGGTTCCTTGATGGGCCTCTCTCATCCCACTATCACTAAACTCGGTGGACCTCTACAGAGAGACCTAAGAGGAGCTCAAAACGGCCGAAGCCCATTCCTATTTGGGATACCTCCCTGTAGGCCAACAAGAGACATGGTAGAAGGACAGCCCATTTACTGCTAAGGTTTTCTGGCAAACCCATTATCATGCCTTTCATGGTCTTGTTAAATCTCTCAACCAAACCATTATCTAGGGGATAATAGGCAGTGGTGAATTTAAAACGAAGACCACACTCAACCCACATTTCTTTCAGATAGGCAGACAAAGTGACTGCCTCTATTTGAAGTGTCTTCCTTAGGGAAACATTCTCTGGTATATTTATCAAAGAGGGCCCTAGCCACAGCAGGAGCTTTCACAGTACTGAGGGGAATGGCTTCTGGATAGCTGGTGGTATGGTCCACTACCCCAGGATGAACCTATTTCCAGATGCAGTTTGTGAGTCTAGGAGACATTTCAATTCCCACCACAAGAAGTGATATCAGGGTAGCCTTTGGTTTGCCCCCTGTCTTGCCACTTGATTGACAGGTAACACAGAAACAACATAATTATTTTACTTTCTCAAACAGCTGAGGCCCATAAAAGTGATTGATCAACCTCTCCCAGGGTTTGGTCAGCCCCAGATGGCAAGTTAAGGGAATGTCATGAGCTAGGTTAAGGAGAATTATCTGTACTGCTTGCAGACCACAAGTGCCCTGGTTGCCCTTGGTTTGGGGTCCCTAGCCTCAATGTACACAGATTCCTCCTCCCTGTATACCTTATGGGTACCACTGACATCCCCTTGTCCTTGTCTTTCATCTAGCTGCCATTGGCCTTGAAGAGTGAGACAAGTCTTCTGCCCTGGCTCAAGTCCACTATGCACTGGGGACCTGGGTCATTCTTTGAGACTCCCTTGAAATCACTGTACGGTTTCTTGTGCTCTAGTTGACACACGCACTCAGGAAGGCCCAGGCAGACGTTTCCAGGTCCTTTTCCAGCACACACTCCACAGGGATGGCAGGGGACACAGCCACCTTCTTCAGGTCAGTAACCCCTCTCCACTCACAGTCCACCATTGCCATGGGATGGGACTTTGTGTTGTTGTCAGAGTTGGACTATCTGGCACATCGAATTAGTGAGTATTTAGTCTGGGGAAAACAATTTATCCATGACCATGGATATGCTGGCACTTGTATTTGTCAGCCCTTGATTCTTGTCCACTACCTATACTATTCCATACTTGGAGGCCAGGGTTCAAAGAGTTCAATTTCCTGCCCAACCACTGAAAATAATGCAATCTCAGTGAACGCTCTAGAACTCCCAGGGACAACTTCCACCCCCATCCATACACTAACAATGCCTTTGGGGTGGTCACCAGTGGGTGATGTTTTGGTGCACAGCAAATCTCCCCTCTTGTGCCCTGGCTGTTGACAGTCATAGCACACCCCTGGCTTTGAAGGGGCATAATTCTTTCCCACGTACCCCCAGCCTTTGAACTGGGATGAACTCAGTGCTCCTCCCCTTGAGCATTATTTAGGGCTCCTTAGGGGGTCTCCTTTTTATCTTTACCCTCTTCTTTATCCTGAAGGCGATCCTGTCCCCCTTTCTTAGGATCACCTCCGATGGACTTCTTGGACACCCTAGTGCATTCCTATTTATCAGACATCTTGTCCAGCTCTCTAGGACAAGATAGCTTAGAATCCACATGATGCTGGTGTCTCTTCTCTGAGGAACAATTAGTATGTATGCGCTCTTTTACCACTGTATTGTATCCTAGGAATCCACTTTGTTACCCTTAATTAAGCCTTCCAGTGACTTTACAGAATCATCCATAAATTCCACACTTGTCCGTGTTGCCCCCTTGTGAGTGTTTCTGAATTTCTGTCAATACTCTTTAGGGGTGAGAGCAAAGAGCTCAATCAGTGCTGACTTCATGTGTGTCTGTCACATCATTTTCTACTGTTAGGAGGCTATTGTCCCCCACTACTAGAACCATTTTCCACAAAAAGGACCCAAAGTGTTGGGTACCTACCTTCCTCATCCTAAGAGTTTGCTCTTCAGATGCCAGCCATTTATCAATGTCACCACCCTTGACATATTTAGATACATGCCCCCAGGAAACCTTGCATCATAGGTATCCTGTGCAGTTTAATCATCGTCTTGTTTGCTGTCACAATTTTCTTATGTCTTTAAGCCCAGCTTAACCCTAGTTTCTTCAAGGGTTCGTCTTCTCTCCTTCAAGGCCAATCTCCTTTCCTCGACCTTCAGAAGACTAACTTTGGCATCACGGTTTCTTGCTCCCCTATCTGATGTTGTGCTCCTTTTCACTACCAGATACTGAGGTAATTCTGCGGATGCTAGAGGACAAGGTATTATCACCCCCCTCATCCTACTGATTGATGACCTCCCTGCCATCGTCTTCTTCCCAGCTGTCTGCGGCGATTTCATTTTCCAATAGTGTTTGTGCTCTGTGGGCCTCTTCCAAGGCCTCCCAGATCCTTCCCACGGGCCTCACACACAGTGCCTTCTGGCAGGTCCCTGCCCCCCACAGGTGCACCGGTGAAAGCCAGGATGGGGGAATGTCATGATGTTCAGTACCCCAATGGCATGCCCGGTACCTACTCCCAGAGTACCAATGTGGGTGGCCATCCCTGCTGGCACAACGGCAACAAGGGCTTAGCAGTGCCTCGGATCAATGGGGCAGGTGCTCGATATCTTATACTGGCCTTGGGGCTTCCTGTCTCCCATGTTCCTAGAGTAACATTTGTCTTCGATGCTGCTTATCAATATTTAAACAGTACTGCCTTCTGCTCACAGTACCATTAATTTTTACCCGCAACAATGGTGGAGAAGAACAACTAACTTTTTGTTGATGCGGTGGGGATACTGAAAACACTGCAAGAACTACAGAGATTTTTGTATTATTACAAGTTGTTGCCGGATTAACTACAATCTACAGGCTACTCTGGACGATGGAAAAGGTGTGCCAAACAACCAAGGAAATCAAACACAAACACTCACCCTAACAGTTATTGACTGCTCCGGTTCTGCCATTTACAGATTCCGGTCAATGCTACCTCCTGCACGACCATCCCAGTTTCAAGTGGTTTGCAGTTGTATTGTATCAAAATAAAGGCAGTTCTGAAACCTATTGCACAAGCCAGTGAGGCACGTAAAGCATTACGGTACGAGAATGGAGTGCAGCCCCTCACCCCTACTACACTGACCTCGAGCTCCCTCCACCAGGAACGGCGTGCCTTGCCAGTGAAAATTAACTTCCAGTCTGAAGTTAAACAAAACAAGAGGCAGAGGAAGACTTTTGGCGCGCATGCCCGCGATGTAAAGCATCGCACGCATGCGAGAGTCTGTACAGGTCAGGCAAAATAGAGTGCGAATGCAGGCAGCTAATCATAGGGAAAAAAAAGCATTTACAAATGCAATAGGACTCGTATTTACGCGAGTCCTATTGCATTGTAAACAAAAATGCGGGCATCCAAGAAGGCAGTAACAGGGGGTGTGGGGGGTGATGGTGGGCAGAGAAGTCACGTACTGCGGGAGGGAACGGAAGAGGCAGGGGAACAAAAGAGTTTTGAAAGTAAAGGGGCTGATAGCCATGGAGGGAGAAAAATGATGACATGGTCGTCAGGAGGCGGGACTAACTTGCCGAAAACCAATTATAATGCAGCATTTAAGATTTCGGCCAATCAAAAAGATAGGTAAAGCTAGGAGCTTCCCCTGCTATACTGTATACACCGTCTCTCGACGGACAGCGCATGCGCTGCCTAGGCGAGACCTAAAAAGGGCTGTGTACTCTGAAGTCACTCCTCGGATAAAATACTCCTAGGCTAAACAATTGTAAAAAAATATTTGTTAAGGTTAACTGCTTACAAAATGACATCCAATACTTAAAATGCATGATTCTGATTACTATGTGAAATATGTATAACTGAGCATCACTCTATATTACCGTATATTATCTGAAGGGGCATTTAGTTTCGTTTCCTCCTAAAGAACGTTTCGTTTTATTTAAAAATATACCCTCCATTCCATTTCCTTTTTACAGATAATGTCGACACCTAAATGTTGAGGCGTGTCTGAACATCAGTGTCCTGTGGCACTACTGAGGAGGGGTGTGGTATATGAATATGGTCTGCCAAATCTATTATATCCGAGATATTGTTTACAATAATATCACCCAACCAGAATTATTAGCAGAAAATCTACAACCATGGAAAGACGATTTCTTAACGATATTCAGGGCACGATATTTATCTCAGAAGATATTTTTGCAAACAATATTCTAATATGTAGCACTGCACGTTTGCAACCAGTTTCCACTATTAGAATTGAGATTGTTTGAGCATTGCTGCTTGATAAAGAAAAGTAAAAAAATGCATTACGGCGTTTACGTAAACAATGGAAAGGGAGTCATGCCATTGTTAAAATGGAATGGAAAGTTCTCGACAGTGGAGCCAATAAATAGCTTGTTGAAGGAAAACGTGAAAAGAAGTGGCTTCTATTTTTGAACAAAATTATATCTCACTGAGGAGTTTTCTCAAAAACACTGCACCCATCTGGAAGCATTGTTCCTCTAGTGTTGCCAGGGTCACCGAAAGGCCAAGAATGTTTCGCCGAGAATCACTTTAATAATCAAACTGAGGCCAGTAGAGGTACCAAATAGGATGCACGGATACTTCAGTATCAGACATTGCTCGTTTTTATAAACTTCGCGAAAAAACACACACACATGTGCTTTGTTAGCATATCCGACTAGCTTGCATTATCCAGATTACATTCTGGAAAATAAATGACACCCAGAGCAATGAGGCTGAATGGGCAAACAGACAGTAACGCGGCATCTAGATATAACATTTGAAAATCGTTACAAAATGCAGGTTTAGCAATGTTTCCACGATGGGCTTTTTAACCTTCCCAGGATCTGACCATGGACGTTGATTCACCAAATGCCATGGGTAGCAGAAGTGACAGCCCATTCGACCCGATGACATCAGGGGAAGTGATACCATATGCTTGACCATAAAGTCTTTCCATGCAGTGTCATATTCATTTTGAAACTGATGGCAGAACCTTACAATAAGTGGAAGATTGATAAAAATAAGTTACTAAAGCAGACAAATGCGTATTTTAGGTATGGGGCTACTTGTCCAGCGGACAGGATGCTTCAGAAGTCTACTTGTCCTGTTAAAAAAATCCACTCGTCCCTTCTGATGCCATGAAGTGAAGTGAGAAATCATCAGACCTCAGATAATAGCAATCCAGAGCTCCTACTTTATCGTGGTTTGGATTTTAGCAAGAACTCAACTTTGACATCTTTACGGAAATCTACATACAGGGGTTGGAAGTATGCAGGAAGCAGGATTGCCAGGGTTGGAATGCCCTGCAAGTCTGTGCATGCCCACACATTTCCATGTTTAAAGGCATTCACCAACTCCTCTCTAATCTTCTCCCATTCTGGAAAGGGTCAGGAATAAAAGATTTTCCTTGGGAGGGGAGAAAGGAGGCAGCGAATGAAAATTTGCAATAGCTCAGCAGATTTTTACATGTGTATTCGATGATTCGAAAATGGAATTCACAAACGTTTGCTTGGAGTACGGTTTTAAGAACAAAAAGTCTTTAAACTCTTGTGAATTAGGTTCGTAAACCATCACCAATGCAAGAACATGTGCGTGCAGATGCACTTTTGTGACTTGTAGTATAATTTATTTTAAAGTTGCCTTAATATTCATCATCATCAGCAATCAACTTTATTCGGTATATAAACTATAAAAGTATTTATTTATTTATTTATTTAGCGATTTGTAGAGCGCCTGGTGACCCGAAGGCATCCCCGCGCTTTAACATTTGTAGAGACCAGAGGGGACAGGCGACCTTATTTTGGGAACAGCAGCGATTTTAATTTTTTCCGGAACAGGAGATGGCTGGGTTCCGTCCTCAGAGGGCGAGGAAGTGAATTCCATCCGGAGGAGACTTTTACAGAAAAGCGACGGCCGCCGGTGCGTGCCTTCCTGTATCTAGGGACGTTGGCCAGCCGCTCATTGTCCGAGCGTAGGGATCTGGGGGCTTTGTAAGGGGTGACCAGGTCTCTCAGGATAGCAGGGCCAAGACCATTGAGAAGTTTGTGTGCGGTGCACAGGGCCTTAAATTCTACCCTTTGTCAAATAGGGAGCCAGTGGAGGGCCTTGATCGCTGGTCTGGCTGAGACTCTGGAAGGGAGATTCAAAAGGAGCCGGGCAGCTGCATTTTGCGTGCGCTGAAGTTTTGCCATGGTTGCTTCCGGAGCTCCTAGGTAGACCATGTTACTGTAGTCTAGCCGCGCCAGGATCAGATCTTGGACCAGGAGTTTCCTAGATAGGGGCGGAAGTAGTGGAAGGATCTTGCGGATGGAGCGCATGAGCCCGAAACAGATGCCTGCTGTTTTGGCTGCTTGAGTTTTCAGCGACAGCTCGGGTTCCAGCCAGACTCCTAAGGTCTTGATTTTTTGTTTCGGGGTGGGAACTTCCCCGAAAACATCTGGCCAGACCGATGAGGGGATGGATGTCCATTGCTTGCCCAGAAGCATGACTTCTGTCTTTGAGCCGTTTAGCTTGAGCGATGACTCGCACATCCAGTGGTGAATTTCCTGGAGGCAATTCAGTAGGTTGTCTGGGTGTTTATCAAGGTGTGAGAGAGAGACGACCAATTGCGTGTCGTCCGCATAACTTACTATCTTGATCCCGAAGAGGGCGACGACATCCTCAAGGGGGGCCATGTAAGCATTAAACAAAGTGGGGCTTAATGAGGACCCCTGGGGGACTCCGCTCAGGAGAGGGAGGGAGGCAGAGTGTGAATTGCCATCCCATACCTGGAACGAGCGCCCTGAAAGGAAGGATTCTATCCAAGTAATCGCGGAGCCTGCGAGCCCTGCCACGGCCAGCCGATGGAGAAGGACACGGTGGTTAACCGTGTCAAAGGCTGCGCTGAGGTCCAGGAGGATCACTGCCACTGAGTATAACAATCAATAGGTTAAAACCAATAAACAGTATACATAAAACACCAGATATCAAACCATTTAAATACAAAAATCGACCATATAGAACAAACATATCTTTCCTGTCCAGACTAAAACCATTTCTTATATTATCTAGTTCATTATGCAAAAAATACGATTTAGCATTTGTACATATCCAGACATCCTAGTCTTCCCCCAGTCCATCTTTAATTTAATCGAGGTATAGTTCAAGGGTGCATCTCCAATGACTGATTCAGAATGCTTTAGCAACTTTGCCCTGATGCTCCTGCTCTGTGGAAATCGCAGATAATCTGTTAGCATGAGCTGAAGCCATCTTGGTTGTGGCGTCCATTTTTGTTAGCCATGTGATTCTTCCGTCTTCACTGTTGCTTGCTTTTCTATTCTGCTTGAGTCATCAACTGTAGTTAAATCCTTCAGTACTGAGCCAGAACACTGTGTAAGCTCAGAAAGGCCTGCAGCTGCTAGAATGCACCTGTTTTAGAATGTAAATGTCAGGCTATCTCAACTGATGTAAGCGGTTTTGTCTACCCTCCCACTTTGCTGGCTAAGTAATATTTGTCTGACCACGTTAGTCAATAGCTATTCCTGTGTATGCTTCTGCCTTTTATTTGAGTCTCCATGCTTACTCTGCAACAAAGTCTGTGTAAAAGGCCCATGACCTCTGTATTCTATGGACTACCTCCTACAGTGCCTGAGGGTGCTGTATTGAAGTAGTCCCACTCATGAGTAATTAATAAACTTGTTATTTTGAATTCCAGCTTCAGTGCCAATCTCTTCTTTGTTGGTTGAGGACCTGTGGACAGATAAGGGTGAACCCCTGCACCGGTGAGCCCCTAAAAAGGCTCATTTCCACAGCTCCATTGAAGATATTTCACGACTGCTACTGTCTCTGCTTGCAAGAGCTTCAGCGCCACTAGACATTGCCTAGCCCCCAGTTGCTTGCAAATAGGGAGAATCCAGTATGTCCTAGATTTTGTGTATGCAGGGCTGTTAGACCTGGCTTCTCCAGTGGGTTTATCCCCAGACTTTTTAGCCTCCAGTATTTTACCCTGTTTTTGTTGGTTTTGGGCACTTTACCACTGCTGTTCAAGTGCATATGCTCTCTGTGCAAATTGTTATTATGGATTGGTGTTTCCATGATTTGCTTATTTGATTTACTACTAAGTCCCTAGTACAAGTACACTGTGGGACTAGTGCCTGTAAATCAAATTCTGCTAGTGGACCTACAGCACTGATTGTGTAACCCACACAAGCAGTCTTTCAAGGGGTTCTCAGACCTGCCACTGAAATGTCTGCGCACAGTTTCTACTGATATGGCAACCTGGCAAGTGCACCCACTTGCCTGGCCTTACCTTCCCTTTCCTTACATGTAAGGTACCCCTCACATAGTCCCAAGGTACCCATGTGGGCAGGGTGCAGTGTATATGAAAGGTAGGACATGAACCGATGTGTGTGGCATGTCCTGGTAGTGAAATACAGTGCATTTCGTTTTTCACTGCTGAAAGGCTATCTGTCCCCATAGGATAGAATGGGATATACTTTGTAACATCTTACAAGTATAACTTCCGATGGAGACAAGATAGAAAGATGGAGTTTAGTATGCCTGAATTCAGAATATAAAAATGCAACTTTTAGTAAAGGAGATTTTTATATTGTGTGTTTGAAAATACCACTTTTAGAAGGTGCCTATTCTCTTGCTTAGCCATCCGGTGTGCTTTTGCTGGTTTGTAGATTGACTGTCTGGTTTTAGAGTGACATGGGCTGGGGATGTGCATTCTCTTCAGACAGCCACTGGGGAGGTTGTGATGTGTCCTGCCTTTTTGGATGAGTCAGGGCTGGGCTGAATGGCCCTGGGCTGCATTTAGAAAAGTGGGAGGATATTTCCCTGCACCTGAATAGGCCTGGTCTGCCTTAGACAATGCAGTCTCTACCTCCTTCTAGGAAGCTGGGCCAGAGAAGACAGAACTGGTTTGGACTGAGCTAAGAGACTCTCTGCCACAAGAGAACAAAGGAAAATGAGGTATATATATATATATTGAGGCCCAGACCCCAGAACTTTGGATTAATTCTGGACTCAAGAAGAACTCCTGCCAAGGACAGAAGCTGGGAAAACTGAAGGAGAAGGACTGCCACTTTGCTGTGTGCTGTCTGGCGTTGACCTACAGTGGTTGTTTCTGCCAAGAAGAGGAACTGTGTGTGTCCTGTTTGAAGAAGACACCAAGGGCTTGGTGTAGAGCTTGCCTCCTGTCCTGAAGTCTCAGGGACACAACAACTTCATCCCCTCTGTCCTCCTGCACCTGGAAATGCTGTTTCAGCTGCCACAGAGGGAAAAAAGCAACACCCATGCTGGCAAGCAACACCGCGACCTGCACCGAAGCCCTGACTCCACACCATATCGACTCCAAAGCCATCACCGAGGCCGCTGCCTGCACCGGAGTCGAGGGCACCGCTCGTGACGCTCACAATGCACTGCCGTGACTCGCACCGCAGCCTGATTTCTCTGACGCCAGTGCTTCATCCTTTGCGGAGCCAATACCTGATGGAGTGACTTTCTGAATTCATCGACCCTGCACAGTCGTAGGGAACCAACGCCTTGGGGCAACCGCGATTTAACCTCCCCAGCAACAGCAAGGAACCAACGCCTCACCTCCTCTGTGCTCGTAAGGAACCAACGCCACACGGCACTAGCGAAGCATCACCTCCTCGACACCAAGCACCGTCTTTGTTTTCATCGTTTGCCAAGGTATTGATCTTTGCAGTCCATGTGACTCCAGGCCCAATTCCGCGCACCTCATGGTTGGTGCCGTACTTTGGGATTTTCATCTGTCACAAAGTCGTAATAGCTCTAGATGGAGTTATTTGTTGCTATTATCTCTATTTGTGTGAATAACCTATATTTGATTGTAAGAGAGTAGAATCTGCTTCTTATAGTTACCCCCTCTTTTTGCTGATGTATCACTGTTTTCGACTTAGTCTGACTGGGATCCTGCTATACAGGACCCCAGTCTAGCTGGTTTCTCCTCTAAATTGATTTTAGGTACACTCCAGATTGGATTCTGGTTTACCCCTATAAGTCCCTAGTATATGGTATACTATGTACCCAGGGTCTAGGTACACCAGAGGCCTCCCATGGGCTGCAGCATGTAATGTACCACCTATGAGAGGCCATTCAAAATGACTCTACAGGTCTGCTACTGCAGCCTGTGTAAGGTGGTGCATGCACCCCTTACTTAGATATAGGTTCACTATATCTATTCTATATCACTGCACATATAAACCTATCAGTCACCCCTATGGTTGGCCTTATCAATCCTGAAGGTAGGGTGCTGGGTTTTATGTGAGAGGGTGCACCTGCATGAGCAGAGCCCCTCTGCAGCCTTCGGAACCTATTTTCCAGGGTTGTTAGTGATGCAGCCAACCATATATATTTAAGTGCATTATAACCTCGTGGTAAATGCTAACTTAAAAACGGCTGCATAGAAACAAGTCGTGTTTGGTGTCAAACACCTTAGTTTATAGTTTAGTTTAGTTTATTTCATTTATAGAGCGCTTGGTTACACCAAACGGTGTGTTCCCGTGCTGAGACATAGGAGAGGGAGAGCTGATACAATTTGGAAAGCACTTGCTAGACATCTATGAGATTTCCGTACTGCTAAACCTCCCCACCAATAACTGGCAGGAGAGGTATGATTCCACCCTTCTAGAGGGACATATGTGACACACTGGGCTACCCGCTACCAGCTTTCTCGACCTGGGTATCACAAAAAACGATGCTGCCAGCCACAGACATGAGTCTGCCCTCCTGCTGCTGAGCCAAGCTCGAGCAGGGGAAGGCTTGACAATAGGTTTCCTGTCACAGGGAGGTGTGACCGCCTCCCAGACAGGCTTTAGTATATTGGGGCTGGGTGGGTGCACTCTGAGAGTGCTTTGAAGTCTGCACTGGGGGCACATTTGGTGTCCCTGGGCATAGTCCAGCTCAAACCAGTTGCAGGAGCCATTTGCCCCTGCTCTGGCATGAAACTGGACAAGGACATGGGAGTAGCCACCCCTCTGTCCTGACCCTCCCATAGGTGGGTCCCCAGAGTTTGTCCCACCCCTTCCTTGGGTATAAAGTAGGAACTGTTGCAAAGAGAAAAAGTAACAGAAGGGTCCTAGGGAGAGAGTTAAGAGACCTGCAAAGGATTACATCCCCAATTTTACAATACAATAAATACAACAAAATTCTTGGGTCTAAGTTGTCTGAACAAAAAAAGGGACAAAGACAAAAAGGTACTGACAATATCACAGCAGACCTAGTTGTGGGATAAATCCCTTTTTTGTTCAGACAACTTGCAATACGTTTAAGCAGCCTCGGCTGCGGGTCCTTATTCACAGAGTTTCCCAGAAATATACTCTTTGTCCTACCACATCTTGGTTGCTAAAGTGGAAGAAGTAGTACTTTCATTCAAATTCCCAGCTTCTGATCGGCATCCATCTACGATAATGGCGGATAGACAAGGATTAGCCTTTGATGACATTGTGGCACAATCCATTTTGAACACTCCCAGCGTAATAGATACCTTTCAGGGAGTACTTTTGACACAGGGTGATTTCTGGTCCAAGCTGTTACTTCTGAAGAAATCACACTCTCATATCTATATCCATGGAGCCATCATGACGGAGTGGTTGAGTGGCAATTGTGCCCCTACAGGGCTAATAGTCACCAACGCACCTCAATTATTTCTTGATGATAAAGTTTTTTTGACAGATTGGTCTCTTGTAGCTTGGCGGTGCACCTGCGATTGGCTGATCCTTATTATTAACATTGCCAAGCGGATCGCGGATACCATTCTTATCGAAATACAAACTCTAGAGTCTCAGAATAAAGTAGCAATAACGACAACTTTGTATAAGAAACAAGCAGAAGAGACTAACAAAACCAACAGAGAGTTTAAAGACATGATCTTGGCTAGAAAAATTATCAAATTCAAGAAGGATCTTGCACGATCCTCAATGGAAAAAGTGTATTCTTACACCAGTGACACTTATGTTCCAGCACAATTCAACCGTCAAGGTAGGAGATATGGCTCAAATTACTCAGGAAGTGAAGATTGGTCTAGTGACTCGGACACCTCAAATCATGGTGACCTCACAGGCAGAGACAGTAGCCGCAGAAACAGAGGTAATTGGAGAGGTTATCGAGGTGGCCCTCCTCCTCCACCACAGTGGTGGCCAGCGATGCCTTTTGGATATCCCAATATTCCGCCTCAAGGGCAAATTTTTCCATGCCAAGCACAACCTCAATTTTTTCCCAACCAGCCTTTTTTTGGCTGGGGCAGGTCCAGAGGAAAACGTCGGAATCAACAGGGCCAAGTACATTGGGACCCTCCTCCATCGACACGGATGACACGGAGTATGACGGAATCTCAATCAGGAAGCAGCAACAAGACAATCTAGTCATGAATCTGAGTAGCCGACAATTGAGTACAGATGAATTGGCACTGCTGGACAAAGGACTGGGTTATGTACCCTCAAACAGAGGTGGTTCCTCTGTAATAAAGCAAGAGCTAGCCCAATTCTTTCGGAAGATTCGTCTGAACTTCTTCTTCAGAGACCGAGTACAAGACACCACAGAGGAGACTAATCATTCTGGTACTTCTGTAGGGACCTCTGCTTCTCCTAAAAGGGACTCCTCTTATGAGAAGAAGTGTCAGTCACTTGAGTAAGAGAGGACCAAACTCAGAATCAAGAGGGAACAATTGTCCTTGGACAGTGAATCCCTAGAGCTCCAGAGAGCTTCCAGAAGGTTGGGGATAGAGCCCCATGGTGGCAGCAACAGTGTCCCTAGAGCTAGAGAATATACTCATGATCATAGGAACCTGAACAAGAATGTCCCTCCCTACCAGAGTGGGGATGATACAAATGGATAACTGCACTAGAGATGGCCTGTAAAGTACAGAGGGTCCCTCAAGAGCAGTGGGCAGCAATCTTGTGACTCTCCTTTGCAGACAAAGGTAGAGATAAGCTCCTCACTGTAAGAGAAGAGGATGCTGATAATTACAAAGTCTTGAAGAGTGCACTGATTGATGGGTTTGGCTTAACCACTGAACAATACAGGATTAAGTTGAGCGACACCCAAAAGGCACAGACTCAGGACTGGGTTGACTTTGTAGATTGTGCTACTAAGGCTCTGGAAGGCTGGTTACTTGGCAGTAAAGTGTGTGATTTTAAAGGATTGTATAATTTAATTATGAGGGAGCAGATCCTTAATAATTGTCAAAATCAGCTGTTGCATCAGTACCTGGTGGACTCTGATCTGACCTCTCCCCAAGAATTGGGCCAGAAGGCAGACAAATGGGTCAGAACCAGGGTGAGGCAGAAAGTTTAGAACTAAGGTGATGACTCCAAGAAGCAAGATTCTAAAACCTCAGATAAGGGTAAAGACCAGAAGTCTTCTCAAGGGCCCCAAAAATGTTCAACTGGTGGGGAGTCACAATCAAACAAGGGTAAAGGCAAGAAGAAGACATGGTGTCAAATCTGTAAACAGAAGACCCATTGGACAAGTGATTGTACCAAGTCCAAGGACTCAACTGCAGCGACCACTGCCCCTAAGGCAAGTGTTCTCCCTATTTCAGCTCAAAGTGGTGGTACACAGAATAAGGGTTTAGTAGGGTTAACCCTGGGATCTGAGGTGGACTCTGGCCTAGTCAGAGTTACAACTCAGGCTGTGTTGGTCTGTGATGGGGGCATGGATATTGCCTCCTTATTTGTCAGTCCCAGTAATCTGGGAAAATACAGACAGCAGCCTTTGATCAATGGAAAAGAGGCCTTGGCATTCAGGGACACAGGTGCAAGTGTCACAATGGTGACAAAAGATCTTGTGGCCCCTGCGAAAATCATACTTGGTGAGATCTACCAAGTGACCAATGCAAGCAATGTCAGGACATATCAATCCTTGGCAGTTGTTAATTTCACCTGGGGAGGGGTAACTGGCCCTAAGAAGGTTGTGGTAAGCGCAGACGTCCCTGTTGAATGCTTGTTGGGCAATGATTTAGAAACTTCAGCTTGGGCTGAAGTGGAACTCAGGACTCATGCAGAAATGTTGGGTATCCCTGCAGATGTGTTTGCTATGACTAGGTCACAGGCAAAAATGTTTTCCACTGAACAGGCCCTGGATCCTGGAAAAATGGACCAGGCGCCTTCCAAGAGGAGGAGCAGTAGGGGTAAGGCAGTGTCTTCCCCCCTGACTCAGAGTGCAGATCAGTCTCTTGAGGGAGATGATCTTAGTCCTGAAGAAGGAACTGTCTCAGAGGAGCTTGAGGCTGATCAGGTTGACTTCTTGGGGACAGGGGGCCCTTCCAGGGCAGATTTTAGCCAGGAGCAGCTGAGCTGCCCCTCTCTTGAACCCCTCAGACAGCAAGCTGTTGATGAGGCTGCTGGGAGTGCCAGCGGGTCCCATAGGATCTACTGGGATGATGGACTCATACTCAGAGAGTAGAGACCCCAAGCCTGTTTATACCTCTGAAGTTTAGGGGCTTCCTAAACTTACTGGGCTTACTGGCACATGATATCCCATTAGCAGGTCATTTAGGCCGAAACAAGACTTGGGACAGGATTGTCCCTCATTTTCATTGGCCATATATGTCAGACGACACAAAGGAGTTTTGTCGCTCCTGTATCACCTATCAAGCCAGTGGCAAGGCAGGTAGTACTGCAAAGGCCCCCCTGATACCACTACCTGTGGTGGAGGTTCCCTTTGAGAGGGTTGGGATTGACATTGTTGTTCCCATGGATCCTCAAACTGCATCTGGGCACAGATTTATACTGGTGGTGGTGGACCATGCCACTAGGCATCCAGAGGCAATTCCCCTTAGAACTACCACAGCTCCTGTTGTGGCTAGAACCCTCCTAGGAATCTTTTCCAGGGTGGGTTTTCCTAAGGAGGTAGTATCAGACAGAGATGCAAACTTCATGTCTAGTTACTTGACTGCTATGTGGAAGGAGTGTGGAGTAAATTACAATTTACCACCCCTTATCACCCACAATGCAATGGGTTAGTTGAAAGGTTCAACAAAACCCTCAAGGGCATGATTAAAGGTCTCCCTGAAAAGCTCAGGCGTAGATGGGACATACTTTTGGCCTACCTTCTCTTTGCCTACAGAGAGGTTCCTCAGAAGGGGGTTGGTTACAGCCCTTTTGAACTTCTGTTTGGACGTCCAGTTAAGGGTCCTTTATGTCTAGTGAAGGAGGGTTGGGACTTACCTCTCAAACCCCCTAAACAGGATATTGTGGACTATGTACTTGGTCTCCGCTCCAGGATGGCTGAGTACATGAAGAAGGCATCCAAAAACCTTGAGGCTAGTCAGGAATTGCAAAAGGCCTGGCATGACCAAAAGGCTGTGTTGTCTGTTTATCAGGCAAGACAGAAAGTATGGGTGTTGGAGCCTGTGGCCCCAGCAGCCCTTCACGACAAGTGGAGTTGCCTTCATACAATCATTGAGCAAAAGGGAGAGGTTACCTACCTGGTGGACCTTGAAACTCCCAGGAGCCCCCATAGGGAGCTCCATGTGAACAGGCTCAAACCATATGTTGACAGGGCAGACATGGGCTTGCTCGTGGCCACTGATAAGGGACAGGATGAAGAGAGGGATCCACTCCCTGACCTGCTCTCAAAGAACCCTGATGATGGCTCAGTTGATGGTGTAGCCTAGGCAGGCAGCCTCACTGAAAAGCAGCAAACTGATTGCAGAAGAGTTCTGAATCAGTTCAGACATATGTTCTCACTGACTCCAAGTCAGATTACCTGGTGCACTCATGAAGAGGACACAGGTGACAGTCTGCCTGTTAAAAATAAGATTTACAGGCAACCTGACCATGTCAGGGACTGTATCAGGACTGAAGTCCAGAAAATGTTGGACCTGGGTGTAATTGAGCCCTCAGATAGCCCTTGGGGTAGTCCAGTAGTCTTGGTACCAAAACCTCACACCCAGAATGGTAAGAGAGAGATGAGGTTCTGTGTTGACTACAGGGGTCGCAATGCAGTCACTAGGACTGATGCCCATCCAATACACACGGCAGATGAGCTTATAGATACTTTGGCCTCAGCCAAGTTTCTGAACACATTTGACCTGACAGCTGGCTACTGGCAAATCAGACTAGCTGAGGATGCAAAGCCAAAAGCAGCATTCTCAACCCCTAGTGGGCACTACCAATTTGTGGTGATGCCCTTTGGTTTGAAGAATGCACCTGCCACTTTTCAAAGGTTGGTGAATAAAGTCCTTACAGGCCTGGAAGCCTATAATGCAGCTTATCTAGATGACATTGCTGTCTTTAGCTCCACCTGGGAGGATAACCTGTCCCACCTGAGAAATGTTTTGGAGGCCCTGCAGAAAGCAGGCCTCACTATCAAGGCCACCAAGTGCCAGACAGGGCAGAGTCAGGTTGTATACCCGGGCCACCTTGTGGGTGGAGGCCAGGTTCAACCATTGCAGAGAAAAATCCAGACCATCATGGACTGGGTTGCTACAACCAACTAGATTCAGGTCAGAGCTTTCTTGGGCCTGACTGGGTACTATAGGAGGTTTGTCAAAGGATATGGATCGATAGTGACCCCTTTGAATGACTTAACTTCCAAAAGAATGCCAACAAAAGTTCAGTGGACAGTTAGCTGTCAAAAGGCATTTGATGACCTGTAGCAGGCCATGTGCACTGCTCTCATCCTGCAAAGTCCTGACTATTCCAAACAATTCATTGTTCAAACAGATACATCTGAGTTGGGGGTAGGGGCTGTGTTATCACAACTGAATGATGAGGGTCAGGATCAGCCAGTAGCTTTTATTAGCAGAAGGCTGACCCCCAGAGAGAGACGTTGGTCAGCTATTGAGAGGGAAGCCTTTGCTGTGGTTTGGGCTCTGAAGAAGCTGAGGCCATACTTGTTTGGCACTCACTTCATTGTTCAGACAGACCATAAGCCCCTCTTATGGTTAAAACAGATGATGGGTGAAAACCCCAAACTTTTGAGATGGTCCACTTCCCTACAGGGGATGGACTACACAGTGCAACATAGACCTGGGAATAACCATGCCAATGCAGATGGACTCTCCAGATATTTCCACTTAGAACATGAAGACTCAACTGACCAAGGTTAGTTTAATGTCCTTACGTTTGGGGGGGAGTGGGGTTGTGTAGGGGAGTAGGATCTCCTTCTTATGACTACCCCCACTTTTTGCTGATGTATCACTTTTTTCGACTTACTCTGACTGGGATCCTGCTATCCAGGACCCCAGTCTAGCTGCTTTCTCCTCTAAATTGATTGCATGTACTTTAGGTACACTCCAGATTGGATTCTGGGGTACCCTTATAAGTCCCTAGTATATGGTATACTATGTACCCAGGGCCTAGGTACCCCAGAGGCCTCCCAGAGGCTGCAGCGTGTATTGTGCCACCCCTGAGAGGCCTTTCAAAATGACACCACAGGTCTGCTACTGTAGCCTGTGTAAGGTGGTGCATGCACCCCTTACTTAGATATAGGTTCACTATCTCTATATCACTGCACATATAAACCTATCAGTCACCCCTATGGCAGGCCTTATCAATCTTGAAGGCAGGGTGCTGGGTTTTATGTGAGAGGATGCACCTGCATGAGCAGAACCCCTCTGCAGCCTTCGGAACCTGTTTCCAGGGTTGTTTGTGATGCAGCCAACCATATATATTTAAGTGCATTACAACCTCACGATAAATGCTAACTTTAAAACCCAGCAATTCTGAGACAAGTATCCCTCGTGGGGACCGTGCCACCCGAACCCTTGTGCACCTTGTACTCTTGCAGCAGCATATGCTTTTCGGCGATCCCTGAAGCTGTGCTTTGGGCTACTTGTAGTCCTGACCCGAGCAGTATTTCCACAGAAGAATTCCGGCATACACTCCACGAGTGTTCCTTGGGCTGGTATTTTGTGATTCAGCTCGAGGTCCCTTCGCGATCCCTGGTCCGTTTCCCTGTGGGTCCCTGTGAAGGTAACTTTGACTCTCTGTGGGCTTTCCTGGTTGCTCCAGACATGCCCTGATTCTCCATCGCTTGGAGAGTCCCCAGAATCAAGCTTATGGCCCTATTATTTAGGGGCGAGTCCCTGTCGCCCTTTTTATTTATTGGAACTATCTCTGCAGCCTTCCAGGCATTTCGGCCCCTTTAAGCATAGTATTTGACAAGATATTAATATACATTTCCCAATTCTTTGGGTCCGCACGAAACAAGTCACCAGGGACTCCGTCTGGACCTGCTGCTGTTTCACAGCAAGACACTTGATTGCTGTTAAGGTTTCATCGTATGTTAAAGTTAGTGTCAATAGAGATGATGGGTATGAGAGGAGATAAGATGGCGCCTGACTGAGATAGCCACGCTGGTCGCCCCTTGCTGCCCAATGCATTGGGAAATACAGAAATATTTATCAAATCCCAACCGAGTATATGATCCCGCGAAGACTTACCGGCTGGAGGTTCATGCCGCAGTCATCTTGCGGACCCTTGAAGCAGCTCTAAAAGTGACTTTGGCAGGCATGCAGGGGACGTGGAGATCGCTGCAGCTCACATCTGTGGCTGCCTCGAACTGGAGGAGCGGAGGGCCGGAGCAACTGACAGGACCAGGCGGCTCACGGCGTGGGGCAGCGCCATAGGAAATCCAGAAGGGAGGATTCCTCCCAAGCCAAGTCGTGCGGCATACCTGAAGGCTCCTGAGGGGCCGGCCAATACAGATGGAAACACCAGCATCCCGATACAGCGACCTAAGGGAGGAAAGCCAGCGGTCTGTCCAAACTCCAGCACTAGCACATCCCTGAAGGTGAGACAAACCCAGGATGGTATTAAAAAAGGAGAAATAAAAAAGGATGAAAGACAAACCAAAACCCTAGAAAGCACTATGGGGACTGAGAAAAAAGACTGTCAATCAGAGTCTAGTTTACAGTCACAACCACCACTACAGTTACAGTCTCAGGTGCTGGTGCAGGCACAGGAACAGCAGAGCATTACTGAATTATTTTCTAAAATTACGGGCCCCACAGCTGATGCTAATAGGATGATGGTTATTCACAGGGTACAGAAGGTTCAGCAAGCAAGCATGGATAGCACTGAAAAAATCTCCCAGATGCAGCTAACTCTTCAAATAAAAAAACTGTCGGAAGGCGAGGCAATAACTCAAGTGGATGCCATCCATGATGAAATTGCCACCGGAAGGCCTGAAAGCATTAACAATCAAAGATCTATTCCGCTACCCGTACCATGGCAATTTGTCTTAGTCACTGCGGATCAATTTCATGACTCAACCCACTCCTCAATGGCACAGGAACAAGCCCCAGTTAACACAGCTCTAGATACCAATGTGATAGTTGAGGAGGAAACAGGACTCAAGGAGCTGGAAGATACTCTAGAGCCTGGTGATACAATTTTATCTCTGACTGATGACTCTGATATCAGCTCCTGTGGCCCCGAAGATGGAAGTAAAGTTCAGCTTTCCAGCTCAAGCCTGAGTAGACAACAATTAGGACCAGGCACAGTGGTAAGAAGGAAGAGGCTTTCTAAAAAGCATAAAGACTCTCAACCAACTGAATGGGTGGTAGATGAGAATGCAAGGTCTAATGCAAACCCTAGCCTAAAATGGGATTACTCTGCTACCCAAAAAGTTTTCTCAGATCTTTTGGAACAGGAAGAAGATATCACCACTGCAAGAAGGTCAGAAGCTCAAGAACCCTCTTTGAAACTGATCTACGAGTCCATCAAGCAACTTCAAGAAGAGACCCGATTGGATGCAAAGAAAAATCGCCTAGCAACGAAGAAGCTCCAGGGTGCTGTAAGGAAAATGGCCAAAGCCTGTACAGACATAAACTCAAGGTTGACAATGGTCGAGGAGCGTACTGCTAGGCTAGAAGATGATATAACCATAACTTAGCCGCAGGCAGAGACCCAAGCAGCTCAGTTCACAGACTTCCAATGGAAGATGGAAGATTTCAATAACCGACAAAGGCGGAATAACCTACGGATACTTGGCATAAAAAAGGAGCAGAGGGCAATGATATACAAGTCTACACACTGAAGCTAATGAAGGGAGCTTTTCCTGAACTCCAGCATTGGAATTGGGAGGCAGAAATACAACGGGTTCATCATTTTCCACTGACCTTAAAGAGGCCAAGTCAGCCTACTAGAGAAGGTACTGCAATGCCAAGGGCAATACTAATATACTTTAGGAACTATCGGCTCCAGGAGGAAGTATTTGCAAAGGCTCGGCCGAATGCCAGACGAATGTATGAAGAGCAGTCCTTCTTCTCAAGACCAGACTTTTGCCATGTCAAGGGTGGAGAGGCGGTGGAGGCTAAGGCAACTGATCCAACCATGTCAAATCTTAGGGGCAAAAGCTTATCTAATGAGCCCAGCTCGACTGAAGATCATATATAAGAACACTACAAGAGTCTTCATCTCAGACATTTAAGCTAAAGAATATATTGAGAAAATGAAAATTTTATGGTGGAGATTAATCTCCATCTTTTTGGCCTGATAGCTTGGAACAACAAACGGTGGCTTTCTGGGCTGGTTTAAAGGGGAAAGCACTGGGAGTCAATATTAGTCTATGAGCGCTCACAAGGGGGCAACACTTTTAACGTAAAAAAAGGAAAGGGAAAAAAGGGAAATTTAGCAGGACGGTAGCAAGGGGGGCTGACTCACATGCTCCATCACATAGACCTTAGGTCTGTCTATCTCACAATGTAGGTGGGGGAGAGGGTGGGTCTCGATAGAAGGGGGTTGGTGGCGGGCAGGGCAGAGGGAGGGCTGGGGGTAAAAAAACAAAAAACACCATCATACGAGGAAACCAAGGAGGAATGGCGAGAAAAGGAAGCGGTGACGGAACAGGGTAGTAAAATACACTTAGCATGCGGATAGCAACAATAAATATATGTGGGTTGAATGACATGGCAAACCGACGGAAAGTTAAGGAGCAGCTCCAGACGCTGCATGCTGACATAGTCTGCATGCACGAAACGCATATTGAGTGGACGAGGAGAAATCTCTTAGAGCAGCTGGGGTTTCAACTGATAGCATATACCACACAGGGGACCAGAATGCGTGGGGTGGTGATATTGGCCCAAAAGGAGGGCATTGTAATTAAAACTCACTCAACTGATAGATTAGTTCATTGGGCAATTGTTGAATGCCAATTCCAGAGGTTTAATTTTACGCTTTGTACAATTTATGGTTCTACGGGTGAAGATCCCGTAGTATTTAAGTTTCTCAATTCAGAACTGGCCAAGTGGCCTCTACTGATTATTGTATGTGGCGATTTAAACATAAACGGTATGGGGGGCTGTGGAAGGTGAACCCAGCTAATTATACAGGTCAGGAAAAAAAGTACATCAGGCCCTTATTCAAATGATGCAAGACAACAGGCTCTTTGATGCTTGGGCACAACTTAAACCACAGGAGGGGGGTAGCACATATTTCTCTGCACCACATAGAGCAGTAGCGTGACTGTATTACTTCCTGGTCTCTCACTGGTTCCTTACAACTTGCACCATTAAGAAATTTCCCCGGGCTATGTCTGACCACAATCCTTTGGTCTTGGAGATAACAAACATAGCAGTGGATGCGCCAGAACGCACTTGGACATTTGAGAGGGCCCTGCTTCAAGATCCTAACTATGTTCAACATATGAACAAATGGCTTGAGGAATTCTTGGAGGTTAATAGGGGCAGTGCTAGGAGTGGGATGCTCTTAAGGCTGGGGTTAGAGGGGAAACCTTGAACCGGAACAAAAAAGTTAGACAATGTTTAAATACCATGTTTAGCACAATGTTAGATACAGAAGAAGAGTTGGTTAGGGCTATTGCTAATGGCTTAAGTATAGAAGGAATTCTCCAGAAATTGGCTTTAGTAAAAGCTGCGGCAGGAGAAATTGTGGCAATAAGTACAGCAGAAAAATGTCTGGCCTGGAGGCAAACTTGCTACAAATGTAGCGAGGAAGTTGGGCACATGCTTGCTACTAGGACAAGATAGAAAATTGCAAGGGGGGACATCTTAGAAGTCAAGAATCAAAAGAGCGAAGCAGTCACAGAGACCAGGTGAATACGTGTGGTATTTCAAAGGTCATATGAATATTTATATGGGGAAGAGGGACATAAGGAGCCAAAACACATAAGGGAATATTTAGAATCGCTAACTGCCGATACATTCTCACAGGAAGATTCAGAGACCTTAGAGTGTACATTTACAGATGAAGAAATTCAAAGAGCCCTCAAGAAACTCCCTTCCGGCAAGGCTGTGGGACCTGATCAAATCCCATTAGAATTTTATAAAGTTTTTTTTTCTGGCCTTGGCGGATGATTTAAAACATATAATGCGGCAGCCACAGAAAGAGGAAGCACCCCCGGAGTCATGGGCAGAAGCCAGTGTGGTCATTATTTTAAAGAAAGGGAAGCCCCTTAATGAGGCCAGATCTTACAGACCCATTAGTTTTATGAAGAGTGACACAAAGATATTTTCAAAAATCTTAGCAAATCGCTTTAGTATCATGATAAGGAAGATGATCTCACCCCGACGACATGGGTTCATCCCAGGCAGAGGAACGGCCGATCATATTCATAGAGTTATCACCATGTTTGATGGTATGGCAGTCACTGAAGACCCTATGGCACTCATCCTACTTGACACAGAGACGGCGTTCAACAGGGTTTCATGGGATTACCTGTGGACCGTACTCGAGAATGTGGGGATATGAAAGGGGTGTATAAAGGCCATACACACATTATATAGAACTCCTCAGGCTCGACTCCGGTTAATGGGTGGATAGAGTGAACCTATTTTTATCACACGAGGGACAAGACAGGGGTGTCCATGTTCACCCCTCTTTTTTGCATTTGATATAGACCCCCCTAATCAGGAAACTCGAGGCAAACATGGGAATCCACCCTATCCGACTGAATGGATTTGAAACCAAAATCCTAGGGTACACAGATGATTTGGCAATAACAGCTGCAAATCCGCTGGCGGCCTTAACGGAAATAGAACACGAGGCTGAATGCTTCGGAGAGATTTCTGGCAACCGGGAACAAACGCAAATAGTAATCAATAGCGGGCTTTCTTTGTTGGATCCACGGTTGACTGAATGTGCAACTTATCTTGGGGTTACTATAGCCTCAGAATTGGGTAAAGTTGTGGAAAAAAATCTCGCCCCGGTGATCCAAAGCAGGAAGTAAGTTTTGGAAAGGCTCAATAATCTGCATCTCTCGATTGTGGGACGATGTAACATTATTAAAATGATACTTCTTCTAAATATTTGGTATCTATTTAGAACGATACCCCTAGCATTTGAGAATCATTGGTTTAAGGAAATGGAAAAAATGATTAACAGACTTGTTTGGGGCAAAGGAAAGACTAGAAGGGCCCTCAGATATATGTCCTTACCCAGGTAAAGGGGGACTGGGCGGTTCAAGATCTAAGAATGTATTACTGGGCTGCAGCAATCAGATACTTTCGAGGGTTACTGGGAGGGAAGGTTTTGAACAGGTACAGAGGAGATGCTCCTCTGGATGTATACAAACTGCTACTAGAGTGAGAGGCCCCTAACTGGCTTTTGAGATTCAGTGAAGGCAGCTACTATAAAAAAATAAAATTTAAGACCCTTGGTGCAGCAGCAGCGGTTTGGACCAGTATCAAGAATAAGTTGGGGCTAGGAAGAATGAATTATTATACTACCCTGTTCGGAAATCCATCACTCCCAGAGGTATTCCATGATGGGGTTATGTTGTGTTCGGATGCATTGGGGGTGAAGAAGATGGGGAATTTGCTTGACTCAGACGGAATAATTTCATTTGAGAAGGCTCAACTCCTTTTTAATCGCGATCGTATGATTTTTTTAATATCTCCGGATATGTAGCTCCATCACAAGGAAGAAAAGGGGGGGGGCCTTCTCTAAAGATCTAGTTATGGAGGCAATTAGAGACCCAGATGACTTTACTATTACCCAGATTTATGGCAGGCTGAGGCAACTATTGGTTGACGATTTAGATAAGTATTGTGAGAAATGGTAACAGAAGTTGAATATTGAAGGGGACAAGTTTATGGCTTCACTCGGCCACACCATATTGAGGGTAGCGGGTCTACAATCACATTATAAAATGATCTTTTCACTACACTACACGCCAGCCAAGATTGCTCAATGGGGTGGTACGGATGGGATCCTATGTCCCCGCTGCCATAGAGCTGATGCAGATATAGTTCACATGTTTGCTTCTTGCTCGGCTTTAGATCCTCTGAAGGGAGCCATAGAAGAATTTCTAGTGCAAACTTTGAGGATTCAAACAAAACTCACAGCCGAGCTGATGATACTGGGCATCACGAAGAAAGGAACACCATTGGTACAGTGCAAATTTGTCTTTTTAGCCATGGCAGTAGTAAGAATTTGTATCTCATCTGCCTGGGTGGACCCTGGGCCCCCACATTTCAACAATGGCTTTCACAGCTCTTATCTATGTATAATCTGGAAAAAGGTTTATATGAGTAGAAAGGTTGGAAGGCTCGGAAACTAGGGAATCTTATGTGGGCTCTTATAAATGACTGGAAAACCAGAGTCGAAAGCAACCCAGGCACAACTTATCGACCTGGGGCCCTTAGGGTATCATATTGATCATGTGTAACTTATTGCGCTCTCTTATACAATGAAAGTTATGTATAATGCTTTGTGTTCCATTATTTACCGTATTTATGATAGAGAATCTTTCCTCATACATTTATTCATCTATGGATACTAATGTATAAATGTATTTTACTGACGGGGAATAAAACTTTTTTTAAAAAGAGATGATGGGTATGTTTGTAGACATGGTGGACATACTTCTAATCCATCTACTTCAGGGACACACCCTTCTGTAGTTAAACTCAAGAGGGAGTCAAAGAGCTTGGAAAGGGATTATACCATGCCTCTGCTTAAATATTATTAGCTAAATGGTCTTTGGCATTCTGCCCTGTTAGCTACATAGGGCCCGAATTTCTTGCAATCCCTAGAGGTCCCAGCTTCATATAGCTAGTTCCAAATCCTATTTTCCCAACTCGCAAGGGCTTCACCCTGGGCCTATTCGTGCATGAATTACCTCAACTTCCTTGGATGGAAGCTGCAAAGGATCGAGTTTTTCTAAACTCTCAGTAGCCTCCTTCAATGCCCCACATATGACCACTACTGATTCTGACCTAGATACCACATTAGCCCATTTAAGCCTACGTTTATCATTTGCTGGATTTAGATTTATTGAGCGGGATATTGTAGTATGCTCATACTGAGCAATCAAGTTTCCTGAAAAATCGCAGGTGACAACATTATGGTCACTATCACATCTAGAAATTACCATGCTATCATCAACAAATTTCCACAATGGGAGAGATAAACTGTAATCTATCCTGCTAGATTGGTTAATTTGATTGTATGTATGTAAGGCTAGTTGTTCGGATTTTGTCCGTTCATTACAGGCCCTCAGTACACAAGCTAGCGTTAATGAGATCTTCTGGTATGCTACCTCCATCCATCTCTTCACAGGGGGAATCTCAGGAGAGGGGACTCCCCATTCATCGTCTTCCACCTCAGTTAATGAGTGACCATATTTGTCCACAGGTTCAAATACAGTGTTAAAATCACCAGTGATCATTACCAAATCATGAGGTTTGCACTGTCCCTATGCACCCTCAGTTGTTTCAGAGCTAGTGTTTCTCTACCCCCTCTGATCCCCCTATAATATACGTTATACACATATATCTCATCTTTATTCTCCCCAATGCATTTAACAGCTTGTATATCTATGGATGCTATCTTCAAAGGGAATGGTGTAATGTTTAGGGAGGTGCGTATCCATATCGAGAGGCCACCAGAGGGGCATACCCTTCCAGTAGTGGTTGCAGATACAAAAAGATTTAAGAAACCTGCTTTATGTACAGGTTCCATGGCCCAAGTCTCCTGAAACAAGCAAATATCAAAGAGGTCAATAAAGTGGCCCCAATCAGAGTCACCAAACTTGGGACGTAGACCAGCTATGTTCCACGATAACATTTTTATATTTTTATATTAGCCAGCTTCTGTGTTTGGACAGGCGTTATAAATGCCTCTGTTTACCTCAAAGAAGATGCTATAGGCAGTTCGGGATTTCCAGAGGTCTTTATATACTGTACAAAATCGATGCCCATACAAGATTCCATATTTATTCCTATATATTGCCCAACATGACTTTGCACCAATTCTCTATTAATAATTATTTTTAAAGTATTGGCATACATCAAACACATTTTATTAAATAATGCCTTTAAAATATTATTTAAAATAGGACATTAGTTTAGCAAAATTATTTTTGTTGAAGGGGCACCATTTTTTTTTTACAGATTTTATTTTGGTAGCAAATGCCAATCTTACTTTCAAGCATTTTTATGCATTGTATATGATCAAGGAGCATTCTGAGAGCATTACAAGTGGCCTCAAGTAGTTAACCTTTGTAAACATGTATACACATTTTTTCACTGGAACCACAGTCCATAATACAAGTTGAACTCCCTTTCTTCAGAGCATTTGCTGCAACTATGAAGGCGTTAACATTACTGAATCATATATACAAATATGAACCATCTAACCATTACAAATCTTGCCCTAACACACAAAATCCTATTTCGCAGATGCATAATGTGGCTACAATTTTTCTTAGAAGGGCCTGCCCACTTCACTCACTGCTGCCATCCACGGACTGCATGGAGAAGGCCCAAAAACTGCCAGCAAGCCAGCCCATCTTTCTCAAGGGTAGTCTAGACGTTTTCCCTTACAAAGTTTGAAAAAATGGGGTCAAACAGTGCCTTTTACATCCCAATTCAAATCAACAACATTTTAGTGATTTGGTATATTATCAACTCCCTAGCAGAGGTCAGTGATGAAATGGCAATCGGAAGATGGCAATTCCAGCGCTAGAATTAAGTTACACCGACCTGGAGGCACCCTCTGTCTGTTTATATTTACCATTAGATGCACAGTACTGTAAGTATTGTAACAGAAAGTCTGTAAGAGTAGATAATCTATATGTAGTGTGCACAACCAGAAGGGCATGATTGGTGGCAGAATTTCAAGATGCCCATATATAATGGATTAACATAAAATTATACTAAACAGGACATATTGACTTAGTCTGTTATCACAACAATTCTGACATGGATAAGATCATCTTGGACCTACGTTGAATAGTCCTGTTACAAAACATTTATAGAACCGTACACTGATTGGCTGACCATAAGGACTCTATAAAGCGCTGTGAAAATACTTTGAGGGATGCCATGGTTGTGATCTTCAGAATTGTTAGCTCTCACAATGTTTGACATATCATTAGAGTTCATCCTTCTCTAAGCATTTGCACAGAACCCATGAGGCTCTTCACTAACAGCCCAGCTGCAAATTACCACAGCGCTCAGCAGCATCTCCTTTACTCTAGGAAGAGCAGTGGTGTTTGAGAATGAGGAAGGTGCCTGGGCAGCAGAACCCACAGAGCTAAGCCAGAGCAAGGCATATGACTGGAGCTGCAGCTGGGCCTGAGCCTTCAGCCTGGGGTGGCACATCTTGTGGGATTGACCAGGAAAGTTCCCTACGGAATGGGGGTCTTAATTGTGCACCGAGCTCTGTCAATGCCATTGCAATTACGGGTCTTCACATATACACTGCAGCTTGTCTACCTGTTGAAAAACAGGGATGGCAGGCAGCAAACGTACATTCAGGACACTGTCTTCCACTTGCTTATGGCATATGACCAGTCTGTGCGCGGATGACACACCAAAGATAATAAGACGCCACCTATGTGTCACCCCAGGGTCTGCGGTTGCACAAAGAAATGCCTGAGCATTGGTGGGCAGGCATAGGCAGTGTGAGCAAACACTCCCACTGACCATAAATGAGAGCTGCTGGAACCCAGCAGTACTAAATACATAATGCCAGAGTCATTAAGCAACACTTCTGTCCTGTTAATTTTTCCCACAAATGCCTCGAAAGTCCCAGTGATCAGAAACAGCTGACACGTGTTTCGTCATATCCAGTGATTCCTCAAGGCTTTTTGGTAAGAACTTTGTGGTCCTGGAATGACCGATATAAAGGATGGCTTGTCGTGTGGGAAACCCTTTTGGTCATAAATGTACTATAAATAGGAAATGCCCATAATCAAATGTATAAGGGTCAGTAATGGCCACAGACTCATTGTCTTGGCACTTCACTTAGGGAGTAGTAAGAATTCATTAATTGAATACTGTTCAATAATCCAGGATGTGGAATTATTAATGTAAACTTTGGCTCAGGAAGGCTGTGATCAGCCCTCAGAGATATTCTATTGAATAAATGCGCCGTTCTACATCTCAGACCTCCATTGTTTCACCGTGGCTTAATTAAATATTCATTTGGCAATTAACTATGTAAATTGATTAATTGTTATTTTATTTTAAGTGTATTTTGTGATTTTTCACGTATATTTTATTTTTGTACAGGTAAAGCTAGAAATTTATATTGCTATTGGGTTTGTACAGGAATAGAGTGGGAAGTTTTTCAAATGATACTTTTTTAAATTACTTTTTTATTTTTTGTAAATATTTAATTGGTATTGAATTATGTTCATTTGAATTGATTTGCTATAAAAAAAATAGTTTCTTAAATTACTTGATAAATTAGTTTTGTAAGACCTCTCAGTCTTAGAGTGGTCTTCCCATAAACATCTTCCCTGCTTACCTCCTCTTTGTGCAGATTATTTTTGTTGGTCATAGGACTCTGAGCACTTTACCACTGCTGACCAGCGCTAAAGTGAAGGTGCTTCTCCCCTACACATGGTTTCATTGGTTTATCCACAATTAGGATATTTATTTTATTTGTAAGTATACCTGTGCCCAGGGCCTGCAAATTAAATGCTGCAAGTGGTCCTGCAGCACTGCTTTTGTCACCAACATAAGTAACTTGTCTCGGGCCTGCCATTGCAGAGCCTGTGTGTGTAGTTTTACGGCCATGTCAATTTGGCATTTAAAACTCCTTGTCAAGCCTTTAGCTCCCTTTTTATTACCCATAAGCCATCCTTAAGGTAGGCCCTAGGTAGTCCAAAGGGCAGGGTGCTGTGTAAGTAACAGGTAGAACATGGACTTTTAAGTTTTGCATGTCCTGGTATTCAAAAACACCCCAATTCATGTTTCACTACTTAGAGGCCTACTCCTCTCATAGGTTAACATTGGGAATTCCTTATTACACTTTTAAGCTGTAATTACTGATTGAGAAGGATGAACTCTATCATGTTTTATATCATTGGAGTGGTAAAGATAAATCTTCTTTACTGGTAAAGTTGGATGTAACATTACTGTTTTAGAAATACCTCTTTATGAAAGATGGCATTTCTCTGCTCTTAAAGCTCTGTGTGCCTGCAGCCTGTCTCCAATACACATCTGGGGTGGGTGACAGCATGACATTGTGCATTCCCTCTATACAGCTATACACAAAGGAAGGTTAGTTGTGTCTGAGTGCCCACTTGCAACCTGGTGGCTCATCCTAGGCATGATGGGAGGAGCTGACACCTACACCTGAATAGGTAGTGTCTTCTCTCCACACAAAGGGTTGACTAACCCCCTGTAATGAGTCTGGAGTCAGGGCTCGGAAGAAAGAACCTCTCTGAACTTCAAAGCCCTTTCTTTGAAGTCATCCCCACTTCAAAGGCACAACTGGGTATAAGTGCTGGGTCTCTGACCCCACCAATTCAGACTTTTCTGGACCTGTAAATAAACTCTGTCAGGAAGGAGGACTGCTGTGCTGCTACAAGGATCGTCACTCTGCTGAACTGCTGCTCTGGAAGAACTGCTTTTCTGCTGTGCTGCCCTGTTTCCCTCTGCTCTTGCTGAGGAAGAACTTGACTCTGCTTGAACAGAGTGATCTCAAAGGGCTTGTTGGCTTGCCTCCTGTTTTTGAGACTCAGGGATATCAAAGTCTTACCATCTGCTTCTGTGCCTAGTCCATTGGTAGTGGACCCAGGTGCTTCCTCCACTCAAACTGCTGGATCTCCTGTCTGCATGTATCAGAATCGACGCATCATTGCTGTAGCAGGAGCAGAATCGCGCATCACAGTTGGAACCAGCGCATCACCTTAAAGAACAGACGCATCAGAACCAATGCATCCCTGCAGTGTGAGAGATCAACGAATCCCCTCACCTGTGTGGGGAAACCCAGTGCATCGTCTATAGGTCAAATGCCTCTCGGCTTGGTGCATCATCTTGGAACCACCACATCACCACCACTGTGGGAAGAAAATTGATGCATCACCTCAACTTCGGGATCAACACTGAAGCATCACTCAGCTGCACCCCACATCTGGTTGGGCCCAGGATAAGAAACTTTGTTCAGAGGGCCTTGCGTGGCTCCTGTATCTCGCCCGTGCTCCATTGAGGTTCACCTGAACTCTTGACTTTGCCTGGGTCTAACATACCCAGCTAACCCCAATGGGCGCTTATTGCTTCTAAGCGCTGTTTTTAAATTCAATCTTTAAAAAATCATAACTCAACTTCTATGTTTTGAACTTTTTTTCTTTTGGTCTTCTAGTTATAAAAATATCATCTACGCTGGTAAATCGGTGTGCAGTCTTTTTGTTGTGTCTTCACTGTGTTACTGTTTGAAGTGTTGTACAAATACTTTACACATTGCCTCTTAAGTTAAACCTGCCTGCTCTGTGCCAAGCTACCAGAGGGTGAGCACAAATTAATTTAGAGTGTGCATCTGACTTTCCCTGACTTGGATTGAGGTTTCTGTTTGGACAGGGTGCATACCTCTGCCAACATGAAACCTAATTTCTAACAAGTGCATTTAAAAAAATGTATAACATTTATTTTATATTTATATTTATCATTGGTTTAATATCATTTTGCCAATTTAGAACCATTGATTCTACTGTTTGCTGCATAAAGCTGCTTAAGTGCCTAATGAAATGATGGCAGTGAGTGAGTCAGCATTCCCAGGTGCTGCCACGACATTCACTGTTCATTAGAATCTTTACCAGCCTTTAATTTGCAGTGCATACTCAAATTTTCCAGCCCCAATGCACAACAAACAGATTTAAGGGCTTAAGCTGAGCCTCCAATGCCTGGACTTCCATGATTTACAGTTGATATTCATCTTAAGGTACATTGGTTCTTTCTCTCTGCTATATTCGGAAACAGCAACAATTCACCTGTATATTGTTAATACTACCTCCATTTACACATACCTGTTTGATTTAGTGCTGCAGTCACAGTATTCAAATGTTTTGGTTACCTGGTGTAAAATTACTGATCTGATTGTTGACAATGTAGAGCCATTCATACATGCATTTTGGACAGAGCTTAAAAAAAAAAGATTATTTGTGATTTTACAAATTAACATGTTTCATATATGTATAAACTTTGCACCATTATTAAATTCACTGTACGTTATATACATGAGAATTTAAGACAGTAGCATTCTGTACAAGATCTGCTCACATGCACAATTCATACCATAATAGTGGACAACAAGCAAACGACCCCAACCCACCCCCTCCTCCCAGACCACAGATTGTGCTTGTAAATATTGTGCCAGTGGACCTCAGATATCCTTTGGTCGTGAGGCCGCTGGTAGTTCCTCCACATATGACTTAACTGCTCTTTGCAGTATACCAAGTCCGTTATCCAGTCGTTAACATTGAGAGCTTTCCTGCTTCATTGTAACACGTTGTTTGGCCAATAGAAGGGCGATGGATATCAGCCACAGAGACTCAACTTTTAACAATCCCAGTAGACAGAGCTGCAGAGTATTAGTTAGTGATTCTGCAAGTATATCCCTCAGTACTTCATCACCTCATCCCAGAATTGTCTTATTGTGGGACATGCACACGCTACATGCAGGAAGTTTGCTCGCGCAATTGCGCAGTGTGTACATTTATCATTCTCACAAAGACCATATCTGTGCACTTGGACTGAAGTGTATTATGTTTGCTGCAAAAATTTTAAATGAACAATGCGCAAGTTGCAGTTAGGTTTGAGCATCTTAGTTAGCGTGCAGCAGGAAACCTAGTCCTCTACTTATAGTGGTGTCTAAATGGTATTTCATTTGTCTAATGCTTTTTCGATTTGCCTGTGTTGTTCTGGCTTTGCTGCAGTGTAGAATTTAGTGACAACGTGAGCATGTGTGGGTGCTTTCAGTAATGTCTGCAGAGTATACAGTGTTGGAGGTTCCCAAGGGAATGTTGGGTATAGGTTTTTAATTGCAAGCCGTAGGTATGTGAAAATAGTCAGCGGAGTATTTGTTGTGTCTGGGGCAATGACTGGGGGATCAATGAATTGTTCTTCATGGAACAGGTCACCCGTGGTGCACAACCCAATATCAGCAAATATTGTCCACGCCCTCTGCTCTTGTGTTAGATATATCCGGATGTTGTGATAGTAGAAGGGCCGGGGAATAGAGTGGGAGCTTATGGGCTTGTTGCCCCAATGCTAGCCAAGTCGCAATAGTGTTTTGGACTGGATTTATCTCTGCGTGGGTTACCCCAGTATTTATTTGCAGAATGAGGGCTGCGGGTGGGATTGGGTGCATAATGTCAGTTTCAATCGTAAGGTGTGGGAGGTAGTTATGTAGATGTAGCCAATAGTGTGCATAGTGGGCCTCGGCACACAGGTAGTACAATCGTAGATCCAGGGCACCAAATCCCCCTTGGGAAAACGAGTGTGTCAGCTCCTTCCAGCTAATTTGTGATTGCCGACCTGCCCACGTGAGTGTATTAAGTTGTGATTGCAATTGTCGAAATAATTGCTGCATGAGGAGGATAAGGATGGTAAGGAGTAAATACAGAAAATGCGGCAATATTCTCATTTTTTAAATCGCTATGCAATCCGCTAATGACAATGGTCATCATATCCACCAGGCCACCTGGAGTTCTAACTTAGAGAGAGCGCTCCCATAATTCTCCCGGACCATCTGCTCTGGGTCTGGGAGAGATAAATATGTTAGAGAAGTTCTCAGCTCCCATCATTTCAGTGAGCAGTTTTTCCACGAAGCGCCCATGTAACCCGTGTTCGTGGTTTCTGCAAATCCGAGTATGCGCAAGTTATTGCGCCTAGAGCGTGCCTCTATATCTTCTGCCTTGGTCTGTAGCACTGCTAGAGCCTTTTCCAACATCCACTGAGCATCTGCCATGGTATTTTGAGCATCTTCTGTGTCGGATACTATACGTTCCACCATATCCAGGCATTTTGCATGTTTATCCATCCTTTCTGACAGCCTGTCCACACAGTATGTTAGGGAGTCAATCTTCCCATCAATGGTGGTTACTGTGGTCAGTATTGCTGTTAATATTTGTCAGAGATCCCCTCCTGACTCTGAGTCTGAGGCTGGTTCTTCTGGGTCTTCCTGTTCCGCTGCATGGCCTCTCCTAGCCCCACTGCAGTCAAACTGTAGCTTCAACTGTACTTTGTCCGCTTTCCCCATCTCTATGACAGGTCAATACAATATAAGATGGGATGCGGATAGCAATTATTCACCACCAGGCACCAGACTCCAGTGAAACAGAACTGACGCCGCTCAGTTGAGTTCATGAGCTGCAGGTAATGAAGTATTGCAACTGGAGGAGGCAGTGACCACCGGAACCGGACACCACCCCGCGGCCGTAAAGTTGCTCGGTCTTTGCCTGCTATTATGTCTCTCTTACGCTGTACATGTTGTAGCACTATAATGTTCTAGTGCGTCCAGCAGAGTCCAATTCGTGCAATATATCTTCCTTACAATGGTGCCGACATCGCCCACACCACACCACACCGCCAGGACTACGATTAAATCCTATCTGCGGGTGCCGTGCCGTCCAGCTATTTGGGCAGGCCGCTATCTCCCAGATGACTTCACTATACTGTGGGACGAGAGTCCAGCGTGTTACTATTATGTGGGCCTCAAAGGGGTTGCGCCGTGCAGCAAAGCCTCATGCCCTGGGATGCAGAAGGCCAAGTCCCACTCACCAGTTGTCTGCCGCAGTCCTCCAGGCTGCACCAGCCGCATCAGCAATCCCAGCATGTCGCTTCCAAGATGTCCGCACTCCAGCCCCAGGATGCAGGCTCACAGATGCCGGCCTCTCCCGAGAGGCATCTAGCAGTTCGTTGGCAGCCTGCAACTCCCGGTATCCTCCAGTTTCCTCGCAGTATCCTCCATTTTCTTGATTTGGCAAGCGGCTCCGCCTCACATCAGGCCGCGCTGCCACACCAGCTTCACGATTCTGCCAACAGCCCCCCAGGTATTGTTAGTGTCTGGTTCTGGACGTGTGCTTGTTCCGTCTGGACAAGTTTAGGCCAATGTCCTTGACCTAGAAACGATTTGTTTGGCTCAGGATAATTTTGGATAGTGTTCGCAGCCGAAAGAGCTTGCTCAGAGCGCGGCCATCTTCTAACTAGGCTAGCTCCACCCCGGTGTCTCGGTTTAAGAAAAAGATATATAAAGATACCCAACTGAGTGACATTACTTTGGAGGATGAAAGACTGTGGGAAAGTATGCCCACCCAGAGTCAAATCAAACAATATATTGTCAAAAGTTGGCCTCTGCATCAAACGTCTTAGCATACTGAGCCAGGAGCCAACTTAATGTCCACTAGCAAACGAAACGAGGTATTAACTACACCTACAATTAGTTCTAGAAGAGAGAGAAGAATAAAGATTGTTGGTACATATAATAATGTGTATTGCAGCTATTCTCATCTTCTTAGAAGAGTAATTGACAATATTAGCACTGCAGTAGGCTGAACTAGTAATGGACAGTTCAAACATTTGTCATCCAGGCACTTAATTCTACTAAGGGCCGGTACCACAGCCGATACATTAATGATGGACAGCACCAACACTTCTCAACACAGCTGCTACGCTTTTAACAGAACCGCAATGTTACCTTTTATCTAAGCCGCTATACTAACAATGAAAACTTGAACAGTGCTTGTGTTTACCATACTGAGTGACTAGTTTGTTGCATATCTGCAGACATAGGTAATTGTAGAGTGCATTCCACCTGGTAAGCAACAGTGTGCTGAACACAGACAGAAGCTCAGGGTTGCAATTCAGTATAGTTCACAAAGAAGCAGGATGTTTCTGTGTGGCAAACCCAATTTGCAGTGTTCTCCCATAGGGTGGCTCTTCATCTCTGCTAGGAATTACATAGATGAAGAAGGCTGGTATTCTGATTTTCTCTTTTTTTGGTAGTTTTTTTTGTTTCTGGCTTGGCAATGCTTTGGCTTATGGTGGGCTCTGTCAATATTTTTCAACAAGTAATATAGAAGTGCCGGTTGTGGTGGCTTTGCATGTAATGCAGAGTATGTTAACGTTGATGCAGTCTTTGAGGGAAAGCCAGTATAGTTTAATCAGAGATGAAGCGATAAGGTTCAAACTTCTTGAAGCCTTTCATAATATGATGCTGAATGTAGGATGCTTCTTATGACACGGTGTGTGTCAGGAAGACCACAGAGCTGGTCAGTGTCTCGAACTAGCTGTGGGATGACTAAAGCTTGGACTTCATACTGAAAAGCATTGCTAGCAGCAGAATATGTCTTAAATATTCATTGCCTTATGATGGTAGCCTGGATCCCGCAGGAATGACAGAAAAACCCCTGCAAGAGGTAGAGACCCTTTGTTTGGGTTTCCAGCTGCTATCACAGCTTTGCCAGATCTGTACCTCCTCTTTGAAACCTAGTAACCACTTTCTTTGCCTCCTATTCTGTGCCCTATCTTTATATTCCCCAAACCTATGGTGCAGTTATTTTTTAATCTCTAAGCATCCAGTTCTGGAGGAATAACACAAATAGGGCACAGAAAAAAAAGCACAAATATTCTATTCATTTGTGCATTCCTGTTTTCGTCAGGAATTACACATGTATGCCAATTCTACAGGTTTAGCCATTCAGAAAAGTGTGCCCTGGACTGATCAAGTTTCAAAACAGGCAGCCAAATATCACGTTCTGATGGGAGTGCTGTGAATTCAAATTGTGTAAGCCATGAATTTCAGCTTTCAAGCTGATGAGAGCTCTTTTGGTTTTATGTGGTAGTTGTGCTCATATAGCTGTAGGAGCAGAACAGTCCTTTTTATTGGGAGCCATACTGTTCTATGGGCTCCTGAGACAGTAACTAGCATGTCCTCAGCAGATCTACAACAAGCTTTAGGACTGACTCACTCAAACTTTCTATTAGTTGCCCCTTGCTTCCTTTCTCAGGGATGATAGAGAGAAGGATATTGTTTCGACACATCTGGTTTCTGCATCTTCCTGGTTGTGTTTGTATGGTTTTTGCAGCAGAAAAAATACTTTGTCCCAGCAAGGTAATTCCCAAACATTTTGCCTTCACTCCTCCTATTTGTGCTGAATTCCTTTTTGTTACTCTTTGGGCTCTGTGTACTTTACTACTGCTAACCAATGCTAAATTGCTTGTGCTCTTGCCTCTAAACATGGTAGAATTGGCTTACACTTAACTGCCATATTTGATTTATTTGTACGTCCCTAGCAAGTGGTTAAACATATACCCACAACCTCTAAATTAAATGCTACAAGACTGCCTGCAGCACTTATTGTGCTACCCGTTTAAATAGCCCTTTAAACATGTCTCATGTTTGCCGTTTTAAACTGTCAATTCGACCTGGCAAAATAAACCTTCATCCAGGTCATAATCTTCCTTTTTAGTACATATATGTTAGCCCTAGGACAGGCCCTGGACAGCCCAGAGGGCAGGGTGCAGTGTCTTAAAAAAAAGTAGGTCTTGTAATCCAAAGTTTTACACGTACTGGTAGTGAAAAACTCTTACATTTGTTTTTTTCACTACTGCAAGGCCTACCTCTCCCATAGGATAACATTAGAGTTGCCTTATTAAATTTAATAAGCTGTAATTTCCAAAAGGGAGCAGGTAACCAGTTTATGTTTGGTGTCTTTGGAATTGTAATGAACAATCCTCTCTTATGCTAAAGTCTAATTTTAGATTTTTTGAAAATGTCACTCTTAGAAAGTTTTGGAGAACAAGGGTACCCCGATATGTGAACCTGGGATGAGTATATGTTTTGGGATAACAGTGGTTCAACAGTGGCCATAAAGGTCTATGTATACAATTAGTGTTCCTCAGGAGAGACAATGTGAGACAATTATTTTACAATGACACTTAATCATGCTGGGAGTATGTAGTAATGTACAGGGGCACATATGTCATGTAACAATAGGGTATTTATTTCCAACAGTTCACAATTAGATATATTCAAAAAGTATTCAGGAGCACACATATACGTGAAAAAAAGCATAATGCGACAAAGTGAAGGTGAATTAAAACAATGACATCGCATTGACAACAGGTAAAGGAACTCCGGGACCTGGAGCGCCCCCTTGGGCTATCATGGGAAAGTTGTTTAATTTTAGGGATCGGTACCTTTTGCTTCAGCTCTCTCGCAGTGGATGACGATTCTTCTTTGAAGGCCACTCTATCTTAGTGTTTTCCGGATTATACGGAGCGTGTTCAGCAGCAGAGGAAGACCTTCGTGGCCATCAAGCGCCGCCTTCGGGATCAGAATTTGAAATACAGTCTTATGTTCCCGGCGAAACTTCGGGTGGTGAGTGAGGGCCATGTCCTGTTTTTTTTCTCAGCAGAGGAGGCGAGAGACCGGTTGGATGCAAGGACCCCGGAAAGACGACAGTTGGTCCCCTCTAGGAGTTCTGGGGAGACTCTCTCCTTACAGTCCACACCGGGAAGTCGTGGACAGCTCACCCGTCAGAAACCGAAAAAGAGCACAATGAGCCTAGGCCGTGTCGAGGTGGTTCCGGACTCTGTGGCGCCAACATCATATCTTGTGCGAGACGATGGGGGGCCTGGCAGTGGTTGTGAATGACCCTCTTCTTGAACTGTGCATTGACAACTGAACTGTGCTGATAAGTTGTCCTCATGTATCTGAGATTACGTGGTCCTAGGAGGTACATTGAATTACGATGTCTGGGAAGTGGGGTTTTGAACTGTTTGCTTTTTTGATCTCCTCTTACTTCCTCTAATATACATGGGTTGGAAGCCATTCAGGTGAATATTTTGTAATTTTATAACATGAGTGGCCGCCAGAATGGTGACGCCCCTCTAGAGCCCAGGTCCGCTGAGGTAGCTTGAGAGCAATCTTGCGCCTCGACGTTACCTGTTCTCTTGCACAGCATTTGATTTAACTGTTTATATTGATATGTTGAATAAGGTTGCCCTGGGCCTCGGCCCTGGAACGGTCATGCAGCCATTACAAGATTGAGGGGAATGGGGGGGTGGGGGAGGTTTTGGGCAGTGTGTACTGTCTCTAATGTGGATTCTTCATTGCGCATGTGAACTTATACTACTGCCTGGGGGAGGGGGGGAGGGATTGCATTGTTTGACTTTTGGAAGTTGGTTTATTTGTTGGGGAAGTTTTCTGGTCATGACATATTATGTGATAGTTCATGGATTTGGGCCCCCTCGAGGGGATGATTCGCTCAGGGAGGTGGTTGATGTCAACTGCTTTTTACAACGACAGTATGACAGCACAGACATTACAATTTCTTAGCTGGAATGTCCGGGGGCTAAGGGGCTAGCTGCCCTAGGTAAGCGCCGCAGAATATATATGCGTTTCTGAAGAGATATAACGTAGCAATAGTAGGACTGCAGGAAACACATGTCTGGGGAGATTCGTTACCGAGTCTTCGTAAACGGTGGAGGGGAGAGTTGTACGCTACATCATACTCAGGCTTTGCATGTGGGGCGCTTGTCTGGGTAGCACCTGGAGTTCCAATTCACCATATCCAGCATGTACTTGACCCAGATGGGTGATATGTCGTTGTGTTTGGTAGGTGGGAGGGCAGAGAGATCTGCATTATTAACGTTTATGCCCCCCACCTAGACTGCGCTGATTTCTACCCGGCAGTTTTGAAGGCGGCGACTCCCTATATTGGAGCTGAAATTCTCCTCTTTGGAGATTTTAATTGTGTGTTTGATGGGACCTTAGATAGGGAGCCCCCGAGGGAACGTACTAAACCCTGTATGTTAGCATCCCTAGTTGATATACTCCAGGATATGCATTTAGGGGACGAATGGAGAGCCCGTAACCCCACTAAAAGGGAGTTATCTTCCTTTACTCTGGCGGCTAACACATTTTCCCGAATTGATCATTAGTGTCTCTGTGCGGGCCTCTCTGCAGTAATGGAAGGCATTTCTTATTTGCCACGTTATATATCCGATCATGCTCCACTGTTATTGACGGTGCTGAGTGGACCGGGACGACCGTCCATCCCGCTATGGAGGCTTTGGGCGAAGGCCCTCACGGCCCCCCCCCGTTTGTACATTATTACATTATTTTGTGGAAAATTGGGGCTCCAACTCCACTAGAGCCACTGAATGGGAAGCGCTAAAAGTTGTGATCGGGGGAGTCTGTATGAGGACTACCTATGGGGTTCAACACCAACTTAAGGCAGATATTGACTCCTTGGAAACACGACTAAAAAACATGGAGTCCATACTCTATAAAACCCCGCCAAATATGGCCGAGTGGACACGTGTTAAGGGAGAATTGCTTGAGGCTTGGTCTCGATTGGAGAAGCATAGATACACCATTTTTAGACAACGACTTTACATGGAGGGTGACACATCAGGAGCACTTTTAGCGAGATTAATCCGCACTGAAACTGAACAGACTCTGGTGTTACAACTTCATAATGCTGAAGGGGAGGTGTTGCACACACAAGAAGCAATATAGCATTTGCAGATCACTTACAGCAGACATGCACAGCCGCCCCCCCGGCCGTCTCCCAGGCCCTGTCAGATTATTTAGGCGTAGTGACGTTCCCTACCCTGGGAGAGACGGACGCTGAGTCCTTAGGTGCTCTGATTACTAATGAGGAGATGTTAACTATAATTAGGAACATGCAATCCACAAAATGTCCTGGTAGTGATGGCCTCCGACCGAGTTTTATAAACAATTTGCCCCACAGTTGGTAGATCATCTCTTAGAGGTGTAAAATGAGGCTATTGAGAGAAGGGCACTCCCTACCACCATGTTGGAAGCTCTGGTGGCTATGGTTCCTAAACCAGGAAAGGATCCCTTATTCCCCAACTTCTTATAGGCCCATATCTCTTTTAAATGTGGATGAGAAGATACTTAGTGGAGTTTTGGCAGCAAGAATTCAGCCTGATATGGTCAACCTTGTCCATCATGACCAAGCCGGGTTCATTCCAGGTCGAAACACTATGTATAACTTAAGGCGACTTGCACATATATGGCATTATCCGCATTTACTAGGCGAAGATTGGGCCTTATGTCTTTTAGATATTAAACAGGCCTTTGATACAGTTGAGTGGGATTATGTTTGGGCACTACTTGCTAAAATAGGGGTTGGCGACAAATTATATAGGTTGAGAGAAGATCCTTTATATTCGACCAACAGCTCGAATCCGACTCCGCAGCCAAGTATCCGACAGTTTGGAACTCCAGAGAGCTACTTGTCAGGGGTACCCCCTGTCACCGCTCCTTTTTGCACTGGCAATGGAGCCACTGGCGATGGCACTGCGACACCGGATGGCACGGTGGGGGGTGCCGATAGGCCCGGCAGTGCACATAGTGTCAATGAATGCTGACGACACCTTGGTGTATCTCCATCAACCCGGGGAGTTGGTCACGGAGCTTCTTTGGGAATTTACAGCTTTTGGGGCGGTATCGGGCCTCTGCCTTAACCCGGGGAAGTCTAAGCTATTTCCTATGGGAAACCTGGGAGACAAGGAAGAGGGCGATCTGCCCACTGTGGAGATTAGCTGGGTCACAGACTCGGTGTGTTATTTGGGGGTCTGCTCAACTAACACGCAGGAGGCTTATTTAGAACAAAAATTGGGACGATGTATAGAGGGTGTCTGTAGGTCAGTAGAGTTTTGGCGTACTTTACCATTATCACTAATGGGGCGTGTGGCTCTGATAAAAATAGGTGGTCCTCCCCCGATGTTCATATGGAAAGCAGAACTCCCTTTATCGGATACCACAGGAGTGCTTCCTCTGATTAGACCGCCTGCTGGTAGAACTGCTTTGGGCAACAAACGGAAACGAGTGGGGTTGCAAACATTGCAATGAACTTGGGAAAGTGGAGGTCTGGAAGTTCCAAAATTGGAATTTTATTATATAGCAGCGCAGCTCCAGCATGATGTACAATGGCTCAACGACCAAGATAATTGGGAGAAACAATTGCTGAGGGGTACTCACAGGGATAATTCACTCCCGGAACTGCTGATGTTGGGCTCACTTGTGTCTGATCATCTCCTGTATAATATTAGGCATGTGGCCTCTACATGGGAGTCTGTAGTTAAGGTTGCAATACGAAAGGCACCTTATGCCCCTGAGGCCCCATTATGGGCGGTTGTCCCATTTTGGCAGATCGGTCAAGTTATATCCGTCTCAAGATGGGTGGAGGGTGGCTGTAGAACGATGGGAGATCTGTATTTAAATCACCATTTTCTGACCAGGGAGGAAGCAGTGACTGCGTTTGATCTGGGCAGAGGTCAATATCTTCAGTATGAAAAAGTGGCTGCTGTAGCACGGGGGATATGGCAGACATTCCCCGAGGAGCCTCCAATAGCGGCCCTTCTTCAAGCCCTGGTGACTCTTGCTGGAGGCCGTAGACTGGTCTTTCATATTTATAGAGCATTACGAGCGGATCTTGCTGCGCACCCTCTTCCGATTCAGTCTAGATGGGAAGAAGTGTTGGAGGTGCCCCATACAGATTCTGAATGGAGGAGGGTGCATGAAGGAGTGAAACAAATCAGTTCCAATACCAGATTAAAACTCATCCAATTTAATATTGTACATCAAACCTATTTAACACCGCGAGTGCTGCATAAAATATATCCAGAATGTTCCTCCTGTTGTCCCAGATGTGGTTGTGATGCTGCCTCATTAGGTCTCGCCTGACCCAGCGCATGCGCTGGTCTGGCGAGACATTTTGTGAGGGCTCCAAAAAGTGCTACCAGGCCAGCCTAGAGCTACAGTGCATGTGCGCGGGCGCGCGCGTTGCGTTTTACCTCGATTGCGATCACTTTCGGGGCCGTACGGGTGCTTTGATGTTCTCCGTGAGGCTTCAATAGATTGCAGTAGTTAAAACAAGCATTGGCATAGCCAATAGGTCTCGCTTTTGGGACCTTATAAGTGTTTAGTTATGCAACTGTTGCATGGCTAAACACTTATTAGGTCCCAAAGGCGAGACCTATTGGCTATGCCAATGCTTGTTTTTGCATATGGTATGGAAGTGCCCGAGACTGAATTCTTTTTGGGACTCTATACTAGAGAGATTGCGCCGAGTAACGGGATGGACGATACCCCAGTCTATTAAAGAGATACTGTTGGGTTTACTCTCCGGTCCCAAGGGTAGGAAGCTTACACGTAGATTTCTCCAAATGGGGTTAGTGCTGGCCAAAAGACGGATAGCGATCCACTGGCTGGGCTCCCAACCCCCCAAGTTGGAAAGTTGTGCCAAAGATTTGAGGGAATGGGCAACAGCGGAATGGATCCGTATGAAGTGGGTCAGGAGGGTTGATAAGTTGGAAGAGGATGCTAGGACCTGGTATGCTTTGATATTGGAGAAATTGCCTCTGACACGCAGCGATCGGAGAGCACACAAGCAGTCCACACTGAGGATGATTCAGAGGAGCAGTGTACGGACGCTCCCGTAATAAACGTAGAGTAATCACACAGTTGTGTAGAGCGATGGGGTGCAGTGACCAATGGCATGACTGGAGATTCCTTTATGTGTGTGACCAGTGGGGAGATGGGGTGGGATTGTTTATAACACTTGTGGGATTGTTTATAACACTTTGTTTTTGCGATTTGTTTATTGAGAAATGTAAACTTGTTATATGCATTGTATACATTATTCCTTCATGTACATTTTCCGTTCCACTCTTAGCTACATGGCAAAAATGTGAGAGATTGCGGTTTCTGTACTGATTTTCTGAAACCGGAAGGATTGCACCCTCAATAAATAAAAACAAGTTAAAAAAAAAACAATTCAATGTTACGAGCCAGCAGGCTCCTCCCAGTGCTTTGCCCGTCTCCTAGTCACTTTTCATTTGGATTTGGAGCAAGAAGGAACACTCTTTGTCTGCTGCATACATACCATCGGATTTAAGGACTTTGTTTTTGTGATATCACAGGTGAGTTCAAAAACTGTTGCATAAGGGTGTTATTTGTTTGATAGAGGACATGCACCAGTATTTATTTGTATTTTTTTCGATTTTTAAAATGTATTGAAGTGTGTGGCCTGCAGTTTCAGTAGGGGCTTAGTTAAGGTTTTGCATTTTATTTGGATTTTTTTGTAAAGGAAAAAGTTGCACAGTTCTTTCCATGTTTGTTAATACATTTGCAATATATTCATTTATTTAACTATGCTTCTTAGTCTGCTTAGGGGCTATGCAGTCAATAGGCCTAGTACTAGTCATGGGTGCACGAACAACCTTTTCTGTGGTATACATTGTTTTAAAACATCATTTAGGGCAGGGTAACATTGGATTAAATTAAAAATCAGTTATTTTTTGGGGGGGAGGAGTGTATTCTTGTAGCACAATTTTTATAGCTCAGTTCATTTTTGTCTTTGTTCTCCATGCCATGCCGCCAGGGGCCATTTTGTGTAGGTGGTTTTCATAAGCCTGCATGTGTTATTTGTTTTTCAGTCCTTCTTGCTTGTTTGACCATGTGGCCAGTGACCATTTTGGGTAGCCCAATCAGTGTGCTTTGGCCATAGGCCTGCAAGGGTTCTTCATTGTGGGCATACCTCCTTGCTTGTTATTGTTGTTGACCATGAGGCCAGCAGGAATTTTGTGCAGACAGCTAGTGTGCTTTTGCCATAGGCCTGCATGTATACTTCTTTGTTGCCCATACCCACTTGCTTGTTGTTTGACCATGTGGCCAGTGTGCCTTTTCCATAGGGCTGAATCTGTTCTTTGTTGTAGCCACTGTCCATGCCTCATAGCTTGCTGTTTTTGGTTGACCATGTGGTCAGTGTTCATTTTGTACAGTCACCTTTAGTTAGCTTTTTTCCAGTTTTCGTTCAAAGCTATTTTTTAGGGAAAATGAAAAGCAAAGGCTAGGTCTTTTTTAGTTTTTGTCCAGTTTTTTTTTACTTTTCCTGATATTAGTTTAATAATGTTCGATGATCATTGTTATTATATGTATATTATGATTAACATGAACAGTGTTTTATTTTGTATGCAGTTTTTACCTGCACCTTATTGCCTCCCAAAGTGCTTCTCATAGACTCGCAGGACACCAGCAATTATTATTTAAAAAATAAATCTTTTTATTGTAATATACAAATTGCTTATTTTATGATTTATTAATTTTTGAAAACAATTGTTTAACATTTTCCCACCATCCATCCACCTCATGCCTGCCATAGGTGTAGAGCCGCACAACAGCATTGATTTTTTAAGTATTTTTCCATGTTCACCTGGATCCCCTGCCTGCCACGGCTGGACACACACCAGCATTCATTTTTTTAAGGATTATTCAATTTCCCCCGGAACTCTCTGACTGCCACAGGTTTCTCCCTGTCTTAGATGCACATAAAGCAAACATTTATATCTATATGTTGTTTGTTATGCTGATTGGAAATGAAATATTTATTTTATGGTGGTGTAGTTTTACTTTGAAATAGATACACTATTGTTGATAATTATATATGATAACCACAATAAATTATATTGTCTTTGTCTGTACTGGATTCAAACTGCAACAATACTGCTAGACCTGGAATCTTTTGGCATGTCTCCGCTGTCTTTTTGCTTTCAGACCTCCCGGTTTTGACTCTGTTTTTGCTGGTTTAGTGTCTCTGCGCACTTTCTCACTGTTTGTTGAGGGTTAAAGTGCAGGTGCTCCTATTGAAAATTGTGTTATGGATTGGAGGTTTCCATGATTGGCATATTTAATTTACTAGTAAGTCCCTAGTAAAGTGCACTGAGGGTGCCAGGGTCTGTAAATCAAATGCTGCTAATAGGCCTGCAGCACTGGTTGTGTCACCCACACAAGCTGCGCTGTACAGGGTTCTCAGACCTGCCACTGCAGTGTCAGCGCGCAGTTTGTAACCGCCATGTCAACCTGGGAACTGCCCCACTTGCCAGGCCCAAATCTTCCCTTTTCTTACATGTATGTCACCCCTAAGGTAGGCTCAAGGTACCCCTGTGGGCAGGATTCCGTGTAGCTTTAAAGGTAAAGGTACGACATGTACTGGGTTGTGTGACATGTCCTGGTAGTGAATTACAGTGTATTTCATTTTTCACTATGGGAAGGATATCTGTCCTATAGGATAGAATGGGAGTTTACTTATAACATCTTATAAGCATATCTTCCCATTGGGACAAGATAGGGAAATGGGGTTTAGTATGCCTGAACTTAGAATATAAAAACGCATCTTTTAGTAAAGATGATTTTTTTAGTTTTTTTAGAAAGTAGGTCTCTTCTGGCTTAGCTGTCCTGTGTGCCTCTGCTGGGTTTGTGGATTGACTGTCTGGCTTTGGAGTCACAGGGGCTGTGCATTCTCTTCAGACAGCCACTGGGGGGTGGGGGGGGGTCGAAGTGTGTCCAGCCTTTCCTGGATGAATCAGGGCTGGGCTGAATAGGCCTGGATGCATTTAGAGTAGTGGGGGGAAATTTCCTTGCACCTGAATGGGCCTGGTCTGCCTCGGACAATGTGGTCTACACCTCCTGCCAGGAAGCCGGATAAGAGAGGACAGAACAGGTTTGGGCTGGGTATAGAACAAAGAACAAAGAAAAACTAAATATAAATATTGGGGCCCGACCGCAGAATTTTAGAACTTGCTTGGCTCAAGGAACCTGCCAAGAAGAAGCTGGAAGAACTGCTAGCAGGAGTACTGTGCCGCCACTGTGTTGTTGCTTGGTTGGGTTGGCGTGCAGTTGCTGCTTCGGCCTTGAGCAGTGAAAGGACTGGACTGAACTTTCCTTACTTTTGCTGAGTATCTCCAAGGGCTTGAAACAGAGCTTGCCTCCTGTTCATGAACTCTCAGGGGCAGCAACGACTTCACCTACCTATGGGGACCGCCTCTAGAACCCCGGTTTCAGTTGCCACAGAGTGGGAAAGCAGCCGACTTGATCGCTGGATCCCTATCTTGAAGGCACCGCTGCATCTCACACTGCAACCCTGGTTTCACCGATGGCGATGATGGCCGCAGCCATTGAGCCGCTGCTTGCACTGAGACCTGTGGGCACCGCACTCCGCAACGCCTCACTTCACTCTGCCACCCTGGTTTCACCAACGTCACTGCCCGCTGACTTTGACACCGATGCCTGCACCATGGCTTGGCAAAGAAACAATTGTAGTAGTAAACCTGTTAACCCAGGTGAGACTGGGTAAAGTATTAACAAACGACAGTATCTCAACTGGAAATCGTTAAAACAGGACAATGAAAACAGTGATATAAATCACAAAAGGATAGTATCTCAACTGGAAATCATTAAAACAGGATAATGAAAACAGTGATATAAATCACAGAAGGAGGGAACAAGGAAGGGAGACCACAGCGAAGAGGTATTATTATTTGTAAGTAGTTATAACAGCACTACAGTACAATATAATATACAATGACCATAACACACAAGTGAGCACTGAATGTGCTAGGGGTAGTCAGAGGCGCAGTGACACAAGGGTGAAGGATAACAGCGTGAATGCCGAAAAAGGAGTAAGGAAAATGTGGTCAAAATTTACAAAAGAGTTATATACAATGTTGGTATGTTTAGGATTCAGGATAAATAAATTGACCACAACAGTGCCAAAGTTCTATGCTGGGTAGTCGACGGTGTTTCAACCTGATTGATTTCAGGTCATCATCAGGACAATGGTCATTAGTTTTAGAATAGTGCTATATAGGCGAAAGGGAGAGGAGAGTAGGGTAAGGTACGCGGCTAAGTGGTCCAGTTTGAGACAAAGAAGAGAAGGTCCAGAAGATGCACAATTACCTGAACTGGGCATAGGGTATGTCTGTGTCCAGGTGTGAAGCATCAAGGGGATGACAAAAACAGCAGGGCGTCAAGCAAGCGTAAATCTAGTGAGACAGGGGCAAGTAACATATAAGTGGAGTGCCTCTAATTATGTCAAGGAAATGGGTAATGCAGGATGGGTAATTACCCATTGGATTAGGTATTTGGGCATGAGAAGTAGTAGGGGGTCCCTCAGTACCCGAGATGTATCTTGGCGCCAGGCTGGTAGGGATCCTCTGTATGGCCGGTAGGATTGCAAATGCGGCAGGTGTGAGGCACAGCCATAATGTAATAATCTAATGAAGGCAAAACGGCACAAATTGCGGGGAGGACAGTCACTTACCTAACTGAGGGGCTCTTATGTGGAAGTGGACCGGAGAGAATCTGGCTGCGAGGTCGCAAACTGGCGATCGTAGAACGGGCGTGCTGCGGACGAGGAACCAAACCTCCGAGTTGCAGTCAGGCGAGGGACGAATCAAGCATCCAGGAGCTCTGTGCATGAAGGGAAACGGGAATAAGTGCAGGACGGGACAGTCAGGTGACGCAAGTCACCAGGTGCTGGGAAAACTAGTGCGGGAGCCGTCTTGTCACAGTCCCCCGGGGGGACCAGTGTGTGTTGACAGGAAAAAGAGTAGAAAAAAGGCACCGAATGTGAAGGTTCAAGCCTGCAGTAGGGATCTATTATCGATAATTATGCAAGTCAGTGACATCATATTGATAGCAAGCAAGAAACAGTTACTTCAGGGTTAAAGAACAATAAATTAACAATACAATAATTTAACAATAAGGTAAACCATGACCAAGTGGGGTCGATGGATTCAGCAGTGGAGTTCAATAAATGTATTTGTAGTGAATACTGGCATTGTTATAGTTATCACGTGATCACATTAAAAAAAAGTTTATATTACTTCAACCATGGTAGAAGTCGACTGGGTATGTTACAGACAATAATGAACACAATATGCCGACAGCAATTCAATAGCATAACGTGTTTGGAAACCAGAAACATATTCATAGATCCAGTACATGTATAGTGACTTATCGAAGGAGTGGTTGTGCATAAATCTGAAAGCAATGAACCAGGGAACACATATGTATCAACAATAAGGGCAGTATGTTATATTCAGTGTGTGTTACATATGATAAAAGAATGCCATGGTACAGATGGAAAAGGCAATCAGGTGGCTACCCCTGAGTGAGGGGGGGGTCGTCACCAGAAGCAAGAAGGCAAATGGATCATATGGATCAATGGCAAGGGGTGCTCAAGAAGGTCAGGGAGCAGTAATGACCATGCTCCACTCATCCAAAGTATTTAGTCCATTAGTGACAGCGTGCAATCCATCTGCACTCACATTTGTTTAGCAGGAGTTGTAGGTTACCTACCCTGAGCGGAAGTACCGGGCGGTTAATCACTTTTCTTTGTAATGTCCGACAAGAGGAGCCGTCTCAACATTACATCTGATGCGGTTTTAGTGCTGGAAAATCCGCTGCTTTACCATCTGTGTGGTTTGTCCGAAGTATAGTAGATTGCAAGGGCAACTTATAGTGTAGATGACATTGGATGTGCGGCAGTTGGAGACATTTCTGAGTTGGTAAGTATGGCCTGAAGGGACAAATTCCTTAGTATTGTTGGTGAGATTGCATGCAGAGCAGGTTTGGCATTTGTAATGGCCAACAATTAGTGGTAACCCCCACAGCGAGGTCAGTGTAAGGTTTTCTTTCATTTTCAGCCAGGTGATGGCATGAACCAGTTTGTCCACTAGGTTGCTGCCCCTTTTATAAGAAAAAAGGGGGGGGTTCTTTAAAGGGAGCGTGTTTCCGTAGTATGGGCCAGTTTCTTTTGATAACTCTGCTAACCGACTTGCTGGAAGGACTGTAGGTGGATACAAAAGGGATGCGTTGGTTAATCCGCTTGGGTGAGGGGGAGAGAAGTACCTCCCTGCGGCAGTAGCATGCCCGTTTGGACGCACGGGAGACAATGCGTTTGGGGTAGACCCTGCTAATCAGTTTCTCGGAAAGAATGGCCACTTCTCTGAAGTAGTCCTTGCGCAACTTGCAGTTGGTCAGGATGCGAAGAAATTGGCCTTAGGGTAGGCCCTCCCTTAGGCCTCTAGGATGGTTACTTGAGTACATTAGGAGGCTATTGCACTCCGTGGGTTTGCGGTATAGGACAGTGCCTATGGCTCCTTCCTCTACGTGAAGAGTGAGGTCAAGTAAGGGGAGGTCGTTGGTTCCGACATCAGAGGTGAACGTGAGATGATTTTGGCAGTTGTTAAGCCAAGATATGAAGGATGTCAGATCTTTGTGTGTGTTGTGCCAGAAAAGAAGAATATCATCAATATAACGGCGCCAGAGATTAATGTTGTTCAGAAATGGGTTTTGTGCAGATAGGAAGTGGGTTGTTTCGAGATGGTGAACATAAAGGATGGCAAAGTTAGGGGTGAAGCAGGCACCCATGGCCACACCTTTAATTTGTAAAAAAAAGGTGTCTTTGTAGAGGAAGTAGTTATTCGTGAGTGCAATGTGAAGCAGGTCAATGAGGAAGTCAGTGGGGATGTGGACTGGTCTTGGTCGTGCATCAAGGAGTTGTGTTTTGATGGTGAGGCCTTCAGAGTGGGGTATATTGGTGTACATTGATTCGATGTCTAGGCCTATCATTAAGTCGTTATTGTCAAAGGGTCTGTCTTTGATGAAGTTTATGAGGTGTGTGCTGTCCCTTACAAAGGTGTCGGTCAGGGGGACAAAATCTTTCAGAAAGGAGTCAATGTATTTCCCCAATGGTTCCAGAATGGAACCACATTCAGAAACTATGGATCATCCCGGTGGGTTAGTCGAGTCTTTGTGAATTTTCGGTAGTACATAAATGACTGGGGTACGGGGGTGTGGGTTATTTAAAAAAAGCATGCTCTTTTTTAGAGATGATGTCCGAGTGCAAAGCTTGGGTAGTGACTGTTTATATTTGTTTGCGAATATTTGGGAGAGGGTCTGAGGGTAACAGATGGTAGTGGGTGGTATTGTTGAGTTGGCGCAGGACTTCAGTATCATAATTGTCCACATCCATAACCACTATGCCGCCACCCTTGTCTGCGGGTTTGATGACTATGTGTGGGTTGTCTCGTAGGCTATCTAGGGCCTGATTCTCACTAATAGGTATATTATATGGGACAAACTCTGATTGAGACTGCAGCTCCTTGACCTCATGCATGACTAACCTCTTGAAAGCCAAGATTTCAGGTGGCATCGTGGATGCAGGGTGGTTTGTTGGAGTCGGGTTTGTCAGAAATAAATTGTTTGAGGCGGATGCGCCTGAAGAATAGGAGTAAGTCTTCTTGTAATTTAAAGAAGTTACTACGGTCTGCTGGGACAAAGGAAGGGCCCATGCTGAGGAGTGAGATCTCTTCTGAGGACAAGATATGTTTGGACAGATTGAAGATGGGAATAGTAGAGATATTAGATGAGCTATGATCCATACATGTGTTGCCATTATGTTGTGTGGTGGGCAACTGGTCCATTGTGGTACCCATCTGCGGCAAGATAGTCTCATCTGTATAAGTCGTCATCTGGACTACTTTGACGTCATCTCTTGCATTGGAGTAGGCATCACTGGGGGTCCCACTGATAGAATTTGCGGCGTGTTTGTCGCTCGCCCGCGTACTGACATTGGTAATTCTGTCTTTTTTTCGCCTATAAAACCGGATGGTAATAAAGGTTGCGGATGGGGTCTGTTCTGTGGGCATTCTGTGCTGGGGCCCTTCCCAGGATCTGAGTCCTCTATGGATGTATTTGAGGAATCTGAGAATGTGATGGCTTGATTGTTCCTGTATCTGCCCTGGTTCCTATTTCTGGGAGGTTGATAAGGTGTATTAAAGAATGTGTCAAGCAGGTACGAACAAGTATTGTCCTTGTTTTAATTCTTTATATCTTTTTGTATTTTGTTTATCTTCTTATTTTGTTCAAAGGTGTGGAATGTAGCGATGGTGCTCTTTACTTTGTCCAGTAGAGCCCTTGCATCAGCTATAGATGTGTCTGATAGGATTAATTATTCAAGTTCCGCTAATTCTTCAAGTTCCTTCCGACTGTGTTCTATGGCTGTGTCAATGCCAAACACCATCCAATGTCTGGAGCAGGTCGTGGCAATGTGGCGGAAACCAGAATTTAGTGTCTTGCATGAAGATGGTCGGGATGTTGCGTATTTGGAGGCCAAGTGGTATAGTATCAGACTTGAGGTATTCTGTAAGCATACGTGTGTGAAGATGTGTGCGGATTTGTTTCTTCTTTAGGTTTTCGAGTTTCTCTAGTAGAGCTCTAGAGGAGTTGGGAGCAGCTGCTAGATGGGTAGATGTGAGAGTAACAAAGGGCCACTTAGAATGCTAGAGGACATGTTGTGTAGATTAATTGCACATTATGTGACAACTTAATATGTAAAGTATAAGAAATACTCTCGCAACCCAGTGATTGCTCTATAGCAAAGACACAATTGTAGGAGTAAACCCGTTAACCCAGGTGAGATCGGGTAAAGAATGTATCAAACAACAGTGTCTCAACTGGAAATCATTAAAACAGGACAATGAAAACAGTGATATAAAGCACTAATTGCCATTTGCTTGATGCCCTGCCTTTTTTGTCATCCTGAATCCTAAAAATACCAACATTGTATAGAACTCTTTTGTAAATTTTGACCACATTTTCCTTATTCCTTTTTCTCCGTTCACGCTGTTCTCCTTCATCCTTGTGTCACTGCGCCTCTCACTAGCACGTTCAGTGCTCACTTCTATGTTATGGTCATTGTATATTAAATTTTACTGTAGTGCTGTTATAACTACTTACAAATATTAACCCCTTTTTGCTTACCCTCTTCGCTGTGGTGTGCCTTCCTTGTTCCCTCCTTCTGTGATTTCAATTCAATTTTTTATTGTCCTGTTTTAATGATTTCCAGTTGAGACAATGTTGTTTTTTATGCACCATGGCATGGGGCACGGCTTGTAAGTCTTACGACGCTCCGCCTCATCCCACAACGCAGTCCAGACCGACCGATGCCACCTCTCAGCAACCGGCACTGTCGCCTACACAGTGACCTGTCAGCACCGCAACGGGCACTGTTTCACTTCGCACTGCAGCCCTGGTCTTACCAATGTCGCTGGATGACCGGCACGGAGCCTCAGCCTGCACCTCGCCTTGAGGGCACTGCACGCCGCACCGCTACGCTTCACATTGCAACCCTGATAGTTGCCACGACCAGCCTGCACCATGATCGGCCGCAAGTAAAAGGTGCTGTTTATGAGTCTGCGAACACCACGACAATCACAGTCGGACGGAACTATTGGATTCTGTTGTTTTCAGCACTGCTGTAGCGCCGGATGGAGCTACTGACTTCAAGGAACTGAATTTTTATGGTTATTTTTCCAAAGTACTGTATGGTGGATTTTTATCATTTTAGTCTTGTTTTGAATACATAGAGTATTGGGTATTTTTCTAAACTGGGGTAATGTTCTTTTGTAGTGGTAGTAGTAGTAGTAGTAGTATAAGCTTAATTCGATAAAAAAATATCATAAAAGCAGTACATTTCCAAACAAACACGTTTTTTACGAAGATAAAAAAGTTTAAAAAAATCATTAAATCATCGTCTAGCAAAGCTTATACATACATTTTCCAATACAAGTTTTAATTCATAGTTTGGTTATTAGGTTTAAAAAGACCTTAAAAGGTCTAGATCTAAAATGTGTAAACTGGAGCCCTGCATACGAAAGGGATTCCAGCCTTAAACCTTAAGTAAGTGGGTACTGGTCACAGTCAGTATCTACACTGATTAAACAGGGAGGCTTCCTAGCCAGTATATTACTTCTGATTAGCCAAGCTGCTCCCAAGAATTTGGCCACCCCACATATCAGGGTAAGGGAAGAGGTATCTGTACAAAGGATGCGTAAAGCGTTACGATGGCACATTGGACCCAATAGTTTGCAGACTGGTTTTAGCCACCTCTTTCTAGGGTTTGGTGACTAATTACCATCCCTGGTCCCATAAACTGTATGGAATATTTAAGAAAAACTGGCCATTACTAACTATTGATAGTTCTTTGGAAAAGTACATTACCAAATCACCAAATATTGTGTACAGGAAAGGTAGAACTATCCAGAGTCTTATTAGCCCAAGTTACCCAAAACAATTACCCAACAAAATCTCGTGGTTGAGACAAAAGAATATCGGCTCTTTCGCCTGTGGCACCTGCAATATGTGTAGAATGGCCGAAAGAGGTATTAAGACTTTTGAATACAATGGTTCACGTAAATACCAGATTTATGACCACATAGATTGTCTGACTAAATATACGGTCTATGTTATTCAGTGTAAGTGTAAGAAAATGTATGTGGGCAGTACCATCCGCCCACTTAAAGAACGGATGGCTGAACACTTTCATGTTCTTAAGAATCTGGATGTTAGATATCCTTTGGGTTATCATGCCTCCATTTGCTCTAAACAGGATAAATCGCTTAGCTTTCGTTTCCATGGAATAGAGGTTGTTAAGCCTGACTCACGGGGCGGTAATAGGGATTTAAGATTATGCCAATGTGAGGCCCGATGGATCCTTAAACTGCGGGCAGTGGAATGTGAGATTAATGTCGACCATGAATTACATTATTTCCTTCATGGCTAATTGTATGTTGTGTTGTGTTCTGATATTTGCTCTTGCTTTTAACAACATGTCTCAATTACACTTGCCTGTATGAGAGTATGGATTTATGAATTTACATGTATGTAACAACTTACGGGCATTACTGCATTCCCATATACTTTTTGTCTTTGCCAATATGCATCTTTAGTCTTTGTGAATGACAGTGATTGTTCCAATGCACTATTTTGTATAACAGAATTTGTAATACTAATTGATCCAATGTATTATTTTGTATAACAGAACTTGTAATACTAACTGATCTCTTGGGATCTTTGGTCTAATGATCCTATACAACACAAGTATTACTTCCTATTTTTACATTTTTACACTTTTACTTTTCCGTCACGTGTATCAAGAACACCATCTGTCCTTTGCACATACCTGTGCTTCTTTGATCCACTTTCCTTTCTCCCTGGACCCCCTTGGTACCTTTGATTGCGGTAGGGATGAACCCTGATTACTGATACCGCCAGTTACTAGTTATTTAGGTACCGTACAGCGATTTGCAGTTCGGTTATAATGCGTGATCGGCTGAACGGGCATCAGAAAATTTCAGTACTGATAAATAATGGGGACAATAGCCTGAGCATCAGATATTCTTGGCGACTTGAAAATCGCACCAATTAGGTTGCCGTTGATACGATGCGGTACCCACGATTTGGGACCTATACATAGGTTACTTACACATTGTAAGATGGTGGCCAGTACAGATTTTCATATGACTGGTCTCCTAACTAATTATATGATGGAGCCACGGTTTATCTGACTGGCAGATTGGTTGCGATACCGGCATATTAAGTGGTAACTTTATTGGACTTTTTGCAAACTTGGCATTGGAATATTGAATTTTGAATATTGTGCTTTATATATGATATTGTTTCTGTCGAGTGCCCTTTTTGACTTTTAAATATATTTCGGTAGCCAAATACGGAGCAGTTGCACCTTATAAGATGGCGGCCAATGTTGAGGTCGTAACAACTGGTCCTTCTTTTAATCACCTGTCGGAGCCGTCCCAGGCCTGATTGGCGTGCATACAGATAAAATGGAACCCAAGGGAGCGCCCGGTTTGATACACAAACTGAATACTGGCGATGATTGGTGTACTCTCCCTTCTTGCTTTTCGGATTTAGGTGAGCTCTGTTTCAAATCTCTTTTCCGCAATGCGGAAGAAGAACGTCAATGTGCATTAGAACACTATATAGATAGTGTGGGACTTTGTAAAACTATCGGCTCTTTTGCGTCTGTCTACAGCTGACGATTAAGTTTTGGTTTTTAACTTAGTTTCGGCACGCAATATTGTGTCTTATATGATATATGAATATTGAACTTTGATACTCATGAATCCTTACTGCAGATAATAATAGATGTTGCGTGTCGGTGACTTTTATATCTCCGATATATTTCTCTTAATGGATTTACGTTGTGTATAGTTGGGACAGTAATTGTGATAGCTGTGTTTGACCTTATTTTTGGTCTCTTATTCGTAGATACTGACCTCCCCTTTCATCTGAGATTTTGATCGGGACTGTGAAATTATTTAAGGTAACGCATGAATAATGCTTATAATATGCTCATTAGTTGGCCTTTTGAGTACTTTCAGAAAACAGTGTCCGTTACAAGACATCAGTTTAACAAGAAAGGTCTAAACTTTACTCTTTCAAGTTGCTCTAAACGGTAGTGCTTTCTGTATATGATTGGGAGTACTATGCATTTACAGAAAGGGTTCTCCATCTCGCACTGGGACTCTGGAATATTAGGGTTGCCTGAATTGGGTTGTGTGTGACAAGGATGGGACAGGAGTTATACTGATGCCTTTCCTTGTATTTTTTCCCCTCTAGACTTCTGTACATTTATGATTGTAAGTGTATGGATCCACACCAACAATATATTATAGGTGTGGCGGACCAATAAACACACACCTTATATGCGATTACATTTCTAGGGTGAGTAAAACGCTTGGAAAGCATTTTCTCTGGCTGTGATTGAGAGTTCTTTGCTACTTTCTGTAACATATTAAGAAAGTCTTGGCCTCCTTTTTAATTTCACATTGATGGGAACACATTGTAGGCGTAGTAAGAAGTCGCTTCTTTTTCAAAAGGTGATCTTCTGCTGCGAGTGTCTTTTCTTGATCTTTGGTGTGGGTTAACACCACGACTTTCCGGTCATTTTTCACTGGGTGGAGTTTTTCTGCTTTTTTTTAACCTATAGTTTCTCATTTCTCTCTATCTGGGTCACACTTTTATTAATAGCTTGCCCTTATTTGTACTCAGATTTTGTGAGAAATTTATAAGTGGCTAATATTCTGAAGAGAACAATTTTTTATTATTGTTGTTGTAGCCCTGAGGAAGTCGCCGGGCAATTTACCCGAGACGAAACACGTGTTGGCTACTGTTCTTATCTTGGTGCTTTTAACGAGAACAAAGAAAACCAAAAGAATAAAAGAAGAAAACCTGTTTGTTTGAGTTATTGGACTCTGAATTACTTTTAGGATTGTTACTTATAGGCTTAACTGCCTTGTTTTTGCTCGGGAACGTCTATTTTCTTTTTCTAATTTTCCTTTTGCCACTTCTGTGACGGAGGAATACTGGGGCATAGGTGGCTGCTCCTCTTGATGTTCCCTAGAGCACTTTTCTAATATTGAGTTATACTATTGACAGGAATTTGGATGTGCACAAGGCTGTAACCCTGCCATGGTTTGAAGTTATATTGTAGAATCTTGAGAGGGTAGTACAGTAAACTTAGCAGGGACTTTTTGACCCCCCCTCACTGTGGGTCCAGGATTTCGATACATCTGTGCCTCCAACTCCTTTTTTGACCTCTCAGTTCTCCCAATCTCATTGCTCCTCAACTGTTCCCTACCTGTACCAAAGCTTTGGTAGTGCCCCAATACATTTGGAAGCCTTTGAGGGACCACAAACAAATACCCTTCCTATTTGCTTTCCTTTTGCATTTACTCAGTAAACTAGGTGCTTTGGTCAATGCTCAGTCTCAAGTGGCCGGTTGGATTCAAATTGCTCGAGTATCCAGGCACTTACCACTTCGTAAAGCCTCTCTCAGCTCCCCTAGACTTCACTTTTTTCCACCCCTCCATAATTTGTATTTTTCAAACCTAGATGACAGAACATTAAGATACATAATAAATTGGGTCTCCGTGGCTGAAGGACTGTCTGCAATGGATTTAACTGAACTGTGTAATACTCATTTCTTAATTTCCTTACACAAAAGATTGATGTTGATGTGCTGCTCATCGTCACCCTGATGAATATTGCTGTTGTGTAGTCTTTGTCACATCTTTCCTCAAATCCTCTTTCCCATCCATTCATCAAATGCCTAGCACTAATCCCCTGGGCTATGTGATTTATTGAGGTGACTTAATTTACACCATAAATGAATCACACACTTGGTGTGGCGGATGTGGTGAAAGCGACACCATCTCACTGCAGGATCTTCTATTACCTGAGCAATAGCCCAAACTAGCCCCACTTACCCACCCACACATAAAAGGGATTTAGATATATAACACCATTCGTCACCATCATCATTCAGGCCTTGTGTTGCGTAAACACTTTACCTTGTCGACTCCACTCCTGACTCGGAGTCCACTTCTCATGACTCGAGGATTTCGTAAGTTTAGTTTTAATCGAATAGCTCCCCATTGCTCAGAAGTTACTATTGCTAGTTTTTGTTATAATATCATGTATTTGTTTCTTTGTTGTCTCATGGTGGTAGCAGTCTGGTATCAGTCTTTGTAAAGCTATGATATAAATATATAAACCACTAACTTTGTGTTTTGTTTCAATTTAGTTGCTTGTGATGGATAATCCTTTTGATTAATCATACAATGATCATACAGTTGAGGCTCACCTAGGAGAGAGTGGGACCTCGCTTGTTGTGATGCTTTCCCTGTTAGCAAAGTAGCTTGCTACTACTACCACCACTACCATTAAGAAGGAACCTTGGGAAACCCTGCAATGAGTTTCAGAAGATAGAAAGAGGTTGCAGCTATCGCTTAATCTATTCAAGGAAGAAAACTATGGAGTGAAGTGAACTAGCTTACTGAGTAAGTAACTAACTTCTTTTGCAGATTTGACTTTCCTTCCTGTATCTAAGTTGTTGTAGGCAGTACAGGCAACAGCAGTAATCCCTACCTCCCTACTGGTCAATAACATAGTTAAAGAAGGTAGTGTGACATGGGTTTAACTAGCTATAACTAACTGGTATGCATAAACTTCGATAAGCAAGCAGGTTAAAAACAGACTGAACGAAAATGCAGCAGTGCAAAGTAAAAGTAAAATACAAAAAAACTACAATAAAGTAGAATAGTATTTCCCTTTTTCATGTTTTAACAATAAAAAATCCATCCTCTCAACCCACAACAGGCCCACCCCTCTCCCCAAACAAATTACCTCATCCCAAATCAATGTCATACTCAATAATGTCCAAAGTAAATCTCAACTCTCTTCCCAATCTCCCCACCCACAACAAAAGTCCCATCCACCAAAATAAATAAAGTTCTAGAAGAGGGCATTCTCCATGCAGGTCCAGAGCTTCCACAAGGTTTCCCTCCATGCATGCTATACTGCGGTCCAGGCACACCAGATGCTGCAGGACACCGTGCTGCAAATGGAGATCTGAGTGGGAGGTGGCAGCAATGGTGGTTGGACAGGTGGCTGCCGGTGGCACTGGTGATGTTACTGGAAAGATGGAGGTGCTGGTGGCTGGCTGGAAGAACCGGGGCCCAGGGCAAAGGCTGCTGTCTCCTCCTCTTCCAGAGCCACCAGCTATTGATATTCTACCCTGATGGCCTTCAACCTCTGCCGCCACAGCCGGGATGCTCTCTCCTCGTGTAGGTGTACCAGCAGGAGTAGCTATATCAAGAAAGAAAAAAAAGAAAAAAGACAAAATTGTAACCAGTGTTATGTGAAAATACTTAACATTATAGTGGCACAGTAGCAGTCCACTGCTGCCCCCCTAAGGCTACTGGAGTTTGATGTGATTACAAGTCAGAGGGCCATTTTTTACCCGCACATACCTCACGTAAAGCACTGACTGTCTGAAAGGAATGAAGGCTGAATAACAGCACACCAGATTCAAAAATCAGGATTTGTTTTCCTTTCAAGAGATTTCCAAGTAAAAAACTAAACAGACTCTTTATGAGGAAAAATACAAATAAATTACCTCTCATTAATGAGTAAGGCATTACGCACTATGGAGTACAAGTATTCTTTATGTGCTAAATTATTGGAGGAATGCTTTGCTACTCTTTGCAGTCTGCAACTGGGGCAGCTGTAATGGACAATTATATTAGTTTAATTCCTATGGCCCTGCTCTCTTCCAAATGCCTTACAATTCTACCCACACTCCAAAGAGGCAGACAAATAATAATCGTAGTAGATCACACATGTCACATATAAAATGCGAATATCCTGTGTGCCGTAAGTAGAAAATGAGAATAACGATGCACTGTAGTTCAGGGAAAGGAATGGGATATATAAATTGTACTTGGCACGTTCATCACAGAGTATCCCATTAGCAAAACTCCTAATCAGGCACTTAGTCCCACTTTATTCTCTGGCCTCAACCTTCACCAGAAATTATTTTCAACAAATACATTTGTCTGGCTGTAAGGAAAGGAAATTTAACTTACTCTACTGCAGGGTAAATTAGTGAGATTAGGCCAGGTAGGTGGAGGTTTTACTGTGGGATAGTGGGGTGTCACCAATTATCGTCATGTCCCTAAGCTTTGACTTTGTTAATCACTATAGTTGACGAGTGTCAAAAGGGAAAGATTTGAACAGTTGTAAACAGGTTATGGAAATATATTAATCATTTGGCCAGAAAAATGTAGCACATGCCAAGAATGGATATTTAAATTATTTGGTAGGCTGGGACAGAATGTAGGAAAGCATAAAGGAGTGAATTACTAGGAGGTGACTGTGTGGGCACGGGGGAGAGAAACGACTTGTTTTTAGTTTGCAATGCATTGAAAACTTTGAGAAAGCTGCATTAACTGAAGTGGGTACACATTGCACAGCCAAAACTGTAGTGCTGAATTGAACCATGCTGCAGTTAGGTTATGGGCTGTGAAATGCCATGGGCAGAGAGGTGATGAATGAGGATGGATGGCAGGCTACATATCAGCCTTGCTTATCAAATACAGTGAGTTAAGGGAGTAAACCAAAAACTAAAATACCCTCCTTTTTTAACCAAAGCTGTGATAAAACCAAGTAATCAAAGTAGGTGAACATACCCCTCTACAGAAGAGCTGCCTTATTACCTCATCCAAACAATTATCCATTCATCCTTTCATTGTTCCATTCACCCTTTGAAACCCACCATTTAAGCTTCACATTCTCTCATGCAGTCTTTCACAATCCCAATTCATCCATCTAGCCACCCTTTCAACCACCCTTTGACTCATCCATCCATTTACCCACCCACCCTTTAACCCACCCTACCATCCTTTCACCCATCCATCCTATCACCCACCCATGCATCCTATCACCCACCTACACATTCACCCACCCACACATCCTTTCACTCATACTTTCTTTTAACCTTCCATCCTCCTTTCCCTTTTCCATCAACCCGTCATTTTTAGCGTTCATTATGAGCTGTTGTCTGCTGAGTTGCAGATGAAAGAGGTCATTGAGAACTCAATCCTCACTTTAGCTGCTAAAGCAGGGGGTTCACGATGCCCTTGCAGTAAGTATACTATCAACTGTCAATAAGCAAGCGACGTGGCTTACCAAAACCCGTCCCTACTGCCACCAGTTCTCCCCCTCCAACCACCACTGTTTCTGGTGCACTGGTCTGCCGCTGGCGGTCTGTGTGGCTACAAAAAACATTACGCATTTTAGAAGCCAGATACCCCTTCCCTCATTATTATAATTTTTTAACAAAATACAACAGCAATTGAGCACTATAGTTCTATTTTCTTCCATCAAAAATATCACTTTGGGTATTTTATTTGTTGACAATGTCAGAAAAGCCAAGTAGCCAAGCCACCCAAAAACCTTTCGAAATGGGGGGGCAGATTTAAGATGATGCTTACTCATTTAAGCGCAATGAAGGGTTGGAATAATTGGTCAATAAAGGACATATGGTCTTGGTTGGCAAATACAATTGGACCATCCTCATACTATTTTCCGGCCATGCTGCACTGTCATCGAAGTTCAGAAATACACAAGATATAGAAGATAAGGGTAGAGGGAAAGCATACTAACAAATCAGAACAAATATACAGTCTAGTACAGACAGGAGGAAGTCGGGAACAGGCACATGAAATATAGAAAGAAAGATAATACAGGGATAACAAGAATTTAATAATCAATCAAACAAGGTTTGGTGAAGTGCAACCACTCACCCGTAGAGTCTCAAGGCGCTTGTACCTTATATAGATTGAAGAGGAGTAGCAAATAAAGGAGACAGGCAGATTAAAAAAAATGGAAAAATATTCTGAATGGGGAGCGGTAAAAGTTAGGGAAATAATATTAACAGGAGAACTTACTGGGGCCAACAGATCCATCAGCTGCGGCGTTGGTGGTTGAACCCCTGGTTTCCTAACCCACCTCCAAAGCCCTCTTCTTGCTCTTGGGTGATGAGGTAAGAAACAAAGATTTAAAAAAATGTATCAGTGGTGCAGTTAATTGCCCCAAAAATGTTTTGCCTGACAATGGCAAACGCAGTAACATTGTACTTTTCTAAAGCAGATCGCCTATAGTACTAGTATCAATTTGACCTATTCTTAATTTATTAAACCTAAGCCCTATTCCAAATTTCCTAAACTACATGTGGCAGACCCCCAGAATATTGCGGCACAAAAATGAAAATTTTAGTGCACAAAAATGGAAATCTTATGGCACAACAATTGAACTTTTACAGCAGTATTGCGGCACTTTATTTTACTTGTAATCATTCCTTTTCAGCCTTAAATCAACACGAGGGCCTGGGACACTTGTGAGCCCTATTCCTGCAGAACCCAAGATTCCTAAACTTGCATCTACAAGATTCAGGATTCATCCGATTCGATTCATCCTCGTCATGGGGACGCGCAACACTCTGCTTTAATCCGCCGTGAGGGGAACGGCTGTGCATTTTTAAGAGCCCATTCTCACCCGCCTGCCGTGAGGGGAACGGCTGTGTACTTTGTTCGCCCGTGTGCCGTGAGGGGAACGGCTTCGATTTGCCGGTCAAGACTGCATATCCCAGGGGGCCTGGCGCACCTGGCGCCTGTGGATGTCATCGGAGGGCGCAGGAAGCCCTCATAGGCAGCGAACACCTCCCGCAGTGCGGGACGCGCAACACTCTGCTTTAATCCACCGTGAGGGAAAAGGCTGTGCATTTTTAAGAGCCCATTCTCACTCGCCTGCCGTGAGGGGAACGGCTGTGTACTTTTGTTCGCCCGCCTGCTGTGAGGGGAACAGCTACGATTTGCCAGTCAAGACTGCATATCCCAGGGGGCCTGGCGCACCCGGCGCCTGTGGACGTCATCGGAGGGCGCAGGAAGCCCTCATAGGCAGCGAACGCCTCCCGCAGTGCGGGACGCGCAACACTCTGCTTTAATCCGCCGTGAGGGGAACGGCTGTGCATTTTTAAGAGCCCATTCTCACCCGCCTGCCGTGAGGGGAACGGCTGTGTACTTTTGTTCGCCCGCCTGCCGTGAGGGGAACGGCTTCGATTTGCCGGTCAAGACTGCATATCCCAGGGGGCCTGGCGCACCCGGCGCCTGTGGACGTCATCGGAGGGCGCAGGGAGCCCTCATAGGCAGCGAACGCCTCCCGCAGCACGGGACACGCGCGGGCAGGCCCGTCCTTGCCCGTCAGGGGCCGGAAGAGGCCGGGCTGGGCTACCCCATTAACATCGGCTGCAGGAGCAGTTAACTGTAAGTTCTCCTGTGAGTGCGGATGTGTTACTTGCTTGTTTGACATTGTATGTCCCCCGAGCCACATCGCTTATCTAGTTTTTTTTCAGACTCTCAGGTTCCCATGTGACCTTTATGTACTTGTGCCAATTGACTACTTCTGGACTTTGTATTTTTGCTGGTCTGGTGGTACGAGTTACGCAGGACACAAGCTGATATCGCCTGAGGGCTGCTAGAGGCTGAAGGAAGCCGGGCTGGGCTACCCCCTCAACATTTTTACATAGCACGGGTGCCGCCCTCTATTTCCTATTTCTCATTCTGTGGGAAGCTATCTTTCCGTACCTTGCTTGTATTGTGTTTTTTTTTGTGTAACCTAGTTGTGGTTCTTTTAATAATGAGTAGGAAGGAAAACAAAAAGACTGCTATTGGGGGTGGAGTGATGGGCACCCTGGACCAATTTATAACAAGAGCAGCTTCAGTCCTGGAAAAAGAGATTGCAAATACGGAACGACGGCTTTCTTTAGAACCCTTGGTGAATAAAAGATCTTCCCTGGGTCCGCTGGCCGTAGTCCGTTCGCCCATACAACCCTCTTCTTTGGACATACAGACGAGGGCCACTGAGTCGCCGGCTTCCCAAACTCTTAGTACTGGTGGCGAACTCGCTAACCCCATCATTGTTCCTTCTCCCGTGCAAGTAGCTGCTCGAAGCAAAAAGAAAAGAGCTTCTACTAGAGTTGCTGTGGTAAATAGGCCTAAAACCACTGTAGTTACATCTGATTCTTCCACTAAAATGAAAAGGGGTGGTGAGCCGCAAAGACCATTTGACGCCAAAGTGCCGAGACTTAACACTCAAGTTAAGGCGGTGAACTCAAATCAGGATAATGGTTTAAACCTCCCCTCTGAATTCACTAAATCTCCCGAACTCCGCAGATAATGCTGATTTTAGCCTTTTAGGTGGTGAAGACATGTGGCGCAGGTTAGAGAACCTTATGTCCACTCTAATAACTCCTATTACTTACAGATTGAATAAAATTGAGGAAAACCTATCTAAGCTCCTTATGTTAGGCAATTCTGTAAATAAGGATCTCCCTGCTAATGAAGGCCAACATGCCCTTTTACAGCCCCCTTCCAATCCTACTGATATTAGGCTTGGTACTATCTCTTCACTTCTGCCTCTAGTCGACCCCCTTAGACAATCTATCGGGGACTCTAATACAAGTGGGAAGGGTGCTGTTAAATCTCCACCTCAAATTAGCAGGCCATTGCCACAGCTTGGGAATTCGGACGTTTTGGGTAATACGTCAGGAGAATTTGCTCAAACACCTTTGTGCTCCCCTCAGGAGCACATTTTGATCCCAGTTAATAAGCTTAATGGTTTCCCTCAGGCCAGTAGCAGTAGTGATACCTTCAGTAAACACCCACATAGGATAAGTTCTTCACTACCTACCGACACGATAGTCGACAAGGTTGTGCAAGGATCCAGGCTGAACAGTGATTTCCTCCATCTACCGCCGGAAGCCGCACCCTTAGTGGTTAGTATGAGCGTTGTGCCTCAAAGCCAGAGTAGACGCCCTGAATCCACAGGGCAACTGCTGCATAAAACTAGACACTGGCTTAGCGCAAAACTTAAGGGAGCAGGCTATTGGAATGAGGACATTCTCAATCACATGATCATGGCCAGACGTAGCTCATGGGTTGGCCCTCGTAATAAGGAACTGAAAGGTGACTGTGTGACAATTAAGTTTGATAATACTCAGTCCCCCAGAGTGATACTTAATATTCTGGGTCGACCCTCAAGGTTTAAAGTTGACTCAATACTCGTTTTACCATTGGGATTTTTTTATGAGCAGGGTCCATACCTATCCCATCTACGGATCCCTACCAAGGAATCCGGGTCCCCTAGAGTAATCTCGAGGTGTGACCGCAGATTTGGTGAGGTCCCTGTTCATAATAGGTTTGCTCCATTATCTGACCTAGAAGATTGCGATTGACCGTTATTAAATAATTTGCCATGTAGGGACTCTATAGAGGTGTGTGGGAAAAGTTCTAACCATTTTCCACTCCCCTTGTTAGTTCCAACAATAGCCCAAAGTCTTGACCCCCCATGTGTGACACCGACCCTCCCTGTATTAGAACATCAGGCCCCTTGTGAGATGCCTCCAAGTTTAAACCCCCTTCTTTTGATGTCCTGGAATATCGCTGGGTTATCCCCTAAACTTTGTTCAACTGAATGGTCGGATTTGGTGGATAGCCATTATTTTGTTGCGTTCCAAGAGACCTGGTCGACGTCTACAATCCACCGCCCGGGCTATCTGGCTTTTGCAAAAGCGGCTACTACCAGAAGGTTAGGACGACCTAGTGGAGGGTTATTAATATGGGTTAAGCAACACTCATCCATTCAGATCAGAGAAATACCCACTAATTATGGAGACATTCTGGCTCTTAAAATCTTGAGGTATGATATGGTGGTGTTTACCTTAATAAATATTTACTCGCGAGGGCAAGTGGGGGGCAGACAGTCCCCTACCATACAGCATTTGGACTCCCTGCTTGATGATTTAAACTGCCCTAAATCCTTGGTGATAATGGGTGATTTTAACTGCACCTTTGAGCCCTTGGGCTACGAAGATGGTAATTTATGTGCAGAAGAGGATTCCATTTGGGGTGTTCCATCTTTGTCCCTTACCCCCATTAGGAAGTGGACCGAGGCGGCCCTTCAACTTAAAGGATTTTCTCTGGGGCGGGGCCTGAGAGCTCTAAACGGGAGAACCCCATCAGATCTGAATGGTAGTCACACCTTTTCAAATGGGAGGAGTGGCAGCAGGATAGATTATATCCTTGTTAGCCTGGACTTATGGCCTACTGTATTGGATATGACAGTAATTATTAGACCCGAAAGTGATCATGATCCCTTATCAATGAGGTTGGCTTTAACGATATTAGCGAACAGCAATTCCGAGCGGGAAACGTTGACGGGAGACTTTGTAGTATCAAATGATTCTCGTCGCTTGAAGTGGGCTCTCATATCGGGAAACGATAGTATCCAAAGCCAACTTTGCAAATTTATTGAGGAAACTTTGACAAAACTTTCAGCCTTCAATTCTCCAGACGAACCCCCCAATGCCTAATGAGTGAACATGAGGCTCTTTTTGGCAAGGTGAAGTCCTTATTAACTGCTAAAAAAAAGAAAAACAAACCTCTTGTACGAAAGGCTGCCAAATGGTATGATAAAGAGTGCTCTGCAGCCTTTAAGCTGCTTTCTTCGGCGATAAAGTCCAAAGACATTCAGACAATCAAATCTGTAAGGGCCGCGTACAAAAGGGCCCTTCAAAAGGCAAAAAAACATTTTGATGAGGACAGATGGGAGGAGCTAATGAAAGCCTCCTATGAGAAGAATTGGATACAATTTTGGCACCTAATAAAATGGGGTAGTGGGGTGGATATTCCCACACCCCACAACAATGTTCCCCCTGATAAATGGGTTTCCCACTATCAAGCCCAGTTTACTTGCCCCCGAAGTTCCGCATTCGGCCATAGTGATCTAGTAACTACGGAGGTCTTAACTTTTAGCCTGGCGGAAATTGAGGCTTCTATAGATTCGGCACCAGTAGGTAGGGCACCTGGCCCGGATTGCATCCCTTCGGACCTTTTTAAAAGTGACAAAAATAATTGGGCTAGGTATATTCTTATTTTGCTAAATGCTCTAGCTCGGGGTGCTCCTTTGCCTGTTTCCTGGCTAGGTGCAGAAATTGTCCCGATTTTTAAAAAAGGTGATCGTTCTTGTCCCTGTAATTATAGACTCATTAGTTTAATTGATTCACTTCAAAAAATAGTGGCCAGGACTATATTAGCTAGGGTTCACGAATGGATGGATGAGTCTAGGGTGTTATCTGTCTACCAAGCTGGTTTTAGGTCACATGTAAGCACCATTGACCAAGTATTCAGATTTATTATGATTTATTGGCGTACGGTCATTTTATCGGGGGGGACTCTGTATGCAGCATTTGTTGATTTAAAATCTGCTTTCGACTTAGTCCCCCACAATAAATTGTGGGATTCCCTTAAGGAAGCTGGTATGCCGATCCCTCTCTAAGTAGCTTTGAACCCTACTGGAACTTCATCTCCAGAGTAGGGGACCGCAAATTATATCATCAGTTTAGAGTGGGGTCTCTCCCGCTCAATTCTTTTAGCTACAAGTGGAAGGGTGGAATCGATAGATACTGTCCCATTTGCATAACACAGGAAGAGTCTACCGCCCACGTTTTGTTTGTGTGCCCAGCTTTTGCTCTCCCTAGGAAAATATGGCTCAAGCCCATCTGCACCAACTTAGGCACCAGATCTCACAAAACAGCTATGCGTCTTCTGAGAACTAACACCCGAGAGGATATAGTCATTGCTCTAGCTAAATTCCTTAGTTGGTCTTGGGCTATACGTAGGGTCCAGGTGAACAGGAGCAATTCTTCAGTACCTTTAGCCCTAGAATTATAAGTTTACCCTTGCCCTGTTATATTTAGTCTCCATTTTTTACTTATCACTAGAAACTGAAAGATCACTATGTTTTCTCATATGGTTTTAGTATGACCTCATGGGCTGGTCCCGTTATATATACTTTTTATTCCTTTTATCGAAGTGTATTTTTCATGATGTAACAATCGAATGAAGATTTGTTGATTGATTGATTGATTCATCCTCCAACACTGCAGTGAAAAACACAAAAAAACCTTGCTGAAAAACATTTCACAACATAAGCAAATGTAAATTTGGAGTCACTGAACTGGACTATTTGGGTCATCATATTTCACGGCAGGGGGTAAGTCCAAAAAAGGATTTGGTGGACACTATTGAAATGTTAAAAGAACCGTGTACAAAAGATGAGGTTTCTTCATTCTTAGGTATGGCAGAATTTTATAACAAATTTATACGAAATTTTGCAGATAAGACAATCTAAGGAAGTTGATGTGTAAGAATGCAGAGTTTGTTTGGACGGAAGAGTGTGGTACTGAGTTTAAACAAGTAAAAAATGATCTCAGGAATGCACCAAACTTACAAGCTTTTGTACCTGGGAATCCCACTTTCATTGTTACTGATGCGAGTATAAAGGGGCTGGGTGCTCTTCTCTTTCAGATCAGGAAGGGCCAAGAGGTGCTAATAGCTTGTGCTTCAAGATGTTTGAAAGGTGCGGAGATAGGTTATTCTGTTATAGAGAAGGAAGCGTTGGCAATTTTCTGGGCCATAAACAAGTTCAGAAAGTTCGTGTGGGGATCTTCTTTCGTTGTCAGGTCTGATCATAAACCCCTGAAAGAAATTTTTGAGAAGAAGGGTTTGGACTCAATTTCCTCGAGGATCAGGAGATGGGTCATTTCCTTACAGGAGTATAACTTCATGTTTGAATACATTCCAGGAAAGGCAAATGTAACGGCAGACTGTCTGTCGAGATTGGTGGAGGTGGTAGAGAATGATAAATCTCAGGATGAAAATGATCAGTGTGATGCTGAGTGTGGCATAAGAGTTTGTGACGTTACGCTGGGGGCTGTAAAGGAAGATGAATGGAGGGATGAGTTGCAAAAGGATAGTGAATTGTGTTCTGTGATGTCTCTTTTGGAACAGCATAAGTCTCGAAGTCTGGTTAAACCTTGGTCCTTAGTTGCGAATGAGTTAGCTGCTGTTGATGGGGTTCTAATGAGGGGCACAAGAATGATTCCCCCATTGAGTTTTAGAGAAGTCATCGTGAACATGGCTCATGAAGGGCATATGGGCATTTCTAAAACCAAAGAGCGCATCCGACAGGATTTCTGGTGGCCTGGATTAGATTTGATGGTGGAACGTACTGTTAGGGAGTGTACACCTTGTCAAGCTAGTGATAAGGTGCTCAAACCAAGATATTCACCTATGGTTTGTAGAAGTTTACCAAAAAGTCCATGGGATGAATTAGCTATCGATATTGTGGGACCATTGCATGGAGAACATCAGACTCCTTATCTGTTGGTGTTGCTGGATTTGTATTCACGATGGGTGGAGGTGAGTTTGGTGAGAGAGATCACTTCTCTTTCTGTGATCAGTTTTTTAGAATCTGTGTTCAAATGCAAGAGTTTTCCTAACTCTATTCTTTCTGACAATGGTCCGCAGTTCTGTTCTGCTCAGATGGAGGAGTATTTTGTAAAATGTGGAATTGAACATAAAAAAATTGCATTATATCTTCCAGAGGCGAATGGTGCTTTGGAGAGATTTAACAGGACTTTAAAGGAGAGTATACAATTAGCAAAGGTAAACTGTTTAGATTGGAGAGAAGAACTGCAGTGTCGTATAACAGCCTACAGGTACACTCCTCATGCATCAACGGGGAAGACTCCTTTTGAACTGCTCAGGGGAAGGTCTCCAAATACTTGTTTGTGTCCTGGCTGGATGGTTGCTGGGAAGGGTTTGAAAAACAATGGTATTGGGGAATGGAGAGACAAAGAAGTGTCTCTGCAAAACAAAAGGAAGATTTATGTTGATAGAAGGAATAATGCGAAAGTTACAAATTTTGAGGTTGGAGATAAAGTAAAGGTCAAAGCTCCTGTTGGGTGTCAAAATTGGTCAAAATATACCTCTCCGAAAACTATCATTAAGCTGTTTAAAAATGCTGTCAAGACGGATGATGGTCGCATCTGGAATCATAGTCGTGTAGCACATTTTCGGGGGTGTGGTGTGGCCGACAGGAGGGATGATACTTCTTATCGTTTTCCCTCAGACATTGAGTCTGATAGTACTTGTAGGGGTGTCAGAACACGCAGGTTTCCTTTGCATTTACGTGATTTTGTGTAGTTCTTTCTACCTTCTTTTTCTTGTTGTTCAAATGTGTTTATTGTTCTCATGTTACTTTTGTTCTAATGTAAAGAGGAAGGAGTGTAATGATGACAGTTGATATGCTGGCTGTTGGTTGAGACTGTAATAAATACCTCTTACCACATATCTTCATCTGGTGTGGATTTACTTTATTACACTTACCTTCTGCCCCCCCCCCCCGTTTTTAAAGCCAAACCTGAAATTCTTCAAATTCTACAAGCAGAGGCCACCACATAAAACTATGTGCCAAATAAAACCTGATGGACAGCAATGCGAGGAGAGGAATATTGAAGCAAGGTGGTTGTACTCCCCCAAAATCTGCAATTGGCTAGAAAATAGAAAGTACCACCTTAGAATAGACTTCAGTCACTCCGGAAGTTTCCCCCATTGCCTTCGGAATACATGGCTCTATGTATTACAGATTTGTTTTTTCTTTATACTTTTCACATTGTAAGGCTGTCTAGTATAGTATTTTTGGGGTTCCTTAATACATATTTGAGGCCAGTCTTAGCATCACCATTAAATAGTTATATTTTTAATGTAAGCTCTCATTGAAAGCAGCGTCTCAGCCTTGACCCCTGTGCCATGTGGAGACAGCGAATCAAGCTGCACGCTTAACTCACGCCAATAAGCAATACAATCATGAGCTAGGAAGCGCATTCCAAAGCCACACACACACACACCTACAGGATCTAAACTAAACATTGCAAGATAATTCGAAGTATACACCAGCAGAAAAGGATATGCAAAACTGGCCGCTAAGATTCTGAAAGGGAGTTTGACTACCCTTTTACTCCCTACAGCTCTCTTTGTAATCCGTTAAACTGTGCAATCAGTAATGTGGCAGGAGGAAGCAGCTATTACAGCTGTATGGCGGTACATAAGGACATGTGTGCGTACAGCACATAAGAATTCACCATTTTTCTGCAGACCTTTTTTTGTGCCAAGATGGTAAATATTGCGTTCAGCACGCTGCTAAGCTGATTTTGCAATTATTTATGCAAATTGCAAAATGCTGGAGGGTTTGATTTGGAAGTACTAATGCAGAGCAATGAATGATCTTTGCTTCTCAACTAATTGTCAACCCCCTCCTCCCAACTCAGTCTCCTTTTTTTCAATGCTCAGATGCATACTACACATCACTGGGAGATTGTTTCGGATTGTACAAGCAATTTAAAGAAAGTCATAGAGAACGCTAGCTCACTGATGTTACTACTACTACCACTATGTTAGTGACAGAACATAGGAGTCTGAATGGCTTCTTAAATACTCAGCCTAAGCCAGTGCCAACGAGTAAAATTAGATAGCGCCGAGCAACTGGCTAGCTGAAACTGGATCACATAAAATGAGTAATGTAAACTTATCTTACCTGTGAGTGTGAGCAGCATGGTATTGGAAAAAATATATATTAACATTGTAGAAAACAACAAATAATTACTCACCGAGTCCCGAAACATCGACAGCCAGCAGGTCGAGCAAATCCCACTCCTGGTCCAGTATGTATGCCCAGCAGTGTGTTAACTGCTGCTGGGTGCGCTGGTCCCAGAGTGCTGGCGCACTCTCTGACAGCAGTTGACACTCCTGTAGGGTGTACCTACTCCCAGGGCTACCACCTGCTGCCAGCATGGAGGGGTGCACGTAAAAAACAAGTGTAGTCATGTATGCCTGTGAAAAAGTGGCACAAGGCTGCACCTCTTGGCGGCACCGGGGACTGCAATGCATTCTGGCAGCACCACTACCTGTCTTACCCTGCTCTGCCATGGCACTTGGTGGGAAAATAAGAACCAGGAAAAGGAAGGAATTAATAGAAGAAGAAAGGAAAAACTAAGAAAGTAATGGGGGAAAAAAATAAAATACAAAGACACACACTAATAAAGTAAATGTAAATGAGTGGTGGATAAGTGGGATGGGAAGGATTGCAAAGATGTAATTAAGATAGAAAAATCACAGCACATGCACAGAACAGGAAAGAAAGCAACAAAATGGTCGTGCCATGCGGACTGCGTTGTCCTGTTTGTGCTGCTTTTGCAGCAAAGAAGCGCACATTGTGCTACTGGCATGTAAAAAAGCAGCGCTGAACAGGCAGATGAACTAGCACTTTTGCCCGCACGTTCGCCCGCGGAGTTCCGTGGAATCTTGCTGAGTTTTTTTGCACTCTGCAGATTTCCATGGAAGAGTCTGCGAGTTTCACTCAGGCCTACTCCAAAGGCTAGTTGGCTGGCCTTCTGACTTGGGCCTCAGGAATAGAAGGCTCCAACCTTCTTGACCCCAGCACTTGGACTCTGGCATCTAAGAGTCTACCATGCCAATGGTGCCACCCCAATCCTGAACCCTCGTAATTCGGCCTAAGGTGTTCTGCCAGGCACTGTGGATCCAGCGAAAATGACCCGTTTCCTCTGCTGCATGGTGCAACCAATGCATTGCCGCATGGACCAGTTCCATCATTAAGACTCACATCGCAATGCCACCCGTTGCCTGTGCAACACATTGTCGCCACTGGCCTTCGCATTAACATCACACTCGACAATGCCAGACTCCGCATAGCAGCTCATCAGAACCGGAGCATCGTACCGACTGGGAGACACCGGATTCGCATCACAAGCCCTCATCAACGGGATCCTTGATGACGCATGATCTTGCGCCGCAGCCTCTCGGGATACAACATATCGATTTGACTGCGCAAGGCATCTTCAACGCAGACCTTTGCAGAGTTTCGAAAAACAGGATTTAGGGTATTTTGTTCAGCGGCCTAAGTAGGTCCCTGTACCCAGCCCAAGCTCCATTGTGGTCAGCCTGAACTTGTGACTTTGCCCTAATCTGGTTTGACCAAATATAAAGAGTTGGTGCTTTGTGGCACTATTTTTACTGACATCCTAAAACATACATACCTTCGGGTCCACTGACTGGACTTTTGTTGTATTGGTCTGGATTTATGTGTTAAAAATTACTCTATTTTTCTAAACTGGTGTGGGATCAGTTTGCGGTGTGTTTTCATTGTGTTACTGTTTTGAAGTGTTGCACAAATAAATACTTTACAGATTGCCTCTGACGTAAGCCAGACTGCTCTGTACCAAGCTACCCAAGGGTTGAGCACAGGTTAATTTAGGGTTTGCTTGTGACTTCACCCTGAAAGGCTGTGGTTCTTGCTTGAGTAGGGTTTTACTCCCCTTAACCAGTAACCCAATTTCTTACAGGAGGTCTTTCATCTTGTGCCCCTCCTGTCTTTTGATCTAGGACAACCAGTCCTATCCTGCATTCTTTATTCAGTTTCTATGAGATAATCCTCCCACAACATTCTTTCTTAAACAGAAATATATTTTGCTTTTACTGTCCTTAACTCTTGAAGTAAGGGTGGTCTCCAGATACTAGGGAGTGTTTATCAGAGACTCCTTGCTTCAAGACCATTTGAAGGTGATGCTGCACTTTCTGTGGGTTATCTGTCTTTATAAGGAGTGCAAGGCATGAGTCGCCCTGTTTACTTGCAAAAGCTGAAGACATCACTCAACATTCTATATCAGCATCCCCTCCCCAATTGGTTAAGCCAGTACATAGCTAACGAAAAAATAAATAGCTGTTTCAAGGATAGGTGGCACAATACAAATTTACAATAAGCTGTCTGTTTGATAGTTTTTATTGGCCAAACCCAATCACTGATTTTTAGAGTATGAAGGTTTTTTTTAACTTTTTAACAGGATATTATGTTAAAAAAGAACTGGTGTCACTGAAATGTATTTCTTATTGTTATGCATATGTAGCCGTCTTTGAAGTATGAATAAAAAGTAATTACTTAATCTAAATTTGGAGGTACCCACCAATTCTTTAGAAGAGGCAGTAACCATTACAAAGGTATAGGCAGAAGCCTGCATGTAAGGCAATTTTAGAATTATCCCTAGATATTATTAATTAGAATACAAGCCAAATGAGAATTAGGACTTTTACCAAAAATGAGAGGATGGGAGAGTTTAAGACCAGGTCCGGCCGAGCTACTCAGGGAGGTGTGCATGCAAATCACCTTTCGCATTACTGGAGATCTCAGAAAAGTGGTCGAACACAAACAATGGCCTACCCCCAGAAGGCATTTGTTGGTCGTTCATCATGGAGAGGCGCTCCAATCAGAATAATGCAAGGCCACTATTGACTTCGAATTAGGACATGATGCCCTCTTTTCCTCCTGTGGGAGATTGGAAGGTATTTGTAGGAATAGACTAGCTTAGTTTCTCAAGAGCTATAATGTCTACAGCAATTAACCAATGATCTCAAAAGTGTCAAAATGTGCAACATCAGGCAAAGGGCCTGTGGATGATCTGATAAAATGACTGGTAACTAGCAGGACACTCTCCTTAAATTCTTAGAGGACCTTGTAACCAAAACTTCCACCACAATTAGTGGTCTTCTCCCAGATGCGTAGAGATACCTCTTGCCCTGCTCTAGTTCTTCAAATATCTGCATACAGTCTGCAAAGCACATCTCAGATGCACAGATACACAAAAATGCAGGGACTACTAGGTCCACAACCCCTGGTCAAATTGTCTCATATTTTTGGGTGAATCTCGTTGTAAATGTATTGTACATTTTCTAACTGATATTGTCTCAATGAAAACATGTGATCGAAAAATAGCTGCAAAGAGCAAATAGCAGGGTGCAAAAGAACTATGCATAATAACTAATCAAACATTCCCACTACAACTAAACTCAAGCCCAACACAATGTTTGCCTTGGATACAAATGTTATTAATGATAACTAGTTGACAATGGAAAAGGATCTGAGCCACAGAAACGGGACATCAACTCCATCCAGAATACAAATGTCTCCATTTTGTTAGCTTTGTGTTGGGTTAATGGGCAGTTTAGTTCCCCACCAAATTCTTCCAATTTTTATTTACACAACTGATAAGGACTCTTTATGAAGCCATTATTAGGCAACTGACGTCCATTTTAACTTGGATGACATGCCAACACTAATATTCATATACACCTCTTTAGAAGGACTTCTCAGTTGGCTACCAAAGCAGATAATTCTCTTTCAGGTCTGGAACCTATAGTTTTATATCAGACCTTACTTCAAAATATGCTTATAGCGATTTCCAACTATCCATTGAACAGAAAACTCAAAGCTGGCTATTGATTCATTTTCTATTAAATGCTCAAAATGAGCAGCAACAAACAAGTAAAGAGTTAGCATATCTTGAAAACAAGGCGGGACATACACAATATTTATCTCATATTCCTTATGCCTGATTAAGACAAGATACATTTTTCCAACCACACTTTATACATAAAAGAAAAATAAAATATTTAAAAGGGGTAACCATAAACAACAAATTAATGAAAAGTGTCCTGTGAGTAAGGTTACTTCTCATCTAGTTTCTAGCGGTGAAAAAGTCTTGTAGAAAGTCCGAAATTTTAGCAGCAAGTGAAAAATACTGCTGGTATTTATAATAGAATAAATATGTTCTTTCTCCATGCACTACTATACATTATACAATTAAAAGAAGGCGCCAAAGATTCACATAAAAAGAAAAACGAAAAAAGCTGACTGCAGTCAAATCTATAGGTTCAGCAGGCTATGACAAGAAGGAAAACATCAGTATTGTTCAATCCACTGATCTTGAACCAAACGTAAAGCATGGAGTGAAATCAGGTGTGCCATTTAATTGTGTTACCTACTAACACTGAGCCATATGGCACACACTTTACTTTATTATTATCTTCTCCGTAGTTGGGGAAAAAAACTATTATCCTCTTAAACTAGGCAATTTACTGAAAATGTTCATCATACCCCCTGCTTTTGAAAGTACAGAGCGGCTATCATATACCATGTGAAAAGGCATTAAAAAACTGGAGAGGTTTTCAGGGCTCTCTGACTCCAATTTAGACCTCAGGCTGATAATGCAAGCAGTCTAATCCTAGTGTAGTGGGAAAGCCATTGTCCTTTTAAACAACAACATGAACAGCAAAAGAATGATGGATTTAACCCAGATCTCTTGACTGGGGGCGAAAGTTTTGATTTGTTCTGCATTCCGTCCATCAATTGTGTGTCTTTTGCTTTCTCGCCCTATGTGCGCCACGTATGCCCAGACGTGGGTCCTGGGCTCACTGTGCCACTGGAATCAAGCTATCCTGGCTGAAGAGGGGTGAAACCCCGAAACCGGTCCTAGGATGCTTGTTCCCAGTCCAGGGAGGACCTGGCTTGGCAGTTCGGGCTGGACTGTTCCCATGAGGCACAGGGTCAAGACTGATTTGCATATGGCCAGGTCTAAACTTGGGTGGCGTGGTAAGCAAAAGAATTATGGATTTAACCCAGATCTCTTGACGAGGGGGTGAGTTTTGATTTGTTCTGCATTCCGTCCATTAATTGTGTGTCTTTTGCTTTCTGACAGGATGAAGGTAAATTTGACTGATGAAGTTCTTTGAGCAACTGAGTTTATAGATCAAACAAGGATTGCAGATAAAAATTCTAATGGCTGACACAAGCATTTTGACATCCAACATCTGATGTTCAGGAAACTAAGTGGCCCGGTTAAACATTTTAAGAGGTGCTGACTATCCCAGTTTTGATGTAGACCACATAAAATGTAACTGCTATTTAAAAAGTTTGAAGTGTACCAGCTCCAAGAATGCCTAATTATGTCAACAGTATGGTCATGAAAAAGAAGGATGTGTGCTATTTGCTCTTACTCAAATGCACGGTGAGGTAAAGTGGCCTGTTGCTTACTACTCTTCTACAGTAGATCAAGCAAACACAGCTCTTCCTGGTTGTCTGAAGTCCATAACAGTGGTCCGCCTTGCAATTGAGTTAATTTTATTGGGCTATAAACTGATTGTTTTGTCCTTCAGTCGAGATTTTGCTGACTTGTCCATGAACTCAGCACATGGCAAACAGCCATTTAACAAAATGTAAGCAAACAATACTGGCAGCTGAAAACATCTTAATCAGGAGATGTAATACTTTGAATCATGCAATGCTGTTAGCGATTCCAAACAACTGTGAAGATGATGAACACTTTGATAATGATTTTATCGATGCGACATGTGATAGAGTCATGCACCGAGACAAGACATCAAAGATGTTTCTCTTGACATGGCTGATCAGACTTTGTTTGTGGATGGTCTAGGAGACCATCATAGAATTCTAAAGGCACCTTTTCCAGTTTGCTATAGTCCCAAAATTGTTAAAGCATGGTACTTGTGCACTGTAAATTCAACACAAGTAGCGGATGTAATTGTCTTGACAAGTACTGCTGTCCAAGTTGAACTGTGATTGGATGGCTGTTTGTTTTCGTGCATTTGTGAATAGTTTGATCGGCAGAAATGGGTGCTGGATTGAAAAAGCCTAGTGAAGATACGCATGCATTTGAAATGATGATGGACATGGAGTTTAATATGTGTCTGGTGGTTACAAGACTACCACGAGTTCACATCTGGTGACAAAGACGATTTCCTTTAGAGGGTACTTTCAATATTAGAAAGCTTGATTACCGTAACTCGTAATTTGTGGGAGAAAGCAGCAACTTAGACGTAAACAATTCATGGCCATTGAGAAGGAAAGGAAAAGAATGAAGACGCAGGCTAGAAACCCAGTGACGAAATGGTTGGAATCCAGGTGGGACAGGCAGAGAAAGGCATGGGGAGAATACACAATGCAAAGAATGAGTGTTTTTCTTGTTAAAATTATTGAGATGGACAAGAAGAAAATAAAAAACTGAAAAGCACAACAAAGGAAAGAAAAACAGTACTTGAAATGATAAATGTTAATTTTTTTAATGACCTGTAATTCCCCTTCCTTACACTAATGATGCGGAGACACCAAAACCGTCAGTACCAGACATAGGTGCCAAAGAGCCAGGTAGGGGTAGCATTTGGTATCACGAGTGCTAAGCCTGAGAGTATTTTTGTTTGAGAGTGTACTGCCAGCTTTACCTGTTTATAGATAAATACCTACTGTAGATACAGTGGTCCCAAGAATTCAGGCTTTTGCTATTGCTCCACCTCAGAGAAGAGAAATTAATATTGTCAATCTGAAAATTGAATTTAGAGAAATTTTGCAGTGTACAATTGATACAGTGAGATGACTTGTGTATAACGCACATGAACTGAGATATTTGCTCAGGGAAGTAGCTAGGTGTGAGCATCAGGCATTTGACAGGCTTGATGACCTAGCAGAAGACTGTGAAATGAAATGAAATGAAATAGGTTATTTGTAAGGAAGAAGTGAGAAAGACCCAGCCAGGTTTTCATATTTTTCCTGAAGGAGAGTAGGTCGAAATCAAACCTCAATGGCGCCGGGAGGCTGTACCACAGTTTTGCGCCAAGGAAACCAAAGGACCTACCGCCGGTATGGGCCAAACGTATCTTAGGCACGCTGGCTAGGTTGGCATTGGAGGAGCGTAGCGGCCTCAAAGTAGTGAGATGAATAGCCCGTTTGTGGAATGCTTTAAAGAAGATGGTTAGGACTTTAAAGTCTATCTGGTCTTTGATGTGGAGCCAGTGTAATGATGTAAGAGTCGGACTTATGTGAGATCTGAGTATAGGTTTGCAAATGGCTCTGGCTGCCGTGTTTTGAACCACTTTTAGGCGCTGGATCAAAGATTTGGGCAAACCGAGTTACAGGCTGTTGACGTAGTCCAGACTTGAAGTCACCATGGCCTGAACTACGATCTTCCTACTTTCAAGTGGAAGAGGTGGCAGGAATTATTTTAGCATTCGTAAGATGCCTAAACATGTGCCAGTAAGATTTTGAATCTGGGGCCGCATGGAGAGAGTTCTGTCTATCATGATTCCCAAGTTTTTGGTTTTCTCCTTTTCTGCGGGTGGAGGTGGCAAATCCACAGGCTACCAGGAGCGCCAATCAGAAATTACCGGATTTCCAAAGAAAACCACTTCCGTTTTGTCCGGATTGCACTTCAGCTGATTAATCTTTTTTTTTATAAATATTTTTATTTGCAGTTTTATAAACCAATACAAAACAAACAGCGTGTCACAGTATCACAACCACAGCAAAACAGCTGCATAATATCCACATCGAAAAACACCTCATTCCCCACAGCCCAGAGTCCAGTGAGACAGATGGTACCTTCGCCAAGCACTGTACTAACATTATGCTCCCCAACCACTCCGTCTTCCCCAATATTCAGAGATGGAGGCCCAGTGGTCCCCCATCCAGAGTCCAGTTAGATCTGAGAACCGTGTCATGCTACGCCCATCCCAGCCCTCCATCCATCTCATGATATTTGCTCCATTTTCCCCACACCTTACAGAACTTCCGTGGGCACCCTCTTGCCATGTATGTAACCCTCTCCACCACCATACACATGTCCATTGCTCTCCTCCAGTCTCCCAGTTGGGGAGGCAGTGACGCTCCCCACGTGCGGGACACATCCCGTTTCGTTACCACCAATGCCAGTAGCGCAAAGATAAGTTGTGGGCGCCCCAAGTCCACATCCCCAGGTATGCCCAGCTGCACAAATTTGGGATCTACAGGCAACGTTGCCTCCAGTATGTTACTCAGCTCACCCAATAAGCGGGACCTGTACTCTTGCAGCACGGGGCAGTCCCAGAGAATATGATAGAAGTCCCCCTGTGGCTGTCCGCAATGTAAGCAGTAGGGGTCTTTGGCTCTGCCCATATGGTGCAGGCGTGCCCTAGCATAATACACCCTGTGCAGTATTTTGTATTGGATGAGTCGCAGGCGAGATTTTATCACAACTTCTCTGTGGTGCATTAGGGCCGCCTCCCAGTCCATGGTTTCTAGTGTGCCCTAGTCTCGTTCCCACACCTCTCTAAGTTTCCCTAGTCTGTCAGGCATATTATTATTCAGTGTCTGGTACATGAGAGAGACTGCTTTATTGTGTATCCTTTCCTGCAGCAGGCGACCCTCTAACGGGGTGTATTCTGGCAGGGAAGGGAATAGGGAGCTTTCGGCCATCCAGGCATGCCTCAACTGCGCATACTTGAGAAATTGAGTAGTGTGGAGACCGAACTACGTTGCAAGTGTTTGAACCCACCCCGTGCCACTACGTCGCCTAAATTGGAAATGCCTATAGCATTCCAGCCTCCGCAGAGTTCCTTCCGCCAGGTACAGTGCCAAATCGGGGTCTTTTTTGTGGGCTTGTGTGTCCAACCTAGTACCTTCGTCGGCCTGTCCCAGACTGCCAAGTTTATTTGCATGGCTGGGAGTAGGCGTCCTCTCCCTCCATATAGAAAGTACAGGCATGAACTATGTGCCAGAGTGCTCCTCTCTAGCCTATAGGCAGGGTGGTCTGCCGGTACATGGATCCAGTCATTCACGGGCGTCAAATGCTCCGCCCAGTAATAGGCCTCGATATCCGGCAAGGATATTCCCCTGTTGTACTGGTTCCGCCGTAGTGTACTCAGGGCAATCCGGGGATTCTTCCCTAGCCACAGTAGGGAGCGTAGTTCCGCTTCAATCACCCGGAACGTCTGCCTGGGGAGCGGGAAGTATTCATTTTGGAGAGCATATAGGAAGTGGGGCTGGGTGATCATGTTGAACATCGCGGTACAGCCGAGGATCGTAAGAGGGAGTGCCTTCCACCGCTGGGCGTCAGCCGCACAATTCATTATGACCCGTTGAATATTGTTTTGGTATGACAGATGTCTGTCCGTGGTTAAATAGACCCCCAGATACTAGAATCCCGTCTGTGCTATCTGTAGTTCCCCGGGAAGGGGTGGCCACGTCTCCCTGTCTCTTGAGCTGTATATGACCGATTTGTGCCAATTGATGGCATAGCCCGAGAAGGACCCATATCTATTCGGGAGGTCAAACAGGGCGGGAACCGTGTCCTCCGGTCAAGTGACATATAACAAGCTATTATCTGCATATAGCGAGATTTTTTCCTCCCTTGTGTCTGATGGCGTGAAAACCCCCGTATCACCTCGTTCTGTCTGATCTCGCACACCACTATTTAGACTGTAAGGGCGAATAGTAGGGGGGCCTACGGGCAACACTGCCTGGTTCTCCACCGGATGGGGAAGTCATCTGACAACAGTCCATTCACCCTAACCCGCGCTCGGGGGTCTGTATAAAAAAGTCCGACCCACTTCCGGAAGTTGGGCCCAAAGCCAGATTTGACCATAGCGGCCTCTAGAAATAGCCAATGTACAGCGTCAAACGCTTTTTCGGCGTCTAGGGAGAGGAACATATGGGGATCGTCACGGTCCTTCACCGCCATGAGCCAATTGTGGGCCCTCCGCAAGTTCTGCCTGATTGCCCGCTCTGGTAGGAAACCTGTCTGGTCGCAGTGAACTAAGCCCAAGATTACTTGGCGTAGACAGAGGGCTAAGATGGACGTCAGGAGTTTGGTCTCTATGTTGAGGAGTGAGATTGGGCAATAGGAGGCACACTCTTCTGGGGGTTTTCCCAGTTTATGTATGGGAATAATCGTGGCCATCCTGAGATCCAGAGGGAGAACACCCTCCTGCGCCGCGTCACAGAACAATGCTAAGAGATGTACCGCCAGGAGGTCTGCCCCTTTCTTATAAAATTCCACCGGGAATCCATTCGGACCCGGGGCTTTCCCTGGATGCAATTTTGTGATTGCTTCGTTCAGTTCATCTCCCTTTATATCCGCTTCCAACGCCTCCCTCTCGATATCATCCAATCTCGGGGTCTGGATAGTGTCTAGGTACACCGATACCTCTGTCGGTGTACCCAGTTCCCGGGTTTCGTAGAAGGCTCTAAAATAGTCAGCGAACGTCCGTATTATCTGCACATCCCCTCTATGTTCCCGCCCCTGATGGTCCTTCACATAGTCCACCCATCGAGCTTCTGCCTCCCTGCAACTAAGCCATGCCAACAGCTTGCCAGATTTATCTCCCACACCATAAAGTCTATGGAGGGTCACCTGCGAATGCGTTTTGGCCTCCTCCGTAGCCAAGGCCCTGTAGTTCTTTTGCGCATCCGTCAAGTGTCAGAGAACCTGTGGGTCTCTACCCGCAATATAACTGTGTTCTAGTGCCAGAATTTGGGTTTCCAGAGTGGTCAACTCTTCCTGCGCCTTTCGCTTCTCCCACGCTATTCTATTCTGGGCCCTATCCCTGAGCACTGTCTTATAGGCTTCCCACACCATAACTCCCGACTGTACAGAACCCACATTTTCAGTAAAATAAACGGTCGTATCCGCCCGGAGCCCCTGCAGCACCTCCCTGTTCTGCAGGTCCCAAGCAGACAGCCCCCAGTTCCCCTGTCTCGTCAGAGGCCGCCCCCTCCCTTAACAAGCAGGGATGAGTTATCCGAAATTCCCCTTGCCAGTTACTCTGCCTCATAGACGGTAGTAGACACACTACTGGGTAAAAAAACGTAGTCCAATCGTGAGTGGACTCTGTGTGCTCCAGAATAACAGTAGTAGTGTTGTGTGCCTGGATGTAAGCATCTCCATGCGTCCACCAGGCCCAGTGTATCTGTCAGTTGGGCCAATGAGGTAGTGGGTGATGGGTCAGCCCAGTCCCCCGATCTGTACCTAGGGATGGACATTACATAATTAAAATCCCCTCCTATGATGTGTAACGTGCCCGGTGTTTCCAATAGGATATCAGTCATCCCATGAATAGTCCTGGTCTGCAGTTTAGGAGGGGCATATCCCGATACGATAGTGACCTTACGTCATCCCCAGGAGCCTGTCACTCCCAAGTACGTTCCCTGTGGGTCAATCCATGTACGCGTTACCCTGAACGGGGGGACTTTTTAATCAGGATGGCCACCCCTCTGGAGCCCGTGGAGTAGCCCCACATGGGCTAATACTGTGTAGGCCCCCCTTGCTGTAAAAGGACTATGTGTGGGTGGACTCGTTTTACGTAAGAAGACACCAGGCCCCATTTGATTTTGTCACCTAGGCCATTTACGTTCCAGGTGAGTACCGTGTTGGAGCCATCCACCATCCCCCTCGCCGGGGGCACAGGGTCAGGCGGTGAACCCATGGGCGTACCTTAGTATGTCGTACCTTGTGGGGGGGAGGTAGGTGATTGTGTACATTGTTGTGACTGTGTGGCCACTAAACATGAAACCATAACAAAACAAACAAACCCCAACAATAGGGAACCCGTCCATCCATCGCCCCCCCACCCCACCTCCCTCCTCCCCCATGTCACATCCCCCGCCAGTCGCTAGAGAATGAACCTTAGGGTGGTAGAGGTCTGTCACCCTCCCAAGCCCAACTTACACCACAAGTACCAACTTCCGCAGCGCTCCCAGAGACCTCCGTTTGGGAGCCTCCCTAAACCAGGAGAAGGTCAGTGAAAGAGGAGACTCTGAAACCAGCCGTGAAGAATACAGGCCCCAGCTAGGCCCGCAGAATACAAGGGTCCGCTCTCCTGTAACGAAAACTAGAAGGAAGTTGGCACGGAAACTGCAAATACAAAGACAAAGTTTATTAACCCTTAAGGGTGGTCCTACAACCTATACAACACTCTTCAGTATTGCATAGAGTAGCACAAAGAACTTGCGTACACGGTCCCCTTTTATACACAACAGAGGGGCTCATAAGTGGGTGGATACAACATGAGGCAAAATGCATTACCTTTTATGGACATTTTCAATACAGAATCAATATGTGGGCGGAGTTGACGATTTCCTGAGCCCGCGAAAACATGGTCAAACAAGGACTAACTGATAACAGATGTGGTCAAGTCTGGGCATGCGCCAGACGGACAAAGGAGCTATTTATAGACTGTTACTAGGCAGATTACAAGAGCAACTAACAAAAAGATAGGACTCTTCTCGTGCAAAGCACGTTGAGACATGACAATACAAAATGGAGTCCAGACATTAGTCAACATAAGACAAGAAACATGTTCTAAGGAAGGAGAATTCATGTCTTTAGTAAATGCTTAATCATATCGCCATTTTAGTTTTCAACAGACGACCCTTTCAGCATTTACTGAAGACATTCGGCTTATTAGGATAATCATCATATATGTCAATTTTCATCATCTCTTCCACCTCCTTGTTCAAATGTTTCTGATAGGTGACATTGGCAATAGCTTTTTTACCAGGAATACAGAATGACACACATAGAGAACAGAGTAAAGGACCACACTGGACACAGATGCAACAGGAAAACAGAACTGCTACAATAATGCAGAGACCAGTTAAAACCTTCCATCCCCATGTAGTGATCAATGCCCAAAACCATCCAGAAAAGGTCCAAGTGCCATTTTCTGTATGAATCTCAGCTGCGATGTTATGCAATTTATTAATAGCGTTATAAACTGATGGCGTATGGTCAGGAATGAACACACAGCAACTACTTCCGATAATTTTACATGCTCCACCTCTATCAGCTAACATAACATCTAATACCATACGATTCTGTAATGCAACAATTCTAGTAATTTGTAATTCTTCCGTAAGATTCCCAAGAGCAGCAGCGGTCTGATTCGTCACAGCCTCTACAACTCTTGTTAATCTACAAACCTTCCTACTATTTAGGGCAGCTCCAACAAAGAAAAACAATCCTAAGTTAAAATCAATATATTGCTGTAAGCTAGTGTCAGTTTGATCAACATCATCAATGGATAGAGTACGTTTATACCTATTTACAGTCACATTATTCAACAACTTCAAATCTTTATGATAAGATGCAGGTGCTAAGAATACAGGAGGTAATAAAAACGCTACATAACATACTCCGGACCAGCCGGCTGGTAAGCGATAATAACCCTTATTCCCACATACAAAGTATGTATTATGGGAGGCTAAGAAAGTACTATTATTTAACCCATCTATGTTCAATACAATAATGCAATCGCTAACACCAACAGGAATATAACCCACACTCTGGACACACAGGTCCGCTTGAGCTTGCGCCACTTGAATCACAAATTGTTCCTTCCCTGCAGTGTCTCTGGTGTTCGTGAAAATGTAGGGGATCGATTCATTGTCTGGTCGATATTCTTCCCATTCCCATATTGTCCCATCTCGCTTGTGGATAGCCATCTTTATCTTGATGACATTCCCTATTAAGTCTGAAAAGTAATCGTCCCACTGTGGGTTTCCGTGTGGCGAAAAGCAAAGTGTACCATGCTCTACAAGAGCCATTATGAGAGAAAGGAAGAGGTATGAACGGCGTTCCTCCTTTCTTCTGATGAGCTGGCATCATACCACATATCCAACAGTTCGTAGCATTCGTAGCAACATGGGTATGATGCAACATCTGGATAAAAGTGTTATTCAAATAAGACTGACGATGCTTCAATTCTTGATACGGAAGGGTATAAAAGTAGTGCTCCTCAGGCACTGGAGTGGTCAAAACAAGCAACTCACGGGCAGGAGTCACATCCTCAACAAACCATGTGGTTATACCAACAATAGCTACAATGATAATAAAGCTTGTCGCACAAAGAATCTTCTTCTTTTCCATCTTTTAGTAAAAAGTCAATATCTTCCTGAAACTAAAAGGTTGTCAGAACTCTTCCCCTTAGGCAGCCGTTGATTTCTTCACCAGCGGGCCAAGACGGGTGTCACTACACTAATGCAGGGCTGATCCCCCCCCCCCCTTGCCTCATTGGCTCTCCGTTTCACTAACCTAAGGGCCGTTCTGACAACGTCTTTGGATAAAAAAAAAAATCACTTCCTCGATCTAAGGTGATATCTTCTTCCTCCAGGAATCGCTTGGTCCGGGAAGAGCTCCTCAGTCTCATTCGGTTCCACAGCACGGTCTTTCGCCGCAGTCAGGATTTCTCGATGGTCGGTCAACACAGCAGGCTCCACCAATCCAGGCGGCACTTTACGACAGTGCAAGGAGTGGATCCAGTTCTTCCGATTGGAAACTCGCACAGCTGTCCTCGTTGCGAGCAAGACTTGCTCAGGACCAACCCATCTCGGCTCCAGACTGTTCGTCCTTTCGAACACCTTGATAATAACCTGATCGCCAGGTCGGAGGTTATGACCTTCACCTGTGGACCGATCAGGGAGCGCTTCTCGAACCTGTTGATGAATAGAAACCAAATTATCCGTTAACTGTGCCAGATAATCACTTATCATTACACAAGGTATATCATACACTGACTGCGGTTTTGGTGGACCCCAAATATTCATTGGGCGTCCGAACACGATCTCGTAAGGTGTGAGACCGGTCCGAGAATGCGGTATCGATCTAATTGACAATAATGCCAGCGGTAAAGCATCTGGCCAAGTCAAAGAAGTCGAAGCTTGGATCTTCGCGATCTTAAGCTTCAAAGTACCGTTATATTTCTCAACCAATCCCGCAGACTGAGGGTGAAACACTGCATGGAACTTCTGAGTAATGCCTAGGCCTTTCAGGACATACTTGATAACATCTGCTATAAAATGAGGTCCGTTATCACTCCACAACAACCTACAAACACCATATCGAGGGAAGAACTCCTTCAATAGCATCTTGGCTGTAGTCATTGCAGTATTGTCTTTCGTAGGGTATGCCTCAACCCATTTACTGAAGGCACAAACCACTACTAGAACATACTTCAGATTGTTACAGCGCTCAAGCTGAATGTAATCCATCTGCAAAACCTCAAAGGGTGCAGTAGGTGTTGCAAATCCTCCTGCTGGAGTTCGTGTACCCTTTCCTGGGTTGTACCTCAGGCAAATCATGCAGGTCTGCACTACCCTCTTTGCCGTACTAGCGATCTCCGGATGCTCCCAAACTCGTGTGAGTAATTTGACAATTGCGGAAGCTCCGACATGCGCTAGTCCATGTGCCATCTGAACCATAGGTTGTACGAAAGCTGTGGGTAACTTCCATTTATCCATCTGCTTACTTCTCCAACACCCTTCATCATCTAATTCTCCATCATTGTACCACTGTTCCCGTTCCTTATCGGAAGCGGTTCTCTGAATCTCCAACACTTCTCTCCTAGCATCGTGCCATCTTTCTGCCTGTGACTTCACAACATACATTGCAGTAGCATCAGGCTGCGTCGCAGTCTCTCGTGCCACCCGGTCTGCTACAGCATTCCCTTCTCCAACTTTATCAACCACCTTCTTATGGGCACTACATTTAACTATAGCAATCTTCTTTGGATATGTTAATGCAGTCAAAAGGTTGTGAACTAACTCCCCGTACATTATCTGTATTCCATGTGACGTTAGAAACCCTCTCTCCTTCCAGAGTAGGCCAAAATCGTGCGCTACTCCGAAGGCATAGCGGCTATCTGTATAAACATTCACACACAATCCTGTACTGAGCTCACATGCTCGTGTTAATGCTATCAGTTCCGCTGCTTGAGCTGATTTCTGCGGTATGCGTGCTGTCTCCACTATTGTTTGTAATGTGGTAATTGCATACGCTGCTGAAGTCGTACCATCTGGTAGCTTCAGGCATGATCCGTCCACCCACAGTTCTCCATCTACATCTGTAAAGGGCGTATCCTGGAGATCAATACGACCCTTTGTCTGTTCCTCAGTCACAAGAATACAGTCATGTGTTTTTCGTGCTTCAGACTGAGTTTCCGGAAACGGCAACAATGTGGCTGGATTTAACGTTGCACACCTCTTTAACGTAATATGAGGAGCCAAAAGCGTCAACTCATATCCCGTTAAACGAACACTGGTCAAATGCTGCGTCTTTGTCTGATTAAGCAGGGCATCCACGGCATGGGGAACTAATACCAACAGTTTGTGAGATAACACGATTCCCTCGCTTTGGCGTATTGACACAGCTGTCGCCGCAACCGAGCGAAAACACCCTGGTAATGCTCGGGCAACAGGATCAAGTACAGCCGAAAAATATGCACAAGGGCGCTGCTTGTCGCCGTGCATCTGCACTAAAACTGATAATGCACATCCATCTTTCTCATGCACATACAGTGAAAAGGGCTTCGTATAATCAGGGGTACCTAACACTGGTGCTGAACAAAGGGCTTGTCGTAATTGCTGGAAAGCAATTTCACACTCATTTGACCAGGGAAGAGGAATCGGAGTGTCTTTTGTCAAGAGTGCTAACAATGGCTTAGCTATGTGTGAAAACCCCAATATCCATTGCCTACAGAAAGAAGCAAGACCCAAAAATGCACGCACATCCTTCTGTGTGGACGGTACTGGCGTGTCCAAAATTGCTTGAATACGATCTGGTGTAAGTGCACGCCCCTCCTTAGACAAAAGGTGACCCAAATAAGTCACCTTTGGTCTACAGAATTGCAATTTCTTCCTCGACACTTTGTGATTGTGCGATGCCAAAAAGGAAAGCAAGGATAACGTACTCTTCTCACACAGCTCAGGAGTGTCGGCCGCCAACAAGATGTCATCGACATATTGTATAAGGGCGACACCATCAGGCAGAACAAAGGAATCCAATTGTCTTTTCAATGCTTGACTATAAATACTAGGGCTCTCTGTATAACCCTGAGGGACTCTACAAAATCTATAAGACCTATTATTCAAAGTAAAACCGAAAAGGTATCGGCTATCAGGATGAATAGGAATCGAAAAGAAAGCATTTTTCAAATCAATAACTGAAAACGTGGTCGCCGTTGGCGGGACCAAAGTGAGTAACGTCGTGATATCAGAAACCACTGGATACTGAGGTATCACTATCTTATTCACTTCCCTTAAGTCGATGATAAAACGATAAACCCTGGTATCGGTATCTTTTTTCAAAATGGGTAAAATAGGGCTGTTGCAGACATTGTAAGGAACTTCCTCCACTACTCCCACCTTAATCAAATCCTGCACAATCTGTATGAGTGCCTCCTCCCCCTCCTGGGAAATACGATACTGAGGGAGGCGCGGTAATACCGCACCCTCCTGGACACTAATGTGGACAGGCGGAATCACCATCTGTCCCACATCAGTATCCGAAGTGGCCCACAAAGAATGAGGGAGGGAAGCTAATGCAGTATTCTCCGTAACCACACACATCCGGTCTGTCAGGGGGTGATTATCGTTTAAGATCACACGTACTCCAGTAGGGGAGCAGCGGATCGTAGCTCTGAAGTGCTTAAGCATATCAAGACCCATAATGTTATCGGGCGTGTTCGGAGCAAGCAAAAACGGACAGGGTCCAGAAAAGCGATCAACATGAAATGCGAGGGGTCGGGAAAGAGGGCTTCGAGAGAGTGTACCATCAAACCCTACCGATGTAACCATTAAGCCAGATGGGGGAGCCCTCGGAACCAACTGTTTGGACAGTGCACTGCGAGTAGCTCCTGTATCAACTAGGAACCGATCAGTAGAACCCAAAACATTTGCTGAAACATAAGGACCCTTCTGATCAATCGGTACTTCAACTGATTCCAACCCCCATCCAACACAATCCTATGCATGCTGCGAATCATGGTACCCAGGGCGGTCATTCCCAGACATCTGATACTGGTGTTGCCGTTCAAACACATTAGGTCTATCTCGTTGCTGCACGTTAGAGTCAAATCGAGCACGATCATTGGAATTCCCTCTGAAATTCGAAAAGCCCCCTCTACCTCTCGGTGGTCCCTGACCACGTCCCTGACGAGATGCATATAATACCGGACAATCTCTAGCCCAATGACCCGACTGTTTACAATACGCACATTGATTTCTATTAACATCTGACCGACCCAAAGGGGGACCATAGAATCCTCCTCTACCTCTTTCGACACACCGACGAGGCGGACCATACACTTGTGCTAACATCACCTTAGTTTTCTCCTCATGCCCCTTCGCTTCTTGTTCCTGACGCTCATAATACTGAGCAATAGTCAGGAGGGATGCCGGAGACGAGGTAGACCAAGAACTTTCACTCGCTTTTAAACGAGCTGCTATTCCCGGTAATAAATTCGCCACATATTTATCGACAAAAAGATGTCGACCCGTATCATCCGTAAGTGACTGACCACTGAAATCATGAAGTGTCTCCTCAAAGCGTGTAAAGAAGTCTGAAACTGATTCGTCAACCTTCTGTTTACACGAGGCTAACATATTCCAGTCAATCTTTTTAGGGGGGATAATTGTTTTCAATTTAGTCAAAATAGCAGTGGGAAGATCTAAAATAAGCTGGGGTGGTTTTTGCGGGGGTTTTCTCTCCCTATCCACATCCTCAATCTCAGACCATTTGGCCTTAAAAGCGGCTTGATCATCCACCTTCCGCACAGATCGCCACATATCCGGTGGTAAAATAAGCCCAAAGAACAAATCTATATCTGCTAAAGTCATAGTACAAGAATTCAAGGCCCCTTCGACCTCTTCGTAAAAGGCCGCTGGATTCTTGCGGGATCAGGCAATGCATTCTTTAATGCCATAACATCAGCCCTATGCCAGGGAGTATAAACCCAATTATTCACAAAATATCCCCTAGCATCGGGGGAAGATGTATCTGAACTATTTCCTGCTCTTTTAGGAGGAACATACAAAGGTGCCGCCTCTCGCATCGGTTTAGCATGCACTAGTTCGCTCTTATCTGAATGGGAGGTAGATGATTGGTCGCCGCCGGTACGTGAATCCGGTTGCTCCTTCTCCCCTGCCTTTAGGCGCGCTTTCTCTTTAAGTTCAAACGCCGCGTCCCGCAATGCAAACAGCCGTCGGACCGCATCGGGTACCTTAGAGGGAGAAAAAACACCGTTACGTAATGCTTTAGCATCTGAAACTACAGCATCAGGCTCGAAAACATCAGAATATTTCCGAAAGGCAGTAATCACTTCATCAGAAAAAGTTGCCGCAAAATACAGCTTCTCTCTATCCTGCCAACTTTCCAAAGATTCCAACAATTCAGCAAGAGATAGCTTGCCTTTAAGTACACGCAGAGAAATTTTCCGAAGCTCACCCATACGCTCAACTGATAACATGGACCGCGTGTCTACCTTATCCGAAACCGATCCAGAATCCTGTGATCTCGGGGCGGACGCGCCAACATAAGGGGGCGGAGAGCGATCTAATAAATAAAAATCATCTTCAAGATTAGTAAGGACAGGATAAAGTGGCTGGCGGACAGCATATTGACCCGAGACTTGCAACCTACGCTCTTTCTCTTGTCTCTCCGCCAGTTCTCTTTCCTCCCGACGCTTCGCTTCCTGCGCTCTCACATGATCATTTTTCCGTTGCTCTTTATCAAACAGCGCTTTCTCACGTTTCTCTCGCTCACGCACTTCCTTTACCCATAACCGTACACATTCAAACATGTCTTGCCGAGCACGCCGTTTACACATACACTGTTCCACATACTCAATCTTACGCATATCAAACGATCCATACAAAGGCCATCGTAACTCAGGATCCTTTTTGGTGTATTTCCTCCACACTGTGCTGTACATTATAGAGGAAAGACCATGCTTCACATACATATCCCTATTAGGAGTCCCCTCTGGGGGGGCTGGAGCAGATTCCTCGAGATTTAACCGGTTTCCAAAACAGCAGCACCACTTACGGAGTGCGCTAAAAGCAGGCATGCTCAAAAATAATGCAAAATATGCAGTATTATCAAAAATGGCACTTAAACTTTGCGCCGTTCAGATTTACACAACTCCGGAGAAATATCTCCACATTACCTGCCTATATGTGTTGCAACGCATATATTCTCACAGTAATCAATACAAAGTATGACCGGTCATCACAAATCAAACTCAAATAGCCAACCCAGGCTTCAAAACTCGGAGCAAGTACCGTACAACGGTTCTTACCAATCAAGAGTGTCCAGATTCCAACTGCCAAGTTCCAAAATTCGTCCAAACGGCTGTCGCGGCAAACCGACAGAAGAGGTCTCAGTCGAGGACCGGCGCCACCCAGAAGGTCAGTTCAGAAGGGAAGGAAGAAACCTCGGGATGCCAGGGCTAAAACCGCCGCTGGCAGTGATCACATCCCCGGCCAATTTCCTCACCTTCGTCACGACCAGTCCTTCGAGCATCCGAGTCGCCGATGAGCCCCACGTGACGGGCGCCAATTGAAGAATACAGGCCCCAGCTAGGCCCGCAGAATACAAGGGTTCGCTCTCCTGTAACGAAAACTAGAAGGAAGTTGGCACGGAAAATGCAAATACAAAGACAAAGTTTATTAACCCTTAAGGGTGGTCCTACAACCTATACAACACTCTTCAGTATTGCATAGAGTAGCACAAAGAACTTGCGTACACGGTCCCCTTTTATACACAACAGAGGGGCTCCTAAGTGGGTGGATACAACATGAGGCAAAATGCATTACCTTTTATGGACATTTTCAATACAGAATCAATATGTGGGCGGAGTTGACGATTTCCTGAGCCCGCGAAAACATGGTCAAACAAGGACTAACTGATAACAGATGTGGTCAAGTCTGGGCATGCGCCAGACGGACAAAGGAGCTATTTATAGACTGTTACTAGGCAGATTACAAGAGCAACTAACAAAAAGATAGGACTCTTCTCGTGCAAAGCACGTGGAGACATGACAATACAAAATGGAGTCCATTAGTCAACATAAGACAAGAAACATGTTCTAAGGAAGGAAAATTCATGTCTTTAGTAAATGCTTAATCATATCGCCGTTTTAGTTTTCAACAGCCGGAGGAAGAGAAAAGAACAGAATAAGAAGAAGTGTCCAGTAGCCAATAGGAGGTAATAGAGAGAAGGGGCTACAGGAAGTCCAGGACTATAACCAGTCCAAATGGGTAGAAGGGGAGGAAAAGAAGAGAGAAAGGAGGGGTGGGTGTCCAGGTTGCATGCACCGAAAATTCAGTCCACATCCACGGACAACCGCGCAGGCCCTCAGTTACGAGTGCGAATCCGGTGATTCTCCCTGGGAGGCCATAGCATCCATCGCTGCGTCCTGCTCCATTGCCATTATTTTAGCTGCCAAGGGGTGCAGGGAGGGATCTTCAGATTCCTCCCCTCTGGAGGTAGAGACCCCGTTTTCGGCCTCCGTGTCTGGAGCAGAGCGCTCAGGGAGATGAAGGGTGCGTGAGCCCGCCGAGAGACGGGAGTCAAGCGAATAGCCACTGGGTCTTCGAGTTCTGCCATTGTCCTTAGGTGTGTAGGAGGTCCTTTCCAGATGTCGATCTTTGCGATCCCGCCGGGGTCTTAGCGTTCTCTGTGGGCCTAGTGACCGCTTGGCTCCGTCCGCTGGTGTCGTATTACGACGGGGGTGTTTCTTCGTCCGGTCCAGCATGGGCCTTTCTTCTAGCCACTGCCAGGCCTCCTCCGGGGGCTGAAAGAAGTGTGCTTTGCCCGGGAACATCACTTTCAATTTTGCGGGAAAGAGGAGCATATATTGGAACTGGCGCTCTCTCAATTTGGCCTTCACGGAGTTGAACGTGCGCCTCTGTTTCTGCACCCCTCTACTATAGTCAGGGAAGATCAATATGCGCATATTTTTGAGCCAGATCTCCCCCAGCTTCCTGGCCTCTCCAAGGATCATGTCTCTGTTCAGAAAGTTCAGAAAATGAGCTGTTACTGGTCATGGCTGTGCTCCTACAGGCAGGCGGGCCACCAACGCTCTGTGGGCCCTCTCTATAACAAAACAGGCAGAGAATTTGTCTTTCGGGAAAGTGTAGAGAAGCCAGGAGTGGAGAAATTCGGGCATGTTCGCTCCCTCAATTCCTTCCCTAAAGCCCACGAAGCCGAGGGTGTTGCGACGCGCTCTGTTTTCCACATCATCCACTCGCCACTGCAGGTCTCTATGGGAAGACTGTAGCTCTGTCACACCTTGGCGCAGATCCTTCAACGTGTCCTCCGCCTCCCCCAGCCGGGTCTCCGACTCAGTGACCCTCTCTGCCAAGTTCCGTAGATCCTGGCGCAGGAGCATCTCCTTCGTGCCAACAGCGCCAATTTTCCCTTCAAGTGCCACCCAGGACAATCAGCTCATCAGGCCCAGCACCAGCCCAGTCTCAGGAAGGGCTATGGAGGTCGACGCACCTCCCGACTTCGTTCTGCGGGCCCGCGTGTTCGCACATCAGGTGAGATCCCACCTCATCAAGGCAGACCCTGCACGGGGCAGCGGCACTCCCTGCTTCGCTGTGAGACCGAGGGGCCACCGGGTACTTTTCGCCAGCCGGTGACAGTATTTCCACGCCGCCAAGCCCCAGCAAGCCGCAGATACACATCTGGCGGGCAGGGGGGCCCAGGCGCTACCGGCACTGCACGTCTCCCCAGCCCACCTGGAGCCACCGCTCACCAGCCAAGCTGCAGACGAACCCCCGGAGGGGGGGGGGGGTGAGCGGGGGGAAGCACACCGCCGCCATGCAGCCTCAAAGGCAGCCTCCACCGTTCTCCGCCGAGCTCCGCCGCCGGAGGTCTCCAGGTCCGGAGCTAATCCCTCCTCAGCGCCATATTGGGTGCAGGCAGGGTCGTCTCATTGGACGGATTCAGGGCTCCGTATAAACAGTCAGGACCTCAGAATCTACCTTTGGCTGTATCGAAGCACTCCGGAACCTCCATGGAATGAAATGCGTTGCTCTCCGGACCCGCAGGTCACGGGTTCTACGTCGGATATAGCTTTCTGCTGGAGTTCCTCGAAAGCACGATTCACTCGGCCATGGTGCTGGCCACGCCCCTTTAGCTGATTAATCTTAAACCAGTTGAACATCTTTGTGAGACAGGTCCCGATCCTAACCCCATCAAGGTCGGAGCCTTTATCACAGGAAAAGATCAACTGAGTGTCATCAGCATAAGAAATAATTTTTGCACCCTCTGCCTCTACCATGAATGTAAGAGGGGATAGAAAAATATTGACAAGGGTAAGGCTGAGAGCGGAGCCCTGGGGGACACCCACATCAGAGGCAGGCACCGGAGAGGCGAATGGAGGGAGCCAGATATCTTGAGAACTGTTTCCGAAAAAAAGAGGACATCCAAGTTAGGGTGGTTCCACATAGGCCAATGTCTTTAAGCCTAGTTAAGAGCCTTTCATGTGGGACCGTATCAAAGGCCGCCGACAGATCAAGCAGTATCAGAACAGCCTATCCTCCCTGGTCCAATATTCCCCTGATGAAGTCTGTCACTTCCAGCAGGGCGGACTCCCTGCAGAAATTTGCCCTAAATCCGAATTGGGATTCATGGTGAAGCCCCCCTCTTCAATATGTTTTTGCAAGGCTTTATTCACATGCTTCTCCAATGCCTTTGAGAGAGCCAGAAGCTGAGAGATTGGCCTATAATTTGCTGGATCCGTTGGGTTAGCGTTTGCCTTTTTTATCAGAGGAAGAATCTTTGTGTGCTTCCATAATTTTGGCATAATGCCTGTGCAAATGGAGGCATTAAAAGGCTGATGAACTGAAGAGTGAATAGTGGGAGCCAGTAAGGTCCAGGTGTTAGATGGGCAAGGATCGGCTAGAGAGCCCGACTTAATGCTATGGAGAAGGGCCATAGACTTGTCTGGCTGGAGCTCATGGAAGGCATGTAAGGATGGAGGATCCAAATTATGGAATTTACTGTTGACATTATGATAGAAAGACAACTCCTCTTCCGAGATGTTAGTGAAAGTTTGTTGAGTCACGAAGATTTTTTATGGAAGAATTCTGCAACTTGCTTAGACCATGCTTCTGAGCTTGGCCCTTCATTTAAGCCCACCTTCGGAGAAGGGAAGGATTGAACTATTCCGAAAATCTCTTTTCTTTTAATTTTGGCCATATCAATCCTGGATTGGAAGAAATTAGATTTGGGTGCTTTTACCATAGAGTAATGAGTTTTTAGGATATCTTCTTACACTTTCCTGTCCTCATGCAGGTAGAGCTTACACCATTTTTGTTCCTTTTTCCTACAGTTCCTTTTACTGAGAAGATCGTTATACCAGGGGGCCAGAGCAGCCAACCTCTTTGAGGAACGGGAAACAGTCGGAACTATAGCCTCGATATTAGACCGAAACCAAGAGTCTATGTGTAGGGTGTCCACATCCGTGGTATTTGTCAGCAGCGGTCTAGGGCGTCCACTAACTCAGGGATGGCTATTCTATGGAAGGCTTTATAGCTGGAGGCCTTTGGCCCCACAAACTTGAGAAGGAAGTGATTGGACCACGTGACAGGCATAGGAGGACTGGCTGATAGATGGAAATTATGAAAAATTTGGTCAAGGGTATGACCTTTCTCACGGGTAGCTGAATCAATAAATGTAAGCATCTTAAAGGTCAGCAGCATCTCAAGCAAAAAAGTAGCTTGCGGATCATTCCTGTTCTCCATGTGTCAATTAAAATCTCCCAAGATAAGGCAATCTTTGAATTTTGGAACCAAAGAGGAGATAGCGGAATTTAATGATGTAATAACATTTTTGATAGGACCCGTTGGTCTGTAAATCAGAAAGCCCGCGATGCTTTGATGAGATGATAAAATACAGCGGAAAGCCAAGAACTCTGTGTTCTCTATGGTTTCTGTTGGGATGAGGGAAAAAGCTAGAGTGCGCTTATGAATTATAGCAACCCTCTTTCCCCAGGCACAAGGATATTATAGCCCATTGGAATGGCCTCAGCAATCGTGGGATTTGAAGCATAAAACAGCCATGTTTCTAAGAAATAAAAGATCAGGCTTTTCATCTAGTAAAAATTCCTGGATAAAAGGCGCATGCTTTTGCATGAAGCGGCAATTCACAAGAATAGCTTTTGACCGTAGGGGGTCCTGGGTGTGGGGCCCCCAACCAAAGGAAGCTGCCAGTCACACTTTTTGCAACGGAATTCAATCTCAGAGCTTAAGTCAGCCACACTACATGAGTGTGGGGAAGGGCCCCTAAGAAAAAGCAGGGCGTCTTTACTAAAAACCTATTGGAAAAGGCTCACCATCAGAACCTTGGTAGCATGGCTTGCGCCAGACGCCTCCAGCTGACATTGATCTATACAGATATAAGAGATTGTGTAGAAATTTCAGAATAGAATTCAGTGAAGCAGAAATAGGGAAAAATCAGTCCTTTGAGCTCACATCAAAGATGTAATAGCTTTCATAAAAGACTGGAGAGATAAGAGAAAGTACAGAGACAACTGGAAGAGAAAGGCTAGTTCCTACGAGCAAAAGGTTGACACTGAAAAGAACATGACAAAGCCATTTCCATGTCAGGCTCACTCGTGACCATTATCAGAATTTATATTTCCTGATGTACAAGGTGGGAATTATGTGCATGTCCCTTGGCCTGAGTGTGATCTCTATGCTTTAACAACACATTTTCCGAAATGGACAGTGGAACCAGATAAGTGGTACACAGAAGTTGAAAGACCAGTGACTATTTCAAAGGTGCTTTGGACAGATATGAATACATTGTTTGAGAGTGTCGTTCCTAAAGATTTGTGGGAAGAGTGCAAAATTGCTGTAGGTTGGCCAACAGATGAACCTCAGAGTACAGCCTAATAATGGTCAAAATAATCAAGTGATGGACAAATACAAAGCAATGATAGAGCATTTAAAACAGAAAGTGTAAGAAAAAGAGGAGAATGGAGCACAAAACATGAGTTACACAAGAGCCAAAAGAGTCCATGCGTACATACTGTGAGAGGCTTATAAAGGTCTATAGAAAGTAAAGCAAAGTCAAAGATCCAGCAAAAGATTGCATTAGTAGATCCGTATTGGCTTTCATTTTGGGTTTATGTCCGGAACTTAGCAGCGAGTGATGTGTTGGCAGACAAAAAATTATTGACTAGATACTCAAGTATACCAAATATTGCATCAATCCTAAATAGAGCATGATTAAGCGGATGTTGATGCTTGCGCAGACAAAGCAGCTACAAAGGTGGTAAAAACCAGATGATGAATTAAGATGCAGATTTTATGCTATTTGCAAATTTTATTGAGAGTGTGAATTCAAATACAAGGGATTGGTGTGCAGGGAAATAAGTTATAACATGCTTTCTACACAGGTTGGGAGCCTGATCCCGCAAGATAGTGGGGTTGTGAACAGTTGTGGAATGAATGTGAATATGCTTAGGGAGAGCACAGCTTATCATTTGTAAATGAAAATGAGGCATTGCAAACATGATTGCAGACAGAATCCAGATTGAATCCAACATGATTCTGCTCTCCAAATGCAGCAGAATGTGAGTCGCATGACACAGCTTGTTGTCCCAGTCCAACCACTCCTATGCACATTGTGCAGAATCAAAAGCAATTTAATATGAATATGCCTGCAGCAAAGAATGAGAAATAAAATGGCACATTTAGTTTTTCAGAACAGTCCATTGATTACGAATATTAATTTTCCCCAGTTTACACCGAATGCAACAAATTCACAGTGACGGTGCCTGAGGGGGACTGCATGCTCAGCTTGCGATGCTGACTGTGCAAATCTTCATTACTTTCTCAGCTAGAAAATACTACATGCACCCTCAAATTTGGGGAAGAGCCAGATCTTTTGGATTTTTACAATGGATGCTGCCCGTTTCTCTATCAATTTTCTGCACATTATTGGGCTGATTTTCTGATTTTGCTCAATATTGCATTTATTACTAATGCTGCGAGCCTTCCATGCATTTGACTCTTTGTCCTATGATTGATTATTTTACTGCGCTAAATTTTTGCCTCTGTACTGTACTTTAATATTGTAATAAAGGTTCGTGGTTTTCTGAAAATGTACGATGTCAAACTCACTTTTTGAGTCTGTCCTTTCTTCTTACTGACTATTTTTGCAACACATTCTTGAATCTTGTCCTGAGTGACACATTAACTCATCTATTCTTGAGGTCAACATGGTCCCCAACTCCACAAGCTGGGGGCCATAAGCATGAAGATTATCTAAGTGACAGCACCAGCGCACCCACACTAGCTTCATGAAATTCAGCCGAGCATCTCGTCCTGATGGGGACCTTAGTACTTTAGCATGACATTCTCCCAGTTTGTGGGGAAAGAGTTTTTTGGGTGTCACCACAATGAATTTCTCCCTCATGGAAGAGAGAGAGATCATTAAACAGATTTTAGAAAGGATGTCATATTGACTGTGGAGCCTTTAGATGAATAATAACCCAATTAGTCTGTGCAAGCAAAATCACCATTTTTCTCTTTGTGGTTTCTCAACCGGAGGTCTAGGGAATCAGACTAATTGTGTGCCTGCTTCTCTTTTAAAAAGTGGACAACATTACCCAGTGAATAAAACTGTAATATTGCTGGACTTATCTATTGTGAAAGTGTTGCACTCAAAGAATTGAATCCACATTCAGCTGAATATGAAAGGCACTTAGTCCAGGAGTATACACATTCACAATGGTCTTAAACGAGTGTATGTGCTTCTTGCCTTCCTGTTTCCTTTATTTTTGGCAGACTTGCTTTAAGTATTGAAAAAAATGCACGGTTTCCATCACAGCAGTTTTGGCATAATATAAGAAGAGCAAGATGATTATTAACAGTGACAAAGAAAAATTGTAATCTATAGCAAAACAAGTTCTAGATTTGTTTGGCACCTTAAGGAGCATATGGTGACTCCTTAAAAGTATAAGCATTTTGATTTGATTTTCAAAGTGGATCTCCTGTGGTCCATGTCTCAAGTACCGTTAATATCTTAACGGCAAAGCTTTAAGCATTATGGTGCCCTTATGAGCTTTAATATCAGAAATGGGGACCATGCATTTGCCCCGGCTGAAAGCAGCATTGTATTATTGTGTCAAATGGATGTCCCCTAACACACTCAATATGACTATTCCTAGGGCCAGATGCATCAAAAATATTTTGTGATTTCCAAATTGCGACTCTTTGCAATTCGCAATTAGGGAATCGCAAAACGGCATGCATGAAAGTGTGCAGTACACTTTTTGCGATTCCTAAGGGGTCGCAAATGACCTACCTCATAAATATTAATGAGGTAGATTTGCAACCCCCTAGGAATCGCAAAAATCACAGAGATGGTGGGCTGCTGAGATCAGCAGACCACCATGTCTGTTATTGCTTTTAAATAAAGCAATCATTTTTTTTAGATGCAACACGTTTTCCTTATAGGAAAACGAGATGCTTTACAAAAAGAAAAATTAAAAGCTTTCTTTTAATTTTTTGAGAGCAAGCAGTGGTCCACGGGCCCACTGCCTGCTCTGAAAAATGCTTTTACAAACAATCACAAAGGGGAACCCCTTCTCATTTGCGAATGTCTTACCACCTACCTGAAGTAGGTAGTAATATGCAAATGTTTTGCAACCGCATTCACAGTCACAAACCAATTCTTGCATACTGTTGAGATTCGCTATTTGGAAGGGATGACCTAAATACGCCTCATCCAAATAGCGAATCGCAAACCCATTTTGCGATTCGGTAACAGGTTGCCAAATCTCAAAATTGGGTTTGCATTTTTTGCGATCGCAAACGGTCCGATTCTATTAATAGGCCCGTTTGCGAGGAGAAAAATACTGGATGCATCTGGCCACAAATATGTAGCCGAAAACTGGAAGTTGGCACAGGGTCTTCCTGTGATGCCATGACTGCAGTAATTGGGGTAGAACTTGTGTTGAAATAATTAGGTGTTAGCTCTGATGTTCAATTAATCAAGTCTTATTTGAAACCCATTTAGAAAAGAATGGAATCTATTGAGACTCATTGCATGTTTCTCAATTAACTTCTTTACTCTTTAATAAAAAATAGTTCTTAGGCAAAAACAACTATTTATTATGTTCAGTTTTAGCAACCACGTTCAATAGCATGATGATTCCCTATTAGAAAAATTAAAAGGCAAGCCTCTATAACTAGTTCCTTTAATGAACTTTAACCTATAATGTTTCTTCTTCTATGCTCAGGCAGATCAAAGATTCTTTTGGACTGTCAGTCTATAGATAATTTAGCGTTGGTCATACTTAAGGTCGACATCTGTTAAGAATGAGACTGTGATTGGTTCTGAAGCAAGGCCATATCTTTTGACCATCTGGGTGGCAAAAAGTAAATATGCATTCTTGTAACTTAGAAGGTATGATTTTAGGAATTATTTGAATACGCACTTTGTATAGCGATATAAGGAAATAATATGTATGCTCTATACTGAGGCAAAGCAGTGTGAGAACTGTAAATGAGGACGCTGATTTGATGTCATGTTTGAAGAAATATTCTACAGCACTGGCAGTTGGGAAATGTCTATATAAACTTGCTAAAAGAAAAGGTTACTTACCTGCTGTAACAATCTTTCTGGTGGATACTCTATCTACCTGCAGATTTCTCATCTGTACAACTATCCCCAGGCATCAGACTGGATCTGGAAAACTTAAAAGCTCTTGAATGGCAGGGGGTGCCAGACTTGACCGACGTCAGAAGTTATGTCAGGCATAGTTCGCAAAGCCATATATCGCCCACCCGGCACAACAACGTAAGCTCTCACCCATTTGCATGCTTTCATGGTGAGGGTGCTGTCTAACATTGACAGCTGTACCAAAAAATGCAATTTAGGATCTTATTTTATCCTTCAAACGGGGAAGTGGGCGTGTAGGTGAGGAATCTGCAGGTAGACAGAGTATGTACCAGAAAAACAGGTAATAACTTTTCCTTCTGATGGATGTGTCTACCTGCAGATTCCTCACATCTAGAACAGAGTTCATAGCAATACCTTACCCATGAGGCGGGTTGATAGATGGTCAAATCAAAAACGTATTAAACAGATCTTGCAATGTGGCCATTGCTATGGACCTTGGAGTCCAGGCAATAGTGCTTAGCGAAGGTATGCAGAGACACCCATGTCCCTGCTACAGGGGACACTTCTTGCAAGAGCAGACGGGGTGGTCTTAGCCCTAGTAGAATGGACTCCAATCCATTCTTTTGGCTCCTTCTTGGCCAAGGCATAACATTTCTCATTACAGATTATAATCCATCTGGATGGTGTTCTCTTTTGAATGGCTTTGCCCTTTTTGGCACCACAGTATCCAATGAAGAGTTGATCGTCCAGGCGACTATCTCCTGTACGGTCCAGAGAATAACTGACCACCCGCCTAGGAATCATCCTATGCAACCGCTCCTCCTCTTTAGTAGGATGGGGAGGTTAGAAGGGTTATTTATATTGACTTAGATGAAAAGGCGTGACCACCTTAGGAAGGAAAGAAGGTCCGATTTGTAACACTAGTTTGTCCGGAAAGAAAGAGGTGAAAGGCGGACAACAACTAAGGGCTTGTAATTCTCTCACCCGTGTAGCCAAAGTGAAGGTGACTACAAAAACTATTTACAGAGTCAACATACGTAACGAGCAACTGAGTCTTATAGTGGAGGCAATCTCTATGAGGTTGGTTTTGCTGAAGCCCAAGAAATTGCACAATATATGCCAGCTTTAAAACATTCGAGTGCTACATCTGCATTTTCTCAAAACAATTTGGTACCACCAAATGGCAGGTCCAATAAATTAGCTTGTATGTTGGAGGAAAAATTTGAGATTCTAAGCCAGGCATGACTGTGGTGAGGCGCATCCTGACCATTGGTGAGGAATTTTTGGAAATGATCTCACAGGTCTGAACAGCTGGATGACTGTGGATGAATGCAAGAGGAGCAAACACAGAGAAGAACTTTCATGCCCTGTCCACGAACCACCATTTGCCCCATACCTAATAAGGTATGAACACATCGAGCAAAAAAGCGATTTGCATTTCAGGATTTCAATGCCATACTGCCTGATGTAATTACTTTCTTACTCTATGCTGCTTGGCCTCCCTATCTGCTGGGGTAGAATGGAATACCCCTTGAAGCTGGCTAGAAGAGCGAGAAGCTTGAATCCCGAGACACTCTGGCGAAGGGTGGGCTGACAAAAGTAAAGGTATCCTTGGGCAGGGTGGTGACGAATGACCAGGAGTCGGTTTATTTGGGGTGGGGATAAAAGGTGGTTATCTACCAGGCTGCTAAAACAGGGTCAATCAAAATCTCTTTTAAAAGGTGATAATGGCTCAGAAGTTGGTGAGTAGAAAGCAGGATTTCTGTTAATGCTTTAGTTTTAACATCTACTGTAGGAAGGAGCAAGTTAAGAACGTCAGCCACTTTCTGAATGATAGTGTAGTGACAAAACATCTGGAATAGGAGAGTCAGTAGGAAATTCGGTTTCTTAGTCTGGGAAGGTGTCTAAGCCACTAGCAGACGATAACCCAGGAACTTGAAATGGATCCTCCGCCTCATCTTCTTTATAAGGTAGCATAGAGTGGAATCAGAACCAAACAGTTGATGCATCCTTTCCTTTTATCTCTCTTCATCGGTGTTTGGGTCTCTCTATGTGACTTTTAGTGAGGAATAACTGTTAGTGAAGGTCTGTGGCTGCAGCGCATGTAGAGGAAGTGGCTGAGAGAGTTCCTGAGGCGGATCCACGTCCCGTGCCGATAGACGAAGAATATAGTTGAGTAGGGGTGAAAAAGGAGTCTTTGTCAGTTAGATCAGTACGACACCGAATGCCACCAAGGGTATAAACATGGGGCCAGCTGATTTTTGTGAAAAATACTGAAAATAGCATTCAGAAATGCTACCTGGTTAATGTCTGCAAAGGCTTACTTAACCAATTGGTTTGATGTTAATAACTAACACTTCAGGTGTGTTTATTACTTAATTGTTTGTTAAAAATATGTTCCCCTCAAGGGAAGTCTTATATACCTACTAAGTCTTTTAGCACCATGGACGTCATAACGTGTATATATATGTTTCTGATTAACACCATACATGTTTTTCAACTCATATGGGATTAATAGAGGTTTGCAGTTATAGATCTACAACTTGCATATTAATGTAATGAACTACTAACACTATGCCTCTTTAAACTAGAGGACAACTTAAGGGTCTGGAGGGAACACTGTCACAGCCTACTGGCCGAACAGCCACAGGCGAGCCCATGAAGTACATCTGAGGGAAGTAACCACACAAGCTCCGAAGGGTAAAGGGATTAGCTAGCTGGTGCGAACGGGTGGGACTCTCATGGGATTGTTTACGAATTGTTCAATGGCTGGGATTGTAACCACTATGGTTATTTATCATCTATTTATGAATGCTTGCTTCAGAGTGCACAACTGTATTAAATGTTATTCAAAATGAATAAAGGTAATAACATTTTAAAAAAAATAAAAACACTATCTTTATACATCGTTACAAATGTTTTTCAACCAACTGATATACCATGCATTTGTACATAACAAAGAACATCTATGATGAAAAATGTAACTAATCATTGAAGATTGTAAAACTTCAGAGTGTGTTTATAGAGAGTTTTCAGTTTTCATGTCAGAATGTACCCACAGATTATTACCATCGTTCTTGCACATACAACAAATAAGGATTAGAGAAACATCAAGTCTTTATTACACTATTCTACACATTTTTCCGGAATTCACCACTCATGCACATTATGTGTGGGTTGAACAGAGGTTCATGTCCTTGACCGCGCCGTAAACCTACGCAGTCAATAAACAGACAGCATTGAGCATCCTGTCACCTGAGCTCATCAGCTCCATTTGGACTTGGCGGCATGCATTGGTATCCATGGAAACTCTTGCCGGAGACTTGACTCACGCTTGTCAGGGCGCAACAGCTGTTTCTTTGAACGCTGCATTGCTACCGCTGACATTCGAAGCATGCTCACTGATGCTTCTGATTCCATAAGTAATTACACGTTTCTTCCACCCGGCGGTTTCATTTGCTTCCCTGGCTTCCAAGACGCAATATGGTGAGCGGCTTTGTTTCTTAAACGCTGTATATCACCTCGCGTGATGTTATAAAATTACTTTACATATATATATATCCTTTAACAATGGGCTACTATAGCGTTGAGCAACTTTAAAAATATCAATTTTAACCAAAGGCATTACTTTCTAAAAAATTCCCCTGTAATCGTTTCTCCACAGAGAATCTTTTTCAGATCTCAGAGAGATTGACTTATGTAACCTATTCCCATCCGAGTCAAATTGTTGGCTCTGCCTTCAAACCACCTCCGGTGGAAGACTTCCCAGGGTCCTAAGTTAAGACCACTTAAGTACCCGTCTTACCCCATGTACATTCCCGCTACCTGTATTGGTTAAAAATGTCCCCCTATTATTACTTTTTCCCTCCCCTTGTGCTTTTTTTTTTACTTAGGCCAAAGCGAAAAGGGGTTTTTCGGGTTGATACTACATTCATTGTTTAATCAGGATACCTACAATTGAGGTTACTTTTCAACACAAGTACAGGTGAGACTATCCTGGAGATTAAGTAATACACGCTCAACATTAACCTTGACTAATTCCCGTCACTGATGAAAGCGCATGGCACAGCGGGAAAGGGGGTTTGGCTAACTAAGGCAGAGTGTGTAATATTTGCTCCACGCACTGAATCAGTCTAAAAATCACTATTTTATAAGACTGAAATTTGGCCCATATCAACATCAAGTGCTTCGACAGATCGGAGAGTTTAAAGGGATTTGGCTGAAGACCTAGATGAATATTCCCATCATGAGGATCTAGAACAAAGGGAATATTATACTAATCACTCTATATACAACAATATATGTAAACCTCATTATTTACAAGGTATCAAAGACGATCCAACTTAATTTCTCTATTACTTTGCATTTTATCTATTTTCTTTGAAAGCATATGAAATGGTCAAACACAGGTACAGTATCGAACTGGAACCATCACACAAGAGAACACAAATCAGTAATTCACATTAATGTCTCATTTAACGAGCATGAATTGAGTGGATAGAGTAAGAGACAATAGTGCATTATAACATGATTAATGCAAGTTCAATATTTCATACGAACCTAAGGTAACTATAGCACAGCGTGCCAATAGACGGAAAGCTAACCCTCCTGCCGGAAGGGAAAGCTGGGGCAATCCTCACAAAGATATGAGAAGAAAAGTTAAGGAGTCAGCTTGCAGACAGCATCAGATAAAGAACCTCAAAGAAACATCTCACACGAACGCCTCGTACAGAAAACTCGTTCTGACCCGATACGACCCAACCAAAACATGGAATCTAACACTAATAGTTATACTCTAAAATTCTAAGTCTAACCCTACTCTTGTTTCAAAATCAGGGAAAGTCTTTACCCTTATTGGTTAGAAGTATGGGGTGTCAAGTCACACCACTCTTGTCGCTCTTTTCTCTCAAAAGTTCTTTGTTCAGACTCATGCTGTCATCATCGTCCTTCAGCAAAGGAAATCAAAATCTTCTCCCTCGACACACAGGTATATGAGTAAATGTTGTTACATTTACTAGCACAGTTATCCACAAAAGTAAATATTTCTCTGGATAGTAGGAAGTTCCACTGATACTCTGAACACGTAGCAGCCATTTGACAAAAAAGAACACAATAGTCATCTATGAAGAATTAAAAAAAAAAATCTGCATTTCAAAGCAAAATTAACCCTAAGGACTGCTTTTGTAAGGCGTTCTTTGCAAACGTGCAGTTTTCTCTAGGATACATAGACAGATTCAGTTATTTGTTCTAAATAAAAGGTCCATTTCATTTCAATCTTCCATTAAACTAATAGAAACGCAATCATTTTATGTAATTTAATATTTGCTTAAACACGTTTTCTTTCACATTTGCTCATGATAATAACATCATTTGCTCCTTCTTTTGCTGTCTATTATGCAGTAATCATTTGTGGACTACTTAAACCAATTGTCATTTTCCCGCACTTTTCTTTCCCAAATCGGAGTTAATAATACTCTTTACGGTTAATTATTTTAAAACAAAGGTTGTTAATATTTTCACACAATGGGAGGTTGAATCTGAGCAGCTTTACTTATGAAAAACCCTGCTCCATCAATCCTCCCTTTGATGGCTATTTAAGCCATCAATAAACCAAAACATCTGATTGCAATCTGATTGTATCATAACACACTTGTTCTCATTTGTTTCAACCTATTCCATCTATATCATTCATTACTTCATAATTTCCTGTCTTCCATTTCCATTTTTATTTCTTCTTTTTCCTTTCTTCGCTCTCTGTTTTGTTTCTAGTGCTTTACCCTTATATCTGCAGCATTTATATATTAGAAACAGCATTAGTATCCGAGTAGCAATAGCAATAACAGGTATTAGTATTCTCCCTAACAAGCTATTACCAAATATTAAAAACCTGTCTCCCATTGAAGAGAACCCCTTACCAAGTATCTCCCAAGCAGCGCCAACCTTCAGTTTGGTTAAATCTTCCCTTAAAAGTGTAATATTCGTAATATATCCATCTAGATTCTTACTTTTGTCAGGGATATATGTACAGCATTGTTGAATTTTAAACATGCTACGAACTGTGCCCTCTTTTGCCAATAAAACATCAATAGCCAGTCTATTTTGTAAAACCATAGATCTGATAGCCACCATTTCAGTGTCAATCATCAAAAATCTACCAGCAGTATCTGTTGATTAACTATCAACCACAGTGGACAATTTTCTAATTTTGTGTGGATTTAAAATTACTCCAACTGAGGGTATCAATGCTCCAAAAATACAACCAACAATTTCGGCAGTACTTATTCCTGTTTTGTTACGTATTAATCCACTCTTACTCTTTTCATTGGTTTCATGATTCTTATCGACATGGTAGACCTTGGGAAAGACAATACCCATATAACAACACCCATACCAACTTGCTGGTAACGTATATTAGGCATTTTTACCACACACATAATAAATTCCTGGGAAAACAGGATCCGTACCACCTTTCAAACCCCAACCTCATGTAATCAGGAAGGTATGTTCACATTCACTAGAACCAACGACGCGTGCAGCTGGCCAAGCAAGCTGAGTAGGAAACGCTTCTTTCAGCGGTGATTTTAAATCTAGTTACAGTACCTTTTTCAAACTTGTCTGTTGTACTACTGCACTTTCCTTTCTGACCCGCACTGCTCCCCGGTCCACCACAGGCTTCTTGTCCTGATTGTGTGAAGGGAGTACCGGCAACTTCCAACCTTCATTCCCCTCTTGCGGGCTGGAGACCGGAGGGGGTGGAGTCTCTATTCACCCTTTAAACAGATGCCAGTTCTCCCATGCAGCGGGCGCGCCAGCAGTGTGCCGAAGGCGCGCCAAAGGCAAGCCAGTCTGCGCCCGGCCAGGACCAGGGGACACAACCCATGCCGGTTTTCAGGAGATGGTTATATCCTATAGTTCCCAATCACTTCACACACTCAGAACTGACATTAACAATACATGTCGGCACTCGTTGAATGTCGTTAATGGCGAATCTCACTGCCCCCACTGTGGCTTCTCCCCCCGGCCTTCTATTAAAGTGTCAAACCCCTCTGACAATTTAACTCCACTAAGGATGTTCCTACTAAACTGCAGATCGCTCTCAAAGCACTCTACAGAACTTACGATCTTACTGCAAGATTTAAAACCTGATGCCTTTTTTCTGACGGAGACGTGGCTCCACAATGAATCTGATCCCGTCCTCGCTCAAACCCTCCCCCCCGGCTACCTGATACTTCGGGTGGACCACAAGAGTGGCAGAGGAGGAAGTATAGCTATTGTTTTCAATAATAAATTCAACTGCCGCATCATAGCAGACCCCCTGTCGGACTGCGACAATTCCTTGATGCTTTTCCCACAACTATTGATAACTTAGCCTTTGCTCCATCTAACTTCACTGTGCTCGGTGACCTTAATTTCCATCTAGATGACCCTGCTGACAATATAGCTAACGAGCTGACTGGGAATCTCCTGTCACTTCAGCTTAATGAGAAAGTATTGAAACCTACCCATTCTAAAGGTCATCTACTGGACCCTGCTTTTAGCAACTGTAATGAACTTAGTGTAGGAACCCCCGTCCCACTCCCTTGGTTGGATCACTTCCTGATCCCATTAACCTGGGAAATGCCTGGACCCTCTCTTCCCCCTAATACAAACGTGGTGAAGGAACGGAATTGGTCCAGAATTCCTACTGATCAGTGGAAACACATCATGGAAGCTACTAGACCAGTCAACGACTTAAATCTTAATCTGGCCATTGAGAACTTTAACTCATGGATCCAAGACTCACTGGATGTAGTACTTCCCAAGAAACCTACCCACAGAATCAGCAGGCGGAACACCGGTCCCTGGTTCTCACCCAAGTTAAGAGAACTAAAACAGTCTTGCAGAAGGCTTGAAAGGAGGTGGAGACGGGATTACTCACACTGTAGCAAACTAGAATATAGGTCTTACAAATTTGAAATCAAAGCAGCCCAAGCTGCTTTTTATGAAGATAAGGTTAATTTATCCACAAACTCCCCCAAAGGAATATTTCGTATAGCTAAGACTCTCACTAAATTGCCCCTTTAACAACCTACGTCCGACGGCGCATTCACACGCTGCAATAACCTGGCAGAATTCTTTCTACAGAAAGTTCAAAACATCTATCTGTCCTTTCTGGCCTCACAGAACCAGCATATTATGTCACCTATCTCAGAATCACAACATCAAACCCAAATCTTACCAGAGCAATTTCCCCCCTTAGACTCTGCTTTGTTGGGCCAAATCATGACTAAATTTAAATCTGGCTCTCCAACAGATTCTGCCCCTCCTCAGATCCTCACACTAGCCACAGATGATATCTGTCCTGCTATCCTTGACCTCGTGAATTCCTCTATCTCATCTGCTATAGTTCCCCATGCCTGGAAATGAGCGATGGTCAAAGCCCTCCTAAAGAAACCTAATCTCAATCAGGCGGATTTGGCCAACTATCGCCCCCATCTCTCTCCTTCCTTGGGTGAGCAAGATTCTTGAAAAACACAAACACTATTATGGTGGATTTTTTGGAATCTAATGATTTACTCCATCCCTCCCAGACTGGTTTTCGTCCCCAATTTGGGACTGAGACCGCCCTCCTCGCACCAACTGAAGAGGCAAGGAGGATCCTGGACCTAGGGGGCACTGCAGTGATTATTCTCCTCGATCTCAGTGCCGCTTTCGACACTGTCAATCATAACACTTTGATCCTCAGACTTAAGAACCTGGGAGTGTCTGGCATGGCACTAACCTGGCTGTAGTCCTTCCTTAGCTCTCCTTTAAGGTCTTTGAAGGAGACGCTGTCTCCAAACAGCTGCCTCTCAGCTGTGGGGTCCCTCAGGGCTCCTCCCTGAGCCCCACGCTGTTTAATGTATACATGAAACCCCTGGCGGAGATTTTCCATCCATTAGGCATAAACATCATCACATATGCAGATGACACGCAGCTCGTGGTGGCATTAAATCACCTCGAGAGGTCATCTAGCACCCTAGGCTTTTGCCTAGAGGAGGTTGCCAAGTGGATGGAACTCTCCTGCCTTACACTCAATGGGGACAAGATAGAGCTTATGCTCCTGGGTAACTGCCCTTTCTTCAACTCTGTCTTGCTATGGCCTTACTGCGTTGGGCCAGCACCAGCCCCAAAGGATCAGATTAAGAGTCTTGGCATCTTGCTTGATCGTTCCCTCACATTTAATCATCAGGTAGCAAAACTCTCAGACACTTGCTATGGCTTACTTAGGATGCTTCGTAAGATCCTCTCCCTCCTCCCTCTCCAAGCTAGAAGGATCATGGTCCAGGCCCTTATCCTTTCCCGCCTGGACTACGGGAACGTCCTCTATCTTGGAGCCCCACAATACACTATCAACAAGCTCCAGATTATCCAAAACTGCGCCGCCCGCCTGCTCCTCCAGATCCCTCGCAGGCAGTCTGCAAAACCAGCCCTGGTGACCCTTCATTGGCTGCCGATCAGGGAAAGGATTCAGTTTAAGGCCATGTGTCTGGCCCACAAAACCTTCTGGAAGAACGGCCCTGCTCACTCCTTCCCAACCTAGGAGAGACCTCCGTTCAACAGCCACTTTTCTCTCTTTACCTCCCAGGACACGGAGAGCTAGATGTGGCAGACGGTCCTTCTCCTATAAAGCTGCAATTCTCTGGAACGCTCTTCCACTTCACCTTCGAAGTGAGCCCAACCTGATAGCCTTCCGAAAGCTTATAAAAACATGGCTCTTTAGGGACTGTATTTAACTCTACCTGCTCGGTCCTCTGTTGTTCGTACGCAGTGCTGGGAGGCCTCAGGGTAGCCATCACGCTTTATAATTGTCATTTCATTCAATGAAATGATTATTATAATCTGTCTTCTGTCTTAGTAAGCAAAGCTTTCCTCTGTGATGCCAATCCAGAGTCATTGCACCATATGTTTCACCCTTCTTTTAATCTCCTTCTCTCTGAGCCCAAGGAGGAATATGACTCTTTTCCTTGGCAGCTTTTCTCTGAAAATGTTCTCTTCTATTTTTTTGATATGGGCATATACAATATCTATTGTCTTAGTAGTATGACAAAACTCTCCCATACACTCTGCATTTTCACACCACCTACTACATTCATATTCTCTTCAATAGGAAGTTCAGGAAATACCAAATCTAGATTGGAGTAAAAGTACTGTAACTGACCCTTTTCATAGAACAAACTCATTAGTACACTACATGAAATTCCATATGATAAGAGAAGGTGGTGATAACTCAACCCTTCTGACACAGAAGACGGTATCTGCATGCACACAACATTCTCAAGTATCCATAGTGTTTATTAAAGACATTTAATGCAAATCATTCCCAGTTAATCTCTTAATGTTAGTATGTGGGTCTTCTTTAAGAGTTTTTCCCACATTCGTTTCTATATTCACTAAATCATTAGTACTATTACTCTTAGTAGGAAACAAAGTAAGGCACAAGAACTATTAGTATTAACCAAACAATCATTATTAGTAAAACGCATACACACAAACGTTAATACACTTACGCCAAGTTGACCCCTGATTCTGATTACCACTCTCTTGAATCCTAGCCATTTTAATCTAAAGAACTAAAAAAACTAAAAACAAAACAACAAAAAAAACAACTTTAGACTTGATAAAAAATATGTGTATCCTAGCACTTTCAGGCCTTAGGTTTCCACAGCTTCTTTTCTCTCTGAAACGTGTCCAAGACATTCTCCAACTTCTTCAATCCCCTCTTTTTTATTTTTTATTATTAGAGTCTTCTTAGCACAATTCCAGTTTCAATTTCAGTTACTTTTCTGTATTTCCAGGAACATTTTCAATCTTCTGCACCCAATTTTTAACACCGGTTATTTCAGTTGGCTCATAGCAATTTCTGTGATTTGGCTCGATTTCTTCTCCACTGTTATCTTTTTGGTCAATTGTTTCTACAACCAAGTATGTCCATTCAGGTGCTATGTATTTCTTGTTGGGTAATCTTGCTCTTTTTGTTGTTCAAACTATATCTTCTTCTATATATATCAATTTGTCCAGATATTTCAATTATTGTATTTGGAACACTCATTCAAAGTGTATTTCAGTCTTGTCACTTCTCTTGGCCATATATCTCCTTTCCTAGTTTTCTTCGTCTTACTTTCTTCTGTTTTGTTCTTGACTCGTCTCAATATTTCTTATAATTGATTCCCTTTTCTCCTCTTCAAAGTTGTGTTCTGGAATCAATCTATTCACTGTATCAACATTGGTAGTCTCACGAGACCCAGTAGTTGGTGGTGCCCACTTTACTTGATTTTCAGTCTGTTTAGGTTCTTTTTGATCACTTTCTTTTCTTTATCACCTTCAACTGATTCTTTACTTTCAAATGGACTTGGGACTCTTTGTGTATGGCTAGAATGAATCCAATTTGGCAAGCCACCACACTTCACTGCTTTCGTTGTCACCAGTATCACTTGATATGGCCCATGTCATCGATGTTCCAAACAAGACTTTCTCACGTGCTTATTGGCAGGAACTCACTCTCCAGGATTCAAGTTGTGTGCCTGTTCTTGCTGTGTTGTGGTTGCGAATTCTGCAACCTGACGAGACACAGAACGCACCACATCAGCCAATCCTTTTGCAATACCCGACTGGAAATCCAAATCTTGGTATGATCTCTCTAAGAAGTAATTTAGCAACTGTTAGATTATCATTGCGTCTTGTTAGGTAGGCTTCTACCCACGGAGAAAACAAACAGACAATAACCAATACATATTGTAATCCGTTACATCTTGGTAGTTCTATTAAATCAGCCTGTAATCGTGTAAAAGGACCCACTGATTTTCCAATTCGTCCCCAACTGACAAGTGTTTTTCTCCCTGCATTTTGCTGCTGACAAGTCACAAACCTCTGACAAAGACTTTATGCAATAACCCTGAACTTAGGGTTGAACCAGGATTCTTTAAACATCCTGATCATAGCATCTCTACCTATGTGTGTAGGACCATGATAGAACCTCGCCATTTGGGACAACAGACTAACTGGCATTATTGGTCTTCCATCTTGATATATCCACACTTCATCCTCTTCTCTACATGAACAACCTGCTTTGATCCAAATCTTTTTCTTCTGCACTTGCTTCCTCTTGTAACTGTCTAATTTCCTCCCATGTTTCAACGGATGAGAACATCAGATTGCATTCTTTTTCATCGGATTTCTGTATCTTTTTATTTATTGAAACCGAACTAAGCACACAAAAACAAAGAACTTAGTCAGCATACTTGTTTATAATCACTGTCAGATTTGTGTCCTGATAAGGTCAAGAAATCATGTTGAGACCACAATTATCCCAAGTCATGGACAACCCCAAAGCCATTCTAGCTATTAGTGAATATTGTTACTCTCCAATTTTCGCTAAAATAGCACGTTTTTGTCAGAGCTACCAGCTCTGCAAATTGGGCTGATTTTATTCCTTTTAGGCATGAAGCTTTAATGACATTAGCCACTGTACAAACTGCATAGGAAGCTCGCAAGGTACACATTTCATCTTTCAAACAAGATCTAGCCACAAACGTCACACAGTTCAGATAATGGAGTATCTTTTATATCAGGTCTTGGTTTTAGATTTCAAATGATTTTATTAATTTTTAAAGAGCATATAAAGAAATAATAATACAGACTTGGTTATATTGGGTGGGGATAAACGGCAAGAGAGGCGAGCAGTGAGAAACAACCAAGTACAAACAATAATACACAATAAGGCAAAACGACGACAAGCAATTTGTTGCAGAATAATTAAGAAAGGGTGTGATCGGGGTCAAGTCAAGGCGGTTTATTGGAAGCAAAGTAGTTGTCTAACCTATTCTAGATGTGTCTGACCGGTGTTTTCCAAGGAGATTGTTGGAGAGCGATATTGTCAGTGCCCCTTAAGTGTATAATCAAGTTAATCCAACTTTTGTAAGAGGCTTTGTTTGTGTCCTTCCAGTTATTTAAAACAATTTTCATTGCTGCTGTGAGTAGGAGATCCAATAGAGCCTTATCTGACTGGTTTTCTAGGCCTATAGTGGTGAATCCTGCAATCATGGTGGCAAACTCTGTTTTTAGTTGGCAGTCAAATAAGAGAGATAAATTCAAACGCTTTGTCCCACAAAAGGATAGGGTTTTGCAGTGAAGGATGAGGTGTACTAATTCTCCTACTTCTTCACCACAATTCCAGCAAGTTGGTGCTGGCCGTAGATGTTGTTTGTGTAGGCGTGCAGGGGTTCAATAAGCTTTGTGGAGGAGCCAAAATTTTGTTTGAGATAAGACAGGGGAAATTTTCTGGTAATTGAATTCCATATTTGGGTCCAATGTGCCTCTGTTAAGGGGTTAGAGGCACGTTGTTCCCAAAACATGGTTAGGTTTGTGTTCAAGTTTTTGGTTTTAGGGCATAGGAGTTTATAGAAGTGAGAGACTTGATGTCCCAACTTGTTAATTTTTGTAATGAAGTTCGGGAGAGATGGGGATTGTCTATACAGTTTAGATATCGACAAGGTAGTTTTAATTTTAAAAAACGTTATAGAATTCTATGTTATCGAGGTCGTAAATGCTTTAGATTTCCGAGAAATTTAGGGGGAATAGTGAGCCTTCCAGTTGGTGGGGGAAGATTATGCCTTTAATTATCCAGTTTTCAAAGCAGATGGGCTTACCCCTGTATTTAATATTGAGGTTGTTCCACAGAGATTCCATGTTTGAAAGTATTATGCATGTGTGAAGTTTCTTGTCCACTTTTAGTAGGGAGGTTTTTGTGTTTTTAAAAATGGATTTAGATCTAAGTAGTTTTGTGATATTAGTGGTTCTAAGGGTGAGTGGGTTTAGCTTGTCTAAAATGGCTTTTTCAATTTCCAACCACACTGGTGTGTAGTTACTGGGCAGGAGAAGCCAATATGAACCTTGTTTACCTAGAAAAGCAGTTTGGTAAGTTTTAAAGTTGGCCAGGTTAACACCCACCAGGGATTTGTCCAGCCTAAGTTTTTGGAGGGCTATTCCAGCCTTCTTTCCTTGCCAGATTAATTTCGAAATTAGGTTATCTAGTTTGTGATGGAAGTCTTTGGATAATAACAGGGGTAACATGTTGATCAGATAGTTGACCAGTGTGGCGATTACAATTTTTATTGTTTCGATCCTACCCCACAAGGTGATGAATTTGGGGGACAAATTGTCTAATTGTTTCCTAATTTTATCTAGGGTAGTGAGTTCATTATGGTGTAGGGTATCCGTTAAGTTGTTCCAAAATCGACTTCCAGGTATTTAATGTAATCGGGCTGTCAAGCCAGTCCTGAGTCGCCTAAAATCTCTTTTGTGCTGAGTATATTTAAGGGTTTAACTTCATATTTGTCTCTGTTCACCTTTTAGCCGGAGTGTTCAGAGTATTTATCAATAGTGTGCATTAGTGCCTTAATTGAGGATCCGGGTTTTCTGTAAATATCAGAATATCGTCCGCGTAGGCAGCTAGTTTAACTTGCAAGTTATTAAATCTTATCCCGGTGATGTCAGTATTATGTTTAATGTCTTGTAGAAGGTGTTCTAGGGCAAATAGAAATAGGGAAGGTGAGAGTGGCCAGCCTTGCCTAATGCCTTGTTGGAGGGCGAGCGGGTCAGATAGGGATCCGTTGACCACGATTCTCGCCATGACCATTTTGATGAAGGGATCACCGAGGTCAAATCACCTCATACATTGGTCTAAGAAGAGCCATGAGACTCTGTGAAACGCTTTCTCTCGGTCTAGGGTTATAGCTATAGATGGTGTGTCTTTGTGATTCACGTTTTCGAGGTGACATAGCAGGTGGGTATTGTCATTTGAAATGAGATGCTTGATGAAGCCTACTTGGGAGTAACTTATTAATTTAGGCAGGAAGTCGTTAAGTCAGGTGGCTAGTATTTTTGCGGAAATTTTGCAGTCCACGTTGATGAGTGATGTTGGCCTGTAGTTTTTGGGGATGCAAAGGATCTTTCCCTTCCTTGGGGATAACTATAATATTTGCATCTGCCATTGAGTTGGTTCTAACGTCTGAGCTAGCTATGTTGTTGAATACTTTTAGCATGGTTGGCTGAAGGAGATCCGTGAAGGTTTTGTAAAATTTATTCGTAAAGCCATCTGGCCCCGGTGCTTTATTATCTTTTAGGGATTTAATGGCCTTGGAGATATCTAAAGATTGTATTGGTTTACACAAGGCGGCCCTATCAGGTTCGGATAGTTTGGGGAGTTTTATGCCTCTTAGGTATTGTGTACATTTTTGCTGATTGAACTTTTGATCGTTATGGTATAAGGATTCATAATTTGTTTTAAAGCAGTCTAAAATTTCCTTTGGGTTAGTATGTGTTTGAGGTAAGATACGAGCATCTCACCTGCTTTGTTTGGTGTGCAGAGTTTAAGGCTTTTAAATTTGTTTAAACATACCCCCGCTCGCTCACTCAAAATGTTGTTATATTCATACTTCTTCTGTGTTATTTGAATTAGGGTATTGTTTAAGGAATTGGCATGAGAGATTTCCAATTGTTTGATCTCCTGTTCTAACTTGATGAGTACAGCATTGTAACCTTTGTTGATTTTTGTTTTAATTTCTATGAGAGTCTCTCTCAGGGTCGCATTCATTGCATCCCAAAGAGTGTTCACGTTTGTCTCCGTAAGATCGTTATTTTTGAGATACCCCCTAATTGAGTCTTCGATCTTGTTTTTGTCTTCGGGGTCAGTTAAAACATCATTGCTGAAGCGCCATCTTTTAGGTGAGTGATTGGGGTGACTACCAGCTAAAATGGTGTTGATACTCGAGTGGTCCGACACCAGTTTAGGCGAGATATTGGTTTGGTCCAGTAGATGTGTCAATGAGCCCGAGATCAGTATATAATCAATTCTTGTGTACGAATTATGTGGGGTATCGTAAAAAGTGTAGTCCGTGGTATCTGGGTGTTGGAGGCGCCAGAAGTCCTTGAGGTTAAATTTAGAGCAGATATCCTGTACTACGCCTAGTGATATTGTGGGATGAAATTTGCATGTGGATTGACGATCTATTATAGGGACTAATGGAACATTAAAATCACTGCCAACTATGATTAGGTCGTCTTGAGGAAGGTCTCCTATCTGTTTAGAGACATTTACCCAGAAGTTGGGGTCATCTGTGTTAGGCCTATATATGTTTAGGACATGTATGGTGTCATCGCCTCTGCGCAAGTGCGTAACCAGGAGTCAGCCTGTCTCATCATGCGAGTAAGATTCAAGAGTAATATTGGATTTTGTTGCTATTAGTGTAATAACGCCTTTCTTTTGCGTTACGCGGGTGAGCAGACCACATGTGATATCCAATTGTGCTTCATGAATTCAGAGTCTTTATTTGACAGTTTTGTCTCTTGTAGCAATATCATATCACCTTTTGTTTTAACTGAATAATCTATAATTTTCCGAAGTTTAATCAGATGGTTAAGCCCCTTAACGTTTAAAGAAACAATGTTGAGGTTATCTGACATGCTATGTGACACTGAATACGTTTGTGTTGGCGGATTGATTAGGAGGAATTTGAGGCAAATGTTTCTTTGGAATAGTGACTCCAGCGAGATGATAAACCATAGAGCTGAGTAGTATGGAGTGTTGATAGGGAGGTGGAACTGCATGTGTTGTGATAAGTTCGTGTTTAGGTAACTACCGGACTAGTAATATGCACATTAAGTAAGACTTGAAAGGGAAGATGAGCGAAGGGCAGGCCATAAATGCCAAAAATAATTATAATGAAACAAAAGATGCAAATACAATTAGCAAAAACAAGAACCTCATAACCCCCAAACCCCTGTCTCCTCCCTCCCCTCGCACCATCCCTGAGTACAACGAAAGTCATGGGTGCGACAGCAGGAGCATCAATCCATCAACTTTGAGAGAGAAAAAATTGGTTAAACATTTAAAAACCTTCTAAAGTGTAGATCTATGAACCTGTACAAAAAACAAATCAGAACTTGAGTTTAGAACCATGACTACTAAAACATTACGGTTATGTAATTTGAGTTCGGTACCTTGACTTTTCATTTCTAGAACATTTCGGTAACGTACTTACTTAGGGCAACCAGCCTATTGTGAATAGCTAGTTCAATATTGAAAAACTGATCGAGATTAATGCTTCCAAACAGTACATTTGAGATACTCATAGTAAGATAACAGTAAGGTTATGTACGATTATGTAAACATACTAAGTAGTAATTCGTTAACATGAGTGAGCACGAGTCATAAGATAGACCTAATATATTCAAAGATATGGAGGGCCATTTCCCATAATTAGGCACAACATAGTTGTCTTAAAGAAGACATGGAAAAGCACAAAGAGAAAGTATATTATGATTTCCTTCTGTTGGAGAAGGAGTTAGCTTAATCCATGTCCTGTGCGTTCTCACCATCTAGAAAGTTTGATAAGTCGCTGGGGTCAGTGAAGAAGTGGAGTCGACCATTCTCTGTGATTTTGAATTTTGCGGGACCTGCAAATGAGAATTGGATATTCTTTTCACGTAGCTTGTCTCTTAGCATTAGGAACCCCTTTCTTGAATCAAAGGTTGGCTTGGAGTAGTCCTGTGTAAAAGTTATTTTTTGGCCATTCCAAGTGATCTGTCGGTTCTTGCGGGCAAAGGTGAGAATGGCTTCCGTGTGTTGATATCCCAGCGGTTTGAAGCTCATTGGGCGAGTTGTCTTCCTTATCGCTGAATTGAATGTAGGTATCCTGTGTGCCCGATCCAGCTCTAGGTTTTTGTGAAATTTTATACCTGTGATTTGGGGAATCCAGTCCTCTAAGAAGGTGATACAAGATTCAGCAGAGTCCTCTGATCCTTCAGGAATTCCAAAAATTCTAATATTCCATCTCCTATTCCTATCTTCAAGCTCGGCTGTTTGTCTTTTGAGACTGTTGGTGATGGTAAGGAGGGACTTAATGTCTTTCTTGGAGCGAGGCGAGGGGTCTTCTACATCGCTGATTCTCTGTTCCGTGGAGTCGATTTTAGAGCTGATTGTGTTCATGTCAGCTCAGATGGCGGTCAGTTCAAGCTGCATAGCGTCCGTGTTTTGTTTGGTAGACTTCGCTAGGTCTTGAACATCGGTGAGTTTTTTGAGGAACCTTTCCATCGTGCTGTTCATATCTGCCTTTTGTTTGATGGGAGAGCCAGATGGAGTCGGTTCAGCTTTGGAGCGTTTGTAGTGTGCTTTGGAGTCTTTGTCCACCACGATAGCTCTGGATGTAGATCTGGCAAATGGAGCGTTAGTAGGGCTGCAGAGAGTTAATAGACTAATTCTTGTGTTAGTGATTCTTACGTTAGTGATTCTTGCATTAGGGATTCCTTTCGGTTTACACTTTTCTGTTGAAATTTTGTTGGACTTTTGACTCACTCTGACTCGATACTTTTGGTACACCTAGTCAGAGCAGGGACTTTCCCCTCATAGAGCGCTGCCAGTGTTGTTAGCGCTGTTCGTGCTGATAGACTGCAGATATGTTCTGTAGGTTGCACTCAACTTTGTTGATGTTGCTTAGTGTTGCAAAATTGAGGGTCTATGGGATGTAGGATACTGCTTGATGTTGGCGGTCCCAGGAGAATGTTGCAAGTTGTCACTAGTTTCTGCAGCTACCACAGAGTATTGCCGTTCTTCCAGCTTTTTGGTGTTGCTGACCCTCCAGTTGTATTTTGCAGACCCTGCACCAGTGCGTAAGGTGATCTTCTAGATATCTTCCGGTTATCTGCCAGTTATCTAACAGAGAAGGGTCAGGTTCTGTGGCATGCAGGCATGGCTGGGTTTAAGTTGGAACCACAATTGCAGTGAGTTTGTGACTGCACGCAGTGCTTCGGGGGTCTGCGATGTTTTAATGAGCTATTTTGCGGTGGAGGTCAGGCACTGTGTTTCTCATCGACAGTGATGTAACTGTAAGCAGTATTATCCATTTTAGGGTCAGGACTAGAGGCAGGCAGACAGACATACAGGTAGAGACCGGTACAGCTACAGGCTGCTGGTAAACATGATATCGGTGAAGCGCTGGTTAAGATGAATGAGGTCACCTTTCTACAGAGCAACGTTTGGAGTCAGTATCGCTGTTTTAGGTTATTAACAGCATTGGCAGCTTGGCCTGTGACACGAGATGGACACCATTTTATATGCAGGGCCCCCAAGTTTTACTACAGACGCAGGCTGTAGTGAGCGAGTGAGCAGTGCTAATCGGAGCCACCGGGTGGAGATACACTGGCAGAATTATTGCTCCGCGCTGCACATGAGTTAAGAATTACGGCGAGATCAGTGCAGATAATATGTGGGCAAAGACGTTACGGTCGCCGTTATAAGGTCAGGCAGCAGGTCGCCTTAAGGGAGATTGCGGCGCAAATCAAAAGAAAGGCAAGGGATCATGAGATGATAGTCGCTGCTGGTTTTAATCACAATTAGTAGCCATATGGTGAGGAGAAACGGGCATGATTTAGTCCGGAGGCATTGCGATCGGGTGTATCCGCCATTTTGGGACCAATGCGGGAATCCACAACAGAGGTTTTCGGGTGAAATTATTCCATAAATGGTGTGCCTCAATGGGTTTTTGGCAGCTTCACCGGAGCCTCATGCTAGGCGGTCCTAGAAAAGAGGTTTAGAGTACCTCTCCACTGCGGGTGGGTAGAGAAGGTCGTGATTATTGCTCTGCGTCAAGCAGTGACACGAAATCAGGCAGACATCGGCTCTGCCGTCTAAGCCACACAGGTCTTGGTTTTGTACACAATTCAGTCACATCCAGACAATCATGATCTGCTTCATCCATCACCATTTCACAATCTAGATTTGGCAACAAAGTAGCTGGATTTAGATTCATACATCTTGTCGCTGTTACATTTTCAGCTCCCAGTATCACTCGTTCGTATTTTGTCAACTGACTACTCGTAAGATGCTGTATTCTAGTTTGTGTCAACAAAATCTCAACTGAATGCGGTACATATACCCTTAATGGATGACCCATCACAGTTGCTTCACTCTATTCCAAACTCACACAAGGAGCAACAACTGCTTTCAAACAACCTGGTAAAGGTGCAGCTACACAATCAAGTGTTGCTGAAAAATTTGCTACAGGATGACGTGCATTTGCGCTAGACCTGAAAATGCACAACCGTCTCTTTCGTAACAAAATAATGCTAAATTATTGCTGAAAACTGGCATTTTTTTAAATATTTTTTTTTTAGCAGAGTTTTATATAGCGCAAACTTGATCCAAAAGTATCGGGTATCAGAGCGCTTTACATAGCACCAGTTGCATTACACGAGGATACATAAAAAAAAAATGTTAGGCAGGGTGAGATTAAATGATTTGCCTAGAATCACAGGATGTTCAGCGTCATTGTCAAGACTCGAACCCAGTTCCCCAGATTCGAGGTCGACCGCCATAGCCGTTAGGCAAACACCTCTCCCAAGGAGAGGCATCTCAGCAAATGCTTTCATGCATTACTCATCCTATTGAAGCCGATTTGTCACATCCTTATGGATCAATTTCTGTAATGGCTTGGCTATCAATGAAAATCCATTGATCCACTGTCTGCAGTATCCAACCATACCCAAAAACATTCACATTTCTTTCTGTGTCTTGGGAGGTTTCATTTGCAAGATCGCATGTATTCGATCTTGTGACACTTTTCTTACTCCTTTTTCAAACTTCTATTTGGCAAAATTGCTATTTCGCTGGTGACACTTTATGCCCACCGACTGCCAAATGGTTCAGTAGAGCAATAGTATCAGTCACACAAGCTTCTCTCGTCTTTGATGCAACAAGAAAATCATCGATATACTGAACTAGCAGTGAGTTATTGGGCATTACCAAAGACTCTAAACACCTCTTTAAAATCTGATTGAAGATTGAGGGGCTTTCAGTATATCCTTGAGGAACTTAGCACCACACCAAGACACGGTCTACGAACCGCAATGGAAATAAATATTGGCTATCCGGATGCAAGGGTATTGAGAAAAATGCTTGACACAAATCGATCACTGTGAACCACTCTGCTTCACATGGAATTTGATAAAGAATTACAGCTGGATTTGGCACTATTGGATAACAAGGTACTACTATCTGATAAATTTTCCTCAAATCTGGACATTCCTATATTTCCCACTCGATTTCTAAATTCCCATAATAGGCGAATTACAAGGACTGCTTAGTATCTCTTTTAGAATACCTTGTTCAATCATCATTTTAATCACAGGCGTTACTCCTGTAATTGTTTCAGGACTCATTTTGTAAGGTGGGGTATTGGGACATTTTGCTCTTGGTGTGACTGTAATTTGAATAGGATCAACTCCTCACATTAATCCAATGTCGTTCCCTGAAAAACCCCACACGTCAGTCAACAGTTTCTCTCAATTCAACAGGCAAATCCTTTGCTGCAAATCATTCACCTCTCATCTTAAAAACGTCCTCATCCTTTGTATGAAATGCTATTCCATCTGGTGGACAGTAGATGGTGCAATTCATTTTGCACAACGAGTCTCTACCCAAAAGGTTAACTGGACTTGTATCACACACCACAAAATGATGTAAATCTCTGAAATCTCCAATTTGCACTTTCATTGGTTTTGTTACTGGAGTTTTGATCAATTGATTCGAAATACCTACAACTTGGATATTATCTCCAGAGAGCGGTAGGTTGGGAATCTCCACAATTTTTACAGTGGAATGGGCACTGTCATTGAGATGTATCTGAATCACACCCTTGGGGACTATAACCAATATTGTGAAGCTACTTGTACATTTTGTTTTGCTGTTTCATCCATGTGAAAACCCATATCTGCACTGTATCGCTCTACTTGGCCATTCATATTCTGATTTGACATAGGAGCTTGAAGTATTTGAGGTTGAGATATTTGTAAACCTTGTCCTCTCCCGTATGGTATTAAATTCTGATTTTGCATCTGAAGTAGCTGATTCTGATTTATATCAGTAGCACCTGGACCACCACTTGAATTCGTTAACAAACTCCTTCACTCACATTCCCAATGTCCACATTTATCGCAAGCATGACACAGATATTTATTCTTCATATCCTCTTTATTATTTCTACCTCTTGCACCACCACCCTTAACAGTAGTAGCATTTAGAGTATCTTGAACACCTTGATCTGTGCACTGAAAACCTAATTGAGAAAACTCTACAAATCCACCATTCTGTGCTGCTTTCATCTGAGCCCACGTTAGTTTCTCTTTCAACTTTTTATGCCTTGTTTCAATATCATCACTACAATATTTTGCATAATGCAATATCTCATCAACAGACTTGTTTTGCTAACAGATTAAATGCTGTTGAATCATCATACTAATCTCTGGTCTCAATTCAAACACAAACCTATATACAAAATGACCCATGTCCTTGTCCATGATATTCTCAATGACACTATACTGTTTAAACACTTGAAGATGCCTTTCATATTAAGCATTAACTGTCTCTTTTGCGTCTTGTGTGGTTCTGTCTATTTTAACCCAATCGTTCTCTTTTGGCACAATCTTCCCCTTCAAATAGGTTATGACCTGATTCTATTTTTTCATCACTTCATCAGATGGTGCTCCAGTTTTAATATCTCTTTGATATTTTTCTTTTGGCCAATCTACTGCAATTTTTCACTCAATCCACAAATCAATATCAAACAAACCATCGAAGTCTTTCCACAGAACCTCCAAAACTTTCACAAACCTCTCTACTTGTTTGTACCACTCTACTGGTTTTTCTCTCAATCTGGGAAATTCATTTGTAAAAGACAATATATACTGTCTTGACCATGGAACATATCCACCTCCTGGTACCTCTCTCATGGGATATATCATTTCATTCACTTCTGTACCTGTTTCTATCACTGGAAACATTGATAAAGCCCCTGTATTTACAGCTGTTTCTTCCTTCTTTTTAGCCCATCTTTCTTTCCAACATCCCAACTCACCCCATTGTCTCAAAGTGTTGATTAACTCCTTAATCTGCAATCGTTTCCCTGAAGCATTCAAACTCTCCAGATCTTTGTCACTGAAATCCAATCTGTATGTTTTCTGTAAGGCCTTTGACTTTTCTATATCTACTCCATATGTCTGTGCAACTTCCGCAAACTTCTCCTGAAGATTCCTTGCTCTCATTGTGATATTTTTACACAAGAATAACAACTCTCCTTCCTGACATCTACTCAATCTCTCTGGATTAACCGTACCCAATATAATTTCTTCCAAATAAGCTTTTAATCTACTTACATCCATACACACTTTATTAGACAACATCCCTCTAATCCACTCATCCAATTCCTCCAGTCACGGCCCTAAAGACCCTCCTTATGTGAGCGTCACTGTCACTCCCTTTGTATACTGTTACACTCTCCTTGGATCAATCTGTTTTGGAGTTTCTGCTGACCTTTCAGAAATATCAATCAATGATTCTGTTTTACTCGCTCCATTACTAGTCCTGTCATTTAAAACTGTAGGAACTGTTAGAGCATGCACTTGTGACACATTTTGTTTATTATTATATAATGGAGCTATAGGACCAATAGTCACGGGAACTGACAAAGCATCTGAATTCAAACTCAACTGATTAATTATTTTAGTTAGATCTCTTTTCGCCTGATTTACTATACTTGGATTCTTCATTTAGAAATCTTCTATCTGAATCAATGGAGCACTCGGCGAAAGTCTCTCTTGTTCTTCCTGAAACGGTGGAGGCCTATTCATTAATAACTCATCCAACAACTCATCATCTACTTCATTTGGATCAGATTCTGTTTCTGGAATAGTCTTCTTCTTTTCCTTCCATTTTCCTCCTTTATGATTTTCCACTAGTACAACTGGATACATTCCTTCACCCATTGCCACTACATCTCTCCTCCATTTTTTCATCTGTGCATCCCACTTTGCCTCTTAGTATCTACTCACAGTGTTTCTATATCTATTCTCAGTCAATCCTTATCTCTTTTGTATGCCTCATGTTCCCACTCATCAGGTGCTTGGTACTGCATAGGTCTCGGACTTGGTTTCAAATCATTCATTTGATATCTCAAATTTTCTAAAATCCTAGTGCTAAAAGTACCATGCTCTGGAAATGCGAAAAAAACAACATCTCTCTCTGTATACTTCACCCAATTTTCTAACCATGTACACATATGATAACCCCTTTCTAATGACATAAAAGAAGCAGGCGTAGCCTCAGGTGCTACAGGAATTCCCTCTCTAATGAGTATAGGCTCATCTTTTCTAAACACGGGTTTCAACAATTATTATAACTTAATTCTTTCTTTCGATGAATCGCTTAACTCTATGCAAGAAAACTCCTTCCGTACTTCTAACAAATGTAATTGATTCTAGCTGTCTAATACCAGTGCGATTCACACCAACCAACCAATAACAGCGTATTTCTCTTTATGACAATTCACATTAGCTATCCAATTGCAGCGCAGCTTTCTGTGATGACTCACACAAACTAACCAATAGCAGCCCCACTTTCTCTGACGTCAGTATAACTCCTGCAACTGACCCTCCCTTTACAAAAATTATCGGCAACTATTTACAAATCTTTAAACTAACAAGGTTAGAACACAGAGATATTTCCAGCTTCTCTGTTCCACTAAAAGAAGATAGATACAAACTCTCCAAGAATTCTCTCGCTACTAGTAAAATCTCCGACCAGCGTGATTCTACTCTCATTCAAGTAAAGACTTTCGTGACTTTTCCAGTTGTGCTTTCTAAAGTTACCCAAATACACCTCCACTATTCTAACTCCAAAATTCCCTATACAATACAGACAATATGACTATTGCTCAATACTTGCCTTAACAGCAGACAACGCAATACTACTTACTGACTACTTACTGTATGCCACACTAAGACAAGCCCTTGGGCTTATACCCGGATCTTAGGCCTCTTTGGACCTGCTAACAAATTCCTTTAAGGTCAAACCGGTACGACCACTACATGTAACAAAAGTACGAAAGATTAATAACAAACAATAATCCTAATCTCAATCAATTGCCAATAAAATCAATTTACACAAATCCTGCTACCAAAAACAGATAGCGCGTGGCACAGCAGAAAAGGGGATTTGGCTAACTAAGGCAGTGTGTGTAATATTTACACCACGTGCTGAATCAGTCAGTCAGAAAACACTTTATTCGATTAATTAAAATCATAAAAAGTACAAATTTCATACAATGAATAATACAATCAAAAAACATGATATATAGCAACAATGTTTACAACATGACCACAGAGTTAAAAATACCATACCTAAAAACAATCAATAAAAGGTCAGTCGGGATTACACAAGCTGGTAAGAATGTTTGGTTTGCAACGCACGGATGCCACCAAGAAATTTGCCACACCAAATACAGTGCGAGTACTGCTCAGCTGCTGAAGAAATAGCAAAACAGGTCTAACTTGTAAAAAGCCGGCTTCCTTAAAAATTGGGAGAAAATATTTTTTCCGGCTAGCAGAGTAAAACTCGCATAACATGATAAAGTGCAATGTGTCTTGGTGTGAGAAATTATTGCAATGAAATGGCCTGCTGCATTCAGGTTTGCCCCAGGACGAATAAAAACTGAGTGAGTAATGAATCAGGTTAAATCTAAATCTCAACAATAGAAATCTATGGTATGGATTAGAGACAATACTTAAGTAGGGTTCCAGTGAGGGAGATAAGAGAAGCATATAATGCGCTCTAACACATGGTTTTGTAAGCTCCCTCTCTTCACAATCCAATTTTGCCCTATCTATAAAAGACTGCTTATCCATGCTACATCTGCCTTAACAATATGTAATGGGGATGAAAAAAGCTCAGGACGCCCAAGACGGGAGAACGCCGCTCTAATGTACTCCAGCCAGGGTATTCTTTTAACATTGTCCAAAGCAAGAATATCGTTAAGAATCCTATAATTGAGAGTGATTTCCTGATTTAACCAGGTTTTCACCCAACACAGTAATGGAGCCATCTTCAGTTTGTCCGTGACATAGCCCAAGACAACCTCCGAGTGAATAGAAAATGTGGGAGTAGATTGGGGAACTGAGAGCAAGTGTCTCAGAAATCTGTTTTCAACCACTTGAATCAGGTCCTGAGCTGCATAACCCCAAAGTGCGGCGCCATATGTGGCAATGGCAAAACATTTCGAGTTATAGACTTTCAGCAAGGCCTCCATCGGCCTTGCCCCCAGTCTTTTGGCAAAGCTCAACAGCGCCGAGGTGGACCTGGCTACCGAGTTGCTTTTAAGCTTAATTTGAGGGCCACAAGTGCCTCTCTCGTCAAAGAGAACCCCCAGATAACAAAAAACCTTAACTCTCAAAATCTCTTCCCCACTACAGAAAAAAAGACCTAGATTTAAGCCTTTTGCCCTGTTTCCCCACTACCATAAAATGAGATTTCTTCATATTCACCTTAAGATCTAAGGCAGCCATGAAGACGCCAAAGGCATCCAGCAGTCTCTGAAGCCCCACACCAGTACGAGCCAGCAGGACGGCGTCGTCCGCGTATAGGAGAACCGGTATAACTAAATCCCCTACACGCGGCGCATCCGCCCTCAGAATCCCCAGGGACTTTCCAGGCCATTGATATAGATGGTAAAGAGGAGTGGGGCCAGGATACACCCTTGCCTCACCCCCCTCTCTGACCTAAAGTGCTTAGTGCATTTTCCGTCCTGAGTGACCCTTTCTGAGGCAGAAAGATCCTGATGCAGTGCTGCTAAAAAACTCACTAGGGGGGGTCAATACCTATTTCCAGCAGAATAAACCATAACTTCGACCGATTAACTAAATCAAAAGCAGACGACAGGTCCATAAAAGCCATAAAAAGGGACCCGTCCTTCATTCACCGTATATTTACTAATTAAAAGCTGGAGATTTAAACATTGATCCAAAGTCCCCCTATTCGCTCTACACCCATATTGCAGATTGGACAAGGCGCCCCGACTGTCCAACGCGTCCCTCAGTTTAAGGAGTAAGACCCTGCCCAAGATCTTCACTGCCGAGTCTAACAGGGGGATGGGTCTATAGCAGAAGGGGTCTCCACGCTGACCCTTTTTAAAAATTGGTATGATGATCGCAGTAGCCCACGATGCAGGGAACCTATAGCCAGAGACAGCATTAAAAACATTTGTTAAAATCCTTGCCCATAGTTTAGGAGAAGAGCCATATAAGTCCGCCGGCACGCCGTCGGGGCCCGGCACCTTGTTTCTAGAGGATTCCTTTAGGGCTCTCTCCACCTACGGGATATCAAAGGGTAAGCAAGGCAGAGAATGGGGTTCTAGGGAAATACTGCTGCTTAAGGGACTTGAACCGCCCGCACCATACATGTTGCTAAAATGATCAAACCATTGCTCGTCCTGGATTACACAATCCAGGTCTGTGCCCTCAATGCCCGAGAAGAATGGATGATTAATTGTAGCTCAGAACTTTCCGCTGTCCCGTAGGACATCGATAGAAAGGAGATTATCCCAAGCCTCCAATTTAATCGCCTTTTTCCGTTTGGCAATAGCCTCTTTAGAAGCCCCTCTCGCTACGGCAATTGCCGCCTTATCCCTGGGGCTGTTTTTTTAGCGCCTGGAGCAAGACCCTATGGGCCCTAGAGCAACTTCCATCAAACCATCTTGAGGGATTACTACGTCTACGGGTATTGGTGGAAGTCGAGTTCCTAGAGATCTGTAAACAGATTGCCTCAAAAGCACTGACCACCTCCACAGCGGGCGAATTATCATTAAGGCAAGTGGCCCACGGCCCCTTAATTTTTGCACAGAGAGCCTCCAGAAAGGTTGCGGGGACCACCATGGCCCATTTGATCCTACGACCCTGATCTTTCGTGATCAGGGAAAGGCCACTTTGACAAACATGGCGCGCGTCGCCCGAGTTCTCGGCCATATCCAACTCCAAGTACACCGGATTGTGGTCGCTGAAAGCAGACGGGACGGCTTTGTAAGCTCTTGCCCTCGCTAAAATGCCAGAGGACATAAAAATATAGTCTATCACTGTCCCCAAAATAGTGCCTTTGTATGTAGTAACCTTACCCCCTACCTCTATAAGATTAGACTCAAAAATATTGGTGGTGGCAAGGAATTCATCTATGGCCTCCCCAGGCTTGGTGTGCTCAAAGTGAGAGACCGCAGCACCTATTGGCCCCTCATGGGCTTCGTGGGCCCTCGCATGACATTCAACATCACAAAGATGAACATTAAAATCGCCCATAAGGACGATCTCGGAACCAGTGTTTTTTTTATGACTGTACTCTAAAATAAAACGTTGCAAAACGGCCACATGTTGATTAAAATCAGCACGATCCCTAGAGTTATAAAAATTAATCATTAGGATTTTCAAAGAATTGGAGACAGACCATTCAACACAGAGAAAGTTATGCGAGCCAGAGACCAGACGAGTGAACGTGCCCTTCAAATGTAGTGCAAAAAGAAATATTAAACCCCCTTTCGCTCGTCCCGCCCCACCCATAACTGCCGGTACAGCAAAACTAGAATAGCCATCCAGACAGAAGTTACTTGAGGGGTCCCATGATTCCTGCATGGCAATGATATCATAATTACCTAAAAAAATCAAGCCAAATTGCATTCGCTCTCTTGGATCTAATCCCAGCAACATTCCAGCTAATTAATTTACAGCTAACCCCTACAGCAGGGTTTACGGAACAGGGTACAGGTGGCTGGTCCGAAACTGTCAGTCAATCATTTGCCTCCAAATTAGACTGTGGGGTATAGCGATTATTCAAAATCAGATTGGAGGGATGGGGCGAAGGAACATTAGTGGGTAGCTGCCAGAGTCCAAGCCTCGACGTCTCCCCTGAGCTATGAGACCCCACTGTGGTTGGTTGTCGGCAAGAAGGTTGTGACCTAGGGGGTGGGGGGAGAATGTTTTTGGCAACACGAGCTTCATCCGAATAACTGTGTGTGCCGCGTAACAATTTAGCTGGGGGTGGGTAGAAAAACCCTAGGGGAACTGGTCTAATTCCCTTATGCACTACCTCTGACCCATCCCAAAACAGTCTGTCTGCTATATCGGGGCTATAGTGCTGAATCAGTCTAAAAATAAGACTGAAATTTGGCCCATATCAACATCAGGTCCTCCGACAGATCAGAGAGTTAACAGGGATTTGGCAAAAGATCTAGATGAATATTCCCCTCATGAGGACCTAGAACAAAGGGAATACTAAACTAATCCCTCTATATACAACTATATATAAACCTCATTATTTACAAGTAATCCATAACAACAGACTCAATTTCTTGCTTTTATCTATTGTTTCAGAGCATAAGAAATGGTCAAACACAGGTTCAGTATCGAATTAGAACCATCACACAAGAGAACAAAAATCAGTAATTCACAATAACATCTCATTTAAGGCGCATGAGTTGAGTGGATAGAGCAAGAGATAATAGTGCATTATAACATGATAAATGCAAAGTCAATATTTCATATGAACCTAAGGTAACTATAGCACAGCGTGCCAATAGTCGGAACGCGACCCCTCCGGCCAGAAGGGAAAGCTGGGGCAATCCTCACAAAGATATGAAAAGTAAAGTTAAGGAATCAGCTTGCATACAGCATCAGCTAAAGAACCTCAAAGAAATAGCTCACACGAACGCCTAGTACAGAAATCTCGTTTTGACCCAACCAAAACATGGAATCTAACACTAATAGTTATACTCTAAAATTATAAGTCCAACCCTACTCTTGTTTCAAAAGCAGGGAAAGTCTTTATCCTCATTGGTTAGAAGCATGGGTTGTCAAGTCACACCACTCTCATCGCTCTTTTCTCTCAAAAGTTCTTTGTTCATACTCATGGTGTCATCATTGTCCTTCAGCAAAGGAAATCAAAATCTTCTCTTTTCTCAACACACGCGCATAGGAGCAAAAAAGAACACAATAGTCATCTATGAAGAATAAAACACATTTTTCTGCATTTCTACAAGCAAAATTAAGCCTAATGACAGCTTTTTAGAGGCCTTCTTTGCAAGCGTGCAGTTTTCTCTAGTAGAAATAAACAGATTCAGTTATTTGCTCAAAATAAAAGCTCCATTTCAATATTTCGTTAATCTAATATAAATGCAATCATTTTATGTAATTTAATATTTGCTTAGTTAAACACGTTTTCTTTCACATTTGCTCATGATAATAACGTAATTTTCTCCTTCTTTTGCTGTCTTTTTATGCAGGAATCATTTGTGGCCTACTTAAACCAATTGTCATTTTCCCGCACTTTTCTCATTTTCTTTCACAAATCTGAGTTAATAATACTCTTTCTGGTTAATCATTAATGAAACGCTATTAATAATTTTCACACAATGTGAGGTTTAATCCGAGCAGGTTTATTTACGAAAAACCCTGCTCCATCACTGACACCCAATATCTTTTGCCACACAGGCTGTTTTCCGTTTCTCAGTCCTGATGAAGAGCTGCGGTGATGTTATATAAACACATAACCTGGATGGGTTGAAACGTCGATGATAATTAGTGGTCCTCCTTACCTCTAATCTAGACATTTTAGTCTTGATATTTGTGTATTTCATATTTCGTTATTGTATATGTTAAGTAACGGTAACAGGGAAGCAGAAGTTAATTGAGAAACAGTTCGTCCATGCAATGCGTCTCAATATATTCCATTCTTTTCTAAAAGGGTTTCAAATAAGACTTGATCAATTGAACATCAGAGCTGACTCCTAATTATTTCAACACAAGTTCTACCCCAATTTCTGCAGTCATGGCATCACAAATAAGACCCTGTTCCAGCTTGCAGTTTACTGCTACATATTTGGAATAGTCATATTGAGTGTGACAGGGCACAGCCATTTGACACATTAATACAATGCTGCTTTCAGCATTGTATTATTTAATATCAGAAATCCCATATAAGATAGTGTTTATAGCTTTGCTTGTAAGATATTAATAGTACTCGGGACATGGACCACAGTAGATCCTCTTTGAAAATAAAACTAAAATGCTTATAGTTTTAAGCAGTCACCATATGCTCAAGGTGCCAAACAAATCTAGAACTTGTTTTTCTATAGAGAACAAATTTTGCTTGTCACTGTTAATAATCATATTGCTGTTCTTATAATATGTCAAAAATGGCTGTGATGGAAACAGTGCATGTTTTTCAATACTTAAAGCAAGTCTGCCAAAAATAAAGGAAACAGCAAGGCGAAACACACACTCTTGTTTAAGGCCATTGTGAATATCTATACTACTGGACTAAGTGCCTTTCTTATTCAGCTGGATGTGGATTCCATTCTTTGATAAGTTCAGCAATATTACAGTTTTCTTCACAGGGTAATGTTGTCCACTTGTGGGCCTCTGGAGGTTGTTCCTGCTGCTGAGAGCAACTAGAGAAGCATGACACATCCAAACTGGTTTCCGATGCAACACCGCCATGCTGGAATAATTCCCACGCATCATCATCGTGTCGCTGAAGAAACAGACGCAGTGCTGCCTGCAGCTGGGAAAATCGCCGCACACCAAGTCTTGTGCACTTATCTCCGCAGTCCAAGATCACTGTACCGATTCAGACGCAGGCCCTGCAGGGCGACTGCAAGAACCGATGCATTATGGGACCGTGGCTGGAGAGATCAATGCAGCACCGCTGCCGAAGCATCGAGAACAGACGCATCCCCGAATCACCATGCATCGCACCGGGGCGCCAAGACTACAACAACGCAGGGGCCGCAGTAAGAAACCAACGCATCACCTCCCCGCACAGTAAGAAACCCACACATCACCTCCTCTTCAGTAAGGAACCGATGCATCACCTTCCCCATGAGGCATTAAGGAACCGATGCATCATCTCCCCTGGAGCAAGAAATCGACGCATAACATTACGTGTGCATAAGGAACCAACACATCACCTTCCCTGCAGCTGATTTTGATGCATCCAAGGGACTTTGTGTTGAAAGTGTTGCATCTATAGTTTGCAATGGACAGAACTGTTTTTACCTTTTAAAAGTCATATCTTGATAACTGAATGTTGGATTTTTGTCGTTTTGGTCTTGTTTGGTTTAGATAAATATTACTTTTTTTCTAAACTGGTGTGGCGTTCATTTGTGTTTTCACTGTATTATTTTATGTGTGCACAAATTCTTTACATACTGCCTCCGAGATAAGCCTGTCTGCTCATACCAAGCTACCAAGGGGGTGAGTAGGGGTTGTCAAAGGGTGTAACTCCCTTATTCTGAATACAAAGGTGCAAACCATTGCCAACTAGAGACCCCAATTTCTAACAAACATCAAGAAAAATAACAGATGACGTGGTCAGAAAAAAGAGGAACCTTTCATTACATGAAACAGGAAACATTATGAACATAATATAATTTGACAATTATTAGAGAAATGGATCAGTAACAAAGGAAATGCACAGACAAGATCTACATCTTTTGGGTTCATGAATAGGCATAGTTTCGCTAATTAGTTTAATATAACTTGAACAGTTAAGCAGAGGTGATGCTAGGTTGTAGAAGACTGATCTATATTTCAGCTTCAAACACTAGAAGTACAATTTAGGCTACAACTGCCAATCTGTGTGTTAAGAATGAAGATATGCTTGATTTAATGATGTCTTTCACATAAATCCCCTCATTTAAATAGCTAAATGGGATGTCATTGACTATAGAAAATGAAGTAGCCTTGATTACTTAAGACTGAACAGATGACCACTTGCTAGGGCATGATCTTGGTAATACAGACAACTACCTCCTTATGTACCTCCTGCAGGCCACAATGAATCCCCAAAAGAAGAAAATGGCTAACTGATTATTTACCACTAAGAGATTGTAAAAAGAGCCCTAAACTAAAAGGAGACAATGCTCCAGTTCTTTGATACTTCTGTTATCAACCGTGTTTCACATTAGCTGCTAACTGTAAACTCATTACTGAATGGGGTTGTTTGATTCGGTTTTACAAAGAGACTGCCTCTCCTTAACATGTACAAAGGTGATTTATTGAGGAATGTTAAGGATAGGTTGGTAGAGAGGACTGCAGATTGAAAAGGAGCAAATTGACAATTCATGTGGGTGACAAACATTTTGATCTTAAAAATAAATTGTGGAACTAGAAAATATGTGCCATGGTTTTCAGATATAGCTATAATACCATGAAAAACTAAAACCATATTTTAATATTTGTGTTTAACATATTAGAAAACAACAACATACACATACCTAAATACATGTCTTTACTTTCCTAGAAAGCACACTTTTCTTTTTGCTCAAAAAGACAGACAACCGTTTCTGGAAAAAGAGTTTTCATTTGGGCAAATAGCTTCAGTGCAATAATCACAACCAAACACATTTCTAAATACATTCTCAAAACAATTAATCTGATTTATCTTCCACACCTTAAAGAGGAACACCTATTGTGTAGAAGTCTCACATTTTTAGAGATAACTCTGAAATTAATGCAAAGTTTAAGGAAAAGAGTTCCATCTTAACGAAAAAACGGAGCTCATGATACTAGAAATCTTACTATTCAGGCACCCATGACACAGTAGCCTCTTTGCATGGGAAACCCACCTATTCCCAAACCAGCCTTAAAAACTTTGGGGGTCTGGCAGGAGAATACAATGCCGGTCCAGAAAATTGTCAGGAATATGCTTCTCTCTTCTTAAAATGTTAAGGAAGATTATTGAGGTGATCCCTGTGCACCTGGAAAAAAACGGTCATTCAGTCCCTTATAATCTCGTGCTTGGACTACGGCAACTCACTTTATGTGGGTGCCCCTAAATATGTGACGAAGAAACTCCAGGTGGTGCAAAATGCGGCAGCCAGACTTCTACTAAAAATTCCTAAGCGTACATCTATTAAAGATTCCCTGAAACAGTTACACTGGCTGCCTAACGAGATAAGAATAAAGTTTAAGTTCCTCTGCATGGCCTATAGGGCCATCAATAAAAAAGGCCCATTAAAGCTTAGACAATAGTTGTCCAGGTACACCCCGACCAGACACTGAAGATCTTCCCAGAAACAGCTCCTCAGGACAACCAGAGCCAAAAGAGCTAGGTGGGGAGGCAGATCATTCGCCCATCTGGTGCTGAGGATTTGGAATGCTCTCCCATTTGACGTTAGAACCCTACCTAACGAAACCTCCTTCAGAAAACATCTTAAACTCTGCTGTTTCCCTTGTAGGTAACAGATGGACAGAGCTCTGCAAACGGTACTCTTTAGCGCTGGGAAGCCTTCAGGCAGCCATGAGCTCTACAAATTCCAAACATAAACAACATAAACATCTTTCAGACAATGTAAAGACTTAACATTTAAATGCTGTATTAGGTTTCCATTCCATAAAAGAGGGTTAATGTGTGGTGTGGTCTTTGAGTTAATCAAGGTATTATCTCTGATTTTGCAGCAAACATTATGTAATTGGATTTTGAAAATACTAATTGCCCTTAAGGCGGATTACAGTTTTATGATATGTTATACTCTATACGATTTTGAATGTACAATCTATATAAACTGCATAAAAGAAAAATAGAATAATCTATTTACACACAAGAAGCCCAACTGATGCAGTATCCTTTCACTGTGTAAGGAAATTATTTCTTTCAAAATTAAAATACTCTGCATTTTACAACAGCAAGACATGCTATGCATTGTGAAGACAGTTTTGCTAAATGTGACTTAAGTTATCTTAGAAGACAGTAAAAATGCACTTAATTTAAGAAATGTATTTATTACTCACTTTAAGACTTTTAAAAGTATTTTCACAGAAGACACTCTCCAAGTGAGCTAATATTTTAGCACTCGCTACAAGCTTCCTCTGAATTTCCATATGTGAAACAACAATTAAAATCATATTAACAAATCAAGAGTAAAAATGTACTGATGTTCTGAAATCCTGATTCTGATTTCACTAACTAATCAAAATGTAGTGATAAGGAGATATCTGGCTTTTCCAGATTACAGAGAAGAACATGTAAAAAACTGTTTTTACAGTATACCTTTAAGAACCATATTGCCATATTAAGTGCACATCAACTTAACTACAATAGCTGGTTTGTAGTAAATGGGGGATCAATAGAAATATTCAATCATTAATATGTGTGGGTACAATATGGAGTACAACATCGGGGTGAAACAAAACCGTCTTTGAAACTATTAACCTTCAGCTGACACTTTTTACTGATGCAGGAAAAAAAAAAACACAAATGATGTTTCCGTCATATTCAAGAAAAATCATCAGAAAATAAAGAAAATGCACTCACCTGCAGTAACCACAGCACTCCTAGTCCAATAAGGCAGCCTTGAATTCTTGTGAAACATGCACCACCTTTTGGTAGATCTAGGAACTGTGCCAGTGGGAACAAAACACATGTTTTACTCCCACTGGCTCAAACCCATGAGTAGTGTATCATCGCCCTTTAGTTATTCATATACACTGGTAACCTCAAGAGCCCTTACATCAATAGCAGAATGGGAATACCGGTTGGGAGCCAGCAAGCTTACTAGTGGTACCACTTTTATTTGCGATCAAGTTGATTATGTTTCCAACCCATAATAACAGATGAGAATATGATGATGAGCACTTTGCCCACTGCAGGTCAAGTAGATTACAAAGGAATAACTGGTAAAAGTGAAGATATGCAATGAGCTTCCCTACAAAGAATGATGTTCACAAAATGTATTTAGGTGACCTTAAAAGTGCCCTTACAAATAAGCTGCACCATAAAAACAAAGAAACGTGTGGAGCATGTCTCATATGCAAATTGTAGAAAGCCTCATTAGATTTTAACAAATAGAGTAGGACAGAGAACTGTGAGAAACAGTGGACGTGATTTGGAAATCTGAACTTTCAGAAGAAGAAGAATTGTCATGGTAGAAAGTACATGCCAGTCTGACTTTACACACTTAAAGAATGCCTATTATCAACATGTGACCAAGATTTATAAAAGTGTTTTTCACATGCCGAAACCTGCCTCTGCCGCACAGATTAGATTAGAACTGGGCCTTTTAAATTATGATATCTCCAGCTTAGGTGCCTACTTAAATCTGTGCTATTAGCTAAGGCAGGCTGAAGCTGGGTCCCTTGAGTCAATGTTGTGGTTGGACATTAGCTTTAACAATCCAAGTGGGACCTACAGTAAGTTCTTCAATGAATGTGTACAGCAATTTTCAGCAGGCGACCTTTGGAACCTAAATCCCAGTCAATCAGCCTTTAAAACTAGCATCAAGAAGCGCTTACGCATGCTGTCCCATACCACCGACAAAGCTTTTCTTGCCAAATGCAAGCAGGCATGGGCAGTAATTAATTCTTATCAGGTGGCTTCACCGTCGTCATATCTGTCCTGCACATATCCTTTGTATCTAAAATCGCGATTTATGGCGCTTAGACTGGGGGAATGGCACCTGCTGAAACATTTACCTATTTGGCGTCGCACGACAGACAACCAACAGTGCAGGGGCTGCGGGGCCCCAGTGGAATCTATGGAGCACGTTGTATGCCTCTGCCCCGCACTTTTGACTCAGGGCAGATTAAAATTGAGGCCAGAATGGAATAGACTGGGAGTTTGGTCCTGTAGGCAGGCAATTATTGCGGCTTTGAACCCAGAGAACACAGTCTTAAACAAACATACGTTTTACATTTTTTATTCACTATGTATATCGTAAATTTAACCAGCAAATTGCAGGCCCGGTAGTAATTTTAAAGAGGGCTACAGGTGACTAAAACAAAACTGTAGACCCACAAAGCCTTACTCTGGTCTCCCCTGTGTTCTCTGTGCCTGCAATACTAGGGTATGCGAACCTGATGATTCTTCATCGATATTGACATTTGACGGTTGTTTTAATGAAATGTTCACACTCTCTGGGTCTCTTTGTAATTCTGGGTCTTCTTCACAGATTCTGACAGTAACACCTACTTTTTTGTTACATTATCAATCTTTTGAAAAAAACATTTTTCTGCTACTTACTTTTAAAACTCACATTTTTATATCACTTTGGTCATTTTAATTACTTATTCTGTATATGTATGGTATGTATGTCCTGCTTTTATGATTATATTTTTAATCAAATAAAGTTACTACTTAAAAAAAAAAAGAAAAATGAAAAGAATACCTATTATGTAAGGGAATAGATCAATCACTTTATCCTACAAAAAGCCACTGACTGACAATGAGATTTCACCATAATGGTATGACAATAAGATACAAATTCTCATGTTGTTCCCTCATCCGGAGGGGGAGTGGAATTGGAAGACTAATACATTTGTGAAACTCCTCCCAAGTAACTAATTTAGCTACAAGATTAAACAGGACTATACACCTCGTGCCAAAACAGGATCAAGTAAGCTTTCAGATGATAAGTAAAAGAAAAATAAGAAGAAAATCCCATTTCGCCTGAAAACTAGATGAGACATAGATTAAAATCATCAAACTGAACATTCACCACTAGTTCAGCTGAACATCTGGATGACTGTGGATGAATTGAAAATGAGCAAACACACAAAAGAACTTCCATGACCTGTCTATGAGGTAGCAGTCTCCCAGAGAACTCTTATGCGTGTATGACGCTTACCATTAACTTTAGCATTGTCTCTAGAAACAAATATGTTGACTCAAGGAACAATCATTGTCAAAACGATGCTTTCAATCTGTGGATGGTGTAAAGGAGTCTGCATGTCAATGTTTCACTCTAAACAATAAACTGTGATGAGGGAACCATGATGGGGGTTGGTCTGCTTTAATATTTGAAACAGTTGGCTCTAGGAAAGAATGCTACTCCAATGGGTTGGAATTTCACAGGCTTGTGTTAGTCTATACAGACACAAACGTCCTTTCCCTTTGGATCAGGAAGAGCGAAACTCAAAGGTAGGCAATGGCCTTTAACTGAAGCTTACTGATGTGAAACTGCTTGTTTTCTGATGAGCGGCGACCGGTATTTAAAAGTTTTGATTTGATACTACAATCAAAAATATTAGTGAGACACTATTCAAATAGTGACATAAGCAGACTAGAATACACCTGGGAGAAAATGTGGGCAGAATTGTATTGCAGTTTCATGAGTGGAAGATTTGTGAAGCCACTATATTGTTGATATTTATACAGTCATGCACATTCTGTCTTGCAGAACTACTTGAAGGCAGGACAAAATCAAGTGTAAGCCCCTCCACCATCCTCACAGAAAATAATAATAAAAGGCGGCCCAATTTCATGTCGATCCCAAAGAAGCATTATTGTCATAGCAGCTGCAGGGGAGGGTTCAGTAAATCAACTATCTTTACCAACCCAGAAGATGAAAGAAAAGGTCATTACTATAGTCTGTCTGCCTGGATAAGTGAGACCTGTATGAGGTGAAGTAATACTAGGTAGCACACATTCCTACACTTGTGGAATGATCCCATATAAATTAATCTCAAAGAATGCACCAAGCTTGTGGAAAAAGAAGAGCTCTATACTGCTGGAAGTCTTTACCACTCATTCTTTTCTGCATAGATCTTGGTGGAGACAGAGAAATAGGTCTGCATTTCAGGAATTCTAGTGGGTGAAAGAATAGCATGCATTGAGAATGCTTAAAAGTTACAATTTAGCCCTGACATAGTTAACAACAGTTGTAAAATTATCAAGGGGGTACTTGACAAACTCAACTCAGAGAAGACTGAAGTTCTCATCCTGGGCTCCACCCCCTCTGCCTGGGACGACTCCTGGTGGCCCGCAGCACTTGTAAGCCCCCCATACCCACAGCCCATGCATGATACCTCTGCATCATCCTGGACTCCTTGCTCACCATGAACTGCCAGATCAACGCTGTCTCATCATCCTGCTTCTCCACGCTATCTCTGCTCTGTAAGATCTTCAAGTGGATCCTCACCAAGTCTGGAAAAACAGTCACCCACACACTCATCAGCACCAGAATCGACTACAGCAACATACTCTATGCCGGCATTACCAAGAAACTCAAGAAACTGCAGAACATTTAGAATGCCTCTGCAGACATATTCTCAACATCCCCCACAGCAGCCACATCGCCAGCCACCTGAGAGACCTCCACTGTCTCCAAGTCAACAAAAGAATCACCTTCAAGCTCCTCACATACGTCTACAAGGCCCTTTGCAATATTTGACCTGCGTACCTTAACCACCGCCTCGCATTCCACGCACTCACCAGAAACCTCCGCTCTGCCCAACTGGCCCTGGCTACCGTCCCCCATATCTGCAAGACCACAGCCAAAGGAAGATCTTTCTCCTACCTTGCAGCAAAGACCTAGAAAACCCTGCCTCTCTACCTCAGGCAAGGTCACTGCCTCAATTCAGGAAGGACCTCAAGCCCTTGCTCTTCAACTGAACCACAGTGCCTTCGACAGATCAGCATTCCCTCCATCTACCCCTGCCCCCCCCCCCCAGTGCTTTGAGACCCTTACAGGTGAGTAGTGGCACTTTAAGGCTACAGTTCAGCACATCAATATCCAGGTTAACTAAGTTGACAGTTCTGAGAGTTTTAGAATTAGTCTGGCCACGAGTCTGCTAGATATTCAGTGAGGGAGCAAGCAAAAGCCTAGTCATCTTCACCTTGTTTTGCCACATAACTACATTCGTAATACTTTTAAAAATAATGGAAAGAGGGAATGAGGTTACAACAATAAAGGTGTTAGACATACATACTAAATATAGCACTGCACTAGGTGCACCATAGAAATATGGATAAACCCCACAAAAATAGATGTATTGATAAAGGCCCTCAAACGTGTGACCTGTCATTCGTGAACTCAATCAAAAGTAGCTATCCCAACAGATTATACATTTTCTAAGCTGTTATCCATCATAAACTATCTCCCAAAAAAGTCTTCAGTTCTTGAACTTTTAGATTTATGGCATGGAACCAGGCAAGCAATCTTGAAAGAAGTTACAGAAGAAAAGAAATATGCATGCAGAATAAAAAACGAAAAGTTCCACATCAGTCTGTGAAGTAGTGATGTGCTCACAAAAGACAGAAAGAAAGAAATTGTGATACAAAAGATGTTAATGTATTGGAGCCAGTCAGGGACATAGTTGACATGCTGTGCAGCCAGTTGATTAATATCTTTAAACTAAGGCACCGCTCCATGGTCCTCTACAAGGTGCTACAATGGTTGAAAGAGTTGGGAGCAGCAGAAAACTGGCTTTAAGACGGTCTATATTATGCTTAAAAAAATAATGCAACTATTCCCTAGTTATATACTTTCAATGTTCACATTAAAAGGTTACAGGATCATTATATTCCCAAGTCTACTTATAATAAGTGTCAAGTAAATGGGTCAGATGCTGCATTTATCAACTTCCACTAGAAAAGAAAGCAATGAACATAATATTCAAAACTTAGTTTCAACATGCAAAGAACACGACCATAATTAAATTCCATCATGTTTTCATCTAAAATGTTAACAATTTGCAGTACTACAAACAACAACTGCTGAAAGTGGTAATTTCTGAAACATTACATACTATTCTAATGATATGATACTTTCATTTCCAGGTCACAACACACCAGACCATTTCTAGTAAGTCAATATTCGAATAATGCCATTGTTAACACAACCATAACATTTTTAAGTGCTCTAGCCGTATCAAAAAGTACCAACACATAAAATGTTGACTCCACATTTTCCAGTTTTGATACAGGAAGAACAGCTGAAACTAAAACATAGAAAACATTAATAAAAAGTAGGTGATTTATTTTATTCTTAGTTTTGAGCAGATCAGGGTTGGTGGGATTTGCAAGCAATAAACTAAGAGTTCAATCTAGTATTGGAGTTTGACAATGTTGAAAAAAAAATTCAAACTTTTCAAATTCCGCTGTTTACAATACATAACGGAAACACCTGAGAATGCATTTTATGATGTTGGAAGTCAAAACCTTATGCAAAAAGTATGTTGTAGATGAAATTCCATCAGTAACAGACTTGCTTAAAAAAACTTTTCTTTTCCCTTTTACAATACATTGGTCCTAAACTTTAAATCCACATAAATATATAGGTTACTGCTTCGAACAATTTCTATATGACGGGAAATTTAATTTAGAAGTTTTACAGTATTTACAATGAAAATATGATCCTTTACATCTTAGCTGAGGTACAGTCAATCAGTATTTTAACAGATGCCCTGTGTATGGCAGCTTGTGTGTCTATAGTATAGATACAGATATAGACACACTCAAACATCCACACAGAAGTATATGAAAAGGTCAGCGCTGCATGCAACGTGGGCAGGTCTTCATTCATCATTGGCAGCACTTGTACCTCTCACTTGACCTTGGTTACGCAGCTGTAGTGAAACAAAAAATAATTAATATTCACCATGAGACAAATTGAATGATTTAGTTTCTGGGATAGTATCAAATGAAATTGTCACCCTTTTTAACTATTAAGAATAAACAATATGGAAAAGCGTGGACATATATTTACTCTACAAAGCAATTCACTAATAAACCTGAACCACAGAACATCTTATGGTCTGGATATTTCAATCAGCTTTGTCCGTTTTCAGAGGAAGTATTTTATTTCAAGAAACTATGACAATTATTGTTTTAAATGTCACTCTCCCAAGAGCTCATGTAAAATGTAAATTACTTTCATGTAAATATTAAACAACGTTCAGAAACATTGATTTTTTTTGTAGATTTTTGGTATAAAGTAAATACAGACCCTCTGCTTAGTGTCAGACAGGATTCACAGTGAATTGGTGGAATGGCCACAAACATCTATTGTCTGCTTTAAATACGTTACTGAGAAACCCTATAATGTACCTAATAGAAATTATAAGGTAATCTTAAATGTGATCCATAGGATTAAATAAACATATACCTTTGCACAATACATTATTAAAACAAAAGGAATAGGCAAACTCAACATGTGAAACTACAGTAAGCAGCCCAATACCGCTTGCAGTATATCTTGATAAGATCATGTAAAAGGAAGAAAATGTAGATTAAAGTTAAATGCCATAAAAAGTATTACCTGTGTGCTGTTTTGGACAACTTTCAAAGCCTGTGTCTACTTTGCATTATGTTGTAGCATTATTACCAATATATGCATGCACTTCTTAGTGCGTTATTTAAAAAATGCTCCTTTGCAATGCCATGAAAAGCTTTAAAAACTTAAAAGGAAACAATTTAAAACACATGTATTGAACTTTTATTCAGATAGCGAGCAATGTACTGGTTCGTCTAGGTTTGGCGGTGGGAGTTCTTCGCCTGTTCACACTAAAACAAACATGTGTAATATATAAACAAACGTTGCTTCAATTTGCTGATGCTCACCACGGATATATATATATATATAGTATTGGGGGAAAAAATACCATGTAGCACTAGAAGCAATGACAGGCAAGAAGCCCTTTAAACACCCATAGTACAGAACATTCATCAAATTACCACAAAATGCTTTGAAGTTTAATAAAGTTGCAAACAGGAGTTAAAAGAATATAAATGCTTTGTTATATATATTTTCAAACATGAAAAAACAGCATGGTTGGGTACTGCGGGTTCACCAGTATTAATTAGCTTTTTCAAATGAGCCTAAGTTCAGTCCCTCAACTGAGACATTAGTTTTTGAAAAAAATGCATACATAGTATTCCATGTTGATGCTTTGTAACAATTAGTTATGGACGTGTAAAGATAGAATAAAGCTCAACACCATAAAAGACATTACCATTTAAATGAATGGCTAGAAATTGCAAATCCCCAACAATGCAGTGCAAAGTCAAGGAGTTCAGAGGAAGACCAAACGAGAGAACTGAAGCATGAATTGGTCCAATGATCAATTTAGTAAGTGATGCCTAAAAATCTCTGGTTAAAAGTGAATAAGAAAAGGTATCACTGTGGTACAGTCGATACACCATGAGAAATTAGCATCAAATGCTTTCTCCAACATGAGATATTGTGAAGAAGTTGTATCATTCCTTATTTCACCTCTACATTCACTAATCCCTCAATAACAGGTGAATGAAAGCATTTGTATGATGCCTTATTCAGTCTACACTTTCTCAAAACTAACAAAAAAGAGTCGTTTTTTAGCTACACAGGCAACACTACATACCTTACCTACAGCTTGTGTAAAATCTGTGGCAAAGCGCTTTGCCTGATGCTACTCAAGGGCCAACTCATAACTAGCTTACAATCTGCACAAAAAATACAAATATGGTGCGGTCCATACAGATATGGAGCCATATCTGTAGGCATGTAGCCTGAATGTAGTGTTTCTCTTCCCAGAGATCTAAAAGATTAGTGACAACTGTCCTAATTAAGTCTGTGAATAGCCGGTTTAAAGCTTAGTCGTTGAGGGCAACCATCCTCTAAGTCATCATTGAGTCAAACCTCTTAATGACATGTGGGAGTTGTATGGCTGTGCATCTAGGAAACACATTTTACCCACTTCACTGCTATGGCTTTCCCCCCTGGTTGCTAAATCCCTTTTTGGATGCTTGGGGTACCTCGTGCTTAAACCTTCATAACTTTTTATACACAAAAGTTATCCAAGCCAACATCTTGGGGGCTCTAAAGGTACACAATGTTTGTAGATTCCCCTTGAGAAAATAGCCAAGATCAAGCTAATTGTTTTTCAAAAAATGGCATCAGCAAAAGGTTTGCTGTGCCAGGATCACAATCTTCCCAGATGTCAGAAACAAGATGTATATATATATTAAAAAAAAAAAAAAGGTTTACCATAGTTTTTCTAAAAGATAGTCCATTTTCCCTACTTTTTGTAGTTTCAACCTATTCAGTAAGGAAACATTTGCACAGATCCCAAAAGGTTTTCCCAAATATACTAATCACTGAAATAAAAATTATGAAAATAAGTAAGAAAAATCTAGCCATTGGTAATATTTTCATCTGTATTTTTTGTCACAATGGCTAATTTATAAAAGCAAGATACTGTTGCATTCGTAAGACCCTTCTGGTCACAAGGATATATAGGGTTTATAGGTTTTTCATAAATAAGCAAAACCCAGAGCAAATAAATGAGCTCCAGCTTATAATGATTTTTCATCATGTACTAACTGTTCAGCAATTCATATGGTCAAATCTAATTAATGAAAAATGGGTATTAAGTCAAACTAAGTATTTCTGAAATGTGCACAAGATACTGAGTTTAGGAACAGTGGTTATTTGTAGGTCGGTAAATTTGACGTTATCCATGGTGACGCGATACAGAGGGATGTTTTGTGAAATAGGTTCTTTCTTGCACACTGGCCTACATTTGAAACCAAAAATGCAGAGAAATCCAACCGGTAATAACAAATGTTATTCTAGTTTGGATTTCTGATAAAAATGGTGCATCTCAAGATCTCCTCCTATTTCAAAATGGCGCAAGGGAGTGGACTGGTGTGCTATCCAGGAGAAAGCGGACTACGAAGCAAGAGGATGCCCGAACAAAACATGAAAGAATATGGGGAAAATGGATAGGCTCACTGGAATGATTGTCCACGACGCAACAGGGCTGGCTCCTTTTCTTTTTATACCATCTAGGGAGGGGTATGTCACTTGTTTACATGCCACAGTGGTACAAATGTTACTTTGTTTATCTTGTTATACAAAAGACCAATAAAATTGGTTATAAAAAAAAATGGCGCATGATGTGTGTGGCTGGGCCAAGCTCCTGCAACACAAAATACCCCAAAACGCATCCTGTAAACATCACATTTCACACAGCAAAACCAACCTATTTTTTTAATGGGGGAGTTACAGAATTTGGGAAGTATATCAGCTGACACTCAGAGAAACTAGTCAAACCGCAAAATTTCTAAAAGCTACACACCCATGAGACTCTGGAGTGGTCTGGCTTGCGTGAATCCCCCAAACGTTTCTCACCTACAATGCCCTTCAAACCTCAACTTAGGCAAAAAACATGCATTTTCGTCATGTTTCCATGAGAGACATTTCCGGAAGCTGCAGGGGTCCACAAAGTGCTCCCACACTAGTTGCAATAAGGATGTACCCCAATTGTCTGAGTAGGCCTAGCACTAACACCCAGAAAGGCAACATGGACAAAGTACATTTTTCCACTCAGAACTGACCCTTGTTTTGCAGTGTAGGAAGCTGTGGATTTTGGGTCTGGGCTTCGCCGCAGCCACCCTAGGAAATCTACCAAACCCAGAGATTTTTTAACACTAGACACCCAGGGGAGTCTCCTGGGATTCTTTCAACTTTGTTGTCATGACGTTGTGAAAATAATATATCACAATGGCATTGTACTCTAAGCCTAAAGTTGCAGATACACTACCACACCCATAGCGGATAAAGTACCATTGGAGTGACAGATCTTTGTCAAAGGTTTGACTCACTGAATGATTGTGTGTTTGTTCCAATAATACCTGAAGCATCTTTTCACATCCAGTAAGTGAAGAGACCTTTTAGCTGGAGTCGTTAAATTCGGAAAAAATGTTTTAAGGTAACTGGTTTGTTCAGATGAAACTTGGTTGGTATTTTTAGAGCTCATAGGCGATTGAGACAAAGCTCGTGTTGCCATTTTAAACGAATGCCCAGAAGCTCAAAAAGGGCTTGTGAAATACAGAATCACAGCCCGTGTTAATACGCTGTCGAGCCGGTATGAGACACCATGGCTGACAATGGTCACAAATAATCCAGCATAAAAAATGCTGTTATGGTGAATGAAGTCCTGTTGCCCTGAAGAATTTGCCGTACAAGTAAGGCAATGAAACATGTTGGCGTTTTGACTTCGTGTCTGTTGAATTACAGCACTTTTTACTTTTGAATTGATCCATGAGCAGAGAATAAAATTGTGGTAGTCATGGCTCTCTATCAATTTTAAACCAGGACTTTGGTGTGTAATTTTCACTCCTTTTTTCACCTTTTTTTTGCTTTCTCATGAATTTTTTTTTTTTTGAAAAATTTTATTGTGCAGAGGAAAGGTTACAAGCACGGGCCTACAACCACCAGGGCCGGCCGCTAGTAGTTAAAGTGGTCAAGCAGTTCAAGAACAATGACTGGCCCATAGGGGCTCCGCTATATTGCAAAAGATCAGACTGCACATAAGAGAAGTCATGATACACACTTTTAACACACATAACAACAAAAATAAACAAAAACAAAAACAAGGCGAAACGACATGAAATGGGCGTCGAACCACAGCCGGGGGACTCCACACCCGACCACCCGAGGGCGGTCAATAAAAGGAGGCCTGAGAGGGAGGGGGGGGGCCACGGGAGAACCAAATCTGTACGCAGATGTACGCGATAAGCAAGGAACCCTCAAGGATCAGGGGGACGAGGCAACCCCAGACGTATCCACCAGGGGGGGAGCACAGATAGACCCGCGATACACGTTCCACTGCCCCAAAATTCTACCCCATGCCCCCGGTTTACCACGAGCCACATACACAGTTTTCTCCCTGAACATGCACCAGTCCATGTTCTCCTTCCATACGGACACGGTGGGAGGCCGTTGGGAACCCCAAAGCTGCGCTATATCTCTCTTTGCGATCATGTTCCCCAAGGCCGCCCACCGAGCCTGAGCTGCATTATAGTCATTGGGCTCCCATACATTCAGAACACAGCGACGCACCTCCGGGAGCAGAGCGACCCCAGTGACTCGTCTCATAACATCATGCACCTGGCGCCAATATTTCGCCACCTCGCGGCACTCCCATAGGATGTGGAGAAAAGTGGCACTGAGCCCACAGCCACGCTTACAGAGCCCGTCGTCAGAAAACCCCATCGAGACCAAGCGGGGGCCCGTCACATAAACACGATGGAGAATCTTAAGCTGGACCAGACGGAGACGGGCCGGGATGGCCACCTCCTTAGGGGATGACAGTGCAGTCTGCCAGTCCTCGTCGTCCAACTCCACCCCATCTCCCGTCCATGCCTCCCGAAGACGCACCAAGAGGTCAGCCCGATCATTTATCAGTTTTTTGTAAATCAGAGAGATAGTACTGTCGGGGACGTGACCGTCGAGTATGCGGTCCTCGAGAGGCGAAGAAGCAGGGACCGTGGTCCCCACCCCAAAGACCGAGAGCAGGGCATGCCGAACCTGTGCATAACGGAAGAACTCTCTTTCACTAAGCTCGTGCTCGCTCTGGAGCACCGCGAAGGATTTAACCGCTCCTTTAACCCATAAGTCCCCCACTCTGCTGATACCGATCATGTCCCAGTGTTCGAAACCTTTCGTTGTCCAGAGGCTTCCCAAGCGTTCTGAGGCGAATAAAGGAGTAGCACACGTTAAACGCTCACTCCAGCCCATCGCTACGTTCGCCGCCTTCCACACACGTACCGCAATCCTAGTAGGGCCCGTGAGGGTCCTACCAGCGGATCGAGAGTAGAGCGCTCTATTATAGTTACCGCCGGGAAGCAGGAATTTATCCATCTCATATGTCGGGTTCAAACCAGGAGCATACGTAGCATGGTTAATGGCAGACAGCTGGGAGGCCCAATAGTATCGTCTAATATCAGGAAGCACGATGCCCCCGTCATACCAGGGGGGAGTCAGCTTTGCCAAAGCGATACGCGCTCGCCCGTCCCAAACCAGTCTCCTCTGCAAACTCTCCACTTCCCTAAAGTAGGCCGCCGGAATGACATTGAAGGAGTTCTGGAGTGCATAAAGAAATCTGGGAAGGGACATCATTTTAAACAGCGCCATGCGACCAAGTGGGGACAAGGGCAACTTACACCACCCTTGTCATAGCGGACCGCCGGATCCAACGAAACGTACACCCCCAGGTATTTAAAGCCGGACTGGGATATTTGGAGCGGGAGCCGAGACGGCAAGAGAGGAGGGCCACCAGAGATAGGATACACGCAAGATTTGGACCAATTAATTATCAGACCCGAATTTCTCCCGAAGGAAGTAAGGACATCAAAAAGAACATTGAGCGACTTCCGCGGCGAGATGAGGTACAAGAGAATATCATCCGCGTACAACGAGACCCGATCCTCGAAGCCCGGGGCCCACCGGAGCCCCCTGATCGAGGGCTCCCAACGGAGCCAGGCCGCGAGCGGTTCCAAGGCGAGAGCAAAGAGCAGAGGGGACAACGGGCACCCCTGCCTAGTACCCCTCCCGAGAGCGAAAGGCCGAGAAACCCGCCCATTGACAACGACCTGAGCCATTGGTCCAGCGTAGAGAAGCTTCACCCAGCTAAGAAATCCCTCCCCAAAGCCAAACTTCGCCAAGACGGCCCAAAGGAATGGCCACTCAATGGTGTCAAAGGCCATCGTGGCGTCTAAGGAAACCAATATGGCCGGTTCAGAGAAGTACTCCGCCCTAGCGAGGACGCCGTGCAGACGCCGTAAGTTGAGGGCGGTATTACGATGAGGGATGAAGCCGCATTGATCCGGATGTATCAAGTCACATATGACGCTCAGCAGGCGATTAGCGAGGACCTTAGCAAGGATTTTGGGTTCGGCATTTAGTAGGGAAATAGGCCTATATGAGGCACAGCGGTCACGTGGCTTACCATCCTTGGGAATCACCACTATAGTCGCCAGACGCTGGTCGTCGGGAAGGGAACCCCTCTCGAGCGACTCCTGAAACATACGACGGAGGAAAGGCGCGATTTTATCCGGGCGTAATTTATATAGTTCAATCGGCAGGCCATTGGGGCCCATAGCCTTGCCCGAGCGAAGGGAGCGAATCGCAGTAGCAATCTCTTCGACAGACAAAGGGGCATCCATCAGCTCGCGGTCCTCGACGGATAAGCCGGGCAGGGCAATATCCCGCAGCAGAAGACGAGAGTCGTCCTCATCTCTATCAGACACCGGGGAGTACACCGCCCGGAGGTGTTCAGCAAAACACTCCACAATCTCACCAGGCTCAGTCACACACACTCCATCCGAAACCCGAAGCTCCGGGACCACACGATTCATTCTCTCCTTCTTATCCAACCAGGCAATCAGTTTACCCGCCTTGTCCCCGGCATCATACAACCTACCCTGCTGCTCCCTATACATGGTCTTGGCAGCGTCAGTAACAAGAGACTTATATTCAAACTGCTTAAGGCTGAGGGCATGCAGCCCATCCGGAGTGACACCCGCCTCCAAGGCTGCCTCCAGCCCCGATATTTCAGTCTCCAGCGTCACCACCGCCTCATTCCTAACCCTCTTAGCATCCACTATCTGGGACAGGGCATGCCCGCGGAGCACTGTTTTGAAGGCTTCCCACAGGGACACTGAGGACAACACCGACCCATCATTCTCAAGAAAATATTGATCAATCGACTTAACCAGGCTATCACGGATCTTGGGGTCTCGCAGGTACCAAGGGTTGATAGGAGCGATCCGCCCAGCGGACCGCGTCCCAGTGTCAAAAAGCAACCACAGTGGGGAATGATCAGAGATACCCCGGGCCAGGTGTTTAACCTCTCGAATCCGGGCAGTCTGGGCCGCGGGCATAAGAAAATAATCCAATCTGGAGAGACTCCCATGGGCCCCAGAGTGAAATGTGTACTGACACTGTGTCGGATGCATTAACCTCCAACAATCCACCAGACCGAAGGTCTCCAAGAGTCCGCCGAGCCACGCCTGGGCAGCAGGGAGGGCCCTGGGCGGGTGGCGATCCAGGTCACCCGAGACAACCGAATTAAAATCCCCACCCATAAGCAAAAGACTGTCAGGAAGCCCAAGCAGCATACGACCCAAGTCTGAGAAGGTGGAGTTCTGGAGGCCCGGGGGAACATAGACCGAGATCAAGGAAATGGACTGCCCCTCCCACCTCCCAGTCAGAGCCACATAGCGCCCTCTATCGTCTAGGACTACCCTGGTGATCTCTAACGGAAGTGAAGATCGTAGGAGAATGCCTACCCCTCTAGAACCAGTGGTGAAACCAGAATGGGCCACGCGTCGGTATCCCCCCCTGTTCATGGCGTGACAAACATTACCAACCAGATGCGTCTCCTGTAAGAACACCACATCAGGAGTCAGACGACGCAAATATTGCAGCACAACACCCCGTTTGATACGGTCCCCCAATCCGTTGACGTTCCAAGACATCAATCTCAACCCGTCCCCCCCCATCCCCTCCAGTAGATCAAGGGTCCCCTAGCAAATAGCGCAACACCCGAAAATGAACCATAGCCAATACCTCGCCTTGAGAACAAAAAACACAAATCCAAACAACCCCACCCACCCGCCAACCCCCCCCCCGAATCCAACTCCCCCCACCCTGCACCCCTGCGGTCCAGAAAACCACCCCAACTTGCAGTGTGCCTGTCGCCCTACAAACCCCATTCTACGAAAAGACCCCGGAGGAGGAAAGGGACCCGTCCCCGCCCGCCCCCCACACAGATCAAAATGAAACAAAATGCACACAAGAAGTAGAACCCAGCCGAACAATACAAAATGGCAAAGTAAGGACCAAAAGTCACTCCGAAGGAGACCCGCCACCCTCGGTACCGGCAGAGGGCCCAGGCCGGTCACCCCGGTCCGGCAGCGAATCCAGCCAGTCACTCACAGTCGCAGGAGAGTCAAAAAAGGTAGTCCGATCTTCATATTCCACTCGGAGCCTAGCAGGAAAAAGCATAGAGTACTTGAGACCCAGGTCCCGGAGACGACGCTTCACCCCCTGGAAGCCCATCCGCTGTTTCTGGACAAGTTGGGTGAAGTCCGGGAAAAAGTTAATGGACGAATTCTCATATCGGACCGGGCCATGGACCCGTGAGGCCTGCAGAATCGCGTCTCGGTCTCTGTAATGAAAAAGTCTTGCAACAATAGGCCTCGGGGGGGCCCCCGGTCGCGGCCGACCACCAGGAACTCGATGGGCCCGCTCCACGGCGAAGAACTTACTCAGGCCAGCGGGGGCAAGCTGTTCGAGGATGAGCTCCTCAACCATGAGATCAACCGGGCGGTTGTCGGAAGTCTCCGGAACACCTATGACGCGGATGTTATTGCGTCGAGCCCGTCCCTCGAAGTCCTCCAGCCGCCGGGCCATCAGATCGTTGGCCGACTTGAGGTCGCCGAGAGTAGTCTGCAGGTCCGACACGTCCGCACCAAGGGAGGACGTCCGCACATCCAGCGATTGAACCCTCTCGTTGGTCTTAGAGAGATCCGCCCAAATTAGCGTCACATCAATGGCCACCGTGTCGATTTTGCGGGCCAAGGCCTCGTACTGGGTAGCGATGGTCTCCCTGATGCCATCAATGCCGCCCATGATGTCCAGCAAGGATAGATCCGGAGGAACGGACGGGCCACCACCGGCATCATCCGGGGGGACACTGGCCGTCCCGGGGGACCCTTTACCTTGAGTGTAGCGGTCCATGTTGTTAGTCTGGACCGGTCCCCCACGTAGGGATGTCTTGGTCTTACGCCTCTCGGGGTCCCCCTTGCCTCCCATGAGATCCACGCTCGCCGAAGGGGGCCACCGAGTAAGCGTCGAAGGGGCACAGGCCAAGCAGACACGGGCCGCACCAGAGGCCGCAATGTGGCGGAGCGAGGGGACCACAGTCGATGGGCACACTGGTAGCAGGCGGAAACACAAGCATCAAGTGAAGGCCAAATGAAGCCCAGCCGCACCAAGCAATTCCACTGTCCAGCCCCTCAGAGATCCAAAAGTGAAACCGAAAGTGATGGGACGGCCACTGGCACTGCCCCGCCGCCGTTGTTGTTCAACTACGCCCCGGCTCCACAGTTCACCTTCGCACCGGGCACAGCCATCGGTTGGGCCTCAAAAGTTCAAACCACCATAGATCAGGATTCCCAGGTCCGATTTGGTTTCCGAAAGGAGTTTAGTGTTCAGCCAACATTCGTCTTCCAGATTCCATCAACCAAGTCAGGATAAAGTCAGGATAAATTCCGAGGAGCAGCGAGGGTCCGGGGAGCCCTGTGCTCACGCGACCATCTTGGATGCGCGCTAGGCTCCTCCTCCCCTCATGAAATTTGTTGGTACAGTTTTCCATTTTTTCTTTGAACAAGGTGGCAACCTATGATGAGAAACGTGGCAGTACTGGTGATGATCTAACCAGTGACAGCCCGCTAAGGTGTTGCGCACGTGAGGTGCTACCTTGCTCTGCACATTTTTTCACTAACTCTCACGGTGTGGGTTGTTATAGATTTGAAATATTTTCCACAATTGACAACAGTGGCTTATAAGCTGAGGGTTCTTGCAATAATTACTGTTTTTTAAATAATTAGTACAGACATTGGTAAATCAGGAATCCACCCCACGAATATAAATAATTGGGGGTGGTTGTGAAGAGGTTAGTTTTTGAGACCTCCCCAATCCTGTTGTTACACAATTCAAAAAGATACCTCTGTATGTAGTCGAGTGGGTCTATTTTGTTATAAAGTGGTATTTTTAGAGTATATTTTGTATTGGTTCTAAGAATGACTTTGTCCTTTGAGAACTGTATGACGAGTTCCTTGTTAGTGAATACCAGGATCTCACCAACTTGTGTTGCTGAAGTTATCACCAGAAGAGAGTAACTTAAAGGTGGCTTTATGAATAGGTTCAAATGGAGATGATATCAGCTGAAAAAGCACTGTATTCAGTTTCCAGGTTGGTGGAGGCATTCAAGACAGTGGGAACATTCTGAATAAACTCTTCTAAAACTCAAACAATTCTGTGTGACCAAACAGATGGATTTGTTTGGTTTAGTGTACGTCTGAAGCGAGAGATAGCTGCCAGATGAACTCTGATGGATTCACGTTTAAGGCCAGAGTGTGCCAAATGTAAAAGCTACTGCAGTATTTGATAGGCTTAGATATGGATATGAAAAAAATTGAATCTGTTAGCAGTACACCACACACAGAATCTTTTCCATTTAACAGTATATGTATATTTGCTAACAGAGCCCTGGTTTTCGCTAAGGTTTTCTTGTGTTTCTCTGAAATGTCGAAATGTCCAAATTCATATGCACAGGAGTCAGGACACTAATTTTAGAGACCGTGGACTGAGATGAAGTACCTTACCTTTGCTTCTGGATAGGAAGTCTGTTGTCAATTTCAATAGAATTGGTGGAACCTGTGCCAGTTGCATCAGATTTAAGAACCACTATTGTCTCAGCTAGTACAGAGCTATGAGAAGTGTGCAGTGTTCTGCCTTCATTTTTACAAATAACTTGGGTATCAGGAGAATTGGTGGAAAGGCCTTTTATAAAACACATACTTTCCCAGCCTATTAAAGGTGCATTCCCTCATACATTTTTTTGTGGGTGCATGCTCCCTCTTGTGTAAAAGCAGCATTTCTTGTGGCGTTCCTTTGCAAAGAGATCTATATTTGGTTTGCTCCAGTGTGGAAATAATTGATTTAGTATGGTGTCCCTTAACTCCCACTCATTTCAGTCTAATATTCTGCTGAAGAAATCTGCCTAGTCCTTATCGATAGCTGGAAGATGTTCTGCTGTGAGTGTGACTCTTGTAAAATGCCCAATGCCTTAGTTTAAGACTTCCACTAAGAGGATCTGGCAGTGTGTTCCCCTTTGTTTCTGTATGCAGAACATGGTGGATGGTGGTGATGTCTGTTCGGCCCAACACATTTGATTTGGAAATAAGCAGGAGGGCAAAATGAAGCATCCTTCTGAATGCTCTGGACTGCAGTACATTTATATGCACAGTTTTATCCTGGTGTGTCCAGAGTACTCTTGCTGACAGCTCTTGGAGATGTTTTCCCTCCAACTTCCACAGAGGCATTGGTGGTGACAACCAGGCGACTTTGATTGCAGGAATGTAATACCTCATCCCAAGTAGTCTTCAGCTATCCACCACGAAAGAGATTTTTTCACATACTGCCTCAACACTGTTTTGTCTTTGAATGACCCAGATGTCTGTTGATTGAACAACTCTTCCTGTATAGGTCTCATAGGAAGTCTGATAATGGTATTAGCACTATGCAGGAGGACATCATTCCTAGCAGTATTTTGAGGAGGTGTACTGTTGTCTGTGTTGGATGCAGTATACGCTTTGCCAATGTTGAGAGTATAATTTGCTCAGCTAGTGACGGGAATGCTTTTTCGCTCCTGCTATCTGTTATGGCTCCCAGAAAGTGAATTTTTCCTCATGGTGTCAGAAATAACTTATTTTCATTTACTTAAGGACCTAAGGGCTTGAACCGATCAGGCATCTATTGGGTTTTGTTAGATGTTATAGATGAACCTCTGATCATCCAGTCATCCAGGTAAGGGTATATAATTTTCTAGGGTGGGCAGCCTCTAGAGCCATACATTTGGTGAAAATATGTGGGGCTGATCAGTGGCCAAAGGGAAGTACTCAAAACTGATAGTGGCAGCCAGGTACCTCAAATCAAAATAATTTGTGATATTTCTTTTGGTTGGGTATGTGGAAATATGCAAACCTTTTTTTTAAAACTTCTTTTTATTAAAACATCAGCAGTGTTAGGAAGCAACATTACCACATTACATTTTTGACAGTACATATAGAGCAGCATATTTTACATTCTAGAAAAATATGGTCTTTTCTGTCTGAACTGGGATCCAGGAGAACTGTCCCAAGAGCTACCGTACTCTCCCACCCCATCCCGTTGACATATCCTGACTTCCATTACATACCCCTATACAGCACCTACAGGTTCTATACCTTTTCCCATTTCTTCCGGCATCCTCGACTCTCATATTGTTTTCTCCGCTGCACAGCATCAGTCCATGTCCATTTTCCAATGCGCCACTGTCGGTGGTTGGCTGGCACCCTATGCCCCCGTAATATTTCTCTTGGCCACCATTGCAGCCACTAGTAACCAGATTTTTTGATACTTAGGCTATGTTTGTTCCCCAGATACACATAGAACATGCCACCGTGCCTCCATAGGTATTGTAAGCCCTAGGACTTCTAACATTAGTCGCGTCACCCTCCTCCAGAATTTTTGTATAATTGGACAGTCCCACAATATATGGAAGAAGGTGCCCTTCTGTTTACAGCACCTCTGGCAGTCCTCTGTGTGGGTGCGACCCAGCCTGAACATGAGGGTGTTGGTGGAATAAGACCTATGTAATATTCTCAACTGAACCAGTCAAAATCGTGCCCTGATTGTCACCTCCTTGGGGCTTTGCACCGCTTCCACCCAGTCGTCATCCTAAAGTAAGCCTATGTCGGTTTTCCATGCCTCCCTTAACTTCACGAGGGGGTCAGGCGAATTGTTAATGATTTTCTTATATGTACAAGACAGCGCCTTTTCGGGTATCGGGTCCAGTAGTAGTGTATCTTCAAGTAGGCTGTATTCAGGGAGATGTTCCCCCTCTTTGATATGCCTCTGTATTGAAGGCCCCAATTGTAGGTATCTGTACCGCTTTGATTCTGTTAGTTGGAACTCTATTTGCAGTGTGGAAAACGGGGACAGGGCCTGTCCCCGCCATACATATCCTAAACACATTATATCTATTAATTTTCCCTTACCAAACACTTGTAGCCTAGCTACTTCCTTGAGCATATCACTATCCCATAAGGGGGTCTGTTCCGTCAGCCTGTTATCCCACCCAAGAAATCTAGTGGTTTTTGTCCACACATTGATCACGGTATTCGTATGTGGTGGCATATGTTTGTTCACTGCGCGGCTGTAGAGTGCCCCCATGTATCCTCTTGCACCCATCTCCCAACAATGGTCCACTCAATACGCTGGGTCGTCTCTGTCCATGAACACCCAGTCATTGATAATCATTAACTGCGATGCCCAATAGTATTTCTGGACGTCTGGTATGGCCAGACCACCCTCATATACACCTCTCTGTAGCTTAGCCAATGCGATCATTGCACCCCCACCATCCCATAATAGTGTTTGTAATTCACTCTAAAGTTCCTTAAAGAATTTGTCTGGAACTGAACATGGCGTGTTCTGCAGAATGTATAGTAGTCAGGGGAGGAACATCATTTAAAAAACAGGAAATATGCAAACTTGAGATTCAAGGGTGCCATGTAATTGTTTCTCATTGGAAGGGGCAGTACTTCCTGAAAAGTGACCATGTTTGTTTCTTTAACTAAGAACTGAGTTGGCGTTAATCCAGGATAGATCTCCACTCTTTTGCAGCCTTCTTATTACCAGGAAGTATCTGTAGTAAAACATCACATTTCATTGTTCTTGTGGGACTGCCTTCAACAAAAGATGCATATGTTTTGTTTTGAGAGGGGCGCTGTTGTAGGATGTTGAATGAACTCCAGGGTATCTCGATACTGGACAACATCCAGAATCCATCTGTCTATGGTGATTACCTCCCAGTTGTTTTAGAAAGCAGATATAATCCCCGATACAGGACCTGCAATAAGTATTCAACTTCCTTTGGTATCCAGGACCTGAAGATTGACAGGGCTGTCTAGCTCCCTGGCCTTTTTTGCTGGGGTATTTGTTTTTGTGGTTGCCTTGTGTATGATTGCTGCTGCTGTCTATATGAATATGACTTACTTTCATGGCACATAATCCTGGTAGTATTGTGGAGGCTGATGGGAAGGATGCTATGGTGAATTCCTGCAGCCTTGGTATGAGCCCCTGTATGATGGAAATCTGTCAATCCCTCGAAAAGGCTGATGTCTCCATTGTTGCAAAGCTCCCAGTTTGTTGACTTGAAGTGCATTGTCCACTTGTTCCCCCAACAACCACTCGTCAAAAAGCATGTCAGAATTTTTGTTTTGGATCACTGGCCTGAAGGAGGTAGCTCTCAACCATCCATGCCGGCATACTACCTCTAAACTGAATAGCTGTCTGTATACCACATTGGAAATATCCATAGATGAATCAATTCAAAATCAAAAACATCTTTATTCCGCCAAGCATGACTATAAAAGAATAGACACAGTACAGTTTAAAAACAAGGAACAAAATAAGTAAATAATTTGATATGTCAATATCCAGGTCATAAAAAACAGATACAATAACAATTTTTACAGACAATAGCTCAACTCTCTAATAACTCAAAATATTGGATTTTTAAAAACAACACCATGTACGGAGTAACAATTGTCACAAACAATGCCGTCAGCTAACCTTCCATTGAATATCACTGCTGCTTTAAGAAAGGAACCTACCTTAAAACATACATCATGGCTGTTCAGCAGTTGTAGGTGGAATAATGCTTCTCTGCACTTGCGATGGCCCAGATTAATTAAAAGAGGTTTAAGAAAAAATTCTAAACAAATCGCATGGAGAGGGTCGAGCAACACTCCCCATACAGCAAGAATCTTTCCAGAAGCACAAAAGCTACCAGATATTACCTGCTCTAAAGTGGAAGAGAAGAGGAGAGACTTCTCCCAATGCATGAGATCTAAAAACAAGTATAGAACAGTTTCCACAGATGAAAACTATCTATTAAAGGTCAACACAGATGGTTTTGACAATTCAGAGTTCAGCCTACTTGTCGTGCAGCCATTTAAAAAAAGGTACTTGACCCTTGCCTTGTCGTCTTTAGCAACATTCTGTGGTATTGTGAACAAGGAGGACAAACCCAATCCATAGAATGTTTTGGAAATAAAGTTTAACCATGGGATATTAAGTCCCTTGTCTAAACTAAGACAAATCAGTAATTATTTTCCTGCACAGGAAGCCCTCTGGATTAGACCAAACACTGACACACAACAATAAAGGGGCCAGCTTGATCTCATCAGTAATGTACTACAAATGCAACTTTGAATGTATACTAAAAACTGGGGCAGAACGGTGGTAGACGCATTATCCTCCGTAGGATATGATTTTCTTTGACCTTGGTATTAATATAGCCCCAGAACCATACATGGCGGCTGGGACACACTGAGCATTATAAACATTTAATAGAGGAGAGCTATTCCCTTTACCCCTAGCGAAGGTAAGCTTAAGAACAGCACCAGCCTCCCTACTAAGCATTATGCATGAGTTAGTTAGGTGTGGTTGCCAGCTGCCCCTAGAGTTAAAAGTAACACCCAGATAACAAAAATCATTCACGCTACTAAGCGACTGGCCCCTTATAGAAAACTTAGAAATATTGATTTTACCAAGTCCATAAGCCATAATATGAGATTTACCATATTTGTGGGCCAAATTAAGGCTACTCATAAAGGGCATAATCCGGTGCACAATGATTCGCAAGGCATTAGGATTTTGCCCAGCAAAAAACCATTTTCGGCGTACAGCACTGTGGGTCAGTGATTATTAGCGATCTTGGGGATATCTACCAGATTCAAAAAAAGGTGAGTACATAGACTATTAATGTAAATGATAAAAAGTAACGGGGCTAAAATACAACTCTGCCGTACCCCAGGCTCAAGGGAGAATACAGAGGTCATCCCTCTGCTAGTGGCCAAGTGCACTCTCGATGCAAGGCTGGTGTGCAGGGAGTGTAAAAAGTCCACTAAAGACAACTCTGCTCCCAGATCTGACAACATCAGCCATAGCTTGGACCTATTCACACAGTCAAAGGTTTTGGATAGGTCCATAAAGGCCAGGTACAGTGGACAACGCCTGACATAGATGTATGATTGACAATCACGCTCAGATTTAAATATTGGCTCCATTGTCCTCAGCCCTGGGCGAAAGCCAAACTGAAAGAAAGGGAGAGAGGATATTATTGTCTTTTGCCTCGATGGCAAGGCAATTAAAAAGCACTCTACCAATAATTTTAACTGCACTGTCAATAAGAGAAAGTGGCCTGTAACCTTTAGGAGACATATGATCGCCCTATTAAAGATGGGCACGATCATATAAAGAGCCCAGGAACGGGGAATGTTTGTATTCAAAGAACAATTAAAGATTTTAGTGATCAGAGGGCCCCACAAATTAGCCCTACATTAAATGAGGTCAATTAAGACCCCATCTGGTCCGGGACTTTACCGCAAGAGCTCTGGTGTATGGCTAATTCTACCTCAGATAGGAGCAAAAAAAGTGCCAAGAACCCTGTAGCTTACTGTGCAATAAATCTAAATCCTCATTAGCCTCAATGTGATATATTGTGCAGAAATGAGAAATACAGTCAGATCCCAATATGGACAATATGAAAGAGGACATTCGGATATGTTTCTGAGCCTAATGCTTTTTACGGTATCACAAAAGGTCTTACAGTTATTCTCTAATGCAGCACACTCTAAGAGCTCCCAGTCGCTTCTGTGCAATTCGGTCTTCCTTAGTTTTAAGGTATTTTTATAGAACTAGAGGGCAACCCGCACTTCAGACCCAACTCTAGGGGTGGCAGTCAGCGCCTTCCTTAATCTGCGGCTGGCCATAGAGCACCAACCGTCAAACCAATGCAGGTTCTCCCTAGAAGGTCGGAACAGCTTGAGAAAAGAATGCCTGATACCAGCTATTGTAATTTACCAACATGCCATTCCCTTCTGTATCAGTCAGACAGTTAAGGAACAGATCTATGTGCCAAACAAGCCTAAGGCCATCTGTTGAGTGCTGAGTAATGGGAACGGCTGTGGAGGGACGTCCATGCCTACTCATTGGAAAGAGGCCTACAGCTAAAAGGGCATTGTGGTCCCCCACCCAGTCTATAATACCTCAGCCACTCTCCTATCAGTAAAATTCCCAGGATGCTCTACTGCTGATGCCTCTGAGTGTCAGGTGTGATCAGACATCTTAGCGCTAAAATCACCATTCAAGAGGTTATTTGGCTGAGATTTTAAACTTACTCCAGTGAGTTGCAGTTTGGAAAGAAAATTAAGCAAGTGGGTAAAATGGATACAAACAGTATTAATAACATCATTATTATACATATCATTATTATACAAATTAATCAAAGAGTACGAAAAATGAGCTAGGGTGTCCTATATAAGCACAACTAGGAGTGCTGAACTTCCAGAATCAATAACTGTTGCTTCAACGCAAAAACTTAAACTACTCTAAACCAGGAGCCCAACCTTGGCTCCACCCCTAGAAGAAAAATAGCATGACTGGAATAGAAGGCATAGCCATCACAGGTTACTAAGGAAATAGCTCAGATTCCTTGCAAGGCAATAATGCCAAATTTAGTACTATAAGCCAGCCATTCGGGATTATTACGTTTTTCATTTATTATTGCAATGTTCCAGCTAAGTATGGAATAAAATGATGCATGGCCACATCCACAGTTCCTATCCTTAAAAGGAAAAGTGTATGAAATGAAGCTGGGTGAAGAGTCTAGCATGCTCAGACAGAGGTTCAAGGCTTCCACATTGTGGTACTGCGCATATGACAAGGAGAAGATGATTCGCATGTCACCTGCTTATGGGAATAACGTAAGGCCACAATTCTCCCCCAAGTCCGCCAGAGGGAGCACACAGATGTTAAATAGTGCTGGACTTGGGGAGGATCCCTGAGAAACTCCTGAGATAAAGCAAGCCGCTTGCGGGAAGCTGAGGTTGAAATCACCTGAAAAGACCGGTCTTCTAGGAAGGATGTCTGCCACGCAAGGGCAGTTCGCTCTATACCCATCTCGGCTAACCTCTCCGCGAGAGAGGCATGAGACACAGTATCAAATGCCACGCTACGATCAAGTAGAATCAGCGTGGCTGTTTTGCTCTCATCTGGGAAACATCTGAGATGTTTCATAACTCCTAGAAGGGCAGATTCAATGCGGCGTCCCCACAGCATTGTGCACTTGGATCGCTTGAAATCTGGCTGCCCCAGTGATGCGGCACCCCCCCCACATCCTTAATCAGGTATCTGGTTTGGTCGCTCCTGTTATTCTTGAGCTAGTTAACCGCTCTTTTTCCTCTGGGATTGTTCCTTCCCTTTGGAAACGGGCTAGGGTTAGAGCCCTGCTGAAAAAGCCTACTCTGGACCCTGAAGTTCTTGCCAATTATCGGCCTATCTCGTACTACCTGGGATTGCCAAAATATGTGAAAAATACGTCCATTCCGCTCGTTCTGCTTTTTTGGAAGAAAGCCAATGCCTACATCCCTCTCAAACGGGCTTTAGGACCCAGCTGGGCACTGAAACCGCCCTGCTTGCAGTTACAGAGGCGGCCAGAAAAATTCTTGATGTCGGTGGCTCCACTGCCAATATTTTACTCGATCTCAGCGCGGCCTTTGACACGGTCAATCATCAACTTCTGCTAGCAAGACTTAAAGAGAGTGGGGTGACTGGTATGTTGCTCAAATGGCTTGAGTCTTTCCTTTCAGATCGCTCCTTTTCAGTCTTTGAGAATAATGCCGCTTCTAAATGGATGCCATTGCAGTGTGGGGTGCCTCAGGGCTCCTCCCTGAGCCCCACACTTTTTAATGTCTACATGCGTCCTCTGGCAGAGATTGTCAAGCCGTTCAAGGTCAAGATCATCACGTACGCTGACGATACTCCGCTTATTGTGTCTCAACCTTCTAGACAATAATAAGTCCATCTTGGCGAATTGTTTGGAAAATGTCTCGGCCTGGATGGACTCTTCTTTCCTAAAGCTGAACGCTGCTAAAACAGAACTGATGTTTTTGGGAAAGACTACTAATTTGGAGATCGGCACTCTCTGGCCTAAATGTATGGGAGACATGCCTGCCCCCAAAGATCAAGTTAAAAGCCTTGGAGTTTGGCTTGACCATAATCTGAATTTTAAGACGCAGGCCTTCAGAGTAGCAGGCACCTGCTATGGCATTCTTAAAATGATCAGGAGGATTTTGCCCCTTTTGCCTTTCAACGCCAGGAAACTGTTGGTGCAAGCACTGATCCTATCAAGGCTTCATTACGCTAATGTACTCTTTCTGGGCTCCCCCTGTTCGACGATAAAGAAACTTCAAACGGTCCAAAATTGCGCGGCGCGACTTCTTATGCAGGCTCACAACAGGGAATCTACTAAACCGCACATTGAGGCTCTGCACTGGTTGCCAGTTGATAAAAGAATTCAATTTAAGGCCCTGTGTATTGCCCATAAATCATTGGCGGCTAGTAATGCTCCAATTCTTCAATCTATTATCTCTCCGTATGTCCCTAGAAGATCTCTTCGCTCTGAGGTGAAACATCTCGCCATTGTTCCCAAAATCAGTCGAGCCCGGAGTAGGGGTCGTCTTTTCTCTGTCATCACTGCTAATAGCTGGAATCAGCTGCCTGATGCCATTCGTCTTGAGGTTAATCATCTCCTTTTCCGCAACCTTCTTAAAACCTTCTTGTTTTCTTGATTTCCCCTACATATGCGGTTTTGGGCATTGTCTTTAGCGCTGGGAGGCCTTTAGCAGCCATGCGCTCTATAAATGTTTTATTCATTCATCCTAGGCCCTGATTGAGAGGGGCGAAGATAGTCATGTTCCACCACAAAATTAGAGCGTTCCCTATTGACATGCTTCTCCATTAGTTTTGCCATGATGCGGCGCATTGAAACCTGTCTATAATTAGACCAATTCTAAGGGTCTAAATTATCTTTCTTCAAAAGGTGCCAAAACGGAGCATATTTTCATCCCTGAGGGATGTTCCCTTGGATAAGGGAGGTGTTCAGAAGTCCCATTAGAACTTGCAAAATATCCTGCTTTTGGGAATGAGGCTTGGCGGTGGGGAAGGAAGATCTCTGGGAGAGACCGATCTAATTAAAGTCAACAATGAGAAAAAACATGGGTAGATCCAACGTGTCCCAAATTCAATTATGGCAAGCTTGTAACGAGATAAGCCCAGTCTGGTCATGTATCAGGTGAGGTGTTACTTTGTCCGAGGACGTATAATCCGGGTATAATGGAGTGCTAGGCAGCATTGCTGATAAAATTTGGGCCATCATCGGAGTTATCATCAATGGGATTAGTGTACATCGGGCTATCAACTGGATCATCGATCATCAACGAGAGGGTCGTTGACAGTATCCACATCGAGGAGCAGCTTGTCAACTGTTCCGTTTACAATAAAGCCACAGTCTTCCCATGTTTTTTCACCTTTGTTGTCGGATGGGAGTCATCTACAGAGTTTTCGTTGTCAGTATATCTGTCAACGGAAGAATTACCTTTTTCTTTTTTGTTATAGGGAACGATGGTGGTGGTGCTGAGGTTGGAAATTAAATCTTCGTTGCCCTCTTTTCCTGGAGAAGACGCAGCAGAAGATTTTTTAAACATCTTTTTGAGGCTTTTTTCCTCACATCTTTCTGGAGAGGAAGATTTCGATTTAGAGGCTTTACAGGTCTCTAAATTAGGGTTTCATTTATCAAATTTCTTAAGAGATTTAAAGGAGCTAGCCTCAGATTCATCTCCTGAGAGGTCTTGGTTTCCTGAAGCCACCAAAATAATCTTCGATCACAATTAATAAGGGTTTTGGCAGAAAACGTTCAGCAAATCTTAGTCTTTGGCTCCAAGGTCAGGATAGAGGCAGCATATGCATCTCTTGTGAGGGTCTTCTATGACGACTCATTTTACCACAAGACTCACAAGGCTTGAACAGTCTCCTTTTAGATTTGCCTTCTGTTGCCATTTTTCAGATACAATAGGGTAATGAATACATCTAAATCCCAAGAAAAAGGTTGAACCATGCATTATCTTTTCCTATAACATGCAGTAGAAATCTGAAGTGTAAACTCCTTTAGGCCGGGTGAGTCATAAAGCACTTTCACCTCATTGACCGAAGTTTTAGCCTTTTATAATGAGGTGAATGTGCAAAGTGAAAACTGTCTATGGTTGGAATAGCTGCCAGTGCTTTATACTGTTATTTCAAAATTACCAAGGGACTCCCACTTTGTGACTGGGAATGAGTCAAGCATGTAAATCTATGAAAGCTCCTATGCTGGTAAATCAGCTTTTTCTACGAAGAGCCTATAGCCACGAAGGGAATATCCATTAGGTGTGCCGGTATATCTCCAGAAAACTCCGTTGATTTCTTCCTGGTGTCTCTGTCTATGCAGTATGTATAGTCCAGATGAGCATGAAGCACTTGACTAAGTCCTGTTTCACTTGGGCCAAAGAGGCCCTGAAGATCCTTGATCAGGAAGTCCGGATCACCAGAAGCCAATTCTGTCACCGAGCTATAAGTAGAATGACTAGCGGCATGAGTTTGGCTGGTAGCCAGAAGTAAGGGCTTTATTAAAAGGCAATAGTGCCACATTTGAAGCTGGATATGGTTGAAGGATCTGATTTAACACAATTGCCTAAGTTTCAAATAGAGGGCTACTGCAACTCTAGTGTTACACCTGCCTTCTAAACCTCCACTGAAAACAAAGCACTTACATTGGTAGCCCAAGTGAAGAGAACCTCTGTTTCTGGAGTTATGTCTAGCCCACTGGCATTTTGTAGGGCTAAAAAATATATGTCATCAGTATAATGAGGAGGCAGCAAGCTATCCCATTCCTCATAATCAGTGCCCTCGGGATACTGGCCTGCTACACTGGTTCCAGATCAAAGCCAAAAAGAGCATGAATCCTCAGCTAATATTGATGTTGATGCAGAAGTCTGGGATTGTAATACAGATGTATAACAATGGGTTGCCCTTTTGTGATTTCATAGCCCGACATAGGCCTAAAGCAGGCCAATATTTGTTCCAGGCCGGAGACTGGCAGTGGAACTGGATCACCAACTAGCCTTGGCAATTGTGGTGTTGGCATGGAAGGAATTGGAGTGGACCTTGGTGTCAGAGTAGAAGTCAGTGCCAGAGTCTGGACAGGGTCAGTTGTAGGGTCCAAGGCATCGAAAGCGCACCACAGGGAGTCAAATTGCACCACCAATCTGCAGAATGTCAAAGTAGTTATTTTCGGGGGGTTCGACTATGGTCGGAGCCACTTGCAAAATCGTATCAGACTTGGGAGATATTGGGGGAGTTCAATGTTTATCGTGATGCCCTTCTTGTAAGACTCAAAGTAGCAGGGATTGAGTTGCGGTTGTCCCTCGTATGCTTGTGCTTAGGCTAGGACTTCGATATACTGGCAGACTTCCAGCAGGAAGTGCATTTTTCAGTGGAGCAGCCTTGTGACCAGAACAGGGCATGCAACCTGAAAAGGGAGCAGCACCTATGCCTTGACAGCATACATTTAAGACGTAGAGTTCAGTTTCTAGTTTTTAATTATCTTAGGGTGCATATGGGCACACTTGTCGCATAACTCTGAGTCATAGCCTGAGCCGAAGCACCATAGGTTTACCTCATGTTGGTCTATGACCGACAGCTGCTTCCTGAAGTCTTGGTACAGCTTCAAACCTCTTCTCGTTAGGCGCATCGTTCCCACCATACTATGTAAAGTTTCTGGAGGTGTCATAAGACCGGAAATGATGAAGTGAAGCAACAAATTTATGTTGAAGGCCATGGATAGAAAGGAACTAATGTTCACACACAGGAGTGGCACTTATATATGGCTCTGCATGGTCACTTCTGTGGTGACATGGAGTCCAGTCAGAGCCACACAGCACCATCTACAAGCGCTCAGGAGCACTGCTGGAAGAATTCTCTGGAACTGGTCTGGAATCTGGGAATATTCTAAAGGTGAGGACTCTGTGGAGAAGTACCCATCAAAAATAATTCTTTCACATACATATAACCACAGATGGATTTTAAGAGACGATTATAGTAAAGGAAATACAAATTTAAAAACATAACAATAAATAATTTGAATAGAGAAACAGGGTTTGGGTGTGTGCCTCCATATTGCAAATACATACACATATGTGGGTATGCAAAAGTACATTACAGTAATGAGGAGAGGTGTGGCGCAGCGGCCAGGGCAGCTGATTTTGAAGCATGAGGCTCACGGTCTGATCCCCGGATCCGGCGGCAGCTCAGCCCAGCAACATGCGACTCTGGGCAATAGCTCGCCTAACCTTCCCGAAGGCCCCCAGCGCCTCGAGACCCTTGGGGGGGGGGGATTTGTTCGCGCTTTACAAATACCGGGTTATTATATTAGGGGCTTGTTGGCATCTTCTTCACAAAAACACAAATATATGTAAGAATACATAGACACACATACCCATATCTGGAATAATTGACCATCAACTATTAAAAAATAGTTAAAAGTTAGGCTTAGTGTATACATTAAAATTAATACAAAATGTACAACATATTATGGTAAGTGCTAAGCTAATACATAAAATAATGTTTTTTAAATAATGATATGTAAATAAAATATAATACATTTTAATTATAAAAGTTGATATACACTTAAAGTTAAAGGGTAACGCTAATGTAGTGATGGGTGATATAATGTTATAAGTAATGTTATGCATACCTGGGCTTTGTACTGGTAGGAGATGTAGTTGTGAGGATATAGTGGTAGTATAATATAGTGGAAGGAGAAGAGCTATAATACACCCAAATTAATGTATTTTGAGTGACAATACAATATCTATCCCACATAATAAAGAAATCATGTATAGACTGAGGAAGAAACAACAAAACTTAACACGTTTGACTCTCGGGTAGCTTTTCCACTGCATCAGTGTGAAAACTTTGTCTAATATAGAATGAAATCATTTTCCTACAGTCTTTACTGAAGGCTTAAACTGAAGTCCCTAATCAATTAACAAGGTAGAGTCTCGTTTCTGCTCATTTATACAACTTACCTACCTTCAGTAATACTCTTTCTGGTAAAGACCTATTTCTCACCTTTTGAATATTCCCCAGGCAGCAGACTGGATCCAGAAACTTTGGAGCAGTACCTTGGTGTGCCTGTAGGTGGAGTCGTGTGACTCTACACGGACGCCTTTCCGTTAACAGCGTGTGGGGCCCATATAGAGGCCACTCTAGCACGCTGACGTCAGTTGCTTTCGAGGCTGTCCCTGACCCTAGATGTTAAGCTCCTACAGTAAATTGGCTTTGACCAATGTGAAAATTCCCCGACTTGGGATCTTATTAATGGATCTAACCAAATTCACAAACCAGGGAGGAGGAAGGGTCAGTAAGGAATATGCAGTTAGAGTCTCTACTTGTAAGAGAGTTATTGAAGGTAAGTAACTTGTTCAACTGATAGAGACTTCCAACCGCAATTACTTACTTTGTAAATAGATACCAGAGCAGTTTACCCATTAGGAGGTGGGTTTGTGAATTTACTAAAACCAAAAAGTCCTGTAGGATAGAGAGGGAAATGCCCTTCTTGCCAGACCAGGCTATCAAGACAGTAGTGCATTGTAAACATATGGAGTGACACCCACGTAACCACCTGGAAGATGTCGAGGACAGGAACGCCGCATGCCAACGTAAAGGTTGCAGCCTTGGCACAGGTTGAATACACTTGCAGTCTTTCCATGGGCTGCTTTTCGGACAGTTCATAGTAGCTCCTGATGCACAGTACGATCCAGTGTCTTTTTTCACTCCAACACAACCCACAAAGAGCTAATTGATCACCCAGTGTTCTTGGGTACGGTTGATTCAAAATTTCTGCGCTCTTTTGGTATCTAAGCAATGGAGTCCCTCCTCCTCCTTAAAGGGGTGAAGCAGAGTATAGAATGCTAGCAGGGTGGCTGGTTGACTGATGTGGGAATGAGTCACAATTTTCAACAAGAGGGATGCTCGTGATCGCAGAACTGGTTTATTGGGGAAGAACATTGTTTATGGTGTATGGACAAAGAGAACCTGCAGCCCACGCACACGAAGCGCTGATGTTACGGTGACAAGGAACAATGTCTTGAGGAAAGAAGTCGCAGAGGGCGGCTGTGAAGCGGCTCAAGCGATCGCACACCAAAAATGTGAGAACGAAGTTAAAGTCCCACTGTGGCATAACAAACAGAGAGGGAGGAAGCAAGATTTGTAGGCCTTTCATAAAGCACATCACAAACTGAGATTAAAATGTTGAAGGCTGGTCCAGCAATTGTAAAAAAAATAAAAGAGCTGAAAAGTACCCTGTAACTGTGCCCAAAGCCGAGCTTTGCCAGGAAAGACACAAAATACAATGTTAGATAACTTAGCCTGGGAGGAGTAAGTCAGGTGAATGGCGCACAAAAGCACAAATCTATCCCAAAAACAGGCGCACACCATTTTCATCAAGCGATGCCTGGATGCCATAATGACATCAACCACCTCCGGAGGAAGATTAAAGGTGTTCATCTGTCACTCCACAATCCAAGCATAAAGGTGGAGATTGTAAAGGCCCGAGTGCTGAACCCTGCCCTGTTACTGCACCAACAGGTCCTCCTAGAGGGGTAGCCTGATTGGAGGACAGGCTACCGCTCAGGACAGATGCTCAAGGACAGGAGTTTAGGATACCATGCTCTCCATGCCAGAGGATGACTTGGGCCTGGTTGGTCCTTATCTTCAGAACTCGAGGCAGAAGAGGTATAGCTGGGAATGCATACAGCAGTTCTGAGGTCCACTCTAAGCAGAACGTGTCTCCCAGGGAGAGATGCTTTGCAAATTCCAACACACAAAACTTCTGACATTGCACGCTCTCTGCAGTGGTGAACAGATCGAGCCAAGGTTCTCCTCATTCACGGAAAAGACCCTGTCTCCGGGTCTAACTGCAACTTGTGATCTGCTAGGCGTCCCTGGCTGAGTTTGTCTGCCCTGGCATTCAAAGATCCTGTCAGGCGGCACACCAACAAGAAGACTATGTAGGGGTCCAGCCATTTTCAGAGGAGTAGTGCCTTCTGGTACAGGACCCCTCTTAGCCCTTCTTGTTGCAGTACCACATGGCATTGGCGCTGTCCATAAGAAGCTGCACCAGTTTTCCTTTGATGGATGGAAGGAAGGCTTTCAGTGCCAATTGGATGGCCTACAGCTCCGTGAGGCTGATACAGAGCAGGGACTCCGCCAGAGCCTAGAGTCCACCTCTCCCTGGTCACTGCTCCAACTCAGAAGTGACACATCGGTCACCACTCACAGTTTTGTTTCTAAGTGCACTCCAATTTCAAATGATATTGACCAGTACTTTATACGTTCGTGGTGTGCTACTACATCCGTTGCACTGTGTCTGTCAGTGCCCTACATAATATTAAACACCATGGGCCAGGAGAACCAGTCCCTGGGATGAGTGCACTTTTATTGAAACGTAACGTTTCTTATCGTCGTTCCACTTTCATCAAAGAAGTGTCGACCCTTCTTCAGGAGTTTCCAAGCATTCGTGTCTGCGCTGGTTGAGAACCTGGCGAAATCGTCAAAGCCGCTTTGACGAATATTTCACCAGGTTCTCAACCGGCGCAGACACGAACGCTTGGAAACCCCTGAAGAAGGGTCGACACTTGACCCGAAATGCATTGGGTATCATGAAAAGCGTTGTGTTGTATATACCATTTTGGAAGTTGGAAATAACGTTCCATGAGTTAATGGATGAACTAACAAATTAATAAAGTAATGGAATTTCGAGAAACATTTAAATTATTTCTTTGATGAAAGTGGGATGATAAGAAACTCTACGTTTCAATAAAAGTGCACACATCCCAGGGACTGGTTCTCCTGACCCATGCTATTTAACATCGGTCACCACTGTCAGCTCTGTGTGGGTAGGGAGATGGGTTAGGAGCTGACCCAATCTTGGCCAAACAATTGCCACTGCAGGTCTTTTGCAGTCTATACCAACATCTGGATGTGATTGGAGAGGTCCCCTTGATGTTGCGCCCTCTGAGATTTCAGATCCCACTGCAGAACCTACAGATGCCACCTGGCATGTGTAACAAGTGGGATACAGGAGGCCATCAGTCCCAGCAGCCTCAGGGTTGACCTCACTGAAACAGGACAGAGGCTGAAAGATTGGGATCATAGCCTGAATATGCTGAACTCTCTTTTCCGGAGGGAAGGCACAAAACCCAATAGTGTCCTGAATGGCTCAGATGAAGGGGAGCGTCTGAGAAGGAGTCAAGTGTGACTCTGGCACGTTGATAGTGAACCCCGAAGATGACAAGAGGTTCACAGAAGTCGGTAGGGAGGTGATTACTGGTTGGGGTGAGCCCGCCTTAAGCAATCAGTCATCAAGGTAGTGGAAGACAAACTCCTGAGCTCCACAGGTGCGCTGCTATTACTGCAATCCCTTTTGTGAACACCTGAGGGGTGCTGGCGAGATCAAAGGGGAGCACAGAGAAATTAAAATGCTCCTGTCCCATCACAAACTGCAACTAGCGCCAGTGGGCCTGCTGGACTGGTATATGGAAATAAGTGCCCTGTGGTTCCAATGCCACCATCTAGTCTCCAGAGTCGAGGGCAGGCGAAGTATGAGCATTTTGAATTTGTCCTTCAGGGGGGAGGCATTGAGAGGGTGCAGGTCTTAAAGAGGACAAAACCCTCCGTCCTTTGGCACAAATAAGTATCTGGAATAGCCACCATAACCTAGTTCTGGCGCAGTCAACCTCTCAATCGCCTCTTTGGCCAAAGAGCTTGCACATCCTGCCGAAAAAAATGCACCGATGGTCCTCAGTCCGTTGTTCTGGGTACAGTGGAAGGAGCGACGAAGTGGCATGAAGGGCACAGAGTACGCCTTCACACTACCTGCAGGACCCACTTGTCTAATGGTCAGCAATTATCTTAAGACCTTGCCACGAACCGGGCGGCTCTGCACCAGTAAAGGCACGCTAAAGGGGTTTGGCAGTTGGGGCTGCACGGAGGGAGTTGGGGGGCACACGCACTAGATCACAAAAGGTGGAATGAGAAAAAAACACCCCATAAGGAAACCAGCAGGAGTACCCTGACTAGGAGGTGAGGCTTCACTTAAAAAAACACACATCTCTCATAACAGAAAAGACTTCAGAGGCAAGGCTACCATGTAAGCAAATAATAAATCTGTTTTAAAACTTATCACGAGAACTGTGTGTCTGTGATGGAGGGGGGGGGGGTGTCCTTGTAGCTGGTTGGAAGGCAGAGAGTTTTTGAAGTCTTTTAGGCTTGCTTATCGAGCACATTAAAGCAACTCACAGGCCCAGGTAGCTGTAGCCAGAATAGCATTTTTATAGCGAATGTTTTATAATTAGTGGTTGAAGAAGGAAACAAACTGAACTGAACAGTTAGGACACTGTGTAAGCAGAAGGGTCTCTGCCAGAAGACAGTGTGTTATCTGGAAATGGCTGACATTCCAAAGGGAATACGTTAAAAATGTGTTTGACAGTGCAGGAAAATAGCAGTTAAAGCTCCAAGCCCACGCAGAGGGTAATACGCAGAGGGTGTGGAGCGCAGATATGCCAGGAGTGCAAGCAGGAAAAATAAGGTGCTCCCGGGAGGGGGAGGGAGTCATAGGGAGATGGGGGAAACTGCCAACGGCAGCGAAACCTCCGTCAATCCAACCACCTTCACCATGGGTGGGCAAAACAAAAAAACGTTAGTTTCGTGTTCTCGTGTTCTCTCTCTCTCTCTCTCTCTCTCGGACAGAGCCCAGGATGGCAGGAGGGGAGTAGAATGGAAACACAGACGCTTGAAGATGCACGCGTTTTTCATAAAGCTCTGCACTCCTGTCTCACCCCCATCCCTTAAAATCCACAAATATACATATACGGTTTAACAGACTTCACCAAGACAGGGCCTCTTGAAACACTGTTTATCATTTTTGCGGCTCACCTCAGCTGCTACGGGAGGCTTCCCCTTCCTCTCCAACGGACACCGAAATAAAGCGCTCCCGGGAAGGAGAGCGAGTCACAAGGAGAAGGGAGGTGGGGAAAACAGCCAACTGACAACGGCAGTGAAATCACCTCCAACTTAAAGGGAAAAAAGCATTTGCAATACAGAAATAATGATGAAAGCGGACAATGTGCTAAAATATAAAGCGCAGCACCCGTGCAAATTTAAGTTATGTACATGGCAGCTATGAAGCAGCGACATAGTAATGCATTTTATTTTTTTTAAACATGAAACTGAGTGCTGTGCCTGGCTCAGTGGTGATAAAATATCACCATCACAAAATAAAAGTAGTCCCTAAACGAAATACACAAACTTACAGCGTAATAAAACTGTAGTTGGCCAGTGATCCTTGCTGTAAAACTGAAGTGATGTTTCGAGAGTGACAACCATTAAGGAGCCAGGAAAGAAGAGGGACGCAGGAGTTAACCAATGACAAGCAGCAGGCGGGATTAAACTCCGTATACTGCTTGCAGTAGGTCTTGCAGAGAGCGCATGTGCACTGCCAAGGCTGACCTAAAATGGAAGATCAAGCTTCAGCTGCCTGAGAAAGCCTCCAATACCTCCCAGTGGAAGCAAAAGTCAATTTTAAATGAAAGTATCTATCCCAATCTGCTTGCAAGTCTACCTCAGTGCTGATGTCTCTTATTGCATAAAAAAGAGCTTGAGTAAAATAAAAACACAAGTCAACCAAATTAGCCACAGTTGTGAACCACTTCCCCACCTTTCTTTTAAATCCTACAGGCTGCATTTAATGTCAGGACGGGTGTGTTAAAAAAATAACAAATCTTGTGAAGCTTTCACTCTCCCACAATCACACTGTTTGTGTAGTGCAATCAGGGGTGAAAGTGGTCCATGGAGCAGAGGAACCGGTATGCATAGGGATGAAGGTTTATTTTGTTTAGTAGATAAATTAATGGTGGTGGGCTGTTCGGTGCAGAAAAAACAGAGATAGAAAACCTAGGGTATTGGAATGTGGTAATGTGAATCTTCTTCTGGAGCCAAATGGGCTGGGGTGATTGCAGGTGACACACAAATCTGATGGTAGCTGCCCAGCCATGTAGAACACTTAAGTTTCAATTCTACAGTGTGGGGGAGACAGAAGGGCTCGGGAAAACAAGTGCCTCAGAGCAGTTTAGAAGCACATGACTAGCTAAGTGGTACCACTGGCGCAGAGTGGACGCCTGACGGTTAAATAATCCAAATGGCTGACTTGTTAGGATCAGTTCAACTCCTCATGCAGGTGGCCTGGGGTTACCTCATCAGGGGATGGGAACACTGAGTGGAGGTAAGGATGAAATGAATGATGGAGGTAATGCCTACTGGAAGGATGGGTGGTGTTGACAGGCGTATGGCTCATGAGAGAGCTTGGGTGAATGACTGGGTGAAGTGAAGAATTAAAAAGTATGTGGAATATAAAATGCAATTGCACGTTTTACTGCAACCAAAAATTATTTCTAAGTTTATTTTAAAAAAGCATTGAAAATATAGGATTTATTTTTGTAACAGTGTGCATATTTGGATCAAGTCTAGGTGATTTTCCTTATCCTGTAGCACTAGCACATTCTCTTCAGCACCCCATGAAGAAACTCTTAAGTGTAGGTGCCAACTGCTTCTTTACCAAGTATAAATAATATTTAACTAAAGCAGTTAAAAAGCTTTGCAGCAACTCAAGTAAACAGCTGCCCCTCCACCCATATGAACATACTCGGAGGATGGCTGCCACCTCATATATCCCACTGGAAGATATGCTTCTGGATGTGTATAATTGTAAGTGCAAATTAAGTGCTCTCAGTGAACGTCAATAAAGACTGGTGTTCAGATACACACAATTGTAGCAAGCATCTAATTACTTATAATTAAAAAATTAGGGCATATCAAAGTAGCCTGATTTCCCTAACAAGTCTCCTCTTGCTAGTATCAATTACCAATTTATCATCTTTACAACTTTTGCTTAACTTTAAATCAGATATTTTTTCAGTGTCTCAGATGATTTATTGTCGGAGTTGGAGGAAGTACAAACTCCACTTCGCCTGAGTCACTATTAGACTCCAATCACGTTTCGTGGAATAAATCAAGACCCTCAACAGGCACTGAAATGAAAAGCTCCAAATATATGACACCTACGGGGTTGCCTCAGAATAAAGATTCACAATGAATACCTCCAATTGTCTTATTAGCACCTCCAGGTTTTAGATCCATTTGTGCTAATCTACAGAGATTCAAGGAGTACTGGTAACCTTCTAGTCCTCTGCACAGTGCAAAGTCACTGAATAGTTTGTATCTCCGATATAGCTTCCTTATATTTTACAAGCTGCTGTATGGACTTCTGTTGTACATTCAAAATAATTTATATCATATATTGTCATTCCCTTTAATGAACAACAAAAAGCACTTTCCTTTTCCATTTCTGCTAATTAAGGACACAAAGACACAATGCATGATCACTGCTTACATAAACATGACATCAAGATTATAGATACATATACTAGATTATTGTTGCAAACCACATATTAACACAATGATAGTAATATTAGGACAATGAGACATACAATATCAAAAAGCTAAACGAATACCTACTCTATTCAGCCAATTAATTCTAAGACAAGCTTATAATACGGAGATGAAATATAGATGGCATGCTGTTTTCACAAATCTGCTGCTCGTTAACAAAGAATGCAACTAGAGCACAATAAAACAGGAAATCCATGAGTCATGTGGACAGTGCACCGCAAGTAATCCCAAAACGAGGGCATCTCCCAACACACAAGGTCGCATTCTTTTGAAAGGCAAATAAAACCACATAACGTTTCCAAGCAAGATTCAGGGGTTATATTGCCATATACGTTTGGGATAAAATCCACTTCCGCAACCCTATGCCCTTTGCAATATGCAAATTATACATTCTCGTACTCTGTAGACCTTCAAGAACTGTTGCATACATCAGGTCTTTGTGTCCTGGATATGTAAAAATAAGTGATCCTAAATTGGGGTTGTCAGGTACCCAGTAATTTACCAACCTGGCTGGTGGTGTTCTGCAAGCCAAGAAAAATAATCAGAAGCTCATTAAAATCCTTTAAAATATAAACTTAGAGCGACAAATAAAGGACGAAGACACACCAGTAGAACTGTAATGCTGCCTATAATTCTTAAAAGATTTTTAAAGCAAATGAGAGGCAGCACTGCTGTGTTAAAAATACAGAGGACACACACTGCTATTCAAGAACCAGTTTCTTGACTTCCAAAACTCCAAAATACACATGTTGGCATTTTTCTCTGAGAAAGGTGGAAGTCCTATCTAATGAAACAATATCCAGCTCAGGATATCTGACCTACTGAGCTATAATTAAACTTATTTTAAGTGAGGCTCAAACAATTCCACAGGGAATGCACTGATTCTCTTATGAGTCCTATGTAGATCTGCTTGTGTGTGCCTGGACTTAAGATGAGGGTTCGGCTCTGTGGTGTTTTATGACAAAAGTGTTTCCGCAGTCTGCCAGTGTTTTTTTAAGGAATACACACTTATGTCAAATAGTTTACATTTTTCATTTGTCTCGTGAGTGAGTGATCGTTTGGACAGGGGGTGAAAGTGTTTTGCAATACATAAGCAACAAGGATACCCGTGTTCCCACTACCATTCACGTAGTGTATATGGGACGGACGACTTCAATAAGCCAGAACAATGCATTACATTTGAAGATGACATCTTTGGAAGCCTGAGGCACTATAGAATGTCAGGCAATATTTTGTCCACTGCCGTGGTATTCCAAAGGGTAATGCGTAATGAATGTGTTTGGTGGCATTTCAGGTCAAGTGTTTTTCAAAGACTATCTCCATGGTATATCGATGTCCACGATAATGACGAAAGACAGCTGTCAGTACTGAAAAGTTTAAAGAGGGTTGGCCTAACTCTCAATTAGTAAAAGTACACACTTCGGCATATAGAATTTTGAGTAAGAGGGTCACATAGTCTCTAAGAAGTGGGTACGATACAAAGAAAGGCTGATGCTTGACACTTGTCAGGCTCCAACACCAGAAAACACGACAGTTCAATTGCATGGTTTTAAAGACTTAAGAAGAAGGTCTGCACTACATAAGGTACTAACGAACAAGTAAGTTACCTTCAATAATGATCTTTCGGGTGGATCCTCCAAGCAAAAACGCAGATTCCTTACTTTGAGAGTAATCCCAAGGCATTAGACTGGATCTGGGAACTTTGGAGCCGTTCTACTGCAAGCCGCTAGGTGGCATCATATGGCTCTGTGCCAATTTAATTCTGCCCTGGAAGTGAGGAGCAGACCCGCATATAAGCACTACCAATTCATATTCAGTAAGTTCCTTTTGAGGTTGTCCTCTCCCTCATATGCAGATACCAAGTGACCAGGGTGTAGATCTCTAGATTAGAACCATAAAGTAGCCGGGGAGGTGTGTGGGCGTGTGTGACTCTGCAGCTCTGCATGCCAAGAACAGATGCATACTGGTAAGTAGCATTTTCCATTCGAGGCATATGAGCTTAAGATCACACACTGTGCATAGATTGCATAGCAGTACTCCTCCTTAGCAGCGACCACCAGTATCTGTTGCAGTAGTTTTAAATAGTGTTTTGAGTACAGCTTGGCCCACACTAGCTTGATGTTTTGCCTGAACATCTACAGAATAGTGTTTTGTGGATGTGTGCGGTGTAGACCATGTAGCTGCTTTGCAGATGTCATCTAAGGGAATGTTCCCTAAAAATGCCATTGAAACCCCTATTTTTCGGGTAGAGGGGGCTTTAGGGGGAATAGACAGTGTGCGTTTTGCTTTGTGATAGCAAATTTGTATACATTTGACAATCCACCTTGCAATCCCAGACTTTGATATGGGATTGCCTTTATGTGGTGGTGAGAAGGATACAAAAATTTGCTTTGTTTTACGAAAAGGTTTGGTTCTGTCAATATAGTAAAGGAGTGCTCTTTATACGTCTAGAGTATGAAGAGCTCTTTCTGCTACTGTGTGTGGTTGCGAGAAGAACACTGGCAACTCAACAGATTGGTTAAGATGGAAGGGAGTTGTAAAAATGGTTCTTGAATAGTTAGCGCCTGTAGCTCACTGACTCTTCTAAGAGATGTAATGGCCACAAGGAAAGCGACTTTCCATGTAAGAAATTGTAGCTCGCATCTATGCAGAGGTTCGAATGGAGGACCCATTAATCTTGTGAGGACGATGTTTAGATTCCACACTTTGGAGGGTGGTACCCTGGGAGGAATAATTCTTTTGAGGCCTCCCATAAATGCTTTAATGGCAGGCACCTTGAACAATGACAGATGTTGTCTGTTTTGTAGGTAAGCTGCAATGGCAGCGAGATGTAATCTAATTGATATGTATGCTGGATTACATCTTTGAAGATGCAGCAGGTAACATATGATGTGCTGAGTGGAGGCATCTAGAGGATTGATGTTGTTGTTGTTACAGTATATAACAAATCTTTTCCACTTGGCTGCATAGCAGGCTCTAGTGGTGGGGCACCTAGCTTCTTTGATAACGTTCATACAATCAGGTGGAAGATTGAGATAACGTTCATACAATCAGGTGGAAGATTGAGATAACCAAACTCTAGGACTTCAGGAGCCAGATTGCCAGGTTGAGCTGTGCTGGATCTGGGTGTCTGATCTCTCCATGGTTCTGTGTTAAGAGCTGTGGGGAGAGGTGTAGTTTTTGGTGCAGGACTACTGATAGTTCCAGCAATGTTGTGCACCACCGTTGTCTGGCCCATGTTGGAGCAACTAGAATCAGTGTTAGTGACTGTTGTTGCAGATTGCGCACTACTAATGGAATGAGTGGGAGAGGTGGAAAAACGTACGCAAATCTGCCTGACCAATTCATCCATGCCGCATTTCCTTTGGACAATGGGTGTGGATATCTGGCGGCGAAGCTTGGGCATTTTGTGTTGTAATGTGTGGCGAAGAGATCTATCTCTGGCTGCCCCCACATTTGGAAAAACGGTTAAAGGACTTGAGGATGAAGTTCCCACTCGTGAATCTGTTGTGTCTGACAACTTAACAGATCTGCCATGGGATTTTGAATTCCTGGGAGATGTTGGGCTAAAAGGAATATGTTTTGAGGAATAGCCCACCTCTATATGCTCTGTGCTAGTTGAGAGAGCTGCAGAGAGTGCGTCCCCCCCTGTTTTTGTAGATAGTACATTGCTGTCATATTGTCCGTGCGGACTAAGACAGCTTTGCCTGATATCTGTTTCTGGAATGATTTAAATGCCAGAAAGATTGCTAGTAACTCCAAATGGTTGATGTGGAGTAGCCTTTGCTGAGGTGTCCATGTACCCTGTATGGTGTGATGAAGTAGATGAGCTCCCCAGCCGGTGAGCGATGCCTCTGCTGTTAGCACAATCTGTGGAACCGGCTCTAGGAACGGTCGCCCTTTGGAAAGGTTTAGGGTGTTCCACCACTGCAGAGAGCGATGTGTGCGGCCGTCCACCAACACCAGATCTGTTAGCTGACCTTGAGCTTGGTTCCACTGATGTGCCAAGCATTACTGTAAGGGGCGCATCTGGAGTCTTGCATGAGGTACTATGAATATGGAAGATGCCATCATCCCTATGAGTTGCATGAACACTCGAGCTGGAAGTGAGTGTTGCGGCTGGAATCTTGTTATAAGGGTTTGCATGTTTGCTATCCTGGCTGGACAGGGCTATGCAAGGCCTTTTGAGGTGTTTATTGTGGCACCCAGATATTGTTGGATGTGGGATGGTTGGAGGTGAGACTTTGTGAGGTTTATGGTAAACCCCAAGTCGTGAAGTAGTTGGATTGTGGTGTGTGTGTGATTTACACACTGGCTATGTGACTTGGCTTTTATGAGCCAGTCGTCCAAATATGGGAAGACGTGAATTTGGTGTCTTCTTAAGTGGGCTGCTACCACTGCCAGACATTTTGTGAAGACTCTGGGTGCCGTGCTGACTCCGAATGGGAGAACCTTGAACTGGTAATGCTGACCATCCACTACAAACCAAATATATTTCCTGTGAGCTGGGTGAATGGGAATGTGGAAGTAGGTGTCCTTGAGATCTAGGGTGGCAAGGAAGTCACCCTGTTTGAATAGAGGGAGGACCTGTTGAAGAGTGATCATATGGAAATGGTCTGATTGTATGTAGAGGTTTAATGGTCTGAGGTCCAAGATGGGCCTCAGGGTTCCGTCTTTCTTTGGAATGAGAAAGTACAGGGAGTAAACCCCTGTGTTTTGGTGATGAAGCGGAACTGGTTCTATTACATGTTTTTCTAGGAGGGAAAGCACCTCTCGTTTTAGAAGCGTTAAGTGCTCTGTTGACATTGGACACTGTTTCGGTGGTATGTTTGGGGGGGGTTTAAGTGAGCTCTAGGCAATAACCTGATTGGATGATTTGTCTCACCCACCTGTCCGTGGTAATGTTGTTCCAGACAGGTAGGAACTGTAGCAATCTTCCCCCGACTGGAGTAGAGTGGTCCGGGGGGAGTGGAGGAAAGTCATTGTTTAGGGGTGGAGGAGGTGCGGGTATTGGTAGTTTTACCTCTACCCTTGTTGTTATTGTCCCTGTAGCCTCCTCTGTAATAGCCTCTGGTAGATGAGGTCTGGGTGGGACTCTTGTAGGAAGTAGAGGGGTTATCGGTGGTAAAACCTCTAGAGGTGCCCTTATAAGAGGAGCGATGAAAGGAACTTCTGGGAGCTTGCGATTGCAAAGCTCCCATTGATTTGGCAGTGTCAGTATCCTTTTTCATCTTCTCCAAAGATGAATCTACAGTGGGCCCAAATAAGTGTTCCTGGTCAAACGGATGATTTAATATGGTAGTTTGGACCTTGGGTTTGAAGCCTGAAATGTGTAGCCACGCATGTCTGCGTAAAAGGACACTGGTATTAATAGCTCGGGATGCTGTGTCTGCAGCATCCAGAGCACAACGAATGGAGGTATTAGTTATGAGCTTGCCTTCCTGGATGAGATCATTGGCTCGTGTTTTATATTGGTCTGGAAGGTGTTGTAGTAGGGTCTCTAGCTCGTCGTAGTGTACCCTATCATACCTAGCCAGCCTGTGTGTTGGCAATTCTCCATATGTTGGCTGCTTGGGACGCTGATCTTTTACCAGATGCGTCCAACAGTTTTGACTCCTTATCAGGAGGTGGTGCATCTCCTGAGTTTGGCAGTTAGCCCTTTTCCTGGCGTTGGAGACCACTAAGGAATCCAAGGGTACCCGCCCTTTAATATAAACAGGGTCAGCTGGGGCAGACTTGTACTTCTTTTCTACCCTGGGGTTAATGACTCTGGCCCTTTACAGGATCCTTAAACAATTCAGGAGCGTGTTTGATTACCCCTTTTAACATTGGGAGAATGGAAGTGGACCTTTGGGATGGTGCAAAAGTGTCCATGAGGAAATCTTCCTCTACAGGGTCTGTGTGCAAGTTCACACTGTGGTATTCTGCTGCTCTCTGTATGAGCGGAGTGAATCCTATAGTCCTCTGGAGGGGATGGTTTAGATGGATAGATGTCATCCTGTGGTGTGTCAGGGACATCTGGTGTGCCATAATCGTCCCATGGGTCTTATGGGGTACCAGGAGGACTAGGTTCCCCTAAATGTTGATCATCCCCTTCGTCTTCAGAGGTGTTGTCATCATCCTGAGGTGGAGAAGATGGTGTGGGCCCTGGAGATGGGATAGGAGAGTGGTGTGGAGGAGGAGGTGGCGAAGGAATCCTTAAAGGAGAAGTTGCAATGTCTCTCTTCTTTAATGCGCGTGGAGCCGGTACAGGTTTGTCGATTTTCCTTTTCCTGGAAGGACTAAGTATAAGTTGACCTATCTTGGGGTCTTTTTGAAGAGTTTTTTGGGTTGGATCAGGTCGAAAAAGCTCCTCCTCTGGAGTGTGTTTCTGTGCCGATTTTTTCGGGTCCGATTGTTTGTGTGGCACTAGTTTTGGAGTAGTTTTATGCTCCTTAGGTTTGGAATCAGGAGTTTTCCTGGGTTCCGGTGGGGTCTTCGGCACCAGTTGTTTCTTCGGTTTCAATGGTTTTTTCTGATCTGAAGGTTGAGCGCCAGTGTTCTTCGGAACCGGATGTTTGCTCGGTTAAGAGGGTTTTTGGGCTCCGGAGGCAGAGCGCCCGAGGTCTTTGGAACTGGGTGTTTACTTGGTTCCGACGGTTTTTCGGAGCCGGGACGTCCGTACCAGTGGACTTCGGTGCCGAAGGCGCCGATGTGGAACCAGGCGTTGGTGCGGAGGAAGGCAGTGGTTTCTTCTTTGGTGCCGGGGATGGAGTTTCGGCACTGACGGCAGGCTGGCCTGAAGGTTAATGTATCGACTTCTTTGCCGAGCCCGAAGGCGGGACGTGAGAAGTGTTGTCCCGGTGTGCACCTAGGCCCGAAGGTGAAGGTGTGACCGAAGCCTTTTTGGGAATGGGTGGGGGGAGGGGTCGACGTCAGTACTTACAACCCGCTGCCCCGGAGTGTTGTCTTCGTCGTCAGAGTCCTCTGCTTCGGAGGCGCTAATGCTGCCCACTTGGATCTGCTCCTGCTCCGGTACGCTGATGCCTTCCTGGAAGTTATCGTCCGGAATCGATGTCGATGATCGAGCCATGGTTCTTCAAGCTCGACAATCCCAAATTGTCTTCTTGGAGCGGAAAGAGGCACAAGCTGGACAGTCTTTGGCCTTGTGCTCAGGTGAAAGGCAGAGGTTACACACCTCGTGAAGATCGGCGTGTGGAAACTTAGATTCACATTTAGGACACTTTTTAAAAGGAGTCCTTTCCATGAGCCAAAGGCCTAATTGTGCAGGTAGGCCCGAAGGCCTGCGTCAACGACCGTACTCGAAGAATTCAAGTTTGAAGAGATGCGCGTCGAATGGGAATGCGATTAAAACAATACCGAAGAATGGGTGAAGGATTTCGCGACAAAAAGTTGAACAGTAAAAACACCGAACTGGAGCGCGATGAACAAATCCGAGCCCGATGGCGGAAAAAAACAATCTGGCGATGGAGTCGCTGACCATGCGCACTATTGTCCAAAGAAGGACTCACTTATCTTGTGACTTCCAAAGACTTCTTCCAAGACAACAACGAAGTGCAAACATCCGGACCCAACACCAGACGGCGATCTATGTACAGTGTGTGATCTGCAGCTCATATGCCTCGAACCAAGGGTTATGGATGCTGGTTGGCAGAAGTCTCAGTAAGAAATCGGCAGTTAGACAAGGTATCCACCAGAAAGATTGTTACCGAAGGTAAGTAACCTGTTATTCTGCTGGACGTTTCTTAATCACAGATTCCTTTGACATAAAGCCCCTAAGGTCCAACTCCATGTTAAGTATTAGGCCAGACTCCATTTTAGGTAACAGGATTCGCCATTTTCTCAATATTAGACAATGGGAGTTGCCATTTTTTGCAGAATCATTGTCATGTCTGCCACTGACGCAGATGTCATCTGACCTTATCATTCCAACTGTTAAAGTGTCAAGTCATTCAGACAATGAGATAGATATAACACCTGATGTGACATCAGTCTGGGACAAATGCCTAGTTATCACAATGTAAAGGTCAAATGAGAATAAACACAGACATATAGCAAAAACAGTGTAGTCTGAATTGACGTCATTTACTTTTATGCGTTCATAAGGATATGTCTGGGATGCACACTTTGATGCACATAGTCTACGTCAAACATTTTAATCTTTGATAACATTTAATATAGGACTGCCCATTGACCACTTGCCAGGAGAGGTCCTTCATCCAGATTATGTTATGTTATATGATTTTATAAAGCACTTGAATACCAATGAGGTGTCTTGGCACTAGCTGAGTGAACAACCAAAGCAATGACTGCTGCAACTGGAAGATTAGTGCAAAGTGAAAAGCCATGTTTTGATAGAGTTCCCGAAGGCTAGAAGATTGGGTAGGGTTTTAATGAAAAGAGAAGAGTTTTCCAGGCCTTGGATGCGCCTAATAAAAATCTGCAGCAGCCCCATTTAACTTGTCTAAAACGAGGAATCAACAGAAGATTAGGCTGAGCATAGAGATCTTGATGGGAGATAGATGGAGAAGTCCGACCGCAAGAAAGCAGGGCCCCAACCGTGTAAGGCTTTGTTGACTATGCATAGTGATTTCAAAATTATTCAGGCTCTGACTTGGAGCCAGTGAAGCTGTTGAATGGCTGACGATGCAGATTGATATTTGGGAAGCTTGAAAAGAACCCTGGCGGCTGCGTTTTGAACTGTTTGAAGTTTGTTAAGGACGTGTTGGTGTGCGTTCAGGTAAAGACCATTACAATAGTCGAGTTTCAACAGACCCATAGATGTGACAACAGATTTTTGTAGATGAGCACGAATAAAGGGTAAAACCTTCTTGATTATTTTGAGAGTGAAGATAGTGGCAGATGAGAGAGAGTTTGCCTGAGTAGTATAAGATAGATCAGTGTTAGTTTAACTACAACATTTCTTACTGATTTGACTGGTGATAGAAGAGGACCTAATTCAGATGGCCACCAGTCATGGGACGAGAAAGATGGTTGAGTTCCAAAAAGTAGTACGTCTGTTTTGGTGGAATTTAATTTAAGACAACTGGATGACATCCATAGGCTGACTGCTCTCACACAGTCACAGAAGTTAGAGGCTACATCTTGTTGCTCCTGGGAGAGTGAGGGGACAATTTGTGTGTCGGCTGCATTTTGATGTTAGGGTGAAACCGAAGGAATGGATCAGATCTGCTAGTGGTGTGACGTGAAGATTAAATAGAATATGACTGGTGGGACCCCAAATGAAGAGAGAGGGAGGCAGATGTAAAGTCTTCGAAACGCACGGATTGCTCTTGATCAAGTAAATAAGATTTGAGTGGCTACCAAGCAGTTCCAGACACCTCAAGTGTTCAGTCGGTCAAGCAAAAGTCCATGGTGTAGAGTATTAAAGACCGCCGAGAGATCCTTTAAAAATAGGGAGGCCCCGTTACCTTGGTTGATCTTTGCCCTGATCTCCTCAGTAGCTTTGATAAGAGCGGTTTCAGTGGTATGCGCTAACTGGAAACTGAACTGGGTGGCGTCTAAAAGATTGTTGTTTTGAATATGTTCCATCAATTGTGAGTTCAAAAGCTTGTCAATGATCTTCGCCGGAAGTGGGAGGTCAGTTATAGGTCAGTTATAGGACAATACTTAGGTTCTAAAGGATTTAGCGAAGATTTTGTTTTAGAAGTAGGCAGATGGAGACTTTCTTCCATTGGGATGGAAAAACACCTGATATGCACGTCTGATGATAGATATCGGTCAGATATTGACCTAATGAAGGAGGGACAAGGCTGGCCATTCTAGGAGGACCACGGTCTGATGGTGAGCCTGATGTGGAAAGATTTAATAGCCTGAAGACCTCTCAGTAGAGGGAGGGGTGAAGCTGCCAAGAGTAGAAGGTAACTTGGGAGGGAAACGAGAAAATTGTGATTGCGGTGCTGGAGAAGTAGCAATGGCAATATTGTTGAAGACACTTTCAACCTTTTTGCAGAATGTAATCGTCTAACAGATTACAAAAGGATTGAGATGAAACATTGGGAGTAGAAGGGCTGTGAAAGGCAAGTCCTGTGAAGGTGGCAAACAATTAGATGGATGAGTTGGATACTGCTTCATTTTAGAGCTGTAGAAAGTAGTTTTAGCTCTATGAAGCGCATATTTGTAGTGTGCCAGACTTATATTTGGTCTTTTCTCGGTGATAATAGTGGGTTCTCCATTGTTTTTCCTACCTTCTACAGATCTGCTTTAAACACCTAAGGTTAGGGCATGCCAAGAAGGCGGGAGGCTAGGACGTGCCTTCCGATAGCTCCGAGCCACCGCCAACAAAAGCACAGAAAAGAGCGCGCCGGTTCCTTCCCGTGGCCCCCGGGAGTGAGTGTGAACTGCGGAGGGCCTGGGGTACAAGTGAAGGCCAGTGGAAAAGGTGCAGACTTCTGCAACGTCCCGTGGGTTGAGCAGCGTGGCCGGCCGTGAAGCGCCACTGCAGCCTGCGGGAATCGACGTCGCCCAGGGGCTGGGGGCGGGCCCGTCTGCAGCAGCTGGCGGTGCGCCCCGGCAGTGGCTTTGAAGTGGCTCCCATTTCGCGGAGGGGACAGCCCTCCGTCTCTGGCCTGCCACATCCGGGGGCCAAAGGATGTGACGAGGACCACAATGGAGAGCACTGGGCCTCTACCAGGGTCTAGAGCTCTCTGCAAGTAAGGAGGAGCAGAGGAGATCTGGGTCGCGCTTGCGGGGCCTGAGGAATCGAAGGCGGGCCCCATCTCGCATCTGTGGACTGCCATGGGGAGCGGTAGCCCCGGCGGCGGAGCTCTGGGCGGTGCCTTAGATTCCTGCTGCCTGCCTGGGCCGGGCCCCAGTCGATAAACACGCAGTGCAGAGGTGAGTGACAGCACTTGGGGAGTTGAGGCTTTGAGAAGTGGTTCCTACCCACCCTCCCTCCGGTCCATACCCGCAGCGAGGGAAAATAGTGCCTAGATAGCAGCGGAGAGGAGCAATACCTGGAAGGAGAGTCGGAGGAGTAGGCCCCTGAGTCGCAGGGAGAATCACCAGCCTGACTGCGCTGATATAGCATATACGAGGGAGGTGGAGAGGACGACTGGGATGGACATGCTCCGCTTCATGGGGCGTGCGCAGAGAAGATCACGGAGCTCGGCAAGACCCGGGGAATACCTGGCGGACGTCGCCCTCTGGGACTGGTCAGAAGGTTTGGAGGCCCTCCTTCCTAAGGCCTTTTCTACTGACTGCAGTTAGATCACCGCTACAGAGAGGAATATGATATATGTGAGTCAGGGGGAGGATAACACTCTACAGGCCCTGCACTGATAGTGGACAAGGAGCGGTGTCCAGAATTAAATTACCCGCGTGAAGTGCCAGGATCATATCGGCTAAAGCGCAGGCACTTACTAGCTGGGACCTAACAGCGTGGGTGTGTGCTGAGGCTGCGCATCGGGTGCCCTCCCCCAGAGACCCTGTGGACTAAGAACGAGGAGGTGCTGTGGTGGTCACTTGCATGCATTGAGATAAAAGGGCCTGTCTGCCACGTAGGGTGTAAGCGCGAGGGCTGATCATGCCAACATGGCGGGGAGCAGTACAAAGAAAGAGCGCTCCCTTAAAGAAATGTCTGAAAAGTCAGGGATCTCCAGTACGGAAGACAAAAGCACAAGTATGGGGAAGGAGGCTAGGTCGGACACTGCAGATGGGGAGGGCCTGGTAACCAAGTAATTCCTGGAAACGTTATTCTCCTCCTTGCGTATAGAACTACAGGCAATGAGGACTGAAATCAAAACAGAAATAAAGGAGGTGCGCCGCGACGTAGACAATGTAGGTTAGAGAGTGGCTGAGTTAGAGGACAGGGACACCTGGAAGGACAGGGAGGAAGAGGTCACCTGGCTGCAGCAAGAAGTCCTTAGGCTCAAAGAACAACAGCTTGATCTCCAGGCACACAATGAGGATTTGGAGAATCGGTCCAGGAGAAATAATATTAGAATCAGAGGTGTGCAATCTAAAGCGGAGGGTTGCAGCCTGAGAGACTATGTCACGGACCTCTACCGACATGTTCTGGGTCATACAGAAGTCTCCACCTTGCAGTTAGAGCGGGTCCATAGAGTGGGGTCTGACAGATCAGCAAACGGACCCCCTGTAGATATACTAGTATATGTGCATGATTTTCAAACTAAAAAAGACATACTTAGAAAGGCCAGAGATTCGCATCCAGTCCAGTTTAAAGGTCACTCCCAGACTTTCATCCAGGATCTCTCCTGGATCACTTTACAAAAACGTAAAGACTGTTGTATGTTGGCTTTCCTCAACGAATTGATCCGGACCAAGCTGGGTTCATATCATCGAGGCAATGCGGGCACAACACTAAAAGACTCATACACCTCACAGATCTCATCCACCGCTCTTGAGAGGAATCCCTCTTACTCTGTCGACGTTGAAAAGGCCTTTGACAGGGTCCACTTGCCATTTCTATTTGCTACGCTCTGCCGATTAGGCCTTCGGGGGAGGTTTCTCGGCTGGACGGGATGCATCTATAGCACTGCAATGGCCTCAATCAGAGTCAAAGGTCACTCTTCTGGACCCTTCCCCGTATACAGAGGAACAAGGCAAGGTTGCCCTCTATCCCCGTTGCTATTCGCCCTTTATATATGGAGCCGATGGTACAAAGAATCAGAGACAACCTGCGCTCACAGGGATTAGCCTGGGGGCAGATACGCATACGATAAACTTGTATGCGGACGATGTGGTCCTATCCTTGAAGAATCCTGCGTCTTCGCTCTTGGCCCCGGTGGATGAATTCAGTCATTTTAGTGTGGTTTCCGGGTTCAATGTAAACCTTGCTAAGTCACAAATCCTAAATCTCTTAACCGCTCGTGGTACAGTGGCGGCCTTGACTACTCAATTTCCATTTACCTAGGCCGGTTAACATAGAACATACCTAGGTATCTCGCTGGTGCGTACTCCAGAGAGAACACGAACGGCCGACTATGGCCCACTCTTGGAGCAAACCACAAAAACTCTAGCCACATGGTCCCGGACAAGCCTCTCCTGGGCAGGACGTATCGCTGCAGTAAAGATGAAGATTTTGCCACGTATGCTCTATGTCTTTCAGACGGTCCCCCTCTTCCCACCTGTGACCACCCTACATAACTGACAACGAGCTATCAATCACTTCATATGGGGCGGGACGCATCCACAACTCAACTCACATCAGATTTCTAAGCCTAAAGCAGGAGGGGGAAGGGGGGATTCAGTGGTGATGAGATACTTTCAAGCGTCCCAACTACGCTTTATCTTGCAATGGAACCACCCCCTCTCGGAGAAACATTGGTCAACACAGACCAATCGATCGCTAGGGTGAACATTTGGTAAGAGATCTGGCTTCCTTGTAAAATCAGAGCGTCAGGACTCTATTCCTCCCCGGTAACAGCAAATACTTTAAAACTTTGGGATGCAACCGCGATCCGCCATGGTTTTACCTCAATCCTGCCCCCGATGTTCCCATTAGTAGAAAACCCTGACTTCCCGCCTGGATGAAAGTCAGAACCATTCCAGCTATGGCGGGAGAAGGGTTGTAAGAGGGTAGACTCACTATTTGATCAGAATGGGACCATTCCCTTCGCTCAGCTTCAGCAAGACTACGCTATACCAGCATCTGAACTCTTCACTTACAATCAGGCATGTCACTGGGTTATTTCCCCGGATATGAGACCGGGAACTTCTCGTCAAATTACGCATTGCGAAAAACTGGCTCATCACTAAAAACTACGACAAACGCGTCACATCAGAACTTTACGCTCTACTTTGAACAGAACCCACTTGCATAAAATCCAGGGGGCAGCTGAGGTGGGAGGAGGAAATAGGCAGAACACGCTCAGACAAGGAATGGCAAGACATACATTATAGAATCCACCACACGGCACACGATATTCCAGGTATGGAGCCTGCACCCAAGGTGGCGTCTTATTGGTAATTAACACCGGCCCGATTTAACTATTGGAATAAAGATCGTTCAGCCATTTGCTGGCGTGGGTGTGGGCAGACAGGCTCACTGGCACATTTACTATGGCATTGCCCAAAACTGGTTAGATATTGGGACTTGATTCTTCATGACATTAATGAAGCCTTTGATACGGTTCCCCACCTATAATTTGCTAGGTCTCCCCAATCCTCTGACCTTTCCCCTGTACTCCATCAGAGGAAGACAGATAGCCTTAGCTCTTAACGCTGATAGATTAGAACAACTGGCTCACTGGGGCTTCACAATGGTTCTGAATCACACGGCATGATTGAGGAGGCTGTGGACTGTGCTCGCGATGGAGCGCTTGTCCATGATGGTGGACAATAAAGCTGAAGCATACATGGAGTTATGGGCACCATTTATCACACAGTTAAGCAAGGAATTCAGGGAGGTGACTTGCCACAGGTTTTTGCAAATCCTACGCCTTACTTCCAAAACCCAGGACAAGGACACATAAAGGTGGCGTGTGCTTAAGAGCTTATCTATACTTAACTCTGTGGGATGGCACTGGCTCACCCTCGGTGCGGAGAAGAAATGGGTTGAGGTCCTTTTTTTTCTGGTTATTGAAATTTCCCCGTTTGGCTTCCTGGGTTCTCTTTTTCTTTTGGCCCTCACTGTTATACAGTCTAAGGCATAAATAAGGCAGCTTACATTCCATTGGTGCATAATTTAATACACATGCCACTGGTATTTTGAAATTCGCTGCTGGTCTCTGGGTTGTTGGCCCATAGCTGTGTCTCTCTCATATGCATGTAAACTTGATGCCGGCCAGTGGAGGTAGGCATACACGATGTTTTGATATTGTGAAAATTAATAAAAGAATTGTTCCATAAACACCTAAGGTCTTTGGAAAACCAAGGAGCGGTGAAGTGATTTTGTTTGATCATGATTTTTTTTTTACGGGGCAAGAGTAAAGGATGCTGAGTTTAGCCAGGAGGTGTTATTAGAAATGGCTGTGTCGACGTGCACAAGATACTGCAGAAGACGATCCTGACTACTGCCAACACACCAAGAAGATAGTACATTGAACTTGACACAGATAAAGAGCTGAGCCCAGAAGTAAGGACGCTGCTGCAGCGTGTTTTTCTTTCGCAGGGAACATTGCCTCCACCCCACACTTCTTTACCCCTCTTTGCTTCGGAAAACCGTATGATGACCTGATCGTTCAATCAAAGGTGCTTGGTACGATAAATCTAGAAACTCAAACTCAACTTTTGGGCCCAATCGATTGAGTCTCTCTTCCGCCATAGAGAAGAGAGGCAGAGCAAAGAATGCTGAAATGGTGCTAGCCTGAACAACAAAAATAGGAGTAACTACTTTCGGTAGAAAGAAATCACAGGTCCTCAAAATCAAATTGTCAAGGAAGAAGGTGGTATAAGGTGGAGTTACAGAGAGAGCCTGAAGTTCGCTCACACGTCTAGCAGATGTTATGGGAATGAGAAATAATGTCTTTAAGGTCAGAATGGTCAACTGTGCAATGGCTCAACAGGGGTGGTCAGCAAGAATGTAAGGACTGAGTTCAAGTCCCACTGGGGCATCACAAAGGGTTTCATTGGAAACAAATGTTGCAAACCTTTCCAAAATCTCATTAAGAAGGGTAAATTGATTAACAAACGCTGAATGGCATATTTTCCCAACAAAGGCTAGATCACGAGTCCAAAAAGTAGCGGGTAATGGACTTTTTACCTCTAATTACCACCATTTCCATGGAACCATCCCAGATGTTTCCCCTTTCCCATTCATAAATATCTTATCTGTTAAGATTTAGATTTGGTATTTCTCACTTATTGGTTTCTTATCCTAGTTCAGCATATCACAATGCACACTTCGACCTTTGTCCATATGATTCAGTATCGGCTCAGTCTCTTTTACATCTTTTCTTCCTTTGTAAATTATACACTCTTCCACCGAAAACAATTCTGGATTCATTTGCTGAGGCACCCGAATATTGGGAGTTTTAGATCTGCGTTGTGTTATTTACAGCTTCTACAGTCAAAGTTTATTTGCCTGATGGTTTATACATTTTTATCTACTTCCACTCGTCTGAGGAAGATAGTGGGGAAGGAAATAACTGTATCTGGCATTTCCTGTAGTTGGAGCTGTTTAATAGGCTTAGGCAGCACTTTGCCTATTAAGGAAAGTCTACTCTTTGATGTTTTTTCTTTATCTGATTTAAGCACTTTTCTATATTATTGTTCTTTTAACCTTGGGATCTCTGGTATTTTTCTCGATGGTGGTCTGAACAGTAAAGGTATGCACTTTGTCTTTCTACAAAACGATGAATTTGGACTGTGAACACCTGTCTTAAGCCATGCTAAGAAAATCCTAGGATATGATAATCAACTGTCCTGTTATTTTGATTCCCTATGGATATTCTCTCAGCAGAAGATTTTGGCAAGGTGGCTCTAGGGATCTTGTCGGGCTCACCTTTGGACCCCATGCCACAGAGATTTTGGAAGGAATTTGAAGCAGAGCTGTTTCCCACACTTCGGCTGATCTGTAATCAGTCTCTTCTTAGAGGTGTGGTTCCGCCTCAGTGGAAACAGGCACTGGTGACTCCTCTGTTGAAGAAGTCCACTCTGGACCCTGCCAGTCCCAATAATTATAGACCTATCTCTCTCTTGTCTTTCCCGGCCAAAATTGTAGAAAGAGTGGTTGGGAACTATCTCTCAAAACATCTTGAGAAAATAAAATCTTAGAGGAAGTACAATTTGGCTTTCGGCCAGCGCATGGCACTGAGACAGCTCTGGTGACCATGATGGACGAGCTTCGGATGCGGGCAGACAAAGGGCAGGTAGCAGCTCTTATTCTGCTTGACCTGTCTGCCGCATTCGATACGGTCAACCATGCCATCTTGTTGAGGAGGCTGAGGGAGGTTGGGGTGACTGGCCTTGCTCTGAGTTGGTTTCAATCCTTTCTTTCGGGGAGGAGCCAAGCAGTGGCCCTGCCTCCTTACCAATCCCCCTTTACTGAGATCAAACATGGTGTACCCCAGGGCTCTGCAATTAGCTCGATTCTTTTCAATATTTATATGTTACCCCTGATTGCGGTCATTAGGGCGCATAATATTAATGCAGTAAATTATGCCGATGACACGCAATTGATTCTCTCCTTAGAGGGAGATGAGTCGACCTCTTTGGAAGCGTTTCATAGCTGTCTGCGGGCTATGGCTAACTGGTTGAGAGGAAACTCCTTGCAATTTAATGCTGGAAAGACCGAGGTCCTTTATTTTTCTGTAGGGAAGGTTCCTTCGGTGCTGCCTGTAAACTTTTGGCCTTTAGATCTACCCACCGTTCTACGACCAGTGGAGAAGGTCCGGAACCTGGGCGTTATGTTTAATAACAAGTTAACGTTGGAAGCTCAGGTTAACCAATTAGTGGGAAGCTGTTTCGCCATTATACGAACTTTGCGAAAGATCCTTCCGTTAATGCCTTCCCAGGCACGAGCGCTAGTAGTACAAAGTACTATATTAAGCAGATTAGATTATTGTAATGCGTGCTACTTGGGTCCCCGAAATATCTTTTAGATAGACTGCAGCAAATTCAGTCTACAGCGGCCAAGCTAGTACTAGGCTGGCCTAGAGATGCATCATCTTCACTGGCTATGGCGGAGCTGCACTGGCTCCCAATTAGACAGAGAATCCAGTTTAATCTCTCTGCTTGGTGTTCAAGGCCCTGCATGAGATCGGGTCTCCATGCAGAGAAAGTTTGAATGGTACACTCCAGGGAGATGCCTGTGCTCTGCATCAGCCAGATTGGTGAAAATACCTAGAGTTAAGAAGGTCAGATCAGGCGGTAGAGCCTTTGGTGTATCAGCTGCAAGACTATGAAACGCGCTTCCGCTGGAACTGAGACAAGTCAGGAATCTTTTCCTTTTCAGGAAGAGATTAAAAACCTGGCTATTTCCCAGTGTCTAAGATGGTGTCTGCTCCTAGGTGGTCTACCCACAATATGTGCACTCGTGTTTGTTTAGCGCCAGGATGCCTGCAAGGTGATAGTGCGTTCTATAAGCGTTATAAATAAATAATGAAATAAATTTACTGATTTTATTGATTTAAAAAATCTCTCTCTATATATATAGGTAGTTATAGTTAGGACCTATTATCCATAGGAAATCCGCAACATTCTATTTGGTATAACTTTGGCGCCGGTTGACGAATCGTCGCGAAATTTTCAAAACTGGTGGGGCGCTCCAACCCGCTCCTATCCTGAAAGTCTCAGGGTGATTCGTCAAGCGGGGCCCGAGAAAAAAGGGGGGTCCCAAAACGCGTTTTCCCCATGCAATTTTCCATAGGAACCGTTAATCACAGCTGCAGCCCGAACTGCTGAATGGAATTACACCAAATTTGGCAGAAAGGTAGACCTTGGTTCAGAGTCGTGCCTTTTGCTTAAATGGTGTAAATCCGTTCAGTAGTTCCTGAGAAAATCTAAAAAAAAATCAGATATATCTATGGCCTCGGAGGATCCGCGCACCCTATGCGCACCCAGCGCGCACCCTCCCGATCACGAGCTGCATGCTAATTGGCTGTCAACACTCCAAATCTGGAAGTGTTGGCAGCCATCTTGTGCCTCGGTAGCACCGAGGCACAAGAAACCTAATAAAAAATCGTGCAAAACGCGCAAAGGGGGCAGAGTAAAAATCGGCAAAATCCACGCTGGGAGCGCGGATCCTGCCGATCAAAAAAAACAAAAAAAATAAGTGCGGGCTCCCGCGCTCCTATGCTAATTAGCCCCCGGGGGGGGGGCAAATCCCAGGGGCATGTTAATAATAAAGTGTGGGGGCCTCTAAGGCCCCCCCCGAGCCCCGGGGACTGCCAGCCCCAGGGCTCGACTTTATTAACATTGCGGGGGGTGGCACACAGCCCCCCGCAGCCCCGGGGACTGCCACCCTGGGGCTTTTTTTAAATAAATAAATACCATGTGGGGGGGCTCAAGCTCCCTCACAAGTCCCGGGGACCCCCCCCGGGGCCTTGTAAAATATGGGAGGGGGGCCACGCGGCCCCCCTCCTGGAGCGTTGTTGTGGCCCTGGGGACCGCCACCCCCCAGGGCAGGCTGCTGCAGTGTCCCGGGGTGCCCACTCCCAGGACACTGTAGTTTGCTATGGCAGGGCGGGAGCCTCATGGCTCCCGCCCTGTCATAGCAAACTGCTTTGCTATTTGGAAGAGAGAGCAGGAAACCTGCTCTCTCTTCCAAATAGCAAAGCAAACAGCTTTTTCACAGGGGGAGCTGCATCTTAGCAGGAGGCAGGGAGCCGGCGGGACCGCGGGGGCATTAGGGACCCGCCCACAGTCCCCAATGGAGAGGGCCAACCCCAGGGGATGGTGTCCCCAGGGCTACAAGTCGCCTGGGAGGGGGGCCATGCGCCCCCCTCCCCAAAATGTAATTAAAAAAAAAAAAAAAAGGCCGGCCGGCCCCGGGGGAGGAGTCCCCGGGGCCATAAATGGCCTAAGGAGGGGGGCAAGGCAGCCCCCCTCCTATATAATAATTTTCAAAAAAGTGCCATGCCCCGGGGGATGGGGTCCCCAGGGCCGATTATGGCCTCGGGAGGGGGGCCACGCGGCTCCTTTCCGAATTTTTAATTAAAAAAAATAAATTAGGGGGCAGGCCCTGGGGGATGGGGTCCCCAGGGCCAAAATATTAGGAAAAGAAGGGAAGCCACACAGCCCCCCTTCTTAAACAAAAAAAAAAAGAAAAAGACCGGCATCGCGCCGGAGGCCACGCCCCTTTCTTGTAGCACTCTGCAATTTGCATTTGAGATGTCATCACTGACTCATGTCATCAGTGATGTCATGAGTGATGTCACTGACCATGTCATGAGTGATGTAATATGTGACGTCATCATCAGTGCATTGCGGGCGCGCGAGTTATGGTTAGCTGAACTAACTATAACGGTGGAATTTCAATGGTTTTGTACGAGTGAAATGTCCAGCTAACTTTAACACCCCTGAAACCTATGTTTTTTTCTGTGAATTTCTAAGGTTTTTTAAATGCTAATTCCTAACTATTACGTGCCTGAAACCTATTATATATATATTACCTACTGGCGATCGTCGGTAGGTAGGTATAGTAAGGATCTTGTTTCTATTCAAAAAGCGTTTTGTCTTTTGCCAATATCTGTGGCGCCTTTTGATGAATCTTTGCAAAATTTTCAAAACGAATGGCCCGCTACGGTCAGCTCCGGTCTTGAAAGTTTCGGTGTGATTCGTCAAGCAGGGGGGCGAGGAAAGAGGGGGTCCCAAAATGTGTTTTTCCAACGTTAACTTCCATAGGAATTTTGAAACAGGCTACAGCCCGGACTGCTGAACGGAATTACACCAAATTTGGCAAAAAGGTAGCCCTTGGCTCAGAAAGACCTTTTTTTAAATGGTGTAAATCCGTTCAGTAGTTCCTGAGAAATTAAAAAACAATATATATCGATATCTGAGCACCGTGGAGGAGTCGCGAACCCTCCCGGGTACGAGCTTCGCTCTGATTGGCTGCCAACACTCCAAACCATAAGTGTTGGCAGCCATCTTGAAAAAAGTGAAAAATGAAGTAAAAGGGTCAGGGTAGAAACACCCTGACCCCCTAGGCCTGCTCAGGGGATTCTAAAAGGACCCGCAGGGCCCAAAAAAAGCATTTTTTTTTTTTTTTTAGCGGCCGAATTTGCGCTGGGTGCGCGAAACTCGCAAAAAAACCCCAAAACAAAGCACGGAGCCCTCAGGTGGGCCAGGTCCCGGGAGCAATGCCAAAATAATTTGCGGGAGCCCGTGCAACCCCAGGGACTGCCACCTACCCGGGGCTTTCTTTAATAATATGCGGGGGCATGCGGTTCCCCCGCAGCCCCGGGGGCCACCACCTCCCCGGGGCACTGTTTAATTATGTGCTGGGGGCCTCACTAGCACCCCCAAGCCTTGGGGACCGCCACCTCCCCGGGGCTTAATTAAAAAAATTAAAGAGTTGGTGGGGATCCTGCCCCCTCCCACACTGCCCCGGGGACCACCACCTGCCCGGGGCACTAATTATTTAAATGCGGGGGTCCGTTGCGGACCCCCGGCCCACCACCTCCCTGGGGCTTTGCAAATGATGAGAGGGGGTGCGTGTCCCCCCTCCAGGAGCCCTAGATTGCCCTGGGGCCCGCGACCACCCAGGGCTGGCTCCTGCAATGTCGCGGGGTGCCCACCCCTTTTTTAAAAGGCCATGCCCCCGGATATGGGGTCCCCGGGGCCAAATGTGGCCCAGAGAATGGGGGCCACGCAGCGCCCTTCCCTATAAATAAATAAAAAAGGAGGCCATGCCCTGGGGATGGGGTCCCCGGGGGCAAAATTGGCCTCCAGTATGTCCCCACTATCTGGGACAATATGGAGGTATCAGGTAGGGTAGTTGGCCCCTAAGGACCCCCAGCAGCGAAGGGGACTTCAATCCCCATCCAAGAGCGTGCCAGGAAGTGCATTTGCAGAGTGGTGGGGAAAGGGGGTGTGGCCTGCTATGACAACTTAGCAATCCTGCTGTGTGGGACTTACTGGAGGTAATAGGAGGAGTAGTTGGCCCCCAAGGATGTCCTTGGGGGCCAACTACCCCTCTTGTTACCTCCAGTAAGTCCCACACAGTGGGATTATTAAGACGTCTTCGGAGGCCATGCCCCCCTTTCTCCACCACTCTGCAAACGCACCTCCTGGCAGAATACGGGATGGGGAAGAAGTCCAATTTACTCCAGATGGACTTTGGGGGCCAAGAAGCCCTCCTGGCACCTCATGTAAATCCTACGCACCGGAATTCCTAAGCGCTGGTCGGAGGCCCAGCACCCTTTCTCCACCACTCTGCAAACGCGACTAATAGTTACAGAAGTGTTTGCAATGTTATAGGTTTCGCATTTGCGTGAGTTAGAGCTATTGGCAATGTAAATATTTTGTAATGTTTTTCGGAGTGGATGTATATTGTATGTAGTGGAATTATGTGGTAAATTGTGGATAGAAAGTATGTGGTACTTATTTTATAGGAATCATGTAGAGTGGGATTATGTGTTATGGAGAGTAATTATGTGGTATGGTAGTCTATGTTGTGGAGTGGTAATGTCAGGTTTAGTCTTCCTCGTTTCCATAGAAGCTCAACTATGAACTCAATGAGACAAAAGAAGAAGGAATCACTGAGGAGCACTCTGGACCTAGTCAGAGGTATGAGCAGGGCCACTGGAATTATGCGACTGTTTGGCTGCACCGACTTTCGCAGATATACATTTTCCACATAATTTAATTATCTGCTCCCTAATCTGCAGATTTGAACAAAAAAAGCCTTGTTTCTAGCCCCAACAAGTTACCAAGAATGCAGTGACCAGTCTTACAGCATGGTGGAAGGCCCTTCGCAAACCTAGAATGGTCACCCGTTACTTATTGCTAAATGTGGGTGTTAAATTGGTACTAATGGTGTGCAAGCCACTCTTGCTTCCTTCTGCACCTCTCTTGCCTCTTTCTGCACCCTTTTTGCCTCTTTCTGCACCTCTGTTCCTTCTTCCTGCACTTTGTTTCTTTCTGCACCTGTCCTGCTTCTTTCTGCACCCCTCTTGCCTCTCTCTCCTCCCCTCTTCCCTCTTTCTGCACTTCTGTTGCTTCTTCCTGCACCTCACTTGCCTCTTTCTGTAGCTCTTGCTTCTTTCTGCACCTCTCTTGCCTCTGTGTACCTCCCTTGCTTCTTTCTGCACCCCTTTTTGCCTGTTTCTGCACGTCTCTTCCCTCTTTGTGTAACTCTCTTGCCTTTTTCAACACCTCTTTACTCTTTCTGCACCACTCTTGCCTCTTTCTGTACCTCTGTTCCTTCTTTCTTCACCTGTCTTGTCTCTGTCTGCACCCTTCGTGCCTCTTTCAGCATCTCTGTTGCTTCTTTCTGCAGTTCTCTTCCTCTTTCTGTACGCCTCCTGCCTCTTTCTGTACCCCTCTTGCCTCTTTGTGCACCTCTCCTACCCCATTCTGCACCCCAATGGCTCATTTTCCACCTCTGTTGGTTTATTCTGCACATCTTTTGCTTCGGTCTGCACTTCACTTGCTTTTTTCTGCACCCCTCTTCCCTCTTTGTGCAACTCTCTTGCCTCTATCTACACTTCTCTTCCCTCTTTATGCATCACTTTTGCCTCTTTCAGCACCTCTGTTGCTTTTTTCTGCAGATCTCTTACCTCTTTCTGCACCTCTCTTTTCTCTTTCTGCACCTGTCTTGCCTCTTTCTGCACCCCTGTTCCCTCTTTCTGCACCTTTCCTGCCTCTTTCTGTGCCTCTGTTGCCTTTTACTGCACTTTTCTTGCCTCTTTCTGCACCCCTTTTAGCTCTTTCTGCACCTCTGTTGCTTCTTTCTGCACTTCTATTGCCTCTCTTTCTTCTTTCTGAACTTCTATTGGCGCTCTTGCTTTTTTCTGCAGATCCCTTGCCCCTTTCTGCATCTCACTTGACTCTTCCAGCACCTCGGTTGCTTTTTCTGCAGATCTCTTGCCTCTTTCTGCACCCCTCTTTTCTCTTCCTGCACCTCTCTTGCCTCTATCTGTACCCCTGTTCCCTATTTCTGCACCTCTCTTGCCTCTTTCTGTACCTGTTGCCTCTTTCTGCACTTCTTTTACTCTTTCTGCATTCTTGCTGCCTCTTTCTGTACCTCTCTTGCCTCTTTGTGCACTTCTCTCCTCTCTTTGTGCAACTCTGTTGCCTCTTTCTACACCTGTTGGTTCTTTCTGCACTGCTCCTGCTTATTTTTGCACCTTACTTGCCTCGTTCTGCACTTCTCTTGCTTCTTTCTACACCCATGTTGCTTCTTTCAGCAATTCTCTTGCCTCTTTCTGCAGTTCTCTTCCTTCTTTCTGCACCCCTCCTGCCTCTTTCTGTACCTCTGTTGCCTTTGTGCACCTCTCCTACCTCTTTCTGCACCCCTCTTGCCTCTTTTTGCACCTCTGTTGGTTCTTTCTGCACTGCTCTTGCTTCTTTCTACACCTCACTTGCCTCTTTTTGCACTTCTCTTGGTTATTTCTAAACCTCTGTTGCTTCTTTCAGAAATTCTATTGCCTCTTTATGCACTGCTCTTGCTTGTTTCTGTACCTCTATTGCCTCTTTCGGCACCTCTATTGCTTCTTTCTGCACCACTCCTGCCTCTTTCTACACCCCTCTTTCATCTGTACAACTCTCTTGCCTCTTTCTACACCTCTCTTCCCTCTTCCTACACCACTCTTGCCTCTTTCTGTACCTCTGTTACTTCTTTCTGTACTTCTCTTGTCTCTTTCTGCACCCTTCGTGCTTCTTTCAGCACCTCTGTTGCGTCTTTCTTCACGTCTCTTCCTTCTTTCTGCACCCCTCATGCCTCCTTCTGTACCTCTGTTGGTTCATTCTGCAGTCCTCTTGCCTCTTTTTGCACCTCTGTTGCTTCTTTCTGCACTCCTCTGGATTCTTTCTGCACCCCTCTTTTCTCTTTCTGCACCCCTCTGTCCACTTTCTGCACCTCTCCTACCTTTTTCTGCACCCCTCTTGCTTCTTTTTTCACCTCTGTTGGTTCTTTCTGTGCTGCTCTAGCTTCTTTCTGCACCTCACTTGCCTCCTTCTGCACTCCTCTTGCTTCTTTCTGCAGCTATGTTGCTTCTTTCAGCAATTCTCTTGCTTCTTTCTGCACTTCTGTTCCTTCTTTTTGCACCCCTCCTGCCTCTTTCTGTACCTCTCTTGCCTCTTTCTGCACCTCTCTTGCCTCTTTCTGCACCTCTCTTGCCTCTTTCGACACCTCTTTTGCCTCATTCTGCACTTCTCTTGCCTCTTTCTGCACCTCTGACTTAGAGGCAGTGTTAATTCCCCTGCCCTATTATGTACAAGGGACTTACAGGGGAGGTCATTCCAATCACAGGGGTACCCCAACCCATAGCGTACCCTAGGGTATGTAGGTGTTTTCACTGTATTCTAAGTGTCTTTCAGCATAGCACTGGCTCCGGGCCTGGTTAGTCAGAGTCAGTTACCACCAGTACCAGTCAGCAAAAAGTTGGGGCACAGGATGACTTTGCAACAAGGCCTCTTTCTGCACCACTTTTGGTTCTTTCTGCTCTTTTCTTTGTCTTTCTGGACTCCTGTTGCCTCTTTCCGCATTTCTCTTGCTTCTTTCTGCGCCTTTCTTCCTCTTTCTGCACATGTCCTACCTCTGTAGGCATAGTTAGAAATTAGCATTCAAAAAACCTCTGAAATTCACTGAAAAAACCATAGGTTTCAGGGACGTTATAGTTAGAAATTAGCATTTGAAAGACCTTTGAAACTTACTGTAAAAAAAAAAAATAGGATTCAGGGACGTTATAGTTAGAAATTATCATTTAAAAATCCTTCGAAATTCACTGAAAAAACCACAGGTTTCAGGGGCGTTATAGTTAGTTGGACATTTTACTTGTACAAAACCAGAGAAATTTGGTTGTTATAGTTAGTAGACCTAACTATAACTCGCGCCCCCGAAATGCACTGCTGATGACGTCACATATTACATCATTCATGACATGGTCGATGACAACACTGATCACATCATCCACGTGATAATCTGATGCACCTCGTCACAGTTTAATATGACCTTTGATACACCCACTCTAAAATACAGACTACCATTATCGAAACCATAGACACACCAATACCAGTTACTACATACCCACTCACTGATTCCTAGGTCTACACACATATCGACTCATTCACCCATACAGTCACTCATACATGCAATCACTCATCAATACAGCACTATCATATGCACTCATATACCTATACAGACACTCACACACTGCCACTCATCCATAGAGTTACTCACACACCTAGTCAATCATGCAAAGAATCAATCATACTCCCATTTACTCACCTAGTTATACACACACCACCTCAGTTATTCATACAGATACTAACACATAGTTAGTATCTGTATCTCTTAAGCAATCAATGATACAACCACACACTCATCCATACAGCCACTCTCACAATCACTCACTCTCACATATAGTGATTTATATACTCCAACACTCACACATACTGCGTTTCACATATGTAGTTACTTTACACATGTACCACTGAGACATACATTCATTCACCAACACACCCATACACACACTCACCCACCCATACAGCCCTTCACAGATGCACTCTTGAACCCATACACCCAGTGAATAACCCACTCACACATCTATGCACAGAGTCACACCCCCCACCACCCACCCACTCAGACACTCAGGCACCCATACAGATACTGAGACAAGCAATCAATTACCCACATAGACACTCATGTAGCTATTCTCCAACCCATGGAGCCGCTTATACACCAACTGACAGACTGATACAGACATTTGCAGAGTTTATTCACTAACCCATTAATTCAGTAAGACACGTTTAATCATTCACTTATACAGTCAGTCACGCACCTACTAAATCATCTATTCAGACACTCATACTTCAATACACCTTGGCATAAATATATATAACATATTTAAACTTTACAGAAAGACAAAGTCACTGGATGATGTCATCAGTGATGTCACTGACCATGTCATGAATGATGTAATATGTGACATCATCAGCAGTGCATTGCGGGGACGCAAGTTATAGTTAGCTCAACTAACTATAAGGGCTGAATTTCTCTGGTTTTGTACGAGTGAAATGTCCAACTAACTATAACGTCCCTGAAACCTGTGTTTTTTTCCAGTGGAAAAAAAAAATATATATATATATATATATTGTCAGAAGGACAGTGGGGAATACAACCTATCAGGGGGTGACTGGTGGGAACCACATGAACTCATGGGCTCTGTGCGTTGTGCCCTTCAGGGAGATCCATGGACAGCTTCTTTAACGGAGCTCTCAGATCATGAAGCAGGTCCCTTTAACTGGGCCATCCTTCCCAATAACACCGCCCCCTATGATGACGCAGGTAGCGGACCACCAATAAGATTCACGGAGGAGAGAAACAGGATGTGCGTTGACAGCGGAGAGAGGGACGAGGAGAGGATCGACAGAGAGACGGAGAATCAACGGGAAGGCGAGCCACGCGAGCGTCAGAAGAGCTGCGAAGACCACACGGAGGACGGGAAGCCGGAGATGGGAGGACTCCGCAACCACGCTTCGCCGAGCCACGCCCACGGAGGAGCGTGGCTAACCCAGGTACGGGATCGCTTCTCGGGTTGGGTTGGGAGGCGGGCGAAGGGAGGGTGCTACTAGACACCGCCACTCACCACCTTTCTTTGCAAATAGAAGAACCCCCCCCCTTTGCACACCACTCCAACTCACGTACGGTCGCTCTTCTCACCTGTGCACCGGTGTGGTGTCCTCACTCCCGCATCCCCTGAATACGTTAGAAAGCGGATGTGATAACTAACACTCGCTTCTCTCTTTGTGTTACACGACCCTCGGAGAACACTCCCGCTCTGCAGCTGACTACAAGGAAGGTCCACGACGCCAAGAGCCGAAGACGAACACCATACCATCGTGAACAGGAAGAGGAACCCGCCCCTTTGGGACTATACAGTTCTCTGTTGGTCTCTTAAAACTGGCCTCCTCAAGAAGAAGCACTTACTTAAAAATAAAGCCCACCTTTACCAAACGCCTTCTGTTGCGGCCTCCTTCCGGCCCGGTTACATATATATATATATTTATTTTTTATATGCTTTTATGGGTATACTATCTGACACCCGCAAGAAAGCCGAAAGTCCTTAACAGTGTCTTAGTCAAGCACTTGCCTGTCGAGAGTCAGAACAAACAGCAAATCTTCAGACAACGTTGTCTCAAAGGATAAATATGTTGGGTGCAACATCAACCAACAACATGTGTCCCACTGTCTGGCATACATTGATTTAGTGGAGGGTGCCCCACAGCCAAGATGATATTAAAGACCTCGGGACAGGTTAAAGGAGGTCAACTCTTACCGCTCTATCTCCAAGCATGGAGATGCAAGGTTTGCAGGCCTGTGTGTACTACCCTGCCCTGTTGCTGCAACAGAATGTCCTCCTGAAGCAGCTGTTTTGATCAAAGGAGAGATTCTCATTCCCAGGAGTTCAGGGTACCACACTCGCCTTTCGCAATGTGACCAGAGCAACAGGCTTCTATCCGAGGATCAGCTGGGACACCCGCATCAAACTTCAGAACGCCCAATAAGAACATTTTCTGCATCCATCTTGCTTATTACAGTTCTGTGCATTGTTCCACCTGCTAGCCCTGAACAACTGCTTTACTCCTCAGTCTTTTCGGGCCGGTCTTATCTGGCCCTGATTTTAGAACATACAGCGTTTTAGTCTTGTTTTAATATAATTTTACTTTTATACTCCGTTTTTAACTTATTTGTGCAAAAGGCAGCTATGTTTTGTACGAAGGGCCGAAATCACTTTAATAAAAAATATCAGGCATAAGAAAGGTTGCCTGTTACAGATGCTGAGAGTAAACAGAACAAAAGTGATGGTCGACGGGGAAGTACGCATGACAAGAAGAGATCCATTAGATCCTGAAACTTTGCATTAGTCAGAGGTGCTTCAGTCTTGCTTGTTTGAGGTGTGGGAGCATTTTGTCTTTGTTACAAGGTGAGTGGAACGAGGTGTTATGTGTTTCTATGTGGATGTCTTTTGGTTATTGATCTCTGCACTGTTCTTTTATTTGCATGTTACCTTGTGGTACATTATACTGCAAGTTCCATGCAGTGCTTAATATGTAAAAAACGAAGCGCCAGGTACCTCGTCAGGAGGCCACTGCAGCTTGCAGCACCCACGGCCCTTGCCAGCACTGGCAATGACCATACAACTATTTACCATCACACTCCTTCACGTGTGACAATTCAGACTAGTCCAAGCCCCAAGCCCCAAGGCTATAGGAATGGCTTAGGTGGCTAGTAGTAGTCATTTTTAAATTATACTGAACAAACAACTGTTGTGCTCATTTCTAAATTAGACAAACAGGGCCACCATTAGGCAGACTTTCAAAAGTGCTGGTACCGAGCACTGAAAACCACCGCGAGCATTGCTGGCGGTAGTGAAAAGATTGAGCCAAGGCTCTCCCCATTGCCGGAAGACTGCCCATTCCACATCTGGGAACAATTGCCATTCGTGGTCCACTAGGTAGTTGCGGCTGAGTTTTTCCATCCTAGCATTTAAAGATTACGTCCCGTCACCACCAGAGAAATCCCTTGGTGGTTGTCAAAACCCCGTTCAGAGGGCCACAAGACAATCCGGAATTATTGAGCCCAAACTATGGTGTTTGATGCCTTTTACTCCTGATGTCCCGGTGCTGGGATTACTATAGAATCTGAGCAACTCGCCAAGTACCCCTTCAGCATTTCACTCTCCGTGGTAGTGTAGGCCGAGCTGTCTGAGACTTCTTGGACAGGAGGTAGGTGTAAGGTAAGCACAGATTAACAACTCAACATACATCCAGAAACCCCAAACAATAACTGTCTAGACAAATACTTGCTTTTATGTAAAAAGGAGTATTTATCTACTAAAACAAAAAAACACAGATTCTTGAGGCAAGCCCACTAGCGTTACCCAGTCGGCCTTCCAGTCCCACTTTCCTGTATAAGGCTGAAGGTTAGTCTCATTCATATTTTGCATCATTCAAGCTAAGCTTGCCAAGGCATTCAAGTCTCAAAGGTCCTGTAGGGGCACTTAAGTAAAATCCCCAAGTCTTTGTGCTGCAGTATGTCAATTCAGAGCAAGTTCCCCAGGGCCCATCAGCCCGTTTCTTAATCTTATCTGCTCTTGCGGAGTGGCGGTTCAGAGTCCCTGGATGACACTTGACAGCCCTGTTGTGTCAAGGGGTGTGAAGCAGCGGTTGTGGCGGTTTCGTTTCTCAGAGCTCCTCTGATCCAATACATTTCTTCGGGGACTTGGGGGCAGGTCTCCAAGGCACCCGGATAGGGAAGCTGAAGCTGTTGCCCTCACTATCCATTGGTCAAGGCCCATGATGTCTTCTCAGCGGCACATGGGGGGTCATGGTGATGGCCCTCTAATTCCTTCACAAGCTCATCCACCTGGCACACAGGTAGGTTCGGAGTAGCACGGATGAGGCAACAGCTCTCTCTCTCTTCACCGTGGCCCCCACCTGGCATAAAAGGGTTGCGGACAACACAAACAAGGTGACAGCCCTCTTTAGGTCTTGGCACTGAATTGGGCGATGGCCCTCCTCTCAAAGAGCAGTGCCAAGGGCGGCGTTAGACCAGATATCTTTGGCGTGGCCTTTGCCCCAACTTTTTGCCTACCAGTCTCCTGTTTTTGCAGTCTTCATTTTTGCCGGCTTTAGGACTCTTCTCACTTTACCACTGCTAACCAGTGCTAAAGTGCTTGGTCTCTCTCCTTTAAACATGGTAACATAAGTTTACAAGTAAATTAATTATGCCAATTGGATGCAAGTCCCTGGTAAAATGGTACTACATGTACCCAGGGCCTGTAAATTAAATGTTACAAGTGGATCTGCAGCACTCATTGAGCTATCCCTTAAAAAGCCCTTTAAACATACAAGGCCTGCTATTGCAGCCTGTGTGTGCAGTTTTAAATTGCCATTTCGACAAGAGAAATAAACCTTTTTGCAGTCTAAACCTTCCTTTTAAATAAGTTTACATTCCTCCTAGGGCAGGACCCAAACAGCCTTAGGGCAGAGTACAGTGTATTTAAAAAGCTGGATATGCAATTTTTGTTCAGGGGCCTAACTTTGTCCCTGTAGCCTGACTGTGATCCATCGCAGTCAGCCTGAACTTGTGACTTTGTCCTGGTCTGGTGCGAATACATAACCACAGTTGGCGCTTTGTGCTTCTAGGCACTGTTTTCCCTAAAAATCTTTAAAATTGAATATTCCGGTTCTACAGATTGGATTTTTGTCATTTTGGTCTCAAATAATTTATTACATTTTACTCTGTTTGTCTAAATTTGTGTTGGGTTTTTCTTGTGTTGCTTTCTCACTTTATTAATGTTTGAAGTGTTGCACAAATACTTCACACACTGCCTCTAAGTTAAGCCTGATTGCTTTTGTACCAAGCTACCAGAGGGTTAAGCACAGGTTCGTTTAGGATATGGTTGTGTTTCACCCTGACAGATTGTGGTTGCTGCTTGAGTAGGGTTTCGCCCACCACCTGGAAAGGGTAATACAGACTGTGGCACACGGTGTGGGAGCCCATTGGTGCAGCGGTCAAGATGGACCAGAATCTCACTCTCCCTCCTGGGATCCATGCAACAGGATCCCTACAAGACCTCAATCCCACCAAGTGATCTCCTTCACATCACAGGGCCCACTGGTCTTCAGTCAGGCAGAATCTGGTGCTCCAGGCAAATGTTCTTTATCCTCCAGGGTGATCTTCCCGCTCCCAGCATGGGAGACTGGCAGAGTCTTAGCCCCCAGTCTTGATCACAACAGGCAAAACTCATACAGAGCTCCTCCACGTTGATATGCAGCTTCAGTCTGACAATTTGGGAGTCTCGCGCTCCTCATTTTAGTCTATTTCCCGACACTCTATGAAGTGCTCTTACTGCAGTGAACAGTCTTTAACAGCAGGGCGGTCTCCAATCTTGATTTCCCCAAATATAGGCCAAGGGAGTGATTAGACGTTCACACCTAAATATCGGCCTCAGTGATCTGTGCTTCAAAATGTTACCAAATGGACCCAGCCTTACTTTTTATGATTCTCTGATCATCCCCATCTTTCTTCAGATGTGCCCCGGCCTCTTCGACCAGCAACCTCCTTTCAGAATGAAAGAGCTCTTATTGAAGTGCACAGAAGAGCCTTGCTCTTTCTTCCTCCAATGTGTGTCACACCCAACTCTTAGGAATGCAGCAATTTGCAAATCTGCCTGGGGGAACCTCAACCTGTTCTTGTTCCTACAGTAAGTCCTGGATCTCCCAACACAGAACCCAGTACCTTCTGTGTATTATGTGCTTTACAAGCACACCCATACACCTCCACACACAAACATTCACTAGTGTGCAGACTCCATTGTACTGTACCTCTTCCAGAGCAAACATACATCACAGAATGCTGATGCAACCTCAAACACTAGCACGCCCAGGCAACTGCTCACACTATCTCTTGCCCTGTACCATCTCTCAGGCACACGTACATCCTAGTGTTCACACGCAACCACTCATGCCATTTCTCCTGCACTGTATCATCTCTCAGGCACAAGTACAGTCTTGCGCCACACACAAACCAGCTCCGGCCCAGTGTTGAGTTAAGCACACAGCAGCAAAACATTACTTAAGTGTGCACGTAGTTACCACTCTTGTGACACAGGTAAAATGGACCTGTTCATTCTACTGAGCATTAAAAACATGGCATGCTGCTACCACAGCGCTCGTGCTACTTAGGTAAAGGAAGTAGCCTTACACGTTCTGAGGGAAACGCTTTTGGTGCCCCTCCCAGTCTAAGCGGGCCGCTGTCCATGAGACAGGCCTAGTTCATAGTGCACACACATAATCAGTCTTTGCTCATGAACAATAATCCAAGGAATAAGATATTACTACAAGTGGGGTACTAAGGGCAAAATGCCAGGGAATGTTTTCCATCCCAAAAGCGGTCCATCCACTTCCAGAGGCACAATGCCTCTGGACATAGGGCCCAAGACCCCACCCCACTCCGCCCAGCTTGTTACTGTACCACGTGGCAGTGATGCTTTCCGTGAGCAACTGCACGAACCTAGCTTTCATGATGGGCAGGAAGGCCTTCAGCACTAAGCAAAACATCCTCAACTTCAAAATGTAGATGTGAAGTTGATTCTCCACCAGAAACCAGAGGCTTCAGAATTTACCACCCCCAGAAGCCCACCCCACGCAGCAGTGATGCATCAATGACTATCTTCAGGTCTGAATGAGTAAAGGAGAGGGGCCGGCCACTGATCTAATCATGGCCCAGAAGCCACCATTGCAGATCTTTGACAGTCTCTCCCGAAATCTGGTTACAATCTGAAATATTTCCCTGTTTTTATGCACACTGGGATTTTAGGTCCCACTGCAGAGCTCGCATGTGCCATCTGGCATGCATCAGCATGATGCAGGAGGCCAGCAATCCCGGCAGCCTCAGGGCAATCCAGACTGACATCGAGGACAGAAGTTGTAATAACGGATAATAGCCCGAATGTCTTTTGTTCCATGGGAAAGGTATCAAACAGTACCATATCTAGAATGGCTTTGGTGACAGTGAGCATCTACAAAAGAGTGAGGTGCGACTTTGGCTCGTTGATAGGGAACCCCAAGGATTTTAGGAAGTTTGCTGTTGTCTGGTGATGGTTCACGACCGCCTGGAGTGAACCCACCTTCAACAGCCAATCATCAATTGGCACTCTAAACCTCTGTAGATGTACTGTGATCACCGTTATCACTTTAGTTTATACCCAATAAGCCCTGAATAGCCCAAAGGGAAGCACTGCAAACTGAAAATTGTCCTGGCCCCTGTAAACCGCAGTTAACGCCCTGCAGCCTGCAGGATGGGGATGTGGAAATAAGCGTCCTACAGGTCCAATGCCACCATGCAGCCTCCATTGTCTAGGGCAGACAGGACCTGGACTTCCGGGAGCATCTTGAATTTATCCTTCTGCAGGAAGGCATTGAGAGGGTGAAGATCTAAAATAGGACAAAGGCTTTCTTCAGAGCAAGTAAAGAGTGAGTAAACTACCCAGTTTCTACCTCCGAGGCCAGAACCCTCTCTATTGCCCCTTTGGCCTAAAGGGCTTCCAGATCCTGCTGTAAGATGGACAGATGTTCCACCATCACAGAAAGGAATGGAAGGGCATACAGAAAGGAATGGCGGGGTCCTCGATGGACAATTTGGAGGAGCCAATTAACTAATTTGTAAGGGCTTGCTGCCCTTGGAGAAAATATAGGATCTCGCCTGCGACAGGGAGACTATCTGCTGGGACGGACATATTAAAGTGGCTTACGGATGTGGTCTCTGGAGGGGCAGGGGATTGAGCTATGCATTGTCCTTGCTGTCCTCATGGTCTCTGAGAATCGTAGTCTCGGACACGAAATGGCTGAAAAGTCTGTTGTGCTGGATGAGGTGTCCAGCGTTGATGGATGAGAAATCCTCTATTGTAGCCACAGAGGTTTAAATTGCTGGTGAAATTGCCTTGAGGGAGCAGAAAGGACCAAGGAATATGCTGTGGCTCTGTTTTCTTTACAAAGTTCCAAAGTAGAGTCTGCTTTATCCCCAATAAGCAAAAATCTGTCAATAAGCATGTCGATTAAAGATGCTTGAACGTCTCTGGAGAAGTTTGTGGACATCATCCAGGCAGGGCATTGCAGACCTACACTGGAACTCATGGCACATGCTAGGCAATCAGTCTTGAGCATATCACAAATTACGCTGCATCACGGCTAACCTGAATAGTCTAGGTGAGACTGCACAAAGGTTTTCCAGAGCAGCTGTTAAAATTTGGGCCACCAATACCCTAATTGCATTGGAATAACAGCCATGGAGACAGTTGATATGATCTGAACACAAAGCAAGGCTCATGGAGAAAATTGTTTTGCCAAAGTCTCTATTCACTCCCAAGCAGGAGGAGCATGAGTAAAAGCATTTAGGTTGACCCTGCTAGTGAATGCTTGTACCACCACACTCTCTGGAGTGTTAAGAAGGCACGGTTGCGTCACATGGCGATGGCGATGGGCAACTGGTCTCCTGACGGGCAGCCCTGAAAAATGCATAGCACAGGTGCCTATAAGAGTATCTGTAAGTGCAACATTGAATGGCCACTGAGGCTCAGTAGAGCTTTCCCAGGCTGCAGAACGTATATTAACATATTTTTCTTGACTTTCATGGTCAGTAATTGGAAGTCTAACACCTCGACTGACCTTCGTATCACTTGGTTGAAAAAGGCGCTTTTCTTTATGGAAGAAGGGAGACAGCCGGCCAAAACCGGGGGAAGCGTCAAGATCACTGCCATCCTGAAGCTCTTCATACCAATTAATTTCTTCATATTGAGGAACATAATTGTCCACCTCATCATAGTTATCATTTTCAGAGTCCACATCAAAAAGACTATGTAGAGTTCATGCCCTACCATGTGGTAAGGGCATGGTATCCAAGCCACGCAGTTGAGTGGGTGCAACTTTGGTGGATTTCATGACGGTTTCAATTTAAAGTTGGATAGGACTATAAGCTGTATATCTTTATCCGTTGTCGGCATCGGCGTCAAACACAGCGGGATCAGCAATTGTGAGGATTGTTACAGACAGTTGTTTGCGAAGGTCCCTGCACAGCTTCAACCCTGTGGCTTTAGGGGGTGACATTTCCCTTGCTCACTGGATAAATGTTGACTAAAAGTCTGGTCAATTACCAGGAAGACGGTTTAGATCACCGTTTGATGGCACAGAAGAACAGGAACTGATGTTGGAGCGCTTGGGTGGTGCTTTTATGCCACTCCGATTGCCACTTCAGGATCGGAAAGGAGACTCAAGGCACCAAGTAAAGCAATTAGAACTGCTCTGCTAGTTTCTAGATCCAGTCTGACACCTAGATATTATCACAAGAAAAGAAATCTGCAGTTAGAATTAACTTATCCAGACTGTCGACTGTGACCTAACAGTGAAACTCTAGTTGAGAAACCAATCTTGGCAGTTAATCTGGCGGCAAGGAAGTAAATGACACTTGGGTGCGGTACACCTTGTAAGATCTGGACAAGCAATACACCTTTTAATAGTAGGGTTCACAAGGTTTGAATATGATTTACTCAAGATTTTACAGAGGACAAACTCCATCATAAGAATATGCATCTGAGGTGGATATTGTTCCTGGATAGAAAAATGTAACTAGTTGTTTACCCAGACTGTTGAGTTATGAGTGTGCAGGGATAAAGGACACATGAAAAGAATTAGAACATGCTTCACTGCCCTCTTTTGACAGCGCGGCAGAAGATAAATTAAACGTAGCTTTGGAAGGGGACAAAACTCTATGCCAACTATTGGAACATTTGTGGTGGGAGAGAGTATGTTGTGCGTTTGGTTTTTAAGGAATGTGCAAAATAAGAAGTAGCAAAAATTGTGTTGGTTTAGAATGAGAAATGGTGACACAAATGCTTGTCATTTGGCAACTGACAAGCTAACATAAAAACAGTGAGTTGACTGAGTTGATATGATTAATGTGGTTTTAATGTTGCGCATCCCTGTACCAGCATTTTTAAGACAATTAAATCCATCTTTGATGTCATGGCATTACAGAAGTTGACCAATGGAAGGAAGGAGTTGAACATAGGAGCCTATGTAGTGTTTTGAGAAGAACTATCCAATGCATTATGGTATGTTCTCAATATAAGTATGTGGTTAGAGACTAAGGTCATGCAAAAAAATGTGATCAACTTTCTGAAAGCAGTGTTTGAAACATTCTATGTCAATTTTGATTCCATTGGTTTGAAATGGAGACACATTTACAGTTTAGAAAATTGTTTATTGGAAGGCTGCATTATCACCCCTATGGATATGTCCAGGTTGAGTGGTTCAACAGAAGGTTATGGAGAGTGTGCAGGAATGCTTGACAAATAAAGGAAACTGGAAAAACAATATTTATGAGACGGTATAGCCTAAAATGTAACACCTCATTAAACTTTAAAGTTTGTTCTTTTATGAAGTACTGCAAGATGAAAATCTAATATCAAGTCATGAGGAAGGCTTAAGAAATTGTTGATATTTAGGTCAAGATTAAACTTAGCAGAAAAGGGTCTGGACAATTCTCTAGCAGACCCGCAATCCTGGAGGTTTCAGACAAATGCCTTTGTGACGAGAAAGAGGACATGAACACTTTATGTGGGTTTGTAGCCCCTATAGCAAGGTCAGGTCCAACACAATAGTGAAGATCCTACGTAAAGAGCAGCCTGGCAACAGAGCAGATAAAATATTATTTTTATTTAGTGACCTTACAGGCCCTGTGACCAGAGCAAAAGGCTTCTATCCGAGGATCAGCTGGGACATTTTCTGCATCCACCTTGCTTATTACAGTTCTGTGCATTGTTCCACCTGCTAGCCCTGAACAACTACTTTACTCCTCAGTCTTTTCGTGCCGGTCTTATCTGGCCCTGATTTTAGAACATACAGCGTTTTAGTCTTGTTTTAATATAATTTCACATTTATACTCAGTTTTTAACTTATTTGTGCAAAAGGCAGCTATGTTTTGTACTAAGGGCCGAAAGCACTTTAATAAAAAATATCAGGCATAAGAAAGGTTGCCTGTTACAGATGCTGATAGTAAACAGAACAAAAGTGATGGTCGGCGGGGAAGTATGCATGACAAGAAGAGATCCATTAGATCCTGAAACTTTGCATTAGTCAGAGGTGCTTCAATCTTGCTTGTTTGAGGTGTGGGAGCATTTTGTCTTTGTTACAAGGTGAGTGGAACGAGGTATTTTGTGTTTCTATGTGGATATCTTTTGGTTATTGATCTCTGCACTGTTCTTTTATTTGCATGTTACCTTGTGGTACATTATACTGCAAGTTCCATGCAGTGCTTAATATGTAAAAAACAAAGCACCAGGTACCTCGTCAGGAGGCCACTGCAGCTTGCAGCACCCACGGCCCTTGCCAGCACTGGCAATGACAATACCAATACAACTGTTAACCATCACACTCCTACACGTGTGACAATTCAGACTAGTCCAAGCCCCAAGGCTATAGGAATGGCTTAGGTGGCTAGTAGTAGTCCTTTTTAAAGTATACTGAACAAACAACTGTTGTGCTTATTTCTAAATTAGACAAACAGGGCCACCATTAGGCAGACTTTCAAAAGTGCTGGGACCGAGCACTGAAAACCACCGGCTCAAATTAGTCACTGCTTCCATGTTCTGCACCGGTCAGTTAGTGTTGTGCAGTTTACCTGTGCAAACGCTATTCTGTAGTGGGAGTTTTTTGGGAAGCTTACCAATAAACATAATTGCAGTGCTGCTGGAATTCAACATTCTTTACATTTTCTTAAATATATAGGTTGTTGTGATGCAGTGCATTTTAATTATCTACAATAATAGCTAAACTCTATAGAATGAGTATTTAAACAGTAAACTCATCATGCTTGAGACAAAAGAAGATATGACACACAACTGACTATGCAGTAGCTGTATTTGTGCAATGGAAACTTTATACCATGCTTTGGCTACAGTCACTGTATTTTTCAACACGCTTTGTTTCAATGTTGAAAACTGTTACAAATGGTTTTACGATAAAGCAAAAATATGTAATAAAGACAAGTTGTGCCAAATTATTTAAAATGTTTTGCATTGATTCAAAGTGTAAACAATGGAATCAGCCAATAGACATGTTGGATTCTAAAGAGTAGCTAAAAAAAAGAAGAAAAAACAAAATCACATTCCATCACCTTGATTACCATTTTCTTATTTAACCAAGCTATACACTTACACAGCTTGTTATCTTCCCTGAACCTACAGAAGATTCTCCTAGTCTTCAGATGACAGTGTGCCTCGGATAGGACCAATCCTACGTATCTAAATGCAAAATAAAACTGTAAACTTTAAAATATTGAAAACGTAATTAATACTAAAGGAAAATTATGAAAACGTGAACCTTAATGATGGAAATGTTACTGCTACAAAACGTTTTAGGAGGATTCAGTAAAAGGCATTTATGTAATACATTTTGTTTTCTTAAAACAAAGTATATTGTTTCATACTATTAAAAGATTGCTTGACCTTATTTATTAAAATAAAGAATATAAAAAGATACTTCTCTTATAGTTGTTTTGTGTGTGTAAAAGTAGGTTAGTTCCACAAGATGATATGTATGCCAAACACTCACTCTTTACCATTTACAAAATTTGCTGCACTTTCAAGGAAACTGCTGAACCATACAACTTAAACCTAAACCTTATTATTGTATGAAACATTGTGATGCATCTGTATATGTCTCAGCCTATACATGTATGTAAGTATGTGCAAAGTATGTAAGCATATGGTATTTCTATAGGACGAACCTCGCCAAAAATCAGCAGAACACTGTACGGGGTACAAGACAAGGATAAGGTAAACAAGTGATAGAAGAGTAATGGATGGTTAATGCATTGTAATGTAGTGTTTCTTAAAGAGGTGAGTCTTCAGCTCTCACCCAAAATAGAGAAGTGTTCAGGTGGTCCTGATGGATATAATCTTGTATGCTTTTGATTACCATAAATTCGGGTGCTATGACTCATAAGAAGCAAAGCCTTGAATGGGTCACAATGCCTCTCTACTTCCTCAACAATGGTAAAAATTAACATGTTACAGAGTGCACATCTGCATTTATAGAATAGGTCATGGTGTCTGTTCCCATCATATGTATGTTTTGGTAAAAAACTAAAAAAAACTATTCAACCAACGCCATAATCCTAGGGGTCAAATGTGCACAGTAAGAAATTCCTACTGAATAGACCTTGTGACTATTAAGAGAGCTGTTTCCTGTTCATATCATTCCCACATGCAATATGTGAGGTATTTAACAGTGCTATCCCATGCCAATTTCACTGTACAGTGATAAAAACATTAAACTTGGCTTTTGCACTGTTGTAAAGAATGTGTGTTTATTAGTACAGTTGCTCCGCATGGAAATATTACTTACCTTCATGCAAAGGATTCTTCTGGTGGATAGTCTACCTATTTACAAATTCCTTACTACTTCTTTCTCCTCCAGGCACCGGACTGGATCTAGAAAGTTGGAATAAGTCTGTACAGCTCTGGGATCTACCCAAGATTCAACATCACAGAGCAGTATAAGACACCACCCCAGTGAACTGGTGTCAGTCCCGGATCCTTTTTTCCACACCCTCATAGGCGGAGACGTTATGTGTCTTTGATACCTTTCCAGAACACTGCTCAGTAATAGACTTTCTAGCCCCCCGTGGCACGATGGGCACGGTCAGTGTGCCAATCAGAGACCGAAAACCAAATTGACAGCAACCACTCCATAACCCGCTGAGCATTACTTAAGCGAGATGCATTTTAGGTAACAATCAATCCTGGGAGATATCACAGGGATAGTTAGTGGAACCCAAACTGTCCTTTGTTGTGGAAAAACACTCTAGAACACTAAGAAACCAAGATTATATGTTTAAAATTCATTTTGAAATCCTCACACGTACATTATGAATAATAGCTATTATGAATATCAGCAGAATTATGGCAACAATACTTATCAGTAGCTTTCTTTATATTTACATCTCCAATCCCACCCAACGTTTTCCTAGTTATCTAAGCTAAACGTAGCAGCAAAACAGGCTAATTTGAGTGTCCTAGAGGGTTCACACTTAGATACCTCTTCTGAACAACAGAACCAATATTCAGCAAAGTAACAGCATCTGCTATTCTTGTATGCGTTAGCAGGAGGCAGGCAGGTAAGCCCACTGAATGAATTTTAGATATGCCTACTTGTAGCCTTCAGCGAAGGATTGTGATTACAGCTCTTTATCGTCTACGGCTTAAGTCTCTGGTGCAAAGTTCCTCACCATATCATTACACTGCGTTTTAGTTTATATCTTGTATCTGAACATTGATGAACATTGTCAGAATAAACAATTAGCAGAAAGTCCCTGGCAATCCTTTACCTACTTACACTCTGTGAAACCATGCCTATTGTTTGAAAATAATAAACAAGGAGTGAAGTTATAAGCTTCTACGAAACTTTGTTTATTATTTAAAAGCATTTACTGGAAAAGAAAATTCCATGCATACATAAACAAATGCATATATTTAGGCAGACTTAACTGTCACGTTCCAATGTATAAAAACATGAATACATTTGTATTTTTATTCAAAACCTTTATCTAAATAAATAGCACATATGAAGGATAAAACATATGATAATTATAACAACGAGGTGGGCAAGATTCGGAACCCTGATAACAGTCACATGACCACTCCTCAGAATGGGGAGGTGGGTAGGATTGTGAAGAATTGTGAGGAATCTGCAAGCAGATATCTACCAGAGAGATACCGAATCCAAGTAATTTGTTCTTTTTATGGACACTTCTACATGCAGATTACTCACCGCTTGAATTAATACCAAAGAACTAACATCCAGGTGGTGAGTTTAAGGAGATAATCAAATCGATAAGTCCTGTCAAACTGATTTGGCTAAACGGCTATCTCTGCACACTTCTGAGTTAAGAAAGGAATGCCTAGTAAATTTTTGGTCTGAAGCCCACATTGCAGCACAGCAAAAGTACAAAAAAGTAACAACCTAAGACCATGCTAATGAGGCAGCCTTTTCCATGGTGGAATTGGTTCTCATACCTTTAAGAGTTCCTTCTTGTTGAGAGCACTGCCATTCTTGATTCAGAGGATCATCCAGTAGGAAACCGTCTGCTTTGTGCCACCCACTCAAGTAGCACTTTAGAACATGTCTCAGGCCTGGAATTACAGCTTTTAGCACAGTTTTAAAATGAAATTTCAAACTGGCAAAATAAGTCTTTTGCCAGGGCTAAACCTTCCTTTTTAATACATATAAATCTGTCCTAAGGTAAGCCCTAAATAGCCCATAGGACTGGGTGCATTGCAAGAGTGGGATGTGTTTTTAAGTTTTACATGTGCTAGTAGTGAAAAACTCCTACATTCGTTTTTCTCTACTGTAAGTCGTATCGCTCCCATTGGATAACATTGAGTTACCTTATTACATCTACTTTGTAATTGGGAACAGATAGGATTGTCAAGTTTGGACTCAAATGAATTGAAATTTAAAGCCCTCTTTAATGGCAAAGCCAAATTTTAGGTCACAATTATGATAATGCCACTTTTAGAAACTTTACGTTTTCTTGTCCTAACTATTTGGTGCCCCCAACTTGTGTCCTGGGTCACATAACTGTGAATAGCTTAGCTGCTGGCCTTTGTGTATTCCTCCAAGACAGTGAGACAAAGGGGGACTAGTTGTTGGCAGGATGGTCCATCCTGCAAGGTTGGGGAAGGCAGATTTGTTCCCTGCCTCACTTTCATTTCAAACTGCTGCCTCCATCACACTGCCAAAGGAACTAGTCTTTTGTCACCCTAGAATACACGGAGTCTTGGCAGGAGGAGGAAGGACCTTTCCAGAGCAATTTATCGGTGTAGCAAAAATGTTATCCTCACTTTAAAGGCTGACACCATTTATGAATATTGGACCTCCTAAACCGCTTCTTCAGTACACCCCTGGACCTAATGAATTCTCCAGAAGGACTGCACTATTCCCTAGAGGACAGCCCAGAGGCATGCCTGGACCCCTAAAGGACTACCCTGGTGCTTGAGGCCTACCTCAAACCACAGAGGACTGTTCTGCCTCTTGGGGCCTGCCTTGCTGAAGGAGAACTGGAACATCTCCTTTCTCCCATGAAGATCTAAGCGACTCCAAGGGTCAGTTGGCTGACCTCCTGTTCTGAGCACAACAAGCTCCGAGTGCCTCCCCGCATCTGCCCAGCTGCTGCACTGGACCAGCCTGGATCTTCAACTATGCCTTTTTCATTTTAGCACAGGTAAGCTTTTGTCTCAATGCTCTGGATTTACAAAATGCATATCATGGCAAAGACTGTTGGCATCACAAAAACTCTGCGTACGTCAGTAATATGTACCATTGTCGATATAAGATGTCTTAAGAACTTCTTGGCTTACATGCAGAGTAAGGTTTTTACAGATCCAGCATGTAACATTATTAGGAAAATAAAATATGCCTTTTCAATGGAAAGGACATAACTGTAACTACACAGGTACAATCGCAGCCTGCATAATATATTTTCTCAGTAAAAAACGAATCAGAAGTTCCAAAGAGACATGAACTCCTCTCTACCTTTTGAAAATGTTCTGACTCTACCAGATAGGTAAAAATTGTCCTCAACAAAGACTCTTGTTACTGGATCCATGCAACTATAGATCCTCTAGAGTATCACAATCACATTGAACTCATTCAGTCCAGGATGTTTAACCTAAAATGCATTGGCTTTATTACCTGCTTCTGCATATAGAATTTATAGGTATTTTTCACCTCAACATGGGAGGTAATCATACTTTTGACCTATAAAAATACTTGCAGGATGGGGTTGATATCACTGGATAGTCTTGTCACATTTAAATAGTTTTTTCCAGCCTGTACTGCTTTGTATCACTCTGTAGTGTGGTTCTTCAAAAGGTCAGATATTTACTAAAGCTGAATGAAATTAATAGTCTATCACCTTCTCTGTGGAATGGCCACAGATCAGCCTTAAGGAAGATGAATAAAATACAGCACTATTTTGAAGGGAAATAAAAGTAATTGAAAACGATTATAGTAAACAAGATAATGGTTTGACTAGACACAAGAAATTTAGGCATGGTACTAACAATGCTGGTGTCAACGTTCTACTCTGCTCTGATGTGGTAAACTTTGCTCTTAACATCATGGGAGATTTCTTCAATATTGTATTTGCTCCACACGCTGAAGCTCTGTTAGCATTCTTCTCAGCTTTAAAATCCTCATTATTAGGAACCCTGTCATCAATTACTATCTTCAATGCAGATAACTCCTTTGACATAATTTGTCAGAAACTCCAATAACCACAAGCCCCTCAGATCCAAGTAGATCTCAAGGAGCTTGAGAGAAGAAGGGAACGTTCTGAGGGATCTTACTGATGTGTCAAGAGATTGATCAGCAAGGCATTAGTAGGGGATGTACTACTCTGTATCCCCTTAGATGTGCAGACACTCAGATTTTTATTAACTACAAAAACCCTGAAAGAGATTGAACCATCAACACCAGCAACACGTTATACATTCCTTCATTAATTTCCAACAGGGGAAAAAACAGCATTGAAAACTGAGAAAACACCAAAGGGGAAAAACAGTGGGTAATTGAAAGGGAAAATCTGTCACCCACCCAAATAAAGCGTTATGCAAAGTATTCAAAAATGGATTTATGAAAAAACAATATGCTTCTAGTGTGCAGAGCCTATGGTCTGGGATACTTCTCACAGAACTGAAGGGCTATATGTGTTGCATTCTGGGATTTAGGAGGTAAATGAGTAACCTTAATGAGAAAGCTCAGTTTTTTAGGGTGCATGGCTATGGGAACATTTCTATTTAGTTCTGCGCTTTTCGAAAAAGTGGACAGTTTCCCATACATTTGTTTCACAACATCTGTTGGATTTCAAAGTCATTATTTTGTGTTATTTGGAGACTCTTTCTCTCCACTGACATTTTTTTTTTTTTTTTTTTTACAGAGTCCTGCATGGGGCAGAACTCTTCAGTATTTACGAATATTAATGGAGGTCCCACAACAGGGCATCTCTCTTTTGGCTCGCCTTGCTAGGTCTATCATCTCTCCCCTCAACATGGGTTGTACACCGCAGTTAGATTACTATGGGGTGCACAGTTGTACGATCAGTAGGACAGTAATCACAAAGCCTGAAGAAGACGGTGGGGCTGAATCTGTTGCAGCAGCTTACACCTTTTAGATTCCTCCTGACCCAAAAGCAGCTATACAGCTGCTGTGGAATTTGAACAGACTGAGAAGGCTGCTGTTGTAGGGGCTGCTCAGCCCTCCAATAACCTTGTAACTCCTAATACTGTGGGCTAAATTGTTCTGCAAGGGCACAAGGCCCATGACGTGAGCCATGGCCCTGGCATTCTTGAAATATTCCAAGGAGGAGCCAGCTTTCACACCAAATAGTTACTCACCATCAAAGAGCATGTCCACGTTCTAACCCTGGACAGCTCCCGAAAATCCAGCAGAACAACATCTGAGAATAATGACGCAACATAACAGCCATAACCATAAACCAAGCAACAGTGTCCCCAGTATCAAAACCACACTTTAGGATCTGTTTTGATGAATCTAGTTCATCACTCACCAGGTCAGTAATGGCTTCTTCAGATGGACTGGCAGGCTGTCAATTGTAATTCTGATCATTACCCATAAGACATGGACATACTGGCCTAAAAGGCAGGTGAGATTAGCAGTCCAGAAAACCAAGCTGCTAGAGGCAGAAACTTTGCAACCCATGGATGTTGGAAGCTGGCTCTGTATATACTATACCAAAATGAGGTATAGTGTGCACAGAGTCCAGTGGAACCCCAAAGGTAGGCAGAGGTAAAGTTAGGATGCACCTCACTCTCTATTTGTGGTAGTGTGGTTGAGCAGTAAAGCAGTATAAGAGGACAGGGTTAAGTAACTGCAGTACACACTCAGTTAGCAAATGAATTCACACACTCAAAGACTGAACTTCAGACTGATTGTTTTTGTATGAAAATATTCTTTTAGTCATTTAATTTTCTAGAACCAAGCAAGCAATACTTTACAGTAGTAATGCAGTTTGTAAATATTTTGAATTGTAATTGTATATGCACTTTGTTTTGACTTACAGGATGGTTGCAGAGAAATGCAATGCTTTGTAAATACGGTACATAGACTTGAATGAGCTTTTCAGTAAAATACCAGTGAAGTTACTCTTTAGATTACTTTTCTTACTAAGAGTAGTATACCAGGATACTAGTCTGGAACATTTCCTGTAAACAGTTAAATAAAATCATTTTGGGTAAATAGTACAATTTTAAAGAATTCCTTTAGGTTTTCAAACTTCACACAAACTTTTCCAAAAAAACAGTAAATGTTATCCTATGGAGGAAAGGAAAATGCTCCTTACCCAGTATGTATCAATTCTTGGCATATAGAGCTGTAGATTCATGTGTTAGTATAGATCACCATCTGGTGCTGGGCCCGGATGTTTGTACTTCGTTTTTCTTTGAAGAACTCTTTGTAGTCACGAGGTAGGTGACTCCTCCTTTTGGTGATAGCGTGCATGGGCATCGACTTCAACCTCAGATTGTTTTGCCATAACGGGTGATGATGGAGTTAGTAAGAGTAATAAAGAGATGTCCATTTAAAATGTATCTAAGTAAGATATTACTGCATCAGATAGAGGTACCCGGGGAGGCGGGTGGGTGCATATGAATCTACAGCTCTATATGCCAAGAACAGATACATACTGGGTAAGTAGCATTTCCCGTTCGAGGCATATAAGCTGTAGATCATATGTGTTAGCATAGACTATACAGCACTTATCTTCCCAGCGGTGGCTAACCTGTATCTGTTGCAGTGGTTTGAAATAGTGTTCTTAAGAGTGCCTGGCCCACACTAGCTTGTTGTTTTGCAAACACATCTACACTATAGTGCTTTGTGAATGTGTGTGGTGTAGACCATGTTGCAGCCTTGCAGATGTTATCTAAGGGTATGTTCCCTAAGGATGCCATAGAAGCCCCTAGCTTGTGTGTAGAGTGCGCTCTAGGGGGAATTGTTAAGGTGCGTTTAGCTTTAAGGTAGCATATTTGGATGCACTTAACTATCCGCCGTGCAATACCTGCTTTTGAAATGGGATTGCCTTTATGTGGTGGGGAAAAAGAGTCGTTTAGTTTTCCTAAAAGATTTGGTTCTTTCAATGAAATAAAGTGGCGCTCTTTTCACATCTAGTGTGTGAAGAGCACTTTCTGCTACTGAGTCTGGTTGAGGAAAAAACACAGATAACTCAACAGACTGGTTGAGATGAAAAGCAGAAACGACTTTGGGTAGAAGTTTTGGGTTAGTCTTAAGAACCACTTTATTGTGGTGAATTTGTAAATATGGTTCTTGTATGGTTATTGCCTGGAGCTCACCAACTCTTCTAAGAGATTTGATGGCTATAAGGAAGGCTACCTTCCAAGTCAGAAACTATAGTTCGCATTTGTGCAAAGGCTCAAATAGCGGGTCCATGAGTCTTGTAAGGACTATATTAAGATTCCACACGGGAGAAGGTGGAAGTCTAGAAGGAATGATTCTTTTGAGTCCTTCCGTAAAGGCTTTGATAGCAGAAACACGAAACAAGGACAACTGTTGTCTGTTTTGTAAGTAAGCTGCTATTGCAGCAAGATGCAGTCGTATTGATGTATATGCTAAGTTAGCCCGTTGTAGATGTAACAGATAGCAAATGATGTTTTTAATTGAAACATTTAGTGGATTGATTTGATTGTTATTACAATAAATTACAAATCATTTCCATTTTGCTGCGTAGCATGCTCTTGTGGTAGGGCGTCTAGCTTCTCTAATGACGTCCATGCAGTCTGGCTGAAGATTAAGATAGCCAAAATCTATGAATTCAGGTGCCAGATAGCAAGGTTGAGTTGACTGGGATCTAGATGCCTTATCTCTCCATGGTTCTGAGTGAGAAGCTTGGGGGAGAGGTGTAGTTTTTGATAAGGAACTATTGATAGTTCCAACAGTGTTGAGAACCATGGATGTCGAGACCATGTGGGAGTAACTAGGATCATTGTGAGAGAATGTTGTTTGAGCTTCCGAACCACTAATGGAATTAGCGGGAGAGGTGGAAAAGCATAAGCAAATATCTCTGACCAATTGATGCATTGTGCATTGCCTTTGGACAATGGGTGTGGATACCTGGACGCAAAGTTTGGGCATTTTGTGTTGAGGTGTGTGACGAACAGATCTATTTCTGTGTAGCCCCACATTTGGAAAAATGGGAGAACTTGAGGGTGTAGTTCCCATTCGTGGATCTGTTGTCTTTGACGACTGAGGAGATCTGCAATTTGATTTTTTACTCCTGGGAGATGTTCTGCAAGGAGATACATCTTTTGAGGTATAGCCCATCTCCATATGCTTTGAGCTAGGTGTGAGAGCTGTAGAGAGTGTGTCCCTCCCTGTTTTTGTATGTAGTACATCGCTATCATGTTGTCTGTACGAACTAGGACAGCTTTGCCTACTAAATGCATCTGAAAAGCTTTCCATGCTCGAAAAATTGCTAGCAGTTCCAGATGGTTTATGTGGAGTAGTTTTTTTTGTTTTTGAAGATGAGCTCCCCAACCGGTGAGGGATAAGTCTGCTGTGAGCACTATCTGTGGAACTAGGTCGATAAATGGCTGCCCTTTGGAAAGGTTTTGAGTATTCCACCACTGCAGAGAGCGATGAGTGCGGCCGTCCACCAACACCAGATCAGTTAACTGACCTTGAGCCGGGTTCCACTGACGTGCTAAGCATTCCTGTAGAGGACGCACTTTGAGTCTTACGTAAGGAACGATTAGAATGCAAGATGGCATAATTCCGATGAGTTTCATTAACACTCGAGCTGGTAATGAGTGTTGAGACTGAAATTGTGATATCAGAGATTGTATGTTGCGTATTCTGACAGGGTTGGGGTATTCTAGAGCCTTGCAAGTGTCTATTGTGGCTCCCAGGTATGCTTGCGTGTTGGAGGGTTGGAGATGAGACTTGGTGAGGTTTACAGTGAATCCCAAGTAGTGAAGCAGCTGAACTGTTTTGTGAGTGTGTTGTATGCAGCTGTGTTGTGAGTTGGCTTTTATTAGCCAGTCGTCCAAGTAAGGGAAGACGTGAATGTGTTGTCTTCTCAAGTGTGCTGCGACTACTGCTAAACACTTGGTGAACACTCTGGGTGCTGTAGTTATCCCGAACGGGAGAACTTTGAATTGGTAGTGTTGTCCGTCCACCACAAACCTGAGATATTTCATGTGAGCTGGGTGAATGGGAATATGAAAGTAGGCGTCCTTAAAATCAAGAGTGGAAAGGAAGTCGCCTTAGTGAAGCAGTGGGAGCACCTGTTGTAGTGTGATCATGTGGAAATGATCTGACTGAATATAGAGGTTTAGGTGTCTGAGGTATAATATAGGCCTGAGAGAGCCATCCTTTTTTGGAATTAAAAAGTATAGGGAGTACACCCCCGTCCCCCGATGATGTAATGGCACTGGTTCTATTGCATGTTTTTGTAACAGGGAGAGAACCTCTTGTTTTAAGAGCGAGAGCTGTTCTGGTGACACTGCACGCTCTTTTGGAAGGAGAGTTGGGGCGGTACATGTAAGTTTCAGGCAATAACCATACTGGATAATTTGTAATACCCGCTTGTCTGTGGTGACTGAATTCCAGACTGGTAGGAACTGTGAGAGTCGTCCCCCGCCAGGTGTTAAATAATCGGGGGTAGTGGAGGGAAGTAATTGTTTATTGGCAGGGGAAGTGCGGGTGGAATTACCTCTGCCTCGTCCCTTGTTATTATTTCCCCTGTAGTCTCCTCAAAATTAACCTCAGGAGGAGGTGGATTGGTTGTTTTTGTAAGAGGAGGAGGAGGGAGTCTCTGATGACACTGTTTTTAAGCCACCTGTATAAAAGGAGCGGCAAAAGGAACCCCTGCTGGAACCTAATTGTAAGGCCTCCATGGACTTAGCAGTTTCAGTGTCCTTTTTCATCTTTTCAAGTGAAGTGTCGACTGTTGGCCCAAAAAGATGCTCTTTATCAAAGGGCTGATTGTGTATGGAGGATTGGACCTCCTACTTGAATCCAGAGATTCAAAGCCAATCATACCTGCGTAGTAGTATGCTGGTGTTGATGGCAAAAGATGCTGTGTCTGCTGCATCCAGTGCGCATTTTATGGAAGTATTGGTGATAAGCTTCCCTTTTTGAATGAGGTTGTTAGTCTTTGTCTTGTATTTATCAGGCAAGTGTTGGATGGGTTATTCTAACTCATCATAGTGAGCTCTGTCGTAGCGTGCTAACAGGGCCTGAGCATTGGCGATTCGTCAATGGTTAGCAGCCTGTGAGGCCACTCGTTTGCCTGATGCATCTATTAATTTAGACTCCTTATCAGGAGGAGGGTCTTTTGCCTGTAGTTTGGGAATTAGCTCGTTTGCGGGCGTTAGATACAACAAGAGAGTCTAAGGGCAACTGTCCCCTAATATAAACAGGGTCTGTAGGAGCGGGCTTGTACTTTTTATCCACTTTAGGGGTGAGTATTCTGGCTCTGACTGGGTCCTTAAAAACCTTGTCTATGTGTTTTATCATGCCCTTGAGCATGGGCAAAGTATTAGTGGATTTCTGTGAATGTGTGAATGTCTCCACAAGAAAATCCTCCTCTAGAGGGTCTGAGTGTAGCTCCATCCAATGGTATTGAGCAGCCCTGTTAATAAGCTGTGCAAAGCCTATATTATCATCAGGTGGGGAGGGTCTCGATGAATACATGTCAGGGTCATTATTGTGATCCGGGTCCTTATTGTAATCTTCCCATGGATCAGTGTCATGTGGAATGTCTTGTGGTATGTCCTGATCCTCGTCCCCATCCCCATCCCCATAATCATCATCCTGTGGTTCAGGTGAAAAGGGGGGTGGTGGTGAATCTGATGGTGTGATTAGTAGATGTGGGTTAGGAGGAAGAGAAGGAGGTATGTAAGGGGGAGAAGGGTTAGTACCCATGTCCTTCTTTTTCAGAAGGATAGAACAGTCCTCTGAGAGATTTAGGTTCTGTTTTTTTGGAAGAGTGGCTGTAAGGTGTCCAGTTTTGGGATCGATACTGAGTCGTTTCTGTTTTGGGTCAAAAACGGTATCTTCGGATGGAAGTTCTTTGGAAGGAGTGTCTTTCTCCCTAGGAATGGTTTTCGGCGTGAAAGATTTATGAGGGTCCTTGTGCGCCGAAGGTTCCGAGTCTGAATGCTTACTTTTGGTGTGTTTAGAACCTGAATCTTTCGGAGCGGGATGTTTCGGCTCGAGTTTTTCGGTGCGGAGGTTGAAGGCTCCAAGCTTTTAGGTGCCGAGGATTTCGGAGTGGACGATTTTGGCTCCAAAGCTTTTTTCGGCTCCGAGGCCTTCGGGGCCAAAAGTGTCTTCTGTGCCGGCGATGTTGGAAGTGGCACATGAGGCGGCTTATGTTCCGGTGCTGAAGGTGGTGTTTCAGTACCGGAATGGGGCCAGCTCGAGCCAGAGCCGGAAGGCTTCTGTTTCATAGCTGGGCCAGAGGGCGGAACATTAGAAACTTTTTGTTGGTGTCGACCCGAGCTCGAGAGCGGGGGTGATGCCAGAGCCTTCGTTTTTTGGAGTGTGTGGTCACATGGAGATTTGTACTCATGGTACGTTGACCCGGGGTGATGTTCAGGTCTTCCTCCATGTCGGAGTCGGCTTCGGAGACTGAGACCAGTTCTTCTTCGGCCTCTACGTCTTTACAGGGAACCTCTGAATCTTCGCCAACGATCTCTGGTACAGAGCCGCTGTCTCTCTGCATTTCGTGGCATGGAGCCCGACTTTCACAAAGAGTCTTTTTTGATTGGAACGATCGACACGCTTTGCAGTCCTTCTCGTCATGTTCCGGGGATAAGCACAGGTTGCAGGCCTGGTGCAGGTCGTTGCGTGGGAACTTAGCACGACACCTGGCACATAGTTTAAATGGAGTCTGTTCCATCGACTGCTGGTTTGGTCAACATGTGTAGGCCCGACGGCCCACCTCGAAGTTCCCGATCTAAAGTTTTACAAATTCTACGATGCGTGTCGAGTGGGAAACCGTGATCGAAAGACAATAACGTCGAGGGTGGAAAACTATGCCGAACCGGAGCGCAGCAATGCACATCCGAACCCGATGGCGGAAAAAAACAATCTACGGATGGAGTCGATGCCCATGCGCACTATCACCAAAAGGAGGAGTCACCTACCTCGTGACTACAAAGACTTCTTAGAAGAAAAACAAAGTGCAAACATCCGGGCCCAACACCAGATGGCGATCTATGCTAACGAATATGACCTACAGCTCATATGCCTCGAAAATAGTGTTGCCGGTTTTTGGGTAAGTATTCGGTAGTGGGAGTTGAGGTTCTGGGGGTAGACTCAAGGGTCCCCCAGGGTCAAGGATGCACTCTTGTTACACCCTCAGGGGCACTAGGGCAGCCGGGTGCAGAGTGCTGAGGGCAAATGTTATCCAACGGGGGATAGGGGCATCCTGTTGGTGGCTGAAAGTCAGCAGGCCACAAGGTTGTGGGAGCCAAGCTCCTGGAGTGAGCCTCAGGGCAAAAGAGGATCCTGTTTAGCACAAAAAGTGCACACGCAGAGGCGGCTAGGTGCAGGGTGCTGTTTTGGCGTCGGGTGCCTTGTTATTTTCAATGGGGATTTTCGGTTTTGGTTTTCAGCTGGAGGCTCGGTCCAGGAAGATGTCCGGGAGGAACCAACAGCTGGGCAGGTAAGTTGGAGGGCTGGGGACGTAGGTGCACCTTGGGTTCTATTCTCCAGGGTGCAGGGCAGCAGGATGCAGGGGTGTCTTTTGAGGTCGGATTTCACCTTACTGGGCCACTAGCCGTGGGGGGGGGGGGATCTCCGTGTGAAGGCTGCAGGCAACCTTGGGGAGTCCTGGAGGGGTCAAACCACAGTGGACTCGGACTCTGGAGCGCCTGGGGGACATCCCTAGGACTGGGGGGCCACACAAACTTGGGCATTAGATGACCGGTACAGTGGTGGTTCCAGGCGTCTGGTTTCTTTTTCCTTAGCAGGCTCAGAGTCTTTTTTTGGTGTTTCTTCTGAACAGAGCTGCTGTTCACAGGAGGTCTGGTCTTTGTTGAAGGCAGTCAGTCCTGCCAGGGGTTCTGGAGGTCGCTGGCTGCAGGACAAGACGATTTTTGGCGCAGAAACTGCAGACCTGCCGGTAGGGCTGCGGCCAAGTCAGTTGTTCTTTGCAGTCTCCTCTGCTGGGCGTCTTCTTCGTCCTTTTTCTTCTTAGGTTGCGGGAATCTGCTTTCTTGGTTCAGGGCTGCCCCCTAAATACTGTATTTAGGGGGGTGTTTTAGGGGTTGTTTTAGGGGTCTCGAGGTCTCAAGTGGCCAGGCAAGATGGCCGGGTGGACGTGATCCACACTGGCTCCCGAACCTCCATGCTGTAAAGAACAGCTACAGGCTGAAAATTGTAGCCTGACCCGCAACCAAGAGGCCAGTAAAGATATCTGACGACATAGGAGCTGTGCGGGGGAGCTCACCGGGCCCGCACTACAGGGACATTTGTGTGAATCGTTGGCATAGGGGAATGAAGCGGGCCCATAAAATGGCGCCGGCGGAAGCGGTTCATTCGGCAGGGCGGATTAGCTGACGCTTCACAGCAGCACCCAAAACGAGAGCACCCAAATCCTTGGGGTGGTGTGACGGACTTTGGGGGCCCCAGGAGTGCCTGCAGACAAGAAGACACGCACTTGGAGGAGAGGGCCCGGCACCGACCTCGCGAGAAGAACGTTGTTACAATAACTCACCGCTAGATATCGGAAGGTGAGCAGGGGCACTGCAGGCGGCGCTGGGTCTCCCGCGGACATAAACGGCCGGTGGGGGCCTGGCGACCTGTGTTCTCCATCCTCCCGGTGGGCCCGTGAATAGATGCCTGACTTTAAAATGGCACCCGTAGCTAAGCGGTGCCGGGGGGCTTAACAGAGTAACAGGGGGGGGGGGGGAGGGGGTCCCCCCTTAGAAAAGCCAGTTTAGAGACAGGCTAATAATAGGCACAATGATAAACGCACTAGCCACAAGGTGGAAAAATATAGGCACAATACCTGCTATCTCCGGTTCCATGCCTGACCTTAAAATGGCCAACAACTCCGAATAGGAGGACAGGCTTCTGAGAGACACAGCACGCAGTTGGTGGGCGCAGGAGCTTGGTGGTGCATTAGGGAGGGGAGGTCTGAAGGGTGCCTCTCTTCCTCGAAGTAGTAAGACTGTCAGTGTGCACTTATGCCACCAAAAAAGGCGACAGGCTAACTCTCCACCTACTTTACCTCCACAGCTGCACTATATTCGCCCTACACGGTGATCGCTCCCGAAATACTGCCTGTACCCACCTGACTTTAAAATGGCAGCCCAATATCCCTCGAGTCGCGTCTACACTCTTCTCGCCGCAATATTTGTTTCCTGTGTTATGCGGAACTCAAAGTTTGCCAGCGTTCTCTTCGCTCTGTGGCCCCAGGACCCGCTATTACTGCTCACTCACTCACTTTAGTCCACGAGTGTAGCAGCAACTGAAGGAGCTATGAACAAAATGGTCCCCAGCACATGTTTAATGCTGTACTTTACCTTCAATATCATTACCACCAACATTTGCTGTATTGGAGCAGCAGATTCCCAGGTAACGGAACCAGCGACCCAACTATCAATTACCAGTTCAGCAGTGAGGGTCATTCTTTCCAGCCTGACTTTCCCTGAGATGGCCGCCACGAGTGGGCTGTTCACAAAAGCACTCTTTCTCCCCTTATTGGGCAGGTTCAGCAGTGAGGGTCATTCTTTCCAGCCTGACTTTCCCTAAGATGGCCGCCACGAGTGGGCTGTTCACAAAAGCACTCTTTCTCCCCTTATTGGGGAAGGTTCCAGCATTTACTCTCGGAGATACAGAGACCTCTCAGAGTGACCACAGCTGCAAGGGAGACACACTCAGTAGAGGATTGAGAGTGGTTTGACTATCACTGGGATCATAGCACCGTACACCATGACCGGTGCTCTAGATGGAACTTTTGACGATGCCCCCTAGACGGAATCCATAACCGTCTGTACGTACCGCGGTGCCCGAGCAACCTTGGCCAATGCCCGGTGGAATTGTCCTATGCAGCTATAGAGGAGTTTGGCTATGGTTCACGCCTCGGCCATCACCTACCCAGCCGGACATCGGACATTGTTTTCCTCATATTCCCGCTGTGTTTCTCTTCCCTCCCAACCTCCTCCCTCCAGGATTCTTTGTCTGCCTCCCCTTTCCAGCCAGAATTTTCTGTTTTCCCCTGAAGTATTTTCCCCCTTGCCGGCTTTTTCAAATGTTATGCTATGCTTTTGTTACTTATGTAACTACTTTATACTGTTTCCCTTTCTATGTTATGCGAAGCTCCAGCAACTGATGTAACTCTGCAACAATGTTCTGAAACCAATGTCTTACTTCATGTAAAGCGCTCTGTTACCTCCGGGTCTAGCCAGCGCTATATAAAACTTTTCAAATAAAATTTAAACAAGTAGCCAATGGACTAATGACCTTAGGGTGACTACACCCTTGGTGTGCTCACCCCTACGTGGGGAGTGAGCACAATCCCTAATCCTGAATGGGGAGTGCCTGCCATCTGCTTCACATCGCCTCCCCCACCTGAGGGGTGGAGTTGGCAGAGTTGGGCACTCCTTCTGGGCTGGCTAGTTTTTCCCGCCTGTTGTCCCGCCGAAAATGAGGGGAGACAGGAAGGGGACCTGCTCCTGATAGCAGGAGAGGCTGGGTGTCGCATTACAAAGACTTCCAGGCCTTTGAAGCTCCCCTGCCACAGATGGCTCTTCCTGGCCTGGGGGAGGTGTGGACACCTCCGCCCAGGAAAGGCTTTGTTTCTCGGCTCAGGGAGCGAAGGCTCCCACCCTAGGGCTCCAGAAACATGTCTTGTGGTGGCAGGCTGGTGTGTAACAGTCAGGGAACCCACCAGAGGCTGGTCGTTTTTCAGGGGGCATCTCTAAGATGCCCTCTGTGTGCATTATTCATTAAATCCCAAACTGGCATCAGTGTGGGTTTAATGTGCTGAGAAGTTTGATACCAAACTTCTCAGTTTTCAGTGTAGCCATTATGGTGCTGTGGAGTTTGTAATGACAAGCTCCCAGCACCATATACTCTTAATGGCAGCACTGCCCTTACAATGTCTAAGAATGGACTTAGACACTGTAGGGGCACAGGAGTCATGCTCCTGTACCCTCACCACTGGCTTAGGGCACCCAGCTAGAGGGGTAACTGATCTATGCCAGGGCAGTGGGTTGTAGGCATGGCACAAAGGGATGTGTGCCATGTTGACTCTTCACTGTTCTGCACCAAAACACGCAGCCTGCAAAGGCAGTGTGTGTGTGTGTAAAGGTACAGGGCCTTTAAGGGTGGCAAAGTAAGTGCTGCAGCCCTTAGAGGTATTCCCTGGTCACAGTGCCCTGAGTACCTGTGGTACCATTTACCAGGGTGCTGACCTGTGGCCAGAGATGCCATTTGGGTTAGATTTGGGGAAAGAACACAGGCCCTGGGAACCTGATTGGCAGGGACCCAGGGCACATCAAGTGAAAGTGCATCAGTAGTCTGGAAAAAAGTGTGGGGGGGTTACTGCAACAGAAACCCACTTTCCTACAATGGAGTCAAGCCTCGTGGATTCACTGCTGAGAGAAGCTCTAAGGAAGTTTGGGGTACTGTTTTGAGACAGGTGGGATAGCAAAATTGGGGGATACCCAGAAGGATGTCGATGGTGTCTGGCAATCTGCATGCGGACCATCAGTGCCACAAAGTAGACCTTGCGGGATTTTATAATGGCATACTTTATATCCACAAAACGCTTCCACCACCTTCCGACCAACTGTTGTAAAAGATTAAAGCTTGTCTGAGGCAAGGTCAGAGGGGGAGGAAATGTCACTCCCTGATGGAGCATCTTGGCCTCTTCTATTTTGTAAGTCAAGTAGTTAGATTGGGTTTGGCTGGGTAATATCACATCTAGGAACAGTCCGGCTTCGGCAGATAGAATCAGGCCTGAGTGGCCCTGTGAACTGGAGAGCTTTCTCAAGGAAGAAGACTACTTCACATACATTTAGTGCTTTTTGTTTCTTTTGAAAGAAGATCTCTCAGAAGAATATTCCCTTCAAAGAGGACATACCTGAGGGGGAGGAAATCCGCTCAGTGGTCTCATTACAGGCCCTAGCTAAAAACAATTTGGGTTTCAACTTATTGATGGCCTTAAGTAGAATACAAGAATCCAGAAAGCAGTCATGTCCCACCCACAGAGGCCACATATATTCATTGTGGGTGTCCGAAAAAGAATATTCCTGTGGCACCTCCAAGCTTGAAGACTGAGGCTCTTTAAAGAGACATTTGCCTAGTCGCTGTCAAAAGCTGAGGAGTTTTGCAGGGGGAAACAAAGACATAGCTTTAGAGAGCCTGAATGAGGTGTAGGAAAACAGGAACTGAGGTCACCACGCTGGCTGGCACCCAATATATTCTGGTGACTTCATTGCTGGGGGTAGAGTTGCAGATGGACCCCTGTGGCGCACCCTAGCATCCTTACAGAGCTGAGGAAAAGTTTTCTGGACCAGCCTGAAGCCTGGAAGTAGTATTCAAAAGACGAGTTCCAACAAATAGGGTGTTTTTTGAAGTTCAGCCTCGATAACACTATGGACTGCATCACTTGCCTGAAATCTATGGATGGGTGAAATCAGAGGTATCTCTGTTTTAACCAGCTTAAGTTTGGTTTATATCCATCCCAGACTGCATGTCAGCCAAAACCCGGGCTTCACTTTTAATATCACTGGGGCAGTACATTTTCAGAAGAAGCAGAGTATCATCTACATAATTTGAGGACTTCGTGTTTCACTATTTACCTAGGTGCACTTTGAGTTGTTTGAAAAAGAGTTTACCAATTGTATTTGCTGACGCTGATTTACAAGGTATGACGAGAACCAAATGAGGACGGCACAATTAACCCCATTTTATCCTAAAGACATTTCTGTGGAGTCGAGAGATTTACCTACACTGCCAGCAGGTCAATGAGGAGGTGGAAGCTGCTTTTCTCTAGACTAGGAGTGCATTGTTGACTGTTTTAAAAATCAAGGTTTCTGCCCAGTGTCCTGAACTGAAGACAGATTGAAGCTCAGCTACGAGGTAATTTTTACCCAGGCCTCCTGGCTTTATGGTATGTTTTTTTTACATTTCAGTCTGTATTCATCCATTTTCATTTGTTGCTAATTTTATCTGTATTCATCCTTATTATTTGGGGTTTTGTCCAAAAAGAAGCTGAAGTTACCATATTTCCACATTTATTTAACCAATATTTATGTACTCACACTTGAATTTCTGATGTGAACGTCCAGAATGATAAATCAATGCCCTTATATGAAAACATGCACATTTTAATATCATGGGCACATCTGCTTCTGTTTAAGACTCATTACTAGAATCCCTTTCTTTTTTAATCCCATTACCTGTCATTCCACTCAGTTATTGTTTTGGCAGTCATGAATGACAGCATTCTGAAAAAAACAACCCAATTTCCATTTTATCCATATTTAAAAATAAATGCAGACATGAAAAAAATGATTTTCGGTCTGTATTTATTGGTAAAAAAACAGTAACAAGCATTGGCATAGCCAATAGGTCTCGCCTTTGGGACCTTATACGCGTTTAGCCATGCAATAGTTAATGTTGTTGCAGTAAGGATATTGTGCTGCATAACTAAATACTTATAAGGTCCCAAAGGCGAGACCTATTGGCTATGCCAATGCTTGTTAGCTGGTAGCGGCTGGCCAGAGCACGCGCATGTGGTATAAATGGCCGATCGTTGCCATAGTAACCAACGCCATCACACACATGGCTGCCGGAGACATGGCGCACCTAAATGGACTACAGAGTCAGACACAGAAGTAACCCCTACGATGATAGTGGTATTCAAGCGGGTACCCACTGGGTCTATGCCATAGGATGCAGACTCCGCATTTGATGTGCACTTGCGATGCCTTGTTAGAGACCTGACGCGCAGCTCATCAATGGGCCAGACTTACAAACAAACAAGCACATTCTAACCAAGCTCAAACACATTCTGTAATTAAAGCGTTCCATCAAAAAATAAAAATCTGTTCATAATGACAAAATAAGGAAACATGTCTCTCTGCACTCAGCAAGAGATGTGAACTCGGAGGGCAACCAGCGACGTCTGATTAACCAGCAGAGGCAGCATGAAGTTACAGTTGCGAGTAGGGGGCGGGAGGGAGAGAAAGGGAAAGAGTGCGAAAGAGAGAGAGGGGTACAGAGGGAGCGAGAGAGAGAGAGAAAGAGAGGCGGGAGAGACAGAGAGAAAGAAAAAAGAGGTGCACGAAAAGGAAGGGAGGAAATGGGAGGAGAAAAAGGATGAGGTTGCCTGGAGCCAGGGTGGTGACGGGCAACCAGTGGTGGAAGGTGAAGTAAAATATACCCAATACTGCTGGGATTGTTGGACAAGGGAGGATCCTGGTCAACCTTTCTGGACAGGGGAGTAGCTTCAATTGGTGCAGCAGATGCAGTGGCACCGGGATATAGAGGCTAAGGAATGAAGAGAAAAGTGGTCAAATTAAGCACTGGTCCTTATGCTTCCTCCTGTTGTATTTCTTGGCTATGCTGGTGTAATTTCTGTTGTGTTCTGCTCTGTGTTTCCTATTTAGGATTAAAGTACCTTAAAAATAAAAAGAGAAAGTACATATCCACGCTTACGGAGTCACAGGGTCCTTCGCAGCTTAGGGAGTGTAATGAGACGTGGGGCGTATAATGATCACAGCAATACCGAATTGCAGATTTTTGAGACATTAAAAAAAAATGGATCAAGGGATAAGAACCGCTCAAAAAAGGTCAAGATAGCAGGAGTTATTGGGCGGACTGACGCCAGTGTATAGGTAATAAAGCAGTACTAGTGTATAGAAGAGGTTGCTCTACTAGATTATAGGCAGGGCGTAGAAGTATTAAGATATATGGACAGTGGCGTAGCAAGGTCAGGTGGTACCCGGTGTGAAAAATGTCTTGTCACCCCTGGTTTAAAATGCATATTTTGCCACTCTGTCACCCCATCAGTGATTTTTCACCACCGGATTGACAAAATGGTAAAAATATGTGTTTAAAACACATTTTTGCCATTTTGTCACCCCCCCTCAGTAATGACACTCAGGGCGGACCACAACCCCTTCCTACGCCACTCTATAGGGCTGTCATACAGGAAAAACAGTTCCTGGAGAAGGCGAAGGGGAACTGGGTTGTGTATAGAAAGACAGTTTGAGAGTAACAAAGAAAATAAGGGAGGCATAGACAGGACCACTGGAAGTATGCGGCGGAGAGGACCAAATTATGCAGCAGTTTACAAAATTATGTAGCAAGAAAATACATTATATGGCCTAATGCGGCATATTGTGCGATAGTTTTATCTCCTATGTCATTTTTACACGTCAACATTATGCGGTGAAAGGTGTAACCTCACAAGTACCAGTGTAACACTCCAATACAGCAATAAGCCAAAGAAAGGTGTGACCAGTAAACATTTGCGAAGGGATTTCCACAGCGCATCAACGCGTGTTGCTGCGTTTTTCGTGACTGACATCCATTTGAGCTAAAAACAAAAATTGACATACAAGTGGCGGAAGCAGCATGTGACGTAACGGTTAGAGCTGCCAACAATGGACATGGGGAAGGTTCCAATATCGGGGTCAGCTTAACGTCCTGTGATTTTGGGCAAATCACTTAATCTCCCTATGCCTATTAAAAAATGAATGAATCCTTGTGAAACGTAACTGTTGCTCATGTAAAACACTCCAAACTCTTCGGATCGAGTTTGCGCTATATAAAACTGCAGCAAAAAATAGCATGCTAAAGCTGTCAGAATCCCTCCACCCCACTGATGTCATCATGACAGAATGTTACTATTACAACAGGTAGAGATGGAGGAGAAGGCGTCGCTGTTTGTAGTAGGGGCCGGCCTTTATCATCTGTTGTGTGCTCCCTTTTGCACTGGAGGTCCCATCTCCGATCTTCTAATGTTGCATCACTTCTGCCCTGTAGTGTTCAGCCAGATGAAAGCGCCCCGTGGGTTAAGTGTTTTGTGTGCTGGACCTTGGGCCTGGATCTCTCCCCGCAGGGGTGGAAGCCTGTCTCCTCCCACTGTAGAAACTGCGCTATTTAAAACACAGCTGTTAGAGGGCGCAGTGCCCCCGCGCCTGTGGAGAGTAAAGCAGGCAAGAGGTCGTGGCTTTGAAGCGGGTTCCATACAAGTGCAAACAATTGTTTAATTGGCTAACAGAACAGAGGAAGCTGCACAGAGATCTCAGGTAAATGCTGACAGGCAGCTGAGGGTGCTGGTAGCCCTGCCGAGTGACAGCCAGCTGCGGCTGTAAATGACGTCTGTGACCAGAAGCTGCTGAGCAGCTTGTGGTAAAAATAGTACGTAGTAATACTGATGGCGTGATCAGAATTGGCAGAGTGAGGAAGAGTTTGGGAGCGGCTCCAGATAATGAAGAGGATTTAAGAGGAAGCGGAAGAGAGTAAATGTCTTACTGCAGTCGACAACATGGTGTATAAATTCAAAAGTAAAAATAGTTTGTTTTTTAGATAGAGCGTTTTGCTGCAGTGCCACGGGATGTTGCCACTGTAATTTATAAGTGTTCCCGTTTTCTCTGAAGAGCGAAAGCCTGCTGCACCCAGATCTTTGCTGCAGGAGCATTCACCCCTCCGCTATCCTTGCAACGCAGTAAGTCAAGGATCTAGGAAGGAGGCAGCCTAAAGTAAAGACATAAATACAGTTTTCACCCCTAATTAACGAAAAAGTGAGATCGCCTCGTCTCACGGACCCACCCACTTCTTTCCCAAAAAGTTGAAAAGGCCCCTCGCGACCTGCTGTTTCATTTTTTGGGTGGCACGGGGAGATTACGTGATTTCCCCAGAATCACAGTGTGTTGAGCGGACGCCAAGCTCGAACCTGGTACCCCAGCTTCAAGGTGGGCAGCTCTGGCCATTAGGCATAACATGCAGTTGGCCTGGCTCTAGCAGGGCGGGAGGGGAGGGTTTAATTAAATATGTTGAAAACGTGCTGGGAGTAATGCAATTATTACCGTAAGTAATTAAAGCATTGGTAGATGCAACCGAATACTGAATCGATACGAGGTGAGATGTACGCTGAAGCTGCAGGAATTTATCTCTGCGAAAAACCGCAGCGCGACTGAATCGCAGAGTACCAGTATCCGATTGGTTGTTATTGTCTGCTTTAAGCCAGGTGAACTGGTCTGCATGGACTTGTAAAAGGTAAGACTCAACAAGCATTTGCAATGTAATCGGTCCGATTGCATTGCAAATGCTTAAGTTTAAAACTGAGCGCAGCGCGGCGCCGCGCTCGGTTTCTTTATAAATTTCTTAACTTCAACACTGAGCGCGGTGTCCTTGAAGTGGGCGCTGCGCTCAGTGCTAAAGTTAAGAAATATATCAATAAACCGAGCGCGGTGTCCGTGAAGTGGCGCTGCGCTCAGTTTCAAGTTAAAAAAGTAAAAAAGCGCGCGCGGCAGCAAGGGGAGGGGAGAGAAGAGGGGGCCTGCGCGATTCACTTGTGGAAGCGAGCGGCTGGCGGTAAGATAATTGATAAAATATGGCGCCAGACGCTCGCTCCCACAAGTGAATCTCCAGACGTGCCCGCGTTGCCATTGAAGGCAATGGAACGCGTGCACGTTTTTGGCTGAAAAGCCGAAGCTATTCTAAAAGGTCTTTTTGCCTATGCAGCGCATGCGCGCTGCGTAGGCGAGAGCTAAAAACGGGAAAACTGGGATCCTTATTTATAACTATGCAATGTTTTATCTGATCCTCAAAGTGGCTTTCCAGAACTTTCACATGGATGGGTAAAGTATCTAGGCAGGAAATCCTATGTTCCTTTGGAGACAAGTTAAGACACTTAAAGGAAACATATGCCAAATATGCTCCCTATTTAAAATCGTATTCTGCAAAAATGTACTGGAAACAACCAGATAATAAAGCTATATGGTGCTCCAAATGTTTTCGTACAAGATATGAGTAAAGGATGGAAGATACGTTAGGAAATTAACGAACAAGTTACTTACCTTCGGTAACGATGTATCTGTAAGAAACATTAGTTAGTTAGATTCCTCACCTTAGAATATCCCCAGGCGTCAGGCTGGATCCGGAAAGATTTTTCGCCAGCAATACCCCTTGCGCGTCGCTAGGCGTCATCTGCGGCTCCGCGTCCGTCGTCGGCATGCGCCGGAATGACGTCGGAGTACTTAGACGCCGCCCTCGCGCGGTGACGTCAGTTCTTGTACATAGCTTTCTGCGCCAGGAACGCAGAGCCATGCAAGAGACCGACACAGGTGCCAAAAAATCTAGGGCCCTAGGAAGGGTAGCCTTAACCCTAGATGTCGGTTCGCAGAACGGGGAGGATGGGTGGGTCGGTGAGGAATCTAACTAACTAATGTTTCTTACAGATGCATCGTTACCGAAGGTAAGTAACTTGTTCATCTGAAAGAAACACGTTAGTTAGATTCCTCACCTTAGAATAGATACCCCAGCAATACCAACCCCGGTGGTGGGTCTGCGAACCAAGATCACACCAGAAAGTCCTGGAGAACAGAACGGCCAAAGAAGCCATCTCTCCGGACTTGGCTGTCCAGGCAATAATGCTTGACAAACGTGTGCAGCGAGGCCCACATTGCTGCCTGACAGATGTCATGCAAAGGGACTCCCCGTCCCAGGGCAGTTGTAGCCGCTGTGGCCCGGGTGGAATGGGCTCTCAGCCCTACAGGAGGGTCCTTTTTAGCGAAGGAGTAACAAGCCTTTATACACAATGCGACCCACCGTGAGATGGTCTGCTTGTGTACTGCCCTTCCCTTCTTAGCACCCACGTATCCAACAAAAAGCTGGTCGTCCACCCGGAACTGTTTGGTGCGGTCCAAATAAAAGGACAGCGCCCGTTTTGGGTCCAGACGGTGGAACCTCTCTTCCTCTTTCGAAGGATGTGGAGGTGGAAAGAAGGTGGGCAAGGTGACAGATTGCCCGATGTGAAAGGGAGTTACCACTTTTGGAAGAAAGGAAGGACGAGTCCGGAGGACAACCTTGTCCGGATGAACAGAAAGAAAAGGAGGCTTAGACGATAACGCCTGGAGCTCACTCACCCGTCTAGCCGAGGTGATAGCTACCAGGAAAGCAGTCTTAAGAGTCAGAAGACGAATGGGACAATTGTGAAGAGGCTCAAAGGGAGCGCACATCAGAAAGGTCAAGACTAAATTCAAATCCCACTGAGGCATTACGAAGGGGACAGGAGGAAACATGTGAGTAATGCCCTTAAGGAAACGAGAAACAACAGGGGATTTGAAAAGAGAAGACTGATCAGGAAGTCGTAAGAAAGCAGAGATAGCTGATAGATAACCTTTCAAGGTGCCCAGAGCAGAGCCCTGCTAGGCTAGAGAGAGAAGAAAGAGGAGAACCTCAGAAAGAGGGGCGGAAAGGGGATCCACAGCTTTTGCTGTGCACCATGCCAAAAATTTGTTCCACCTGCAGGCGTATACCGTTTTAGTGGAGGGACGCCTGGCTGCCAGAATAACGTCAGACTTCAGGAGGCAAGTCAAATGGCATCAACTGTCGCCGCTCAATCTCCGCGCATGGAGGTGGAGACTGGACAGGTTCGGGTGGAGAACCGTCCCCTGCTGCTGCGACAGAAGGTCCTCCCGAAGAGGCAGTCGGGTCGGAGGATCGATTGACATACTGAGTAGCTCGGGATACCAGTACCTTCGTGCCCAATCCGGAGCCACTAAGATGACTTGGGCCCGGTCGCGCCTGATCTTCTTCAGCACTCTGGGCAGAAGTGGTATAGGCAGAAAGGCGTACAACAGACCGCAACTCCACTCGTGACAAAAAGCGTCCCCCGAGCGAGTGCCGCCTTGGAAACTCCAACACGCAGAACAGCGGACATTGCGCGTTCTCTTCGGTGGCGAATAGATCTAACCAAGGCTCTCCCCACTGCCGAAAGAGGCCTTGCGCCACGTCTGAGTTTAGGCGCCATTCGTGATCCATCATGCACCAGCGGCTGAGTTCGTCTGCTCTGGCGTTCAGAGAGCCCGCCAGATATTGAACCACCAGGGTGATGCCCTGGTGTTTCAGCCATGTCCAGAGGCGCAGAGCCTCCTGACAAAGGGTCCACGACCCCACCCCGCCCTGTTTGTTGCAATACCACAGTGGTGTTGTCCGTGAACACCTGCACTACACTTCCCCGGACAACGGGAAGGAATGCCTTCAGTGCAAGTCGGATCGCTCTCAGCTCCAAAAGGTTGATATGGAGCCGAGTGTCCGCCGGAGACCAGAGTCCTCTGATCTCCGCCTCCCCCATGTGGCCCCCCCATCCCAGGAGGGACGCATCCGTCACTACTACGTGCTCCGGTTGGGGTAGGGAGAGGGATCTGCCGCTGACCCAATCGCGGTTCGTGAGCAACCATTGCAACTGCTCCTGAGGTTCAAGATAGGGCGTAGGCCCTCTTTGCCCTTCTTGGGAACCAGAAAGTAGTGGGAATAGCAACCACGACCTACTTCTGGTCCAGGAACGCGCTCAACGGCCTCTTTGGCCAAGAGGGCCGTAACTTCCTCCCAGAGAAGATTCAAGTGATCCCCTGACATGCGGTGGTACTGTGGTGGCATGGCTGGAGGGGTCGTCTCGAAGGGGAGGGAGTAGCCCCTTCGGACGATTTGCAGCACCCACCTGTCTGACGTGATGGAACGCCAGTGGAGCAGGTGATGGCAAACTCTGCCGCCCACTGGCGTGGAATGGGCCTGAAAGCTCGGACTAGGAGGGCTTTGAGGCGGATGCTGCCGGGGTGGATGTGGACTGACCGACACGTTGTCCTCCAGTACTGCCTCGGCGGAATCCACGTCCGCGACAGCGTGCAGGTTGGTTCTGCGGCCGGTGGCTAGGCGGACGTGAGGAGGCGCCCCTTCCTTGGCCACGAAAGGGACGAAAGGCGGAAGTTTGCGGCCGCGGGCCGAGAGACCCAAGGACTTGGCCGTAGCCCGGGAGTCCTTGAAACGAGCCAGCGCAATATCCGCCTTCTCGCCAAAAAGGCGAGTGCCATCAAAGGGCATATCCATGAGGGTACTCTGGACGTCCCCTGAGAAAGACGTTGACGTTGCCAGGCATGGCGACGAAGCGCCACCGTGGTCGAAATTGCCCGCACCAGCGAGTCCGTGGTGTCTAGTCCACACCGTATGGCATGCCGTGCTGCATCTCGCCCATCAGCAAGCGCCTGGGTGAGCCGTGACCGGGCCTCCTCCGGACACAGGGGCAGCACGTCCTCCACCGTATCCCACAGAGTGGGAATAACGGTCCAAGAGGCAAGCGGTATTCAAGGACCGCAGACCAAAACTCAGGGAAGAGAACCGCTTCTTTCCGAACTGTTCGAGCCTCTTGGATTCCCGATCCGGAGGAGCGGACGGGAAGGAGGATTGGGAAGTCGAGGCCTGGATAACCAGACTCTCGGGAGTGGGGTGTTGGGACAGAAAACTGGGTCGCCCGGAGCAGGGTGGTGGCGCCGGGCCACGTTCCGATCCACAGGAGGTACTGTGGAGGGCTTGGATCAGGTGCCCTGCAGAACGTCTATGAGTGCCTCGCTGAACTGCAGCAGAGGCTCTGTGGAGCTTGCTGACGGTTGAAGCACTTCTGTGAGGACGTTAGTCCTCACGGCCACAGCAGGCAACTCCAGCCCAAGGGCATCGGCCGCCTTGCGCAGCACCACTGAAAAAGCTGCACCTTCCTCCGAGGCCACAGTCGGAGGAGAGATAAAACCAGCGTCCGTGGAGGTGTCCAGACCACTGGCATCCCCCAGTTCGTCTGCCCAGTCCTGTGAAAGGTCGGCCTGTCTGGCCATAGGGTCCTCAGACCCCTCCCAGTCGCCCCCGACATCCGATTCCTGATAAACAGAAGGAATAACCGGAGCAGGGCGGTAGATGAAATGCTCATGCATCGGCGTCGGATGCGGCGTCGAGCGGCGCCGCACCGGCGCCGGGCCCGGGGCTAAACCGGGGAACGGCGTCGTCCGGGGACGGCGCCGGGGGTGGACCCGGTGTCGGCGCTGGCGGAGGAGGCGTCGTGAGGTCGACCGGCGCCGGCAGAGATCCAGGCCTGGATCCCTCGGGGACCTGCGGCGTCGGGACCGAAGTCGTCGACGGCGCCGGGGCCAGAGCCGCCGGCTCGCGAGGTCGCCCAGTCGAGCCCGCAGGGCCCGAAGGCGCGTCGGCAGGCGTCGACGGCGGAGCCAGGCCCCTCATGGCCGAGAGGAAGGCGCCGATCTCCGCCGGAGTCGCGTCAGTCCCAGGGACCGGCGGGTATGGAGACGGACGCGGCTCCTGCGGCTCAGACGGAGCCGCGGGGGTGGGACCACCCTGACCCTCGACCGAGTCACGCGACCAGCAAGGGGAGTCCAAAGAGCGGTGTCGCCTTTTGGACTTCTTCACGCGCTTTGACTTACCCGAAGACTTCGAGCCCGACGAGCGATGATGGTGACTGCGGCTCCGCGACCGGTCCTTGGACCTCCTCCTGGACCGGGACCGTGAACGGCGCGAAGCCGAGTGCCGAAGCTCGAGAAGCTTACGGGACCGCTCCCGCCTAGCCTTCGAGGTGAAGGCCTGACAGTCGAGGCACGACTCTGCATCGTGGTCGGGCCCCAGGCAGTAAAGGCACCGGGGTTGGTGGTCCGTCACCGACATCAGTCGATGACAGGAGTCACAGGCCTTAAAACCAGGCATCCTACCGGCAACAGAGTCTAGTCGACAGAAGACCAAAAAGAGTCAAAAAAGTTTAGTAAAAAAGTGGCTAAGGGGTAAGCTCTTCCCGGATCGGCGCTGTCTGGCGCGGAAAAAAGAAGAACTGACATCACCGCGTGAGGGCGGCGTCTAAGTACTCCGGCGACGTCATTCCAGCGCACGACGCCGACAACGGACGCGGAGCCGCAGACGACGCCTAGCGACACGCAAGGGGTATTGCTGACGAAAAATCTTTCCGGATCCAGCCTGACGCCTCTGGATATTCTAAGGTGAGGAATCTAACTAACGTGTTTCTTTCAGATAGACTCATTTCAAATACTTACAAAAGATTCTACTAAACCTAAAACAGGATACACAAAATAGTCAGCAGTGTGCCGATAAGGAAGCCTTTTTTTCAGTTTAACCATGCTCCAAATGCACAAATACTGAGATGAGAAAACTATGTCTGCCGACCTGGAGTCATCAATTGGCCACATAAAGATGTACAGTTTAGTGATATCGTCAAGTACAAATCCTATTAATGATACTAAAGTGATCTTTTATGAACAATGTGATGGATGAGAAAGATTTAGTAGCCTGATGCCTTGTCACGAGCACCACAGATGAAGCAATGGACCAGTACATGGCCTTTGAAAGCAAGGTGAATGCAGTGCCAGAGATACATGTGGAGGTACGGAAAATATACAGAATATTCTTTAGGCCTGCCGTTAGCCAAGACCTTTTGGTTTTTACTAAACTTATATGTATAATATATTTACATGACGGTGCTTTCAGCTAGCTTCCTTCATCCATTGGTCTGCTGTATGATTTATATTTTGCTTCAACCCACTAATCCCACTGTAGCATACAGCATATGGCCAGTGGGTCAGCCTACTTCAGTCACTGGCTCTGTGCACTTTGACTGCGTTTTGCTCTTTTACAATGAGAGAATCCACATAAGAGGTAGTTACCTTAAGAGCCAGTGTTTTGGGTTTCACTTTATTGCTCATTGTTGCATTTGTGTTTACAACCTGATGTGATAGCAATATGTGAGGACAGGGCACATTCCAGCGTTATCAGTTCCTGTCTCCTACTAACTCTGCTGTAAATTTGTTTTCAGTGGCCTTTCTTTATCTGACTGCTGCAGTTTCACCGCATGCCAGATTATTTCCAATTGAAAACGTTCTTTTTAAAGTAAACCTCCTCATAATATACATGCAATTAAGGGCAGTTTTAACTGCACTCTTGTAAATCACCTGGGTATGTATTTAATTGGAAAATACAAATATTCTTGTAAAACATTTAACCAGTTTTCCTGCTTATAGGGCTATCTAGTTTTTTTCAGAGCTCTTGTATGTCCTGCTGATATAGGCTTAACTATTATATTACTAATGAAAGATGTGCAGGTTATTCCAACTATCTCTATCTCTCTATCTATCAATCCATTCATCCATCCATCTGCCTATCTGTCTATCTATCCATCCATCCATCCATCTGCCTGTCTATCTATCCATCCATCCATCTGCCTATCTGCCTATCTATCCATGCATCCATCTGTCCAGCCGTCCACTCGTCTATCCGTCCACTCGTCTATCCGTCCAGCCGTCCAGCCATCTATCCAGCCAGCCATCTATCCAGCCAGCCATCTATCCAGCCAGCCATCTATCCAGCCAGCCAGCCATCTAGCCATCTATCCAGCCAGCCAGCCATCTAGCCATCTATCCAGCCAGCCATCTATCCTCCAGCCATCTATCCATCCAGCTATCTATCTATCTATCTATCTATCCATCCATCCATCCATCCATATATCCATCCATCTGCATATCTAGTATATCTATCTTTCCATCCAGCCATCTATCCATCCAGCTATCCATCTATCTATCCATCCATCTATCCATCCATCTATCTATCCATACATCCATCCATCTGTATATCTAGTATATCTATCTATTCATCTACCCATCCATTCATTCAGCCATCCATCTACCCATCCATCCGTATATCTAGTATATCTACCCATCCATCCATATATCTAGTATATTTACCCATCCATCTGTATATCTATCTAGCCATCCATCCATCTAGCCATCCATCTAGCCATCCATCCATCTAGCCATCCATCCATCTAGCCATCCATCCATCTAGCCATTCATCCATCTAGCCATCCATCCATCCAGACATCCATCTATCCATATATATATTCAATGAAAAAACCAAAGGTTTCACACATGTTAATAGTTAGCTGGACATTTCACTCGTAAAAAACCATTGAAATTCCCCCGTTATAGTTAGTTCAGCTAACTATAACTCGCGCGCCCGCAATGCACTACTGATGACGTCACATATTACATCACTCATGACATGGTCACTGACATCACTCATGACATCACTGATGACATCTCAAATGACATCACTGATGACATCATCCAGTGATTGTGTGTTTTTCTGAAAATTAAATATGTTTTATATTTATGTATATCTCAAGGTCAATGGAAGAATAAATGGGTATATAAGTGTCTAAATGGATGCTTTTTTTTTGAAAAATGTTTTGTGTAACTGACTGATTAAGTGTATCATAGTGAATACATGGCTTACTGAGTAATCTTTAAATATGAAAATATCTGTATCAGTTTCTTACTTTGTGTATAAGTGGCTGCATGGGTTGGTGAGTAGCTACACGAGTGTCTATATAGGTTATTAGTTGGTTTTTTATCAGTATGAGTGTCTGAGTTTCTGTATGGTTCGGTGGGGGGTATTACTTAGTGCATAGGTGCATGAATGAGTGACTCACTGTTTGTATGTTTTGAATACAGCATGTGTGCAGGACTGTATGGGTGGATGAGTGTGTGCATGGGTGTGTTAGTGAGTGAATGACTGTCTCTATAGTGTCTTTATGAGTAACTACATATGTTTTAAACTAGTATATGTGACTATTGGTGTATATAAGTGAGTATATGTGATAGTGAGAGATTGGAAGAGTTCCTGTATGAATAAGTATGTGTTTCTATAAGTTATTGTTTAAAAGAGTAAGTATATGTAAGTTTCTGTAGAAGTAAGTGTGGTGGTGTGTGTATAACTGTATATGCAAGTAAATGGATGTTTGATTCTTTATTAGCATGAGTGACTATGTGTGTGAGTAACTCTATGGATGAGTGGCGTTGTGTAACAGGATGTATAGGTGTATGAATACATATGATGAGTGAGTACATGTATGAGTGACTGTAGAGGACTGTTGGTGAATGACTGTATGTGTATGTGGTTCTTAGAATTACTGATTAGGTTGTTGTAACTGATATTGATATGTTCATTATTTTGAACATTTTAGTTTCTATTTTTGAATGTGTGTTTCAATGGTTATATTAGGGGAAGAGGAGGTCTGCCACTCTATCACAAGGATGATGTCATCAGTGATGTCATCAGTGATGTCATTTGAGATGTCATCAGTGATGTCATGAGTGATGTCAGTGACCATGTCATGAGTGATGTAATATGTGACGTCATCAGTAGTGCATTGCGGGCGCGCGAGTTATAGTTAGCTGAACTAACTATAACGGGGGAATTTCAATGGTTTTTTACGAGTGAAATGTCCAGCTAACTATAACATGTGTGAAACCTTTGGTTTTTTCATTGAATTTCTAAGGTTTTTTAAATGCTAATTCCTAACTATAACGTGTGTGAAACCCATGGTTTTTTCAGTGAATTTGCAAGGTTTTTTAAATGCTAATTCCTAACTATAACGTGAGTGAAACCCATGGTTTTTTCAGTGAATTTGCAAGGTTTTTTAAATGCAAATTTTTTTTTATTTTTTTTTTTACATATTTTTATTTTAATTTTCTATCCTTTTTTAAAGACTATGGTTAAATTTTAAAAATTCTACAATATGTTTTTATTTTACCATTTTTTTAAAATAAACAGGTAAAATTTATTAGTATTACATATTTTTTTTTTTTTCCTTTTTTTTTTTTTTTTTTTTTAACGTGCGCGTACGGTAAGCGCACGTCTTGCTTTAATTACGTTAGATTTCTACGCTGTTTGCGTTCATTTACGCAATTTGCGTAGACGCACGTCACGCGCGCACAGCGCGTAACGCGTACGCTGCACGCGCACGTTACGCGGAAGTGAAGGGGCGTGCCTGTTTTGCGCATGCGCGCGTGCGCGTGTCTTTTTTACGCGCATGCGTACTTTTGCCGTAAGCGCACCGTAAGCGTACGGTGGGTCATGTGATCATGAAACACAACTTTTGATTGGTTGAAACTACTTTCAGTTCTAGAACTCTCCTACACCACACCCATTCCCCTCATTTCTGCTTGTGATCCCTTAGGAGAAGGAGCTGGGTTGTCTTTGTGATACGATGGCAGAACAGCAGAGCCCTTCTGAGAGTGAGGCTAGCAGCACTACCTTGAGGCAGAGAACGAGGAAACAAAAGACCTCTTTCATATGGGAGTATTTTTCTTTTCCAGAGGGCCAGCAAAAGGTAAATGCACCCTTAGTGACTTGTAAGCTGTGTAAGCGTGTACTTTCAAGAGGGAATCCCAACAAGAAGTATTCCTTCGGGAATCACACCATGTTGAGACACCTTAAGGATGTACACAGAAGGACACATGCTCGACATACTGTAGGTAACCCTTCAGTAAGTCAACCAAGCACATCCACAGCAGCTCAGCCTGGACCATCATCTGCAGGGCCGAGTCCTTCTTCTGCAGGTCAGGTGAGCCCTTCATCTGTGGTGGGAGCATCTCCTTTTTCTTCTCCTCGGGAAATTAACCCTCGGTTTCTGAGGGTTGAAATACGGTGCGCCACTTGTCATGATCTAATTTGTTATAGGGAGACCAGTATTTCCCTAGTGAACAATAAAATAGATCAGCACATTTGTCGTACCGTCTAATATTCCCATTCTTTCTTTCCTCTGTCCCTGCATGAACACAACGGCTCTTTTAAGAGCCAACCTTACCTTTCATCTATTTTTTATATATGTTTTTAAAACTTTTTTTTGATTTTTTTTTTACCGTACGCGAACGGTACGCGTAATTATTTTTTTTTAAAAAAAAAAACACTAAAAATCAATTATCACATTACAAGGGCCTTGAGAGACTACAATGAAAAACTGAAAATGTGATTGTGGAGAAGTGGAAAAAAGGGACCATGATATTTTTGACTTACCATACCCACTCAAAAAAATATTTATTCATTTAAATTTTTTTTTAATTGCTTTAATAATGGTTCTAGTTTTCGAAAATTTTCTATCTCAATCTGAAAAAAAAGAAAAAAGTATTAATATTTAATAAAACATTTTATAATACAGTACACATATTTACATATTTTTCAAAAAAAAAATTGCCTTTTTTTTGCTGTTTTCAGAATATATTGCATTTCACTATAAATTGTGAAAGCAATTGCATTCATCATTTAACAGCGGGCAAAAAAAAAATTAACAATCTCAAAGATTGTTTTAAAAAAGCCCACAATCTCTTTTTGCATAAACATAACTTTATAGAAATGCATAATATTCTTAAAAAATATCATCTAATATCAATACTTATTTCTTTAAAATACCGTCTGATATTTTTGTTTCAGAAGTATAATCACAAAAATATATATCAAATAACTCCACAATACATCTGGTTCCATTTCCTTTAGGCCAAATAGTAATTTTAAAATTCTTTTTTGATTAAATTTCCAATGGTAATCCAATAAAAATCTTAAGTTTAAATTGTACAGATCTCACCGATTCTCTGTAACATTTTGGTTTCCGAAAGATTTATTAATAATTAAATAAGTCCACAATAGAATTGTTTACCTTTCCGCATGGCCAAATAGTAATTTTAAAAATCTTTTTTGAATAAATTTCCAATGGCAATCCAATAACATTCCAAAATTTAAATTATGCAGATGTTACCGATTTTTTCTAAATTTTTGGTTTTCCAAAGTTTCATTAAAAATTGAAAAAGTCCACATTACAATTGGTTACCTTTCCATTAGGCCAAATGGTAATTTGTAAAATCATTTTTTTTTAAAATTCCAATGGTAATCCCTAAAATTGTTTTGTCCAGATGTTGCCAAATCTCTCTAAAATTTAGGTTTCAGGAAGATTAGATAGGAATTTGCTAAATCAAAAGGCAAACGTTGCTTAAAAATCAATTGGGAATCATTACACAGTGTCCAGCCTTTTTCACATTTAAGATAAACTGTGTAATGACCAGAAGTTACAGTAGGTCCATCATGGAAAATTATTGCAAATGTTACAAAAGTTTTTCCTGAAATTGATAATTGCTGTCCTGTAAACTTCTTTATTAAAGTATCTAATTTTGAACCATCAGCTTTACAGCGTTGCATCATTAAAATTACATACTGTCCGTATTCCTTTAAAATTAACGTTGAAAACATGTCAGATTGACACTCACTGCATTCCATGCTATGATTAGCATCTTTAACTAATTTAGCAAAAGTGACTGTTTTACTTTCTGGCAATGTTAAATAAATAAACCTTTCAGAATCAACATTAGAGCCACATATATTATAACAGTTTTCACAACTATGTTCCCATTTATAAGAGAGACCAAATAAATTTTCAATGGGAACCCCTTCTTCTTCCAGTACCTGAAGAAAAAACATCAAGAATTCCTGTGCGTCTTGCTGTACATTTTGAGAAAACTGTGTTCGTCCTGAACATACATCTAAAAGTTTTCTAATTTCAGTAGCACTTTCTATTTGAGTTTTATCATTACTCAGCTTTTGAAAAAGGAGACTCAACTCAGAACAGAATCTTTTTCCCTGATTTACTATTATCTGCTCTTGCACACTTTCCAGATAAAATGCAACATTCAGCACTACATTAGCGTAGCAGTTGACACCAGAGCTATTTTCAAAATGACATCCTACAACCTGTTCTTCATTTTCCTTTTTCTTTTTGCTTGCAATTACATCACTCCTCTTTTTTTTCCTCCTCTCTACATCTTCATTACAGATATTCTCATTTCTCCTTTTACGAGAAACTACACGTTTCTCCAACACAGGATACTGACCTAAATGAGGAGCATAGCTTCTTCTTAATCTATTATACTCCTTTACACAATTTGGATCAGCACTAACTTTTGAGTCATCAAAGTCTATCATGAATAAACCTGATAATGTTTTCACTCGTGACAAAGCAACATATGCCATACCTTCTTTGAACACAGTTGAACCAATGTTCACAAATGCACAATCTACAGTCAATCCTTGAGACTTGTGAATAGTTACAGCATATGCTAGAGAAAACGGAAACTGCTTCCTACGTACATATAAGTCTTTCACAAGCATGAAACGAACAACGACAAATGTCTTTAACTTCTTCTATCTGATCAAATTTTATTTTTAAACATTCAATTCCATCTTTTTTCTGATAATTAATAAAACCCACAACTCTTCCCATAGCTCCATTAACTAAACCTTTTTCAACATCCAAATTTCTCCTTAAAAATACTCCACAGTTCATGCAAACATATAGATTTTTTTCTAATCCAGCTGTTTTGGAAATGTTCTTCTCTAGTGAATCCAATTTCCTGATATCTTCCTTTTCCAATTTCAAAAGCTCCTCATTGAATATTGAGCATTCACGTAGAGTTGGCATTAAGCAGATGACACCTTTCTTTTCTGCAATGTTCTTGTATATGTTCTCTGCAACTATTTCTTCCTTTGGAAATAAATTATGTAGCAGCCGACTCTGTAATGCTTTCGTGCCAGCTTCAGTGAGTAGTCCAATTCTGATATCTTTCAGAATACTTCCATATTCTTCATCGTTTGCTTGCCTCATATTAGTAGTAAGTTCCTTGTACTCAAAGAAGGACCAAATATTTGCATTACCGATGCTTCCCAATGACTTCTTTGTGTCTTCATGTGTCACAGTATTAAACACTGGTTGTCCTTTAACTGGAGTAAGTTGCAAAAGATCCCCAAAAACTATGACGTGTTTTCCTCCAAATAACACGTCATAGTCTTTCTTCAGAATTTGCTGCATTCTTAAATGCACAAAGGCAAGCATTAAGTTTGATACCATGCTCACCTCATCAATAATGAGAACTTGCATCTTCTTCAATACTCTTGAAACTTCCAAGCATGCTTCTCCAGTTAGCTTGTTGTATTGTATTTTGTTCTCATGCTCCACTGGTAACATTAGCAAACGATGTAAAGTGATTCCTTTTATGTTATATGCTGCTAACCCAGTTGGAGCAGTAACCACACAAGACAAAGTAGAATCCGTTTTTTGCTGTAGGTAGCTTCTGATGACTTTTATAAGGAAACTTTTTCCCGTTCCAGCTTGTCCGCTTACATACATCCTGATTGGATGAAATGATGTGCATGAGCACTCTTTTTTTTCATGTAGAAATCCGTGATCAATTTTGTTTCTGATCTCTTCATAAATTTGTTGCTGCTCTTCGTTCAGTTGTCTTTCCAAATTTTGTAAGTCTATAAATTCTTCTTGAGCTTGATTCATAGCCGTTTCCACTTCTTTCATGGCTATTGATGCTTCATTTTCAACGATTGGTTGTCCTAGGGGATCTTGACTGAGTGTTCCTGAACTTTGGCTGTCCTGAGAACTGTCTCTAGCTATTTCTGCTGCAATTGTACTTTCCTGTTCAATTTCTTCATTTAACATTTGCAGATAAGTTGAGAATGTACTGCATTGTATGCTGTCTTTGCAAGCATTAAAAGAATCTTCATAGCTTTGAAATTCTCCCAGTAGTTCATCCTCTGTACGCCATGGTTTAAACAGCTGTAAAAGAGCCAAGTAGTAAAATTCCTTTGTGTCAGTAGTGTCGCAACTCAGATTCCTGTGATTTATCAAACTTCCTTTTGTTTGCTTCACCAAACATCCTTCCTCACCAATGACTTTATATTTTCCATTGTTGATGTCTTCTGTGGCTTTCCGTGAATAAATGTAGTTCTGCAGCACTTCATAGAGACACATGTTCTCCAGATGATGACTTCTCTTGGGATAATATGTGTCCAACATGTTTGATTTCAAAATATCTGTACTTTCTGGGTCATTCTCGGCCAAATATTCAATTTCTCCAACAGATTTCAGTACCCGATTTCTCATTGCTGCAAGGCCTAAACTTGCCCAAATTATTCTTCTTGATTTCGAGTAGAGACTTGCAGAAGATAACCTATCTGAACATTTGTAGGATCCAATTTCTCGATGCGATAACATCTTCAAACTGAAACTGTACAGCTTCTTACTGACAGTCTTCTCGTGAGAAATATCTTCCCACATTTCCTTCAATTCTGTTTTTTCTGATTTCGTAATGTAAGACGTTACATATCGAGCAACAGCAATGGAATTGTCAGCTACATACTGTATATCCATGTTAGCATTCCACATGGATAAAATGACTGGGTTGTAGTCATTTATATTTTTTGATTCTTCTTTTCTTTTAAGGTTGTAGGTATTCTTAGGTGATTTTCTTGTGATAGTATGTCTCACAGATGACATAAAACTGTTTACTCTTCCATTTGAAAGAACAGGTCTAGGAAATCCAAATCGACATTTAGTGTAGTATTTATCTTTGCTCTTGTATTTCCGTCGACAGTATTTTCCACACCGATGACTTTGGAAACGTAAAACTTGCTCCTTTAACTTTTTCTCTTCTGTGTTTTTTGGTATAGCACATGTTGCATATTCTTCAATGTAAGATAACACTGCTTCATCAGCATCTGTTCCAAACTTTGGGGCATCCTTGATCCACAACAGCATATGAATATGAGGAGCACCTCTTGCCTGGTACTCTTTTCTCCAAAAGAAATCCACTACTTCTCCTAGAGGTGGATTTTTTTTATTGCAGATGAACGACATCATAGCCTCAAATCTATGATTGAAATATCTGCAAACATTAACCGGATCCAATGAGCACAGTTCTCCTGCTGTCTTGTATTCGATGTTTTTAATGTTTGAATTTGCCTCTCGTAGAAAATCCAGTAAATCATCCCAAGCGTACTCAGCACAGCTTAGGGTAACGAACCATGTTGGTGTTCCTAAATTCCGTAACATGCATTTTAATTCACCATGGCGTCTGTACCAATATTCATTTGTCCCACGCTGACAAGCCATCAGATTGATCAGTTGTGTTTCCAAATGATCATCTCGGTGCTGCACTTTCTCCATAAAATCCTTAGCAGACACATTTTGTAAATGTACTCCACTTTTTAAAATGTGATTTACTGCATAAGACAGTGCAGACAAGTCGCTTTCAAATAAAAGATGGAACAAATAAGGAATACTTTGTCGAAATCTGGGATCTTCAGCATATAGTCTTGTAGTCCGATACTCAGAAGCTGGAATCTGTTCCGGACGTCATCGTATCGTCCTCCTTTTCCTTTAGGAAACAGCTGGGGAAAACATCGAGCTTCCAAGCTCTCCTCCCATACACTCACGGGAGTTCCTTTTGCTTTCTTCATCTGAAACAGATCAATATTGTCTCCCATAACTTCTTTTGAATGAAGAGGATGTATGCTAAAATGTTCATAAATTTCTTCTTCCTTTGACTTGTCCACTTTTTCAATTTGTCCAGTTGGTGTTTCTGTGTCTTCTTGTAAATCTTCTTCTTCTTCTTCTTCTATATAAATTGATTCATACCATTTGTTATTCCTTTTCAAATACAAATTTGCTCTTTGTACTTTCCGTACATCTACCAGCTCCTGCCAAATCTTCTTATTCTTTGTAGGTACACCATTAACCAGAATAATTAATGGTTCAGTTTCCAAAGTATCCGCATCAATAGTTTCCATATTTGTTTTCAAATCCAAGGGCAAATACACCACTCTACCTTTTAAACCTCTCAGTAAATCTGAAGGAGGTAATTTACCAGTTTTGGGCTCCATACGTACTATGGTCTGGAACGGATTAACACATTGAATGAGTATAGACTCATATGTATTTAATTCAGAAAGTTCAGCAGGAATAGCATCCAATTCTAAATTATTATGTACAGCTCTGGTCGGCATTCTATTTTCTTCTAACTTATTATAACAGTATTTACAAATACGCTGAACTTCACCCAATTCAAAACAATTTTCAAGAAATATATATGTGGCAAAATCCTTCCACTTATAATTATCTTCATTTTCACTTTTTCTATAGAGATCAACATACCTGGTTTGTTTTCTATAATGAGTTCTGCGGCAACAAATACAAGTAATATTTGGTCTTTCATTAGAGATTTTTTCAAATTTTGTTATGTGATCATTAAATGTCTTACTTACAAATGGTTGTACATTCTCTTCCACTTCTTCCTCATTTACTGTGTCCTTTTCTGCACTGTTTTGTTCAGGACCAAAGTAACAAAACTGAATTTCATCAACAACCTTCTCTACATCTGATACTGACCCACGGAACAGAGCCCTATTCAATTCATCTAACTTTATTGCTGGACTTTTAGCAAAATACAACCGTCTCACAAACTTTCTCATTTCAGTATGATGAACAGCCAGCATTCTAAAATGATGGAAAACACTAATACACACTTTTCTAGATAGACAAGCCAGAGAATGACCCTGCAAACCAGTATTCTCTCTCACTCTGCATGGATCTAGACTTTGAAGCACCTTAATCTTCTGTTTTACACTTTTTTTACTATATTCTCTTAGAAACTCACGAAATTTATCAATAGATTCCTGACGCACAGTGCAAATACTACTACAATTCCAAGTGTACACTGGGGCTTTAGGACGTCTCCCCATAGCCTCATCCGCCATCACTTGTACCTCATCTCTTGGAACCATTATCTCCTTCTCCATTATGCAACCATTTTTCACTTCGTAAGCACGACCTCTGGTGTCAACTGCATGCAGCAAACTATTACTTTGAAAATAGCTCTCTTCATTAAAAAAAGGTTCACTACTTGAACTATGCATCCATTTTCCTAAAAACACTTTACAAAAGTTTGTTCTGTTCACTACTCTTTTCCTTTTGCTTTGTGATTTCAGTACATTAACCATTTTATCTAATGTACGCATCCTATTAAAAATTAAAATGAATAGTTTCCTTTTTAATTCTAATGCCTTTGCTGCAATGGCTTCAATTTCTTTTTTTCTCTTATAAAACTTAGCCTTTTGCTTATATTTCTTCACATCCTTTATCAAATTGGACATAACTCTTCTCTGAAACATTTTTCTACGTATCTCTTTAAACGCTGTTTTTCTGTTTAAGTTAATCTTTTTAGTTGCAGAAGGTATATTTGCATTAACTAAATGCTCAATTTTTTCCTCTCCTTTTCTATTGAAAACATTCTTTCCAGTACAGACATTTTGTACATTTTTCCTTTTTTTGAATATGTTCTTTAAAAAATCTTTTGTTTGCTTACCAGAAGATTTTTTCTTTTTCCCAACATGAGCATCTCCAACTAACTTAGGTCCTCCAGTTGTCTTCAAATATAGGTTTTTTTTGTGGTCTTTCTTTACTCTGGATTTTGTAGGCATCTTAAATTTTGTTCACTGCTCTTCAGCAATACCTGAAAAAAACTAAAAAAAAAATCCTTTATTTTATTTAAATATATTACTACATTTTTTATGTTCTTTAGAAATCTTAAAATACTATAAACCCCTTTCCTATAAATAAAAATCACAATAACACCTTCACAAATTAAATTTCTAAAAATAATTCCTGTGTGCACACAAAGTCATGCTTTGAAATTAGGCAGAAAACGAAATTTCTTTGCCAATTGCAAAGGATACTTTCTACTACTTTTTAGGCAAGTGAAAAGTACTTTTACAGACTGACACATTATGAATCCACTTTTCAGATTCTGATAAAAGCACATGTCCAAACAGCTTTTTCAGACCAGCACCATGTGTAACCTGGGTGACTGACTACACTCCAGCAAGGGCAACCAGCCTTAGTGATGCTGAATGTATTTCCATTACTGACTGAAACCTCAAACCCCACTCGCTTGTGAATACTGTGCATGATTCCACAGGGTAAGCAGCTGGGTGTGTGCTAAGAGTCTGCTTCTGCACCATAAAATGGCTCCCCCTTTCCATCTAATGCAAATGTAAAATCACCAGAGCAATACGCAATAAATCTCTGCCTGTAATTCCTATTTGCACACAGAGTCATGTTTTCATATTAGTCACAAAACGAAATTTCTTTGCCAATTTGAAAGCACACTTACTACTCTTTTTTTTGGCAAGTCATAAACACTTTTACAGTCTGTCACATTTTGAATCCACTTTTCAGATTCTTAAAAAAGCACATGTCCAAACTGCTTTTTCAGACCAGCACCATGTGTAACCTGGGTGACTGACTACACTCCAGCAAGGGCAACCAGCCTTAGTGATGCTGAATGTATTTGCATTACTGACTGAAACCTCAAACCCCACTCACTTGTGAATACTGTGCATGATTCCACAGGGTAAGCAGCTGGGTGTGTGCTAAGAGTCTGCTTCTGCACCAAAAAATGGCTCCCCCTTTCCATCTAATGCAACTGTGAAATCACCAGAGCAATACGCAATAAATCTCTGCCTGTAATTCCTATATGCACACAGAGTCATGTTTTCACATTAGTCACAAAACGAAATTTCTTTGCCATTTTGAAAGCACACTTACTACTCTTTTTTTTGGCAAGTGATAAACACTTTTACAGTCTGTCACATTTTGAATCCACTTTTCAGATTCTTAAAAAAGCACATGTCCAAACTGCTTTTTCAGACCAGCACCATGTGTAACCTGGGTAACTGACTACACTCCAGCAAGGGCAACCAGCCTTAGTGATGCTGAATGTATTTGCATTACTGACTGAAACCTCAAACCCCACTCGCTTGTGAATACTGTGCATGATTCCACAGGGTAAGCAGCTGGGTGTGTGCTAAGAGTCTGCTTCTGCACCAAAAAATGGCTCCCCCTTTCCATCTAATGCAACTGTGAAATCACCAGAGCAATACGCAATAAATCTCTGCCTGTAATTCCTATATGCACACAGTCATGTTTTCACATTAGTCACAAAACGAAATTTCTTTGCCAATTTGAAAGCACACTTACTACTCTTTTTTTTGGCAAGTGATAAACACTTTTACAGACTGACACATTATGAATCCACTTTTCAGATTCTTAAAAAAGCACATGTCCAAACTGCTTTTTCAGACCAGCACCATGTGTAACCTGGGTGACTGCCTACACTCCAGCAAGGGCAACCAGCCTTACTGATGCTGTATGTATTTGCATTACTGAGTCCAACCTCAAACCCTTAAAGTATTTTTTATTTTTACCAGTACACCTTAATTTATCGTGAAAACATAGTCCATATTATTTTACATGTTCCTCACATTTAAATTTCTCCCAAAACAGAAAATAATAAACACAACTTCAACAAAAGGAATTCCATTTCTATTATTCATTTCTTAATTTACCATATACATCCCCTCTCAAACTCTAAACTCACCTTTAAAATTAGTTAGCTGTGAAAGAAATGTGGCACTCAAACAGCAGATTATCAGAGCCAGGATCTCTGTTCTTTACATCTCTCTCCTCTCAGCAGAACCAGATAATGGCAAACTTTCCCTCTCTTTTTCCACAGATATACATGTTAATTTCAAATCTCAGTGCTTCCCCCTTTTTTTAAAAAGTAATCACACATTTCTATTGGTTGAAAACCAACCCTTTTCCAAAAGTACCCTTCCCCCAACTTGACTTCTGCCTAGTACCCTTCCCCCAACTTGACTTCTGCCTGCTACCATAGCAACAGCTCATGGAACACTGCTGTGTGGAGTTAGGTCAGAAGTTCACCAAACAATGTTTCAATTCCACAGAGCAAGAGTGCTTGACTTTTCAAACCTAACAGCAAATCCATAGTACTGTTCTTTGGTAACACATTTTTCTGTACCAATACAAAACATGCTTCTATTAATTTACACATACAGCCTAGTTTTTATTCTAGAATGGTATGAAACAGCCAATCAGTTCTTTTTTTTATGAAAAAAATATGTATGCCTCCATTTCCAAACTGTCTTTCATTTCTTTTTACCATTCTACTGAATTACACCTCCTGAGTGCATCCAGTTCTCCTTTGAAGATGTTCACAGTGTGGACTGTAGGGCACAGCTATGTCTTCTGGAGTGAAAAGTATGCAGAGAAAACAGATATGGTGAGAGACCTTGCTTTGCCAAATGGAGACATTAAATGGATTGGTCAGAGAGGGTTAAAGTGGCACCAATTGATGCCATTGGTGAAATCCTTCATGCGAATCCAACACCCTGACCTCATAATAGTGCACTGTGGTGGCAATGACCTAGGCACTTTGACTGGGGTAGGTCTGGAAATGCTTATGAAGGACACCTTTGCACAACTGTTTTCACTTTTCCCTAAAACTGCCTTTGTGTTTTCTAACATATGCCAAAGGCAAAAATGGAACTGGTCCAATCATTTCTGTCCGCAGATTGACAAAGCAAGAAAGCACGTCAACAAATCTGCTTCTGCTTTCCTCCGTGACTATGGTATGGGTTCCATTTACCACAACAACTTGCGTTACGACATGCAAGACATTTATAGAGGAGATGGTGTGCACTTCAATGATGAAGGGAACAGAGTCTTCCTCTTGAACCTTAGACTCTGCATCGGTACTTACTTGTAGGTACCACTAAAAAATCACTTCATAAACACAACGGCTCTTTTTAGAGCCCCCTAATATCTAAACTCTTAAATCTGCATTTCATTTCTTTTATTTTATTTTTTTTCTACCGTACGCGTACGTTGAGCTTACCGTACGCGTACCCCGCGATTTTTTTTAAAATCAATAAATGTTTTCTTTGTACTTTTCTGTCCTTCTTTGACCCCCTTACAAATGTTAGGGGGTCTGTGACTCTCCTCCTTGCCCCCTTTTCAAGATATCACTCTTTTTTTTCTGAGTGAAACACACGAAATGGCGGCCGCCGCTTCCTGGTTTCGACCGATTCGAATGTTTACTAAGATCTAAGAGCCAATCAGAATCGCGCTCGCGCACGCCACCGTACGCGTACGGTAAGCGCACCGTAAGCTGGCTCAGATATATATATGGATTTAAAGGCTATTTTCTCAGAATCTACTGAACAGATTTACACCAAACCTACAAAAGGCACTTCCTTGACCTGAGGACTACCTCTCTGCCAAATTTCTAGTAATTCTGTTCAGCCGTTCGGGCTGTAGCTGTGTCTAAAGGTCCTATGGAAAAATGCATGGAAAAAACGCGTTTTGGGACCTCCCTTTTATCTCAGCCCCCGCTTGACGAATCCCCCCGAGACTTTCAGGGTAGGAGCGGAGCGTAGCGCCCCACCTATTTTGAAATATTCGCGAGGATTCGTCGACCGGCGCCAAAGTTATTCAAAATAGAATGTTGCGGATTTCCTATGGAAACAGGGTCCTAACTATAACTACCTACTGGCGACCGCCAGTAGGTAATATATATATATATATATATATATCTCTAGTATATCTATCTATCCATCTATCTATCTATCCATCTATCTATCCATGTATCTATCCATCTATCTATCCATCCATCCATCCATCCGTATATCTATTATATCTATCTAGTCATCCATCCAGCCATCCATCCATCTATCCATCCATCCATCCATCCACTCATACATACATCCAGCCATCCATCTATCTATATATCTATCTATCCATCCATCCATCCATCCATCCATCTATCCAGCCATCCATCTATCTGTATATCTAGTATATCTATCTATCCAGCCATCTATCTATCTATCTATCCAGCCATCCATCCAGCCATCCATTATCTATCCATCTATCTATCCATCCATTATTCATCCATTCATCTATCTATCCATCTATCTATCAGTTGGATCTGCTTGGCTACCTTCCTGTCTACCTACCTGCCAGTCTAGCTATATACCGGTCTGACTATCTAACTAGCTGCAGTCTATCTACATGTCTATTTAACTACCTACTGTCTATCTAGCTATCTACCAACCTAGCTATCTTTGCAACCCTATCTGCCTGTCTACGCATCTACCAGTCTATCAATCTCCCAGTCTTCTCCATCTTTCAGTCTATCTATCTGTCTGGTTACTCATCGATCTGTCTATCTACCTGTCTATCTGTCCATCTATCAATCTATCTTGGCACCTCTATTGGTCTATCTGTTTGTATATCTATCTGCCTGTCTATTTATCTGTCTACCCGTGGGTCTGTCTACCTACGCATCTAACTGTCTACCTTCACAGCTGTATTGGTCTGCCTGTCGATCTAGCTAAGCAACCCTACCTATATCCATCTTAGCAAACCTTTTTTGTGCAGAGTTTTATATAGCGCAAACTTGACCCGAATCCAATCAGGTATCAGAGTGCTTTACACAGCACCAGTTACGTTACATGAGGACACACATTATTTTTTCTGTTAGGCACGGGGAGATTAAGTGATTTGCCCAGAATCACAGGATGTTTAGCGTCATTACCGAGACTCTAACCCAGTTCCCCCAGGTCCGAGGTCGAGCGCCCTAACCGTTAGGCCAACTCCTCTCCCCAAAGCTTATCTATATCTGTCTTATCTTTACAACCCTATCTATCAGTCAGATCTGTCTATCAATCTACCTAACTGCCTGTCTAGCTAGCTATCTACCTGCCAAACTACCTATCAGTTTTGCTGGTCTATCTGTCGATCTATCAACCTACCTGCTGGTCAGTCTATCTCTCTATCTACCTCTGCTACCCTATCTGTCTATGCAAACCTGTAGGCCTATGCAGCACTATCTGTCTATCGATATCTCTCTCTCTTAGCAAAACGATCTATATTTATCTTATAAACCCTATCTATTTCTCCTCTATCTTTCCAACCCTGTCCCTTTGCAAATCTATCTTTATTTGATTTTGCAAATCTCTCTATAGATGTGTCTGTCTTTGCAAGCCTCTATATCTGCAAGCTGTGCAAGCCTCTTTGTCTGTCTGTAATAAAGATTTTCAAAACATTTCAAAAAAGCATTTGCAAAGGCAAGAGGCTGACAACGACCCTAGACCGATAGGCTTTTTTGTCTAGGTCTGGTATTAGCGAACATGTTCCAATTTAAAAACAATTATGAATATAAAATAGTTAGAGATTTTTAGGCAGACTTCCTCCATTAGTTTGTTGTGTCATTCACATTTTTCTTCTACCCACTTGCATCATGGGGCAATAGGCACGCCCAATTCAGCCACTGGCTAATTTGCAAAAACCCTGAGAGAATGAAATATCAATTGTCAAAAGGCTGGCAGCCAACGCCAGACCTATTGGTTCTGTCAATGCTTGTTGGTGTATGCAAAGGATAGGAGTATAGGAGTACACGAGGAACAGAAAGAGAATAATATTTGGATAAGACAGTATGAATATGGAAATGAAACCGATATCAATTTAAGCTAAAGCATTGTATTGCACTTCACAAAACAATGACACTGCAGGTTCTCTTAAAGGTTAGTTGACTTTATGTTTTTCTTTTAACCAGTCTCTCTCTAATTGGTGTTTTTATTTCTCACAGGAAAATAAATGACCAAGCAGTGAGGCTAGCCAATGTCCTGCAATTCAGCATCGGATGTCATAGGAAAAGGAGAAGCACATCATACTCAAAACAGCACTGGCAAGCAGTTTGGTGCCACCTTCATTTTTTTTTTTTAAATCTCTTCTGAAAACACAAATCTACCACACAAGTTGAACATTGAAGTTGGCGATTATGCAAGGTTACCCAAGATAAAGGCATCTGCTAAGAATATCTAGCCAGTGTGTCCCATCACATTATAGTAAAAATGCTGATTTACACCAGCTGTTTCTAATATAATACGTACAGTGGAACAAAGACGACATCTAAGAATGCTCAGAGAATTGGACGCCCTCAGGTGATGCACAAGTAGTATATAATAATTCACTTGGTGTGGTTGTGTGAAAAAGCAGCATATTTTTAGATTAACAATACACAAAAGTTTGCAACTTTTGAAAAATACTCAATGTGCAATACTATGTTGGAGTTTCCCTGCACATGTACAGGTATGTACTTTTGGATCTGTGACCATCAGTTACATTATAATAATCCTAGCTGGCTCCAAGCAGCAGCCCCATGAATCACAGGAGCATCGGTATGTGACGTGTCCCGACTCAGTCACACGGGAGCCGCTCGCTTCTACGGCTGGAGAACGCTCCGCAGGGCGGCTCCATGAATCACTAAGCATTGGTTGGTGTCACGCCTTGACTATGTCCCACAGCCCCCTCGGAGCAGCGGAGACAACCATACTGACGATCGATGCTGGGATCGTGTAACCTATCGGACCAGGCCGTCTCGGCGACCGACAGCTGGTTGCTTGGTCCCCGAGGCCTTGACCTCCCAGTCCCAACACCTCTGCACACCCTTGCCATCTCAAGAGATATTACACTGTCTGAATCTCTAGAAAGCACCATTTCCCCCATATGTGATCCTGGCCAGCCATCTTAAAGCTTGCTGTAAATAGAGAATCATAGAAAGAGAAGAGGTCCTCGCCAGTCCTTCCTCATAACAATAGAAAGGGGATGGAAAGAATCTGGAGCAGCGGCTGTATTGGCATGGGCACACTCTCACCAGCCATTCCACCACAAAAGCTGAATGAGGACTGGAAATCTTCATTGAGCAATGGCTTTTTTAATGTGAGCAATCTCTTAACAACGAAACAACTGAAATGCGGAATGTATGAGATGGGTTCAATATATCTTCAACTCCTGCAAACCCTGTATATAAATTTCCCATACCCAATCCCAAACACAAATACTCTGAAGAACAATCTGTAAGAGGTCTGAGTCATCCACACTATATTAGCAGAACCTTACCCAGAACTCCCACCAAACCCTATTTTCCTGAACCACTACCCTCTTTACATAATATTTTACAGAACTTAAGCCCGCTTAAAATCATCTGTAAAGCTGGTAGTACTCGACTGTCTCAATAGTTAACAGACCTACCTTATTGTTGACCAGAACTGAACCAAGAATTCACCCTTCCCCACACCCGGCTTTCCCCCCCCACCATGGCTAAAACTATCACCAGCCCTAATGAAGGCTCACTTTCACAAGTGGGCTTCAATGCCTTTAAGATTACTTATACTCCTAACCTTTCAAAAAAATCTGCTAAGAAATTCAAACACAATATAATCAAAAGACACCTGGAAATGCTTATTTTGGATGCATATTTCTGAATGTCTAAAGGCAACATTGTGAACGGCCTAATCTTCTTCACCAATAAAAGAGCCCAATGGAGGAAAACCCTCATATCCTTTTTTCAGGTCAAACAGATAAGGAAAACACCTCATGGATTTAGACTTTCCATTACTTCCTCTCCGATCTTCGAAGCTGATCTCACCATTATCATTTACAACAATGGGATCATTCTCTCTCAATCATCGGATCAAAATCTAGAGCAGTTTGAAAAACTCTTTATGAAGATTAAAAACTCATTGGCTAACAATACAACTTCCTTACGAGAAGATCTAGCTATACCAACCACAAGGATACCCCAAAGTGTTGTTCCCAGGTCTACTTCCAGTACACCTCCATCCTTGCCCACTAGAGCTCCTGGTGAACCTACCCCTTGCGCCTTCCAGGATTATTTGGGGGACAATCGAAGAATGCTTCTAGCTCATAATGACCTCCCTTACACCAATACATGGAGTGCCCTTGACCCATGTTCACACAAGGCACTAAAACACAATAATCAACCCTCGTTAGTGCCCTATAACGACAATCTAGGAAACTCGAGGTCTTCTACCCGCTCACCTTTGAATACTTACTCGCACAGAGGCATTTCCCCTCCCTGCAACAAGCTCACCTACACACGGATCTCCTCACCCAAGGAAGGTACTATCTTAACACCGACTCCTAACCCAGTCTCCGCTTCCCATACACCATCCTTGTTCCAGAAATCGCACTTCACTCCCCTAATACCTCCCTCCTCTCTGAAGCGGAATCCCCCCTTACTATTTCCCCTTTCCCCCAGATGGATCCCCTGCGTACCACCACAAGACCTCCCACACATTTGCCAAATACGTCTTTTAATGAGGATAGATTGTATGACATCAAGAACTATCTTAATCTAGTTAAAGAGAGCCTTATGATCTTATTACACCTCTCTTTAAAATCAGAAAAGTTGAGGGAGCTCAATAAGACTTCGGAGATTGAACAACCTAACCTCACCACAATGATCAATTACTTCAGAAGGGAAATATTGGTCAGGGATATCAAAAGGAATACTTTCTGGAATTCTTAGCCTTACCTTAATAATCACTCAAGACCTAATAAGGTTACTGATCACCGGACTGAGGTGGACATTCATTCCCACTTACTTTCATACAACTCAGATCTTACTGAACCAATCCCCTCCACATTCAATATTCAAACGCTACCCTCAAATCCGTTTAGGGAACCCAGCGTCAATCTCCGTTCTATGACCAAAGAAAACCTGCAAACCGTCCAAACTACACACCTTGAATCTGTAAAGACCAAATCTTGCATCAAATCGATGCTTATCAATTGCAGATCAGCGGTAAAGCATGCAGCTGACATTGCACACCTCATACTCTCATATGACTTAGACATCTTGATCTTAACTGAAACTTGGCTCAATGACAGCTCTACATCAATCCTGGACATTCTAGTCCCCCCTGACTATGACATCATTAGAATGTCTAGATTAATCAGAACCAGAGGTGGCATTGCCTGTATCCATAGATCCACCCGCTCCGTGAAACAGACTCAATCTGCACTCTTATGAACACCTAGATGTTGAAATCTTAAACAATGACAAAACAATTTGCACGCTCCACATTATATTTCACCCTCCTGGAGACAATCTGCTGTTCCTTGAACAAATAATGGAGACTATCAGTCAAAGCAATCCAATCCCATAACCATGTCTTCCTTGGTGATTTCAACTTACATTGGAACAATGAAAATGATCCATTAGTACACACCTTCAAGACCTTCCTAACTGACCTGAACCTCAGCCAATCCTGCAACAAGCCCACACACTACAAAAGTGCCACACTAGATCTCATCATTGCCGAGGATAATATCATACAATTGGATGACATATTACCTTGAGATTGGTCAAATCACTTCATAATCTCCTTCAGCATCTTAGAAAAGGTGTTGATTAGACATGGTCAACCTCAGAAAAATAAACAATGGGCACATGAGTTGGAGAAACATCAACATAAATGATCTTACCACCATGAGCAATAATCTTCTGCAGCCACCCCCTAACATGACAAATCTCGAGGAACTCACAGAGCACTACACCCACTCCATGACCGATATCTGTGATGCCCTGGCTCCCCTGAAACTCAAAAGAATTCCAAACAAACACTTTAAACCCTGGTTTAACGACTCCCTCAATGTGGAACAATGTAAACTCAGACTTGATGAATGAACGTGGAGAAACTCCCACTCCCTAGACAACCCCAAACAACTAAGAAAGACTAGAAAAGCTTATAACAAACATATGCACTGCCAAATCTGATCACTTAAGATTGCGGCTGGATAAGGCCAACAACAGACCAAAAAAACTCTTCGAAACCATCAATCAATAAACCAAACACTCTTACTAACTCGGAACTCTCAAAGACTCAACCCCAAGCTGCGAGGAATTTTCAGCCCATATCATTGGTAACACTAGAAAGATTGAATTAGATCTGCAAATCTCCCTACAAGACCTACAAGGCTCTCTCGTCCGACGCCTCAGCTACTCCTGGACTGAGCTCTCCTCTGATGGAATTTGTTGCAAAGACTCAAAAAAATTATGCTTCTTGGAATACCTTCAGACTACCGGACGATGCTGAGCTACTCAACATCAAGACCACATTAAAACCATCAAATCACTTCTTTGACCCTATGCCTTCCGAAGTCTTTAATGAACTTATCTTGCCCATTTTCCCACTTTTGTCGAAGATTGTACATGAATCTCTCACACAAGGAGTGATCCCTGACTGCCTCAAGATCGGGCAAGTCACCCCCATCCCAAAGAAACCTATGACAGACTTTTCTGACCTTAACAACTTCCGACCAATCGCCAATATCATGACTCTGCCCAAACTTCTTGAGAAGTATGTCCATACACAACTCTGCAACCACATTGAGCATTTCCAACTACTCGACCAACACCAATCAGGCTTCAGATTGGGTCACAGTACCAAAACTGCATTAACACACATAGCAGACGATGCCTTAAGAATACTTGACCAAAACGAACCTTGCCTAATTATTCTGCTGGATCTTTCCTCAGCGTTTGACAAGGTCAGACCCGACAAACTAATAAACCTGCTAGTAACAAGGATGGGGTTATCAGGTCCAATCCTAAATTGGTTTGCCTCTTTCCTTCAAAATAGATCTCAAAAACTAAAAATCAATAATGACATTTCCAACAGTAAGCCGGTTTCTATTGAAGTTCCACAAGGATCCGCACTTTCACCCACTCTCTTCAGCCTCTATCTGGAACCTCTCACTGAAATTCTGAAACGATGCAACATTCAATATCATATGTACGCGGATGATACACAAGTGTATATGAAAATCTCCTCTCCAAGCAACATAACTACCCTCAACCATCTTCTTTTGGAAACTCAGCAGTGGTTAGCTCACAACCACCTTAAGTTAAATACGCGCAAAACAGAATTCCTCCTGATTGCCCCCCATAACCACACTGCACCCATTCAGGACAGGGTCAAGCAACTAACAGTACTCAATTGCATCCCTCATGTTGTGAGCTCCGCTAGATCACTCAGCTTAATCCTGGACAAATGCCTGAATATGCAAGATCACATCTGTGCATCAACAAGAGGAGCCAATCAGCAACTATCCGCACTAAGGAAAATCAAACCTTTCCTGCCGCCTACTGACCTGAAACAAGCTGACCAATCCCTAGTTATCTCCTGTTTAGATTACGTAATCGCTACTCTGGCAGGGCTACCCAAAGCTGAACCGGCCCCTTTAAGGGCCACTCTGAACTCTGCTGCCAGACTAATCACCAGCTCAAGAAAGCATGACCACATCACACCAGACCTACTCCATCTCAACTGACTCATCATCAATTCTAGGATCAGGTATAAAATAGCCTGCCTAACGCACAAGGCATTCCATCAGAACATCCCTACTTACCTGGCAAATAAACTTGAGTTATCGGGTGGGAATTTCAAACTAAGAAGTTCACACACTTTACTGCTGAAACCACCAAAGTTCAAAAAAAGAGAACCTACAGCCGTGCCTTCTCAGGGCTTGCTCTGAGAATTTGGAACGCCCTTCCACCAGAAATTAGAATTAACCCCTTGGCATATGCTTTTAAAAAAAGAAATCAAAGGTTTGCTCCGGAATAGTTAGGATTAGTCCCTTAGCCTCACAACTAACGGGTGAACTTCAACCCTGTATTCCCTGTCCACTATGCAATCTTCATCTTGTTAACTGTTTACATGTCTACTTTGTCTCCATTATATCTTCTTCTACTGCAGAAGTTTAGCTATCTATTTTGTCCTCATGTACCAGCCTTCCAGCTGGCTTTGTTGTACAGCGCTCTGATACCCAGCCGGGTCTTGTTTGCACTCTATAAAACTCTTCAAATAAATAAATAAATGTGACCATGAGACTACAAGGTGGCAAACATATTTTGTCCATCTCACCACAATCTCTGCATCATGAGAAGCTGACCGCATCACAAAAAAGGCAACTGAAGCATGTGGCCGGCACTACTGATGCCTGAGTCTTAGACACTTGGCATGCAACAGCTCAATAGAAATTTGAGGATTCAGTATCCCAGGTCTGGCTTCTGAAGTGAACAAGTGGGAGGTCGGTTGCATGGTGCTAGCTCTGGAAATTACATGTTTACACATGTTCCTACAGCTGAGTCTCGGAAGGTGGAAGAGTCTTACTTTCATAGGACAGATGTTGAGGGAAATATTTTACAATCTAAATGGTGAAAATGTGCGGTCTACCTGGATATTAATATCTCAGTCCATGGAAGTCAAGGAGAAAACCAATGACTTCAGCATAAGAGTGATAAAGAAATGCCTTCCTTTGTGGCAGCACATGTACAGCAGCAATTTTCATAGGGGTGGGCACGGTTTGTTAACTATAGAGAATATATGCAATGATCTGCACAGAATTATGAGTAAGATCCAATGTCCCAAAATCCACTGTGGAATGCAGAATTAGAACAGAGGTCCTTTAGACACAGTCTCCTCCTTGCACTAAACTGGTAAAAACTTAAATTCCTTACTGGTGGTAGAAGAATGAAAAAAATATAAAATCATTGCACAGATAATATTCATGAGAAACAATATGACTCCATAAAGTTGTTGCGAACTTGCCTTCCAATTTTCGAGTGGATGAGGGCAATTTATAATTGATCATATTTTAAACTCTCACCGCTTCTAGTTCTTTTTGCGTTTCATCTTCCATCCTTCTAATGTCCTCCATTGTTAGATCATGCCATCTGTCAATCCAACAGAAGAGCTGACGATGAAAGTTTGTAAATATTCTTTTTTCTTGCTGTAATAAGAAACAAAAATCCTTTCTTTCAAATGCTAGGGTTTAATGGTGTATGCATTAATAACACTTAATTTTAAAGTAATCTGATTTTAAACAAGAAAAATTATGTTTTTCTTTAGAAAGTAAAAAGAAGCTATCCACCTTGGTAAGCCTGTTTCTTGACGTGTGAAAAGACATGAAGAAATCCTTTCCACCAACTTATCAAAAGAAAATGCTTCACAACAATCTCACATACCATCCCCAATTGTCACACACAATCCAAATTCTTGCCTTCAAATTCCTAAAATGCAAAGCAGGCAATCTTAATATCTCAGAAAGCACAAGAGATCCATAGAGCAAAAAAGTGAACTATTGCTGGAATTCTCCTGCTTCAGAGACAGAACAGGTTTTGCTTGGAATTCTCTTCCCTCAGTTCCTTAAAGAGCACCAACCATCATTAAATTATGTGAGGAGCTAAAGATGCTGCTCTTCAAAATACATCACAGGAAAAATCTAATCTTGACCAATAGATAGACCCCAACCACTGTTACCAAGTGATTAACTAATGAACAATTCTGTGTTCCATCTATGCACAACAAATGCTCTGATCACCTAATTCCATGGACGTAGTTACCACCTACCTGAAATTAACTCTTTGAGCTAACATTTTGATGATTAAGGCATTACAGCCCACATTAGCAACTGTTGAGAGCAATCTCGTCTTTATTTTGCCTCCCCACATCTAAGCTTTTCCTTCATCACATTTGGCAAATGTAATCAAAGTACAGAGAATGCATCTAACTGCTAATCTGGTCACCCAGTTGTAATGCACAATAATATAAACATGTATATTACAGCTTCTCCTTTGGAAGGTCCCATAGCCAGTGACACACAGTTTTTGTTTTTCAGAAAGATGATGTTATCAAAGGGATCGTAGTAGCTGCAAACTGCAGAGCCAAAGAGTCTCTAAAACTACATCTCCGACTAGTGTGTGACATATTAGAAGTGTCCTTTTACACATCTTCAATATTAGATAAATAAGGTGCCATGTTTAAGTTCATATATTCACGGTCAGCAGGCAGAGATAGTGAATTGGGTGGACTTTGCTTTATCATAAAAACACCACATTAGAATTCATGAAAATGAAACAACTGTGTAGAACAAGAAACATCTTCTAGGCCACATCAAATGCTGGGCTACCCAGAAGGAATGCAGGGTGGCTGATCCCTTTGAACTCCAAAAAGTCAGTGGTGTCTGAGACCTGTGAGCCAATTGACTACAAGGAAGCCTCCTTTGTATGTTATGTTGATAGCTAAGATATGTAAAGAGCTATATGCTTATTTTTCCAAAGCTAACTTATGAATGTTGGATGGTTAATCCTGAAGTTTAGATTTGTCTAATAAGGATTTCTTAAGACTTAAAATTGTTTGCATCCAGGACACACAAAGTTAAGTAAAGTTGAATAGTTGCTAGCAAGGGGTTGTCCTTCATCTAAGATTCAACTACCAAATGTAATTGCTATGACAGATGCTGTGAGAACTGTTTCATCATAAGCCAAAGGCATGCAGAATGACAATGAAGTCCAATCAACACTAAAGACATACTGTTGTCTCAGCTGGGACTCTATCCATCAATTAGTCCCTCACACTATTTGTTGACTTTTGAAGAAGTCAAACAGAGCTGTTTGACTAACTTGGCAACAAGATCTGTCAGGCTTCCCACTTTTTATATTGGTGGCAGCCCTTGTAACTCTAGAGACCCCAGGTACTTGCAAAGCAGTGGGTTATTAATTCAGGAGTGAGTTATCTCCTCTGACTTAATAAACTCATCCTGCTTAAGTCACAACACAGTTCTAAGAGAATCTCTGTTCAGCCCCAGGCAGATTGGCACACAGAGTAGGCAAATGTCCAGAAAAATGAGTGGTTAAGGTAAAGCAGCCTCAATAATTTTAAAGCCAAGAAAACACCACAGTTAAATTGTCAAACCAGTTGAATAAACTAGAAAAAATGTTGAATAAGGAAAGACCCGCATCAACTAAAACTGGATAAAGAAAACCAATGATATTTGTTTGCAAAGTTTTGTGTCAAACAGCACCACGAGAACACAAAGCGCCAATCAGTAGTTAAGTTTGCAGCTGAACAATATCAGGATGGCTTCACAAGAGCTGGTAATTTCCTCTCTTCTACTCGTGATTTAACTAAAATACTTACATGTTTCATACTTCACCCCACAATGCTTATGGAGAATTGGTGCGCTCCCCAACCTTACTTGCCATAGGTGTAGGAGGACCGAAGGACGCTTCTTTCACATGGTGTGGTCCTGCCTGGTAATTGCTAAAGATTGGCCCCTCTGCTTTTGCTACATTAACTGCTGTTCTAGAAAGGCCCTTCGATTGCTCTCCTTGTGTTGCCCTCATTGGGCATCTTAGATGATGTTGGAGGACCCCATTGACAACATATCCTGGTGGGCATTGGCACTGTGGTGGCGAAATGTATAGCAGCTTGCCATTGGAAATCCTCCTCCCCACCTACTTTTGTGGAGTGGTGCTCTGTGAGGGACTGGTGCGTGAAAGTGAACAAGCCGATCTACAGAGCCCATAGTTGTCCTATCAAGCAATGTTAAATTGGGCTTATTACAACCTCCATGATGTCCGACATGAAATGAGCCACTGTTTTTTTCTTTTTTATTGCCTGCTACCTTTGTCGTGGATTGGCCATGTTTTGTACTGTGTATTGCTTATCACATGAGCTGTAAAACTGAAAAAAAGTTTGCTTATTAAAAAACAAGATTGAGGATGATCAGGTTCTAAGGAGATTTCAGTAAGACCGCAATAGAGAAGCAATTGGGCAGGCCAAGAGTGCTTAAGTTCTCACACATGGATTTACTCTTTTCATTTTTTTTAGCTTCAAGTCAAAAAGCTAGAGAAGTCCCTTGCAGTTGGTTTCTTTGAAAGCTTCCACTATTCTACTGTGAATTGGATACTGATGTCTTGTGACATCTCCCTTACTGAAACTGGTGTATGAGTTGCTGGAGCAGTGTTTGTTTTATTCGTCTCTTCTCTCTACCTCCTTTTGCCCTGGTTGAGTTCTTGGTAATGAGCCTTTCTAGCTCAATGTTCATTAACCTGCCTTCGCCAGGAGGAGATTGGTGGAAACCGGTCTCAAAATCCTGATCATCTGGCTGAGTCTCAACCGGTTATACATTCAGATTTAGTCATTATTTTGATTCTTAAATTCCACCTGAGGGTCAAAGCTGGAATCTGTAGCTCAACAGGACTCCACAAGTTTGGATGCCTCCACCACAGGGTCCCGCTCAAGCAGTTTTCAGGATGGAAAATGTTTTAAGTGGGAAAAAACTGGTATTGTTGCCCGTAGAAGGTTTGTCAGCCTAGGGCAGGTCCTGTCATTCTGTGCCTAAATGTTTTTCAACTGCTGGGAAAGATACCTTTCGTCACTCTTGCAGCCCTCCTGTCCTCAAGGTAGGCGGTCTAGAATCAAGCCTGTCTCAAGGCAGGGCTTTTGAACGTCTGTCCACGGTGGTCAGCTGGGTTCGCTTAGAAGTCAGGTGTTCTTTTGCTTTTTGCATTCATGTAGAAGCAACAAGAGTCCAACCACTTAGCTGTTGGACAGCAGTTCCAGTCAGTGGGTGGCAAGAGGAGTTTGAAATACTTGGTTCTTCTAACACCACTTAGGCAGAGTGTTCTTCCTATAATGTTTTCTTCCCAGGTTCATAAACGTTCTGAGGAGGTGGTGGATGAGTTTCCAGTATTATCCTGTGCACTAGCTAGTGATTAAATAATTCCCCACACCCAATCCTAGAAACATTTTCACAAAATGTCTTCCCAATTTTTTAGCACTTTGTTTCGGTTGATTGCCACCCAGAGGAACCTTGGGCCTCCCTCTAGCCACTATCCAGTATGGATGAGGTGTCCTTCCCTCTGTCTGAACTGAGCTAAACATTTTAATTTCAAAGAAAGCAGTGCGAAATGACCCCTTTCCAGCTGGTCCTGTCCATAGTCTGGAGAGCTAATCCTTGCAAGGTGGTCACTTCAGACACCACTGCTGCCTTCCATGAAGGAGATCATTAACCAGCCATCTAATGGTGTGTATTTAGCCCCTGCAGTAGGGCTGAGAAACTCCAGAGCAGCACAAAGTACAGGCTTCTAAAGTTACTTTTGTGATATATTTACCAAAACTCTACATTCACCAGTGAATTTAATGTTGAAACGTAAAAGGAAATTAACTCAATGACCCAACTAGCATTTTCCCACTACCAGATAGGAACATGATTTGTCTCATGAACAAGCTTGCTCTTCAAAAATAAAAATAAAATGCAGTTTTATCTTCCTTGAGGACATACATTTTCCAATGTCTACCATGTCTCATTTTTATACATTAAGCACTCAGCTTTGTGGCCTTAGAAGGCACACCTTAAAGATGACTAAGCCAATACATAAAATAGGTTCTTGGAAAATGCACTTTTCCTTTCCATGTGACATTGTAGTCTTTCTAAACTTCAGCTCAGCCAGAGCGACAGGGTGCTCTCTGAAGCCATACATTTTGTGTACATATGAAAACGATGTAAATATACACTTCATCCCAAGCATGACATTTAACTTGTATGCCCAAAGTGCATTTCTGGCTCTATCGGCTATGGCCTTACTTGGCAGTTAAGTAAGTAAAACCAATGAACAGTACATGTTTTAGGGCAAAAGCACAGATTCTATGCCACTGTTTAGCAGTGACATAGTGCACATATTCCTAAATCTAGCAAAACCAGACAGTAAAAAGTGGGAGGATCACAACAAAAATTTGTATTTTTTGTTTTACACACAGGATCCCGGAGAGTACTGTGGTGATGATAAAAAAAACTTGTTTGAAAGATATATACTGTTTCAATACCACATCTGTAGGAAAATGCTGCATCATTAAGTGAATGTAAAAAAACAAGAATGAGGAATACACCCAGCAGACAGAACCCTCTCTTCGTGGTATTTGGAAAAAGGAGCACAGGAAAGGGAGATCTCCTTTCTTTAAAAGACCCCTCACTCACCAACCTAGTTGGTGACATGCATCATCATTGGGGAATACAAGGACCATCTCACACAACAGAAGGTACAAAAATTTCAAAAGGACCTTAAACGCTTCTCTTATGTCAAGACGTATCCATACTCTGATCCTGAATTTACCCCTCCGATGAAATCTGATCGTGACTCAGATGCCTCCAGCACTGACTACACTGGTAGTAGCAACTCCAGCACGGGAAGTGGGAGACAGAGACAAAGAGGAAGGAATAGAGCTCAGAACAACTTGCCGGCATACAACGCACATATTCCACCTGGATTCCAAGGCCCATACAATCCACAACAACCATACCCTGTTTATGGATGGCAACCACCGTTCCCACAACCATTATTCCCTCCAAACACCTACAGGCCGCCTTTTTTAGGCAGGGGCAGGAGGGGAAGAGGAACAAGAAAAGGCACGAACCAGGTGCATTGGGAAGAGGAGGACCCGGTAGGCAGCTACACGAGGAGCAAGACACAAGCACCCCAGGCAGGGCCGAGCAACAGCAGGGTTTAGTCACCAACCTTGCAACAAGACCTCTAACAGTGGCAGAAGAAAGGGTCCTGAATAAAGGACTTGTTTTTGTCCCTACGACACGCTTTGACAAATTCCATCTTCATTGCGAACTGGCCAGTTTTTTTAGGAAGCTCAGACTAAAAGCTTTCTTTGAGAAACAAGGTAAGACGACATACACAGAGGATTCTAATGAAACTGGATTACGTGTCAAGTCCACCTTCACTCCCCCAACACATACCACCCCGGTGGAGCTAGCTGCATTTGAACAAGCTGTCTTTAAAGACATAGAACAATTTGATCTAAAACAACCCTTCACTAATATGAGTAAAGAGGAGAACTGTGCCCTGGACAGCCCAAATCATGTGACACCATTGTGATAAAACAGGCGGCCAAAGGCGGTGGAGTAGTAGTACAAGATAAAGAGGCTTATTGTGCGGAATGCCAGAGACTTCTGTCTGATGACAGGAATTACCACCCATTACTACAGAACCCCACCGATGATCTTAGGCAAGAAATCAGATCTCTTGTGGAACACGCAGAAACAATGGGCCACATTTCTAAACAGGAAGCTGATTTCCTGAGAAACAGTGGGGGCAGAATCCCATACTTCTATACCCTGCCAAAAATGTACAAGGACAAGATTCCCCCATCAGGTAGACCGATTGTGTCGGGGATCGGGTCTTTACTCGAACCTTTGTCGCGATTTTGTGACTTAGTTTTTAAAAACTGTTACAGAGCACCTCTACCTACCTCCAGGATACAAAAAGCCTTCTTAAACTATTCCAAGACCTGACAGTGTATGAGAATACGATTCTGGTGAGCTTAGACATTGAAAGTCTATATACCAGCATCCCACAAGACGATACACTGGAAGTTTAAAAAAAAGCCTTGAATGGAACTTTATGGACATACAGGACACCGCCTTTATTTTGGTACGTGCCAGATTGGCCTTAAAGAGAAACTATTTCGAATTTGAGGGAACCCTATTTCTCCAGACAGGGGGTACTTCTATGGGGAGCACCTTCGCTCCGAGCGTAGCAGGACTCTATGTCTTTGACTTCGAAATGAGATTCATACTGAATATTCAGAATCCCTTTCGCTCTAACATTGTTTTTTGGAAGAGATATATCGACGACGTCCTTGCCATCTGTCAAGGACCAGTTGATACCCCAAGGGACTTCATCGTATGGATCAATACTTGTGATGACAATCTAAGGTTCACCCACACTATGGACCCTCAAACAATGATATTCCTGGATGTAGTAATCACCAAGGAGAATGGCCTACTAGAAACCAGAACCCACCACAAACCCAGTGCTAAACCTACTCAGATTTGAGAGCTTTCATCCCACACCTCTCAGAGAAAATTTGCCTTATGGTCAGTATCTGAGACTGCGTAGAAATTGTAGCAAGCTCACAGACTATCGCAGCCAAGCAAGAGATCTGACTAACAAACTATCTGACAGAGGCTACCCTGAGAAAATCCTCAAAAAATGCCAGAAAAGAGCACGCAATCAACCTAGGGATGCCCTCCTGGAGGACAAAATACAGACGGAGGGGGAAATCCCTCTCACTTGTGTAACGACATACAGCAAAGCGTCAAACCATATGACTAGGTCTATCAACAAACATTGGTCAATCATTAATACAGGCAACCTTCAATGGGAAAAACCATTATTCTCTTTAAAAAAAAGCAAGACGCCTTAAGGACTCCCTGGTGAATACACGCCCTAAAGAGACAAGGCAGGAAACTTCTCCTACTGTACTAAACGCATGGGGCCTACCGAGTATTGTAGGGCACTATCAGTGTGGTAACTGCAGCGTTTGCCACCTGACTAGCAATACAAAATCATTGTCACTAGAACAAGGAAAAATATGGACTCAAAGAACCCATACAAATTGCAACAGCACCAACGTGGTTTACTTGATAAAGTGCCCATGCAACCTTCAATATTTGAGCATGACTAGCAGGAAGATCAAACAGAGAATATGCGAGCACCGCAGTACAATCAGATGCAAAAGGGTGACAACAAAACTCACTGAACACTTTGAGAGGAACCATGCCACAAATGACATGCGGTGGACCATAATTGAACAGATCAAAATGGGGTCAAATGCACAACAAAAGCTCTTTGAAAAAGAGCAACGGTGGATATATACGCTATCCACCCATAGAGAGGGACTAAAGGAAAATAACCCATGGAATTCTATTCTACCTAAATAAGCACCACACTTCCTATGATAGTTTCATCCAGCTATATCAGTATACACACTATAGGAGTGTTGTTAGATCCACAAACCAGAGGTATGGTTTTTCGTCTCTTTTCTTCTATACACGTGACCCTCAGTGGGATTGTACATGGAAAACCCCTGAGTAAATATATCTTGCCAAACATCAATTATAACAAGGATGTCTGCACGGTGACTATGTGAGCGTGATGGATTGCCTGTTTAGGTTAACACCACGATCGTAAATATAGCCACTTTCCTGTTCTTTTTCATGTTGTCCTAGACACCTTTATTCTGTGTGAGTCTGCATTTTAATTCCTATTTGGTTTAAGTACTTTCTATTTAAATCATGCCCTGTAAGGAGTATTTACTTCATACTCAACATTAGTAACTTTATTGTCCGGTAGTCTAGCGACACCGGCGCACGTACCCCCGGATGTGCTGACACGGGTCTTTTGACCGCTTAGCCACGCTGCCTGTCCACGTGATCCGAAAGTGGCTGCACTTACTCGGCGCAGCGGCTCCGATACACTGATCCAGCAGGGAGTTGCGGCAGGTCCTGTTGATAGGCGCAGCAGTTGGTGATCAGCTCCACATAGTAAGTACCCGGGCTGGATGCGGGAGTCCCCGTCTTTCCTCCTTTTGAAATTACGCTCGTGGGGATGTTTTGACTCTTTCTTGCCCACTTTTGTTTAGATTGTGTAAAGAACCAAACACTGTGACCCCGACTCCCATGAGGCACACTAACACCGCGTTTTTAGTAAGCTTCCTTCTCCTTCCCATGAATCCGAATTTTATGTCCACAACACACTTGCGATTCTTTCTGCATACAACACGCTTGCGATTTCGAATTGAATGTTGTTAAGCAGCGCGCTCACAGATTTGATTGAGAGCGTGTAACACCCACCACTAATCAATGATGTATGTGGGGTTGACATAACCATGAACCTCGGCATAATCTCCGTGGGTCCAGTGTTTGCACCGGTGCACTCGCACTCCTCACTTCACTTGGAGTGCGTAGACACCCACTCTAATGAGCATGATGAGTGGGTATGTTCTATGTCCTAGTGGCCTAAATCTGTCACTGATATGTGTGCGTGAGTACTACAGTTCACTGCCTCTTAGTCGAGGAGGCACACTCTGAGTTGTTTGGTAATCTCACGCTATGCACATTATATGTTGGAAAATATAAAAGCACTTATCCCACAGAGAGAACTCATTGCAGCGACTTGAAGCATTTGCCTGTGATCTTGTGTTTATCTTCACAGATATTTTCCTTTCGACGAATGGGACGAAAGGATACCTAACTGTGAGTACATGGTTAGGCTACAGTGACCAAGGGTAGGGTACACCTTAGCGAGTGTATACCTCCCGGGTTACGTTCACTGGTCCTGACGAAAACCTGGTAGTAACAACCTGATGGTTGAAACATGTAGACCGTTTTTTCAGCACTCTTTTTTGCACTTCTTATTCACTGAAAGATACCGAAGGTCAATGTAACCTAGTACGGCATCTTAACAATCCTTTTAATATTGTCCAGTTGCCCCAGAATAATTTTTTTTTGGGAGTGGGTTAAATCTGGCCAATTTTTAATCAACACCTTTTTCACTCACCTTCACAACAAAATAACCAGCTCCACTGTAATCAGGTGTCGCAGCACACCCGGAAAGCATTCGGCTATTCGGGTGGGACCCCAATGATGAAGCATGTCACCAACTAGGTTGGTGAGTGAAGGGTCTTTTTAAGAAAGGAGATTTCCCTTTCCTGTGCTCCTTTTTCCAAATACCACGAAGAAAGGGTTCTGTCTGTTGGGTATACTCCTCATTCTTGTTTGTTTATATGATTGCAAGGGGACTAGGTGTATCCCCTTCAAAATTGCGAAAATCCCTTTCTTTCTTTTGCGTTTTGAATTTCATTAAGTGAATGATCAGGACATGGGCATCCTGTGAAAGCATATACTTTTAAACACTTGTTAAAATCCTAGCTATCATTTGTCTCGAAGATCTTTCACATACACGGCATACACCTCCGTTTATAGATATGTCTACATTGATAAGCAAATTTCTTGCTTGCTGGCCCAAGAGGCATTCTTGAACTTCTCTTAGCAGCATGGAGAACCTTATCAATATGGAATTCACAATTGATTCACCAAAGAACAGATTGGTAGCACAGAAAATAGATCATGAACTGGGACTTTGATTATTTTTTTCTTATGAGAATTTGCTCCACCTGCACTTTTTTCATTGCAAAGTGCATGGTAATGCTTATTTGCCTGTGGTGACTTACCGCACTAGAAGAAAATCAAGAAAAGACTGATCGCCACAAGTTCAAATCTATGTATGTAAAAAGTGTTTTTGTTTTCGGTTGGATTTGCTTATTTATTTACTTTACTTTTTTAGTTAGCACAGACATTTACATCAAAGGCCTTGACTAAATTAATCTTTTCAAACAAAACTAAATGAGGAAGGGGTGGTACTGTAAATACCCAATAATTACCACCTTACGTTACCAACAGAAAAAGTTACCAACAGTACTTTACATTTTCTATTCTGGAATTTTACTGGGCGTTTTAATTCTTGTTTACTTGGGGTCAGAACTCTACTGTGCATTGAGGCAATTCTCCCCATACCATGCCGAGTTTGCAGATGGAAGTTTTTTTTTCTCGTTTTTTTTACACCATCTTGGCCGTGCCATCTAGGGGTGCCATATTTAAAGCGCACGTTATAGTTGGCCGCTCTTTTCCAACATCACTGACCATTCCCTATGAAAACAAGGGCAATGCGTGGACACCCTACTTCAGTTAGGTTTCTCCCAGACTATACACTACACCTGCACTTACAATTTATACTCTGGGAACTTTAATTAGTGTTTTAATTCTTATTTACGTCGGATAGGATCTCTACTGTGCTTTGAGACTCTTATGCTCCTTTCGCCCAGACGGCAACTTTCATTTTCAGGGTTTTGTTTTTTTAATTGGCGTCAGCCATCTTGCCTAGCCACCTAGAGGCACCATATTTAAATTGTGCAATCTAGCTGGCTAGGGCTTTTCTAACACTAATGAGAATCTCCTATAAAAACACCAAAAGTAAGCCTGTCGGTGCTCGTCGGCGTCCAGACAGCTCCAAGGGCTATGGACCCTGGCCAATTTTCTAACAACTGACTCCATACGCGTCTGATGTTCTGCTGTCTTGGTGACCTAGAATATGAGACTCTGACTTATACTATTAATCCACTGGAGGTCACTACAGCATGTAATCACTTTAATTTTACTTTTGATTTCATCAGAGACAGAAGACCGGCCTCCTTTTGTAAAGGTTATTATCGTGGGCTCAAACTTTAACTGCAGCTTATTGGTTAACCATAAATTTAGATAATCTGAATTTGATTCTTGATCAGAGACCAAATACTCTTTTTTTAACTGAAACCTGGCTTAACCTTAACTCTACCCCAGACATAACTCATGCTCTTCCTGAAGGATAATGTGTTATCAGGTGAGACTGCCGGGACAAAAAAAGGAGGAGGTTTTACCATTATTTTAAATCAGATTTATATGCACCACAGTTGACATTCCAGTTCCTGATTGTTAAGGTGTCATTTTCCCTCTGAAACTTTCACACAATTTCTCCTTTTTGGACTCCCTCGCGGAGTCTGGAGGCCAACTTTTCTCAAGCTCTTTTAGAACTCATTGCACTTTTTGCACTTAAATGATCAAACTTTAACATCCTTGCGGATCTCAACCTTTATTTTGAACATAATGACTACACCTCAGTGTCCAATTTAACCAAAGACAATGAAGCTATATAGCTCAAACAACCGGTCATGATTCCTACCCTTTGCCCAGGGCATATGTTAGAACATGTGTTCTCTAACAATATTCTGGCAGTTGGATAAGGCTTTTAATTTATGGATCTCTCCCACTCAAAATAAACCGATCCCTCTGACCACTTTTCATAAGCCCACTGCTAAACTGACGCACCTTGGTTCAATAGTTACATTTTGGATCTTAACAAAGGCTGTAAAGTGCTTGAACTTGCATGGTGTAAAAAAAATAATCTCACTGCCAGAGCAAAATATATTCCGTCATTAAATGCTATCGTAAAGTCACTAGGAAAAGACAATATGCTTTACATGCTGTTAAAATGAGGGCACTCCCAATTCCATCAAGGAAATATTTTCTATTGTCAAATATTTGATAGATCCCATTTTGAAGATGCTTACAGCTTCTTCTGTGGAGAGATTAAATGAACTTGCAGGATTTTTTTTCCCAACAAGTCTTGGATATTTACACTACGTTTCCTGTGGATAATCAGAGGGTCAAGGATCCTACTGTTTCCGAGTCCCATGGACCCCACCTGTCTTTTATTACGCTTATCTGACTGGATGATTCATACAGTCTTATTAAAACTATCAAATTAGGTTCACTGCAGGACCCCACACTGAACCATGCCATGGAAAAGGCAGCACCTTTCAATTACCCTTGCATTGGTGGACTTACTTAATCTCTCTATCTTCTGCTCAAAGGTACCGCAATCATGGAAACTCATAGCAAAATAAAAAAAAAGAGAGGTACCTCCTCTGTGGCTTGGTTTTCCCTAAGTCTCCAGGAGGAAAAACACAGATGCAAACACTTGAGAGGAAATGGTGCCGCAACTACAGTTTAGATGATAAGAGGATCTATAAAACAGCACTGAAGCTATATCGCAAGAATATCAACATTCAAGATCGAGCTAGTCGCAAAGCAAATTTCAAATGCCAATAATGCCCCTAGAACTATTTCCAAGATCGTAAAATCGCTTTTGAACCCTGGGGAGCACAGACTTGTCCTCCCTCCTAACCCTTGGTAGACAATCTATCATTGTTTTTTCATGACAAAATCATTAAAGAACAAGTTACTTACCTTTGGCAACGACTTATCTGGTAGATACTATCTAGCTGCAAATTCCTTACCTTAGAATTATCCTCAGGCATAAGACTGTGTTCGGAAATCTTTAGTTCCAGAATCCTTCCCTGCTTCTGCAACAGAAGATTCTCCTGAAGCGGCAGCCTGATTGGAAGACCGATAGACAAGCTCAACAGCTCAGGATACCAGACTCTCCGAGCCCAGTCTGCAGCCACAAAAATATTTTGGGGCCGGTCGTTCCTGATCGTTTTGAAAACTTGGGCAGGAGTGGTACTGGCATAAATGAGTACAGGAGTCTTCAGCCCTATTCAAGATAAAAAGCATCTCCCAGCGAGAGCCACCTTGCCATCTCCAGCGCACAAAACCCCTGACATTGCGAGTTCTCAGCAGTGGCAAACAGATTTAACCAAGGTTCTCCCCACTGATGAAAGAGACCTTGCACCACCTCCAGATGGAGATGCCACTCGTTATCCGCTAGCTACCTTAGTCTGAGGTCGTTCACCCTGGCGTTCAGAGAGCCCGCCAAGTGTTGAACCACCAGGGATATGCCCTTATGTTCTAGCCATGTCCAGGGATGCAGGGCCTTTTGACAAAAGGTTCACAAACCAATCCCATCCTGCTTGTTGCAGTACCACATGGCGGTGGTGTTGCCTACGAACACCTGCACTAGCCTTCCTTTGATGGAGGTCAGAAAGGCTTTTAATGTCAGCCAGATTGCCTAGAGAACCAATAGGTTGATGTGGAGTCCGGGTTCCGCCAGGGACCAGAGTCCTCTGATCTCCACCTCTCCCAGGTGGCTGTCCCATCCCAGGAGTGACACATCTGTCACCACTATCCGATCTGGTTGGGGAATGGATGAGGACTGCTGCTGACCCAATAGCGGTTTCATAACCACCACTGCAGATCTTTTGCAGTGCCACCCAAGATCTGGACCATGTCGGAGAAATTTCCCAATACTGCGCCCACTGACACTTCGGGTTTCAATGCAGAGTCCACATATGCCAGCGGGCATGTGTCACAAGGAGGATGTAGGAGGCCATGAAGCCCAGCAACCTTTGAGTCACTCTCACTCAAAATCCAGGATAGAGGCTGAAACATAGCCTGAATATCCTAGACTCACCATTCGAGAGGATAGGTCCGAAACTGAACCAAGTCCAGAACAGCTCCGATTAAAGGAAGTCAGGTGTGACTTCGGCACATTGATAGTGAAACCCAGAGAATGCAAGAGGTCAGCTGCAGTCTGGAGGTGGGAGACAACAGCCTGGGGCGAGCCCGCCTTTAACAGCTAGTCGTGAAGATGGGGGGGAAGACTCGCACTCCTGATCCCCGCAGATGAGCTGCAACCACCGCCATCACCTTGGTGAACACCCGATGGGCACCGATAAAGCCAAAAGGGAGCACGGCTAACTGAAAGTGCCCGTGGCCCACCATAAACCGCAGGTAACACCTGTGGGTAGGCAGGAAGGGATTTTGGAAGTATGCGTCCTGAAAGTCCAATGCTACCATTCAGTCTTCCGGGTCCAGGTCAGACAGGACTTCAGCGAGCGTCAGCATTTTTAATCTCTCCTTTTCCAGGAAGAAATTGAGGGGTGCAGGTCTAGGATAGGACTAAGACCTCTGTCTTTTTGGGCACCAGAAATTAGTGGGAATAACAACCACAACCTACTTCTGGCATAGGCACACTCTCTATGGCTCCCTTGGCCGAAAGAGCAGCTACTTCCTGGCAGAGCAAGGAGAGATGGTCCTCAATCAGCCTGTCGCAAGTGGGTGGGATGGGTAGTTGAGAATTCACAAACGGGTGGGAGTAGCCTCCTTAGACATCTTAAAGTACTCAACGGTCTGATGTTATTGATCTACAGTGGGGCAGGTGAGGGAATATCCTGATTGTAGGAGGGCAAATTAAAGAGGTTTGGGGGCTGCCGCTGCCAGGGGGGAGTGGGTGTACTGTCCTGATCTCTAGCTGCCTGACCTACAGGGTTTGGGGGTAGTGTGTCCTCTGTATCTGAGAGGCCACAAAGCTTGTGTGCTGTGGTGACTGGGTGGGTAAAGACATGACTGGAAAGACCTTCTATGGCCACAAAAGGAGAGAACGGCAGACGGAGGTTAGCGAGGAGCAATGGAAAGGCCTGATACCTGGCCGTGGCTCTGATATCCTTGACAAGCTCCAGCGCGGATTCTGCCTTGTCTCAGAAGAGACGATAGCCATCAAAAGGCATGTCTATGTGATACACTGGGACATAGCCAAAAAAGCAGGTGGTCCCCATCCAAGCATGGCGCCGCAAGGCCACCGATGACAAACTGCTCTGCCTAGTAAGTTTGTTGTGTCCAGCCCCACATCGAATTGTGAACTTAGCTGCATCTCTCCCATCAGATATGGCTTGGGAGAGTTTGGTCCGGGCCTTTCTATGGAACCATGGGCAGCACCTGCGCAATCGAATCCCACAGTGACTGTAACTTTGGTCCGTGAACACTGTGTGCCTTTTGGCCCTTTACTCCTATGGGTAAAGGGACAAAAGGCGCACAGTGTTTACGGACCACAGTTACAGTTTGGTGGAATGTATCCAGCCTCTTGGATTCCCTATCCAGTGGAGTAATAGGGAATGTGCCATGATTTACACGGGAGGGGGAAGCTTGGACCACCAAGCTCTCTGGGGTAGGGTGTTGCATGAGGAAATAGGGGGTCCCCTAGGGCAGGGTGGTGGCAACAGGAAATTGTCCTGTTCACAGAAGCCCATGTACAGGGTTTGGACTAAGTCCCAAGCAGGACCATCCGAGAGGGCTTCATTAAATGGGAGAAGGTGGTCACTCCCGGCTGAACCACCTCTGTCAAGACATTAATCTTGACTGCCACTGAGGGCAGGCTAGGGTCCGGTGCCTCTGCAGACCTTCTCACCACCATAGCAAAAGAGGCTCCCTCCTAAGTAGACACAGTAGGAGGAAAAACCATGCCAGTACCTGGAGCAGTGCCTAGTCCGCGGGTGTCAGCCAATTTCTCAAAACAGTCCGTGTTAAGGTCTAGGGGCTTGTATTCTTCAGGGTCGAGGGACTTCACCCAATCCTCTACGAGTCCCAGCACATAGGAATAAGACTGGCTCCGGCCGGGAAGGCACGGCTCCAGTTGTCGTCCGATGACACCCTTCCAACTTCATGCCCGAGTCAGGGATGGGGATGGGAATAGGGAGAACCAGTGGGGGCCCTCACAAACCCACAGGGTAGGCAAATCAGCAGAAACACATCACCCAAGTATGAGGTGCATGGCCTGATAGAACTCGCAAATTTGGGCAGGGGTCGCTCCAGGTCCTGGAAACTCGGGGAAGCACAGAAGCAGCCCAGGTGGAGGCTCAACTGCAGAGCCAGGCCGTGAATGATGATGCTCCTTCGTCTCCACGGGATGACTTCAACAGACTGGGTGAAGTCAAAGACCTCTTCGACTTCTTACTTTTCTTTGTCTTGTAGAACTTATCCGAAGAAGACTTCAAATGCAACGAGGATTTTGGGCTCTATTATTGATTCTAGGACCTTCCTAACTACCGGGATCGAGATTGTCACAGCGTCACACAGCAATGACAGTATAGAAAGAGGGGTTGAGGGCCTTAAGTCCTACATTGTTTAACTTCTAGATGGACCCCCCTTGCATCCATTGCACAAAGTTGGGGATTTAATATTGTCTCTTATGCAGATGATACTCAGCTTATGTTATCTTTTCAACATCTGTACGACACCATGGTTGACAATTTTCAGGGCTGCTCTCTGCCGTTGACAACTGCATGCATAGCAGCTGTTTAAAGCTAAATGAAAAAATAAGACATTTTTGTTTTTGGTACATCTTTCCCCAAGGGAACCTGGAGCTACCACTTCACTGACCTCCACTGCTAAGAATCTTGGGGTTCATTTGGATACCTATTTCTTTTGAAGGACATGTGCAGGCAACCTCTACCACTGTTTTTCGCCTTCTTTAACCTCCCTGGGAGATGTTGAAATATATCCCTTCTACCACTCGGAAAGATATCCTACATGTGTTGATTATATCTGGATTAGACTATGCCAATGTTCTTTACCTGGGAGCCCCACAGAAGTCGAGAAATCATCTACAGCGCATTTAGAATGCAGCAGCACGTCTTGAATATTTCCAAAAGACAGTTGATCTGACAAGGCCTGAAAGAACTTAAGTGGTTGCCAGTAGGTCTGAGAATCAAATTTAAAGCCTTGTGTTTACTTATAGGGATTTCCATAGAATTGTCCCACTTTATATTCAGGAAATAATTTGCAGATTGTCTCTCTAGAGGGTTCTGTCGCCTGCTAGTTTAAATTTGCTATGTACATCTAAAGTGCATAAAAACAGAGCAGGTGGCAGATCCCTTTCTTGCTATTAAACTCCTCACCTGCTTACCTTCAAACTATCCTCATGGAAAGAATTTTCAAGGCTCACTCGAAGACTTAAACTTCTGTGAAACGTAACCTGGTCATATCTCAGCGCTGGGGGATCTTTGTTTTGAAGCATTAGTTTGTACTCTAAAAATAATGTTTCATTCATTCATAGTGGTAATCCTTCAGCTGAAAAACCAGCCTTTAGAGCCCTCTAAATTAACTAATATTTTCCTACCCTGCTTTTAGCTAAAACTATGACAAGACAATCGCCACCTTTCTAGTTACCTTGAGCTAAAACATCTTTCTTTACTGCTCACTGGTTTTTGTTTTTATCATAGGCCAGTCTGCCCTTCTATCAGTCACAGAAGAACTCAGATGGACCCTCAACCAAGGCCGCTCCTTGGCACTCATCTTGCTTTGAGTACCACCTTTGATATAGTGTCTACAATGTTCTCCTTGGAAGATTAAAGGACTGGATCAGTAACAACAGTTTGAAGTAGTTTGCAGCCTTTTTGGAGCTTCTTACCTTTCAAGTGCCTGTAAAGCCCTTCTTATCTATGACTCGGACAGACTTTTTGGGTGTTCCCCAGGGGTCTTCTGAGAGTCTGGCACTTTTAACATATATCTTTGCCCTTTGGCTGGCGTGTTGAATCATTTAGCCTCACCCTGCTCTCACATGCAGATGACAGTCAGCTTGCGATTGCACTTACACCTCAATCAGATAGGTATCCTTCGCAACTGAAAAATTGTCTACCGGCTGTGTTAGATTGGATGGACCCCAACTGCTTGAAACGTAGCGGAAGAAAAACCTAAGTCATGGTGGTTTGCAACCAGCCAAATTTTGATGTTTCCAATGGTGGCCCAATGCCTTGGGATCTCTTCCAGTCCCCAAACCAGCATACAAAAATGTTGCAATCTGGTTAGATAACAACTCAAGTTTTAAACATCAGATAAAGACGATGTTGGCATGTTGCTTTAGTCTTTTAAGATGCCTGAAGAAAATGCTATGGACTCTCCCGCCTTTTAGTCATTAAAAAGATGGTCCAGGTTATTATTACATCAATTCTGGATTACGGCATTCCATATTATATCTGAAGACTTGTGTTTTCTAACTCCGTCGGCTCTGCTCGCTGGGTTCTATGGCAGGTGGACTCCTCTCAGCACTGGGAAACCTTGTTGGAGCAGACATGCGCTCTATAGATCCTAAAAAAAACTTGAGTTACAAGAAGAACAAGTTACTGACCTTTGGTAAGAATCTTTCTGGTGGATACTCTATCCAACTGCTGATTTCTCACCCTTAGAACATTATATATGTAGACTGGATCCGGAGGTTCTCAGAGCAGTGCTCAAGTGTGCCAGAACCCCTGTGCACCAATGTCAGTTTCTTGATTGACTCTTTGTGTACCCTCCGCAGCAGAGAACAAAATATTTGCAGGTACCAGTGTTCAGAGCTCTAATTTAGGACCTTTTTAGATGTCAAAAGGCGACCACTCCTGAAACCAGGATGGTGGGAGGGCAGTGAGGAACATGTGGTTAGATAGAGTGTTCACCAGAAAGACGGTTAATGAAGCTAAGTAACTTGTTCATCTGATGTAAACATTTAACCGCATATTCCTTAACTTTAGAACAGACACCCAAAGCAGTACCTCCCAATGGTGGAGGCCTGAAATTGGGCTCAGACCAAAACAGGACCAAACAGACTAAATGCATTTCCAATCCAATCGAGCTGTTCAGTCAGTAGTGTTTCCTCAACGTGTGCACTGACACCCATGTCACACTCTGCCAGATATCAAGAATAGGCACTCTGTGCACTAATGTAGTGGTAGTAGGCCTGGTCTGGTGGTTTGGGTCCTGGGTTCTTCCGGAGGCTGCTTCTTGGTCAATGGATAGCAGATCATAATGCAGAGGACTACCCAACACGACAGAGTTCTTTTCTGCATCGCCTTACTTTTCCCAGACCCACAGAACCCCACAAAAAGTTAAATGTCCACCCAATGTTCCTTAGTGCGTTCAATTTGAAAGCTCAGGTACTTTTGGGTGTCTAGTCGATGGAGTCTCTCTTCTTTTGTCGAGGGGTGAGTCGCAACAGAGAGCGTTGGAAAGGTGATGGATTGCCCAATGTGAAAAGGCATCACAACTTTAGGGAAAAAGGTTGCCCTAGTGTTCAACACCAGTTGGCGTGGGGAGAAAGGTGGTGTAAGGAGGTTGCAGAGAGAGTCTGGAGTTCGCTCACACAACCAGCTGGAGTGCTCGCGATAAAGAAGATGGCTTTGAGAGTGATAATACACAACAGATAGCTGAGTATTTGATCAAAGGTGGTTCACGTGGAACATCAGGACCAAATTTAGTTCCCACTGTTGCATCACAAATGGTTTGTGATGAAACATGCGTCAAACCTTTAATAAAGTGCATCACAAAAGAAGGCCGGTTAGCTTAGCAAATGCAAAAAAAGCCAAAAAGATGGCCAAATAACTTTTAATTGTGGCCACTGCAAGCCATTGCTGGGCCAAAAATAAAACAAATAACAAACCATCCAGCAGTTTCACTTGTAAAGGGCTCCACACCAGGCCACAAATGTGTACTAGCACCCTGCATAAAGAGAATTTGCATAGGGATGACCTGCCGAGAAAGTGAATTTCATAACCTCAGGCGATAGATGAACACAGTCAAATCACACCACTCACTCCATGCACGGTGGTACAGATTGCGCAGGTTTAGGTGCAGAACCTTCCCCTTCTGCTGCAACTTAAGATATTCCTGAAGCAGTAGCCTGATCGGAGGACAGGTGCTCATCACAATAGGTTTCATGTACCACACTCTCCTGGCCCTATCATTCTGATCTTCTGCAGAACAAGGGGCAGGAGAGGCAGTAACGTTTAAAGGTCCAACCAGTTTGCCCTGACGCTCCATCCAAATCTAGAGGCACAGTGCTTCTTGGCACATGACCTCCAATTCACTGTTTGTTGCAATACTACATTCCGTTGGTGTTATCTGTCAGAACCTGTACCAGCCTTCCCATTATGTATGACAGAAAGGCTCCAACAGATTTATGTGGAGCCGGATTTCTGCTGATGACCAGAGTCCTCTGATCTCCCCCCCCCCAATAACCTACCCAGCCCAGCAAGGATACATCAATTACCACTGTCAGCTCTAAGTGGAGATGGGAGAGGGGTCTTCTATTGGTCAGGTTGCAGTGCAGCAGCCACCACTGCAGATTTCATGCAGGTACCTCTGAAACCTGGATGACATCTGACATGTTTTCTTGATGCTGGACCCACTGATATATCAGATCCAAATGCAAAGCCTGCACGTACTACCTGTTGAAGTAGACAAGAAGGATGAAGGGGGGAGCGGACAGACTGCTTCACCTCCCAGCACAGTTCACCCCTTAGCATTATGGTAAATGCAGGTCACACAATACACATATCGCAAACCTCAATATTACAGTGCAGGATAGCGTCACAAAAATGGACTCAAGAAGATAAATCCGAATCACCTGCGTGCACAATGGGTGCCTCACATATATCCCCTTTGTAAGCATTCCAAGCACCCCAAATTGAGGTCCATTTTTTGGGGCATCCTCGCGCAGTGTACACAGTCTTTTCCCTAAACATGCACCAGTCGATATTTTGTTTCCATTTTGACAATGTCGGTGTTGTGGCAGACGCCCAGTTTTGTGCAATGTCCCTCTTTGCCGCTGTAAGGCCCAGTGTCACTCAGATATTTTCGGATGTGGTAAGGTCGGTGGACTCCCATATGTTGAGGAGGCAACGTTTAGCCTCAGGGAGTAAGTTCTTATTTAGGACCGTTCGAAAGGTCCGGTGTATCGCTTGCCAAAACTGTTGAACATGGTCGCATTCCCAGAGCATGTGTATGTATGTACCGGTCAGTCCGCACCCCCTACGACACTCACTCCCACTGGCACTCACCAAATGCACCAATTGTGGTCCTGTAATATAGATCCTATGAAGGATCTGGAGTTGGACCAACCGTAACCGAGCAGAGATACCCACCTCCCGAGGGGACGCCACCGCCTCCGGCCACTCTTCGTCATCTATTTCCGGGCCGTCTGTTCCCCAATGTTCCCTAAGTCGCTCTAGGGGATCTGAGGTGTTATGCAACAGTTTCTTAAAGGTAAGGGAGACTGCTTTCTCAGGCAAGTACCCCTCCAGGAGCCTATCCTCTAGTGGGGAGGAGTGAGGGAGCGAGGTGCCCTTTGGTATGGCCGCGTAAAGAGCGTGACGGATCTGCAAATATCGGAATAATTCAGAGTTTGCCATGTCATATTGGCGCTGCAACTCCAAAAACGGCACTACCTCTTCCCTGGACCAGAGATCACCTATGCGGGAAATGCCAATGAGGTCCCACTTATCAAAGCCTTTAGAAGACCTCAGCCGACCTAGTTGTTCCGCGTTCCACATAAGGGTAGCAAGGGTTAGCCTATCTTTCCAACCTAAACTTTTCTGGAGGTCGTGCCAAATCCTCACCGCATGGTTGGTTGGTCCAGTGAGGGATAATTTGGTCTTGGGGGGAGTACAGGACCACGTTGAAGTTTCCGCCTGGACGGAGCAATCTATACTTGGCATATCCCGGATCATGTGGGTCGCGAAAAGTGGCTTGATTTATGGCTGCAAGGTGGGCAGCCCAATAATATTTCCTGATATCCGGAAGGCTTATGCCACCATCATACCAGTTGAGGACTATTTTATTGTGCGCTATGCAAGGTCTCCCTCTCCAGATCAGCTCACGCTGCAAGCTATCTATTTCCTTAAAATAGCTAGCTGGTATCGGATTAGGAGCATTTTGCAACGCGTACAGAAAACGGGGTAAAAACATCATTTTAAATAAAGCTTCCTGTCCAAGGAGAGAGAGGGGCAACGCCCCCCAGGTGGCAACGTCTCACCGCAGTCTTTGTAAAGGTGGGCGCAGGTTTCTAGCATAGTGCAATTTAGGGTCGGGTGTGAGAAGTTGGCCTGATATATGCTATCCACTAGTTATAGTGGGCACCTTGTATCAGTCCAAACAACCCCTTATTGGTTATATGTTAAAGACAACCTTTATTGAAAGCTATCCTTGTGGTAGCTATGGAGAGCAGCCTTCAGGCTAAGTCTTGAAGGAATGTAAAGCAGCTTGTTTTACCAGTCTATAATCTATTGAGTCACTAAATGAAAGATATCCACACCAGGTATACATATAATATATATGTATTTATTACTAAACACACCCTCCTAGTCTCTTTATGAGACTAGATGTCAAAACACATAAGTTACACTTCAATAATGACAGTAAAGGAGGAGGAGCCTAGCGCGCATCTAAGATGGTCGCGTGAGCACAGGGCTCCCCGGACCCTTTCTGCTCCTCGGAATATATCCTGAGATTATCCTGATTTGGTTTATGGAATCTGGGAGATGAAGACCAGCTGATCATATATCTCTTTTTAAAACTCAAATTGGACCTGGGAATCCTGAGTTGTCGTCGTCGGAACTTTTGGGACCCACCCGGCGGAGGTGGCCGGGGTGAAGGTGACCCGTGGGGCCGGGCTGTAATTGAACAACAGCGGCCTCAGCGCGGTGCCAGTTGCCGAGTCAGCGCTTTCGGTTTCGATTTTGGCCTTCAGGAGATCGGCTGGCGTGCGTGCTCAAGGTGGCGAGGTGCCTCCTGGGCCTCTGCCCGAGGCTTGCTTCCATCTGCTACTGGTGGGCCTGACGCCTCCGACCCCCACATCGGCAGTTTGTGGTCCTTTTGCTGGCGCCCGCACACCTTTTGATCGGAGGTCCCATTGAGAGACTGCACTCGCATGGCGGGCAAAGGGGGTCCGGAGGGGCGCAAGACCAAGGCTTCTCTGCGCGGGGGAGCGGTCCAGAGCAACAACATGGACCGCTACACCCAGGGCAGGGGGCCCCCTGGCGCTACTGGCCTCTCCCCGGATGCTGCAGGGGGAGGCACGACCGTCTCTGCGGAACTTTCCCTGCAGGACATTATGGGCGCCATCGAGGGCATCAGGGAAACCATCGCGACGCAATATGAGGCCCTGGCCCGTAAGATCGACACTGTCGCAATCGATGTCACCCTGATTCGGGCCGACCTCTCCAAAACCAACGAGAAGGTCCAGGCCCTTGATACACGGACCTCCACCCTGGGTGCGGAGGTGTCGGATCTGCGGGCCGCGCTTGGGGACATTAGAGTGGTCAACGACCATATGGCCCGGCGGCTTGAGGACTTCGAGGGACGGGCCCGACGCAACAACATCCGCATCATTGGTGTACCGGAGTCCTCAGACGGCCGCCCGGTGGACCTCGTGGTCGAGGAACTTATCCTGCAACAGCTGTCCCCGGCTGGCCTAAGCAAATTCTTCGCCGTGGAGCGGGCCCATCGAGTTCCGGGCGGCCGGCCGCGGCCGGGGGCCCCCCCGAGGCCTATCGTGGCGAAACTGTTCCACTACAGGGACCGCGACGCTATTCTGCAGGCTTCACGGACCCGTGGCCCGGTCCGCTACGAGAACTCGACCATCAATTTTTATCCGGACTTCACGCAACTGGTCCAGAAACAGCGGATGGGATTCCAAGGGGTGAAGCGCCGTCTCCGCGAGCTGGGCCTGAAGTATTCGATGATCTACCCGGCGAAACTCCGAGTGGAGCATGGAGAGCGGACAGCCTTTTTTGACTCTCCTGTGGCCGCAAGTGACTGGCTGGACTCGCTGCCTGACGGGGGTGGCCGGCCCGGGCCCTCTGGGGGCACCGCAGGTGACGGGTCCCCTTAGACTGACATTTGGTCCTTGCTTTTGCGGTTTTGCACTGGACAGTTGGGTCTTACTTCTTTTGCATACTGTGTCTTACCAGGACCCGTGAGGGGTGCGGGCGGGTTCGGGTCCCTTTCCTCCTCCGGGGTCTTTTTGTAGAATGGGGTTAGGGGGGCGACAGGCACACTGCAAGTTGGGGGGGGTCATTGGCCCGCAGGGGTGCAGGGTGGGGGGAGTTGGACTTGGGGTGGGGTTGGGGGGGAAGGGGGGTTGTTTTGTTGTGTGTTTTTTGTTTACAGGGCGAGGTATTGATTTTTGTCCATATTTGGGAACCGTGCTGCGGGCTGGGGGCCTCTTGATCTATTGGAGGGGATGGGGGGAGACGGGTTGAGGCTTATGTCATGGAACGTCAATGGGTTGGGGGATCGTATTAAGCGGGGTGTTGTACTGCAATATTTGCGTCGTGTGACTCCTGATGTGGTGTTTCTCCAGGAGACGCACTTGGTCGGCAATGTCTGCCATGCGATGAACAGGGGGGGATACCGCCTCGTAGCCCATTCTGGTTTCACAACGGGCTCCAGGGGGGTGGGCATTCTCCTGCGAACCTCCCTTCCGGTGGAGATCACGAGGATAGTCTCGGATGACAGAGGGCGCTATGTGTGTTTGATTGGGAGGTGGGAGGGGCAGCCCCTTACCCTGGTGTCAGTCTACGTCCCCCCGGGTCTCCAGAACTCCACCTTTACTGACTTGGGTCGAATGCTGCTTGACCTTCCGGACGGCCTCCTGCTCATGGGCGGGGACTTTAACTCTGTGGTTTCGGGTGAACTGGATCGTCACCCACCGAGGACCCTCCCCGCTGCCCAGTCATGGCTGGGTGGGATGTTGGAGACCTTCGGCTTGGTGGATAGTTGGAGACTAATGCATCCGACCCAGTGTCAGTTCACCTTTCATTCGGGGGCGCATGGGAGTCTCTCTAGGCTGGACTACTTCCTTATGCCCGCGGCGCAGACTGGTCGGATTCGAGAGGTCAGACACTTGGCGCGTGGTATCTCCGACCATTCTCCGCTGTGGCTTCTCTTTGACACCGGGTCGCGGTCTGCAGGGCGGATAGCTCCTATTAACCCTTGGTACCTGCGGGACCCTGCGACTCGTGACAGCCTGGTTAGGGCCATGGACCAATACTTCAGTGAAAACGAGGGGTCGGTGTCGTCTGCGTTGTCCCTTTGGGAAGCCTTTAAAACTGTGATACGCGGACACGCCCTCGCCCAGATAGTGGTGGCCAAGAAGGTTAGGAGCGAGGCGGTGGTGAAGCTGGAGACTGACATCTCGGGGTTGGAGTCGGCCCTGGAGGCGAATGTTACTCCGGACGGGCTACATGCCCTTAGCCTGAAACAGTTCGAATATAGGTCCCTGGTCACTGACGCGGCCAAAACTATGTATAGGGAGCAGCAGGGCCGATTGTATGACGCGGGGGACAAGGCGGGAAAGTTGATCGCGTGGCTGGACAAAAAGGAGAGAGTGAATCGTGTGGTCCCCGAGTTGCGTGCTGCCGACGGTGTGTGTGTGACTGAGCCGGATGAGATTGTGGAATGTTTCGCTGACCACCTCCGGGCGGTGTACTCCCCGGTGACTGACAGGGATGAGGATGACTCTCGCCTCCTACTGAGAGATATTGCTCTGCCCGGCCTGTCCGTTGAGGACCGGGAGCGGCTGGACGCTCCCCTGTCGTCGGATGAAATAGCGACCGCGATCCGTTCCCTTCGCTCGGGCAAGGCTATGGGTCCTAACGGTCTGCCCATTGAACTATACAAATTGCGTCCTGATAAGCTTGCGCCCTTCCTCAGCCGCATGTTCCGCGACTCTCTCGCGGCGGGTTCCCTTCCGGCCGACCAGCGCTTGGCCACTATAGTCGTTATCCCCAAGGAGGGCAAGCCGCGAGACCGCTGTACTTCTTACCGGCCCATTTCACTGCTCAATGCGGAGCCCAAAATCCTGGCGAAAGTCCTGGCCAATCGGTTGTTGAGTGTCGTGTGCGACCTTATTCATCCGGACCAATGCGGCTTTATCCCGCACCGCAACACCGCTCTTAACTTGCGGCGTCTTCACGGTGCCCTTGCCAGGGCGGAGTTCCTCTCCGAACCGGCCGTGCTGGTTTCTTTGGATGCCACGATGGCCTTTGATACTATTGAGTGGCCATTCCTCTGGGCCGTCTTGGATAAATTCGGCTTTGGAAAGGGATTTATTGGCTGGGTGAGGCTCCTCTACACGGGACCCATGGCTCAAGTGGTGGTGAATGGGCGGGTCTCTCGGCCCTTTGCCCTCGGCAGGGGCACGAGGCAGGGGTGCCCGTTGTCCCCGTTGCTTTTTGCTCTCGCCCTGGAGCCACTCGCTGCCTGGCTCCGTTGGGAGCCCTCGCTTAGAGGGATCCGGTGGGGCCCGGGCTTCGAAGATCGGGTCTCGCTGTATGCGGACGACATTCTCCTGTATCTCACCTCACCGCGGCAGTCACTCAACGTCCTCTTTGACGTTCTGACCTCCTTTGGGAACAATTCGGGTCTCACGATCAATTGGTCTAAATCCTGCGTTTATCCCATCTCTGGTGGTCCTCCTCTCCTGCCGCCTCGGCTCCCGATTCAGATATCTCTGAGCGGCTTTAAGTACCTGGGGATATACGTTTCGCTGGACCCGGTGGCTCGCTATGAGCAGAATCTCCTGCGTCCACTTCGGCGGCTGCGGGAGGACACGGCCCGGTGGTGCAGGCTCCCCCTGTCCCCGCTGGGTCGGGCCGCGCTGTTTAAAATGATGTCCCTTCCCAGGTTCCTCTATGCACTCCAGAACTCCTTCGATGTTATCCCAGTGGCCTACTTTCGGGAGGTGGAGAGCCTGCAGAGGAGACTGGTGTGGGACGGGCGGGCGCGTATTGCTCTTGCCAAGCTCACTCTCCCCTGGTATGACGGGGGCATCGCGCTTCCTGACATTCGCAGGTACTATTGGGCCTCGCAGCTATCTGCCATTAACCACGCCACGTATGCGCCCGGCTTGAATCCGGCGTATGAGATGGACAAGTTCCTGCTTCCCGGCGGGAACTACAACAGGGCACTTTATTCCCGCCTGGCTGGCCGGACCCTTACGGGTCCTACTAAGATTGCGGTGCGGACCTGGAGGGCTGCCACTGCGGCCATGGGCTGGAGTGAGCGATTAACATGTGCTACTCCCTTGTTTGCTTCCGACCGCCTGGGTAGCTTGTGGACCACGAAGGGGTTTGACCAGTGGGACATGATTGGTATCAGCAAAGTGGGAGACCTGTGGCACAAGGGCGCGGTAAAGACTTTCGCGGTGCTCCAGGCCGAATACGAGCTGACCGACAGGGAGTTCTTCCGCTACGCCCAGGTTCGACACGCCCTGCTCTCGGTCTTCGGGGAGGGGACCAAGATCCCTGTTTCCTCGCCCCTCGAGGACCGCATACTTGACGGACACGTCCCTGATAGTACTATTTCTTTAATTTATAAAAAATTAATTAATCACCGGGCGGACCTTTTTGTTCGCCTTCGGGAGGCTTGGACTGGGGACGGGGTGGAATTGGACGACGAAGATTGGCAGTCTGCACTGTCGTCCCCCAAGGAGGTTGCCATTCCGGCTCGTCTTCGGTTGGTACAGCTCAAGATTCTCCACCGGGTGTATGTGACGGGTCCGCGCTTGGTCTCGATGGGATTTTCCGGCGACGGGCTCTGTAAGCGAGGCTGTGGGCTCAGCGCCACCTTTCTTCATATCCTTTGGGAGTGCCGCGAGGTGGCGGACTACTGGCGCCGGGTCCACACGGTTATGGGACAGGTCACCGGGGTAGTGCTGCTGCCGGAGGTGCGTCGCTGTGTCCTGAATGTGTGGGAGCCCAATGACTACAGCGCGGCTCAGACTCGGTGGGCGGCCCTAGGGAACATGATTGCCAAGAGGGACATAGCGCAACTTTGGGGCGCTCAACGGCCGCCCACCGTGTCAGTATGGAAGGAGAATATGGACTGGTGTATGTTTAGGGAGAAGACTGTGTATGTGGCCCGTGGCAAGCCGGGGGCATGGGGTAGAATTTGGGGGCAATGGAACGCGTATCGCGGAGGCATCTGTACGCCCCCCCTGGTAGATACCGATATCGCCATGTCCCCCTGACCCTTGAAGGCTCCTGGCGCCTTTTGGAACAACTGCATATGGACGTTCATCCTCCTTGACCCCCTCCCCCCCCCCCCCCCCTCCGTCCCCGGCCTCCCGGTACTCCTCTCTTTAGCGGTTGGCTCAATTGTCCTGACTGGAGTTGCCCGGGGGGAGCCTGCCCGCACTGGTTTCCCTCATAACTCGCCTTATGTTGTGTATTGTTTGTCTTTTTGTTTTTGTGATTGTTGGACTTACGCTTCCTGTTCCTCGAGAACTATCTGGAGCCACTGCAGGGCAGTGCCCTGGGAACTGATTGTAGCCTTGATATGTGTAGATTTCCTTCTGTACCTAGCGGCCGGCCCGGGTGGTTGTAGGCCCGTACTTGTAACCGAATTATTGCTCAATAAAACTTTTTCAAAAAAAATAAAAAAAAAAAAAAAAATAATGACAGTAAAATAGCACAAATACACGTCAGGCCCTAGGGGCGAGCCAAACCATATACTAAAATAGTGATATAAGAACCACGACTTAACTAGAAACAAGGCCTAGATCCTGTAGAATTGCTGGGACCCCAATGAACCACCCAAGGTAGTGACACAGGGGACCCATGGGGGCCGTGTGCAGTGTGTGAACACAGCCGCGAGCTCCCGTTAGCTTCTATGGGGAAAGTCGCGGTTAGATTTTTAAAGATTAGGGACACTTAGAAATGGGTCAGGACCAAATCCTTTTGTACTTAGGAAGTTCTAGGGCTAGCACCCACGGGAGCACCGGAGTACTTGTGTTACCTCACCCAGGGAAGCTGGGTGCATAGGTGCCTTTTGGTGTCGGGTCGCGTCGTCGATTTCAATGGAAGCTGGCGAAGAAGTGCTGCTGCCGTGAAGATGCGAAGTGTCCGAAGAGATCCAAGCCTGGATCGAAGATGAGAAGAACCTGAAAGCAGAGGGGATAGAGTCTGGTTCACTAGCCAGTGACCAGGATGCCGATGAGCAGATGCCCACCAATGTCGGATGATTTCAGGTGAAGGGGGTGGAGCTTGACTCTTCAGCCACGAGGACCAGGAGGCGTTGAGGACGACCAGGAGCTGCATTTGAGCTGTCCCACGAAGGATGTCGAGTGCTGCAGCGTCGGTGCCCAGATTGGACACAACAAGCCTTGGCAACAGCCACCCACGCAGAAACCAGAAAGATGCTTCGGTGCAGACCAGCAAGGTCTGTGGGACTCACCACTTGGTAGGGAGTCGGGGCACGTCTGAAGCAACCAGGAAAGCCCAAGGAAATACAATGTTACCCCCTCAGGGACCCACCAGTCAACGGACCAGGGATCGCAAAGGGACATCGAGACGAAACACAAAATGGCGGCTCACGGATCACTCGGAATGACAAGGCAGACAATCTTCGGTGGATTCAGTGCTCGAGGTGGGGGCTACAAGTCAGCCCAAGCATGACTTCAAGAGACGTCGAGAAGTCAATGCACTTGCAGAAATGCACGGTGACCAGGAGTTCCGGTTCCACGCTACTCACAAGGGCTTTGGGTCTCAGCTTTGCTGGGGACTCGGGTCGGCCTCTGAGATGTCTGGAAATCCTGTTCCTGGGCTGCAAATACTTCGGAGTCCGGCGGGAGCTTCGATGATGCAGACCGGCAAATTGCTTCGTTGGTGCCTGCCAAGCACGGGAGTCACTCCTTGACCCCAAGGGAGATTTCTGGTCTTGAGCAGAGCGTCGAAGGTCCAGGATTCAGCTTCAGAGTTTTGTCCAGGGTAATCTAAACTCCTAAGGACTGGGGTTCCATACTTATACTAAGGTAGGGGGTTGGACATACTCTGGGGACCCACCTATGGGAGGGTTTGGAAAGAGGGGTGGCTACACCCATTTCCTTTGTCCAGTTTCACCCCAGAGCAGGGGCTGGAAGTCCCTGAACCGGTTTGAGCTGGACTATGCACAGGGACACCAAATGTGCCCCCAGTGCAGGGCTTCAAAGCACTCAGAGAGTGATCCCACCCAGCCCCAATACACATAAGCCTGTCTTGGAGGTGGTTACACCTCCCTGTGACAGGAAACCTATTGTCCAGGCCTCCCCTGCTGGAGTTTCGGTAAGCAGCAGGAGGCCAGACCAGTGTCTGTGGCTGCAGCATCCATTTTGTGATGCCAGAGCTCTATTAAGTTTCTACCATGTACACAAGTGCTGTCATGTCTCTCCCTCTAGAAGGGTGGGATCATACTCTCACACCAGTTACTGGTGTGGGGGTATGATTCCAAGGTGTTTGACACCAAACACAACATGTTTCCGTGCAGCCAGTCCAAAGTTAGCATTTACCGTTTGGTTATAATGCACTTAAGAGTATACGGTCAGGCTGCACTACAAACAGCATCAGAGAAGGGTCTCCGACCGCTGCAGAGGGGCTCTGCTCATGCAGGGGCATCCTCTCACATAAGAACCAAGCACTCTGCCTTCAGGATTGATAAGGCCTGCCATAGGAGTGACTTATAGGTTTATATGTGTATAGTATATGTAGCGATATAGGTAACCTATATCACAGTAAGGGGTGCATGCACAACCTTACCCAGGCTGCAGTAGCAGACCTGTGGTGTCATTTTGGGTGGCTTTCCAGGGGTGGCATAATACATGCTTCATCCCCTGGTAGGCCTCTGGGGTACCTATGCCCTGGGTACATAGTATACCATATACTAGGGACTTATAAGGGCACTTCAGATCCAATCTGAACTGTACCTAAAGTACATGGAATCATTTTAGAGAGGAAACAGCTGAATAGCAAGGTCCCAGCCAGACTAAAGTCGAAAAACAGTGAAACATCAGTAAAAAGTGGGGGTAAACATGTGAAGCAGATCCTACTCTCCTACGGGGGTAACAAAGATACCCAGATAACGAAATCCACCTTCTGCGGTCTGTATGAGGCAATAATCAAATAATCGGGGGGGGGGCACCCTGAAGCACACACATTATTGATTTATCCCAATTAATCGAGAAACCAGAGTGTCGCCCAAATACCGCGAAAATGTCTAGGACACTCCTGTGTGACCTACGGGGGAGGCTAAAAAGAGTAGTATATCGTCCAGGTATAGTGAGATGCGATCCTCCCAGTCCGCGGTCTATTTCAGCCCGCGGATAACAGGGTCCTGTCGGATCCAGGCTGCCAGAGGCTCGAGGGATAGAGCAAATAACAATGGTGACAGCGGACACCCTTGACGGGTGCCGCGGCTCAACTCGAAGGCCCCAGATTGTTTGTTGTTCACTATTACCTGTGCCTGTGGTGTCGCATATAGTAACCTGACCCAGGACATAAATGTAGGCCTGAAGCCCAGTTTCTCAAGCACCGCAAGGATATAGGGCCATTCTACGGTAGCAAAGGCCGTCGATGCATCTAGGGACAGTATAATGGCATCTTCCTGGATCGTGGTAGACCTGCCCAGAACACAATGCACGCGCCGCAGATTAAGGGCCGTACTTCGCTGAGGCATGAAACCCAATTGATCGGCATGTTATCAAGCTATTTATGACCTTGACTAGTCTGGTTGCCAATAACTTAGCGAGTATTTTGGGTTTCGCGTTGAGAAGGGAGATGGGTCTGTACGCGGAGCACAGGTTCCTGCATTTGCCCTCAACTACCAGAGAGGCCAGACGCTGGTCCGGCGGGAGTGCGCCCCCCCTCTCTACATTCTTCATACATGGCCTTCAGGTGTGGGGAGAGCAGGTCTGGACAGAGCTTATATAATACCAGTCTGGATTTTTTTTTCTTTTTTTTCTTTTAACCCCTTCGCCGCGGCACGAATTCCGCCGCGGCGCTGGGGGGGTTCGGGGTCAGCGCGGGGCCGCCATGCTCGTGACGGAACCACTCAGTCATGAGTCACGGGCGAGCTGTGCTCATGACGGAGTGGTTCCGTCACGACTCCGCCCACTTGCATTGATCGCCCGCACAGGCGGGGAATCAGTGCCGCGTGGGCGGAGCGGCCGCCAACGGCCGCAGCATGACGGAACCTCTCCGTCATGAGCACAGCGCACCCGTGGCTCATGACGGAGTGGTTCCGTCATTAGCAGGGAAGGGGTTAAGAGGGTCATCAATACAACCATAACAGAAGAGAAAAATAAAAACAATAACTATGTAAAGGATATATATAGTAAAACCAAATAAAAGCAAAACGTGGCAGTGCAATAAGTCAGTTTATTTTGGGTTACATTGAGTTCAAGAAAACCCTCAATTAATTCAACGTTCTATACAGAGTAGAACGATGCATGCACCTGCAACACAAAATTAACCTAGATCACATACAGATAATGTGCCCCCAAGTATTTAAAGTTTGATTGGCTAAATTCCCCTTTGATTCTAAGCGCAGCACATTCAAATTTAAAGTAACGATACTTTGAAATAAACCAAGTTTTAATTGTAGGTGGTGACTGGCTTTTCCATTCTGACGTGATGCAGAGCCTTGCAATAGTAATAGAGATATAGAGGACAGGTGGGCTAATAGTGAAGCAAATAAATTAATGCCAAGAATAAAATTCAAGGAATTGAGTTCAACCTTGGTCCCTAATTTCTCTGATAACCAACTCACAATACTACCACAAAACCTTGAAGGAGCATACAAACAGCAGCCAGAAGGCCACAACATGGGTATTGTACAACTCTTCCATTTCCTTTCATCCATTTAGTAAGCACGTCAAGAGTATAGTAAAGCATACAACTGGTTTTAAATTGCTGTAGCGTCAACCTTAATGAAAGTAGCAATAAAGAATAATTATTAACTGCGTACATAAGCATCTGGGTGTTGACCATCGTGCCTATCCCCGTAGTACTTTTTGTCCTGCTAGTTTATTCATATTTTGTTGCAGTATAGAAAAGCACACATGAAGCCTTCCAATATGAATTCCATTCCTCCACTTGAATAGATTATTCAGAAGTTATTTTTCCAAAAACAGGAGGTAGATAGTCCTGTACCTGTAGATGCTTAAAAAAATTCTTATCCACTTATCAAGTGGTCACTAAAGGCCTACAATGCAGTGGTCACTATTATCACATTAACTATTCTTTTAGTCAGGTTTTGTTACGTTTTGTCAAGTTTTGTGTTGACGCATGCCGACACTGATATCCTGCCGGATAGTGAAGTCAAATAACATATGGCATGTCAGCAAATGTTAGTACCCTTACTGTACTTATTTGTATTGTTCAGAATTTAAACGACAACAGCAATTCTTTAGTGGGCATTAGTCAAATTAGCTTGGATCTTCTCTAACAATATACAGAGTTCTATGAATTAGTAAATGGCAAGACCTCGTTAGATGAACTCCGGCCAATATTTGATAGTAGAATCGTTTGCATTTCCATGCCAAGTACAATATGGAATGATTTTTAAAAAATCCCATTCATGTATTCATTTTGCTTTGTCCTTACGGACTATGTTATGAAATACAATAAAGGTTTTAGAAATAAAAAAATAAAAAAGTCTTGGATGGGAGTACAAATTCTCCTTGAAGTCACAAGAAGGAACAGTGTGTGCCCAGTTTATAAAACTGACCAATAATTTTGAGCCCCCTACTGTACCATATATAAAAAGTGCCATCATGAAAGATAGATGGGAAAAGGGGTTATTATATGCATGCATATAGGTGTGGATACCCATATTTTTCATTTTCTGCACCATTCGTGCCAAATCAACAATGCATCTTGAATCCCCTTGAATCTCATTCGCTTAAAACAATTCGGATCACTGTGCAAGAATGAGCCAGTGACTTCTCTACCTAGGTCGATTTTATACACATATGCCAGTCTCTTATCAGAGTTCTGTCACATGACACCAAATACGTGCCCCAAAAGCTGCCCAATAAAAATACTTAAAAATCTGGTAGTGCTTAGCCACCTTCCTCTTGAGGTAATTACAAAAGTTCAATTGCTCGCCTTACGTGCTGGTAACTCAAGAGAAAGCTGCTAATAGCGGACTCTAAACGCCCAAAAACAGCATTAGGGCCCGAAAGCGGGATAGCAGATTTTTGGGAGTACCTTCATTTTAATAAGTGTACATGTCCCAACTAGGGAGACTGGAAGCCTCTGCCAGATTTGTAAATCTAAGGCCTCCTAATCAATAGGAGTAGATAGGAATACCATCAGCAAATACTGTTAAATGAACTGAAGTACTGTTCAACTAAACATGTGAAAGGAGATGATTACTGGGAAGCCAATAAATAAATAGTTCAAGATATAAGATAGATAGTAATGGCGACAGTAGACTGCCCTGGCAAGTGCCCAGCTTAATGCTGAAAACATCAGATGCATCGCCATCAAATGGAACCTGGGCATGGGGGTTTTGGTGAAGGCAATTAACCCGATTCATGCAGTTAATGCCAAACCCTATCCTAATCATAGTGGTCCATAGATAGGAATCGTGAGACTCTGTCAAAGGCCTTCTCAGCATCAAGGAGGATCCTACCAACTGATTTCTGGTGATTGCTGCCTACAGTTATAGACATGTTGGTGTGAATAGTTACCTCTACCTGGAATAAAGCCATGCTGACATGGGCTGGTAATTGTGTCAATTCCGACACTGAGCTAAGAGTCTAGAATTTTAGTATGTCCCTCTCTCCATGGAAGGTTTTTCTCTTTGTTTACAAAAATACAACAATATAAACAGAGTCCCAGGACACTAGGACAGCATGGTTTTTTTCATTACTCTTCATAATCTTAAGAAATTTGACCAGCAGCCTTACCGGACAGGATTAGGGGATAGCTGCCTAGACTCCTTAAATAGTTCAATCACCCATCAACATGTCAGCTTGTTCTTTGCTCATATTCGGGACTTCTACAGTTTCCAAATATTGGGCCATAGCATTAAAGTCCAGGTGATTATGAAGGATATAGAGAGGCTGGTAGAACACAACGATTACTACAGAATTTCTTGGGGCTGGGAAACAACTTATCGTCTTTAATCGTCTGTACACAAGATCCATTCTGCCTTATAATCTAGTATTTTTCCAATAGACTCTCTATACTCATATACACACCCCTGCACCACCATGTAAGTGGCCGCCCCTTTTTCCCTCAATGCCTGGCTGATTCTGCTACGACAATCATAAGGAGAAAACAGTCCTTTTCAGAACGATCTTTTAACACAATTGCACTTGCATGCGCATATTCTTATTTTAACAAATCAGAATGGAGCTGAATTCCCTGATTAGAAGTTTCCTTGTTACGGTCAGCAACATATTTAAGTGTTCAACCTCTAATATAGGCCTTTAGGGTATTCCACACAGTGGATACAGAAGCAGATTTGAGATTAGTCCCCCAAACCTCCATCAATATAGGGATCTTGATTATCAACCCTCGATCTATAAGAAATCACCGCTCAAAAGTTCACCATGGGATCTTTGTACGGGAGAAGTACTACTTTACTGTAAAAAAACAACAAAAACGAGGATTATGACCCAACACCACCTAGGGGCATAGCTCAGTAGTACAGAGCATATTACGTGAAACCAAGAATATATCAATTCTCGAATAGTGGTTATGAACATGTTAGTAGCAGGGGAAGCCAGGTTCCTTAGGTTTAAGAGCTTGCTAGACCTCAACCAATCCGTGTATACTCATCAATGTGCTGATAGACTTATGAACCTTAGTCGTTTGGGGATTAGCACTGTGATTTTTCCTATCCTTTTCATAGTTGAAAACAAGATTAAGATCCCCAATGACTATTAGGAGTCCTGGCCATTCTAAGAGTTTTGTAGCAATTGCATCAAAAATCTGAGAATCCTCCTGCTTTGGCCCATAGATCATACAAACATTATAATTGACATGATCTATCCTGATCTGTGCGATAGCTCACCTCTTATGTCCATCCTCCATTGCACTACCAACTTTAAAAGGCACAGATTTAGCAACAAGTATGGCCACCCTAGAGACTTGCTGTGATGTAACAACAACAGGTAAATAATCGAGATGCCAGAAAAATGATCGATCCTATAGGCTATATGCGTCTCTGACACAGAACCCAAGGCTTATAAAGTTCGATAGTTTCTTTTACAAGTTGCCTTTTAGCTACGCCGTTGAGTCCTCCGATGGCCAGCCACATAATTTTACTTGGGATTGGGTGTACGGTAAGAGATCAAGCTACAAAAGCGGGCACTCCAGGTGATTTGAATATAAAGAATATGGGTAATATAATTACATTTTAAATCTCACCTCAGCAATTCCTGCACCGATCTTTCAAAGTCAGACTATGACGAGTTTTTGTTATATTTATCACCCCTCCGCCCCTAGGATTCCCCAAAACCCAGCCCATCCCACCTAGATTAGACCCTGCCCAGAGGAAATCCCACCCACTGCTGTAAAAGTAAGGCAGTGGGCTTCCCCTCAACTATAGCCGAGATCCACTGAGAAAGACACAAGAATTGTGTAACAAAGTTAAAGTGTCACACTCTTCTTCCCCTCCTTTCCCCCATGCCCCCCTCTCCTTCTAGCATCCTTCTTCAATCTTTCTTTCTTCTCTCTCCTCCCCTTTCCCTTCTTCGCTTTATTTCTCTCTATTCTTTTCTTTTTCTTCTTTTCTCTATCAAAATCAATTCAGCAGAAACCCAAAAAATTGGGAAGTGATAAAGATAGGCAGAAAGGGCCAAGAAGAATCAGTAGGAGAAGAAGAGAAGAAACAAAAAAAGGAGAAAGGCGCCTCAGAATATAACATAACATAACATGTGTATTTGTAAAGCACATGTTCACCTAGAAGGGTATCTTGGCGTTGAATAAAAACTCAATGGTACTCATTTTATTGACCTCAGATAAATGAATGAAACGCTAAGTGGACCCGCCGGGACTGTGAACATGAGGTCAAACACAGGCCCCTACAGTGGACGCATTAGTCCACTAAACCACCATACCCAGCTATATACCAGTGCAATACAACAGTGCAATACACCAGCTACTCAAAACACATGAATAAATATCACTGCATATTTGAGGGGTCAAGGAAATGATGTGAAAAATAATTAGTATCAGCTGAAGCAGAATGTTTGGAATTACCAGTAGAATGCGGCCCACTAGGGGTATTAGTTGTAGTCTTGTTCTTGCGAGACCATCTTGATAACAAGTCTTTTACAGATGATTCCTCCTCACACAGGTATGTCTGACCATCTCTGATCACTTTCAGCCAAGTGGGTTCCTGCAAGAACACCTGGTCTCCCAATTCTTGTATAGGAGTAATGAATTTCCAGAGCCACTACATTCACTGCCTTCGCTCTGCTGTGGAATGGCAAAAGTGAGACCTCACAAACAACTTTACATTCTCAGCAATGCCCGGAGAAGGCTTAGCCCTAGTGTAAACCTCTTGTCACAGAATAAAGTTGCCTATACAAACCAAGCCTGCAATACTGTGATTTGATTGGGTAGAGGAGCTCCGCCAAAGTGAAAATCGATGAGCCCGCTGTATTTGTGAGTCTCAACCTGCAGGCTCAGGGAAAGCTTTCTTAAATGAAGTGCTAATAGACTGGAAAACATAATATCCTTCTGAACCATCTTTAATCCTGAGATCCTGCAAACTGTTGCAACGCTGCCTATTCTCAAGATTTTAAATTTCTCCCTCATTACCAAGATGCTAACATCTTGTGATTCTAGAGACTCATGAGCACGGGTCAATGCATCCACATTTTCAGGCATGATCTGCTCTAGTTCTTTTATGCAGACCGATATTAGGGCAATATCTTGAGCAATAAGGGACACAGTTTGCTGCATTTTAGCATTATCATTTCTGATCTCTGAGTGTTGCGATTGTGACTCCCTTTGAAGTGTTTGAATTAGCTGAATGCTATTTAAATTAACCTTATTGTCTTTAGCTTTATCTGAGAGGTCAGGAGCATGTACAGAAGGATGTGACAGTTGATCAGACTGCTGATCAGTTCTCCCCATCTCAATATCCAATACCATATTCAGCCTTCCATCTACACTACTGCCAGGCAATGATCAAACATGCAGGTCTGGTAATAGTGGTGTCGTACAGCTTCTACTTCCTCAGTATGAACTGTGCGTTTGTCGGACAACATAAACATTGGGATGGTGCCAGACAGACTCTATGCACCCCCTCAGGATATGTTGGCCTATAGTCCTGCTAGCTCACAGTGCAGACATAAGTACCCCTGTTATGTTATGTTATGTTATGTTAGGAGAAATGTATAAAGCGCACGCACACCCGGATGTTTCATGGCGCTGAATGTCTCAGATAGGCGCAGCAGGTGGACTAATAGTATGAAAGTGCAAACAGCTGTGTTTTCAGAGCCTTTCTGAAGCTCAGAAGATTTTCCTGCCTTCGGATGTCCAAGGGTAGCGAGTTCCAGAGGCCAGGGGCGAGGTACGAGAAGCTACGCCCACCCTGGCGTTTCCTTTTGATGGTCGGGGTAGCTAATAGCATAAGGTAACCAGACTGAAGGGGGCGGCGAGGTATGTATTTCGTGATTAGGTTGCTAAGAAACTTAGGGCTCTTGCAGTGCAGGGCTTTAAAAAGAAGGCAGCCAGTCTTAAAAGCTGCGCGTTGTGCAATAGGGAGCCAATGTAGTTTCGCCAAAAGGGGTAATGCCATTTTGGGTTGCTTAAGTATTAGTCTGGCTGCCTGGTTCTGTACCATTTGGAGACGTTTGAGCAGGAACACGGGCAAGCCGAAATAGATGGAATTACTAAAGTCGAGACGCGAAAGTACAAGGGCCATCACTGCCAGAGTAAGAGCTGAGGTGGTGAGTAGGTGGGCAATTTTTTGAGTTTCCTCAACTGAAAAACACAGGAGGAGACTACCGACCCCACATGTCCCCCAAGTGAAAGGTCCCCTGAACATAGGAGGGCACAAAATGGATTGTGCAACCTCAGAACATGACAACCCTGACTCCCCAAGAAATCGTGGTAAAAGAAATAGAACCCTTTTACTCAATCACTCGTACATACCCAAAGTGATCTACAGGCAGTGTACAACTAGGCGGTTCAATATTTATTGAGTCATTACGATTCTACTATAAAATATATGTGCTGCAACAATTAATAGACAGACGCAAATGAGAGTTATCATCACAAGAACAGTGAAAAGGAAAAAACAATTGTGCTAAAGCAGTGTATATATGCTGGCATATAAGTACTGTGTATATTGTACTCCTACAATGCGCTCCCTAACCTAGTAGGTGATCTGCCAAAATCTTCTACTGGATAATCTGACTCCCCATTACCTCAGGGTAACTATCTTCAGGGACCCATCTTGGTCACAAGTTGGTCATCCCTCCTCGCAGAGAAAAACAGAACAGCTGGGCTGGAATTTCAACAAGCAGCGACCACACAGTGACAACAGAGTGCTCCTCTGACAGGAACACAGAAGTGCTAATGTATATACCATAAACAGATTCGTGCTGCTGTGCCGAGACCTCAGCCAGGCTGCTGTTGTTTATCCTCCTATGGTAGCTATGTCGCCTACTGGACGATCAACAAACAACATTTGCGCAATTAACTTTATCCCTTGTACTAGATGTTAAATGTATTGTGTACCTATGAAGCTGAAATGTAAGCAAATGTGGTTTATAAACATCATATCCTGCAAGAAGGCAACTTAAGAAACATGTGCATGTAAAATGGAAGTGTTCTCCCCAGGTCTAAACCAGCCTCGTGACAGTGACTCCCCAGATTTCTTGGGTCTACAGTAACAGCTTTTGGGCAAGGAAAGCTCCCCTGCTCCACTGCCCGTACACCTCTCAGGCTCCAATCAATGTGCCCCTCACCTCAGTGCCTGGCTTTCTGAGGTTTTAACCCTATTTTATGGCACACTTTTCTATTCATGGGTGTCCTTGAACTGATTCTGCCAGTATTGACAGAAGAGTAGTAGTGAAAGAAAGGGCCACAGCTGTATTTGAAGCAGCAGAATCTCTAAGTTCTGTGTGAGTATCAGCAGAGGTAGGCCCACTTATAAGAGAATCATTTTCAGACTGGCTGCTCTCCGTATGCCCTGTCAGTACAGCATTCTTCTAAGGCTCGAACATCATTGCCCTAATGTCCAAGGCCCTGTTATCCATCTTGCACTTGCTCCCACTTTCCAACAGGGACTGGATAGAAGAACTTCTTTTGTCGTCACCAAGGACAATGATGAGGCAGCACCAGGAACATTCAGGTCAGCATGAGTATTAACACTACTTAGAATAGCTGTTTGACATAAGGTTGGTGCCCTTGGAGGGTTAATTGACTCTCTACCTGCGTCTCAATATGGCCCAGTGGAATAGGCCCAGAAGAAAGAAAGATCAGCGACGATACCGGCAAGGTAGCTGTAGAACCTGGATAAGCCACAGGATTAGATTCTCAAGCATCTACACAACTAGCGCCCCAATCCCATAAAATATCAGTACCATTCTCATCCAAGGTAGTACCTGCTGAGGGCCCTGCTATGAGACTACAGACTTCATAGCCTCCTGGGTCGCAGCAGCCTCCTTCAACATCAAAAACACAATGTAAACAATCTCCCCCATTTTGCTTCCAAGAACTCCGAAACTGGGGTTTGCCCGGGTCCCAAGACTGTGGTTGGGGCAACAGCAGCGAATTACCAGGAATCTGGCTTGGGGCGCATTTGCGGCCTCACACTCTAAAACCTGTTCTATCTCCGCCACAGTCAACTGCCGTAGTTGCCTGGGAAGTGGGAGCTTCCTTTGCTGAATCAGAAGGATGGGTCTCCTGGGAGGATAGCACAACCACAGACAGAGAGGAGTGTCCATTCCTATTTTGCTGCCCTTCAGGCATTAGGCATATGAGTCTGTAGAGCCCCCTAGATATCTCTGCGGGCTGAGACAACAAGTGGCTTTCCTTCTGAGAGGAAGGATAGGATGGGGAATAGTCAGAGTGATCCCATGACGGTGACTACCATAGTTTCTGGGCAATTACCATGCTGCTGTCTGACAGGCACCCACAGTAGTCTCGGCTCCTAAATATAATAAAGGAGTAACTTGAGGTGCAGTAAAACATAGTGGCAATCAAGGACGCAGGACAAACCAGTTTCATTCCCCTTCTTTATTGTCCTTGCTTGGGTGAGGGGAAAGTGGGGGGATATAGAGGAGAAAGGCAATGGAATCTATGCGTAACTCTGCTGAATCTCGACCATGGTGGAGGGGCGAGCGAAGCTGCAACCGAGAGCCGCTACATTTTTCCTCTTTCCTGGGGAAAAGTCTGGATTAATCAAGATGAGCGAGCTGGTAGCTGGCTGAAGGCAAATTATATCTAAAATCTGCACAACAAAGGGAGCATAAATGGAATGCCGCAAAAGTATAATCCTCAAGCAAGCACCTTCAGGAATTGCGAACACCATCATTATTGGCAACAAGTATTTAAAATTTGGACCGGTATGAATTTATATTACACAAAGATTTAAAAAGAATAAATCACTGCTTCTGAACATTATACACAAGACACATCTTCACCAAAACGTCTCTTATAAAATTGATTTCAGAACCTGTACTCAGCAATGGGTTTCTCTTGATGGAAAGAAAAATACATGTATGAAAAATGGTCTGATTGTATGTTAAGAAGAATACAGAGGAAACATTTTGAGTGTTGGATTTTTACCTTAAATCTGTCTCTGCTCAAATTTGGTGAATGTTGTACAGGTCAAATGAGTATGAGTGCAATATGTTTCTCTTTACCTAATAAGAGGAAGCATATCTGATGTTTTATGAAAAGACAACTATATTTAAGTCTGATAGTTGTGAGATCCCATTTGTAATATATGATTTCCGTCAGCCTCATTTCACATAGTATCTGCCTTTCTGGGCAAGTAGGCTACACAGCAAGTCAGGCTCATAAAGGAAGTGAATGCAGATGTGGGATCATTTCACACTTCATCCAGCTTGAGGGATCAGATTATACTGGTCTGGGAGCTCTCTGGCCTAATTATATTCAACGCTACTGACTTTTTCCAAGAAGGAAAACTATTGTTGATCTTATAATGACTACTTAAATTATTTGACTGTGAAAACGGATATTTTCCACCTACGACCATCAACTCCAATATCAAAGATTATACTGGATAATAAAGTACGCAATCTCAAATGACAAATAACTCAAAGTGTAAAACGTGTATTTAACCTACCTTCTGGATAAAATGTTCAATTTTGTTCTGTAACCCCCACCACCGGAACTTGATTGTTACCAGTTTGTATGCACACATTTGAGGACAGCCTTCTTGGTTTGCTAGCTCTTTCTGTTAAGAACAAAAAACAGTGGATTGAATAACTGATATTTGAGAGGTTATAACATTGGAAATTTAGTAAGTATACTCTTTAAAAAGCTAGATTATAACCCAACCGAAGTGTTATCATGTACATATGTTTCTCAAAATGATGATCAAATACTGTAGGACTGCTTGAAATGTGTGGGCGCAGCAGCTGCTGAAAAGTAGGTCAGGGGGACAGAAAAGGGAAACTTTAAGGGGGCATTTGATAAAAGGTATTGACTGGTAGGGTCACGGTGTGCGCTTTTTATTACAGTCCTTATACACAGATTCCCGATGTTGAACATGCAGGGAATGTAAATTAAATCGCAAGCATATTAAGGAATGCTTTAATTGGTTAGTAACTGTTAGAATCGCCAAGATCCCTGGTTGGCAGAGGTAGGTACCGCAGGCCAAGCAGGGATCTGTGAGTCCCAACGTTAGGGAAAAGACAGGTCACCTCCAGAGATAGCCCCCGCTCCACCCCCTTGATAGCTTGGCACGAGCAGCCAGGCTTATCTTCAAGGCTTACTGTGTAAAGTATTTGCAATTACGCTCACAGCAATCCAAGGATGACACCACAAATAGACTCCACACGAGTTTCATAGAAAACGAGTATATGTTTATAAAACGATATACAATGCGACCACACAATACTAAACCAACATATGCGTCTGGGTAATGTTCACCATGGCCTATTATTATTGAGCTAAACTAAACAATCCTACGTAATCCTAATGTCGTAATATGCAGTTCAATATGCAACAGTCAGGTACTTCACAACATAAGAATAATGCAGATCGTAATACGGTTATCTGGCGATTTGTACTGTCACTGTAATGCAATGCGTAAAGCAACAACGTGGTAAACTGTTATGCCCCCGTAATGCACTGCGTACCCTTCAGGTACTCTGTTAGGAAAAAGCAATGCAACGTGTAATACAGTTATGAGGCAGTTCGTTGTGTGAAACTAATGCATTGCGGAACACATATATCCGGCAGTTCAGTATGCAACACCAATGCAATGTGTAATACGACAATCCGGCAGATCTTGATGCAGGATTCAGACCAGGCATAACACGTCTATCAGGCAGTTTGTTATGCGAACCTAGTGCAATGCGTAACACACCTATCAGGCAGTTCGTTAGGCAAACTAATGCAATGGGCAATATGACAAAACAGGCAGTCCGTTGTGCAGAATTAAAGCAATGCGTTATACAATCATCAGATACTCCGCTACGCAGAAGTAATGCAATACGCAAGTTACTCCAGCACCGTTCATGGTGCCTCTAGCAGTCTCCGGCCACAGTTGCCCCCCCCCACACGGGTAAGATAGAACACAATAAATGCAGCTTCGCACTTAGGCCCTGGTGCTGTCACTCCCTTGGCACATGGGCCTCAATCCGAGCCGAAACAGAGGCTGGCGCTGTAGAACAGAGAGAGAGGCTGAGAGAGGCTGAGAGCGTCTCCCTCGGAGCCCACGCCCCGCCCCAGGAGTCGATACACGTTACCTGGGGGGGGGGGGGCGCGAACCCACTCTCCTCTCCTCGTCCAGCGACTTGGGCCTCCGATGCAATTACTGACTTTCTGGGCAATGGGAAGATCCTAGGCTGCACACTACACCTGCACTCAGATTCAATAAGAGTCACAGGATCTCCGGGTGTGCGATAACCAGACAACTGCTTTTGAGGGTCTCAGGCTACGCATAACACACGCACGCAGCGTGGCTGAGACACACTTGATCTTTTGTGCCCACGGTCACAGGGCACTACTCGCGCAGATCTCAGATAGTAGAATGCACACGCACTCCGTGTCGCTGAGACAAACTTTATCCTCCGGTGGCCCCGATCAAAGGGCACCTTTTGCGCAGGTCTCAGGCAGTAGAAGGTACAAGCACACAGCTTCGCTTGAGACACACTATCTCCCGGTGCCCCGGATCACGAGGCACCTCCAGTGAGGGTCTCTGGCTGCGAACAGCACACGCACACAGTGTCGCTGAGGTACACTTGTTCTTCTGGTGTGCACGATCACAGGCCAATCCACACAATAGTCTCAGGCTGCCCTCAAGCACACGCACACAGCATCGCTGAGACTTACTTGGTTCCTCGGTACACACGTTCACAGGACGATCCTCTCGAAGGACTCAGGCTAGACAGAGCGCACACACACACCGCGTCTCTGAGTCTCGTTTGGAACTCCAGGGGCCCAAGATCACAGGGCACAACTTGCGAAGGTCTCAGGCTAGACAGAGCACACGCACCCATGGCGTATCTGAGAGTCTTCACTGGAAACTTTTGCGTTCCTGTATTTCCAAACAGGGAGCCAGCTCACCTCGGGCCCTTGGGGATAGTTACTTCAGGAAAGTCCTTCAAGCAGGGCGACACAGCAACGTCCCTACAGCTTTTCCTTGAGTGAAACAGCAAACTGCAGGCCAGTCCCAGATCACACAGCAAGAGCAGTCCTATCCAGCAGTCTCTTCAGTTGTTTCTTCCTTGGCAAAGGATCCTCTTGATCCACAAAGTAGCTCCAGTCTTTTTCACATTTGATGAAGCCATTTTCCAAAATTCAGGGGCTACAGCTCGCATAGTTATACCCCTCAAAGGCTTTGAAGTCTTTGTGTTACAGGGGGCACTGACCCCTGCTCAAACCAGTTCTGGGTGCCTCCCTACCAGTGACACCTCCCTTTCATTAGTGGGGGTCTGGATTCTGAATCACTCAGCAGGAGATGGGACAATTGTTTAATAGCACCAGCCCAGGCCTCTTCACCTCCAGGCCTATTCCTCCTCCTACACACTAGATGCAGGTCAGCCCATGCTATCTAACCTCCTCCATGGGGTCAAGACATTCCCCAGATCCTATTGCTTTCAAATCCAGCCAGTCAATCCACAACAAGGCAGAGACACACAGAAATGTTTAAAGCACAAAAACCCAGCCATTTCTGAAAGAGTGGCTTACAAACACACAATGCAAAAACCATATTCATAAAAAGATGTGTCATTGCAGGGTGAGTTCAGGCATACTAAACTTCACCTTTCCATCTTAAACTTTTGGGAGATGGGCTGGAAAACATATAACACAGCCTCCACATTCTATTCTAATGGGCAAGATGGCCTCTTAGCAGTGAAAACAAAATGAAGATTATTTTACTGCCAGGGACAAGGTACACACCATGGTACATGTCCCACATTTCACATGCACTGCACCCTGTCCAGGGGGTACCCTAGACCTACCATAGGGGTGCCTGATGTGTATGGAAAGGGAAGGGCAGGGTCTGGTAAATGTGGGCACTTACCAGAACAACATGGCAGTTTAGGAAACTGTGTTCAGGCCCTGCAATGGCAGGCCTGAGTTCCAAGGCTACTTGAGTGGGTGGCACAATAAGTGCTGCAGGCCCACCAGTAGCATTTGCATTACTATCCCTGGCACACATAGTGCACTTCACTAGGGACTTTACTAGTAAAGCAAACATACCAATAATGGACAACCAATCACCATTACACTTTACACAGGGAACACTTGCACTTTGACACTGTTTAGCAGTGGCAAAGTGTCCAGAGCATATAAGTTGGCAACACCATATCAATCACAGTACCAAAAATAGAGGAGGTAGAAGCAAAACGTCAGGGGTAATCACGCCAAGAAATGCTAGGCCCAACAGTAACTTTTTACTACTTCGGACCATAAAACCCTCACATTTCTAAAGTATTTGTAACAGATTGACCAACAGATGTAATGATACTGGTGTAAACAACAAACAACTAAACAGCCTTTAATACAGGCCGAAGTACTCTTGGTCTTTTCAGAACTGCTGTGCGTAAAAGTCTTCAATTGCAAAATAACGGGAGTAAGCAAGAATGCTTCGAAAACAAATTCCAAAAGTGGAAGAAATTGTGTAGACAATGTTGAAAGGTATGATGAGTAGAGCCCCACTTCCAGAAACCGCAACTTCTAAAGTACTCCCAGATGTTCTTCTTGACTCAAAATTGGCTCATTCTAATATACCCGACAAATACGTGTTGATCTAATTTATTTCTCATGTTATTTTCTATGTTGGAAAAAAATCACAAGCAGTGAGATCGACGGTGAGAGAATAGTGATGTGTTAAAAATGGCAGATGTAATTTATTGGCCAGTGTGGAGCTATTGTGCAAGGAGGAATGCCATAATCAAGATGCTATGGGGATGTAAGTATAGTAGTAGAGGGCATGGCCTAACAATGTAGGTAGTGGTAAAGTCAACGAGCATAAGCAAATGCATTAGATTTCCCCAATATGATTAATAATAAGCAGTTCTTTTGTTGTAAGTTGTAGCTTTGCTGAGTAGTTGTACAATATAAGTTAAAGAAAGTCTGTTGAAGTGTTAGGACTTGTTTATGTACAAAAAGACAATATATTGGGCTGTTACTAGTGGTATAGTGTGAGTAAGCAATAGCAAAAGCTTGAAAATTAAATGAAAGAGGGGAATAATAGAAATAATTGATGTAATAGCAATATTTTGTGTTAGGAGGAGTTCTGATAACTTTTGGGCTCGGTGCCACTGCACCTGCTGCACAATTCATATCATGCCCCTAGTGCCTGCAAGGTAACTGCATTTGTGACTGCATGTTTAGTAGTAAAACATAGCAATATTGGTGTTTAGAGAAGTTATGACAACGTTTTGCCCAGGTGCCACTGCACCATTCAAATCATGACCCTATTGCCTGTAAAATAAGTGCACTTGTGACTGCCCGTTTAGTAGTTAATTATTGCAATATTTGGTGTTTAGAGGTGATCCTTTGGCTTTGCACCCCTGTGTCACTGTAACTGCTCCACTATTGAAATCATGAATATAAGGGCTGATTAGGATGGCGGAAGGCCCGTCACCCCCGGCCTTGCGGTGGCGGTCCTTCCGCCATCACTATTCGATTTACCTACCGCCCAATTAGGATGGCTGTGGTTACCGCGGCGGACGCAAAGTCCATTTGCCACTACACCGCCAAAGGCAATCGCACCGATTGCCTTGCGGATGGTGCAGGGTGCCTAAAATGGTGGTGGTGCCTAGCAGGCAACGTCCACCAAATTAGGATGTTGTGGAGAAAAGGCCTTTCCATGGCGGCAATGCCGCCATGGAAAGGCTGGCAGGGATGGAGTTTGGGGGCCCGTTGCGGGCCTACCTTGTTCTGGGGGAGGTGTTGCTGCACTGGGGGGGTACCCACCTGTATTTCCCCGCACTGCTTGGCAAGCACCACGTGGTGCCTGCCACGCAGTGCAGGGAAATGCAGTGCATGCCATTTTAACATTGCGAACGGTGATGCACCCAGCAGCACTGTCCACAATGATAAAGGCCCGGGATGCACCTGCCATACTGGTGGGCGCATCGTAATCTGTGTGGTGGGACCGCCGCATTACTGGTGGGCAGTCCCAACCACTGCAACGATGGCGGACAAACTCATGTCCACCCGCCATCGTAATGAGCCCCATAGTGTCTGCAAGGGAACTGCACTTGTAACTGCCCGTTTTGTCTTCTGCCACTCTAGTAAGAAGAATCATCAACCACTCAACTACCGTAATATTTCGATATATTTTAATTACTGAAGAAAACAAACGTGGACCCGCAGAACCCTGACAACTACAGACCAAAGACAAATGGACCTTTCCTTGGCAAACTGATAGAAAGAACAGCATTCTCCAAGATGTCACAATTCAAGATAATGCCATACTTTCAGACTTCCAAACGGGATTCCGTCCCGGAAGAAGCACAGAATCTGCCCTCATTGCCATCTGGGATGACTTGAAGAACACAGCTGACCGCAACATGGTTACTGAGCTACTTCTCTTGGACCTCTCGGCTGCCTTTGACACAGTTGACCATGACACTCTAATACAAATACTCTACGAAGCCGGTATAGAGGGGACTGCTCTAGACTGGATCACATCCTATATTTGCAACAGAACTAATGTCATCCATACCCCCCTTTCTAGTCCAAACCGTACTTTACAAAAACAGGGGTCCCTCAAGGCTCTACCATCTTATCTATGTTTTTCAACATCTACATGAAGTCATTACCGGCACTGATCAATTTCATCTCATGTGCTATAACTAAGCAGCTGACTTGCGAATACTCCCTCAACTGGAATGCCCCAAAGACATTGGAAACTCGCCAATTTTCAGTTGTCTCAGAGTCGTGGATCAATGAATGATGTGTAGCCATCTCAAACTGAATGCTTCCAAAATGGAAATACTCACTGTGGCGATTGGAAACAGTATGACCTGCTTGCCGCATGGCTTGATTATCTGGAAACACCGCCTAAAGTATCGAAGGAAGTAAGAAACCTCAGAATGACCATGGACTCCAAGCTATCAATGAATGCACAAGTGGACAAACTAGCAAAATCAAGCTTTGTTACTATAAAAACTCTGTGACGAATCTTCCCCTATTTGGGATTTCCACAAAAGGTCCAGGCCACCATCTCCCTTGTTCTGTGCAAACTTGATTACGTCAATAGCCTTTTCCATGGATCGCCATTATCGACCATAAAAAGACTACAACGGACTCTGAACACGGCTGACATATAATACCGCAAGACCACATCTCCCCTGTATTGGTTACCAGTTGCCAGAAAATCCATGGTCAAGTTGCTTTGTATCACCCACAAAGCGATACATGGAACAGGACCACTCTTCATCGGGAATAAAATCACCAAACACATTCAACAAAGGAACCTCAGCTCTAGAGCGGCACCTTGCCTCAAAATCCCAACGTACCAGAAAAAAAAACACGGCTGGCACACCCTTCTCTGTTTAAGCAGCCAAACTATGAAACTTTTTACCCCCCCCCCCAACATAAGATCCACGGACGACCACCTTATCTTCAGAAAACTACTCAAGAATTTGCTCGCCACCACATAACCACCATATGCAAACAGAAATATACAGCATATCCCTTTGTATATAAGCATTTATTTGTACTACAGATAAGTACCTCTATATGAGTATTGCTTCGTATAAACATGTAGAATAATTATGTTTTTTAAAAATATAGATATCCACTAGTTCTGCTTAACAAATGTACACATTACTAATAGTTACATTATTCTATGTTTTTAACATGTATATAAGTGACTGCATAAATAAGCAAATATTTTATCATAACTATTTATCTAGAATTGCTTCACTACTGAATTACAAAAAAGAACTAAATAAAATTAATTACAACAACACTTGAAAGCTGGAGTTTATTTAATGCATCTTTAATCTACATATACTACTATCCTTTATGAATTTATATAAAACTTCCAGGTACTTATGGATCTATATCATTATTACTTTTCTTCCAATTCAGCATATCCAGAGCACTACCCTATTTCTCACCCTTTACCGCTCTCAATATATCCTCTACCTCAACTCTCGGACACATCTCAAATCTTTCTACTACTCTTTCCAGTGCACTCCCCTATTTCTCACCCTATACCTCTATCAATATATCCTCTACCTCCAATCTCTCATTCCTCCCAAACCCCATAACACTAGAATGATCCCCAAAATAATCCTTTCTAGACTCTTTCCTCCTCTACCCCTCCCTGCATCATCTCATACCTCTTTTACTATTCCGATTTACCCAAACAAGCCTTTCTAAACCCTTTCCTCCAACTCTTCCCCTCCACCTCCCATTTACTCATCCCAAGCCTCCTCCTACTGCTATGGGCTCAAAAGCAAAAAAAAAAAAAAAAGAGGTTCTTCTATCTATCCACTATCATTCTCAATCCAAATAACAGACTATAATGTCCACCACTCAAATTAATTTTATATTTAGCTATATTAATTCACCACTAATCCTTTATGGGTCCCGAATTAGTGTGCTACTTGCCGAAAAAGTACTTCAACACCCCATTAGGGTGCTATATAAATGCAATCCTTTTTCCTTCTTCTATCCCTCCACTATCCTTCTCAATCCAAATATCTGACTAACATTCAGCACTCAAATTACTTTCATATTTTCACTATACTAATTCACTACTAATCCTTTATGGGTTCCGGAGTAGCGTGCTACTGCCGAAAAAGCGCTTCGACGCCTCGTCAGGGGTAGTAAATGCTATATAGATGCAATTACAATACAATACAATTGAAATTATAACCCTAGTGTCTGCTAAATCACTGCACTTGTAACTGTCTTGTTTAGTAGCAAACTTTAGCAATAATCTGTATTTAGTGGGGTCCATGGAGCTTTTGGCCCCGGTGCCACAGCACCTGCTGCACTATTCAAATTATGCTCCTTTTTACAGCAAGGTAACTGCAACTGTAGCTGCCTGTTTAGTAGAATAATATAGCAATATTAGGTGTTCAGAGGAGTTCTGACAATGTTTGGGCCAAGTGCCACTGCACCGGCTGCACCATTCAAATCATGACCCTAGTGCCCAAAAGATAACTACACTTGTGACTGCCTGTTTAGTTCTAAAATATAACAATTATCAGTGTTTAATTGAGTGCTTAGAGATGTTGGTCCCTGTGACACTGTACTTGCTGCACTATTGAAATCATGGCCTTAAGTGTCTGCTAGATAACTGCACTTATGACTACCTGTTTAGTAGTAAAATATAGCAATATTTGGTGTTTGGTGAAGTTTTGGCCCCGATGCCACTGCACCTACTGTACCATTTCAATCAAGCCTCTTAACTGCAATTGTGACTGCCTCTATAGTAGTAAAATTGATCCAATAATGCCTACGTAGTGCAAAGAAAGGTACTGAAAATGGAATAGGAAATACCACAAACGTTCTACAAAGTAATAAAAAGCAAGCATTCCCACATACTGTTTGAAATTGTCTGCCTTTTCCCTGGGAAGAGATCCTATCTTATAGTTTAACAGGCCCTGAAGTTTCGACAGCGAATGGGGCTTAAACAGTGTGCACACCATCAGAAGAAGAAAAGTATCATAAATGAGTGCAGCCAGGGGAAGTTAAGTATCTGTAAACCAGTAAATGCTGTGCAGCCTTAATGTACAAAAAAATGTTTCACCCACTAATGCCGATTGGATGAGTACTTTGGCATTGGGAACTGATAAGAGAAGCCCCTTCTCTTCGCTGTGAAGGCGAAACCTATAAATGTATTGCAATTAACAATAAAAGAGGCTTGCATTAAATGTCTCACCGAGACAAAGTAGAAACGTGAATTACACACATGAAGCGTCAGGGAGGGAAAACAATTAGGCTTTTCTAGTACTTACGATTAGTACATGAAATATTGATCCTGGTAATAATTGTATAGCTTGTTAAGTGGGTATTTACTGTTCTTTGTTGGGAGTTATCTAGTGTTTGGGTGGTAGTTTCAATACACCCAGTCATGAGGACCTTTTGTAATTCTGGCACCCGTTCATTAAACAAAGTCGTCCATAAGGGCCCCTACTAGCCCTTCGAAATTCCTTGTTATGGGGTTGTGGGTCTTTTCTGATTGTATCAGTCTATGCATTGTGCTTCATCCACTTAAGTTGTGCTCTTGCACCGTTGATGCTGGCCACCAGCAATATAACCTGGACTGTTGGAACTAAGACCCTAAGAAATCAACTGACCTTTTGAATGCAAGAACAAACAGAACTCGATCAGCAAAGCATGCCACGTGTGAGCAGTGCCTCTACCTGGAAGCCAGACGAGGAGCCAAATCGGGTGAAAAGCCGCAAGCTCAGCAATACTTCATTAATTACTTGTGCCACATTAAGTTCATTAGCACAGAGGATTACACAAACTCAACCAGATAGAGCCCCAGTACACATGCAACACATAAGCTGATAAAACCAGGAGGACCAGCAACTCCACTGCGGATCGATCACTCTGTGTGGGGTCCCCCACTGCATGTTTTATGAATTGTAGCAAAGCATTCAACAGTATTATTAGGAATCAACTATGGACACAATTAACAGCTTGTGGCATTCCAACACATTTATTAGAAGCTATTCAAGACCTATATAGTGCTATAAGGGTTCAAATGACACTGGGGATGAATCTAGGTTTTCGAGAAAAATAATTCTACCAACAGAGGTATAAGAGAGGTGCGTTTGTCATCCCCAGTTGTTTGGTCTCGATGTTGCAGATACTGGTAAAATCCTTACGTTACAAAAAACACATTTCACAAAACTATGTGCAGTTCCCATAAATATCATCCAGTATGCAGATGACAATGTGCTGTTGGATTGCACTAAGGGAAGCCTTTGACATACTCGCTCTGAGCTTGATTAGTATTGTTCTAAGTATGCATTCATGATCAATCATTGCAAATCAAGGATAGTGCTTATTAATTTTATATTCTTACATGGCACAGAATAACCAAAATGGTGTCTGGGCATTGCGTAACGAAACAGCTGAGGTAGCTCTCTCTTACTCTAAACAAGCTGCTAAATACTAAGATAATGACTGAACTCTGGAAAGATATTCATAATGAATTCCAAAGGAAGAATCCGAGCAGTATAAACTCGGAAAAAGCAAAGAGCATAGGTAGAGGAGGGCACAGAACAGTAAGATGAGGAAAGGTGGGAGCGGAAAGGAGGAAAACAAATCTGGAAAATCCCAGGGGTCTAATAATCACTGAGAGGTGTGAATGAATGAATGAATGATATCAGATTTATAAAGCGCAACTCAGCCCACAGGGCGTCAAGGCGCCTAACCAAAAGCTAAAATAGATTAAATAAGTTTGCTTACTGATAGGCCTTAATAAAACACCATGTTTTTAGCGCTTTTTTAAACTGGACAAATGACGGTTGGACCTTAATTTCTGCTGGAAGAGAGTTCCATAGGCGGGGTGCCAGATTAGAAAAAGCTCTTCCACCCCATCTAACTTTCTTCACCCGAGGAACAACCAGTAGATTCTTCTCCGAAGAACGCAGGCTCCTACTGGGCGTATAGGGAGTTAGTAAAGAACCCAAAGCGTTAGAGGATCCAGAGGAAAGGGCTCCAAACACCAAACATAGGAGTTTAAAAGAAATCCTCTGCTGGATTGGAAGCCAATGCAAGCTTTTTCTGGCCAAAATAGCGGAGGACTGAATGGGTGCAGCAATAACAAATCTTGCTGCAGCATTCTGTACTACCTGGAGGCGAGAGATGAGACCCTTGTTGATGTCAGCATACAAGGCGTTACAATAGTCCAATCTTGAACCCACCAAAGCAACCACCGTCTGTTTGCGAGCCTGAGGAGAGAGATAGTGAACAATTCTCCTCAGGATCTTGAGGACCCCCCAGCATGTGGCCACCGTTCTATTAACCTGCAGAGTCATATTCAGTGAGCTGTCAAATATAACGCCGAGATTTCTAGCCGAGCCAACAGGCATAGGGCAGATTCCCAAAGAAGGGGGCCACCACTCATTGGACCAGACATCCTGGTTTTTACCAAAAATCAACACCTCTGTTTTATCGCCGTTCAGCTTCAGGGAGTTCAGAATCATCCAATCTGCAACTGCTTGCATGCAGTTTCTGAAGCTGAGCGCGGAGGTGCAGGCCTAATGAGCTAAGGACACCATAATTTGGGTATCATCGGCGTATGACACCACCTCCATCCCCTGAGATTTCACCAACCTAGCCAGTGGGGCCACATAGATGTTAAACAGGGTCGGTCTCAAGGCCGACCCCTGTGGAACCCCACATTGCAAGGATTTAGCAGGGGAGAGAAACTCTCCAAGCTTAACCCTCTGCTCTCTTAGCTCTAAAAAAGAGGACAGTCTTAGAGCCGGGCCCGATACACCTAACTCCCTCAAACGAGATGTTAACGTTGAGGGGGACAGGGTATCGAAGGCTGCCGTAAGGTCCAAAAGGACCAAAAGTGTGGTCTGGCCTTGATCCACCTTCAATCGGATGTTATTCACCACCATATTAAGAGCAGACTCCGTACTATGGAATTTTCTGAAACCATGCTGGGAATTATCCAGATAACCAGAGGAGTCCAGAAAAGTCGATAGATGAAAATTCAGGTGGGATTCAAGCATTTTAGCTGGAGCGGGCAGCAAAGATATGGGGCGAAAAGTTTTCAATATTTCTGGGTCCAAGGTGGGCTTCTTAAGCAGGGGCCTCACTATCGCCTTTTTTCAGGCTACTGGGAAGATTCCCTGTGCCATAGCATCATTCATAACCTCCAACAAAGGAGGTAGTAGTATATCCTGACACGATTTCAAAACGTTCAGGGGACAGGGATCCAGAGGAGAGGCAGATTTTGTCTTTTCCAGCAGAAGCCTAAGCTTCTCAAGGGACAGCGGAGGAAAATGAGAGAGAGTCTTAGACGGGTCCCTATTCCACAACTCCATTTTTCCCAAATCCAGAGAAGGATGCAGTCCCAAAGTACTCCTCTGTGATTCCAGGGTGAGGTAAATGTCCTCGATTTTGTTATGGAAGAACTCCGAGATTTTATTGCACAGCTCTTGCGACCCTGCCACAGGATCAGGCACTTGAAGAGAACACAAGGAGTCCACAATCTTAAAAAGGTCCTTAGAACACGAAAGGGATGAGGTAAGATCGGAGAAAAACTTCTGTTTTTCCTCAATCACCCTGGCCTTATAGTCTCGCAGCAGATGTTTATATGCCTCTCTTTCCCTAGGATCCCAGCGTTTCCGCCATTTTCTTTCCTGTCTTCTAACACCCTGCTTCAAAAGCCTCAAAGGTTCAGAGAACCACGGAGCAGAAGGTTTACGTCTTGCTGCATATCGAAGAGAAATAGGTGTTAGAGAGGAACAAGCAGGAAAAGCATTTGCAACGTAATAGGTCTCGCATTCTCACAATTTTGAGCTATTGGTATTGTAAATGGCAATGTCTTTTGTTCACGTGTTGGTTTTTAAAACATAAAAGGCATTGTCATTTACACAATGCCAATAGGTTAAACTGTTGCAACTGCAAGAGCAATTGCATTGTAAAATTCAGAAGAAATTAAATATGAATATGTTATAAAAAAAACAACGTTTATACTCCTTTCCAACCACACAAGCGCTTCAGTGCCTTAGATACGGGTAGTAAGCGCTACAATACAATAGATAAACTATACATAAACTCATACCTAGTATTGTATAAAGCTTTTGAACGAATGTTCATTGGCACTGCGGCATAAACAAAACTTTCAGTAAAAGGAACAGGAGATAGTTGTAATTAAATAGGGGATACCTAGTCCTGGAGCCCTTTCCTTTTTAGGTCTTGCTGAGCCCAGCGTATGCGCTGGCTCAGAGAGACATTTTGTATGTGAGTTTTCAAACTTTATTTAAAGTGAAAGCTCAATGCGAAAGTAAACACGCGGCTAACTTTTCACACGCCCGTGGGACAGCGAGTCTATAGCGTATCTTGCTCACGCTGCCTGCATGCACCAGTAAGCTCTCTGATTGGTTGACAAGATCCACCAATCACAGTGCTTATTTGGTAGTTGCCATTGAATCAGAGAGCTGACTGGCGCGTGCAGGCAGCGTGAGCAAGACACGCCGTAGACTCGCTGTCCCAAGGGCGTGTCAAAAACAAATATAGGGTGGCAACAAAAACCCGCTGCACACCAATCACAACAGAAAGTTTTACATAAATATCAACATTGCCCAATTGGAAGCATGGACGGTAACATAAGTCCTTCTACACAAAATACTTTACCCCAATAAATCTCGCTATGTTGGCAGCGCATGCGCGCTGCAACGCTAGGCGAGACCTAAAAAGTGAGAAAAGGGGGCGTGGCCAAGCTAATGGCCGAGTGAGTTGCATCTGGTGTGAGCTCCTGCCGGAATCCATGATCCTGTCTAAATCTTGCAGCATAACCGGACTATTATTACGGCTCTGAAAAACAGATTGGGTGCCACCCCATACACCGCTGACCGACAAACTCACTTGTTTGCTCCGGAATAGGTGAGAGGCGACGTTATTGCATCCGAGTCCCGGAACAAGTGGCCCGGAGAAGATGGCGTCCGTCGATGCTGTAGTGAGCAGTGAGGATTCCTGACTCCAATGCAGGGCCCACAGAGGGTGCTGATCCTGGTCACAGTCACCGGCGCCTCTCGGTTCCTCCGCTCGGTCAGTGCTCGTGCTCTTCAGTGGTGTGGGACCGCTTGTGGAGTCTACCCGTCCTTTACAGAGGGCGGGTCCAGAGAGCTAGTGGAGCCATCGCTGCCATACCGGAGCACGGAGCCTGACCCCTATCGGAGGCAGTAGAACTCCCCGTGGCGCAGTGTTATTTGGAAGCGCAGCAGGGGTGGAGACGGAGCTGCCTGCACTTCCGGCCCTATCTTGGCCGCACTCGACCGGCTGATTACCGGGTGAAGAGGACGATGCGTGCGGGCTCAGATGGCCCTCCTGCGCTCACTTGTGCGTGGCGGCTGCTGCCTGGGGCTGGAGCTTGTACTGAGACACACGTGGCACCTGGGGTTGTTGGCCTTGGCAGGGATCCTGGCTGCGTGGGGGCTTCCTGGCTGGGCCCGGCTGTGAATGACAGTCTTGGGGGCAACTGGAATAATAACCCTGCACAGGCGACCTGCCCTGAATTTCCCAGTGGCCTGTACCTATCTCGACCCCCCACTGTTAAGTGCCAGAACTGCAGGAACACATTAGAGCCTGCATTGTTGTCATGAGCAGGACCCCTCACTCCCCCCCCCCCGCAGATGCTTTCATCGCCCACTGGACATTGACATTGATGGTGACTGTGTGCTCCTGAGTCTCGGGGGACGCTGTGCACATGACAAGATCGAGGCCCCTGCTGTGATTTACACCTCTAGTGACTGCCGCGTGAGAGAGAGGAAATCCTACCCTGCCGCTGGTGACTCCGAGGGTCCCACTGGACGGAGTGGTTGTCGCGCTATAGTGTGCCCCAGTGGGTGGCAATCTACATTGGTTCCACGGGTGACCGGCCTGACTATAGTGACGTTGAACCAGACGGCACGATGCGCCGGACTGAGGACGGCGGTCAGTCCATGTGAGTTGCAAAGTCCACTGAGGACAAAAACACTTAAATACTAACAAAGAAAGGCCCCTTTTCTCCTGCCCCAGCCTGTGTCGCCAGAGAGGCAGTGCCAGCCTATCAATACGTCAGCGGTTGGGCTTACACACTAAGAGAACACTGAGGAAAAGCCAGCCCCCAGACAAACGCCAGAGGGAAGCATTCGCACAAACTCCCAACAGATGCGGGGAGATAGAGGCGGGACGGAAGCATGGCTAAAGCTAAACACCTGAAGGCCTCGAAACATGGCAAGTTGGACAAGTACACTAAAGTGCTTCCGGTGCACCCTGAGGGGGCAGAGGCGATGCAGTCTCCCTCGGACACGACCCTGCTCCTTCAGGCCATTCAAAACTCCAGGGAGGTGTTGGAGGGGAAGATAGGCGAGGTGTGTTCCGAGGTCTCGTTGCTTTGCCAGGATCTTCGCAAGGTGTCAGAGCAGGTCACAGATGCCGAGACCCGGGTCTCAGACGTGGAAGATTTAGTCAAGGACCTCCAGAAGGGTATGAAAGAGGTCCGCAATAACACTGCGGACATGCTGTGGAGGATCGACGATGCGGAAAACCGGGCCCGAAGAAACAACCTCCGCTTCCTGGGTTTTTTAGAGGGCGTGGAGGGATCTAACGTTGCAACCTTCCTGACTAAATGATTGACCGATGTCATCCCCCTATAGCAGTTCTCCCAGTGCTTCATCGTAGAACGAGCTCTTCGCGCCTTAAGTGCTGAACCTCCTCCCGGAGCTCCGCCGAGACCCATTATTGCGAAACTCTTGAACTTCCTAGACAGTGACATGATCCTTAGAGAAATGCGCCGCAATGGGGGATTCCGCTTTGACAGCTCGAGGATCATGACATTTCCAGATTACAGCCGCGAGGTGCAAAGACAGCACCGCACCTTTGATTCGGTTAAGACTAAGTTGCGAGCCCTCCAGCTTCAATACATGCTCTTGTTCCTGGCAAAATTAAAAGTTCTATTCCAGGGGAAAGCTTTCTTCTTCCAGACTCCGGAGGAGGCATGGGTAGAGGAAAGACCGGCGCTCCAGCCTCGGAGGGAGACGTCTCCAGACGCCCGACGTAGAGGGGCTAGAACGAACGAAGATGGGTCTCCGAGGAGACGGAACCGCACAGCTACGGGGCAACCCCGGAGAATCCGTAAAGGCACTCCATATGCTAGAAAACGTCCTACGCCTCTTACAAGGAGTCAAGATGGTCGCAAAGAGGATGCTACTCCGTCTGAAAGGGCATCGGCTCCCACGACCAGCAATCGCACTCAGACGATACCGACAGGTCTTCTGGCCCAATCTCAAGACACCCACTAGAAAAGGCAATTTTGGCGCTCAAACAGAGTGGGAGAGACGAAGAACTGAACAAGGATACTTTACCCACGAGTGATGGGCCCATCGACCAGGCTGCTGCAAGCTAAACTCCAGCAGGGAGGACCCACGTGCCGTTTTCCACCCCCTTTTTCCTCTCTTTTCTCTTTCCTCTCCACCTCACTTTTTTATTTCCTTTCTTCTGTCTGTTGACTGTTCTACACTTTGTCCCTGCCTCTTCTTCAAAGAATTGCTGGATCCTGTACAACAGCTGGACAGAACACCAGTACAGCAAAAACTGTAAGAGTTGGGGATTCTGGGCTTGTGTGAATGGGAGGGAGAGGGAGGGATCGACAGACCGACCTATCTGCACCGACCAAAGGCCATTTCCAGAGATGGGGGGGCAAGAGGTTCGAAGGGGATTGGGGGAGAGGGGTGGGGGAGTGGGAGGGGTTTTATACAGTTTGATGTTAGAAGTTTTGTGTTAGTTTGTCAAGCACAAGGATTGCAAAACCGAGACAGGAGAAAATCAGGGGTCATTCACCCTCCCAGTCTTAACTTGCCCGTCGTAATGTTACTAGTGATGCCATGGCCGGGAGTCCCTCCCTGATGGTCCTAACTTGGAACGTTAATAGACTGGGAGACAAGATCAAACGTGGACTAGTGTCAACACATAAAATGACTCCACCCTGAGGTTGTGATGCTCCAGGAAACGCATCTCAGGGGAACACAGTGGAGTTTTATCACTAGTGGGGCTTACAGAGTTCTGGCGCATTCGGGGTTCATCTCTGGGGTACGGGGAGTAGTAATTCTGATCAAGAAGAATATTCCCTTTCAAACTACTTGCATTTGGCACGACTCTCTAGGCAGATGCGTAGGAGTTCTAGGTATGTGGGGTCGGGTAGAGACCCTCCTGATATGTGTATATGCACCCCCCAGATTGCAGGCCCCAACCATGACGAAGGTAATTGATGTTCTGATTGAGACACCGTCCGCACTAAATATATTAGGGGGGGTGGGGGGGGACTTTAAAGATGTAATGGATCCGGCCTTTGACCGCTCTGGGGGTGGGGTCAGGTCGACAATCACCACAACACTACACTGTTTCTCCATGACGATGGGGCCGACGGACATCTGGTGGGCAAAACACCCCCAAAAGCAGACAATATTCCTTCCACTCACTGGCTCATGACTCACAGTCCAGACTGGACTACATATTTATTCCCAGTGGGAAAGTATACAGTGCAAGGTGGGCTGAATATACAGCCAGGGGCCTTTCGGATCACTCCCCACTCTTGGTGGAGTTAGGTTTGAGGGAGGGAGGCAGGGTTTGGGGTTGGAGACTGAACTCATGGGAACTTCAGAATATCAAACTCGCAAAGGGTATCAAGGCAGACACTGACATATACTTCTTAGAAAACAAAGATTCTGTCTCATCTGGTGTGACGGTCTGGGAGGCTTAAAAAATGGTGCTACATGACAGGGCCCAGAATCGTATCACGTGGGAAAAGTGAAAGAAAGACAAGTGCCTGACGGATTTGGAACACAAGATAAACGAGTTAGACGTGCAGGTTGTTCAGCATAAAGGTCCCGAACTGTCCCGTAAACTGGCAAGCCTACGAAGGGAATACAAGGAGCTGGCCTATAACACCGCTAGGAAACTTCACCTGGCGACCTTACATCACCTTTATGAAGTGGCCAATAAGGCTGGGAAGCTTCTGGCCTGGCTTAGTAGACGTGAAGTTCAAAATAGGTGGGTAGCAACAGTGATGGACCGCCAAGGGCACACTCAATGCACAGATAAGGGAGTAGCCACGGCTTTTGCCAATTACTCTAGAGATCTTTATAGGGCACGGCCACAAAAATCATTGTTGGAGACGCAGGAGTATCCAGAGGTAATCCCCACTCCAACGTTGGAGGAGGCGGACACTTTGGCTTTAGATGAAGACCTGACACTAGCAGAGGTCTGAGATGCGGTGGCAAAACTACACCCCGGAAAGACCCCCAGTACTAATGGGTGCCCGCGGACTTTTACAGACTATATGCGACCACTCTCTGTCCCCACCTCTGGCTTTTTCTTGACGCCGGAATGGAAGGGATTCTCCCCCCGGACCTGCAGATGGCCACTATTGTGGTCATATTTAAGGAGGGTAAGCCTCGCGATCAGTGTGGGTCTTACAGACCCATCTCTCTACTAAACTCGAAAGTCAAGATTTTGGCTACCCGGCTAGCGACGCGCCTCATTGGTGTGATTGGGAATCTGATTCATGAAGACCAATTCGGTTTCATACCGGGTAGATCCACCCGACTGAACCTCAGACGCACTCACAATTGGCTTATGGAGGTACGTAACCATCCGAACCCACAGGTGTTTCTGTCACTGGACGCAGAAAAGGAGTTCAACGCTATTAATTGGCAATTCCTGGATGCCACCTTGGCCAAATTCGGACAAAGGACGAAATTCTGAGGTTGGGTGGCACTCTTATATAATCGTCCGATGGCTACAGTGAGGAGTGTTCGGCTCCCCTCCCTATCGAGAGAGGGACCAGGCACGGCTGTCCCCTATCGCCCCTCCTCTTTGCGCTTTCTCTGGAGTCTCTTGCCTGCACTATTAGGATACACCCTTCGATCCGGGGCTTCCATATCACAAGCGCAGACGCGGGACAGGAGAAAATCGCCCTTTATGCGGATGACATCCTGCTATATATTACGTACCCTGAGACGACGATACCGGTTCTCTTTGATTTGATTACCGAATACGGACACCACTCAGGCTACAAAATCAACTGGAATAAATCCACGATATATAGCCCATCGGATGCCCCCTAGATTTTCCTTTACCTGGGGAATTGCGAGTGGTGTTGAGAGGGTTTAAGTATCTGGGTATCTTTGTTACGCCCCACGTGGAGGTGTGCAGACGCGAGAATCTCCATGTCGTCCTGGGCAACTTTAAGACCGATATAGAGAGAGATGGAAGGACCTTCCTCTTACCTTGTTGGGTCACACTGCACACTTTAAAATGATCACCTTGCCGCAACTCTTACACGCCCTTAAAAATACATACCATCTTCTGCCAAGGGATATTTTCACTGAAATCGACGGCAAAATTAGATCTCTAGTTTGGCAGGATGTCCACCCCAGAATTACGCTACAGACACTATGGCACATGACCATTTCTCAGACAAAGACACAGTACCCCCACAACGAGGGCAGTTGATACCAGCATATATTGGCTTTCAATGGCTCATTGGTCGGGAGGGGGAAATGGGTCCAGTGATAATTATATTCGCAACAATTTAAGTTCTACTTCTGTTACTGTACCATACATGACTTCCTTAGTGCTTATTTTTCAGTTGTACAAAATAAAAAATAAATTTATATACAAAAAGAAAAAGGGAGAAAAAGCAAATGAGAGGCAGCGAGGACAGACACCTTGAGCGGACAATGAGAGAATATATTACGGACAGATGGATGAATCAAGGAAGAGAGGAGATGAGACTGAGAAAGGGAAGGTGACATTTAGTTCCTTGAAAAGCAATGTTGGTATTTAGATAAATCAGCAATGAGACAAAAGATCTAGAATTCATAGTAATGGATAAAAAGGACACGTGCAGAAAGGAAAATGATCGATGCCGAGGGACGTGTTGCAAATGAAGGAGAGATAAGCATTTAGTTGGTCCGACAAAAAAGTGTATAGAGTTTTTTCAATAATGGAAACAAGTCGTTAGATCTCCTGATGTTTTCTGGCAGTGAATTCCAAAGGTTTGGGGCAGCGCCGGGGAAAGACTGGTTACCAGCCAACTGATTGTTTCTAGTCAGACAGTGTCTTTGCTTCTCAGACCACCAGAAATGTTCAGCGAGTTGTGCACAGATTCAGGTTGTTTTGTATGGAGTGCTTTGAAAATAATACAAACACTTTTGAACTTAATCCCCACTTCCAAGGAGAACCAATGTAGGTCTCTTTGTACAACAGTGATGTGGTAAAAATATTTTGTATCACAAATCAGTCTGGCTGCCAAGGGAAGAACGTTTTTTTAAGTTTGTACATGGGGGCGTTGGTCGAAATGATAAGAAACTAATCTTTTGGATGGTTGAGCACGAGAAAATGAATGCACCTCTTCATACAAATATTTGGGCGTTAGTTAATATGATAAAAGCAATCAGAGAGCACATTTGACAAATATGAAAGATAGGGCACCAGTTCATGTAGTTGACTTTAAAACATATTTCTTAACACTTTAAGAACTGGTCTACTAGGTTGTTGCCAATGATTATTTGGGCTAAGTTTTTAGTTTTTTGTAACAGCCCTCACATATGAGCTGGAGATATTTCCAGGTGTCTGGCGAACTGGCTCAGTTTGGCCCACAATAAATTCAAATTACTATCTCCGATATGAATTCTATTTAAGTTACTAATTTACGTAAATGAATTGTGTGAGAAGTTGGCCTGGCATATGCTGGTCACCAGTTATAGTGGCCACCTTGCACCAGTCCAATTCGACTCTTATGGTAGATAGGTTTAAGACAACCTTTTAAAGAAAGCTATCCTAGTGGTAGCTGTGGAGAGCAGCCTTCAGGCTAAGTCTCAGAGGAATGTAAAGCAGCTTGTTTTACCTTATAATCTCCTGAAATAACAAATGAAAGGACACCACACAGGTACATATATCAAATATATATGTATTTATTTCTAGACACACTCTACTAATCTCTTTATGAGATTAGAAGCCAGGAACACATTCAAATATCAACGTTTCACAATAAGTTAAGCACAAATATGACTGGGGCCCCAGGGGCGTACCAGACCATATACTAAAAAAGAGGTTTAGGAAGCTCGACTTGCAAGGGGACAAGGCCTAGGGCCTGTAGAATCGCTGGGGCTTCACTAATCCACCCAAGGCAGGTAGGTAAAAGACCCACGGGAGACGCGTGCAGTGTGAGAAAACAGCCACGGGTTCCCTATTGATTACAATGGAGCAAGTCGCGGTTGGATTTTTAAAGTTTTAGGGTACTTCGAGGAAGTCTACAAGCAAGCCAATTACAAGGTAAGTAATTCGAGGGCCAACACACACTAGGGCACCGGAGTGCACGAGTTACCTCACCCAGGGAAGCCGGGTGCATAGGTGTCTTTTGGTGTCAGGTCGCGTCGCTGTTTTCTATGGAAGCCAAAGAAGGTTTGCTGCTTGCGAAGACTGAAGAAGTGTCCGGTGGAATCCAAGGCTGGATTCAAGATGAAGAAGACCTGAAATCAGAAGGGAGAGTGTTCTCAGTCACTTGCCAGTGACCCGGGGCCAGGAAAATGGATGCCCACGGATGTCGGGTGATTTCAGGTGCTTGAGGGTGTTTTGACTCTTCGCTCACGAGGTCCAGGAGAGATCGACGATGACCAGCAGCTGGATTCGGAGTGTTCCACGACGTCTGCAGCTGACTGATGTTTCGGCAACCGGATTGGAGCCAACAAGCCTTGGCAACAGCAAGTCTCGTGAAAAGTGAATAAAGTCAATGGTGCAGACCAGCAAGGTCTGAGGGACTCACCCAGCGAGGGTGAGTGAGGGCAGGTCTGGAGCAACCAGGGGAGCCCTTTGGTTCGATAAGAAAGTCTTCAGGGGACCCACAAGCCAAAGGGCAAGGGATCGCGAAGACTATTGCGAAGACGCCTCGTGAGGAAATGCTTTACAGGAGCCCACGGTCACTCGAGATGGGGTAGGCCTCTGATTTTCGGTGCACAACCTGCTGGAGGCTTGGGCCACAAATGGTCGTAGAACGTCGTGAAGGGGTTGCACTCGACAATAGTGCACGGTACCCAGGTATTGCGGTTCCTCGTCACTCGTGGGGTCCACTCGCCTCAGCTCTGCTGGGGACTCACAATGGCCGTCGAGAAGTCAGGAAATCCACTTCCGGGGCTGCAGGGACTTCGGACTCCGGCAGGAGCGGGAATGTTTGCAACCATTGATATAAAGTTTTGGTGCCTGCCAAGCAGGGGAGTCACTCCTTGACTCCAAGGGAGATTCTTCCGTCTTCCAAAGGTAGTGGAACGTTGAAGGACCAGGATTCTTCTTGTAAAACGTTGTCCAGGGTTATCTAACTTGCAATGGCAAGGTGTACCTATCTTATAGTAAAAGAAAGGGAGGGACTAGCTTTATGACCACTCCTCTAGGAGGGTCAGGGGGGTGGGTGGTTACACCCACTTCCCTTTGTTCAGTTTCGCGCCAGAGCAGGGGCTGGTACCCCCTGAACCGGTTTGAGCTGGCATATGCACAGAGGAGCCTACTGCTCCCCCAGTGCAGGACTTCAATGCACTCTAAGAGTGCACCCACCGAGCTCCAATACACTAAATCCTGTCTGGAAGGTGGGGACACCTCCCTGTGACAGGATGCCTATTGTTGGGCCTCCTCCACTGCGAGTTTCGGTCAGCAGTAGGAGGGCAGCCCAGTGTCTGTGCTGGTGGCATCCATTTTGTGATGCCAGGGCTCTTTCAGATTTCTACCGTGTTTCCACAGTGGGTACATGTCGTCCCCTCTAGAAAGGTGGGATCATACTCCCACACCAGTTACTGGTGTGGGGGTATGATTCCAAGTTGTTTGACACAAAACACGACATGTTTTGATGCAGTCATTCCAAAGTTAGCATTTACCGGGAGGTTATAATGCACTTAAGAGTATATGGTTTAACCGCATCCACAAACAGCCACAGGGAATAGACCCTGCCAGCTGCAGAGGGGCCCTGCTCAGGCAGAGGCACCCCCTCGCATTGTAAACCAAGCACCCTGCCCTCAGGATTGATAGGACCTGCTGTAGGGGTGACTGATAGGTTTATATGGGTGTGTATGGTGAGATATAGGAACCTATACCTCTCTGAGTGCTAACATTACCTCACCCAGGCTGCAGTAGCTGGCCTAAGGTGTCATATTTAGTCTGCTTCCCAGGGGTGGCGTAATACATGCTTCAGCCCCTGGTAGGCCTGTAAAGTACCTATGCCCTTGGTACCTAAGGTACCAAATACTAGGGGCTCATAAGGCACCACAGTAACCAATCACTAGTGCATCTAATATGCACTCCAAGTCGTTTAGAGAGAACAGAGAGACTGGGGCCCTGATTAGCAGGGACCCAGCCAGACTATAGCCAAAAACCAGTGTTAACATCAGAAATAAAAGTGGGGGCAACATCAGTGCAGATCCTACTCTCCTACAAATTGGAAGCATGTAAGAAATTGAGTTACTGGTCGAGGGAGGTCCTTTGTCAGGGTGAAGTCACAAGCAAATCCGAAATTAACCTGTGTTCAACCCTTGGGTAACTTGGCAGAGAGCAGTGGGGCTTAACTCAGAGGCAACGTGAAAAGTATTTATGCAGCACATCAAATAGCAACACGTGAAAACATACCACAAAGGATCCCACACCAGTTTAGAAAATAAAATTTTTTAATAAATAATCAGTAGAACCGGAGAGATGCAGGTTTAAAGATTTCAGGAAAATTAATGCCAAGAAGAACAAATCCTCAACTTTGGATATCTGGTTGCACCCGACCACGACAAAGTCACAAGTTCATGCAGACTGTGAGGAGTGCGGACCGACTTCCCTTTGAAGTCCCCAGGCACCCTTCCTCCCCTGTCCTGGCTACAGACCATCTACAGGAGATATGAAGCCCTTTGTGTGGTGGCATGACACAGTCTATTCAAGTGTAAGTAGCCCAGCTCCGCCCTCCCATCGTGCCAGTGATGGCCCATCCAAGCACACCTAAGCTCTCCATTGTGTGTAGTTGTCTAGGAAGAATACACAAAGCCCAGCTGTCAGTTACCTGCAGTCATGTGACAAAAGGGCAGGCAGGTAAATGCCAACATTCTAAAAGTGGCATTTAAAAAAATGTAAATTAAAATCTGAATTAGCATAAGAGGGGATGTTTCATTACAATTCCAAAAACACCAAACATTAACTGATTACCTGATCCCATTTGGAAATTACAGATTATTAAATGCAATACTGTAACTCCAATGGTATCCTATGAGAGAGGTAGGCCTTAAGTTTTTCTTGTAACAATAGAACAGGGGACACAAGGCTACAAATTAAATCCTCATTCATCCCCCACCTGTGCCCATCCTTCACCATACCAGTAGAAATTCTCAATTTTGAAAAAGCGGGCCTGAAACAAAACGGAGGCATTGACCCTAGATCCATACGGTTATTTCACAACACAACGAAAGATGCGCAGTCAGCAATACATGACTTGCGCAACTACAAGAGCTCAGTCATAAAACCAGTGGATAAAGGGGGAGCTACAGTCATTCAATCAACTGAAGCTTGCAACTTGAAGCTTTCAGGAAATAATGTTTCAAATTATTGGGAGACAGGAGGAATTACAACCCACTTACAGAACACCCTACAGAATTCCTCAGAATACAGACTGCAAACATAATTGAAGAAGCCCTAGCACATGACTGGATTACACGAAAAGAAGGAGAATTTCTGAACAACAAGAACACTACCACTCCCTATTTCTACACCCCTCCTAAAATACATACAACTTTGGATAACCTCCCCTGATGACCTAGGATCTATTTTGGAACCTCTATCCAAGTTCGTGGATGCCTTTATCAGACCTATAGTTCAGAAGACCAGCACGTACCTTAAAGACACAAAAGCAGTACTCTGCCTTCTGAAAGACAAGCAATATAACCAAGACACACACACCCTTATGGGTTTGGACATCGAGAGTCTTTAGACGAGCCTTCCACATGCAGAAACCATCAACATTATCGAAGAAGTCCTCTTCGAAGAAGAATGGATTTTCCAAACACCTGGAAATGTGGTTGTGGAATGTTGTCAGTGGGCTCCAACGCAAACCTTCTTCAAGTTTGAGGAAACTCCATGCCTACGACGACATGGGACCAGCATGGGAAGTACCTTTGCCCCAAGCCTAGCTGGTCTCTATGTACACCATTTGGAATCACATAGGATCCTCTACCAACAGAACCCTTTCCTACATCATATTAAGATATGGAAGAGATACATCGACAATTTATTAGTCATCTGGGAAGGAGAGGAGGCCAAGGCAACTCGTTTTCTGACCTGGCTCAATATACAAGATGCTTTTCTAAAATGTACCCAACACCATGAGCAGAACAAACCTGGTTTTCTTGGATCTTAACATTGCAGCAGACCAAGGTTTCCTGGAGACCACAACCCATGAGAAGTCCACAGCAAAGAACTACCTTCTATGATATGACAGGTTTCATCCCGGGCACCTGAAAGAGAATCTCCCTTTCGGACAATTCCTAAGGATTCGGAGGAGCTGCACAGATCTGAGCGACTACAAGACTCAGGCAAACCGCCTGGCTAACAAATGTGAAGCCATAAATTATCCCAGTAAAAATGGTGTCCTGCGCAAAAAAACGATCACAAAATAATAATAGGGATGCCTCCGCCACACAGAGACAAAGAAGCGAGGCCAATATGCATCACCACCTACAATACCACAGCCAATCTACTAACACAGATCATCCAGAAACACTGGCGCACATTAAATAGTGGATCTTTATTCATACCACATTCCATGTTCTCTCACAGACGGGGAAGGAGCCTGAAAGACATTAGTACACACACGCCCGAATAGAACACAAGACACCACGTCAAACACACATGGCTCTATAATACCTACCATGGGCCACTACCCATGTTGAACCTGTAGTTTTTGCCACCTAACGAAACCAACCAAAACAATGATTTTCAATAATCAGATGACTTGGCAAATAAGAAACTTCACAAACTGTAATACACAAAGAGTAGTATACCTGATAACTTGCCCCTGCAACCTACAATATGTAGGGGTGACAACCAGGAAGGTTAAAACCAGAATATGCGAACACCGCAGCAACCTAAGAAAGGAAACATACTTCACACGATTTCCAATGGGTCACCATTTAACATATTAGAGACCCCTTAAACTCTGAACAGCGATTTTTTTAACTTGAGCAACGCTGGATGTTCAAATTGAAAACGCATATCAATGGTCTGAATGACAACATCCTATGGAGACATTTCATTAAATAAAGCTACACCATAGCCTATGCCCCATTAACTTCCTTTGTTCACAATGACTTAACACTTTTTGATGATAAAATCATAATCAAAAGAATGCGACCCTGCTCTTTTTCCCTGCAAACAAAAGAATGAATATATAAAAAAATATGTATACATTATTTTTCCACATATATATTTTTTAAGATAGATTTTTGTATGTATTTTGATTCAGGCATTAAATTCCTAGCAAAACGTTCCTTTATTCGTGAAGATTTTATAGGACTCGTGTTTTGAACCTTCCCTTTATTCTTTGCGTGCCCTTTTCAGTGAAAATAGAACCGGAAGTTTGTTCCACTCTAAACCACCATTTTGAATTCAGACGGTGGTCTAGTTTTTCAGCAGCACGCTGGCGCAACGCCCCGAGGCGCTGAGCAGGCTTTAACCCTCCAACAAGCACCGCCTCACCAATAAGCGGTTCCCAGAGGTCTATCCTAATTAGGTGCAGACTGAAGATGAGTCGTCCTAAGCGTTGTGGGAAGCTCGGCTCCGGCCACACCAAATAGATTCTGGAAACCAGACTGCATGACAACTATGTGCACACGAATAGGCAACACAGCCACTCGCACACAAAACGCATTACGAACCAAACCAAAGTGGTATTTACCCATACCACTGCAACCCCTTTCCTTTTTCTTTGTATTTACAGAGTGTGACAACAGGCTACCTTCTCCCCCCGGAGAAACCATGAAGCAACGATAAGATTTTTTTTATGTATGTTCTAATTTATTGGATACACACTTCGTCTTTATATGTATGTGTGGATTTTCAAAAGGCACAGTATCAAAGCTTTTCCCTTCTACTTAATTTCACTAGATGTACTCACTTTGTAGTGTATACCTCACAGAGAGGTGCTCACAACAATGGAATAGCTATAAATGAAGTAATGTGTATGAAGCCAGAGGCTAGAGAATTTAACTCCCCATTTTGTGTCCTAACAGACAAGCAGTGATTGAAGCCTAACTAGGTGGTAAATGTATATTTTTACATTTTTTGGCTTGCAAACAGTGTGCTCTCATTGAGAACAAATAGGTGTGGAACCAGGGAGCTGGATTCCCTAGGTCCTGAAGAAAAGCCAATTAAGGGTACGGCTTGAAACATTTTGACCTTCAGTAAATCAGTACCATAACCTGCTTTATACCTAAATCGCCTCCTATCCTTTTTTAACCATACCGACTGGAGGTAAGAATAAATTAGGTCATACCTACCAGTCAGGTATTTTTATATTACACCACCCGCTCTCCCCCCCCTCATAAAACTCCATCTTTTATAACTCTATAGGAAAATAGTGCTGCCATGCAATTCTTAGTTCGCAGCATGTCACGATCCATAGCGGATGGGGATGGACCCGATGAGGAAGCATGCCACCAAGGGGAAACCCTGGTGGGTGAGGGTTTTACAAGAAAAACTTTTTTTCTTTCCTAGAGAGGAGTTGTTATCTTTGTTCTTGACAAAACTGGGTTTTTTTGTTTTTGGAATAAGTTCCTTATAGAGGAGGTCAAACCCAGTTTACCCTCTTCCTCCCCTCTTCTTTTTGAATGATGGTGAATTTCGCCAGAACTGGAAAAGCAGTATAGTAACATTTGCATGCCGTTTCTGTAAATATCCTAGGAAAAATATAGCGCTCCTTTTTTGATGTGTATTACAAACATCTGAAACATCAACATCTATGACAATTTTTGCACAAGTTAATATATTGTTTGTGAGGAAGCAATATATGCTTGTCTAAATTGCACTTTTGCGGCCATTTGTGGGGAATTTGTAAAATTTATAGAAGTTAGCCACTTGAAGGCTCACAAAACTGCATTTAGTGCTTAATTATGAAGAATGGTCAAATATTGTGAAGGTGCATTTTTTAAATTGTTTTGAACAGCAGATGACTAGTGTCTCTGTAGTTCCCATTCTTAATGCCAAGTACGTTATTTAAGTTATTTACTTTCAATAATTAATTGGTTTAAATTAACTTTCAAATGCATTTTTATTTACTCACTGTGATCATATAAGTTAACTCCACAAAAGATTGGATGAGCGGGCAAAGATTGTCTAATTACAGGACACAAATCAGAGAAAGATAAAACAAAATAAACTAGAACAGAAGCAGGATCATGACACTATAGAAATCACCAACATGAGTTACAAATATAAGTATATATAAGTATACTCTTTTCAAGGACGGTTCCGTGGATGTGCAGGCATCAACAGCTGCCATCTTTGGATAGGGTTTCATATACTTTAAGAACTGCCATTGTAGTGAAGATCTACCTATGTACAACGCTAAGTTAGCATAACCGCGTTAAAATGTTAGAAAGACATCTTGCCGCTTTTGCTGCTTTTGCACACGACACTGTAGTCACATGTTATTAAATTGAGAAATGCTTACTCGACTTTGCTTCACAAGAGAACTGTCTGTTGTTAACATCCTAAACAGTGAGCAGCGACCTTGGTCTGAACACCGTGTAAAAGAAACCGTCTGGGTCGCTAGACGGTGCATGTTGTTGAGTTCGGGTTGATCGGCCCACTAGTTTAGCCATAACACGCACGCAGCTGCAAATACCTGAAAGTCGAGTGCTTTTAATATTGCAGTGTTACATGTTTTCATGACATTCGGAAGAAGAGCGTTCCTAGGAGCAGAGCATAGCTGATCCTGTGATGTGAACTCTCTGAGCTGATCTTTACGGTATGGGGTTCCCCATTCAAGCCTAGAGACCTTTTATTAGTCTAATAATACTATTAGTGTGTTAAAGAAAGGAAGGTGGCCTAGAGCCACTGTCATTTTAGTATGATTACTCCTTTCATTTTCTATGGTATTGTAACTATGCTGATGGTTTTGATTTTAATCGTTTGTCTGCTAATGTTAGCCAAACTGCTGCATCTTAGGACACGAGGTTTATAAAATAAACTCTTTAAACTTTTACTGTGTCTCTGTTTACTCTGTTGTGGACTGGTACGAGAATAATTACGAAAAGGTATTTTTGATTCCCACCATTCCTGAGAAATATACTAAGTCGCTTGTTCTGGGTTGTCTATACATTGGGACCGCCGAGTTAAACCTCGGATAACGAGTGGGACACTGATGCTGGCCGGATGAGGGGTTCTGGGTTCCTCGGTGAGTTTTTGGTACACCACAATTCACTGAGGGCCTGGGTTCCTGCGCATAGTTCTGCGCATAAGCAGAATCCCTGTGCAGCAGCGCATGGAGTTCTTGGGAATTTGGACATCGGAACGGCTGCGATTGACTTCTTAGCAAGAAGTTATCTTGAAGAACACGCCAGTTGTCCTCGTCTGGTGCTGGAAGCTCCGGTGGTTGAGGAGCATGTATGTTCCTTCCCCGTCCTGAACTGGATGGCAGATAATTTTGCGGAACGTTCCAATGATTTCCTCTTGGAAGCTGTTGCAACTTATTGTGCCTATACATTGATGGATTGATTTTTGTACTTTCATTTTGTCCTACGTCCTTCAATGATGTTTTTTTATCCTCTACATGGGTTTTTTTTACTCTCCGTTTTAACTTTTTTCTTTTTTTCTCTTCGAACTTTTTCACTTCCCTTATATGGACTTACAGTTCATGCCCTTGGTTCCGTTCTATCAAACTTGAACTCTGCGTTCTTGCAGGTGCGCCCCTACTGGTTAGTGGTCCGATCAAGGGGGGGTGTAGTGAAGATCGTTATCTACCTATGTACAACGCTAAGTTAGCATAACTGCGTTAAAATGTTAGAAAGCCATCTTGCCACTTTTGCTGCTTTTGCACACAACACTGTAGTCACATGTTATTAAATTGAGAAATGCTTACTCGACTTTGCTTCACATGAGAACTGTCTGTTGTTAACATCCTAAACAGTGAGCAGCGACCTTGATCTGTACACAGTGTAAAAGAAACAGTCTGGGTCGCTAGACGGTGCATGTTGTTGTGTTCAGGTTGATCGGCCCACTAGTTTAGCCATAACACGCACGCAGCTGCAAATACCTGAAAGTCGAGTGCTTTTAATACTGCATTGTTACATGTTTTCATGACATTCGGAAGAAGAGCGTTCCTAGGAGCAGAGCATAGCTGATCCTGTGATGTGAACTCTCTGAGCTGATCTTTACGGTATGGGGTTCCCCATTCAAGCCTAGAGACCTTTTATTAGTCTAATACTACTATTAGTGTGTTAAAGAAAGGAAGGTGGCCTAGAGCCACTGTCATTTTAGTATGATTACTCCTTTCATTTTCTATGGTATTGTAACTATGCTGATGGTTTTGATTTTAATCGTTTGTCTGCTAATGTTAGCCAAACTGCTGCATCTTGGGACACGAGGTTTATAAAATAAACTCTTTAAACTTTTGCCGTGACTCTGTTTACTCTGTTGTGGACTGGTACGAGAATAATTATGAAAAGGTATTTCTGATTCCCACCATTCCTGAGAAATATACTAAGTCGCTTGTTCTGGGTTGTCTATACATTGGGACCGCCGAGTTAAACCTTGGGTAACGAATGGGACACTGATGATGGCCGGATGAGGGGTTCTGGGTTCTGAGGTGAGTTTTTGGTACACCGCAATTCACTGAGGGCCTGGGTTCCTGCGCATAGTTCTGCGCATAAGCAGAATCCCTGCAACACCATGTGGACACATGTGCATCCGATGCGGCCATCTCTGAATCTATTTTATTGTACTTTAGGAAACCCATTTATAATGTCTGCTGTTGGTTTCCATATATTTGCAGTAGCCATCTAAGACAAAAAAACCTTTGACAAAGTCGCCAATTTTAACTGGTAATACATACTGGCTTTTCCAGTGCTAGTTTAATGTCACTACCCATTAATTCGTAAAATTGCATGCATTTTGATGAGCATTACTTATTTGGTAATGGAACAGTCTGAAATACAGTACCTTCCAATTAGGTCCCAAAGGTCCTCGGTTAGTCTTCACAGAGTGAAACAATGATGGGTCTTCATCAGCTTTGTAATCCTGCAAGATAAACCAATGTAAACAGCCAAATAAAAATTAGACATCAATGTTACAGTACAAATGGTTGACTGAAAAAAGTCACAATAAATACAGGCAGCAGTGCTCCAACAAAACATATAATTGTCTAAATGTAATATGTTTTACATTTAATAACAGTAATAAAACTATCTGTTAAAATCATTTCATTAACACAAAAATAAGGAACAAAAATCAATGTTGGTAATTAAATCTAAAACACCATTACAGAAAGTTCCATACCTTGTCACGGACAAGAAAACATAGAAACGTGAAAACCTCTCTGCCAACTATTTGAGTTGTCAGGATTGTAAGGTCACAGATTGCCATTCTTTCAGAACAGGTATAAAAAAAACACGAGGCTTCATGACAGGCTAAGGCTTACGAACAGCACCCACTTTCACAATAAATCAGACAAAAATCATCAATTAAAATGTTGTTGTAGAAGCAAAATAAAATACATCAAAGAAGCTCTCAAATGCCATGTTATATTTGAAATTTAACAAAGGGACTATTTGAGGCGAACAGTGACATGCCTGGTGACTTATGCTGGAAGCCCTCTGGCTCAGAGTTATCTGCATTACCTGGGAAAGTCACCTGCAGATGGCATGCTGTGTGTCCAGTGAGCTCCTCTTCAGGACAGCCCCCCCCCTTGAGTTTCTGCACTGGGCCAGTGTACTGTTGCTGCAGCGGATGTAGCCAGTGCACATTGTCGCGCTGCCGGACCCTACAGCAGCGTAACCTAGGCGGACATCCTCCAGCGCTCCCTGCCCTCTCTTTCGAGATCAGGACTCCCCGGGGATCGCAACCTTGCCATTGCACGCCTTGTGAGGCTTCTGTGACTCTTCAGGGTGTCTCACTGAGGAGTGGGGGAGCACACCCTGTTGACTGTGGCCGGTTGCGACTGACCGGACATGGTTCGTCCTAAGGCAACCAGGCCGCCACCTCAAAAGTACATCATGGCCATGCTGGGGCCACACCGACTCACGCGGGAACATGCCAGCATGTTTGACAAAATCCTACAAGTACTACAGGACTCCAAGACTGCAGTGGAAGCCCAGCTGGGAGCCATACCGGTTAAGACTGGCCTGATGCGGGCAGACTACGCCAAGCTGGTGGAACGAGTAGACAAGGAGGAATACTCACTGGCCTCCAATACGCCTTCTATGAGGAACATACAAGAACAGCTAAAGGCTCTTCAGGTTGAGATGGGGACACTCCAGGCGTGGGCCGAGGCTGCAGAGGGACACCACAACAATATCCGCTTGTTAGGTTTCCTGAAAAATGCAGAGAGCCCAAACACTGAGCTGTTCATTGAAGACTGGCTGGTGAACAAAGTTCTGGCTAATATGGTCTCAAAATTCTTCAGTCGAGAGCGCTCACAGGATCCCAAGCTGCTCCCTGGCTCCCCTGTGCCCGATTATAGCACGTTTACTTAATTTTCGAGACAGAGATCTACTACCTCATATATTCAGAGCAAAGGGCCCTTGGACCTTCAATGGCACTAACAATATCACAGCATACCCAGATTACACTTCAGAGGTCCAAAAGCAGCGTCCTACCTTTGCAGCAGTTATGGCCTAACTGCGTACCCTGAATTTTCCACATGCCTTACTGTTTCCTGCCCACCTGCGCGTTGGGACGGTGGTGCCACGCACTTCTTCATATCACCAAAAGAGGCCTGTCAATGGCTTTGTGCGAAACGGGTGCCTGAACAGCAAGAGCCTCGCGAGGGCGATCAGCTGGGCTGGTCCGAGGTCAAGTCCAGGCGCTGATGCCACCCCCCACTCGGGCCGTAGTCTCAGCCCTCTGAAGAACAAGCTGCCCTGGAGTGAGCGTGTGTGGTGGTGGAGATCTCTACCCACGGCATGAACAGGTAACGAGTGCATGCCACAGACACTGACCTACACTCTGAGCCTGGGACTCTTGACACTGGCGCCTCCGAGTGGGGTCGCTGAGGACACCAGTGGGTTGTCACCGACGAGACTCCCCTGGATTCCTGAGGTGCGATGGTGGTGAGTCACTGTTGCTCTTGTTAGATGTGGGGAGGTCTTGGTCTGCCTGCTCGTGTCTCTTTTAGGCCCTAGAGGAGACAGTGACTTTGGACTAGAGATAACTGTAAGCTAAATGGCTGGGCCTGATGCAGGTTGCGAGGCCTGCATCTCCCGGATGAAGGTCTCCGTTCGGTCCTCTCCCCTGACATAGTGGTCTGCATGTACATATTCTTGTTGCAGGCAAAAATTTCATATCAGCTGCACTGTTTGGGGTGTTGTGACATGAGGCCGGAAGGCGTTCAGGCCTGGGATAGGGAAGTTGTTCATTTCACTTGTTTGATTGTGCTTTCTTTTTTACCCTTTGTCTGGTGAGGAGGGCGGTGGCATGGCTGAAGCAGGTGTGGGGGATGGGTGTGGAGTGCCGCTGTTTTTGAGGATCTTGGAAAGCACTGTATGCAAATATGGCTGTTACCTTTAGCGCCTTGAATGTCCGAAGTATGGCGACCGCTGCTAGGAGACACAAAATCTATGCCTATATCAGATGGTAGGCATGTCCACTTCGCATGTCTCCAGGAGACACACCTGACCACAGGGTAACTTGACAAAGTAAGTAAAAGAATTAGAGGTCAGGTCTATGGTACTGGATTCGCTGCATATGCCCAAGGGGTCCTGGTTTGGGTTGCCCAGAAGTTCCTTTCGTGAAACACAAGCTCAAGGTTGCTAAAGAGGGCCGTTATGTTGCCCTAAAGGTAACCATGGATGGGCGCCCGTTCTTTGTAGCATCCCTTTATGCACCCAACACCTCCCAGGGAAAGTTTCTAGACTCCCTCTCACCAACCATGTTACTTGACACAGAGGCTCCGGGGGCTGTGGGGCTGAAACTTTAATTGCATACACAATACAGACATTGACTCCCTGGTCCCCCCATATCACAGGCACACACGGTTTGCAGGCGACAAAACATTTTCAGCACTGGATTCGAGCTATTAAGGTGTTTGAAGTATAGCGCCTGGGACACCCTGGGGAGACGAAGTACTCCTACTATGCACCAGAGCACTAGGTCCACACTAGGCTGGATTATTTATTTTGCAACATCAACTGTTGGCCCCTCATAAGCAGCTCTGAGTATCTAGAAAGGACTCTGACCACAATCCACTGCGGGTCATGTTCCAGTGGGGAAGGGCAAGGGTTACTATTCCGACTTGGCGGCTATGCACGGAAGCACTACAAGACACTGTGTATAGGGACATTATCTCCACACACCTCACACAGTACTTTGTCGATAATGCACAATCTGTGGACTCCAGACGTCTCGAATGGGATGCCTTAAAGGTGGTTATGTGGAGACAGTGTACCAATATGACATTGGGGTTTGGGCACCACTCACACGTACAGTGCTGGACATGGAGACGAGCCTACAAACAATTGAGATAGAGGTGATGTCAGCACATGCTGCCCGCCTACAACTTATGGTCCTATGTCATCAATATCAGGAGGAGGTAGGACGACTGTTTGCTCTTGATTATAAAGCCTCCTTCGCCCACCACCATGCTGACAGCAATAAGCCAGGGCGCACACAGGCGTGGTTACTGCGATTTAAGGTCCCCAGGACCCTGATTGGAACCATAAGGGACAACGTGGGCAGCGTGGTGAATGCACAGACTGACATCAATGAAGTATTGTCACAATATTATGAACAGTTGTATTTCCCTCCTCCGGAACCGACCCCAGCGCAGCTTCAGGACTATGTCCGAGCTGTGGTACTTCCCCGACTGACCTTGATCCAACTGTTGGAGCTAGAACAACCCTTACAGCTGGAGGAAATCCATTTGGCCATTAGTCAGACGCCCGTGGCAAGACCCCAGGCACGGACTGATTTCCTGTGGAAGACTATGCTACCTACAGGATAACCCTAGCCCCTTTCTGTAAGAAAGGTATTGGGAGGCACATAACAGGGGATCTCCCCCGGAGCCCCTCAAAGTGGTGGTACCGAAACCGGGCAGGGACCGTCTCAAGGTGAGCTCTTATTGCTTGCTGTCAATGCTGAACATAGACTATAAAATATTTATTAAGGTCCTAATCAACAGACTGATTCCAGTCCTTGGTTCCTCAGTACACTCGGACAAATGTGGGATTGTGCCACGATGGGTAACACGTGCTAGCACTCGGCATCTATGCTATATCACGGGCGCTGTATCCAGGCGGGCTGGCCTTCCAGTGGCGGTCTCCCTGGATTTCGAAAAAGCGCTTGCCACGCTTGGTTGGTCTTATTTACTACGAGAACTGGAACAATTCATGATGGGCCTTAGGTTCATGCAATGGGTCAGGATACTATATACCGCCACACAGGCGAGGGTCCACACTGGCTGTCAGAGTTCACATTCTTTTCCCATCAGGCGGGGACCCGTCAATGGCGATACCTGCCCCGCGTGATCTTCGTGCTAGCCATGGAGACTCTGGCTGTTTGGTTGCACACTAGGGGATCATCATGGGGTAGCAAGGTGAGATTGGATCGGCACACCCTGTCTTTATATGCGGATGATGTCTTTGTATATTTACAACACAATGCACTTACACTTCCGGCTTTCTTTGACCTGCTTGATCTTTTTGGTGACATGACAGGCCTCATGGTAAACTGGGGCAAGTCCTGTATTTTCCCACTACACTGGGTCGAGCCTGAACATCGCATGGCGCTGGCAGTGGGGCATTTCCCCTGGCCTTGGAGACATTCCGTTATCTAAGTTTGAATGTCTACCATACAGACAGGGACTTGATTGAAGAAAATTAAGGCAGGACACTGAACTCGCTTCGTCATCCCTTGCATTTTTGGACACAGCTGCCTCTCTCACCCATGGGTAGGGCTTCAATCGCTAAGCGGATACTTCTTCCGCTGCTTTTATACTTTTTTGCTACCCTGCGGGTGATTCCCCCAAGATCTTTTTTTGCTGCTCTGCAGAGTTTAGAGTACGAGCTCGTCTGGGGACCTGCTCAAAAGCAAGTTTCACTTATGATGATTCACCGACCTATGCTTGAGGGAGGGCTTGGGGTCCCTAACCTGGAGCTGTATTCTGCAGAGGCCCAATTGCAATGGCCCCTGCGATGGCTGGCTGGTGAGGAGGCTGAAGAGGAAAGACTTATACCGGCGGATTTACAGGATGCGAATAGAATAGAATGGCTGCTCTCACCGGGAGGTCCAGCTAAGGAAATGGGCAGCCTTCCATGTGTGGCCAAATATGTTGATAATTAAAACTGCAAGTGCAGTATGCTCCCTTTATTTAACTTAAAATATGAAACGCCTGAAGCAGTAGTGATGAACTGAGGGTTACAGAAAAGAAGAAATCCTTTCAGTGTCTTATTTATCATCCAAAATGAAATAGCTTTAAGGGAGGGATGTACAGCTTATTGTCCTAAAGGTTTTAATCAGTTACTCTTACTTGAGCAATGTTTACGTTTTAAAAAAAAAAAAGCCAATCGTATCCCTCTTCAAAGGGCAAATGTCTCGTGTGCTTTTAAGTTATGAATAGGAATCCCAAACTGATACCGAGACCTTTTTATTTCCAGAGTCATACCGATACGTTATAAGATTGCGAACTGCTAGATAAAAGTAGCACCTGCTATTTACAATACTATAAAGCCCTAGACTTTTAGCAACAAGCACCAAGAAGTAATTATTAATAAGTCTTAATTTTATCGAGAATGAAATTGCTGGACTGAAAATACGTGTAAAAGTTTCTATTGGCTTACAACCTATGCAAAGCACTTAACATAATAAATGAAAACGTAAAACAAAAACGTTCAAACATGGTATTTTTTTTAAGAAAACCAATCGTCCTGAATGAATGCAAATATACTTCAGAGATAATAAAAACACGGCTGAACATCTCAAATAAAACAATGGTGAAAAGGTCAATTGTGCTCAAATCAGTGAGAGATGTTCAGTGCCGACTGTTCTTGTGTTCGCCTAAAAAGATTTGCGGCACAGCGTCTATGAATACTCAAAGTAAATAATACCAGATTCGGAAATTCTTAAAGTGTTTCATTACGTACCATGTCAGTAACTTATAACTCTTTCAAAGTTTAAAGAGGTCAGGTACTTCATGTGAGAGAAGCAAGAGAGGCCTAGATTTGATCAAGCCAAAAGCAAATTACACAACTGTGACGGAGCATGTGTTGGATCAAGGGAACCGGACGCTGCCGCCGAGGAGTTACCTTCTCAAGTACGGTGCAAAGAGTTTGCGTTGTAGGAGGCCGCCCCTAAACTGTCGCGGACGGTCATTGCTGTACTGTGAAGAGCAGGTGATAGCTGGAGCTTTTGCATTGGCGATCATCGTGGGCTGTTTTTGTAGCGCAAATGGCAAGTCTTGCGTTGCGGGTCATAACAGATGGTCGCCGTCAGCGCGAAGGGCAGGTCTCACTGGAGCTTCCTGTGCCAATTGTCACAGGAGGCAGAGTTTAGGCATGAACAGCCCAGTTTGCAGTCATGAGAAGTCCAAACCTCAGAATGTTCACCTTTTCTCCTAAGAGGAGCTCTCTCCAGCCAGTGGTCCAGAACATGGGGGCACCTCTTGGGGAACAATGCTCACTCCAGCAGAGACCAGCACCAGGGCTCACGTGGGTCAAGTTGCAGCTGGTCAGCTGGGCAGTTGAAGGGAGACTTCTGAAGCTTGTCATCTCCCTGTAGCTCACACAGGTCAGCCAACTGACCCTTGTAGTCACTCTGGCTAACCTGGGATGAAGAAAAGCAGTTTTGGTCGTCCTCCTCAGACAGCAAGTCAGTCTTTCAAGCAGAAACGCAGTCCTTCTGTAACTTTAACAGGTATGAGAGTGTTCTGAAGAGTGGCTCTGGAGGCCCAGTAATTATACCTGGTGCCAGGTACCTGTGCCCTAGCCCCACATCTGGTTCTGGAACATTCTTCCCCTTTACCTGTCAAGACCCCAAACTGTCTGGGGGTGACAACAGTCGAGGCAGGACAGGGTTGGTGTCATTCCTTTGTCTGTGCAGGAAACAAAGCCCTTTGAAGTGCCAGTATGGCTGGGTACAGACCCTCCCAGTTATCCTGCCAGAATGGCCCATCCTGCCCACACCGTTGCCCCTTTGTGTTGCCCTCTGGAAGCAATACACAAACCCCAACAGCAGAGCCATTCACAGTCCTGTGATTCAGGACACTGGCAGAAGGGACAAATGGTTGGGAAAAGAAAATGCTAACTTTCTAAAAAGTGTCAGTTTCAGAATTGTACTTAAATATTATTAAAGAGAATTTCAAATTACAATCCATTTAAGTGCAAACAACATATCTCTATCTGCTCCCAATACAAAGGTACCCAGTGTTAGTCAATGGGAGAGATAGGCCTTATAACAGTGAAAACGAATGGAGTTTTTCCACTGTCAGGACATGTAAAATTTCAGTACGCATGCCCTGCTTATTAAATACAATGTACAGTGTCCTATGGGCCATTAGGGCCTACATTTGGGGTGACTAATAAGTATTAAAAAGGAAGAATCGGGCCTGGCAAAAGGATTTGTTTGCTAGGTCGAAATGGCAGTTTAAAACTGGACAACAGGCTTCAGTGGCAGGCCTGACACTTGGTTTAAAAGGCAACTTTAGTGGGTAGAAAAAGGAGCGCTGCAGGCACGCTAGCAGCATTTAATTTCCAGGCCCCGGGTACATATAGTACCATTTACTAAGGATTTACAAGTAAATTACATGTGACAATTAGGAGTAGTCCAGTTTTGATGGAGGGAGCACAAGCACTTTAGCACAGGTTAGCAGAGGTAAAGTGCACAGAACCATAAAGCCAACCAAATTCAGCAAAACAGGAGAGGCAACAGGTTTAGAGGAATGCCACACTAAAGATGTCAGGTCTAACACATACAATACAGGGCTCTATTTTAGCCTAGTTGGATTAGAATTTATGATTTATTATGAAGTTCAATAAGAATTCATAATACACTATAGGTATTCCCTGTGTCATTATTTGTTTTCCATTAGATATTTCTATTGATTGAATGAAAAGCTGTTTCAGTATCAACATATGCCACATATAGTGCGACTCACTTTAGGCCTGCATATTTTTCTGATAATAGTCTTAGCATGAGGCATCTGTCCCTAGTGGGAATGTGTTTTTCTAAAGCCAATCTAGAATTTTGGTAAGAAGTATGCCCTTTCCATCTATTCCTCTAAGCTTAGGAGATGTCTTCCAAAAATCTATCCTGAAATATCTATCAGTGAATGGTTTTATGTTTTTTATATTTACTAATATTTTGTCTGCACCAGGAATACTCAAAGTAAGGCCCGGGGCCGCATGCGGCCACCCTTGACCTTTAATTGCAGCCCCCTGGTGAACAGCAGCACTGCACTGCACTGCTGTTCACTCGACAGAGCAGGCACATTTAGAAAGCTGCGCAACAAACAGACATACTGTATTTACACATGAACTAAAGTAATGGTAAAGAAGAAAAGAAGGTGTCCTGGACAACTTATCTTTAGGGACACCTTTAGTTTTAAAGACATCTTACACTAAACATGTAAAAACATGATAAACTCTGCAAACTTCAAAAACAAGTATTTTACTAACATGCATCAGCGTTTTACCTTATTAGATCAAAGTATGCCACTGCATTGAGAGGAATTTATTGGCAGTGATAGTTTTCAAGCATTATCTTGGAAACATTCATGCCGCCCTAATTCTGAAAACCATGCCATCAGTGAACCAAAAGGTAAATCATTTGTCAGGTGCACTTTATGTGTAGTCTTCGTCGCTAAATATTTGGAACATTATAGTTTAATAAATAAAACACAAGAGAATGTTTTGTACGGTGCACATCCTGAACTTGCATTTCAAGGGGTTCTCATATGTGTTAATGAAGAAAAAGGAGGTAAAGTGTAGGATGACACAGGTGCCTAAGATCACACAATTTGGTTAAGTGTGAAAGCCAGGACTGATGTTTTCTGGTTTGACATTTTGTAATTCAGTCACCAGATGAGTATCTCTTTTCCTCTCACGTTTTACTTTAGAAGTTAATGCTTTGACTTTAATTCTTGGTGCATGAGAATCGAGCGTTTTTGGCAAACAGAAGTCACTCGGTTTGTTGTCCACACCATGCATCTGCTTGGCGTCCTCCAATGCCCATATTTCATCACCACGAATCTTGCACTGCCGGCATTGGTGCGGCCCTCGGGCATGCCACAGACAGTACTTTGCAGCCCCCGGGGAAATGTTTGCGAGTATCCATTGTCTAGACCAATAGCACAAGAATTGATGGATCGATTGGGATGATATTCCCTTCTCTGATCTCTTCATCTCACTATTAGGTCTTCTTCTTACTATGCAGGGAACTTGTTAAATTGCTTATTTTTCCATTTCTCTTCTATATGTAATACCACCTGTTGGAAATAAATGTATCCCAGTCATTTTCAGCCTTTGGAGGGGCAGTTACTTCTGTTTTGCCTATGACGTTTCTGACCAATTTCAATAATTGTTTGGGTTTTTTGGGTTTTAAGGCCAACATAACTTAAATGCATAATTTTTCTTTCTTCTGATATTTATCTCCTAGCTCCACCATATTCCCTTTTATAATCTTTAATAATGAAGTCTCGTAGAATCTTCTCTCATTTAAAAGCTTCCAGAATTTAGCTATTCAATACTTTATTCATTCTTCTCCCTCTGTTTAATACTTTGGGCATTCATTTAACTTTTGATCAAGTTAATCTTTCTTAGAAAACTGATTTTAAGGCACAATCCAAAGTGGTTACTTTTTCTAGCAGTTCGTCTGGGGTCTGATCTTTTATTTCTGTAGAAAAGGCTTTTATTTTTTAAGGCAAAATCAGAAGCTAATACCCTAACCCCTAATTTCAAAAACTACCCCAACACTCCCCCAGCCCTAAAAACTACTCCGAGCCCCCAGCCCTGAAAACTCCCTCTAACCCCCAGCCCTGAAAACTACTCCCAGCCCCCAGCCCTGAAAACTAGTCGACACCCCCAGCCCTGAAAAGTAGTCCCGACCCATCCCAGCCCAGAAAACTACCCCCAACTGAACCCCCAGCTCACAAAACTACCCCAACCCACCAACCAGCCCACAAGTAACCCAGACCCACCCCAAGCTCACAAAACTACCTCGACCCTCCAGCCTACAAAAGTACCCCGGACCCACCCCAGCTCACAAAACAACCCGATCCACCCCCCAGCTCACAAAATAACCCCCGTCCCACCCCTCCAGCCCACAAAGCAACCCCGACCCAACCAACAAAACTACGTGGTTAAGGTATATGCATGGTTAAGGCAAGTCTGGTTAAGCTTGCGGAGTCAGAACACTTATGCTTTACACCGCGGTGTTCCGACTGTTTCCCCTGCTTCGTTTTTAAAACCAGAATTCCAAAGTATGTATGGGAGAAAAAAAGAATTTCGTCAGTTCCCCTCCTGAACTGGTAGTCCACCACCAACAACAAAAGGATACGCCTTCCCTTTCTAATCCTGTAACATTTCCTGCTGTTTGTTAGTTCGTCACCCAGTTACCCTGAAAGCATACCTTGCACAATGGTCTTCTCGGAGCAGGGCCAGCTGGATTCAGCAAATACCATCAAGAGGGTTAGCAAGAGCATGCCTGCCTTACTATCTGTAGCCAAATCGTGGACTCAGTGCAGTGACCCACGGATATTGAAGGCAAAAGAAGATGATCAGACAAAACAGCAGTTACTTTCCACTAGTAGCCATTGGCAGCGAATAGTAGTGGGGCGGAGGCATGGCTGCCTACAGCCGCAGAGAAGCCGCAACAACAAAGAAATGCAGATCAGCAAGGTGAGTCATCCACAGATCAGGCAGGAGCACCCAGTAGGAGCCACAATCGCAGGTCACTGGCGAAGAAAAAACTCCTACAAAAGGATCCCAAGCAGTCCGATGTGTAAGCTCAGCAACAGTTCCACAGCACAGTGCATCTCCGCAGCACAATGCAGTCGTCATGATGGGTATGTGAGAGGCTCGAAAGAAACAGAGGAACAAAGGTAAAATGGTGAGGATTGGACAGCTAGATTAGGCAGTTGTGGACATTTGTCATTACAATTTGCCAGTTTATTTTGTTCATCTGAGTGATCTGTTAGACTAAGGAAACCAGTAATCCTGCCTAGTGGAAGCTCCCATCCGAAAACTCATCTGAACCATGTCCAGTTGGGAAGAAATGTGCCATACATGCTTCAAGCTTTCATGGCTTGCATGTTCTGACACGCAAATAGGAGCTTGCATCAAGAACCCTTTAAAAATGTGTTGTCTAAACTCTCTAATGGCCAGAGAGATAGAACAATCATCACCATCATCTGAAGATATAGGATGAAAAAACAAAACTTTAAAAAATAAATAGAGGCAATAACACTAAAGACAAATAAAAAAAAACGTAACCATCTTTCAAGCAAACTGCATGATTAAAAGAACAATGATAGATCCAGGCTAAATTATGAAAAACACTGCCCATTCAAGTGCACCAAGTTTGCTTACCTGCGCATGCTTGAGTACTTTTCAGGTTTAAACACCACAAAGCAGCCCATGCTAAATCCCAGTGATGGACCGGGGATGTGCACTATTTCAGACCCAAACTGGTCAAAAAGCTACATTCTCGTTAAGAAAATAGAACCTGCGGAGGAGCTTGATAATGACAATCTGGGCTGTGTGAGTAATTGGGAGAAGACTCAAAAAATGTATAAGTAAGGTAAAACTTCACGGAAAAGTCACAGTGACATGGTTTTTTGAACGTCCAGATGAATTAACTTTTGGGTCAAAGAACAAAGACATTCAGTCCGATTTTGAAAAAAAGAGACCACCTTGCTCCAGTAGTTCCTGGGACTAAAGGAGACTACGTATTGTGTGGATGCACACATTGCGGAAGAGCATCATTCTCAGTCAGGCAAGCTAGTAGCTGAAGTGGGCTGACCCTGTGCTCCATGCTTTGGTGGGCAGAACCAAAATATGATTGACACCACATCAGACCAATGGATGAAGAGAGTTAAGTAAAAGCCCTGGTACGACGGTGGGCCTAATTAAGGAAGTTGATATTTTCGCTATTGGCAAATAAATAAAACACAAATACGGTCGGAAGGAGGACACTTTCCCCAGATGGACTACTAGCAAGAAACCAGTGAAAGGATGAACCTGCTATATTTAAAATCAGGGGGCAATAGCTTCATAGCACTACTTAATGGGATATCTGCGATGTAACCTCAGTTATAAAGTATAATAAAGAGTTTTGTACACAACTGCACCTTCTTGCAGGAAAATGAATTCTGAGGGTGAAAGAACAGGGAGTCCTTGTTCAAAGATATATTATTTCTGTTTGTCATATGTGTATGCTTCATGTCTCCATTTGCCCTTATCTCAAATGATGCAGCATGGGCAGTCATGTCAAACGACTTGCAAACTGAAGGAAAAAGCACAGCGGAATAAACAAACCCTTCCACAAAAAGCAGATATTTATATAGGTTCTCCTAATGGGCATAGATACTGCCAAAAGAAAATATAACCCGACGCGGCAGGGTCGTGGACCAGGGTCAAAACGGACTCGATAATTCTCGCCTCGGTACCTACTCTAACCAGGAACACACTCGGCAACTCTGGGCATTAGCTTGCCTCATCTCCACAACGGCCCCCCACATTCGCCGGGGATGCCTGGTTTCACCTTGGAGATACCCAGGAGGGACCATCTCACAGGGATAGCCAGGACGGGTTCCCCAGCGGTCTACAGCGCCACGACGCCTCAGTGCAGCAGTGCGCTTTACAAGATACATACATACATACATACATACATACATACATGCATGTCTTGTTTTGCCCCCACCACAGAGCCCTCCCAAAATCCAGAAGAAAACAAATGTTTGGACAACTATTACATAGGGTTAAATTATTACCCTCACTCCTGCCCTTAACATGAAATGACTGTTGTACAGAATGTGCAAGCCTTGTATTTCGGCCAGACATATAGAGCCGAGTCACAGGTTTTACACACCATTAAACTGGAAGCTCCGCTCGACATTAGAGAGGAAAGTGGCAATACTCCACTCTTAAAAAGAGACTTATAAACTTCGTCCGTTGCCTGCAACAAAGTAAAGCAGACACCTCTGCACCCGCCGACAGACTCGTGCTGCCCTCAGCAAGACATCCATTTGAAGGATTAAGCAGTTGTCACGGTGTGCGAGAGCGCCATGAAAGATTAAATACATCAAAAAATAGACTCGATTGTGCCAAATAATGCTACCAGCAAATAGGCTTCTCGGGTAACTGTGATGGACTGATGCAGAACCAATAACCTCTTAATATACCCATCAAGTGTTTTTTCTACATTTGCCAAAGTCATGAATAACTATGCTATTGTTTCCTATTTCAGAGCCACTTCATAAAATGTATTTAAATAAAGACACAAATAGATGTTTATTTCTCAAAATATGCAGTGATTTTTTTTTAAAGCAAAAACATAACTGAAAATCTATTAGAAAAAGAGTAACAATCGCGTTATGGGCATAGGAGAGCGTTCCAAGACTTCTCTGGTGGTTTGTTGCAAAGTGGAGTTCAATACATTTTGTTATTACAAAGCTGATTTTCGTTTAAATTACACCCAAACAGACTTTTCTGATGTTAATTTGTGCTCATTTGTGCATGCACTCTTACAATTGTGGCTCTCCCGGGACGTGCTCTGGTTCACAAATCAGAGAGAGCTATTTCAACAAAGCACTGGGGATGATTAGAAGAAAGCAGGTTGGTTTGAATTTATCACAAAAACGCACAACTGCGGATGTCAGCTGAGTCATTTGTGTACATTTCCCAACTAAGAATGTCGGTGGCACATGCACCGAATTAGGATGTTTAAAGAGGTTCCAATGTTTTTAATTTGTGTACTTTGTAATTATAGATCCTCAAATAAAGAAACTACATTTGCAATGTGAGCTTAGACACACTACTGCAGCCAAATAAACTTTTCTCGATACCTTTTTATCTGCTAATCTTTTAAAGGATAAGTAATACTGGACAATTAGATCAGTTCCTGAGAGCTGTATTGTTTATAGATCGATACATATAAATATAGTATAAACACCATCAACTATTCAAAAATGAGGATGTGACATGTTGCCATGAGTTTCAGTAAGAACACAGTTTATTAAGAAAAGCTTAACTTATTCTAAATTACACATATAAAAACACCACAAACGAATGCATCTGTTGTCCATCAAACATGAAGCAACAACGTAGCAAAACTGCTTAACAAAGGGAGGGTACATGGCACGGGGCTAACAGAGATTTGAGCCACAGCTCAGTCAAAACGAATCCAGCCCTTTTAATGTGTCCTATCTAAATGCCTATATCAAATGGGCGAGAAATAAAAGTGTTTTAAGGCAGCCAGTCAAGAGTGTTTCCGAGTTTAAACCAATCAAATTAAATTTTAACTACCAAATCCAGATCTACATAAGCAAAATCCACACCAAGTGTCCATACAACCAATCATGTGACTAAACTGAAGGGTCTGAACTGGGGCGGCGAAGTGAGCTAAAGAACGAGGATGGATTAAACCCAGATCTTTCAAAGCACAAATGCAAATTCGAATATTTTTAACTACATCATATTCTATTTTACATTTTGGAAGGATAAGTCACGTGCAACATTTAATTCTAGACACACAAGCGATATTGTTTTTTAAATGCCTCTCTATCAGTCCTTGTGTTTTCAGAGATGTTGTATTCTGCATGCAATAGAATGAATGGAGTTAAGTACAGTTTCTGCATACGAAGCAGCAGAGGACCCATGCCTAGATGTGTGATAACACAACAGTGATCTGGACTAAGCACTCACGTAGGGTCTATCCCCATGCTTTTTTAACAAGAAATCAAGCTCTTCAAGACCGCTTTTCAGAAATTTGTTTTGTGTGCCCCTGCCCCCAAAGCAGCATGTTTTGTGAAAAAGTCTAACCATAGCTACCAAAATCTGAATAGTATCCAGATTACTTAAATGTAATCTTTTCTGAGTCCTATTAACAATATCCGTCATTCTAACAAGCGAGGGCAAACCTCCCTTGAGATTGGCACTTATGTTACTAGCAGAAAAGTAGATATTCAGCATCTTGGGGACCTCTGCCCTTCGTGAGATATAATTTATGCACCTTCCACACCATCTGTTTAGAAATGTTCACTCTACAATACACATACCAAGACTGGGATGACAAGCAGGATTTAACCTACTAAAGATTGCAGGCCAGTGAATCAGACAATAACCTTTTGTCCATTTTCCTTCTTAGGGACCAATTCCGATGTCGGGCGGACCGGAGTCCGTCCAACATCAGTTGGGAACTGGAACCGAACGACCTCCTTTCGTCGGTTCAAGCCCAGCAAGAAGGTTGTGACCAGACCCTGTTCGGTCGCAATCCTATTCTTTACGATGGGAGCAAGTGCAGTTCATTCCTGTGCCCCGAGGCAGGCACCTCAAGGTACCTGCCAATGAGTGCAGGGATCAACAGGGGAACCATAGGTGCCCCTAGGCCGCCATTCTAAGGACTTGCACCAGTAGGGGCCCTGCTGGGGGCCCCCAAAGACAGATTCCCAGTGCCTTTCTGTGTCGGAAAGGCAGTGGAAATCTGCCATTGTAATCCCTCGGCTGGAAAGAGCATGCCGAGGGATTACTAACGGCTTTCCGAATGGCGGATGGGCTCTCCGAGGCCGTCAGATGCCATTCAGAAATCCAATTGAGATTCCCTTCCAATCGACCCCATCAAAATGAGTCCGTCTGAATGGAATCCGACCAGCCAATTACGATAAGAGCTGAAGGGCTCCGACCGATGGTCGGAGCCGTTTCAGCCAGCATTGTAATTGGGCCCTTAAGTATAAAGAAGTAGAAACATGCAAATCAGGGATCCAGTTCATTTGGAGAACACCTATCTGATCTGATATCTAACTGCGCACTCCGGGGCTCCAGTAACCTAATTCGAGGAGACCTCAACTTTCACTGGAATGAGGGAAACAACCTGCTGATTCATAACCTGAACATACTCCTACATAACAACAACCTCACTCAACACTGCTTAGAGGAAACCCACAACAAAGGATCAATCCTGGATGCCATCATAGCCCAACCTGATGCAGTTGCGATTGACCGCACCATGCCCATCGACTGGTCTGACCATCACATCATCCTATTCCAGATCAACCAATCGATCCTACGCCAACCCCCTAATCAGGAACACCCTCACTGGGCAAGAAATCTAAAGCAGATTCCCATGGACGTTTTGGAAGAAAGGATAAGCTCTCTCCTCCCCATCTCCTCTGGCTACCTATCCACTACAGAACTCACCTCTCACTACTACTCTACTATGATCAACATTCTGGACCAATTAGCCCCCTTAAAACAAAAAAGAGCCAGGACCACTCCCTCCAGATCCCGGTTTAACACAGACATAGCGCCGAAAGAGGAAAACTCAGAGCAGCAGAAAGACTATGGCAGAAAAATCCGTCCCCAATCCTCCTGGACCAACTCAAAGCAAAACGCAAGAAATACAAATCCACATCAATCGGGGAAAAAACTTCCTTCTTTCGCAACGCCCTTGAAAACACTAAAAACAGACCCAAAGAGCTCTTCACCCTCATCAGGCAACAAACTTCCAAGCCCCCTGTATCCTCAACACAGGCCTCTCAAATGCCCTGCGCGAGAACTTTGACAACTTCTTCAACGACAAAATCTCCAAGATTGAGCTCTTCTTGGCTGTTAGACCGGACATCCTTGGCGTGGGTTTTTCCCCTATCTTTTGCCTCTGCTACATGGATTTTTGATGCTGTGCTGGATTTCGTTTTGCTGGTTTAGATGCTTTGGACACTCTGCCACTGCTAATCAGTGCCAGAGTGTAAGTGCTCCCTGTGTAAGATATCGTATTGATTGGATATACCTGATTGGCATATCTGTATCACCATGAAGTCCCTAGTAAAGTGCACTGTGTGTGCCAGGGCTGGTGATGACAGATGCTACTAGTGGGTCTGCAGCGCTGATTGCGCCACCCACCTGTGTAGCCCTAAAACAGTGTCTCAGGCCTGCCGCCGCAGGTCTGCCTGCAGTCCCCGGACTGCCATGTCCTCCTGGCCAGTGTCCACACTGACCGGGCCTAACCCTTCCCTTTTCGTACACGTCAGTCATCCCTATGGAAGGCCCAAGGTACCCCCCTGGGCAGGGTGCAGTGTATGTAGAAGGTAGAGCATGTACTAGTGCAGGTAACATGTTCTGGTAGTGAACACCGGCCATTTTGTGTGTTCACTACTGCAAGGTTATCTTGTTCCATAGGCTAACATGGGGGAGGCGGGTGCCAATGGCTATCCGCCTATCTTCTCATAGGAACAAGATAAGACATGAGTGTTTGATATCCCTGAGCTCAGCATTTAATAACACATCTTTTAGGAGAGGTTGTTTTTAAATCCTGAGTTGGAGAATAGTACTTTTTAGAGAGTAGCTGTTCTCTTGTCTGACCCTTCTGTCTGCCTGGGCGTGCTTGTGGATTGACTGTCTGGTTTGAGAGTGACAGGGGCGGGGGATCTCCCGGGAGGTTGGCTGAGTCAGCCCTCTGCTGAATAGCGACATTTGCAAGGAGAGTGGAGGGAGGAGATAGCACCTGGGATTGAGTAGGGCTGTGCCTGCCTGCCACTCTGCTGGCTCCACCTCCTGCTGGACGGCTGACGACTCTGCCCCTCGCTCTGAAAAGAATGTAGAGGCTAGGAAAACAAAGTGCTCCAGCAACACCCAGAACTGGATCAGACCGGGCTCAGGACCCACTTGCACAAAGACTTCAAAGACTTTTAGGGGTATAAGTACAAGACCCCTGACAACAGATTTTTAGATTCGACCATCGAGAGGAACCTCTGCTGAAAAACGGACCGCTGAAGAACTAAAGAAAGATTGCCGTGCTGTGTGCTCTAAAGGCTGACCTGTTCTGCTGTACAACTGAAGCTGAGGAGAAGAAGGGGTCTTGCTGTGTGCTGACCCTATCCACTTGACCAAACAAGACTTTGCTGTGTGCTGTGTCTTCAACTGAATCTCCAAGGGCCCGAGAAGAGCTGGCCTCCTGTTTCGCAACCCAGGGATAGAAAGGTTGCCAAGAACTCAAGACTCTGCTGTGTCCCACCTGCACTGCTGTGTGCCGCAGGGACCGTGGACTGTTCTACCAAGCTTCTCAACATCTGCCTGTGAGGTGGGCTGGCTGCTCTCTGTCTTGCTGGAGAGTACCGCACCGAGCCGGGCCTGACACCGGTTGCCGCATCACGAAGATCGACGTGCTCATCGGCACGTGCCTTGCCGCGACCCGGAGGCCTGAAGCAGATCGAGAGTCGTATTTCCCTGCTCTACGAAGCCGCGCTGTGAGTGGCTGACTCCGGTGACGTCGACATCGTCACTGGGGGCTCGTCGAGGGAGTTGTGGAATCCTTGCACCGAACAGCGACAACGCCAGAGCAACGTAGCTGCCTAAACATCGAGAGCCTACCAACTGATTCATTCTCAGTGAGTATCGAATCACTCAAGAGACTAGAGACTATCATCTTACGATCCCGACCAACCAAGAAAGCGAATATTGTGTAAACCTGTGATGCTGGATTTCAACTGCGGAAACTAGATAAAGATATATTATTTTTGATATAACTCACCTGTGTGGTCTAAGTTTGTGGTGTGCGGAGGGGGGATCATTGTGGTGTCTACGTGCAAATACCTTACACATTGCCTTGGGGATAAGCCTGTCTGCTCGAGCCAAGCTACCTAGAGGGTGAGCAGGGGTTATCTACCGTGTGTGTCCCTGTACCCTGACTAGAAGCAAGGGTCCCTATTTGGTCTCAGGTGTATACCTCTGCCAACTAGAGACCCCCAGATCTAACATTGGCCATCAATCGCAACCTTGTCTATAGGAGCCCGGCCCCAAGAGCAGAGGGCAACACAACCAATCACCCCCACTAATCAGTGGAAATCATTCAACCCCGTATCGGAAATATAGATAGTCAAACTGATCTCCACCTCCCTCCACACACGCCTTGGACCCTATTCCTGCCCAACTGACCAAGAAGCTCATATTCTCCCTAGCACCGCTCTGGACCAGGATCATAAACAGCTCCCTAAGCTCTGGAGTCATTCTGGCTTGCCTCAAAGTTGGCCAAATCACTCCTCTGCTGAAAAAAACAGACTTGGATACCAAGGATTTGAACAACTACAGAACCGTCTCCAATCACCCTCTCCTGGCCAAAACTATGGAAAAGTGCATTCTCCTTCACTTGACTCAACACATGAACAACATCAACCTCCTGGACCCCCACCAATCGGGCTTCAGAAAAAGGTACAGCACAGATACAGCGATCCTTAATATCATAGATGATATATACAAGTCCCTCGATACAGACCAACGCTCCTTACTCATCCTTCTGGACCTATCAGCAGCCTTCGATACAGTGGACCATCAACTACTCATTAAGGTACTCCAAGAAAGGCTAGGGGCTGAAGAGGCGATCTTATGCTGGTTCGGTTCCTTTCTCAAGAATCGCTCTCAAAGAGTCAAAAACTTCTCGTCGGACCTTCACCCGGTCAGCAGAGGCGTCCCCCAAGGTTCACTCCTCTCCCCACAAATTTTCAACATATACATGGAACCCCTCACCACTATACTCAAAGATCCAACATTCCCTTCCACCTTTTTGCGGACGACACCCAGATTTATCTTGAAACCCTCTCCATTGAAAACATCCAGAGACTCAACAACAATCTTAGAGAAGTCCAACACTGGCTTTCTTTAAACTACCTGAAATTGAATCAAGACAAAACGGAAATCCTCCTCATTTCCAACAAAACAGAGAACCCCCAAGTCGCAGAATGGCTAATAGCAATTGATGCTCTCAACGACAATCTCTCACTGGCCGACTCCGTCAAATTGATGAGAATCACCCTGGACCCTAAACTAAGCATGGACAAACACATCAAGAACACTGCAAAGAACGCTTTCCTCAACCTAAAACTACTTAACAAGATAAAACCCTTCATCCCGACCAACGACTTAATACAAGCGACTCAATCCCTGGTACTTTCCAGATTAGACTACGGGAATGCAACCCTCACAGGCACAGACAAATCACACCTAGCTCCCCTCCAATCAACTCTTAATGAAGCTGAATGGTCACCGGAGTAAAAATATATAACCATATCTCGCCCGGATTGAGAAAGTTGAAATGGCTCCCAGTTGAATTGCGAGCTAGTTTCAGAACGGTCTGCCTCACGCACAAAGCCCTCCACACAGAGAAACCCGCCTACCTGGCCTCCAAACTCATGAAGGCCGGTCAGACAAAGAGCCTCAGGAGCTCCAATACTCTACTCCTCATCCCGCCGAAAACCCACAAACAAAAAAACGCAGCCTGATCCTTCTCTGGAAATGCACCCAAAATATGGCACTCCATCCCAGTCCATATCAGGACTATCCCCTCCTTTCTAAAATTCAAAAGGCAGCTCAAAGACTTCTACCTCAATCGTACCTTCCCAAATGGATAGATTGCAACCAAAACTCACAAGCGTGCACTCTACAGCACTTTGACACTTTAAAACCAAGACCTCTACCTCATAACTAGCCCGACTCCTCCCCACTATCCCCCTGGATCGGAAGGATGCGCGGCTTTAACTACTGTGTTCACTATTACGAAAGTATGTAACTTTCCCTCTATCGTTATACACCGAGCAAAGTCCTCTACTGCACCCTGTGGCTTCCTGTTTACTACTGCTATAATATGTGTTTTCCTCTATACAAAGTGTTGCAAAGCGCTCCGATACCTTCGGGTCTGGCTAGCGGTATATAAAATTCCTTAATAAATGAAAAAATAAATGAAAAGAGTGCCTCAGCCTTCCGGAAGGCAGTACTATGATCTAGTTAAATCCTTGTTCTCTATGCATTCACCTCTGGAAAATGACCAATAGAATGTCCTGGTGTGCATGAATATCAGCAAGAATGTTTCGTACTACAACCACACAGGAAAGGCCGAACGACCCTTTTGGAAGATACTTTAGTTATGTGAAAGGCATAATAAGCAGGCTCCAAGCTACTTCAGAGGACGAGCATTTGCTGCCATTACAAAGATCACACTGGCTGACAAAATATAAATGGAAATATCATATAAATGCTAAACAGGTGCAGATTATAGAGGTTTGGGGACCAAGGTGAGACTCAGAAAGGCCAACCTTTCTGTGGGTCATCTCAAACTCCCATTGAGCTGAAATGCTAACTCACTAGAGTTAAAACCCAACAAAAGGGAGGGAAGGCCCTAACCAATTACATATTAGCATTTAAGGAAGAAAGTGCCTGCTTCCACAACAGATCCTCTCATAAAAAGGTGTTCAAAATAGGACGGAAGCACAGAAGGGAAATGTTTTTTTAAGACAAAAGCACCAAAGGATGCCTAGTGTATGGCGTAGATGTTAAGAGCTGATTGCAGTCTTGATTCCCAAAATACCACTATTAACGGTCTTTAAAATCACTGGCCTTGAATATGGAGTCAGTCATCTTCCAAGCAGACAATTCTAGTCAGAATAACCTTTGGACAGAAAAGAAAGATCATGGAAGAGGAGAGAAGCATCTGGCAGATGCCCATTTGACAGCATGAAACCAAAAGACACCTGGTCTCATGGGAAAAGAGGCTAAAGCAAACTGGAGGTGCTTAGACCACTAAAGGGACAGTGTACTGATCCCCCACACCAACTGGTATCTTGACAGGGAGCAGAAATTGGACTTTTGCCCTGGATTGAAAATTATGAAAGCCAAGTGACCGAGAGAAAAGAACACTTCAGTAAAACTGATCTTGCCTAAGGCATACACTTAGGAGGAAGAGAAAAATAAATTGGTCCATCTGAAAAGTGCCTGTAGGAAACAAAGAAACGTTTTCACCTACAGGCACAACCTGTGAACTACGATATTAAAACAAATCCAGGAAATTCCAGCGTCACTTCCAGCAAGTTTGCATAAGATCTGGCCACATGGTTATGAGGCCAAATCATCACTTCAAAAAAGTGAATGAACAGCTGCAGAATGTTGAAAATAACTGATAGTTCCTAGCAATTTGATGGATGAGTTGCCATGTCAAGAGACATTTAACAGGAGTCAATCAGAAAACCTATTTTATCTCCAATTCCTCAACTTGTCCCTTCTGTAACAGGTTGCATTCATACAGCCATGGATAAAATTCCTAATTTAGCCCCTGTAGCATAGCAAAGAGCTGATTATCATTCCCCAACTCTAGAGACTAATGAAACAGAACATGTCTGACCAATGTGATCAGATGAAAGTGAGACAAAGGAACAACTCCTTGCACTGAACCCACCGCCTGATGCTACTCATGGGAACACCAGAAGACCACTGAATCAGGCCCACAGCTTCAGTGCCTGAAGCAAAGGAAGGAAACTCTTGCCTGAGCTCTGCAGTGCATTGCTACATCAGCCTGCTTTTATGAGAAGATTGGTACTGATTTCCTGAAAATAATCAACAGACATGATCAGCGAAAATGCAGCACATCTTCTTCGTGTCCTTCATTGCCTGAGTAAAAGAGGATGCCTGATCAGATCAACATTCCAGATGTAGGTAAAAATTTATTCCTGAGTCCTGGAGCACCGAAGGATTCAACACTATTGTAATTTATAATGGGGGGCCATCTTGAGCCAGAAAGGCTGTACCCTGGACTGGGAAAGCTACAACTGTGAGCCTAAGGGACTTCTGATGGCTTTCCCCCAATGAGTATGTGGAAATGTGTATCTTGAACACCGACAGCCATTTAGTACTCGACATCAGCAAAGGAAGTATTTTCTCTAATCGCTCTATCTTAAATGGAATTGATCACACATCACTGAGTCTCAAGGTCAAGTACTCAACATGGGTCATAAGAAATTCTCCGAATTGCTGAGGTATGGAGTTACTTGGATTTCAGATACCAGAAGGAAGGTAGTATAAAATCTCTAGAATATGCACTTCCTACTAGGTCCAATATTTAGGGGCCTGAGAAAGATTTCGGCCATATTGGAAAAAAAACTGGATCTAGCCACAGCTATAGACGTTCTCCCTTTAATGGAACTGGGCCACTGGTATAGGCAGGAATGCCACTTTTCTTCTGTTGACAGATAATTATTGGAAGTAATTGTTGTTCAATACAAGGAGCACCCACTTGGACTATATTTGTTGTTATCACAAATACTGTTGTTGCCAGGATAGAGACAGACGTTTTGGCTTGAAGAAGGGAGTCTGACATTCTCCAAGGCTTGCTTTCTATCCTCCTCAAACTATGAACCCAATCTTTTGACCAATGAATGCCACCTTGAGCAATTGAAATTTCTGTATGCTTAACCTACATGGTCAAATCCAACCTCTTTCACTGCTGATGAAAAAGAATATAAGCCTTTCAACAAGACGGTGCCTCGTGCCATACTCAGCAGTGTAAAGGGAAAATCCTGCTGCCTCCACTCTCTTGAAAAAGCAGAAGGGTGGCATACGTGGATTTTTCTAACCATTACATCATTTTGACAACTATACAAAGTTATAGATTAGCGGATCAGAAGCAAGTGAATAAACACACTTTTCTGTAGCAAGGAACATATTAACTAAAGGCACAAATAATATGTTGTAAACATTTTAATGCTCTGCATAGATACCAGTGGGATGTTGAACAAATTTGTTGGTATTATTGTGAAATCATAAGATGACCCCTCCTAAACTTATGGGCTACACATCTATAGAAGGAAGGGTGAATACACCCAGTGTAGGATTCTAGAGGGATCCCCCAATTTCTATATCAAAGGAAAAATATAAAACAGCTGACGAAGAAGCATGAAGAGGAAAGAGTTACAAGATACAATGTGGAAATTTAAGGAAATTATAGAAACAGTGAAAAAAAATAGGAAGGGAGTCTCTGGTAGAAAGCCGGCAGCCTTTGTGGGAGAGGCTGGTGGAAGGGAGTGGGAAAATCACACCGAGGAATGCTGAAGGGAAAGAGGAAAGGGAACATGTGGTACTACATATTATTAGGACACAGGCCAGGAAGACAGCAGTGACCTGTTACGGCATGCTTAGAATGGCCCGTAAAATCCTCCCTCTTCTCCCCCCTCTAGCACAAAAGGTGTTGATACAATCCCTTATACTCTCTAGGCTGGATTACGGGAATGCGCTATACCTGGGCTCCCCCTCCTCATTATTTCCAAACTCCAGCTAGTCCAGAACAGTGCAGCCAGACTTCAGACAGGATCACCTAATAGACAATCAGCAAAACCGTCAATACGCTCCCTCCACTGGCTCCCAGTTCAAGAACGCATTAGATTCAAGACCCTGTGTATTGCTCATCCAACATTGTCAGTGACAGGCCCTTCCATTAATTCGGCCTTGATCCACCCCTATAAAGCAAACAGAAAACTTCGGTCAGACAATCTGTGTCTGGCTGAGGTCTCTAGAATAAAGAAAGCCAGAAGTGGCGGATGTCTCTTCTCCTACAATGCCGCCAAGCTCTGGAACTCCCTGCCACTCTACCTGCGCACGATTCCCAAATCACCAGACCTTCCGCAAACAATACGTGTCTTTTCATTCATTCATTCATACATATGGCATTTCAACCACCCATCTAGGCTGAGCGTCTCTACCTAGTCCTAACTAGGCAGGGAAATGTGGAGAGTGGAGCAATGTAGAAAAAAAAAAATCACATCATAGCATCAGGTCCCTAGTATGGATGAAAAACCATACCACCAGCTGTTAATAGTACAACAGCTTTTCTTAAACCACGTTTCCTCACTGTCGGTCAAATTCTCCACAAATGCCTTTGCTGCGCTTATCTGAATCAAGTCTGACACACTGTCATCCAACCTCCCTCAAGCGAGCCTACACAATGACTATGCTATCTTAAGCCTCCTGTTTTTAGCATGTGTATTTAATATGGTCACTGAACTTCACTCTGTTCAAGATAAAACAGCTCAATTTTCATATCCATCATCTTCCAGATTTGTTTTGTGAGTCTCATCCTCTCCCTCACTGCTTTTATCACTGTTAACAGAGGTTGGCGATTCTCTGAATTGGGAAACTGTTCCTTGCAAAGAACAGTCTCTATGATCTCGATCTAATCAGAATCTCTATCTGATCACCTCAGGGACCCGAGCCACTCTCCTCTGGCAGAGGCATTCCAGGCGTTCAACCAGGTTCTGACACAAAAGTTCACATAAGCATAGCCCCTTCAGTACCTCCTTCTGAATGAGCTTTTATGTTCAGATTTCTTCTATTGATTTCAATCAGTTAAACGGCAGACAAAGAACCAGCATACAGTGGGCATATTATTATGTAGTCCGACTACAGGACTTCCATCAATAGAAAATAGGAACAATGAACAAGTGAAAGTCCCCCTCCCTCCTCCCACTCCTTCCATCAAAAACTATATCCAGAACAAAATTCCACCGGGCGCTACCATAATCAAAAATCTCAAGTAGTAGGGTTTACTGTTGTGTATACTACCCAGTCTTCGCCTTAGAAGGTGGGTCTGTTAAACGTCATAGTCTCAGATATTTGGGGCAAGTAAGTTCGGTGAATTACGAGGTCAACAATTTTAGGAAGGGCTCCCACAGGTCGTGAAAGGAGGCAGCTGGGTTTGTGAGTGATAATGAGATTTTCTTCATCCCAAGTATGCCCCAGAACCTAATAGGGAGTGTGGGAGGAATAATGATTTCTGGTAATGAAGAGAAGGACGGGCGGTTTTTAAATGTTTGCGTCAGGTATGTGTGTATCTACGAGTGATAATGAACAATGCTGGTTAACTTAATGTTGCACAATGGAAAATGATTGTAAAAGTGTGAAGCACAGGGAGAGATAAAGATCGTAGGGATAACTAGAAGTGGAAGATGCAGCTCTATTGCTATGAGAAATTAATGGTCGTCTGACCAGGAGAGGGAGGAAGAGATATCATTCTGGAAAAGTATTTTACTGATAATGATGGGAGAAAAATGACAGGGGGAGCTTTTCAGGGTAATACAAAATTGGGCTTGCAAGGAAATATTAGTTGTGGCAAATTAAACATTATATTGTAAAAGAGTAACCAAATATGATGTAACAGTATGATTAATACCGATTGGTTGTTATTTTTGTTGTTATTCACAGTGACCCCTGACGAAGGGCATTTCTGTGCCCGAAATGCATTGGGTTTTATTTTATAAACACTGCCTTTGATGAACTTCGCAGCAGTCATGTTCTTACAAGAGGTCCGGAGGGGCACAGTCAGAACATTGGAAATTTGGAAAAAAGGCGCATGATGTCGAGTGGGGACAAAAACTTAAGAGAGTAAAACAAAGAAGGGGAGTAAAAGGATGAATGAAACAAGTAAAAAGCGGTTTAAAAGGCACTAATTATTGCTAATGTGGCACATTTAGCAGTGCGTTTGATTTGGGGCGCAGACACGCCCCATTTCTCAGTGATGTTAATCTTAAGGTGTCAATTGGGCAAGGCATTTTCACCAAGCTGCACGCATACTAGAGTACGTTCGGACAAGCCAGAACAAGATATGGTGCAAATGGTGTGCATCCCCTCCCCCTAAAATCATCCACAACCTATGAAGCCACCCCAATCGGGGTGGGATCGTTGTAGTGCCCCAGTGGGACAGAATGTTTTGTAAGGCTGCCCTCAGTGCTAATGCCATTTGCCTGCCTCTTTCGCGCCCTGAGTGGGAAGGTGATCGAATTGGGGAAGCCCAGGAGGATGTAAGCTGGAAAGCGGGGAATTTGGATGTCAAAGTGGGAATCAATGTCGTCCAGTATTTGTTTCCAGCAATCCACCAGGAAAGGACATTCCCATAACAAGTGCGTCAGAGTGCCCAGCGAACAACAGGCCCTCCAACACTTGGGGCTCCGGGATGGGTTGCTCTTATGAAGCAGAGGAGGAGTTAAATACCAATAGGTGGCGATTTGCTTGGAAGATTCAATACCTCGTATGTTCTGCACCGTATGTCGAGCTCTGTAGTATATATCTGACCATTGTTTCTGTGTCGGCGACCTACCCAAACGGCCTCCCATTGCAGTTGACCAGGAGATTTCCCACTGTCCTGGGTTCGCATTACGAATTTATACAAGTCTGATGTCAGGCGGGCGTCCGTAGCCACTTTTCGAAAGGTGTGAAGTGTCTTTTGGCCCCTGCCCGCAACTCAGGTTGCATTACCCAGTGATGGATCTTTGTATAGCGGTAGCGTTCTGTCTCCAGGAGGCCATGCCCCCTGCAAAGTCAGAAAATACCAGGAGGCCCGCGGTATCAAAGAGGTGTCCTATAGAGCACTAACCCTCCTTGGTCCACAGTACAAACCCCATTGCGTCTAACCCTAGCACAAAGTCTGGGTTGTTAACTATAGGTGTGATGGTGGACAGGAAGGTCGTGAGGCCTCGTGAGTCGGCTACCTTATCCCAAGCTAGGAGGATGGGGCATGTCACCTTAGAAAGGTATAGATTCCGAGGTCTGACAGCTTTCGTAAGGGAGGGGACTCCCCAGAGGGGCTTTCTGACGAGGGACCTATCCATGAACAGCCAGCGCTTCTCAGGCTCTGGATGAGTCCACTCAACCAGGGGTCGCATTTGTACCGCCCACCAATAATTTAGCAGGTTGTGGACTCACAGACCTCCCTCTGCAGGGTCTCTATAAGTTAATTCTCTACACAATCGCGGTCTCTGGTCTCGCCATATGAAGCGTTCTAGGTCCCACTGTAGGGAGCGTATGATGCCCGAGAGGGGAGCTAGTGGGAGCGTCTGGAATATGTATATTATCTTGGGGAGTATGGTCATTTTTATGGCCATTATCCGGTGCAGCCATGACAGCGAATGAGCTCTCCACTTGTGAAGGCAGTCCCTCACATGTCGTAAGAATGTCGGGTAGTTAAGTGAGGCAGTTCCCTGAATTTTGACCGTGAGCTGCAGGCCCAAGTAAGGAACCACTTCCTGGGCCCAATGAATACCATAAGACCGCTGAAGTAACCCCAGAGTGTTGGGCCAAGAAACAAATAGAGGGCTTGTGAGTTATGCACATTGATCTTGAAACCCGACGCTTTTGCGAAAAGGTCAAGCTCCGGCAATAAGGCAGGGAGGGACTCCCTGGGCATCTCCAGTGTGGCCACCAAGTCATCAGCGTATAGGCTAATTTTGTGCTCCTCTCCCCCAAATTGCACCCCTGAGATTAAGGGATCATCCCGTATCCGCTGCACCATGGGCTCCATATACAGAGCGAACAGGAGTGGTGACAGTGAGCACCCCTGTCGCTTTCCTTGTTGAATAGGGAAGGTGTTTGAGATGAGCCCATTCACCCACACAGAAGCGGAGGGATAGTAGCTGCTGAGAATCCAGTCAATAAAGCTCTGCGGGAAACCAAGATGAGCATCGACAGAGAGAATCATGCGCTCACCAGGGAAGCATTCAGATTTATCAACCAGGTGCCAGAGGTGCTTTGTGTTGTCAGAGCACTGACGTCCAGGGACAAAACCCGACTGGTCAGGGTCTTTCAGCCCAGGTAGGTGAGGGGAGGGTCTCTGGGCTACTATCCCAGTGAATATTTTTAGGTCCACGTTGAGAAGGGAGATTGGGCGAAAAGAAGCGCAATGTCGTGTATCCTTGCCTGCTTAAGGGACCACTGTAACTAATGCCTCCAACATTGATGGCGGGAAAGAGTTTCTCGCCCCAATCAAGTTGTAAACTCTCACCAGCAGCGGGGCCAGCGTTGTGCAAAAGGTTTTTATAAAAGAGGGAGGTGAAGCCATCGGGACCTTGAGATTTATGCAATTTCAATTTGGATATGGCAGAGATGACCTCCTCCAGCTTAATTGGAGATTCGAGGTCCTCTGCTTGACTCGGGACTAGTTTGGTTCGCCCCCTGTAGATATTGAGCTGGGCCTTTCTTCGGTAGTGTCTGGGCCCCGTATAGGGATGCATAAAACTGCCTAAAAGTCTCGGCTATGCCCAGATCAGTGGCCTGTTCCTGCCCTAACTGGTCAATTACCTTGGGGATGTGAGATACCAGTCTTTGTGCTCGTAGTCTATTGGCCAGGAGCCTCCCGCATCTATCCCCCTATGTAAAAGGCGTGGCTGAGGCTACGAGCAGCGCACTCCGCTCTATCTATGTCCAGGCCAGCTAACTTGCCCCTCGCTGCCTCGAGTTGTCTCCAGACTCTAGGGGCACCTGTTCTTCAGTGGATACGCTCTAGTTCAGCCACTTCGTTCGAGATTTGCTCCCTTTTCTCCCTCCTGATCTAATTGTCCCCTGCAGAAATCACTAAGAACTCTCCCCTGACCACCGCCTTCAGAGCTTCCCATACAACAACCGTCAACATGTCTGGAGTGTCATTAACTGCCAAGTAACCGGTTATGGTTTGGATGACCAGCTTAACTACGGAGGGGCACTGCAACAACATCTCCGTGACGCACCAGAGAAGGCGGAGGGACCTATAGTGCTGTAGAGACCAGGAGATACACACACCTGAGTGATCCGACAGTGGGCATAGGAAGATCTCTGCCTTCTGTGTCAGTTGTAATCTGACACAGATTGCGGGAGTACGTTTTGTGGGAGTGCGAATAAAATGTATACTCTCTAGAAGATTGTTGGCATAGTTTCCAGACGTCTGTGAACCCGGTCTCAGTCAAAAAACACCTCCTGTTCCCAGAGAGGACCCCCGTCTGCCCTATGCGCTGATACGATCTACCCAGATCATTGTGGAACGCCAAGTTGAAGTCTCCTCCCAGCAGTATTGCTCTGTCCGGGGAGCCAGACAGCTACTGTACCGCCTCGCGGAGAATCCCTTCCTGCCCATCGTTGGGAACTTAAACTGTAGCTATTGTGAAGGTATGCTGTCCCAGCGTGCAGATGTATGCAAGAAGTCTGCCCTTTATCTCAGCCTTCTTAAAACTATTTTACCCTGTAACCTAGCGGAAACCAGTATAGCTATCCCGGCCGTCTTAGAGGAGTGTGAGGAAAACAACTGGTGGGGGAATGCCCTGGATCACAATCTGTGAGCGTCCTTAGGCAGGAGATTTGTCTCCTGGAGGAGCCATATATGGGCTCTGGAGTTTTCTAACAAGGATAGGACTGACCGCCTCTTAATCGGGCTGTTAAGGCCCTTTACAATAAGGGATTGGATTTTAACCTCTGATGTCATGGCAGTGGGTGTCGAGACGCACATCAAGGACCAGTAGACCTTGACACACCCCTTCCCCAGGGCCCCCATGTTCATACCTGTCCAAGATACCCGGTGGGCGCCCTGGTGCTTAAATCTGCGAGATCGCCCAAATGCAGGAGGTGGAGGAGAGAGCCCTGATACCCCAACAAAAAAACAAACAGAACTAACTGACAACTTACAAAGGTTATAAATGTCCTGGGTTGTAAACCCCATGGTGAGGTGCGAGATGTTCAGCAGGAACCCCTACACCGCCCCCGTCCCACCTGAGCCCCAATTCCAGAGTCCCTGAGATGTCATCCTTTCAAAGAGAGAAAATCGTTCCCCTGGTGTCTGGGCATTGTGTCCTTCATTCTGCAGCGGCTGAGTCTCCTTCCAGTATTGCGATGACTGCTTTTCTTTCATGGCCATCATCTCAGGGTCAGGGCGGCGGCATAGTGGGTACCTTCCCACTCGATGCCATCTTTTAGATTCAACATGCCGCCCTCCTGTGCTGGGGCCTCCTCGTCGTCTCTGGGCATGTTGAGTAGTGACTTAGCTTCCTGCAAAGAGCGGATCGAATATGCTACTTACCAGTATGCATCTGTTCTTGGCATGTAGGGCTGCTGACATTCATATCTGTGCATAGATCGCCGCCTAGTGTTGGGTCCGGATGATTGCACATTGTTGTCCTGGAAGAGTCTTCGAAGTATCACGAGATAGGTGGCTCCTCCCCTGGACTACAGTGCGCATGGGCATCCCCTCCATCCTTAGATTGTTTTTCGCCATTGTGGCATAGATGGAGTGTAATACAGTGAATGATGACCATGCTAACTAGTAATTACTGAATGCTACAGCTGCTACAGGCGCCGGGGAGGAGGGTGGGCGATATGAATGTCAGCAGCCCTACATGCCAAGAACAGATGCATACTGGTAAGTAGCATATTCGGTTCGAGGCATGTGAGCTGCTGAATTCATATCTGTGCATAGATTATATAGCAGTCCCTCCATTTAGCGGCGGCTTCCCGTGCCAGCTGCAGCAGTCTGAAAAAGCGTTTTGAGAACAGCCTGTCCTACAGCTGCCTGCTGTCTTGAGTGTACATCTACACAGTAGTGCTTGGTAAATGTATGTATAGTGGACCATGTGGCTGCTCTACATATCTCCTCTAAAGGAATATTTCCCAGGAAAGCCATGGAGGCCCCTAACTTTTGTGTAGAGTGGGCTCTTGGAGGAATTGTTAGTGTGCGCTTAGCTTTTTCATAGCAAATCTGTATACACTTAACTATCCACCTAGCTATTTCTGCTTTGGAAATGGGGTTGCCTTTGTGCTGTGGAGAAAAGGCAACAAACAGTTGTTTTGTTTTCCTGAAAGTCTGTATTCTGTCAATATAGTACAGGAGAGCTCTTCTGATATCAAGTGTGTGGAGCATTCTCTCCGCTACATTCTCAGGATTAGGATAAAACACGGGCAGTTCTATGGATTGGTTCATATGGAACTGCGAGATTACCTTGGGCATGAAAGTAGGGTTGGTGCGTAGTACTACCCTGTTTGCATGAACCTGTATAAATGGCTCTTGAATGGTTAGTGCCTGAAGTTCACTAACTCGTCTTAGGGAAGTAATGGCAACTAGGAAAGCTACTTTCCATGTTAGAAATTGAATCTCACAGGAGTGTAGAGGTTCAAAAGGTGGTCCCATCAGTCTGGTGAGGACCACATTTAGGTTCCAGACTGGTGAAGGAGGGTGTCGGGGAGGAATCACACGCCTGAGTCCCTCCAAGAAAGCTCTGATGGCAGGCACTTTGAACAGAGAGAGGTGCTGCCTATTCTGAAGGTAAGCTGCCAGTGCGGTTAAATGTATACGGATGGAATTGTACGCTAGATTGCATCGGTATAAGTGTAATAGATAACAGATAATGTTTTGCGTTGATGCATCCAGCGGATTGATGTCATTATTTTTACAATAAATGACAAATCTTTTCCACTTAGCCGCGTAGCAGGCTCTGGTAGTGGGTCTCCGTGCCTCCTTGATGATATTCATACATTCTGGAGGCAAGTTTAGGTAGCCAAATTCTAAGATCTCAGGAGCCAGATCGCCAGGTTCAGCTGTTGCGGATCTGGGTGCTGAATCTCGCCATGGCTCTGCGTTAAAAGTGTGGGTGTGAGCCGTAGCCTTTGATGCGGTACCACGGAGAGTTCCAGAAACGTGGTGTACCATGGCTGACGTGCCCACGTTGGAGCAACCAGGATGAGCGTCATCGAGTGTTGCTTGAGTTTGCGTGCCACCAGCGGTATTAACGGCGCTGGGGGAAAAGCGTACGCAAATCTGCCGGACCAGTTCATCCATATTGCATTGCCCTGCGACTGTGGATGTGGGAACCTGGCGGCAAAGTTTTGTCATTTTGCGTTTTCCCTTGTGGCGAATAGGTCTATCTCTGGATGACCCCACTGCTGGAAGTACGGTTGGAGTACTGATGGATGTATTTCCCACTCGTGCATCCGGTGGCTGTGTCTGCTGAGCAGGTCTGCCATCTAGTTGTCTTTGCCTGGGAGGTGTTCCGCCATGAGGAAGATTTTCCTCTGAATGGCCCACTTCCACATGCTCTGAGCCAGATGAGACAACTGTGGCGAGTGTGTTCCTCCCTGCTTCTGTATGTAGTACATGGCAGTCATGTTGTCTGTTTGGATCAACACGACTTTGTTGCACAGGTGCATTTTGAATGCTTTCATGGCTAGGAAGATTGCCATCAGTTCCAGAAGGTTGATGTGCATCTTCTTTTGCTGTGTCGTCCATAGTCCCTGCACTGTGTGATTGAGTACATGAGCTCCCCATCCCTGGAGAGACGCGTCCGCCGTCAGTATGATTTGTGGAACAGGCTCCTGGAACGGTCGGCCCTTGCAAAGGTTTTGTGGATTCCACCAATGCAGAGAGTAGCATGCCCGACCGCTCACCAACACTAGGTCTTTTAATTGTCCGTGGGCCTGATTCCACTGACGTGCCAAGCACTCCTGAAGTGGGCGCATATGTAATCTTGCGTGCGGGACTATGAAGATGCAGGAGGCCATCATGCCTATCAACTGCATAAACACTCTTGCTGGGAGTGAGTGTTGAGGTTTGAATTTCTTTTTGAGCAACTGAATGCTGTTGATCCTGACTGAATTTGGTTGTGCCGTGGCTGCCAGAGTGTCTATGGTTGCGCCTAGGTACTGCTGTACGTGGTTGGGTTGAAGGTGGGACTTTGGATAATTTAGTGAGAAGCCCAGGCTGTGAAGAAGGTGAATGGTGTGGGACATGTGGCTGGCACAGTGCTGGGCCGACTTTCCCTGGACAAGCCAGTCGTCCAGATAAGGATAGACATGTATGTGTTGTCTCCTTAAGTGTGCCGCCACTGTAGCCAGGCACTTGGTGAAATCTCTGGGTGCCGTAGTTACCCCGAAAGGGAGGACTTTGAACTGGTAATGCTGATTGAGAACAGTGAACCTGAGATACTTTCTGTGTGAGGGGTGTATGGGTATATGGAAATACGCATCTTTGAGGTCTAATGTTGCGAGAAAGTCTCCCTGACTGAGCAACGGTAGTACTTGTTGCAGAGTGAGCATGTGAAAATGCTCTGAGAGAATGTAACGGTTTAGAGGTCTTAGATCTAGTATGGGTCTGAGAGATCCATCCTTTTTGGGGATCAGAAAATACAGTGAGTACACCCCTGATCCTCGTTCCTTTGCAGGCACGAGTTCTATGGCTCCTTTTTGGAGCATACTGAGAACTTCTTGTTGGAATAAGTGCAAGTGCTCTGCGGACATATGATGGTGTCTTGGTGGTATGTTGGGTGGAGTGGACGTGAACTCTAGACAATAACCGTACTGGATAATTTCTCTCACCCACCTGTCTGTAGTAATGGATTCCCAGACTGGCAGGAACTGTTGGAGTCTCCCCCCGACAGGTGCTACGTGGTCGGGGGGCAGTGACAAGGCGTCACTGTTTGTTGGTGGCGGAGGACCTGGTGCTGTTGTTTCCACGGCCTCTGCCTTTGACGTTGTTTCCACGGTATCCACCTCTATGATTTTTATTATAGGTGGTCTGTGTACCTCCTTTAGTGTACTGCGACTGTTGGGAGTTTTGGCTTTTTGATGGTCCTCTGTTGCTGGAGCGACGAAAGGACCCACTCCGAAACTGCTGTGATTGCAGAGCTCCCATAGACTTTGCAGTCTCCGTATCCTTTTTGAGTTTTTCTAGGGTGGTGTCAACCTCGGGGCCAAAGAGGGAGTTAGGGTTGACAGGTTGATTAAGTATAGTTGTTTGTATTTCTGGTTTGAATCCAGAGATTCTTAACCAAGCATGCCGTCTTAATATGACGCTGGTGTTAATAGCCCTAGCTGCAGTGTCAGCTGCGTCAAGAGCGCACTTAATGGAAGCGTTGCTGATAAGCTTCCCTTCTGTAATTAGGGATTCTGCTCCTTCTTTATACTGATCTGGGAGGTGCTGTAGCAGTGTCTCTAGGGTATCATAATGTGCCCTGTTGTATCTAGCCAGAAGCGCCTGAGTGTTGGCAATTCTCCAGATGTTAGCTGCCTGTGCAGCAACCCTCTTTCCTGATGTTTCCAAGACCTTAGACTCTTTGTCTGGGGGAGGAGCATCACCCGTTGTCTGTGAGTTGGCTCTCTTCCGAGCATTGGAAACCACCAATGAGTCTAAAGGCAACTGTCCTCTTATGTAGGCAGGGTCCACAGGAGCTGGCCTATATTTTTTTTCAATTCTAGGGTTAAGGACTCTCGCCCTTGTGGTCTCCTTAAAAATGTCAGTAGCCTGTTTGAGGACCCCCTTCAGCATGGGCAGAGTTTTAACAGATCTTTCTGAGGTAGAGAAGGTATCCATTAGAAAGTCGTCCTCAATAGGATCAGTGTGGAGCTGTACGTCATGATTGTTGGCTGCTCTTTCAATTAAGGCATTGAAAGCAGCCGTATACTCTGTAGGAGACGTTTTCACCACCCCCTGCATCAGTATTGTCCACCCAAGGCTGGTTTTGGTCTCCAGGGTCAGTGTCCATAGGATAAGTGCCCTCTATATCATCAACATCTCCAGCATCCACATTAGAGTGTGTGGGTGAGAATGACTGAGGTTCTGTGGCACAATATTGAAGTTGTTCCACTAGAACTGGTGATGTGGGTCTTTTTTTCTTCAATGGAATTTTGTAGGGCTCCATTGGTGTCTCTGTTACTATTTTCCGTTTGTATATGGAAAGTCTACCGGTATTGGCGTCGATAAATTGCCTGGGATCCTCATCGTCGCGAGGTATTGCAACAGCTCTCTTTTCTGTTTGAATTCCTGTCGGTGCCTCGACATTTTTCTTCGGGTCGATAGATTCTTGGGGGTCGAGACCCTTCTTGGCGTCGAACATTTTTGGTCGCACCGCTGGTGGGAGTCCAAACTTGATGTGCGTCGACGCGATGTGAACCGCGCTGACCGCTTTTGGCTGCGGGGCCGTGTTTGCGCCAATCATGGAAGCCTTGGTTTGGATGCGTAATAACGACTCCAACACCTTCTGCTTTACAAAGGGAGACGGTGCCGCGGATTGGACACGGTCCTTCGACGCCTTTTTGGTTGTGGCATCAAGCCCTGTACCAGATGTCGTTTTCGGGACACGAAGACTGGAATGGGGTGGCTCTCGAGGGCCACTCTCCATATGTGTGTCGACGGTCCTTGGCGTCGATATTTTCGGGTCGGCAACCTTGACCTTGATTGTAGGTGCCGCCTTCGGCTCGACATTCGTAAGACTCCTCTCGGCGTCGACAGCCTTCTTTTGTGTCTTCGGCTCCGAGGGCTTCGAGGCCTTGTTGCCGTGGAGAGACTCTTTCACTTTCGGTGCCGTTGCCTTCAGTTTCGATTCTCGTCGATCGAGCGATGGCGCTTTCAATACCGACGGCTCTTTAGGATAGTTTGACGCCGGGCATTTAAGCGGGGCGGAAGAACGAGAGGAATGATCTTGGGTAAGGCCTTGTGGCGATCCCGCGACCTGAGCCTTATCGAGTGTCTCTTTGGGCCCTGAGTGGACCTGTGGGCGTAGCTCCTCTTCCGAGCTATCCTCCTCGGCCCCAAGGGCCTCTCCGTCGTCTCCTACCTGTTCGATGACTTCATCTTCCTCTTCATATAGAATATGTTCGTCCTCGGCATCATAGTCGGATTCACGCTCCGACGCCGGATCCGAGATCTCTCCTTGAACTTCAAGGTCCACGACCTCCTCATCTTCGGTCCCGAAGATGTTGTTTGGGTTTGGCGCTACTTTCTGCGCCTCGAGCCGAGCTGCTCGACGAATGCAAAGTGTTTTCTTAGATCGAAACCTGGAGCACGCCATACAGGTGGCTTCGTCGTGGTTTGGAGAGAGGCACTTGTTGCACACCGGGTGCACGTCTAAGCGAGCATATTTAGCGTTGCAAAGAGGGCAACGCTTGAAGGGGCTATTCGATGTCTTTGGTTCCATCGTCGATCTTGATCGGCGCTGACGTCGAAGGGCAAATGGCTAACTTTGATGAAGATACCCGGCGCCGAACGAAAACGATACCGACGAGTAATAGGCCTAAATACTCTAAGAGCTAAGATTAGGACATCCGAACCCAATGGCGGAAAAAAACAATCTAAGGATGGAGGGGATGCCCATGCGCACTGTAGTCCAGGGGAGGAGCCACCTATCTCGTGATACTTCGAAGACTCTTCCAGGACAACAATGTGCAATCATCCGGACCCAACACTAGGCGGCGATCTATGCACAGATATGAATTCAGCGGCCCACATGCCTCGAACTTGGAGAAATCTGCCATTCCATTTGAAAATTATTCTAAAGGGGTGCCCCCAGGAATATGAGATCTCCTTGGAACGCAGGAAGGTTGTAACCTGCCTAAACTCCTTCCATTTCTGCAGAGTAGAGGCCGCTAGGTCCTGAAACAGGCGAGGTCTGGATGATCGGAAGTCTATAGGGTGCTTATCTCGTGCTTCGTGGAGAATCCGTTCTTTTAACTGGAAGTCGTAGACACACGTTAAAATGTCTGGAGGGGGTGCTGTCGCCAGCCTCCTGGGCCCAACATGATGGGTCCGGTCAGTTTAATCTTCTGCTCGGGGGGGCACCCAGGATGTGATGGAAGAGGTCCTCCACGAAGGCCTCTATGTCTTGTCCTTCAACTCTCTGGGGAACTGCTTGAATACTTATATTGTTCCGTCAAGAGCCATTCTTGAGGCCCTCCGCATGGCCTTGTAGGACCAGTTGCTGATCTTGAAGGCGGAAGGTCTGTTGCTGAAGTTTGTCAATCTCCTCATCCCTCGAAGAAACCTGCGTCTCCAGCGTATTAACTCTGTCACCAACTGAGGTGATGTCCTTTCACAGCTCCCAGAGTTCCAGGGAGATTTCCTTCTTCATGGCATGGAAGTCCCCTTTTAAGCGAAGCAAACAAGGAGTCAAGAAAACCTCATGTGACTGGTCCCTCAACGTCGCCCAGATCGTGCTCTGTGAGATGCCCACTCGAGGCCGGAGCCGCCTCCGCCCCTCTGGCGCTGGACTTGAGGGGGAGGTCTTTGACTGATCTCTCTTCTTTAGCTGTATTGGCCGCCAGGACTGTAGGACCATGCTTCCCCCTCTTGAATAAGCTTTTTTTTTTTTGATAAACAAATTTTTATTGTGTTTTGCGGCATAAAAGACAGTATCAAGAGTAAGATACAGCAGTGCATTGAACAAGGCATCAGTAACTGCATTTGGATAAGCATCAATAAACCATTGCAAAGACCCTCCCACCCTCTCCCATCCTCCGTCCCCACCCCCTGCGCCCCCACCCTTCAAATCATGCCCCCCAGCCACTTCCCCCATATCTTGCGGAATTTTTTGGGGCAGCCTCGCGCAGCACACAACGACCGCTCCTGGGCCGCACACCAGTCCACCCCTCTACTCCAGGTAGCCACTCTGGGTGGGTCCGGTTGTGACCATACTGCCGCTATGTCTCTCTTAGCCACCATAAGGGCAGTGGTGAGGAAGTACTTTTCGTTACGGGATCCGTCGATCCCATCCATGATGCCCAGCAGGGCCATTCTAGGCTCATGGGGAACCTCCCAACCCAAGACCTCCGCTAGCTCAGTTTCAATCGCTGCCCAGTAATCGTGTAGACGGGAACAAGACCACACCATGTGGAAAAAATCTGCCGGAGCCACCCCACACCGGGTGCAGGAGGCGTCCACGCGGAGACCCGCCCGGTACAGGCGGTCCGGGGTCAGATAGGCGGTGTGTAGGTAGTAGATTTGGATGAGCCGCAGCCTAGCGGAGGTGGTAAGCGACCGAGGGCCCATAAGGGCGTCCCTCCAGTCCGCCTCGTCCAGGGGTCCCACCCAGGCCTCCCATCGCTGTTTGAGCCCGCTCCAGTCCACCGGGGAATTGTTAATCAGGGATTTGTAAATGCGGGATATACCCCCCTTTCCCAGATACCCCAGCATCACCTGAGCTTCAGGTGGGCTATGGGGAGGCAGTCTGGATTCTAGAGGGACGTGAGCCCGGACCGCGTGGCGCAGTTGAAGGTAGCGGTAGAATTGGGAGGGCCGCAGCGAGAAGCGGGTCTGAAGCTCTTGGAAGGAACACATGCGGCTCCCACGCCATAAGTCGCCCAGACAGGAGATACCAAGAAGATCCCACTGCCGAAAGCCCGCCAATCCCACCACCTCCCGCAGCCAGGTCCCGTGCCAAAGCGGAGTGAGTTGTGTGGACGTCCCCGACCATCTAGTGTGCCGCAGTGCCGCGCGCCACGCGAGGAAAGGAGCCCGCACGACGTCGGGGAGTGATAGGGGGACCGTTGTGCCATAGAGCATGTTTTGGATGGAGGAGAACCCAAGGCCTTGCACCTCGAGACGGTAAGCCGGGTCGCCCCAGCCTCCCGAGAACCAGTCATGGATCACCAGTAACTGGGTGGCCAGGTAATAAAGATATAGATTGGTCATGCTCAGACCGCCATCATAGGAGGGGACCCTGCATCGATCCAAGGCCAGCCGAGGCCTACCGCCGCCCCAAAGGAATTTGGTCACCATTTTATCCAGGTCTCGGAACCACGGGCGCGGAAAAGGGCATGGAGTATTTTGTAGTATGTAAAGAAATTTGGGGAGGATCATCATCTTGTATAGAGCGACTCTCCCTAGCGGATTCAATGGGAGGGACTGCCACCGGAGCATGTCTGACCTGGTTTTGTTGACTACCGGAGCCACATTAAGGGCCCAGCATAGTTCCGGAAGGAGGGTGACCCAAATCCCCAGGTATTTAAAGGAGAGTCTCCGGAGGGGGATGTCCGACTGCCAGTCGAAGCATTCCCGCGACGGGTGTAGCGGGACTAGGACGGATTTTTTGGGGTTCAGGTGAAGAACCGACGCTTGGCCAAATCGATGGAGGATCCGACGGACCCGGGGACCCGAGGTCGCCGGGTCCGAGAGATAGAGGAGGACGTCGTCCGCGTATAGGGCGATTTTGTCGGGGGCCACATCCGGCCATTCCCAGCCTCGAAGAACAGGATCCGCGCGAATCAGCACCGCCAGGGGTTCCATCGCCAGAGCGAAAAGGAGGGGCGAGAGCGGACAACCCTGGCGCGTCCCCCGGCCTATGGGAAATGGGCGAGAAAGTGCCCCATTGACCAACACACGGGCCCGCGGGCGCGCATAGAGGACCATTACCATGGCTCGGAACCGGGGGCCGAAGCCCATACGCTCCAGGACCTCACCCAAGTACGCCCATCCCACGGAATCAAAGGCTTTTTCAAAGTCGACCAAGAGGAGGGCCAGATAGGGGGAAAGGCGGCCGCGGTGCGCCATCGCGAGGTGGAGGCGCCGTAGACAGTGTCTGGTCCCCCGCTCCGGCATAAAGCCACATTGGTCCGGATGGACCAGGGAGGCGAGCGATGGGCGTAACCGTTGCGCCAGGACCGTGGCATAGATTTTGAGTTCTGTGTTAATAAGGGATATCGGCCGGTAGTCTGAGCAGGACCGCGAGGGAGGCTGTGTCTTGGGGAGTACAACTATGGTTGCTGTATCCGTTTCGGGCCGGAACGAGCCCGTCTCCACCACGGCCGCAAAGAGGTCTCGAAGCCTCGGGGCCAATGTCTCACGGTAGTGAGCGTAGTATTCCTGGGGCGATCCGTCAGGTCCCGGGGTCTTCCCGGGTGCCAGGCGGCCGATCGCTTCTTCAATCTCCTGTAGCTCGATCGGCGAATCCAGGGTCTCAGAAATCTCAGGCTGCAGCCGCGCAAGTGTCGCCCCGTTTGTTCCCAGTAGCTCATTCAGGGAGAGCGTGGGCGGTCGGAGACGGTACAGCCGGGAGTAGTAGTCAGCGAATGCCTGGGCTATCGCCACTGAGACCGTGTGGACTCCACCCGCGGGGTCCGCGATGGCTGGAATGATCCTGCCCGCCCGGGGATAGGTCGCCAGGCGGTGGAGAAGAGTGCCGTTTTTGTCTCCCCAACCGTACACCCGGGCCACCGAGGAGCGCCATAGGATCTTCGCCGCTTCCAGGGAGTGCAGACGAATCTCTTCCCGCAGGAAGGCCAAGCGACGAGACCGTGCGGCATCGGCTAAGTTACCCAGACTACGCTCCAGTTCTAAGGCCTGGGCGTCACAGTCCGCGAGCTTCTGGGATTGAGCCCGTCGTTGACGTTGCAGGTGCCCTTTAGCGGCGCCCCGAACAGTCGCCTTGCCAGCCTCCCAGAGGACAGCGGGGGAGACGACAGAGCCCTCATTATGAGAGTAGTAGTCGACTATCTCGCCCCCGACCGCCCTCCGAAAAGCCTTGTCGTGAAGGAACCAAGCGTTCAGACGCCATATCGGACGGGCAGAAAGGGGGGGGGGACCGAGAGCGAGGAGCACCGGCGAGTGGTCCGAAAGGCCCCTCGGAAGAATGCGTGCGTCCCGCACCCCCACGCAGTCGGTAGAGGGCACAAAGATGAGGTCGATCCGGGCGTGGGAGTGATGGGCCGCCGACGTGTGGGTGTATTGGCGCTCCTGCGGGTGCCAGATCCTCCAGACATCGCAGAGGCCCTGGGATTCCGCCCAAGAGGAGAGTTGTTTTGCGCGGGCGACGCGGGTCGAAGAGACCGGACCCGTCGAGTCCATATGGGGCGAGTAGACAGCGTTAAAGTCCCCGCCGAGTATCAGGGCCCCTGCAGGAAGTGTCGGGAGGATAGCCGCTGCGTGGGAAAGGGCTGACGGCAGGAGGGACGGTGCTGCGTAGAGGGACATCAGGGTAAGGGGTCGGCCCTCCAGAGTGCCACACACTACCAGTAGCATACCCTGTGGGTCTAAAAGCACCCGAGTCAGGACAAAGGGAAAAGACTTGCGAAGCAATATGGCCACCCCCCGGGATCCCCGAGCAAAACCTGAGTGCCATACCCTGTCATAGCCGTAACGGCCAAGGAAGGGGCAGTTGTTACCCAACAAGTGAGTCTCCTGGAGGAGGAGTACATCGATCTCTGCCCGTTGTGCATATTTGAGGACCGCCATGCGTTTGAAACGGTCCAGGAGGCCATTGACGTTCCAGGAAAGTATGCGCATGGCGGCCCTAGGGACAGGTGGGTCAGCCATAATCAAGGACAGAAGAATGAGCCAGTGGAGGCGCGTCCGAGTAGGTGCCCAGAGAGGAGGGACAGCGGAGCGCCGGGTGAGAGAGCGGGATAGACAGTACATGATACCTTAGCACAACAGATAAGGGGGAGTCACCCCCCACCAACAAATTCTCCCCAACGAGGAAGAAGCAACCCCAAACCCACCCCAACCCCCCACCCCCCGCCCTATACTTCGAAAACGGAAGCATCTGTCGCCCGAACCAAATGGAAGAACCACCAAACTAAAACGCTTGGGCTTGAGCGCTAGTGGACCCCTGATACATCAAAAGTGAAGCCTGATTTACCTGCTCTTGAATAAGCTTTTAAGAGGAATTTCGACATTCTGCTACCTCCTCTGCTTCCATCTCTTTTTGGCATCTTCTACCACAAGCACAGTATATGCTCTGATTTTCGACAAACATTTTGGTGTTGCTTTATTCTTTGTGTACTCAATCAGTTCCTTTCACTGGTCTGCTGAAAAAGCCTCAGGTGCTTCAGTCAAGGGCCATGCAAACAGAGTTCTCTATTTGGTGTTTAGAGTGTTACTCTTAAAGGAACGCTTCTGACCCCTCCACTTTAGGGGATGGGGACATCTGCAACCTATGGAAAAGAAAATAAGTGTCTCATTCATCTCAACGTTTACTATTTTCTGCGTATTGCTAGAACGGAACTTGCCGTCACACATACGTCCTTTTACAATCGCACATTCGGCGCTGTATTGCTGTTTACTTCCTACGACAGGCTGAGCAGATCCATTGGTGTAAATTATATATTCATACTGATCTAGAGACATTATTTTATTCGGGAGTGGATATTCTTGTTCATACTGCAGGAATGCTTGTGTTTTTAATATAGAGTAAAATTTGTAGTCTACATCTGTTGCAGTGAGAGAATTAGCCCATTGTATCCATCGTGGATGTTTGGCTTTTGCGTTTGGAATACTTGCTTTAGTAACAGCTTCTAAGGTTGGTACTGGAGTTCAACAATTATGAGTTTCCCCTGAGCTAGTGCTCACTCTCAATCGCGCGGTTTGTACCGCTGTAAGTATTTTTTCTCTGGATGCATAACACATTTCAGCGTTTGTGTACAAATGTGATTTGTATACAATTGGTACAGTTTCACTTTCATTGAAGGTGAGATACATGTATCATGATTGACCCGCTATTACACAGATCAACAAATTTGTGGTATTTATACATGTGTGTAAGTGTATGGAAGCTATCACATCAGCTTGCAAGGAACAGAGTATTTCTGTATGCTCCCGTGTCCAATGTCGGACTGAAAAATCAGGACTTATTAAGTCGTAGAAAGGTTTGACTTTCTTTGAGTAATCCAAAACATATGTTCTGCCAAAAATTAAGAATCCTAAAATGGATTTTGGAGGTTGGAGCAGCACACATTTTTCTAAAAAATGAGCTGTCAGGCTTTTCCCTTCATCTGTGAGCTCATATCCCAAAAATAGGACATAGTGGTGGGCAATTTTTGTTTGATTTTTTAAAGTTAAATTTATAACCCTCAAAGGCGCAACCCATAATTATGTTGTTCACCCTGTTCAAATGATCCAATAATTCATCGTCCATCAGATAAATATCATCTACATAGGACAATGCCTCCTCATCAAAATTTTGAAGTAACTCCGATACTCTTGCTGAGAACAACCAGGGGCTATTCTTATAACCTTGGGGCAGTCTACGGAATTGATGTTACGAGCCAAGGGCCGAAAATGCTGTCAATTATCTGCTTTCAGGCGCTCTAATATGGCAAAAAAATCCATTTGCGATATCTAGTGTTTTGTATATTTCCGCACAATGTTATTAATCAATACGGCACTATGTGCATTTTGTACTGCAAATATTTTCGTGCATGTGTTCAATGCCTGTAGTCTAAAACTAGACATTATGAATTGTCAGTTTTTTTTTAATGGGAAATAAAGGATTATTCAACGGAAGATGTGCAATTCTTAATCACACCCTGATATTCATTTGATCTAAGATCTCCCTGACTTGCTTTTTCACGTCATGTTTTATTGGGTACTGCCTCTGTGGTGCAGGAGTAATTTTTAATGGGATATCATGGTGAGGTGACTAAGCATGCCACCCTACTTGAAATGAAATGAAATGAAATGAGATGAGATGAAAGATACATTTATTTAGTGCATGGCTACCCGGGAGCATCCTAGCGCTAGGCCGAACACGAGAGAGGAGGTGTAACTTAGGGGAACAGAAGTGTCTTTAATTGTTTTCGAAAGACAAGGTAATTGGGTTCCCTGTGAAGATACAGCGGCAGGTAGTTCCAGAGTTTAGCAGCGTTATATGAGAAAGGCCGTCTACCGCTTCTAGCCTTCTTAATCCTGGGGACTTCAGCCAAATGCAGCACGTCCGAGCGTAGTTTCCTGTTGGCCTTATAAGGACGGATCATGGCAGAATTTATTGGCGGCCCGTTCCCTTGCATGGATTTATGGGCTATGCACAAAGCTTTAAATCGGATTATTTCCTGCACCGGAAGCCAGTGAAGGGAACGAAGAGCAGGTTTAGCTGAGTGACGATTGGGAATGCCCATCAATAATCTGGTTGCACAGTTTGGTACAGTCTGAAGTTTCAGGACTACTGCACTTGGAGCACCCAAATACAAGGCGTTGCCATAGTCTAATCTGCCTTGGAAGGGGAGGAGAGGGAGCACTTTACATACCATTCTGAGAAGTCCATAGCAGATGGCTGCCGTCTTCCTGGCCTGCGACCTGAAGGTCATGTCCTGACCTAACCAAATGCCTAAGCTCTTGATCTCGGTCTTAGGGATCGGTATGGGGCCCATACAAGCTGGCCACATGGTGCTGGATTTAAAGCTATGGGGATTGCCTAATATCATGAGCTCCGTTTTCCCCCCATTAAGCTTAAGGTGAGATGCGCCCATCCAGTTAGATACTTCCTCGAGACAAGAGCTGAGGCCATTTGCCCTCTGACTTGCTTGGTTAAGCGCTACCACCAATTGAGTATCATCTGCGTAGGTCACCATGCGGATCCTGAAGGGGGCAACAACAGCCGCCAGCGGGGCCATACACACATTAAAAAGAGTCGGGCTAAGCAACGAGCCCTGAGGGACTCCACACAGTAGAGAAATGAGTTTAGAGGCAGTGTCATCCTCGAATACCTGAAAAAAATCTTCCCTCTAAGAAGGAGCTCAGCCATTGCAGCACCGTGCCAGTTACTCCTATGCTACAGTGATGGTGAACCAAGATGCCATGGTTTCCCGTGTCAAACACTGCACTCAGGTCGAGGAGTATAATGGCTAAGGACCCTCCTGATTCTAGGATCTTTTTACTTTCTTCCACCACAGCTAACAGAGCAGTTTCAGTGCTCTGTTGCAGGCGGAAACCTGTTTGTGAAGGGCGAAGCAGGTTATAAGACTCCAGGAAATCGGAGAGGGTACGATTTACGCATTTCTCTGTGATCTTGCCTATTCCTGGCAGAAGGGAGATGGGGCGGGCGGTAGTTGCCCAGGTCCGCAGGATCCAAATTAGGTTTTTTTAGTAAAATTTTCACCATAGCCCCTTTCCACTTGGTAGGGACTATTCCTGTGGAAAGTGAAGCATTAATCAGGTCCAGGATAGTGGGAGCGATTGTCGGAGCTACCCGTTACAGGATATTTAACGGTGCAGGGTCCCTGGGCGACCCACTTTTTACTGAGGACAGCAGAGTAAAGAGTTATTCCTGGGGTAGAGGGGGAAATGCCTGCAATAGGTTTTCTGCTAAAAGAGGACCAGAGTCCATGTACTTGTTAGGAGGTCGCCATCCTCGTCTGTTAGGGGTAAAGATTTAAGAATATTTTGAACCTTAGTGGTGAAATATTCTGCCTGTTTGTTGCATAGTAGGCCTGAGACATCAGGTGCCACTGACAGGACAAGGGTTTTAAGTAGTTTTTGTATGATGAGGAAGGTTTCTCTGGGAGAGTTGGCGGCTGACAGGATACTTTCCTCATATTAGGAGGCCTGGGCCTTTTTTATTTCTGCTTTGTAAGCACTAATAGCTTCCCTATATTACAACTTTTTGTTGGGTGAAAAGTCTTTCCTCCAGCTTCTTTCCAACACCTTGCAACGTAGTTTTGAAATGAGTAGCTCGGAGGAGAACCAAGGGGACTTATGAGGCCCGCCAGTCTCTTTTATCAAAAGTTTTGGGAGGACCACATTCAATGACTCCTCTATCCAGCTAGAGAAGTCATCATTGGCTTTGACTGGACAGGGATCGGATTTCGGTCTGCTTCTTTCAAGTTCAAGGGCCCACTTGTCCAAGGGAAGCTTTGACCAGGACCGACTCCAGGTCCGTGTGAATTGAGTGAGGGGTGGGGCAACCTGAGGGGTTGCAGTATAATGCGGGAGCTAGCGCTACTGCCCACTCCTGTGCATAAGTATGTTTAAGTGATTCCGGTACGAGGTCGGGGAATGCTGGTAAGATTACGGCTTCTCTTTTTGGGCAGTCCATAAAAAATTCAGATGGACAATCTTTTTTAGCCAATGGGATATCGTATCCATATGTCAGGTTCTCCCAAAAGAGACCGTTCACGTTCCTAGATATGTCCCTCTCCATTTGGAGTGTTATTTCATGTAACTGATGCAAGGCACGTACCCTAGTATCAGGTGTTTCCACCGTGATATGCTCATTCAACGTTGCTGTTACCAGAAATTCCATCAGGTTCTGGCGAGCTATTGTTACTTCTGTCGCGCTGGCTAGCATCGTCAGAGGCCATTCCCTGTTCAGAAGTTGAGTCCTCAGTAGCCTGGACATTTCTTATTTAAAGGCCAGCTACCTTCTTTTTAAATTGAGGTTTACTTTTGGCTGTATCTTCTTCTTTGATAATGCAGTCAGAAGTGCGATATGTGTCTCTTGGTTTGACTCGCTCTTCTGATCTGCGTTCTGACAGTCCTTTCCTCTCTGAGTTTTTGGATGAACCCTGAAAGGAACGAGAAGAACATGTATCAGTATCCTGATACCTGTCAGGTTTCTTAATATTGTCACGGTTTCTATGCTTATATTTCCTGTCCGAGGGCTCCTGTTGAGGAGACCCACCCCGTGATTGTGATGTATTCTGCTTGTTTTTTGATTGTTTATTATCCCTTTTTTTTCTTCTTTTTTTTTTTTTACAAGAATCGGGTGCTTGCTTGGAGTTATCCTTTTGGGATTACCCAATAATTGTGGTTTCGCGGGTCTAGCTCCCAGTTCTCTCTACCCAGTAAAAGATAGGTTTCTTCGATAGTTTTTGGTTCTTCTTGCTCCTGTTGTGCTAACGTATTTGTAGATACCTGGGAAAAATTGGCTATCAATTTCATCCCTAAGTCCAAGGCAGGTTCTGCCCCGTACTCGTTCTGTATTTGTTTCAATACTTCTGGTTTGACTGCTATTGAGGGGGTACCATAAGTCCTGGTATAGACGGCAGCAAAGACTGCATCCCAAGTGGTTCAATCCTCTATCAGGGATCTGTCTCCATTGGCAAGCAAATTGTCAGTATGCTGTGTTTTTCTTGCGGGCCTGTGTGCGGGAACACTGTCTCAAGCTGTGCTATTTTCTGTGCTATCCAGAATCGAATTTGCTCACGTTTAGTGGGCATTCTTTCCATAATTGCGATCAGCGTTTGTGGGCTGATTTTAGTTGTGGTCCCTTGTGGTTGACCTGTTTGAGTTAGATTTCTGTATAGTTTTATTATTTCTTTGTGAAGTGGAGGCAAGTCAGCTGCTGGCAATGTGTCAATTTCTGGATGTGGTGTGTAAGCAGCTAGAAACAGCGAAATGGCTCCGTCTGTGCTAAGCGGACCGAGTCTCACTCTTTCTTTGGTATGTAGAAGGGCACCTTTAAATCAATTTATATGCTTTTAGTAAGTTAGCAGGACTTCTATGTCCTTTTATGGACAATATTCTTCAGATGGATCATCCAGGGTGTAAGAATGAAATGTATGTGTGTGTGCATCTGCAGGTAGGAATTTAACCCAAGAATAGAACACCTCTGTTCTGTACACCTGAAATGTTTATAGCACCTTCCTGCTCTCCTTCCTCTGCTGCATTTAATGCAGCCGAAGCCACATTTTGGTCAGACATTGCGAAAGAAGTGTCAAGGAAAATAGAGATAAGGTTTATGCACAATGTAGGGTACTATAATCCTTCAAGCTTGAACCAACAGCCAATACATAGGGTATACCTACTGAGCTGCGGCAGATTTTCTCTCGCCACTCCAGACGTCTCTGGGTAAATGTGAGATGGGGTATCTGACTGAGAAAGCACGACTGAACTACTCAGATTTGACCGCTAAATAAGAACCAAACCAACGTTGGCGGCGGCATGTCGTGTTGTTCCTACAAATCTATATAGGATCTGCGCATTTAGACAACATAAACTAAGGGATAGGTGTCCAGACGGAATCCAGACACCCCCAAAGGATATGTTAGTCTGTAGACCAGCTAGCTTACAGTGCCACTATAAGCCCTATAACCTTACCAAGGAGTGAATAGTTTCTGGCAACTATCGAACATGACAACCCTGACCCCTCATGCATCGTAGAAACAGTACAGTACTTTTCGCTCAGTCACACGGGCTCTCTTGTTCTCAGACAGATATACAGAATAAATGGTGGGGACGTTTTCAATAGGCATTTATTGAACAAACGCCATTCTAGTGTAAAATACATGTGGTGCAACACTCATTAAACAGAAACAGGTGTATACAGTTATAAGCACCAACAGAGTAAATAAAAGGTAGAATATTACCATGGTGCTAAAACAAAGAATATATGGAGGCATATAGATACATGGCAGTAATCATGAGTACTCCTAAGATGCAAACCGTAACTAGATGTACCTAAGTGTATCTAGCATGTATGGAGGTGTATAGACAAGAATCCCCCTAGGAAAGAACCAACCTCATTACCTGATGGGAGAGAATGGTCTTGAGTTGGACACCCTGTGAGGGAAGTCAGACCACTGCGTGCTGGAGTGTCTACATGCAGGGACTTCAGCGTCTCTTGTCAGCATGGAAGTTTGTCCTCTGGTGTGCCCAGCGAAGATGTGGTACTTATGTACCCGAAAGGTGGCCTCATGGGTTCCACCTAGATGTGTCATTGTTATGTGGGCCTGTCGGCCAAGGATGACGATAGTAGTGACTCTTGTACAGAGTTATTATGCAGAAGATGGTAATCCTGCTGTGATACTAAAAATCTTCATGCATAATAAATTAGGCTAGTTTTCAAAGAAAACCACACATTTATTCGGCACCTAACGAGGTAAAAGGTTAGCACCAGAAGGATTATATAGAACAAGGTAGGACAAATGTAGGTAACAGGTTTTGCAACTACCTGAGCCTATATTGGGGTACATTGGGGCTCATAACAGGACTCAACTGTGGTATATACCTCAAATCTTTTTCACTAACTTTTTCAATAGGATTCCTAATACTGGTATAGTTTATTTCTTTACTCCTCAGCAGTTCACTAGAAGAGAATCCCATACCCAAACATTTCTGTGTGTGTGATGTTTAAAGAAGTATTGTTTTCTCCTATTCTTTTGTGTGCAGGACTACCTACATTGACAGCATCACTATACCACAACCACTCAAACTGAGCCCTCACAGGACCCTACTTGTGAACACCGCACCTCTCAGGAAACGTCACCACTCAACACTGCCCCTAGTCAACCAACTATCTTGAACCTTACCACAACCACACATTCTGTGACTGTAGACCAAAAAGGTGGTAGGCTACTCACAAGGAAATAGCAGTTACTGTGCTCACTGTTAAACTCTACTTAGTAGTTAGAAGATTTTTTACCTTTTATGGCCATATGCAGGCTCAACGTTTGTATGACAACATAATTTGGCAAGCACAGCCCTAGTTCTACTAGATGAATGCTGTAGCACCAACCTACTTTTCTATCAAGCATACACAGCAACAAGGCTCCTGTGTGATATTACCTCAGGGGCTGCTTTAGCAAAGGCTCTGTGGCAGGTAGATTGGTGTATATTCTGGCACAAGCAACACCCGACTGAGAGGGCCTTTTCTTTTTATGTGTCTCCACATAGTTCATAGTCAGCTAGAATATTCCGTTTCAAGTGAGGATATTCCTGATAAATGGGGAGTAGTGGCTACTTTCGGCGAGTCCATTCGGATACCTAACTTTTGGCAATAAAACACCACTGGAGCAAGAGCTACACCCACATTGTCAAATGGCACGTTACAGCGAAGATGCTACAGGACACTGCATTTCATTTCGATCTCAACCCAGAAATACAGAGATATCTGTCACTTAATTGGGGTCATCGCTTCAAAAAAGGCAGTTGATTGGGATGAGTTATAAGTTGTGATCTGTGGATTTTAGCTCAGTTATTTGTGTGTGGTCAGGACAATGTTCAAAAAGGATAACCAAAGTAGTGAGACAGAAAAAGAAAAACCGGAAGCAGTACTTCCCCAGCATTGAGAATATGCTAATAAGAACCTGGGCTTGAAACATGATCTAGCAAAGAAGTGTGATAGCTTGGATATGTTTAAGTACATATCCTACAGCAAAAAGGCTTCATAGGGACCGCACTAAATCAGGCAAGTTACTAAATAGGATTCTGAAACCAGAAAACCAGAGACATATCTCAGATGCACATGAAGGGGATGTGTTTAGTCAAGCCTGAATCAATGCAAAATGTCAGCATTACTTCAAACTCTCAGATGAGAAAGTAAAGTGATGTAGAGCTAGACCAATACTTTGGAGAATGTAGAGTCTCCATATTGATAGAATCTGGATTGTATTAAAAGAGATATAGTAGGACAGGAGGGGCTCCTACAGATGAATAGCAAGAGGGGAGATTTTGGTAGCAATGTCTACTGCGGACAGTCTCCCTTTAGAGTTTTATAGTGCCATGCAGATTGCTTGAATTGTATGTCCTGGCTGTAGAATTTGGAGGACTTACTAACTCCATGGAAGAAGCATTGATTATAGTTGTCTCAAGCCTGTGACAGATAGCAGTGACTGTAGGTTCTATGGCCCACTGTCAATAATTAATGTAGATACAGATAAACTGAGTGGAGTATTGTAAAACACACTTGTAGAACTTGGCCCTTCTGGCAGGTTCACCCCTGAACTTTTTGCCTTAAGCTCTGACATAGTGGTAGTGATTTTTGGCCTCTGCGCACTTTAGCACTGTGGCCCAGTGTAAAGTGCGTGCGCTCTCTGAGTGTGTGTTGTGAGATTGGCCTGCCCTCCCATAGGAATGCATGGGGGATATGTGTGTCCATGGTAATTCCTGATGTGAGAGGAGTGCAGGGTCGAATTTAGTATGTGCGAACTCATGAGAATAAATGCTGCGCAATGGTGTGCGCAGATTTATTGTGACTGGTGGAGATGTGCCACTTCTAGAAGTTGGCATTTCTGTGTGCTATTCTTCCTGCCTGCCTGATGTTTGAGTGCATGTCTGTCTTTTGATTGACAGGCGCTGGATGGTGTGGGGAATTCCAGGAGCCAGGATGAGTCTGCCCAGTGGTGAATAGGGAGATCTGCATGTAGATGGGAGGGAGGAGTTGCACCTGGGACCTGAATAGGGCTGTGCCTTCCCTAAACAATGCTGGCTCCGCCCCCCGTGGTGCGTCTGAGCACCTAGCCCCCACCTGACAAGAGGAACTGAGCACAACAAAGTGCTCCAAAGCTCCCCCAAACCAGTTGCATCTGGTTTTACCCTAAGCCCTGTGCTGTGACACAAAGGGGATATGTGTATAAAAGAAGGGGCTGTAACCCCAGGAAAAGGTTCTCTGTTGCTCCTGACTTGAGGGGGGGGGCCTGCTGCTGCCGGGCTCCAGGAGGAACCGCCACAAGGGACTGCCTCCCTGCTGGAGGGCCCTGTGAGCTGGCCTGCCTGGGCCCAGCCTTTGCCCCCTTTCAATCTGAAAAACTGTTCCTGGACTTTGTGGCTGCAGCGCCTGGATGCGCTTTATTTCTCATTCTGGAGGAGCGCTTAACTTTGGTGCAGAGGAGCACTTGACTGGGGTGCAGAGCGCTTTTCTTCTCCAAGGAGCGCGTGGGCTCCGCAGCGCTAAGCTGCCTCATCTACCGAGGGTATCCCGGTGTAGGGATTCCCCGCAATTGCCATTTATCAAGCGGGAGCCCACCCCGCTGTCTGCCGCCTTTCTGCGCTGTTGCACCTTCACCGGCGGGTGCCCATCCCGCCCTTTATGCTGAAGAGTGCCGGAGCCCACCCGGCAGTGCTGTGTATTCCGCGGGTGCCCACCCCGCATTGAGAGGAAGTCCAGCGGGTGTCCACCCCGCATACTGCCGGTAAAATTATCCCGAGATTGGTGGGATCACCGCCGCCAGCCCGAGAAGTCCGCTGACGTCACCCCTGCCGCGCTGTGATTGGCCCAGTCGTCGCGGTTGCCCGGCAACCTGAGGAAGCGACCTCGAGAATCACCGCGTCAGCCCGGGTGAAGTCAGGAAGAGCCGGAAGCCTGCCCTGCCTCCGTGTGCTGCAAGTTGAGGCCCCGGTCCCAGGGGAGGGACCGAGCGAAGAGCAGCGCACCCGGGAGCAGCGCGGGAGATCAGAAGAGCAGAGCTGCTCAAAGGACCGAGCGGAGACAACACGGGAGTCCCAGGTGAGTAGGACTCCACGTTGTTGGTGATTGTGCCCGTTCTGCCCTTTGCTTCACAGCGGCGCCACTGCAACGTCGGGAGCACTTGTTTTCCGAGTCCCCCGAGCGGGACTCCAACGTGAGGACTAGTCCGTCCCCAGGGCTGGGGCCAAGTTCCCCTCCGTGGGGCCGCCGTAGCGGGCAAATGCAACGTGAGGGTGGGGGCGGGGCAGATTTGGTTAAGAAGCCCCAGTGGGGCTCCAAAGGCACAGTGGTGCCCATGCCGATTGCTTCTGGGGGGCTAAATATAAAGCCTGCATTGGGGCTCCTTTAGCACGTGGAGGGCTAGTGCTTGTGCAGTTTCCCCAGCTGCCCTACGAAGGGAACAGGCAACTGCAATGGTTGGGGGCCCATTCCAGTTTCAGAGTCCCAGAGCGGGGCTCAGAGAGCACGCTGGTGCCCATGCTCATTTTTACAGCTGCCCAGCAATTAGTGGGCAGCTGCCACGTTTAGGCCCGTTTTTGCGCACTCTACTGTTGCTGCATGTGCAGCCAGCCCGGACAGTCTGGACATCGGGCATTTGAACCCCTGTGAGAGGCCAGTTGGCCTGGGGTCCATTTTAGTGTGTGTGCCCCCAGATGGGGTACACTGTGTTTATGCCTAAATGTGATGTCTACTGCGCAATTCCTTTATGCCCTGATCTATGCCTCTAATGATGTTTATGAGGTTTGTGCGTCATATGGTTATTCTAAGGGTTTTTAGGCCTAATATGTTTTATGCCTAATGTGATTATTATTGCATAGTGTGTTCCTAACTTTTACCAGTAGTTACTGGTGGTGCTCTACATTTATTATTTGTGCTACATTTACAATTGGTGATTTGTGATGATTATGACTGTGGCCCCAGTGGCCCTGTCGTGTGTATATAATCCCCTGTAGATACTGCCCAGTGCCAGTTGACACAGTGTATATTATGTGATTGTGATCTAATGTGTTTATCATAATACAAAGGCTCTTTTTATATATAACCTTGTGTGGAGTTCCTTTTGTGGTGTGCCTGGGGTGTTGTTGCTGTTTGCGTGCGCAAATGCTTTACACATTGCCTTCGGGATAAGCCAGACTGCTCGTGCCAAGCTACCAAGGGGGTGAGCAGGGGTTATCTTTGGCGCGTAACTTCCTTGCCCTGACTAGAGTGGTGGTCTCTGCCTGGCTTTGGCGCAAGCCTTAGCCAACAGAGATCCCATTTCTAACAACACTGCTTTAGGTAATTTATTCACCGATACATAATGACAAGCAGGGTTTGTTCTACAGGCGAGGAAGACACATCTGAGGTAACTGGTACATGTTCATCAGGTAGTGTTGTGAGCAGGAGGGGACTATGGGGCACTGACGAAAATTACATACCAGGAGAAAGGGAGGGCTTGTCATTCTGAAATCCATTTTTCCCGTGCAGCTTACTTTGAAACTAAGATTAATGAAGCCTGTAGTCTCCCTACAGAAATGTATAAAATAACTAAATTATTGCTGGACTCCCCTTCCAACACCCCTGTATCCAAACCCTCTATTGATAGATGTATAGATGCAATGCATTGGCCTTATTAATTCAAATATTTAGGATATTTATCAATCTTTTGATAAAGTCAGTGGAAGTGTTCACTCCACCCCCTTAATGACACTAAAGATAGCTCTTCCGCTGCCCTGGCTCAATCCCCGACTTTTTCATTGGAAGAGCGCACTGCCCTTACCAGTAAAATTAAACCAGGATCTCCCCTTGACCCTGCACCCTTCAGAATTATTGCCCTTGAGCTGGAAGCAATTTTTCCTACTCAGCTTAAAATTAATCTATCTTTGTAATTAAGGACAGTGCCTTGCACCTGGGGGCATGCAATGTTAAAACTATTTTGAAGAAACCTAATCTTGACCCAGCTTGTTAGGGAACTTTCAGCCCTATTTCACTTCTCCCAGTCATAGGTAAAGTGGCTGAACAATATGTAAACAGGTGCCTCCCTGATTCTCTGGAGGCCAACTCTTTCTTGCACTAAACTAAAACTGGCTTCTGCCCTAGGCATAGCACTGAGACTGCCCTTTTAGTGGTGGTGGAAGAGGCAAAAAAGAAATTGGATCTAGAACGATGGCGGCTATTGTACTCCTAGATCTAACTGTGGCCTTTGACACCATTCACCATTCAATACTTCTGCAGAGGATCTACAAAGTTGTTGGCACAGGAAGAGCCTAGGACTGGGTTAGTTCTTTTTTAAAGGGGCGCACTTTCCAGGTTTTTGATAAGGGCTGCGTATCCAATACCTTACCGGCTGCCTGTGGGGTCCAGAAAGGGTCCTAACTCAGCCCCACTTTCTTTACCTGCAACCTCTGGCGGACATCATAACCCCTTTGGGATGTCCATAGTTTCCCATGACACACAGCTGGTGTTCCCACTTACACCTGGTTTTGGTATGTCATTTGATAATCTTGGCTTGATGATCCTTGGAAATTCGTCCCTCTTCAGTACAACCTGGATTGGACTCCTTACATGGGATTCCTCCTGCCAACAAGGCAATTATAAAAAGTCTAGGGAGGTGTATTGATGAATCCTTGACAATGGTAACTCAGGCCACTACATTATCTGCTAGTTGTTTTGGTCTGCTGCAGATGCTGTGCAAGATTCTGCCACTCCTCCCTCAGGCCTCAAGGCGAGTGGTATTCCAGGCATTGATTCAATCTCATCTGGACTACAGCAACTCCCTATTCATATACGCCCCCATGGTTACCATCCATAAACTTCGGGTGGTACAAAATGTTGCCGCACGTATGCTTTAGGACATTCCCAGATCTCAATCAGCCCAGCAGGGGCTGAGTATGCTGCATTGGTTGACCATTGATAAAAGAATTACATTTACATATTTGTGCATTGCCCATAGAGTTCTCCATTGGAATGGCCCTCCTATACTTCACCAATTTGCCATTGATTATGTGCCTAATATAGAACTTTGCGCTTCCAACCTGCACGTGGTCTCTGTCCCCTCAGTTAGAAGAGCCAGAAGAGGAGGATGGTCCTTTAGCTGTAATATTGCAACGCTTTGGAATTCTCTCCCCTTGGCCAATAGGTGCCTGGACTCCGAACTGCGTTTTCGCAAAGCCATTAAAACCAGGCTCTTTTAGTCTGACCACCTAGGTGTTCTGATCGCTGTTTTTGCTGTGCATACCTCCCCTTCTAGCGCTGGAATGCCTTTGTGTCGCCATGTGCCCTAGAAATCCCATAGCATAGCATAGTATTCTGAGATGATGTAGAGAATGCTGTCAGCATAGTCAGTTGGAGCCTCATATTTAAGGCTAAGAAGAGGTGAACTTTGTTCTCAATTTCATTGACTATACTTATTTAAGTAAGTAAGTAATGCTTTATTGTACATGGTTATTTAAAACCTTTACAATGTAGAAAAGAGTTCAGTTAATAAAACAAAGGTCATATTCGTACATATTAAGACAATAAATCCTTCAGTAAAAAACATACTAAGACAGCAGCATCAAAGTTAAAATAAAGTATGATTTCAGTTTAGGCAGCCTATCTGTCATAATAAGATGTGCAGTAAGTTGATCCTTGTTGCTGGCAAAGGGGTAATATAGTGAAGTGCCAGTGCAATAAGAGCATTTTAGAAAGTGCCACTTCAATAAAAACATATTTGCGTTAAGAAAGAAAAGGTGATTAGTTATGATGGCAGTTTGGGCTCTCCCAGTGATGTGGTCAGTGTTATTCTGTATGGTTCAAAGTGGCTGTTTGCTTTCAGCATTGTCCTCCACCTAGTGAAAATCATGGCTTGGCGGATGGCAACATGAGGTTTGGGTAAAATTCAGGGGGCTTTATTATGGCCCTTCTGCTTGAATTGAACCAGGAGATGCAGCATGTTATTCATCCTCACCAAATGTCTGACACAGGCTCGGCCTTAGTGCAAGCGCACTTTGGATCTCGATACTCGAGGGACTGATGCGAATAAGTGCGGTACGGTGTTCCTGAGCGTTCTCAGCAGATGGTTTGGTGGAAACTGGGTAGTCCATCTGTTGGGTCCATATCCGCTTGGCTCTTAGGTGGGCTGCTAGTATGTTTCTCTCTTGGTGCTACTACTGTTTTTCCCGATGGTTAAAGCAGTAGACATTGGGGTCTGTCAGATTCCTTGCTGGGGCCACGCTCTCCTAGATTGGTTTGTGGATGCTTTGGAGTATTTAGACGCCCCTCATGCTGACATAATGTCACCTATGTCTTTGCCAGTGTCAGCTGGTGCTTACTCTTTGAGGGTTAGAGTGGATTGATCCTCTCGTCCTTCGCGGTGCTGCTAGGTTTTTTGGATATCCTTCAACATTTTGAAGCGTGTTACCGCCGTTTCAAGGAGTTTTACCATTCGGCAGCTCAGTTGGATGTCGTCGCCTTTGAAACAAGCCAGCACTGCTTGCCTGCAGGTCCGTATCCTACGGTTGTTGAAAAGTGGTATCAAGAGGGAGCGACGTTCTTGAATACGTTTGCTGCAGATGGCGATGAGATGTACCGTGTTCTACTTATGGTCAGTGCTACAATAAAGATGGGGAAGGTGATTACCGAGAAATGGACCCTGAAGCTTTCGACATTGTCAGTTTAGCCACTGGCTACCATGCTTCAAAATGTGATAAACCAAGTGGGTATTAAATGTGACTAAAGTTAATCAATTAGGGTCGTTTTACACAGATGACAGATTGTTTCATTTGTTGGATCCAGCTGCAGCACTGCTAGCCTGCTCTACCAATAGCAAATGTGTGCTCACCTGTCTGGATTATAAACAAATTACTGGAGGTTTGCATTTTCCCATAGGGAGAGACCATGGTCTGCTCCTGATCCTTGATCTAAAGTGGCAGATGGTGCATATATAATATGCATGAGACTAAGTTATGCTTCTATATCTCTTTTGGGTTCTGATCGCAACTCCTTAAGGGAGTTGATTAAAATGTTATTACTTCTTCGATAATTATTGGTTCTGCAAGGGCGATGCGGATGACACTGGGAGGGTTCTTTAAGGAACTAGATACATTGCTGCCTTCTCTGCCAAGGGCTGGTATGTGGCCTAGAGTTAAGCTTCACAATATATGCGAGTGACTCTTCACTCGATATCAGGTTGCACAGCGTAAAAATGACTAATCACATTATCAAACGGAAACATACACAATGGGTCACAATTTTTATACAATTGTAGAGTTGCTCATTTTTACATATCCTCAAACATTTATTTAACTAATCAAAAATCGAAACTAAACAGTCGTCAATTCATTTAGCAATCTGTTACAAGACTGTATGTGACATTTAATTGACAATATTCATGATTACAAAATTGTTATTGAACATCCAAAAGTTGCCCAATGCATTTCGGTATTCGGGCCTCTGTAAAAAATAATAATGGAGTACTCTTGATAAAACACAATGATGTCACATTTTACTTCACAGGGATAGCTACCTGATCACCAAGAATACACACTAACATTGCAACACTGAAACAGTGACTCGTAAAGAATGACTACCATCTACCGAAAATAAACCATATGAAACCTCTGCATGCCAAAATGTGACATAAATTAAAGTGAGAGGGCTATAAAAGCATAACCATATGTCAACCTTAAGGTGTATAAACATGTCCAAAAAAAGGCAAGAATAAGTGATGTGACCAAAGAATACATGCCCATAAACAATATTGCCAAGCAACTACTGAAAAAGTGCACAAATTGTGAGCTTACTGGATGTCTGCCAAGAACTGACTATCACGGCAGAGATGCTCTAGTTTCTGTGTGTTGAATCTGCAAAATTATAGAAAATGTAGAGACATCATGAGAGCTGAACCCATGCCGTCTAAAGAATTTGGCTAAAAAACAGACACCGATTATCCATACCTTGCTCTGTATGAGGGAACTTGAAAAATAAAATGCGTCCTTATTCACACAACTGCTTGAAACTGCCAATGGAACACCTTCATAACCACTAATGCAGTGAAGAGATGCTATACTGCCTGCCTAGTTAAAAAGATAACCGAGAATAAATCCTCTGATATTATCGAGCTGTAAACACTGAACATATGTTTATATTTAAATTACCTGCTGCCTTGCAGCAAACAATCAGACTGGCTGTACCACTCGTACAACAGTAGATTTTCTAATGGAAAAAAAACAGCAAGTTTCAAACGTCACAAATTGTCCCATCTCGAGTGTCAAAAGAGCTAACAATGTAGCATCATACGCTTATCGGTCTCTCCGTGTCACGAAACCTGTGAACACCAGCCTCCCTGCTGTCTAAACCAACAACGAGAGCATTGAAACGTGCCGTCATTTGAAAGCATGTTCAGCACTGAAAACGGACTGGCGTTTCAACGCAGTATGGACGCCATATATGAACGATCTCTCAACTATCTAAATAACTCTAAATATGCTAGCCATCAATGAACAGATACTCCACACGTGTCCAAATAACACAATTGTCTCAATCTGCACTAGACGCGACACTGAGTTCCAATGGTAAAAAAAGGGGCCCAATCAAACAAACTAATACCACATCGGGTGCCATCTTTAATCAGGAGAACCTTAGACTCCTACATGAATGCGACAATCAACCCCACTGCTGTCCGGAAACAATCAAAATAAAGAGAGTTTTCTAAAATGGCCAGTATCATTAAAATACACACGTGATGGTATTCTGAAATTTTAGTCGGATAATGCCATGCTTCTCACAAGCTATTATTGATAGCACTTCCGCCCAGAATCCATCGATAGAATAGAAAAGTGTGCAGTGCAGAGGTCATTCATGTGGCACCACAGTTATCATGGTAACCATTGCTATGGTGACTGATGCTGTGTGGCTCTGTATGTTCTAGAGTTAAGCTGTACAGTTAGAGTGAAGCCTTGCTGTTGAATAGAGGTACCTGCTTGCTCCTGAATAAATACTCTTAACCTTAATACTAGAGTGGAGTATATTTACATTTTGGCGACTTTGGAAGGGATCTGGACTCAACAAAGATCGTACAAGACTTAACATTACTTATCTACAAAAAATGTTTTTTCCTTCTCTCGTTGGGAGCAGTCCATGGAGCAAGCAGAGTAAGGTACTGCTCATCTCTTTTGGACACCTCAAATTATACGTTGTTAGGTGTCTGTGGAAGGCGATCTCCTGGATTATCTCATAGAAAAAGCTGTTATCTCGTGAGCAACATCAGCAGAGCATAGTGTCTACCTACATGCAACTGTGTACAGAGACATTGCCATCAATACTAACGAACACGCAAGGATTTGTGGAGCGGTGTTTCAACTTTTGTAAGGTAACTTGTTAATGTTAACCACCTGTGGTGACCGTTGAAGCAGTTCTTTTGGCCACATTTTTCGAGCGGCGGAGACACTAGAGACCGTTTAGGCGGTTTCTTTTGGCCGCATTTTTCGAGTGGCGGAGGCATTTCACTCCGTTACAGCTGTCACCATCAATACCAGGAATCCATGGAGAGTGACGTCCAGTCTTCTCCACCCGGCTCCACTCGGTGGCGTATGCCATTATCGACGCCAAGAAGCCTACACGCATATGTTAGCGTAGCACGCATCATCACGCAGGGTCATGCAATGTGACCTTACGTGGTGGCCATTTTGGATACCTGATCCACATTCTTTTTACCCTCACCTTAACTTCACGGACCATCCAGCGCTACGATACAGTCATGGGTAACATTTTAAATATTTAATTCTCGACGGTGATATGCACACCATTTGGATTTAGAGCATATTTCTTTTCTTTAAATGTATTCCACTATTATATGCACATCTCTTTACTTCAACATTTGCTCAACATACTAACTACTTCATTAATATCAAATCGATTTCTACTTAGCATCAACATTATTATATATATAGAGAAATTAAATTTACACTGTTATTGTTACACACTGTAATTGTATATTACACAATTAGTTGTGGTTTACAACAAATTGCATGTACCATGGCTACTCAGGGTTGTGGTTTAGTTCCTCCTGTCCCATTTCTCATTCGTCCTGGTGAACCTGTTTTGACGTGGTTGGATTGGAAAGAATACTTCCTCAATTATATATCTGCTTTAGAAGAAGAAAATGAGGACGAATTTTCTCCTTCTAGGAAAAAGAAAATGCTTTTGCACAGTTTGGGACCCAAAGGTTCTTGAATTTATTACCAAATGGAAAAAAGCACAATCTGGTGGGAATTCCAATGTATTTTTGGAAGCTTTGGAAGATCTTGATGCTCATTACCAACCCACAGTGTGTGTAGGAATGAACAGATATAATTGTTTTCAAAGAAAACAACAGGAATCAAAATCTGTTGAAGATTATGTTTCTGCTTTGAAGAAATTATCTGTTAATTGTGATTTTGGCAATCTCCATGATAGTTTCATCAGAGACCAACTTGTGATGCACTCCAATAATGCTGCTATTCAGGAAAAATTGTGGGTATGTGGAGATGCACCTTTGAATGAAATTATAGCTATTGTTAAAAAAGGGTAAATGTCAAAAAGGTGTTCACAAGTTGCACTTAAAAACAATGAAGATGGTAATGTAGTTAGTAAAGTATCCAGTAACAAATATGAGGGAAAGAAAAGTGACAAACATACTTATAAAGAAGTCAACAAGAAAAGTGGTAATTTTAAAAAGAATGATCAGGATGACAAACAACTAACATGTTATAGATGCGGGTACAAAGGCCATCATGCAAATGAAAACTGGTGTCCTGCAATGAAATAAAGATGCAGCTTTTGTGGTATTATGGGCCATTTCACAAAAGTTTGCAGAAGGAGAATTAAGAAAGGCAACAAGAATATGGTAGGATGTATTGAGGATAAAAATGAAGAACCTATTGAAGATGGAAATTCTTCTAGTGATGATAGTATACTATGCATTAACGACACAAATGATGCTGATATTGTAGTTTTGAATGTTTGTACAACAGGGAAAAAGAAACTGATTTGTGAAGTAAATATAGGAGGTGGTAATTTGCAAGTTGTACCAGATTCAGGCAAACCTTACACCATCATTCAACGAGCTGTATGGGAGAGCAAATTTGCTAATGTTCTTGAACTGGAATTGAAGCCTCCTGATATACAACCAGTAACCTTCACTGGTGAAAAGATTCCAATTGTAGGTTATGTAGGGGTTATCTTCAAGTTCAAAGACAGAAGCGCTATGTGCAAATTATATGTTGCAGAAAAAGGACCCTCTGTATTAGGGTGGATCAGACAAGGAGAACTAGGGATCATTCTTAATCCCAAAATGGAAGACCAAGTCATGCTTTTAGAAGAGTCACATAAAAGCCTAGTTAGTGACATTGTTAAACAATTCCCCAGTGTTTTTTCTGGAAAAGTAGGAAAACTGTGGATCTGAAAACAAGATTATACTCAAAAACAATGCTGTACCAATCTGTCATAAAGCCAGAAACATACCCATTAGTATAAGAGAAGGTGTCATGGCTGAACTGGACGCTTTAGAAATAAAGGAATAACGGAGCCTGTAAAAGTGCAGAATGGCTCGCTCCCTTAGTCGTGGCACGCAAACCTGATGGCCGGTTGCACCTATGCATTGACTTGAGGGATCTCAGCAAAACCATTATAATAGATAAATTTCCCTTACCCAGAATTGATGAATTACTTGCGGAAACCAATGGCATTAAGTGGTTTTCGACCATAGATTTAACATTGGCCTATCATCAAATCCAGTTACATGACAGCAGCAGAAGTCTAACAGCTTTTATAACTTCATTTGGATGTTACTGCTTCATGCGAATGCCTTTCGGCCTTGCTTCTGCTGCTGCCGTGTTTCAAAGGCTAATGCACAAACTATTTAAAGGTTTAAAAGGCATAACCTACTTCCAGGACGATATTTTAATAATGGGACATGACAAGAATGAACATGATGAAAGACTAAAAACGGTTCTCCACATTCTATCCAAAAAAGGATTAACTGCTGAACTAAATAAATGCAAATTTAGCATGAAGTTGGTCACATACCTGGGACATGAAGTAAGTGGTGATGGGATTTCTCCAAAAAAGGGCTTAATTGAAGCCATCAGAAAGACGCCCGTACCCAAATCGAAAGATGAAATAAGATCATTCCTTGGCATGGCTGAATTTTACTCAAAATTCGTTCAGAATTTGGCCACCAAGACTTACAACTTGAGACAATTACTTAAGGTAAGACAAGAATTTCTCTGCAATAAGGAACTCGAAAGTGACTTCATAAAAATAAAAAGTGATCTAATCTCTGCCTTTCCTCTCCAAGCTTTTGACAACCTTGCGCAAAGTATCATCACCATTGATGTGAGTGGCAAAGGTTGAGGAGCAGTACTATCTCAAATCAATGACAGAGGTGAAGAAGTAACCATCGCCTTTGCTTCTCGTTCACTTTCACCGGCAGAAGAAAAATCCTTGGTGATCGAGAAAGAAATGCTAGCCACTGTATGGTTGATGGAAAAATGTTGACAGTTCGTGTGGGGCACTAAATTTATTCTCCGCACCGACCATAACCCATTACTTAAAAGTGCTAACCTCAGAAGGTATACTCAAAGCTACTCCAAAAATAAGCAAAATGAACTTGAAACTCTTGGACTTCACGTAAAATGTTGAATACCTATCTGGGAAAAGAAATGAGGTAGCAGACTACCTCAGTAGATGTTCCTTACCATATGAAAATTCTGAACAAACTGACTGGGATGACTTCAATGTGGCTGCAGAATATGACAATACCACTGCTGTTACAATAGATGAATAGGACACTGAATATTCACATGATGAAATATTGTGTAAAGCAACATACTTTATCACACAAGGATGGCCTAGCAAAAATGAATGTCAAGGAGATTTAAGAGCTATGTGGGAAATACATTGACAATTCTGGTTACATTTGTAGCAGAGAGAATTGTTGTTCCCACAACATTACGATTCAAAGTTTTAGAAATAAATCACGAAGGTCATCTTGGCATACTGAAGTTAAAAACCAGGATCAAAATATCATATTGGTGGCCAGGTATGGACAGAGATACAGAAAAATGTGTTAAACAAGGTTTTATTTGGCAAGATGCTGATAAAACCCAACGAGTACTCAGACCCACCCTTGGCACCAGGCTCTTTCCTGATCAACCTTGAGAAAGTCTCAGTATTGATTAGTTAGGTCCCATCGATGATGATGGCCATCAAAAGCATATTCTTGTGGTCATTGGTGATTACTCAAAGTGGCCGGAAATTGAGATCACTGACAACTTTGACATGAAACAGGTCATCACATTTTTGGAGAGAGTGTTTCTGCGAGAAGGGATTCCCGAGAACATTCTAAGTGACAATGGACCACAATTCTCGTCTGAAAAATAAATGAAATTCTTGGAAAGAAATTAAATTTGTGGGAAGAAAACCCCTGTATATCACCCAGCAGGAAATTATATCGTAGAAAGATTTAACAAAGTCTTAACGGGTGGTGTACAAGCATCATTGAATGCAGGTAAAAATTGGGAAAAGGTACTTTTGAGTAAACTGTGGGCCTACAGAATCACACCCACAGGTACTGGTTATAGTCCATTCAGAATATTACGAGGCAGAGAACCATTTACAAAAGACAATGTTGCTTGGAACACCATGAAAACGTGGTAAATGGTCTCCTGCTTTGGTCAGATCTAGCTTAAGAAAAATGCATGAGACCTGCAAAGCCCATTTTGACAAAACACACAACACCCATGACACTATCTTAAAGGAAGGTGACTGGTTCAAGGTGAAACTCGCTTCGAAGGTAAAAAAGGGACTGAGTAAATACTCTGTACTATTGCAAGTAATTAAGCCGTACTCAAAGTCTGCCAAGTTGAGTGATGGGAAAGTTTGGTATTACAACAGGTTGACTAAGTGTGGCAATTTAAGCCACAATAAAAGAGCAGAGAAACCTTCTTCAATGAGTTGGATGAAGTCACGGATACCACTGTTACCAATAATAAATGTTTCCGTCCTCAATCTATTAGGGCTGATCCTATTGACACTGTACAACCTTCCTGTATCTCAGGGAAGATGACACGTGTTGGTAGGGTGAAAAGATTACCGATGAAATATAGAAGTAATGCTATGTAATTATTCTTTATTTTGCAAAGGATGGGGGTAGAGTTCTGCTATGTATTTAATGTATCTTTTGCATATTGATTTGCTTGCATTCTAATTCTTTGCATTTCCATATTACTATTCTTAATTTATGCTGATTATCTTTAGGGATACATATTCTTATACATGTAATTGTTCTAATGTTATATTGTTTGATTAAAGAGAGGATGTGGCATCACAGTTATCATGGTAACCATTGCTATGGTGACTGATGCTGTGTGCCTCCGTGTGTTCTAGAGTTAAGCTGTACAGTTAGAGAGAAGCCTTGCTGTTGAAAAGATGTACCTGTTGGCGCCTGAATAAATACTCTTAACCTTAATACTAGAGGAGTATCTTTACAATTCACTCTCCAACTTTGTATTTACTATTCTTGTCTCATAACTGAATATCTGGATGGATGAGAGCCCAAAAGCTGAGAAAGCCTTATTGACTGTTACACGTGGAACGGCTGAACACAAATCTTTATTCTTATCTTCAGTCCCGGAGACGTGGAAATGTATCTAATATATCTGATGAAACAGATTTTGTAAGAAACTGAAAGATTAGGAAAGCTCCTTAACACTTGGTTGCCCACCACAGGGTCTCATCTCTTTCTATAACCTTCGAGAAGATACTGCTTCTAAGCAATCAATACACAGAGGTTGTCTTGAGATGCCCATTTGTTCATGAACTGGGAATGTATAGGATTTGGTGAAGTTAATGAGCGTTTTGGTGTCAGCAAAGGTCAATTTTTAAGTCTTTCTATACTGCTGAGGGCAGTGAGATTAACTTGGGGTGGGCAAGGATTCCTAGTGGTATCATCAGTTTAGCTTCTGTCCACAAGACGGGTGGGGTTTGGTAGCAGTGATGGATGATTTTGATTCTTTATAAAGCGTTTTTTAGGTTGATAACCTGCTGCTGCAGCTGCTGGTGAGCGCCAAGTGGGAGTACAAATGTGAAAAGCTAACAGATTAAACGATGAGAGTAATAATTTGTGCCCAGAAAGTAACGGGAAATGCAAGACTGGAACTGACACAAACAAATTAATCGCAGAGAGTGTGAGTACCTTTACTCTGCAGTGCTTTGCAGAATCTACTCCACCCAAAAGGGCTCTTGCACTCGATGTAGTAAGGCATCATGGCCAGGCTCTGCATATGGCTTGGGCTTTTCCTCTGTTGGAATACTGGAAAAAGAGGGTGTTAGAACTAAGATGTGTGATGTGAGTGCATACTGAGTGTTACATTAGACATGGTCTGCTCATTCTGGCTCCTAATGTTAAAATGAGATTTAAGTTTGTTGCACTGGCATTTTTGCGTGCTGGGTGCTTAACAGCCACACATTGGTTGCAGTATTCTGGGCCCTTATTCGATAAGTGTCAGGAGAACGTGTCAGAATGGATGTTGGTGTGGTTGCATTCTAGTCCACTGTGTCACTGGAACCAAGCTATACCTGGCTGATGTGCCCTAATAACAGTAAAACCAGTCCTGGGTTGCTTGTGTTATGGTTCAAGGAGAGCGTGGCAATTCAGGACAGACTGTTAACCATTCAACATGGTCAAGACTGATTAGCATATGGCCAGATCCAAACTGAGGTGGCATGGTGTGCAAAATAACGATGGACTGGGATGCGGCCCGGAGTAATTACCAGGGGCTGAGATTAATTCAACCACTCCATCCATCAGTTTTTGAATACTTCAGTGTGACGCCCTAAGTGGGACCGGTATGCCCAGAGGTGGGTGGCATGCACACTGTGCCACTGAAATCATGCTATAACTGGCGGATAAGCCCTAATAAGGGAGCAAACGGTCATGCATTGCTTGTGTTCCGGTTCAGGGAAGGCATGGCCTGGCAGTTCAGGATGGACTCTTTCCAATGGAGAAGGGTCAAAACTGATTTGCATATGACATTGTTAAACAATTCCCCAGTGTTTTTTCTGGAAAAGTAGGAAAACTGTGGATCTGAAAACAAGATTATACTCAAAAACAATGCTGTACCAATCTGTCATAAAGCCAGAAACATACCCATTAGTATAAGAGAAGGTGTCATGGCTGAACTGGACGCTTTAGAAATAAAGGAATAACGGAGCCTGTAAAAGTGCAGAATGGCTCGCTCCCTTAGTCGTGGCACGCAAACCTGATGGCCGGTTGCACCTATGCATTGACTTGAGGGATCTCAGCAAAACCATTATAATAGATAAATTTCCCTTACCCAGAATTGATGAATTACTTGCGGAAACCAATGGCATTAAGTGGTTTTCGACCATAGATGTAACATTGGCCTATCATCAAATCCAGTTACATGACAGCAGCAGAAGTCTAACAGCTTTTATAACTTCATTTGGATGTTACTGCTTCATGCGAATGCCTTTCGGCCTTGCTTCTGCTGCTGCCGTGTTTCAAAGGCTAATGCACAAACTATTTAAAGGTTTAAAAGGCATAACCTACTTCCAGGACGATATTTTAATAATGGGACATGACAAGAATGAACATGATGAAAGACTAAAAACGGTTCTCCACATTCTATCCAAAAAAGGATTAACTGCTGAACTAAATAAATGCAAATTTAGCATGAAGTTGGTCACATACCTGGGACATGAAGTAAGTGGTGATGGGATTTCTCCAAAAAAGGGCTTAATTGAAGCCATCAGAAAGACGCCCGTACCCAAATCGAAAGATGAAATAAGATCATTCCTTGGCATGGCTGAATTTTACTCAAAATTCGTTCAGAATTTGGCCACCAAGACTTACAACTTGAGACAATTACTTAAGGTAAGACAAGAATTTCTCTGCAATAAGGAACTCGAAAGTGACTTCATAAAAATAAAAAGTGATCTAATCTCTGCCTTTCCTCTCCAAGCTTTTGACAACCTTGCGCAAAGTATCATCACCATTGATGTGAGTGGCAAAGGTTGAGGAGCAGTACTATCTCAAATCAATGACAGAGGTGAAGAAGTAACCATCGCCTTTGCTTCTCGTTCACTTTCACCGGCAGAAGAAAAATCCTTGGTGATCGAGAAAGAAATGCTAGCCACTGTATGGTTGATGGAAAAATGTTGACAGTTCGTGTGGGGCACTAAATTTATTCTCCGCACCGACCATAACCCATTACTTAAAAGTGCTAACCTCAGAAGGTATACTCAAAGCTACTCCAAAAATAAGCAAAATGAACTTGAAACTCTTGGACTTCACGTAAAATGTTGAATACCTATCTGGGAAAAGAAATGAGGTAGCAGACTACCTCAGTAGATGTTCCTTACCATATGAAAATTCTGAACAAACTGACTGGGATGACTTCAATGTGGCTGCAGAATATGACAATACCACTGCTGTTACAATAGATGAATAGGACACTGAATATTCACATGATGAAATATTGTGTAAAGCAACATACTTCATCACACAAGGATGGCCTAGCAAAAATGAATGTCAAGGAGATTTAAGAGCTATGTGGGAAATACATTGACAATTCTGGTTACATTTGTAGCAGAGAGAATTGTTGTTCCCACAACATTACGATTCAAAGTTTTAGAAATAAATCACGAAGGTCATCTTGGCATAATGAAGTTAAAAACCAGGATCAAAATATCATATTGGTGGCCAGGTATGGACAGAGATACAGAAAAATGTGTTAAACAAGGTTTTATTTGGCAAGATGCTGATAAAACCCAACGAGTACTCAGACCCACCCTTGGCACCAGGCTCTTTCCTGATCAACCTTGAGAAAGTCTCAGTATTGATTAGTTAGGTCCCATCGATGATGATGGCCATCAAAAGCATATTCTTGTGGTCATTGGTGATTACTCAAAGTGGCCGGAAATTGAGATCACTGACAACTTTGACATGAAACAGGTCATCACATTTTTGGAGAGAGTGTTTCTGCGAGAAGGGATTCCCGAGAACATTCTAAGTGACAATGGACCACAATTCTCGTCTGAAAAATAAATGAAATTCTTGGAAAGAAATTAAATTTGTGGGAAGAAAACCCCTGTATATCACCCAGCAGGAAATTATATCGTAGAAAGATTTAACAAAGTCTTAACGGGTGGTGTACAAGCATCATTGAATGCAGGTAAAAATTGGGAAAAGGTACTTTTGAGTAAACTGTGGGCCTACAGAATCACACCCACAGGTACTGGTTATAGTCCATTCAGAATATTACGAGGCAGAGAACCATTTACAAAAGACAATGTTGCTTGGAACACCATGAAAACGTGGTAAATGGTCTCCTGCTTTGGTCAGATCTAGCTTAAGAAAAATGCATGAGACCTGCAAAGCCCATTTTGACAAAACACACAACACCCATGACACTATCTTAAAGGAAGGTGACTGGTTCAAGGTGAAACTCGCTTCGAAGGTAAAAAAGGGACTGAGTAAATACTCTGTACTATTGCAAGTAATTAAGCCGTACTCAAAGTCTGCCAAGTTGAGTGATGGGAAAGTTTGGTATTACAACAGGTTGACTAAGTGTGGCAATTTAAGCCACAATAAAAGAGCAGAGAAACCTTCTTCAATGAGTTGGATGAAGTCACGGATACCACTGTTACCAATAATAAATGTTTCCGTCCTCAATCTATTAGGGCTGATCCTATTGACACTGTACAACCTTCCTGTATCTCAGGGAAGATGACACGTGTTGGTAGGGTGAAAAGATTACCGATGAAATATAGAAGTAATGCTATGTAATTATTCTTTATTTTGCAAAGGATGGGGGTAGAGTTCTGCTATGTATTTAATGTATCTTTTGCATATTGATTTGCTTGCATTCTAATTCTTTGCATTTCCATATTACTATTCTTAATTTATGCTGATTATCTTTAGGGATACATATTCTTATACATGTAATTGTTCTAATGTTATATTGTTTGATTAAAGAGAGGATGTGGCATCACAGTTATCATGGTAACCATTGCTATGGTGACTGATGCTGTGTGCCTCCGTGTGTTCTAGAGTTAAGCTGTACAGTTAGAGAGAAGCCTTGCTGTTGAAAAGATGTACCTGTTGGCGCCTGAATAAATACTCTTAACCTTAATACTAGAGGAGTATCTTTACAATTCACTCTCCAACTTTGTATTTACTATTCTTGTCTCATAACTGAATATCTGGATGGATGAGAGCCCAAAAGCTGAGAAAGCCTTATTGACTGTTACACGTGGAACGGCTGAACACAAATCTTTATTCTTATCTTCAGTCCCGGAGACGTGGAAATGTATCTAATATATCTGATGAAACAGATTTTGTAAGAAACTGAAAGATTAGGAAAGCTCCTTAACACTTGGTTGCCCACCACAGGGTCTCATCTCTTTCTATAACCTTCGAGAAGATACTGCTTCTAAGCAATCAATACACAGAGGTTGTCTTGAGATGCCCATTTGTTCATGAACTGGGAATGTATAGGATTTGGTGAAGTTAATGAGCGTTTTGGTGTCAGCAAAGGTCAATTTTTAAGTCTTTCTATACTGCTGAGGGCAGTGAGATTAACTTGGGGTGGGCAAGGATTCCTAGTGGTATCATCAGTTTAGCTTCTGTCCACAAGACGGGTGGGGTTTGGTAGCAGTGATGGATGATTTTGATTCTTTATAAAGCGTTTTTTAGGTTGATAACCTGCTGCTGCAGCTGCTGGTGAGCGCCAAGTGGGAGTACAAATGTGAAAAGCTAACAGATTAAACGATGAGAGTAATAATTTGTGCCCAGAAAGTAACGGGAAATGCAAGACTGGAACTGACACAAACAAATTAATCGCAGAGAGTGTGAGTACCTTTACTCTGCAGTGCTTTGCAGAATCTACTCCACCCAAAAGGGCTCTTGCACTCGATGTAGTAAGGCATCATGGCCAGGCTCTGCATATGGCTTGGGCTTTTCCTCTGTTGGAATACTGGAAAAAGAGGGTGTTAGAACTAAGATGTGTGATGTGAGTGCATACTGAGTGTTACATTAGACATGGTCTGCTCATTCTGGCTCCTAATGTTAAAATGAGATTTAAGTTTGTTGCACTGGCATTTTTGCGTGCTGGGTGCTTAACAGCCACACATTGGTTGCAGTATTCTGGGCCCTTATTCGATAAGTGTCAGGAGAACGTGTCAGAATGGATGTTGGTGTGGTTGCATTCTAGTCCACTGTGTCACTGGAACCAAGCTATACCTGGCTGATGTGCCCTAATAACAGTAAAACCAGTCCTGGGTTGCTTGTGTTATGGTTCAAGGAGAGCGTGGCAATTCAGGACAGACTGTTAACCATTCAACATGGTCAAGACTGATTAGCATATGGCCAGATCCAAACTGAGGTGGCATGGTGTGCAAAATAACGATGGACTGGGATGCGGCCCGGAGTAATTACCAGGGGCTGAGATTAATTCAACCACTCCATCCATCAGTTTTTGAATACTTCAGTGTGACGCCCTAAGTGGGACCGGTATGCCCAGAGGTGGGTGGCATGCACACTGTGCCACTGAAATCATGCTATAACTGGCGGATAAGCCCTAATAAGGGAGCAAACGGTCATGCATTGCTTGTGTTCCGGTTCAGGGAAGGCATGGCCTGGCAGTTCAGGATGGACTCTTTCCAATGGAGAAGGGTCAAAACTGATTTGCATATGACATTGTTAAACAATTCCCCAGTGTTTTTTCTGGAAAAGTAGGAAAACTGTGGATCTGAAAACAAGATTATACTCAAAAACAATGCTGTACCAATCTGTCATAAAGCCAGAAACATACCCATTAGTATAAGAGAAGGTGTCATGGCTGAACTGGACGCTTTAGAAATAAAGGAATAACGGAGCCTGTAAAAGTGCAGAATGGCTCGCTCCCTTAGTCGTGGCACGCAAACCTGATGGCCGGTTGCACCTATGCATTGACTTGAGGGATCTCAGCAAAACCATTATAATAGATAAATTTCCCTTACCCAGAATTGATGAATTACTTGCGGAAACCAATGGCATTAAGTGGTTTTCGACCATAGATGTAACATTGGCCTATCATCAAATCCAGTTACATGACAGCAGCAGAAGTCTAACAGCTTTTATAACTTCATTTGGATGTTACTGCTTCATGCGAATGCCTTTCGGCCTTGCTTCTGCTGCTGCCGTGTTTCAAAGGCTAATGCACAAACTATTTAAAGGTTTAAAAGGCATAACCTACTTCCAGGACGATATTTTAATAATGGGACATGACAAGAATGAACATGATGAAAGACTAAAAACGGTTCTCCACATTCTATCCAAAAAAGGATTAACTGCTGAACTAAATAAATGCAAATTTAGCATGAAGTTGGTCACATACCTGGGACATGAAGTAAGTGGTGATGGGATTTCTCCAAAAAAGGGCTTAATTGAAGCCATCAGAAAGACGCCCGTACCCAAATCGAAAGATGAAATAAGATCATTCCTTGGCATGGCTGAATTTTACTCAAAATTCGTTCAGAATTTGGCCACCAAGACTTACAACTTGAGACAATTACTTAAGGTAAGACAAGAATTTCTCTGCAATAAGGAACTCGAAAGTGACTTCATAAAAATAAAAAGTGATCTAATCTCTGCCTTTCCTCTCCAAGCTTTTGACAACCTTGCGCAAAGTATCATCACCATTGATGTGAGTGGCAAAGGTTGAGGAGCAGTACTATCTCAAATCAATGACAGAGGTGAAGAAGTAACCATCGCCTTTGCTTCTCGTTCACTTTCACCGGCAGAAGAAAAATCCTTGGTGATCGAGAAAGAAATGCTAGCCACTGTATGGTTGATGGAAAAATGTTGACAGTTCGTGTGGGGCACTAAATTTATTCTCCGCACCGACCATAACCCATTACTTAAAAGTGCTAACCTCAGAAGGTATACTCAAAGCTACTCCAAAAATAAGCAAAATGAACTTGAAACTCTTGGACTTCACGTAAAATGTTGAATACCTATCTGGGAAAAGAAATGAGGTAGCAGACTACCTCAGTAGATGTTCCTTACCATATGAAAATTCTGAACAAACTGACTGGGATGACTTCAATGTGGCTGCAGAATATGACAATACCACTGCTGTTACAATAGATGAATAGGACACTGAATATTCACATGATGAAATATTGTGTAAAGCAACATACTTCATCACACAAGGATGGCCTAGCAAAAATGAATGTCAAGGAGATTTAAGAGCTATGTGGGAAATACATTGACAATTCTGGTTACATTTGTAGCAGAGAGAATTGTTGTTCCCACAACATTACGATTCAAAGTTTTAGAAATAAATCACGAAGGTCATCTTGGCATACTGAAGTTAAAAACCAGGATCAAAATATCATATTGGTGGCCAGGTATGGACAGAGATACAGAAAAATGTGTTAAACAAGGTTTTATTTGGCAAGATGCTGATAAAACCCAACGAGTACTCAGACCCACCCTTGGCACCAGGCTCTTTCCTGATCAACCTTGAGAAAGTCTCAGTATTGATTAGTTAGGTCCCATCGATGATGATGGCCATCAAAAGCATATTCTTGTGGTCATTGGTGATTACTCAAAGTGGCCGGAAATTGAGATCACTGACAACTTTGACATGAAACAGGTCATCACATTTTTGGAGAGAGTGTTTCTGCGAGAAGGGATTCCCGAGAACATTCTAAGTGACAATGGACCACAATTCTCGTCTGAAAAATAAATGAAATTCTTGGAAAGAAATTAAATTTGTGGGAAGAAAACCCCTGTATATCACCCAGCAGGAAATTATATCGTAGAAAGATTTAACAAAGTCTTAACGGGTGGTGTACAAGCATCATTGAATGCAGGTAAAAATTGGGAAAAGGTACTTTTGAGTAAACTGTGGGCCTACAGAATCACACCCACAGGTACTGGTTATAGTCCATTCAGAATATTACGAGGCAGAGAACCATTTACAAAAGACAATGTTGCTTGGAACACCATGAAAACGTGGTAAATGGTCTCCTGCTTTGGTCAGATCTAGCTTAAGAAAAATGCATGAGACCTGCAAAGCCCATTTTGACAAAACACACAACACCCATGACACTATCTTAAAGGAAGGTGACTGGTTCAAGGTGAAACTCGCTTCGAAGGTAAAAAAGGGACTGAGTAAATACTCTGTACTATTGCAAGTAATTAAGCCGTACTCAAAGTCTGCCAAGTTGAGTGATGGGAAAGTTTGGTATTACAACAGGTTGACTAAGTGTGGCAATTTAAGCCACAATAAAAGAGCAGAGAAACCTTCTTCAATGAGTTGGATGAAGTCACGGATACCACTGTTACCAATAATAAATGTTTCCGTCCTCAATCTATTAGGGCTGATCCTATTGACACTGTACAACCTTCCTGTATCTCAGGGAAGATGACACGTGTTGGTAGGGTGAAAAGATTACCGATGAAATATAGAAGTAATGCTATGTAATTATTCTTTATTTTGCAAAGGATGGGGGTAGAGTTCTGCTATGTATTTAATGTACCTTTTGCATATTGATTTGCTTGCATTCTAATTCTTTGCATTTCCATATTACTATTCTTAATTTATGCTGATTATCTTTAGGGATACATATTCTTATACATGTAATTGTTCTAATGTTATATTGTTTGATTAAAGAGAGGATGTGGCATCACAGTTATCATGGTAACCATTGCTATGGTGACTGATGCTGTGTGCCTCCGTGTGTTCTAGAGTTAAGCTGTACAGTTAGAGAGAAGCCTTGCTGTTGAAAAGATGTACCTGTTGGCGCCTGAATAAATACTCTTAACCTTAATACTAGAGGAGTATCTTTACAATTCACTCTCCAACTTTGTATTTACTATTCTTGTCTCATAACTGAATATCTGGATGGATGAGAGCCCAAAAGCTGAGAAAGCCTTATTGACTGTTACACGTGGAACGGCTGAACACAAATCTTTATTCTTATCTTCAGTCCCGGAGACGTGGAAATGTATCTAATATATCTGATGAAACAGATTTTGTAAGAAACTGAAAGATTAGGAAAGCTCCTTAACACTTGGTTGCCCACCACAGGGTCTCATCTCTTTCTATAACCTTCGAGAAGATACTGCTTCTAAGCAATCAATACACAGAGGTTGTCTTGAGATGCCCATTTGTTCATGAACTGGGAATGTATAGGATTTGGTGAAGTTAATGAGCGTTTTGGTGTCAGCAAAGGTCAATTTTTAAGTCTTTCTATACTGCTGAGGGCAGTGAGATTAACTTGGGGTGGGCAAGGATTCCTAGTGGTATCATCAGTTTAGCTTCTGTCCACAAGACGGGTGGGGTTTGGTAGCAGTGATGGATGATTTTGATTCTTTATAAAGCGTTTTTTAGGTTGATAACCTGCTGCTGCAGCTGCTGGTGAGCGCCAAGTGGGAGTACAAATGTGAAAAGCTAACAGATTAAACGATGAGAGTAATAATTTGTGCCCAGAAAGTAACGGGAAATGCAAGACTGGAACTGACACAAACAAATTAATCGCAGAGAGTGTGAGTACCTTTACTCTGCAGTGCTTTGCAGAATCTACTCCACCCAAAAGGGCTCTTGCACTCGATGTAGTAAGGCATCATGGCCAGGCTCTGCATATGGCTTGGGCTTTTCCTCTGTTGGAATACTGGAAAAAGAGGGTGTTAGAACTAAGATGTGTGATGTGAGTGCATACTGAGTGTTACATTAGACATGGTCTGCTCATTCTGGCTCCTAATGTTAAAATGAGATTTAAGTTTGTTGCACTGGCATTTTTGCGTGCTGGGTGCTTAACAGCCACACATTGGTTGCAGTATTCTGGGCCCTTATTCGATAAGTGTCAGGAGAACGTGTCAGAATGGATGTTGGTGTGGTTGCATTCTAGTCCACTGTGTCACTGGAACCAAGCTATACCTGGCTGATGTGCCCTAATAACAGTAAAACCAGTCCTGGGTTGCTTGTGTTATGGTTCAAGGAGAGCGTGGCAATTCAGGACAGACTGTTAACCATTCAACATGGTCAAGACTGATTAGCATATGGCCAGATCCAAACTGAGGTGGCATGGTGTGCAAAATAACGATGGACTGGGATGCGGCCCGGAGTAATTACCAGGGGCTGAGATTAATTCAACCACTCCATCCATCAGTTTTTGAATACTTCAGTGTGACGCCCTAAGTGGGACCGGTATGCCCAGAGGTGGGTGGCATGCACACTGTGCCACTGAAATCATGCTATAACTGGCGGATAAGCCCTAATAAGGGAGCAAACGGTCATGCATTGCTTGTGTTCCGGTTCAGGGAAGGCATGGCCTGGCAGTTCAGGATGGACTCTTTCCAATGGAGAAGGGTCAAAACTGATTTGCATATGGCTGGGTACAAACTGAGGTGGCATGGTGTACAAAGTAACGGTGGACTGGGATGTGGCCCGAAGAATTACCAGTGGCTGCGATTAATTCAAGCATTCACCCATCACTTTTTGTACACTTCGGTTTGGAAGAAGGCATCGTATGAAGTCAAAACGTACGCATGCCAATAAAATGTCTGAAGTGTTGGAGGGTGTCCGATGTCTGTCTAAATCCAGTATGCCTTTTACAGAAATAACTATGACGAGAAGAAAAGACACAAATACCTTAAATTTTACTGTGTATATTTCCATTAAATCACTGTGCAATGGACTGAGTTTTCAAAAAGATACATACTGCCGAATCCCCCAAATTGGAGATTTCTAGGAGTCTTGGGACTGTCCGTAGTGCTCAGGAGTTTCGATGACAGCAAGGCTTCTTGTTATGCCTTTGTACAAAAAAGCAGTGGCATATAAACGGCAGAGAGAAAAAAGAATGAGGGAGAAGGAAATGTGGATAGCTATGAACTGCATCACCTACATTTAAATGAAAAACGACTTGAAAGAAGGCGCCTGAATTCATTTTAATTTGGGTTATATTTCAGCCAACATCTTGCAGCTTCTACAGGAAGCGAATATATTGTATCACTGCTAACATTAAACTCTCAGCACTCAGGCAAGCAGGTGATAATGGAAACAAGCATTGGCATAGCCAATAGGTCTCGCCTTTGGGACCTTATAAGTGTTTAGCCATGCAACAGTTGCGTAACTAAATACTTATAAGGTCCCACAATCGAGACCTATTGGCTATGTCAAGCGGCCTTGCGGCCGCGAGAGTGATCGTGATTGCGAGCGTGATCGTGATCAACATCAAAGCGGCCTTGCGGCCGCGAAAGTGAAAGTAATTGCGGTAAAACGGAGCGCGCGCACCCGCGCACATGGACTGTAGCCCTAGGCTGGCCTGGTAGCACTTTTTGGAGCCCTCTCAATAAGTCTCGCCAGACCAGCGCATGCGCTGGGTCAGGCGAGACCTAAAAACCCTATGCAATATTCGTGCTATTTCTAACGTGCAGTAACGTACAAAGTCCACAAGATAGAGTTCAACTAATCTATAAAAACCAATACACAGTTCACCCTAAAACGCAAGGAAAAAACAAATACAGAGAATTCAGGGCACATCGGTGTCTCACAACCCTGCTTCGAAATAGCTATTTTTACAAAATAAGTTTGATTTAGAGACTGAAAACTGCATCATGGCTGTTTAGACGGCTTTTATATCAACTAATGTATTGTCACAGGTCTATTGCTGCCTTGCACATTCTCGGTTGTTCTGCCTGCGTTTATTATAGTTCAAAGGAGGGCCTTTTCATGAACATGGCCTAACATTTCTCCAAGCTATGCGCTCTTCAAGTTTGTTTTGCCCTCAATATTCGGAAGAAATGGCAGAGTGTGAAATTCTGTCTGCAGGCTTTGGCACAAGGAAATGGCTACAGGGAAGTCCACGATTTGTTTTCTTGTGTTCTTGAGGCAGACAGCTTTTCTGTACATGTCTAAATCAGAACAACAACTGGGGCGCCTTATTCAAATGAAATGAATCGCCGCTGGTCTTAACTGTGCATCTTCATCAGTGTAAAGTGATCCCCTCCTCAGGGTGGGACTGTGCGGCTGCACCAGTCCAATGGAATTTCATCATTTTTATTAAGTGATATTTTAGGGGGGGGTCGTGGGCTTAATAGACGGTGAAGTAAAATAGCAGAGACGGAGCCACACACATCGCAGCAGTCAGTAGGCAGAGTTTCATCCATCCTTGAAAATGGCTCAGCGGTTTGATGCTCGTCGCGGACATCTTAGTAGGTCACACGATCTAATGTCAGCAAGGCCCACTCGGCCTTTGATCCTTCAGAGATGCGTAAATTCAGGACAAGTAGAAGGAATACGAATAATGTCAGTTATACACAGCGCTTGGAAGTGTCGGGAGCGCGACGTGAAGCACTACATAAACTCTATCGCTTTTTGCAGGGGGAAGGAGCCATCACTGTCGTTTCTTCTGCACCTGGAGGTATGCGGACTCGTCCTCAGAAGATTTCTGTCCGTTGTGGACAAGTCCTTCCGAGTTAATCATCTGCTGATGCAGGAGGGGTTGACGTGAGTGAATAAGTTCCACAAGGGTGTGGGAATAAAGAATAAAAAGAGTAGAGCATATGGGGACCCCGCAAGCAAAAGATTACAAACTAGACAGAAAAGTAGACAAGATACCAGCTTCAAGGCGATCTGCAAGGCAGGACTTGAGCCCGTCCAAGGCCGAGTCCTGGATCCCAAACTCAGACAAAGAGCTCAGTCCCCGGCCGAGAGAGGCTGAGCCGAGAGCAGAGCAGAGACCCAGGAGCACCAGAGCAGAGGACTTGTTCCTATTCTCACTGTACATAAATGGCCTGGGGGCGAATCTGCTGGAACTTGAGGCCGATCGTCCCCGCATGGGAGACCGTAGTGTTCCGATGCCAATCTATGCCGACGATACTGTCCTAATGGCTAGGACAACAACCGGCTTACAATGGTTGCTGGACCGTTTGTGTCAGTTAATGATCAGTCTGGATCTGAGGGTCAGTCAGGCCAAGATGCATGCTATGATCTTTGGCGCTAAGAAAAAGGATAGTACCGATTTGGTAGTCAATAGTTCCAAGGTCAGCACTGTGTCTTTGTTGTCGTATCGTTCGACAATCACCATCCATGGGGCCTCCGAAAGACCAGCAGAGCCGCCGCTTTCTCTAAAGCTGTGGAGGCTCTTAACTGTGCCCTCAGATTATTCCATAAGCCAATCAAGGAACTCTCGGCCATTTACAAAGCCAAATGCTGTGCCGTTGCCTCCTATTGGGCCAGGGTATGGAGCATTAATGATCAGCGGAGCCTAGAAAATGCTTTTATTAAAAGGTTATCTGTCTCCAGAAGCACTAGCTCTTTATCTGCCACTCTGAGGTTGGGATTGGATATATAAACAATTTTATAAGGTTGCAACCACTCCTCCTGTGGCTCAGAATTTGGTTTAAGAGCCAGACATCATTTAACAGAGCTGTGCTTGCTGATTGTTTGAAACTGGACAGAGGCCTGACCATTCCAGGATAAGGTATGTCTGCGACACTTGCCTTACACTGGGGCGCGAAGATTTGTTTACTTCTCCTAGCAGCGGGGCAGCGGCCTCCCGCACTTCTCTTAGGAACACTTTTCTAGCTAGTCGAACGGATGAGAGAATTCGGAGGGTGGGTGATATGCCTACGGTCCACACATATATACTGATCTTTGTAAACCCTAGCTTTGAACCTTACCTCCGATGGGTGTATAACGAGCGCCATAGTTTTTGTTAGCTAGATTCAGACTATGCACCGTGCACTTTCTGGTCGCCATTCCTCGCTAGGGGTCTTATTTCTGTTGCCTACCAGTCTGTCCCTGTGACGATCATTCACAACAAACTACGATTCACTTTGTTTAATTTACAAATGTTATTCATTGCTAAGAAAGCGCAATTTGCTGCCTTTTCTAAAAGAAGTGAATATTCAATACTGTAAAGCAGCTTTTAATTACTTACAGACTCTTCCCTCTGTGAAAATCTGTTTTCAAAAAGCCACTTTGATTCAATGTGCAATAAAGCAGAGGGAGACTCTGTTGATGTATTAGTTGATACACTTTCTTTTATTTGTTTGTGCCTTCATCGGTGCTTTATTTAATTGTAATCCACCTGCTGTATGACTTTTTATGGTTTGAACGTATTCATGTGGATTTGTTGTTTTTATACTTTTATGATCTAGTTAGTTTGAATAAAGTTGCTTCTGAGTCTGAGACTTGTCCTGATCTTTTAACAAGCGACCGTCCAAGACGCAGGTCAAAGCAGCTTCAGTGCTGTATGCAAGACGGAAGCTAGACGGAATTTTATTCAAAATATTATTAGATTTGATGTACTGGGAGAATTGACGATTAATAGTCCTCTGTAGAATCTTGCTGTGATAGGACTAGGGCGAACTAGGCCTACATTTTCTTACCACTGAAGATCTATGGATGGCTAATTTAGAAAAGGAATAACAATAATCTTCTTCCAAGATTAAGGGACAGAAGGCGATATAATGGACTTTTTACAGAGCTCGTGTAAACCTACATCATTATAGGTAGGGCAGAACTTTGTGGACATGGAACCAGCCAGAAGAGATGGACATCAACAGATTGGTCGATTACTTGGCCAAGAAAGAATTGAACACAGATAACCAACAACCATTACAGCGTCCTAACTAAGGAGAAAAAAAAATCACTTCTAGTGCATACATCAGGCAAGGAATGAAATGACTGATAGATATAATTTATCCTGTCTACAAAAAAACTTGCAAACTTAATAGTCTGAAGTTCACTAAATGTAATGACAGTGAAAACTGTATTAGGTCAAAGGCACTTGATACCTTCAGTATTTTATTTATTTATTTGAAAAGATTTATATAGCGCTAGCTAGACGCGGAGGTATCAGAGCGCTTTACATGAGGATCAGCAAGTTACAGCTTACATAGTTACATCAATTAAATCAAAGAATCAATGAGGGAGGGGGAGGGAAGGAAACACAACAGGGAAATAAGGAAAACAATGTCAGATGACCGGCTGTGTAGGTGACAGCAGAGGGGGTGAAACCAGGGCTAGACTCTATAGCTGCATATAACAGCTCCACCGGGCATCGGCCAAGGTTGCTCGTGCACCGAGGTAAGCACAAACAGTTTTGGGATCCGCCCACTTACAGGTTACATAGTTACATCAATTGAATCAAAGAATCACGGAGCGAGGAGGAGGGGGAGGGGGAGGGAAGGAAACACAACGGGGAAACGAGGAAAACAATGTCAGATGACCGGCTGAGTAGGTGACGACCGAGGGGGTGAAACCAGGGCCAGACTCCTCTATAGCTGCACATGACAGCTCCACTGGGCATCGGCCAAGGTTGCTCGTGCACCGAGGTAAGTACAAACTCTCCAAAGCGCTAAGAGACCTGCCGGTGTATATGCGTTATACAAATACCAGTTAACATAACAAACAGTTTTGGTATCTGCCCCGGGGGCATCATCAAAGGTCTATCGAAAATTCCGTCAAAGTTCCATCGGGCATGGGCCATGTTGATCCGGCTCCTTGGTGTGTACAATGTTCAAGGTTTCAGTCTGGGGGGCATCGTCGTACATCAATTGGCAGCACCTATCCCAGAGTTACTGGGAGGCTAAGACTTACTGTAGGGTTGATATGCACTCGATAGCAATGCTTCCAGAGGACAGGCCAGGACAACAATCTTAAGGTCAGGCATATAGAATGTGTAGGCCAGGGGTTGTAGGGCACTCCGCTGTTGCCCCAAGCAATGCTCTCGGTGTGAGTGAGGCTGTTGCAGGACTAAGTGTAAAAAAACAGTCCTATTGCTAGTCTTTTGCGTTGAGCAACGAAATCTCACTTCGGGGGCCATAGTACGTTTCAACTCATTCAACCATTCAATGAATTATATTCTCTGCTTCAGTTCTCTAAATAGTATTGTAGCCCAGCATTAAACCATTTTCTGAGTGCCACCAACTTTGAAAGATATCCTGGCTGAAGCAAAAAGTCTAATTTTGGTTCAATCACAGAGTTTGGTCAAGTGAGAAAACCTCGCCTCAAGCTCTATTTTCTAACTTATGCGACCACTAAAACACATATTATCCCCTACAAGTTAAATAACATCATGCCCATTGGGCGCAGGGTCAAGAATGATTTGCATATGGCTGGGTCCAAACTGGAATGGCATGTTGAGTAAAAAACGATAGATTTAGGCTCCGATCTCTGTACTGGGGTGAATGTAGGACATTGTTCTGCATTCTGTCCATCAATTGTTCTTTTTGCATTTGTCACCCCGAGTGGTACGGGTATGCCCAGACGTGGCTCCTGTGCGCGCTCCATGTCACTGGAGTCAAGCTATCCTGGCTGATGAGGGCTGAAATCCCAAAACCGGTCCTAGGATTCTTGTTTCCAGTCCAGGGAGGACCAGGCCGGGCAGATCGGGCTGGACTGTTCCCATTGGGCACAGGGTCAAGACTGATTTGCATATGGCTGGGTCCAAACTGGAATGGCATGGTGAGCAAAAAAACAATGGATTTAGGCCCAGATCTCTACACTGGGGTACATTTATGACATTGGTCTGCATTCTGTCCATCAATTGTTATTTTTGCACTGAAACTGCTCAGACACAAAGTTAAATGAAGGTAAAATTATAACCACAAGAACAATATATTACAGTTTCACTATAAAAAAAACATTTGAAATAAAGTGCAAAATAAAGTATATATTTATATGTATGGCTTCCACTCTTTCAACCAAAGTGCTGCACAATAATTATTTTTACACTGCTGAAAGGCTGTCTGTCCCATAGGCTAACATTGGAGCTGCACTGCAACATATTACATGTGTAACTTTCATTTGGGACAAGATAGAAAAATGGACCCAGCAGGTTGTCACAGTAATGAGGGAGCCGTAACAGAAACCAGCAGTACCACCGAAGAGGAAGCAGATGAGCTCCTCTGACGTTCACTGTGAGCGGGGCCGGGGAATGAGGCACATCGACAGTAAAGTGAGGCAGGGAGCCATGAGGAAGCGGACGAGATCCACTGACATCCTGTTGGGGTAGGAGGCCCGCGGGCAGTGCAGTGAGACCTGGAGCCTTGCAAGCGAACACCTCTGCACGGAGCCGGGCTGCCCAATTTTGTTTCCGCTGCGCTGCAGTCTCGCAGGCAGCCACGTGGAGCTGTAATGAAGGACACAGCAGACAGCTGCTTCACTCCATACCTTTGAGGGCACTTGATAAGCGAATCAGATAGCAGGGCAGGGTGGCAATCCTCGACAGAGGTCCCCATCTTGCTCAGGCTACTTTGAAATTACTGTGCCACCTTTAAGAGAAGCGCAGAAGCGCTGGGGCCTCCGAAGGGGTGATTTGTGCACACAAATAATCTATTAATGCAGGTGCAACCGAACTGTGACATTAGCTTTACAAATTGCATTAACATAATATTAGGATTCATGTCAGTGGAATCATGGGAAAACCAAAATAACAAGTACTGATACTTTAAGAAACTGCATAAAATGTGCAGTGATGGTGTAAGGTGGTGTTATGCCTAATGTTTTCCTGATGTTTTCTAACATGTTCAACCTATGAGCATTTACTCTATGGCACTACCTATGATATTATGACCATTGTCTTGTGGCAAAGTGATGTATGATCTATGTGAGATAATGACAATTGCCTAGTTGGCAAAGTGATTTATGTGATTGTGGTCTTTGTGCTTTATATACAACATGCAAGATATTTTTATAAACGTGTGAGGAGTCTCTTTTGTGGTGTATCTTGTGTGTCACTGGTGTGTGTGTGTTGCACAAACACTTACACATTGTGTCTCTAATAAGTCTGATCGCTCTGCCAAGCTACCAAGTGGGTGAACAGGGGTTATCTTGGATGTGTAACTCCCTTATCCTGACTAGATTGGTGGGTTCTGCCTGGCATAGGTGCATACCGTAGCCAAAAAGAAACCCAATTGCTAACAATGAGGCAAACCAAACAAGCATTGGCATAGCCAATAGGTCTCGCCTTTGGGACCTTATAAGTGTTTAGCCATGCAACAGTTGCATAACTAAACACTTATAAGGTCCCAAAAGCGAGACCTATTGGCTATGCCAATGCTTGTTTTAACTGCTGCAATCTATTGAAGCCTCATGGAGAACATCTTTCGCGGCCGCGCAATCAAACATCAAAGCGGCCGCGCGGCCCCGAAAGTAAAAGTAATCGCGGTAAAGCGCGACGCGCGTGCCCGCGCACATGCTCTGTAGCTCTAGGCTGGCCTGGTAGCACTTTTTGGAGCCCTCACAAAATGTCTCGCCAGACCAGCGCATGCGCTGGGTCAGGCAAGACCTAAAAAGGACTCCTGGTCCATATAGACCTTAAAAACCCCCTAATGTGGGTCCAAAAATGTCATCTACATATAGAATAGCCAGCCTTTAAATGTTATTGGGTAGCTGCTGCCATGCTGTGAGTATATAAGTGATCTGTTGCCTTAGGGGTGAGACATCTGGATTCAAGAATATAAACCAGCAAAAAGAAACAATTTTTAATAAAAATAAATACATTTGTGACATGTTTGGTGATTTCCATAAACAATAACTCCATTCAAAACAGCTTTATAACAATTTTTCCGGATATTATGATGGTTCACATTGGCCATTGCATAAGGTCTGAGGCCGTTTCCAATGGGCACTGAACATTTGACAAAACTAATATTTGAGACCCAACATTTGTTATCAAAAGTAGCAGATCCTGCTCAACCCATGAGGAAGTTTATTCCATTGTTCTGTTCGAACATCATTTCTCATTTCCACAAGCTGGTAAAGCTCCTGATTAAAATCGGCCACGTAAATGTGCATGTATTATTGCAACACTCATGGAGGTCGGGTCCTAGCACCACCTTGTACCAGGCGCAGGATGGACCAAGCACTTAATTAGATGGGCAAGGAGGATCGCTTTTGTTAGATTATTAGATCACCCATAATAGCTCAATTTGAAATCGAATATTGGGATGCAGGTTTGCTCTCTCAAAATAAGTTATTGCCAAAGAATGTGTTTGAGGAGTTCCGGAAAGCACAACTTGTCAGCTGACAGCACAGCTGATTGCTGGTGGAGATTAATGATGGGTAAAGCTGGGGGAGCTTTGTGCAATTAAGCTACTTCGGTAGGAAAAGGTTTACTAATACAATGATTGACAACTACTTAGAGGATATTCAAAATGTTGGAACCACACTAGAAGAACATGAATTAAGACTAACTCTAGGAAGTTGAGTACTAAGAACATGCATTTGATACAACTCTTGCAACTTACTACATTGCCCTTAAAGTATAATTCATATCATCCTCCCTCGAAACCCCCAAAAATACAAAATACTGATACGCACTGCATGTTCTACTTGGCTTCGATCTGCGATGTCAATATGTACCACTTCCACCGTTTTCCATATATTAGGATCGAGACTATGCACCTGCAAAAAGAAAGATTTTTTTGTGAGATTAGTTCAAAATAAAAACAGAAATGTAAAATAACGTACGCACATTGTAACTTTTTATTTATTTTGTGATCATGAAAGTGACCGAAAAGAAAAGCTGTGTCCATGTGTCAAATGTGAAGAAAAGCGCATATTTCCTACAGCATCTCATTTTGTTTGTTTGTAGCAGCAACATACAATCAGTTAAGATGGACAATAGCCGTTTCATAGACCCGCCCGTTTTTCTCACCTTGGAGTATTTAACGAATAATTTAATTATCCCATAAAAATATGGACGCCGTTATAAAATGACTTTTATTGACAATTCTGTAGGATCTTCACAGTGTCACCAAGTTCATCAATGTAAAGGCAGAATTCCAATATTAAGTTATTCATGTCAACATTGGCCTGTCACTAGATGACAGGCAAGCCTTAAATGTCGAAAATGCATTTTGAGGTGACTGTACAGTTTACATCTATAGAATGGAACATCAAAACACAACACACAAGCACATATACAGACCTAAAAAGAGAAAAAAAAGTCTCTAAAGTTGGAGAGCTGGTTTTAAATTGGGTCGGTTCTGGTCCATGAAGAGGACAGCAGCAGAAACTTGCATAACATAAGGATTGGACAGTTTTTAATCTGTTTTCATCAAAATACCTCCTGTTGATAAAGGGGTCAGGGATAATAAGTCACTTCTGGTGGCAGTGAGGCCACCTGGAGTTTCCTGCAGAAGAATGTATTCTTCAGCTTCATGCTCCTCCGCTCCAGATAGTTATATTTTTGACACCTATAAATTCCTATGAACCAAGAAGTATGATCCCTATAAAATGTGGCTTGCTACAGCCTGCATTGTCTGTTTCTGTAACTCCAACAATTGCTAGGGCTGCCTCTTGCATCCAGAAAACAAATAGGAAGCCAACTGGCCTTCCAGACAAGGGTTCCCACTTATGAAGACAATCACTACACGGAAGATATTCACACATGTTTCTTGATTGCCCACAATTATGAATGGGTGCAATTAAATGTTCATTATTTTAAGTTTAGTCACTGGCTCGAAAACAACATCTTCCAAATAAACCCTATTTCATAATATCACAAACGGACACAGCTAGACAGAGGCCAAACGGTGGATACGCCGTGGCATAATGATTTCCTTTGTAGCTTTTTGATCAGCCTCATCCCAACATTGTGAAGCAGAATTCACAGGGAACATAGTCTAGATTTACAGAATTATCAGGCAGATTAGTTTTACATAATTGTAAAGGAATGATTTAGCTTGATGGCTGCAAACAAAATTCTTCTGAAGGGCTGGAAATCTTCTTGTCCACAAATGAAACTGGGATATTGCACATAACAAATTTAACACTAAACGAGAAACTGATGTCAAACCTAGAAAACCTGACCTTTTTAAAATATGGAAGTATTTTATTTTCAAACGTTTGACTATTTGGGCGGCTTTATGTGTGCAAAAAGATCTACTATTAAAAATGACTTTCAATAGAAGTGTTTAATTCTTAATTTGAGGAAATAATTCAAAATAGTCATTATGTTAGCTTAATATTCTGTTTCGCCTATTTTATGCAATGCTTTGTTTTTTTATAAATAATTCATATTATTAATGTTTTCCATTTTTTTTAAAGTTAAACATTCCAAAACAAATATACAACAACTGTGGTATACAGCATGTAAAGGGTTTGATGCCAAAACATAATTTGTTTGTATTATGATCTTTCTGAAAATTAACAACTTATTATATATAATCGTCCCCTGAAGGTCTGTCGGGGATTACCATTGTTAATTATAAAACTGCACAAAGACTTTCCCCATTGCCTTTCTCTTCATTTCTCCATATATTCTAGCCCATGGTATTTTAGCCTGGCACTCAATATTTTCCCTTTTTGGACATCCTCTCACATTTAATTTTAACCATTTCCAAGGCTACACACCAATTCATGTTGCAGATCGCTATCAGTGGTTTGGCAGTGGTGGTCTTCCCCATTACTGTGCTAAGTCTCTTTTTGCAACAATTAGACACACATTCTCCAAACATTCCGGTATTGAGCTACAGTCCGATTTCAAATTCCCAGCAACATTAAAAGTGTTTGATACATCTATATACCATTTCTTTGGTTTATTCCAAGCATACTGCTACCATGGGACATTTCAAAAAGGTGTGTAGGAAAAAGCCCCACTGACTGCAACCCCTCAGGCAAGTAGTGACTTCCATATGTCGTACTTTGAAATTTGGGACCGCGTAGGAGGCAGGGCCCTACCCCCGTCTATCCCGGTATTAGCGAACCGCGAATGGTCAATGTGGTATGTACAAGTGCTTTGTATAACGTTCTAGCTATGAATGCACTGAGTAATACGTTATTATACATTGACTTCGTGGGTTCCATCTTAGAGCGGTGGCCATCTTATGGTTGCCCTCACATAGGCTACACATTATGAAGCAAATACGGGCCTTTTAGAGCACATGTGCCTTCCTTTGACTTCTCTGTGACCTGGGCAGCTTGGCTCCGCTGCCCCAGGTCAGTCCAGTCCCACAAGCTCCCCGTCCTATGGCCACCTGTGATTAGCATCAGGGCTTGACACACCATAAAGCCTTTTCATCCCACACGAGCCTCCAGCTAATCTCTTTCACACCTGACTGTTCCTGCTTTATGGCTTGTTTTCTAAACAGGAGATGCTCGTGTTTATTGGGGCCTGTTGATATCTGATGTGGGATCTGAGCCTCGCTTGGTAAATAATTGTGGGCTGGCTTAACTGGAATGTGGGATGGTCATCATGACTCTGCCTTTTCGTTTGTAATGTATACATTTATATGGCCATATCATAAAACAAGGAATGTGTGCCTGAAGCATGATATTTTGTATTTAAGGAGAAGCCCGTTTCTGTAAGTTTAAGCAGTCTCCTGAGAACATACACGCTGTTGTACTTCTAGGATACCTGTAATTGGTCTGCAGCCAATAAACTGATCTTTGACTTCACCCAGAAGACTCTGTGTTTCTGTAGGTCTGAAACAGGAAGAACCCGAAGTCATAGGGTGTGTTCCCCTGCACCGCTGGGCTTAAAATTCCCAATACTTCAGTTGGCGCCCAACTCGGGGCGATTTCAGCGGTACCGGTCCAAGCCAGAGGTTCGTGAGGAGCTTCGTGTGGAAATTCTGGAGGAAGGCCGCCACTTCATCGACCCCTGCATGTCGACGTGGTCCAAAAGTCTTTTCTGCGAGGTTCTCCGCATCCCGACGGCTACGAAGGACTGCTGCCCTGATTAATCGCCCTGTTTTGGACCCTTGACGATTTTGGTAGAGCGAAACAATCGAGAGAGTCTTCTGGTGACGCCATCGATCATCGATATTCAGTTAAGTATAAGTGGAGCGTCTCCCAGTTTGAATTTGGTATCCTTCGGGATCATTTTGATTTGGAGTTTGCAAACACCAAAGCCAGAGGACTCGTGTATTCACAAGACTATCGTAATCGATAATCCTTTGAAGTTTGGAACTAGACTAGTGAGCAAAGATGCCTGGTGCTAGTGTATTTGGAAGATTGTTTTGTTTGGGTTGTGGAAGGGATTTCCAGTTAGAGGATTCATGTCCGGTTCCTCCAATTGGAACTCCAACTTATGAGCTTTATGTAAAACATGGCGTGGGCCCCATTGCATATAATGAAGTATGGATCCGATACACCAGAAAGGACGGTGTTTTAAAATGGCCCCAAAATGGTAGTTTCGATACAGATATCTTAGATAATTTGGAAGTGAAATTGTTTAAAAAGAAAGCCCGGCCGGCGATGTTTGATTCTTTCCGCCTATGGCGAAAGGAAGCCAAACAGAAGGAAATTAAGCTAGCGAAAAGGAATAAGAAAGAAAAAGGTATGTCAGTGATGCAAGCAGCTGTGCAATTTAAAGATAATGAGGAGGAACAAATGAATGAACAGTTACATAGACAGCGTAAACTAGGGATCGATAAATGTTACCCTGTTTTGTCACCCCTTGTGCAAGATGAGACAAAAGAGAAAGAGAAAGATTCCCTAATTTCCCATTTTCTAAGTTCGCCACCCCCGTATGCGCAAAATGCCACAGCGCCTCCACAGCTTGTAAATGTGCAGCCCCCAGTGAATATGCCGCAAGCCTTCCCACAGCCGCCAGCTCCTCCTCAGCTGGCTCCTGTCCCCGCAGTGCAGCCCTCTCAAGGGCCGCCAGTTTTGTTACCTGTTGCCCCCGCACTTCCTGAGACTTTGCCTAGTATGTCAGCCGCCTCCCCTGGCGCTCCTTCTTGCACTACCCCGGTACCTGTATCTGAATCCGTTTTTCTTCCCTCTGTCTATCCCCCCGTTTTCGCCTCAACTTCTCCTTCAGCACGACAACGACTAGCTAATGTAGTTACTAGTTTAATGTCGCCTCTCTTTGGGTCATCTAGTGCGACTCCTGGTTTACAACGTAAGCAATTGCGTAGTCAGCTGCCTGGTCCTGACGAGAAAGAGGTGTTAGATCATCTGGCGCGTAGGTGGATTGGTTTCCCTTCACTCTATGATGTGGAATCAGTGGTTAACGTTTTTCACTAATGGGATGCCCCGAAACAGAGCTATGTCTTTGATAAAATGTGTGAATTCCTCTGTGAGGAATTGGAGGACCATGGTTCAAACCCCAACCCGCAGGAATTGTGTCGAGTGCGGTTTGATTTTAAAACAGGTACAATTGTGGGTCCCAATGTAGATAAAGCAGTTGCAATTTTACTGTCCTTTAGAAATGGCGATTGTCAGCAATCATTGTTCGAACAGGAACTCCCTGTGGGGAAGAAGGTAAAAGCGCGCCAATATCCGATGCATGCGGTTCCTCCACTGTGGAGACCTGCTGATCTAAATGCTAATCCAGCTGTCCCAGCACATTTTCAGCGTGTTTGGGTGCATGTCCCTTGGAAACGATCTGAAGTGTTAGCGCTTAAACAGACATTGCCTGACCCCCCCGTAAAAATCCTACAGGATATTATAAGGAGTTATCACAAACTGCAGAATCATGTGTAATGAATCTGGCTGACATAGATATGCTGTTTGGGAATGTGGTTCCACAGCCTTTATGGGGATCCATTCGTAATGTAGATCACGCTGCAGAATTGGGTAACACATGGGCTAATATCATTGCTGCAGATGCTGGACAAGTTGGTGGTGCGAAACCTGACGTAACAGTAATGCGTATGGCACAAGAGGTAGAGGTGGTCGGCAAGCTCCTAGAGGCAGGGGGCATGGAAATGTTCCCCAGAACGCGCGTCCTCTTCCGCCTCAAAATACCATAAATAGCTTTGATCAGCAAGCCAACGCGACTGGTAATACAGCTCAGTACTACAATAATGATTATTATGCATAAGACGACAATGTAGAAGATAATGATTACTAGGACAGCCGTAGACAGAGAGAGGGAGTTGTTTCAGTGCCAGTGGATCAGAGCGGACCTTATGTTAAAGTAACTACAGCAAATGTAACGGAGCCCTTTCTGCTGGATACTGGTGCTGCAAAGAGTTCAATCATGCATTCAAAACTCCCTGGCGCGCCTTTGTCTGGCGAAATAAATGTTTCAGTAGGTTTTTCTGGCGCCCCAGTTAGGAACCCGATTTCTAGTCCTATGTCTCTTTCTGTTGGACCTTGTGAGCTAAAAGCACCCCTCATCCTAACGACAGGTTGTGGTGAAAATTTGCTAGGATTAGATTTGCTAAAAAGATTGCATGCAGCACTATATTGTTCTCCCTGAGGAGTACAACTTACATTAGGTAAGAAAGTGATTTCCCCGATGTATTTGTCTAAGAATGCAATGCCACCTGAATTGTCATCCCTTCCGGATGGCCTTTGGGCTACTGGTCCCAATGATTTGGGTCTTCTGGAAATACCGCCATATGTGGTCACTTTAAAAGCCAATGTCAGATTGCCACGTATTCCCCAGTACAAGATCTCCAATGAGGGTCAGAAAGCTTTGTTAGAAATTGTCAGTGATTTGATTAAAAAGGGTGTAATTGAAGAGACAAGAGGCAACGTTTGCAATAGTCCTGTTTTACCTGTCTTAAAACGAATGGACCCTTCACAGCCACCTGTTTACAGATTTGTGATTGATCTTAGAGAGGTTAATAAGATTGTTGCGCCACAGTTTCCAGTTGTCCCTGATATAACTGCCTAGTTAACTATGATTCCAGCCTCTGCTGCATGGTTTTCAGTGATCGATTTAAAGAATGCTTTCTTTAGCATCCCAATTGCAGAGGAGAGTAGGGACATTTTTGGCTTCAGTTTAGGAGGTCGCAGCTTCCGCTTTAAACGCGCTCCCCAGGGCTACTGTGAAAGCCCATCAATATACAGTCAAGCTTTGAAAGCGCAGCTTGATGCACTTGTTTTACCAAGTGGCGCTATCCTCATTCAGTACGTTGACGATTTACTAATCGCAGCGGATACTGAAAAGATTTGCAAAGAAGCTACATTGTCATTGTTGCGTCATTTGTCTGCCTTTCATCACAAAGTATCCCTCTCAAAAATGCAATATTGTCGACAAGAAGTGACCTACTTAGGTCATCTCTTATCGAAGGAGGGAAGGAAACTGACCCCAGAAAGAATTCAAGCCATTGCACAGTTGAGTGTGCCTAGAACACAGAGAGAAGTGTGTGCTTTCTTGGGCATTACTTCATACTGTAGGCACTGGATACCAAATTTTTCCTTGCTGGCAAAACCTTTGTTAGCATTAACATGTAAAGACACACCGAATCCTATCCCATGGTCTGAAGAGTGTCAGAAAAGTTTTGTGGAATTGCGTAATGCATTGTGTTCAGCTCCTGTGTTGGGTACCCCTGACTACAGCAAGCCTTTTACATTGTATGTTCAAGAAAAGAACGGTTGCGCATTATCAGTGCTGACACAGCCTTTTGGCGATAGACCGCGTCCATGCGCATATTTTTCGTCAACCTTGGACCCGGTAGCGAGGGCATTGCCAAGTTGTCTGAGAGCTACAGCCGCCGCAGCTATGTCTATACGACAGTCTGCTGGACTAGTAATGGATAATACATTGATTGTTATGGTTCCACATGCTGTGGACACATTGTTAAACAGGACCAAGACACAACACTTAACTAGTGCGCTATTATCCGGATATGAGTTGACACTGTTAGCAAATCATATACACATAAAGAGATGCAACACGTTAAATCCAGCTACATTACCAATCCCAGCAGACCTAGATGAGATTGAGCAACATGATTGTCTGTTCAGAACAGAAGAAGAGACGAAAGGGAGAGTAGATCTTAAAGATACTCCCCTGACTGAGTGTGATGGTACTTTATGGGTGGATGGTTCGTGTTTCAAGCTTCCAAACGGTGATACGACTGCTGCATATGCTATCACGACTTTGCACACGATTGTGGAAACTGCACGTGTGCCACATAATTCGGCCCAAGCAGCAGAATTGCCCTTACAAGAGCATGCGTGTTGTCTGAAGAAATGAAAGTGAACATATATACGGATAGCCAGTACGCCTTTGGCGTGGCGCACAGTTTTGGGCGATTGTGGAAAGAACGTGGGTTCCTGACTTCACATGGAGCTAAAATTCAGAATGGCAAGTTGGTGAATGATCTTCTTGAGTCACTGACCCTACCGTTGCAAGTTGCTATTATGAAATGCAGTGCGCACAAGAAAATCACTGATGATGTTGGTCGTGGTAATGCGTTTGCTGATGAAGTCGCGAAAGAAACAGCAAAAGATGTGAAGACTCGAATGTATGTTGCAGGCCCTGCAAGATGGGTTGGTGATGTTGGAATGTGTGAAAACACGATAGAGAGTGTGAAGTCCCTTCAAGCTGAAGCCACAGAGAAAGAGTTGAGCAAGTGGAGGGAAAGTACGGGTAAGTAGGATGAGAATGGTTGTTGGGTCGATTTGTCAGAACATAGGCGATGGTTGTTACCTGACGCATATGTGCTTCCAGTGGTTACTATGGCACATGGAATGGCACATATCAGTATGAAAGGAATCTGTAAGTTGTTGGCTCCAGTATGGCAGAATGCTGGAATTCCCAAGTGTGCAGAGAATGTGGTCAAGAATTGTATGGTATGCTTGAAATACAACCCTGGTAGGGGAACCCCAACTCCAGCTGGTCATTTTGCGCCTCCATCATATCCATTTGAAGTTTTGCAGCTAGATTTTATCCACATGGAAAGGTGCAACAACCTGAAATATGTATTGGTGGTTGTTTGCGCTTTTTCAAAATGGATAGAAGCGTATCCCCTAAAAGACAACACTGCTCTATCCACAGCCAAAGCCCTTGTGAAGGAATTTTTCCCTAGGTTTGGAATGCCAAGAATGGTGTGGAGTGATAATGGGAGTGAATTTGTGGGCCAAGTAATGAAGAATGTGTGTGAGGAATTAGGGATTAAGCAGAAGTTTCACGCTGCAAATCACCCCCAATCAGCTGGATTAGTAGAGCGCTACAATGGCGCTCTAAAACTCAAGCTGGCCAAAATCCAGGCGAGCTCCGGTCTTAATTGGCCTGACGCTCTGCCTCTAGCACTCCTGTCCACCAGAATGACCGTACACTCACGAGTGGGACTTAGCCCATATGAAACAATTTTTGGCCGCCCGGCCAATGTATGGGGTGTACCAAGACCGACGAAATTCAGCGAAATCGAACATCCAATACTGCTTGATTACTTGTATGAATTGACGGCTAAATTGCGTGTTTTACACCAACAGGTGCACGATACTCTTCCCCAGGCCTCTGAAGCTCCAGGACACCCTATCGACCCTGGCACGTGGGTTCTGGTGAAGAATTTCCAGCGCAAAAGCAACGATGAGCCCCGTTGGATTGGCCCTCATCTCGTACTTCTGTCTACAAGATCAGCGGTTCGAGTAAAGGGGAAAAAGAACTGGATCCACGGCGCCCACATCAAAAGGATCCCTTTGCCTCTGCCGTATGACCAGTGGGTCCAGGAGGGTATCGCTGACTCTGAAACAGACACTGTACCTCGTTTTGTGCCGTTCAGTGATGCACGCATGAGAGGCACAACTTCAACACAAGAAAGTGACGATATTTTGCAAGAAGCTGTGCCACCGTCAATTCGATTGGACACCACAGAGCCTGAACTCTTGTTTCAAGATCAGACAGTACCTGGCCGTTTCCGCTATAACTTAAGACCGAGGCCTATGGACAAATAAATATTCTTTTTCCCTTACCTTTTTGTTTTTTGATACCATAGCTCTCCCATCTGAAGGACTTTCTTGATTTTTGTTTTTCGAACCACCATCCGGGTTCAGCCGCAGGGTCGCGGTGCCAAGACTTTGGGGTACAGGCCGAAGACGTTAGGTCAACGGTTCTGGTTGGTCTAGGGCGTTCCCTGGACTGACAGGTGTACTCCTTAGCAGAAGATACTCACCCGCCGCGAGCGGCACGATTAGAGGATGGAGTTTTTCAAGATGGAGAGACTCGTTGAGGAAACGAACTTTAAAGCAAGAATGTGTAAAATAATGAAGAGCAAACGTTTTGTATTTTTATGTCTGTTTATATTATGTAGTATGGTAGTGTTTACTGTAGGATTTGTATTCTTCTCCTCTCAGGAGCCCATTGCACCCACTGTACAGCCTATACCTCCTCCTACTGTCTCCTCACACTCTTTTCACCCTCTGCCTGAACACGAACAAGCCAGACGATCAGAGTTTGTAAACAACTCGTTTATTCAGCTCCTGCACCAGCACCAACTAGTCATGAACACAACCAATTGTTGGGTGTGTGGTTTAATGCCACATACCATTAATAAGGGTATTCCTTATCTAGTGCTGCCGTTTAGTTACAATGGATCGTCATGGGCATTCCAGACCATGTTTCTCTTTGCACTAGATGCCTACTCCCCGCGACAACCGCGTTCCATCAGACCTAGCACAAATAATAAAGCTTTAATTAAAGGAGTTGCCGATATGAGCAGAGATATCGACGCATACTCATCTATTCCGAAGGAGGAATTGCGAGCTTATGTAGGGTGGAACGCAACGGGGTATAGTATTAGTCTGGGTGAAAGGCAGCGAAAAATCTCAACCCCAATTTGGGTCGTACCCCACATAGGTCGGTTCTGTTTACAAGGTAATGGTCAGAATCCAAGAGCTCAACTGGGGAGAAGTGACTGTACTGAAATGTACACTTTTCCATCGCAGTTTTCCCCTGCGTTTTTGGCTGCCAAGGGTACATATTTTGTCTGTAACGACCGAGCATATACATGGTTGCCCCCTGATTTCTCGGGCACATGTTATATTGCAAATCTGCTACCGCCAACATTTACTGCTGCCTCTGACTATCAAAAGACCAGAGTTGTGAGAGGCGTGATTAGTAAGGAGGATACTGCCGGTCAGGAAGCGGGAGACTTCTTTTTGGGTTTCCTGCCGTTTTGGGGACCTATGGTCAATAGTAGGAACCTGAGACAACTGACTCGTGTGGTTGAATCCACTGTTAATGTTACGGCTGGTGCCCTTGGTAATTTGACAGCTGAGCTCCAAGCGGATCGCCTCATGACTTTGCAGAACCGCATGGTTCTAGACGTTATACTTGCAGACCGCGGTGGGGTATGTAAGGTCATCCAATCCAGTTGTTGCATTTTCATACCAGATAACGCTCCAACAGTTTATCAAGCCATCTCCAAACTGCATAAAATATCTGAATCCATACACGTGGATAAAGGAGATTGGTCACTGGTGGGGTGGTTCTGGGAACTGATATCTGCCTGGGGTTGGAAGATTCTGATGGTCATTGGAATGATCTTAGCCATCCTTTTCCTGTTCTGTCTGTGCATCCAGTGTGCTCCTGCGATATGTGGCCTCTGTGCTACATTATGTGTAAGGAAACCTGTATCGAGGGACGAGCTAAGTAATAGGATGATGCTACAGCAACATCTCCATGACTTCGTGAATATTGACCTAGACTCGGATTGATGTGAGTATAGTTATTGCCTATGTAAGGGCAAAAGGAGGGTCTGTCGTACTTTGAAATTTGGGACCGCGTAGGAGGCAGGGCCCTACCCCTGTCTATCCCGGTATTAGCGAACCACGAATGGTCAATGTGGTATGTACAAGTGCTTTGTATAACGTTCTAGCTATGAATGCACTGAGTAATACGCTATTATACATTGACTTTGTGGGTTCCATCTTAGAGCGGTGGCCATCTTATGGTTGCCCTCACATAGGCTACACATTATGAAGCAAATACGGGCCTTTTAGAGCACATGTGCCTTCCTTTGACTTCTCTGTGACCTGGGCAGCTTGGCTCCGCTGCCCCAGGTCAGTCCAGTCCCACGAGCTCCCCGTCCTACGGCCACCTGTGATTAGCATCAGGGCTTGACACACCATAAAGCCTTTTCATCCCACACGAGCCTCCAGCTAATCTCTTTCACACCTGACTGTTCCTGCTTTATGGCTTGTTTTCTAAACAGGAGATGCTCGTGTTTATTGGGGCCTGTTGATATCTGATGTGGGATCTGAGCCTCGCTGGGTAAATAATTGTGGGCTGGCTTAACTGGAATGTGGGATGGTCATCATGACTCTGCCTTTTCGTTTGTAATGTATACATTTATATGGCCATATCATAAAACAAGGAATGTGTGCCTGAAGCATGATATTTTGTATTTAAGGAGAAGCCCGTTTCTGTAAGTTTAAGCAGTCTCCTGAGAACATACACGCTGTTGTACTTCTAGGATACCTGTAATTGGTCTGCAGCCAATAAACTGATCTTTGACTTCACCCAGAAGTCTCTGTGTTTCTGTAGGTCTGAAACAGGAAGAACCCGAAGTCATAGGGTGTGTTCCCCTGCACCGCTGGGCTTAAAATTCCCAGTACTTCACATACATTTAAATCATTAAATTATGTGACTTGAACTTCAGCGGTATATTATGGGTAATATTTTGAACTGGACAAATCAGCATCCGGCTATTACAGATACTTCTCTGGGTTGCAGCCACTGCTCATCCCAGTCACCCATAACCATAGTTTACTACATCTTTTTCCCAGTGGGATTTTAAAGGTGTTTAACCTGGTTGGGTATTATTCATTAGTCTGTTCTATAGCAAAGAGAATGCATTTTTAGTGTATCAACTCTAAAAGCTTGCTATCCTTGTCAGTTTGTCAGTAATGACTAGCCCTTTTGCAGTGAATTATTTCAGTGAATTAGGCTAAAAACCTGCCTTGGGTTGCTTAGGTTTCTGTTCAGAGCTTGGCAGTTCGGGCTGAACTGTTACTTTTGGAGCAGGACAGAGGCGGATTTGCATATGGATGGGTTTAACCTGAGGTGGCATGGTGGGCAAAAGAATGATGGGTTGGAATACTATTCCATGCGACTGCCACAGGTTTGACAAATTGCAAGCATTTCTCACATCACCTTTTGCATGCTTGATGGCGAGAGACCTTTCAGTCTGAAGTTGTGTGAACTATTTAACTTCTTAACCATGTCAGACTTCCCCAAATGTTGATATACCAATTTAATCCCATCCTTTAAGTGCAACAAGCATATTTAACTCTGGTACTCTGAAATCTACTTGCAATGGCAACATCTGTATATTTTAATCCTTTATGTTTGGTGGTTTTACCCAATATTCTTAAACTAAGTTGGTGGTTGGAGGCTTATCGCCCCTCTACACATTTCCCAGCATATAGAGCAGATGCATAGCCATTTTGTCCTTCAATTCTCAGTGCTAATTCATTCTAGGGAAAAAAGGCAAACTCATTTACCACATGCAGTTTGGATGTTTCATCTTACTATCTGAAATCAGGTAAAGCTATCCTGCATCAAAGATACTTTTTTGTAATGTTGAGAACACAATTCTAGGGGTGCCATCTTTACAGACCAATGGTCTGATTAGGCCATCGGTAAAAACCGACTTTTGTAAAAGTATAAGACTCTAGAAGGGGGAATTCATTTTATAAACAGAGACTCGACTCAATCAATTAATGAAAAGGAAAATGCTACTTACCAGTATGCATCTGTTCTTGGCATGTAGAGCTGCAGATCCGTACACTTTGCATTAGATCTGGTGTTGGGCTCGGATGCTTGCACCTTATTGATAGGTGACTCCTTCCTTGGACAATAGTGCGCATGGGCATCGACTCCATCCTCAGATTGCTTTTCGCCATGATGGAAAATGATGGAGTCAGTAAGAAGTAGAAGAGATGTCCATGCAAATGTATCTAATTAAGATAATATTGGAACGGATACAGGTCCCGGGGAGGCGGGCAGGTGTGTACGGATCTGCAGCTCTACATGCCAAGAACAGATGCATACTGGTAAGTAGCATTTTCCGTTCGAGGCATATGAGCTGCAGATCGTACACTGCATAGACTGTACAGCAGTGTCTCCCCTAGCGGTGGTCACCTGTATCCGTTGCAGTAGTTTGAAAAAGTGTTTTAAGAACAGCTTGGCCTACTGAAGCTTGTTGCTTTGCCTACCTGTCAACACAATAGTGTTTGGTGAAGGTGTGTGGTGTAGACCATGTTGCTACTTTACATATGTCATCGAAGGGGATGTTTCCTAAGAATGCCATGGAAGCCCCTAGTTTGCGTGTTAAATGAGCTCTAGGGGGAATTGTTAATGTGCGTTTAGCCATCTGGTAGCATATTTGAATGCATTTTACTATCCACCTGGCAATCCCAGCTTTGGAGATGGGGTTACCCTTATGAGGTGGGGAGAAGGCCACAAACAGTTGTTTTGTTTTTCGAAAGGGTTTAGTCCTGTCGATATAGTAAAGTAGTGCCCTTTTAACGTCTAGTGTGTGAAGGGCTCTCTCTGCTACTGAGTCAGGGTTTTGGAAAAACACTGGTAACTCAACTGCTTGGTTAAGATGAAAAGCAGAGATGACTTTGGGAAGGAATTTTGGATTTGTTGAAAGAACGACTTTGTTAAGATGCATTTGTAAGAATGGTTCTTGTATGGTTAAAGCCTGGATCTCACTTACTCTTCGGAGAGATGGAATTGCGACAAGGAAAGCTACTTTCCATGTGAGGAACTGAAGTTACCATTTATGTAGAGGTTCAAATGGGGGACCCATGAGCCTGGTAAGAACAACATTTAAATTCCACACCGGAGAGGGTGGTAATCTGGGAGGAATTATTCTCTTAAAGCCCTCCGTAAAGGCTTTAATTGCAGGCACTCTAAATAGTGACAAGTGTTGCCTATTTTGTAAATAAGCAGCAAGTGCTGCTAGATGTAATCTTATGGATGAATATGCCAAATTACATTTTTGCAAGTGTAGCAAGTAGCAAATGATGTCCTGGATGGAAACATCCAGCGGATCAATATGATTGCTGTTGCAGTAGATGACAACATCTTTTCTATTTTGCTGCATAGCAAACTCTAGCAGTAGGACGTCTGGCTTCTTTAATGATATTCATACAGTCCATCGGACAGTTAAGATAACCGAACTCTAGGACTTCAGGAGCCAGATTGCTAGATTCAGCTGACCTGGGTCGGGTTGCCTTATTTCTCCACGGTTCTGCGTTAGCAATGTTGGGGAGAGGCGTAGTTTTTTGTGTGGAACTACTGAGAGTTCCAGTAGTGTTGTGAACCAAGTTTGGCGTGCCCATGTGGGAGCCACCAGGATCATCTTGAGAGACTGTTGTTTGAGCTTCCATACCACTAGGGGAATTTGTGGGAGTGGCGGAAAAGCATACTCAAATCTGCCTGACCAATTCATCCATATCTCATTGCCTTTGGACAATGGGTGTGGAAACCTGGCAGCGAAGGTTGGGCATTTTGCGTTTGCGTGTGTGGCGAACAGATCTATTTCTGGTTGGCACCACATTTGAAAAGATGGTTGAAGAACTTGGGGATGGAGTTCCCATTCGTGTATCTGCTGTGTTTGCCAACTTCGCAGATCCGCAATCTGATTGTGAACTGCACCACTGCAGAGAGCGATGTGTACGGCTGTCCACCAACACCAGATCCGTAAGTTGTCCTTGGGCCTGGTTCCACTGACGTGTTAGGCATTCCTGTAAGGGACGCATTTGAAGTATTGCATGAGGTACGATAAAGATGCAAGAGGCCATCATTCCTATGATCTGCATGAATACCCTTGCTGGGAGGGAGTGCTGTAGTTGAAATGTGGTGATTAGGGCTTGCATACGGACTATCCTGGCTGGAGTGGGATATGCCAGAGCTCTGGAGGTGTCTATTGTGGCCCCTAGATACTGATGTATGTGGGAGGGCTGAAGGTGTGACATGGTGTAGTTTACTGTGAATCCCAAGTTGTGTAGTAGCTGGATAGTTTGATGAGTGTGTTGAACACACTGTGAGACTTGGCTTATATCAGCCAGTTGTCGAGGTATGGGAAGACATGGATTTGCGGTCTTCTCAAGTGCGATGCTACTACCGCCAGACACTTTGTGAACACCCTGGGCGCGGTGGTCACCCAGAATGGAAGGACTTTGAACTGGTAGTGTTGTCCGTCCACTATGAATCTTGAGTATTTTCTGTGAGCGGGGTGAATGGGAATATGGAAGTAGGCGTCCTTGAGATCTAGTGTGGCAAGGAAGTCACCTTGTTGAAGTAGTGGAAGGACCTGTTGAAGAGTGATCATGTGGAAATGATCTGACTGTATGTAAAGATTGAGAGGTCTGAGGTCGAGTATTGGCCTGTGGGTGCCGTCCTTTTTGGGGATTAGGAAATACAGCGAGTAAACCCCTGTTACTTGATGCTGTAAGGGAACTGGTTCTATTGCCTGCTTTTGAAGTAATGAGAGAACTTCGTGCTTTAAGAGCATGAGATGTTCTGTAGACATTAGGCGCTGTTTGGGTGGTATGGTGGGTGGGGTTGCTGTAAGTTCCAGGCAGTAACCATACTGGATAATCTGTCTTACCCACTTGTCTGTTGTGATGGAGTTCCAGACAGGCAGGAACTGTGAAAGTCTTCCCCCGACCGGAGTGGAATGGTCTGGGGGCAGTGGAGGGAAGTCACTGTTTATTAGCGGGGGAGGTGCGAGTGTTATTGGTGCCTCAGCCTCTCCCCTTGTTGTTATTTCCCCTGTATCCTCCTCTAAAATATCCTCTGTTGGGGGATATTTGTGTTGTGTTTTTGAAAGAAGAGGAGGCAGTGTCTGTTCCCATGTTTTTGGATGCTCCTCTATAAAAGGAGCGAAGAAAGGAACCACGTGTGGATGGAGACTGTAATGCTAACATGGATTTAGCTGTCTCAGTGTCCTTTTTCATTTTCTCCAGAGTGGTGTCTACAGCCTGTCCAAAAAGCTGTTCCTGATTGAACGGCTGGTTGAGGATGGTGGTTTGTACCTCCTGTTTAAAGCCTGAAATGCGTAGCCAGGCATGTCGTCCGAGTAGCACACTAGTGTTAATGGACCTAGAGGCTGTGTTGGCTGCATCAAGGGCACACTTGATCGAGGCGTTGGTTATCAATTTGCCTTCCTGAATTCAGTCATTTGCGTGAGTCTTGTACTGATCAGGTAAATGTTGCAATAGGGTTTCTAGTCGGTCATAGTGAGCCCTATCATACCTAGCAAGTAATGCTTGGGTGTTCGCTATGCGCCAGTGATTAGCTGCCTGAGCAGCAACCCTCTTGCCAGAGGCATCAAGCAACTTAGATTCCTTATCTGGAGGTGGTGCATCACCGGAGGTTTGGGAATTGGCATGTTTTCTAGCGATAGACACTACTAGTGAGTCTAGGTGTAGCTGCCCTTTGAGGTAGGCGGGATCATCAGGGGCAGGTTTGTATTTCTTATCAATCCTAGGATTGAGAATCCTAGATCTCACTGGGTCTTTGAATATGTCTGGGGCATGTTTAATGATCCCTTTGAGCATTGGCAGTATTTGGACAGATTTCTACTACTGTTCAAAAGTGTCTGGAAGGAAATCCTCATCTGCAGGGTCTGAATACATGTGAACGCCATGGTAAATATCAGCTCTATTAACAATCTGTCCAAATCCAATATTGTCATCCTGGGGGAGATGGTTTTGTTGGATATGGCTGGGGATCTGGGAGGTCTGTGGGATCTATTAGGTTATCATAATTGTCCCAATCATCCTGTGGTGTGTCTGTATCATTGTCAGGGTCAGTGAAAGGGTCATTGTTGCCTCCCCTCCCCCTACATCATCATCATCCTGTGGTGGAAGTGTTATAGGTTGTGGAGGTGAGAGAGGAGGAAGAACAGGAGTAGGAAGAACAGGAGAAGAGGGTCTTATGGGTGATGTGGAACAGTCTTTTTTCTTCAGATGCACTGCAGGAGTGTCTGTTGTGTCCCGCTTCCTCTTGTTGTGTGGCACTGCGGCAACACGTCCTGTTTTGGGGTCAGTATGGAGTTTTTTCTGTTTGGGATCGAGTGGATCTGGTCGAAAAAGTTCTTCCTCCTCGATAACTGATTTCGGCGCAGACATTTTGGGGTCCGAACGGGGTTGAGATTTCTGCTCCGAGGCCTTAGGAGGTGTTTTAGAGTCCTTTGGCTTTGCTATGGAGACTGCAATCTTTCTCTTTTCCAAAGGGTTAGGTTTCGGATCCGAAGGTTTTTCTTTCGGCTTGGAAGAGGTCGGAGCAGATTTCTTTTTGGGAGTAGGTTGCTCTCCCGGCTTCGGTGCCAAAGGAGCTTTAGGGATGGGAATATGCGGTTTGCTCGGTCCCGAGCTATCGGAAGGCTTGTCCTTTAACTTCGGAGCCAAGCCAGAGGGCGGAGCTTCTGAAGTATGTCTTCAGTTGCGACTGGGGCCAGCAGGCGAAGTCTTGACCAGGGCCTTCTTTTTTTCGGGTGGAGTGGGGGTGGGGGCAGTTGTACTCCCTCTTTGACCAGGAGTGATGTGGTTGCCTGAGTCGTCTGCTTCGGACACGATTTACAGGTCTTCGGAATCTTCCTCTGGGACATCTGGGCCTTAGTCAAAGATGTCCGCTGGTGCCGGAGCTGCTTTCTACGCCACGATGTGTCGTCGACCCCGGCGATCACGGATGGTCTTTTTCGATTGAAAAGAGGCGCAGGACTGGCAATTTTTCTTGTTGTGTTCTGGCGAGAGACACAGGTTACAGACCTTGTGATGGTCACTGTGTGGGAATTTCGCTCCACACTGGGGGCATTTTTTTAATGGAGTCCTTTCCATGAGCTGTAGGCACGAACGGCGTCGATAGGCCCAGCGGCCCGCGTCGACGACCGGAATCGAGTTGTCGAGATGTGCGTCGAAGATCACACAATCGAAAACAATACCGGAGAGTTCTAGAGAATTTGCGCGTCGAAACAATTTGAAAAACAAAGCTCTCGAACCGGAGCGCAAAAGTTACATCCGAACCCAATGGCAGAAAAAAAATAATCTGAGGATTGTGTCGATGCCCATGTGCACTATCGTCCAAAGGAGGAGTCACCTATCTTGTGACTACAAAACACTTCCTCCAAGACAATAACAAGGTGCAAGCATCCCAGCCCAACACCAGATGGCGATCTAATGCAAAGTGTAAGATCTGCAGCTCATATGCCTCGAACATAAAGTTATATCCAAAGGGATATCTGAAGGTAAAACTTCAGTAGAAGATTTGCTAAATTCTCAATATAAACTTTGGTAGGGTGTGCCAATATCCACAGGTCGAAATATAAAATGCTAATGTTATGTCGTGTCCCACATGTCGCATATATCTCTTGCTTTAAATTATATTGTATTCATTGGTTCTAAAATATAAACCTGTGGTGGTCCGAGCTGGTGCAGTCGGATTGACAGGGATCAGCAGTTGAAATAAATCTGTCACATGCCTGCCTCTTGACTTAATATTAGCAAAGAAGTGAGCCACACACAAGTAAAATTAACCCACGTTTCCGGTTTCCATGTTTCTTTGTGTGCAGTTACTGACACCGGAAGAATGCTATGCTTTGTGATATCTTCATACATCTGTGCTAAATGGGAGACAAACGATATGCTGACAGAGGATTCTGTTGGAAATGACACCCAACTTGGTAGCTTGTATTGAGAGAACATGGACCATTCATCACATTACATAATCAAGCTCCGGCAAGGTCTTGAAATGATTGTTGCACCAAAGGATTATAATCTCTGAGAGGTATCCAGGCCTGCTGATACACAAACCGGTTAATGTATGCAATGGTCAAGCAGCGTCAAGGTACTGCTTGACACGGAGGAAGCACCCAACCAGATAGCAGCAGCACAGGTCACACAGCGCTAAGAAAGAGGCTAGGCGGTGTCAGTGCAGTGCGAGTCCAGCAGTGGCCATTTCTTTCCCTCAAATTACCTGATCCAGTATGGTGGATGTATGCGAGCTTGGAAATTGAAATGAGGGAGCTGATCATGTACAACTAGTGAAAGTAACCAATGACGCAGACTGATAACTTTAAGCCATTTTCGAGCCCTTTAACTGAAGTTCTTTGAAATTCGTTATGCATTTCTTAATATGGTGCAAGTGACTGAACAGTTTAATGCCCGAGATTCATATGGTCACAGCACGTACGCATATCTTGTTGAAAGTGCTCTATGGAAATCAGCACATACACTCTTTATGAAAGTTTTGTTCTGCTGAGGCGTTTTAGGAGCAACATTTGTTTCTGCTTATTCTGAGAAGTATCTAACCAAGATGCAGGCTGACAACCTTCATTCACCTTTCCTGCACTCACCAGGAAAAACGCCAATAATATGGAAGAAATGGTTTAGGAGTCTCAGTGTTTATTTTGCAGTGATTGGCAGTTTTAAAATCAAATCTGACAGAAAAAAGATGTCTGCTAGACTATTAGGTGAATGAGAAAGGGCAGGAAATATTTAACACTTGCCATTTACTGAGCTCCAATGGGATAAAAACGTGGATGAATAACTAGAAGGAGCAGCAAGTTCGGAAAGCAGTGTAGCATAACAACACATTCAATTGTTTTTCAAAAGAACAGGCTGGTGAGATAACAACCATGTATGTAGACTGACTATGTACTGGCATCCAAGAGTAAATTATAATCATTCACTGAACAAAGAGGAAAGGGCCAATGGACACAGATGATGTAGCAAAGGAATGCAATAGAAACTGTGAACCAGAAAAAACACCTGAAATTCAAACAACATAGATAGTTCATAGGAATTTGTTAAACACTTAAACATATGTAAAGGCAAGAATGTGTGCACCGTTAAACTGCTAAATCGGGCATAGTAGATGTATGTTATAGTAAAGGTTCGAAGGGACACGTAGCTACAGTTAAGTTATGCTCTGCTCTCAAAAGGTGCAAAAAACTGTAGGGTAGGTGGACAGTGATGTCCACGGGCAGGTCAAGGGAGGCACTGTTGGAACACCAATTGATGAAAAGCGGCATTGGGAGGCTGGTTAAAGTGAGTCAAGGTTTAAAAGGTTTATCTTTTCAAAAGATGTACTGTTTCAGGATTGAGTTAGCAATGATTGTACTATATGTCTGAAAATAACAAATACATTTAAAATGAAGTATACGGTGGTGAGATACTTTGTTAGATTGTAAAAAGTGACTGAACGCGAAACATCAGAGAATGTAGTTAGTGAGGAATGACAAAGTATGGGGAATGTTTTGCATACTATGACCTGCCATAGGGCAAGGAGCCTGCTGACAATTTTTCCTTTATGGGGTTGTGATTTAGTCGCTTGCAGACGCCAGAGTCAAGGATTACCATAATTTCAAGGGACACTGGAGAACAATGAGCTAGCCAGAGAACTCTCCCCTCCAAATATCAACCCTGGAGGATAAGGGAGCACAAAATAAGTTCCTTACATTTGGTAACGCCTCACTGCTAGCAACATATTCGAGGCGTCATACTGGATCTGGAACCTTTTGTTGAGCAGTATCCCTGTGCGCTGGTAGGTGGCGTTGTTCGGCTCCGTGTGGTGTCATCCACGCCGGAAGAGACATATGCAGTGCCTATATAGGTCAACCCCAGTGCACTGATGTCAGTTTCTTTTCACAAATGTCCACACCAGAAGCACAGAGCCACAAAAATAACTGAACACAGGTGTGCAGGTCTAGGGCTTTTAAGAGGTGTAACCCGATCACTGTAATCCATACACAAAGCGGGGGGGTGGGGGATAAGAGGGTCGGTAAGGAATATGCAGCTAGATAGAGTCTCTACCAGAGAAGCCGCTACCGAAGGTAAGTTACCTGTTCATCTGATAGAGACTTCTAGTCGCAGATCCCTTACCTTATAATAGATACCCAAGAAATGGGGCTACAAAATGCATTACAATAGAAAATCCCTGAAGAACCGAACGGGCGAATTGCCCTCCATGACAGAATTGACCTGTTCGGATGCAACACTGCCCTGTTGCTGTAGCAGAAGATCTGATCTAAGAGGCAGCCTGATCAGAGGCCAGATGCTCATGCCCAGGAGTTCTGTGTAACCAAGCTCTCCGCACCCAATCCGGAATCACAAGGGTGAATTTGGCATGGTCTTTCTTGAGAACTCTGGACAGGAGTGGTTTTAGCAGAGTCCTGAGCTCCACTCGAAACAAAACAAGTCTCAGAGAGACAGCTGCTTTGGAAACTCTAGCACGCAGAAGTGCTGATATTGTGTGTTCTCTGCAGTGTCGAACATATCTAAACAAGGCTCTCCCCAATCTTAAAAGAGACCTTGCACCACCTCCAGATCGAGATGCCATCGGTGATCTGCTAGGCATCGACTACTGAGTTTGTCTGCTCTGGCATACAGAGAGCCCACCAGGTGTTGGACCACCAGGCAAATGCTGGGATGTCCCTGCCATTTCCAGAGGTACAGTGCCTTTTGACAAAGTTTCTCCATGTTCACTTCACCCTGCTTTGTTGCAGTTTCACATAGTGGTGGCTTTGTCTGAACACCTGCACTAGCCTTCCCTTGATCGAAAGAAGAAAGGCTTTCAATGCCAACTAGATCACCCAGACCTCCAGCAGTTTAATGTGAAGCCTGGACTCAGCTGGAGACCATTGTCCTCTGATCTCCAACTGATGGCCGTCCCAGCCCAGGAGTGACACTTCTATATTTTATTCTGCAACCCCCACCCGGCAGGAATACAAAATTAATATAATCAGGTATGTGGGAGAAACAACATCTTCATTACCCTGTATGCATCTACCGACATGTTTCAGCCTTTACCAAACTCCCAACTGGGTTACTGGCCTTCTTCAGGATGCAGATTACCTATAATTTGTAAGGATTCTTTCGAGTTATTGATTCTATGGTAGGGATAGGTATATGGTAAAACTTGCCCTTGGAAGGCACACTCTGAAGGTACACCCAAGTCTCATCAATGGTAGTCTAAAGCCGGGGATAGAGTGGGCCAGTCGCCCTATAGTCACACTTTCATCAAGGTGCAGCATTTTCAATTCAGCCTTTCTGCTCCCTCTGACCATTGTCGTTCCTCCCATATACCAGATTATAATAATTTTTTTATCCTGCCAAGGGGGGACCTGATTGAAACATGCAGGGTTACCCACTTAGACAGTTTTATCTATCTTTCTTTCTGCAATAGGGATCCCTCTAATGAAAAACAAAAGAGAAACAAAATACGCCCTCCACCCTAATCGTTTGTCTGCACCAGGGTTTGTCAGCGGCCCTATGATGAAGCATTCCATTATTCCGTGGGTGGGGCCAATAAAAAAAAAAATGGGTTACCCAGTAAGGTTACTTTCCTTTTCTTTCTTTTTCTTTCCCCCCATTGTTCTGCCACTGGTGTAGGGGATTTTTTCAGTCCTTCTTGTATAGTGAGTTTGAAAGTCTCTGTGAGAAAATGAGGGAAGGCTCAATCTCTAGTCCCTTCTAGATGTGTGTGCAGTATAGTGGGCATAGGGATCCTCAGATCCCCTCCATTTGTGTCCTCCCTTCAGTGAGATAGGGTGTTGGCTGGGATTCAAGCCAGACTGCAGTTTTAAACTGCCAATTTGATGTGGCAATATAATCCCCTGGCCAAGCCTAAAACTCCTCTTTATTACCTATAAGTCACCCCTAAGGTAGGCCCTAGGTAGTCCATAAGGCAGTGCGCATTGTAATTAAAGGGTTGCACATATACTTTTAAGTTTTATATGTGCTGATAATGAAAAACTCATACATTTGTTTTTCACTACTGCAAGGCCTACCTTTCCCATATGATAACATTGGGCTGCCTTATTACATGTAATATGTGGTAACTTTTAATTGGGGACAGATAAGTATTTCATGTTTGGTATCTATGAAATTTAAATTAAAAATCATCTTTTAAAGTAAAGTTGGATTTTAAATCACAATTTGAAAATGCCACTTTAAGAAGCTGGAACTTTCCTGCTTTTTGCATCTTAGTGCCTGCAGCCCATTCTAGTTCACATGACTAGGTATAACTGGCAGTTAGACTTTGTGAATTCCTCCCAAACAGTGGCACAATAGAAGGTGTACCTGAATGGGCCATTTGCTAGCAGGATGAGGGGACGGAGCAGGGCACAGCTGCCTTTGCAACTGAATAGGCTTGTCATCACTGCATTATTCCTGCAGTCAGCTTGGTGCCAAGGCAGGGGAGTCAAGAAATTCCAAGCATTTCAAAGAAAAATCTCTAGAAACATCTCCTAATTCAAAGAAGGCACCAGGTATAAAGTTAGACTAACTCTTAAGTTCACTTTCTGGACCTGTGGGAGGACTCGCAGTGGACTGCCTGCGGCTGTGGCCTGCTGTGTACTCCACAAGACTGCTATGCTGAACTTGGAAGGACTGCTTTGCCGCCTGGAGCCTACCTCAAACTATCACAGACCAGCCCTGTAGTTTGAGCCCTGCTTCTTCACCTGAACCCGGGACTACCAGAGTGATTCCAAGGGCTAGTTTGCTGGCCTCCTGTTCAGAGCCACAGAGACCTAACAGGTTCCCATGCCTGGACTCAACCTGAGTGAGTCCTAACCCCTTCCAAGTGGTGCCCCCCCCCCCCCCCCCCCCAGTTCTTGACCCTTGGTGGCGGTACTAAAGGTGCCCAGATAGCCAAAATCAAAACTTGGGACTTAGAGTTTTCTAGGCTAAAACAGCTCTGAGAATCAACAGAAGACAGGGATCAACCTGCTTGTCTATCCGCCCACGGTGCATCCGGCCCAATTTATTGGATATTTGTCATTTTGGTGTCAAATAATTTATTAGAATTTACTCTATTTTCTTCCAATTGGTGCGAGTTTTTTCTTCTGTTGGATTTTCATGTTTTTGCGTGCTGGATAAATACTTTATACATTGCCTACAAGTTAATCCTCGCTGCTTTTGTGTCAAGCTACTAGAGGGCTAATCACAGGTTGATTTAGTGACTTTTGTGGTTTACCGTGACAAGGACTGTGGCTGTCGCTTGACCAAGGTTAACACACCAGTCAACCAACAACCCAATTTCTCATAGGACTAACGCGTTGAAGTCTTGGAGTACGACAAAGGCAGACGCAAACATAGGGTTTATAGTCTTGCACTCCACACACAACGCAGAGTTGCGGTCGCTCTCCAGCTACCACAGACACACCAAGTGGGGGTCAGTCACTGACATCTGTCGATGACAGGTGCCAAAAGGTTTGAACTTGGTGGGTTTCTTCTGGGTCATCTCCGAAAATACACAGGAAAAACGCACACATGACTTCAACAAGTTGTCGAGAGAAGTCACTCAATAAGTGACTGAGGGGAGCTCGATCCTAATCCACGCCGATGGCACGGAAAAGAAGCTGAGGTCAGCACACTGGGGTGGCACCTATATAATCACCTTGCATGTCAATTCCGGCGCGGACGACGCACGGAGCAGAACGACGCCACTTCCTGGTTTGCATGGGATTGCTCAAACATTTCCTGATTCAGTCGAACGCCTGGGAATATTGTAAGGTAAGGAATCTGCAGCTAGGAGACTCTATGAGATAGAATAAATGCATATGATGTGTTAAGGAAGTTGAATATCTAGGACATGTGGTTCCAGGAAAAGATACTGCACTAAGGCCAGGGTTAATTAAGGCCACTGAGGAGCATCAGCGTCTGTCAGCAGTAAACAGCTCATGTTTTTCATGGAAATAATAGAGTACTACACTAAATTTGGGGAAAACTTTGACACTGTGTCAGAACCCTTGATGAAATTTCTGAAAAAGGAATGGATATTTCATGAGGATGAGTTTAAGAAGAGGTTGTATGATAGGTCAAGTGGTTGCTTCTCCATGCACCAGTTTTGGGTCATTTTATGGTCACACAACAGCATTCATCTCAAGGACTTTAACATCTCAAGAATGAAAATACTCCATAATTGACAGTGATCTGCTAGTATGTGTGAATGTGTATGTGGACAGATCACAAATTTAGCACGTATGTGTGGGGCACCAAGTTCAGATTGCAGACTGACAACAAACTACTGGTAGCAGTTTTGAATGGCAGTAACATACACTCCATCAGGGCACAATTAGACTGAATTTCAAAACATCAGAGTACCACTTCGAGATTGATCATATTCCTGGAGTCAAGAATAGAAAATTGTATTGCTTATCCAGGTTGAAGTTGAGTGGGGTTGATGGAAGGCTATTGGAGAATCGTAATTTTGATGATTGTGTTTTGAGGCAACCATTAGCTTCTTCGAAAGTGGATGTCTCATGGAACAGGAATGGCTGACCGCTTTGGAGGCAGATAATACATAAAAGGTTGTGTGCTAGGATAGAGTTGGACCTGGCCCATGCATCACCTCCCCTTCCAGTAAGGAACTGATGGATCACCTCCCCTGGCAGTAAGGAATGACACATCACCTCTCCTGCACTGCAGTAAGGAATGGACACATCACCTCCTCTGCACTGCAGCAAGGAATCGATGCATCACTTCCACTGGGAGTAAGGAATAGACGCATTGCTTTGCTTTTATGGTGCCTCACCTTCCCTGCGCCAGTTTTCGTCTTTGATTTTGGTGTATCCCAGGTACTTTGTGATAAAAGTGACACATGCATTGTTTCTATGGACTTAACTATTTTGAACCTTTGAAAAGTGTTATCGTTACTTGTGTATATTGGACTTTTGTTATTTTGGTCTTGTTTTATTCAAATACATATTGGTAAATGTTCTAAACTGGTGTAGTATCCTTATGTACTGTTTTCACTGTGTTACTGTGTGTGTTTGTACATATACTTTACACACTGCCTCCGAGATAAGCCTGACTGCTTGTGCAAAGCTACCAAGGGGGTGAGCAGGTGTTATCTTAGCTGTGGGACTCCCTTAACCAGACTGATATAAGGGTTCCTAGTTGGACAGGGTGCAAGCCACTGCCAACTTGAGACCCCAATTTCTAACAGATAGGAAGGGTTCGCTCAGGATAAATACTTTAAGAGCAGGATTACATGTGTACAATAAAATTGGAAGCTTAGCTATCAATTAAAGACCAGCTACTACTTGTAGGTGATGAAAGGGGAGTTTAATCATTGGCAAGGGGGGGTTTAAACGGAAAGTCGACATGGCAGTTTAAAACTGCATTCAGGCTGCAATGGCAGGCTTGGGACATGTTTTACAGTGCTACTTAAATGGGTGGCACAATAGGTGCTGCAGTCCCACTTGTAGCATTTAATTTAAAGGCCCTGGGTCTATAGTGTACCACTCTACAAGTGACTTATAAGTAAATTGAATATGCCAATTAGGTACAAGCCAAATTAACTATGTTTTAGCAGAGTGAACACAAGCAATTAAGCACTAGTTAGCAGTATTAAAGTATGCAGAGTCCGAAAGCTAACAAGAAATAGGGGAAGAAAAAATGGAGGAGGTGAGGCAAAGAGTTTGGAGGAAGACCACCATAAAGCCGACAGGTCTAACAGATCTTTTAAAGTAGCTGTTGTGCTGTAGGAGAGGATATTGGTTTACAGTTGTTTTTACGTATCTCATTGATCCCAATATTAGTTCATGTACTTCTGTTGACATCTACTTGTTCTGTAGTTGCAAAATACTTAATAAATAATTGCAACAAAAATAGCACTGCCATGAAGAAAGGTGATAAAGCGTTCCTTGTAATATGAAAGAAAGGGAATTACAGTATGGTAGAGATATGGCTGTTACTAATGCAGCAAGGAATATTTTTACATTATCAAATGGGCAATGCTGTAATTTAGAAAGAGTGGAGAAAGTGGTGTATTGAACAATGGCAAATCCGGAGAATCAGAACTTGGGCCCCAAGAAGGTGCCTTACTGTAAAGAACATGTTGTAACGAAACATTGAGCGGAGTCAAATTCTATGGGCAAGGAATTTCGACTTATGAAAGGTGTATGGGTGAGAAGACCAAGGTTCTGGATAGTCTGTTCCAATCGAGAAATGCAGGAGCAATACTAATTTGCATTAGGTGGGCCTCTGGGGCTGATTTAGAGTTTGGCATAGAGGTTTTCTCGGTTGTAATGGCTACGGAGTACCCTGTCTGCCAAACTTAAGGTCCACCCACCCTATTTGGAGTCTGGTAGACTGCATATTCTGTGCAGATGGAGTAAACTTTCTTTGACAACTCAGTCTGGGATGTTGGAGGTAAGCCATCTAACCATCTGCCCAAATTAGAGCGGACGGTCAAAATTGCCCCCAACAGAGTTAACGTCCCTGGTGTTGGGGAGTCATTCGTTTTTCTTTTTTCGAAACCTAACTGCTGGTTTAGGAGGTTGTTTCAGAGAAATAAAACACTTTGGAAACATTTGACGCATGGCCTTGGTGTTTGTAGTTCATCAAGTTTTCCTACATTGACAGGAACCACCATTATGGCGATTCCTGCCAATGTATAGAGATGTCTGCCGGGCCAGCAGACATCTCTAAATTTGGCATGAGGAGTAAATCCAGGGAGGCAGATTTAAAGTTCTCCACCACAGTGACTCCCTTTACTCCATCTGCCAAAGTTTAAATCAGGTCCTCTGTCTACCGCGGCACAGTGGATAAAAAAATAAAGGTTGATTTAGAATGCTAGACTGCACAATTGAGAGTGAACAGCTTATTTGTAAGCATTAATCCCATCACATTTTGGGTGTTTGATTGCCAGTACTTTGCTTAGAATCCTAAGAATGGCGCAACTTTCCACGCCTATTACTGACAATGTTTGTGAATTCCACAAAGTAGTAAATTTGCACCTATTCAAGGAGTACTTCCATTAGTGCAAATATACTACTATTTAGACAGTCACTATATATATTTTAATTCCTGATCCAAAAAAAACAAGTTACAAAACTGAAGCTATACTCTACACCAATTTGAGCAGGAGTACCAGAAAAAGGAGAAAGTTTTCCTTTTCCTATTAAGCACACCACATACATAATATATTGTCATGGCCCACGCAACCCTACCAATATCGTAGCAGTACATCTAAGCTATATTGTTGTGGATCTAGTTTTTTTTTATCTATCATCACACAGCCAAACAATTCTGCAAGAAATAGGAGCGGGTGTGGTGGCTTAACTAACTTTTTGCAGAGAAGTCTAATTTAGTACCCTCACATTTTAGAAAACAGAAAAAAAAAGAATGTTTTTGAACCGTTTATTACTGTTAAAGAAATTGTATCAGCATCTAATTCCACCTGGAACTACAGTTCTTCAAGGACAAAATCTCAGGTATCTGTTTTTTTTAATATGCTCCACCATCCCCCATAGATGAGACCAAATCTTCTGACACTTTTCCCCCAGTAGGTCTTGCAGTGTCCCCTCCTCTCTAATTGATTGATTGATTGGTTCTTTGGTAGTAGGTGGCAAGTAAAAATAGCCCACTTGACCGCTGCCCCAGATCATTAAGTCAATCAATGTTATCCTTCCTTATCTCACTCAACTCTGTAACCCCTCTATTCTCTCTGCCACTGTTCTTTCTGTCTGGAAATTCACTCCTGTGGTTCCTTTTCTAAAATAAACAAAATAAAAAAGCTGACCCCTGGCTAGCTACTGTCCCATCTCATGCCATTACCCAGCCAAACTTCTTAAAAAAACATATCAATGGCCATCTCTCCGCATATCTTAAAACACCACTCAGTTTTAGATTCCTCCCAATCTGGCCATCGTGTCCAACACAATGCCGAACCTGTGCTTCTCAGTGTTGCAGATTATCTTCATATAGTCAATGACTAGGATGGCAGTGCTGCTTTGATCCTACTTGATCAGTCTCCCACTTTTGAAATGCTATCCAATTGAATTTGATTCACTGACTACATTATATTGGAAACCTGGGATAGCATGGTTACCATAATTTGTACCCGACCCTACGAAACACCCCCCATTTCACTCCAAATTTTGGGCTCTTTCATGTAGAGTTTCACAAGGCTCCTCGCTCAATCCCACTCTTTTCAATATATTAACTTCTCCTCTGGTCCACCTTGTCAAATCCTTTGGTGTGTAGCTCATGTCATATGAAGACGATGCTCATGTCCTCCTCTATCATGACAGTAATAACCACTCAAAGAGAGAAGACTTCATGCAATATATGCCCGCTGTAGCCATGTGGATGAATATCGATTGCCTCAATCTCAATTCAGACAAAACTGAAGCCCTGTTGCTTGATGTTTCTCCCTCCATTTGGGAATACTGTAGATGGCCTGCAGATTTCAGTACTCCTTCCTTCACTCTACCAGTGTTTGCGATTTTGACATCCTTTTCGATTCATTCCTCTCCTTCTCCGCTCACATTTCTTACATAATTGTGATATATTTCTACTAAATACAGCTTGAGAAACATTTTCCCCCTTCTTTCAAAGGAAATAATGGAAAACCATCCTCCAGGCTGCAGCTCTTTCTCACCATTACGGGAACTCTTTTCCTTGGTCTCCTGCGCAGCTTAATACCTCAACTTCAACTGGCACAAAATGCCACTGCTCATCTCTTACTAAATCTTCCAATGCATGACCATATTTCGCACTACCTGACCAGTTTACACGGCTTTCTAACGCAAAGTGCTCCATGTTTAAGGTACTTTTCTCTAGTAGTAGTAGGTTTTATTTCTAAAGCGCAGCTATCACCCCGCAGGAGTATCTTGGCGCTGTGCAGAGGTAAATGAGAGGTACAGGAGAGGTGCAGCTATCACAGTAGCGGACGATAAGGGAGAGGCACAGCAAGTCCGAAGCTCCAAAAATCAAGGTTTTCAAGGGTTTCCTGAAACCGGATTCTGATTGGATAAGATGGAGATGGCAGGGGAGTGTATTCCATGCTTTTACTCCCAGGACGGTTACTGATCTCCCACCTTTAGTTTTGTATCTGAACAGAGTGGGTGTTAAACGATTGGCTGAGGATGATTTAAGAGGGCGTGAAGTGACATAGGGTGTGAATCTAGATGTTAGGTATTTGGGTCCTGAAGCCCAACCTCCCTGAGACAATGTTGGAAGTTTTCTTCCACATTGCCAGGATGTTTGTCTAAGGTTAAAAAGAGCTGTGCATCGTTGGCATATGAGGTGGTTTTGATGTTGAATGATATCAATTCTATGAGAGGTGCCATATGGACGTTAAACAACACTGGACTTAATATAGAACCCTGCGGTACACCTGTATGCACTGCTGACTGATAGTGACCAAGCGTGATTATTTGATGACGGCCTATCAAAAAAGATTTAAGCCAGTCCAGAGCCAAATGGGAAATGCTGCATGCTTTAAGACAATGTAATAGGATCTCATGAGAAATAGTGTCGAAACAGATGACAAATCTAACAGAATCAGTACTGCATTTTTTCCTTCGTCAAGAGCAAATTTGAGGGTCTCCGAAGTGTGTGGGAGTGCCAATTCTGTAAAGTATAGTGGCCTAAAGCCTGACTGAGTCGGGGACAATGTGTTAGAGGCTTATAAGAATTATTAATTGACTATTGACCAGTTTTTCCGTAATTTTACTGAGACAGGGTAATAGGGAAATTGGACGGAGGTTAGAAATAGTGGTAGGGTCTGATAGTTCCTTTTTCTGGAGGGATTTAACCGCCACGATTTTCAAATCAGGGGGTACTTCTGCTAGTGCAAGTGATGAATTAATTATACTGTTGATGAATGGGTTTACCGTGTCAGTGATGGCGTGAAGTATCTTATGGGGGCAGGGATCAAAAGGAGATCCTGACTTAGAAGAAAGGGTGGCTTGACAAGAGTGTTCCATGTCAATCAACTGAAAACAAATGTAAATGGTGTACCTTTTTCTGGAGTTCAGATGCTGGTTCTGTGTTTGGGGAAGGTATCCCCTTAAAATCATTGTGAATGTTTTGAATTTTTAGTTAAAAAAAAGTCAGTTATTTGATTGCATAGAGTCTGTGAGGGTGGGATATCTCGTTCGAGTGCTTTCAGATACGTCACAGGCCAAGCGTAGCACGACCACTTTGGGAAACTCTATTCAGACTCTTCAGTATCGCCTCCAACAGAGGAAGCTGTTTTTCCCACCGAGCCCTCAAATCATAAACGTTTTACTTTGAGCGAGAGCGAGGGCTCCATCGGCCGAATAGTACAGTCAAAAGCCCCAGGGACTGATGGCATCCCGGGGGATCTATTCCCATCAGCCATCACAAGCTGGGCCCACTAGATCTTACTCTTGTCAAACGCCATAGCAGGTGGTGCTCAAGTCCAAGGGTCGTGGAAGGGGGCAGAGGCGGTCCCTATATATAAAAAAAAGGGGATCGCAAAGAGCCCTATAACTACATGCCCATTAGTCTGATAGACGCCCTACAAAAGGTCTTTTGCAGAGCCATCCTATCAAAAATCCAGTCATGTGTGGAAGAGAACGCAATTTTATCACAATAACAAGTCGGCTTTAGGAAAAAAGACAGGGACAATCGATCAGGTATTCCACCTCCTGCTTCTGTATTGGAAAGTTGTAGTGATTGGCCAGGGCAGCCTATACATAGCTTTCATCGATTTAAAGACTGCCTTTGATTTAGTCCCCAGGCAGAAACTCTGACACGTGCTTAAAGACATGGGCATTCCGTCACCTATCCTCAATCTGGTAGTCCGATTGCACAAAGGCAATCATGCTCAGATAAGATGGGGGTTGCAGGGGCAACTTACTGAGCGCATTCCAGTCAGTAGGGGAGTCGGACAAGGTTGTGTTCTGGCCCCCACGCTTTTCTCCTTGTATATGAATTGAGTGGTCAGCTTTTTGTTACAGGAACCTGCTGATGCTCCATCCCTGGGGGGGTGGGGGGGGTGGGGGTCGGGAAGAGGAGGAGCAACGCTCTTATTTGCAGACAACACACTGCTGGTGTCGAAAACACCGGCGGGGCTACAGTCACTACTTAACAGATTCCAACACTTGTGACACCAGGGGCTTGGCTATAAATACTACAAAAAACAAATGTATGGTCTTCAACCACTACAAGTCATATAAAGGTAAACCAACATTAGGAAGGATGCCCCTGGAAAGAGTGGGCACTTTCGACTACCTATGAGTCCGCCTTTCAGAAAAAATTACCTGGAAGCCCCATCTTACAAAGATGTTATTGAGCCACAAGCGCATCACGGGGGTGTTAGATCTGGGGGTCTCTAGTTGGCAGGGTAGGTACCACTGTCCAAGTAGGGACCCTTGCTTCTAGTCAGGGAAAGGGGGATACACTGTTAAGATAACCCCTGCTCACCCTCTAGGTAGCTTGGCCTGAGCAGTCTAGGCTATCAAAGGCAATGTGTAAAGTATTTGTACCAACACTCACAGTAACACAGTGAAAACACCACAGATTTACTCCACACCAGTTTTAGAAAAATAAGGAATCTTTACTAAAAACTTCACAAGACCAAATACTACAGACAAACCAACATATAATTCAAAAGGTTACTTTAAGGATAGTTCAAGAGTTTGCAGAAAGTACTCCAGGATGTCAAAATCAGTGTCCTGCACAGTGCGACTCTCAATGCACAAAATGCGACACTCTCGTGCCCAACAGTACCTGTAGTTGCGATAAGGTTCCCAAAAGCTATAACAAGGAAGATGGCAAAGGCAATGCGATGCTCCTGAGATCCTGGGGAGGCTTTGCAGCAGCCCTGCTTCACGCAGCAGAGGTGGATGCGCCGGCTCCGATCTGTAGGGGGAGGATGCGATACCTTTGGCTTTCGTTGCGTAGGTTTCTTAGGGGGAAGCTTCACGCACAGGTTCGATGCGACACTCTTCGATGTGGTGCGATGCGTGGCGCAGCGTTGACTTCCGGCGCCGCAACTCTCGATGCGCCACGGAACGGGACTCTGCGTCGACGCACGCAGCGATTGGAGACTTTTCACGCACCGGCAGTGGTGCGGCCCGCAAACTGGTTCTGCGACAACCCTCGCAATGGCAGGAAGCTTCACGCTTCGGGACGATGCTCGACGCACTCGGCGATGCGGAGACCCTGCGTGTTGCGATGGTGCCGCGATGAAATTTTCCACGCACTCTCGTCTTGCGACACGCAATCGGATGATGCGTTGGGTACCAGTCACTCTTGTTCACGCTTCTGCTTCCCAGCTCCCTAAACACAGCAAAACGACCTCCTGAAGCCCCAAGACTGGGCAAGCACTCCAAGGCAGGTCAGAACTCTCTCAGCAGAGTTCCAGGGGAGCTGGTGGTGAAGTCCTTTTGTTCCTGGGACTTCTTAACAGGGAGCCAGCTCTTCTCAGGCCCTTGGAGATCAGAATCAAAAGAAGGGGACACAGCAAAGTCCTTCCCCTCTCCTTGGCAGCAAAGCAAAACAGCAAGCAGGCAGTCTTCTCCTCTTCAGTTTCTTCCAGCTTTCTCCTTGGCAGAGGTTTCTTCTTAGTTCCAAAGTGATCTAAAGTTTAGGTGTCTGGGGTCCTCTTCTTATACCCCTCCAAGTCTTTGTCTCTCTTTGTTCCAGTGGGGGGATTCCCCTGCTCAAACCGGTTCCTGGGTGTGCTCTGCTCTGGAGCACCTGGTTCCTTTCAGAGTGAGGGGCAGGGTCGTTAGACGCTCAGCAGGAGGTGGAGCCTTCTTTGTGCCAGCAGAGGCAGAGTCCTCAGCCTGGCCAGCAGGGGGTGGAGCCAGCTTTGTGTTTGGCAGGGACAGCCCTATTCAAACCCAGGGACTACTCCTCCCACCCATCTAAAGCAGATCTCCCTATTCACCCTGCTGCTGACTCATCCAGGCTCCTGGAGCCACCTGGCCCATCACATGACACCCTTCAGCCAACCAGCACACAGGCACACAGGAAGGTTAAACAGGAGAATAGCTACTTTCTAAAAAGTGCTATTCTCACACAGTGAATTTAAAAACCATCTTGCTAAAAAGATGTATAATTAAATTCTGAACACAGAGATACCAAACTTGGATTTTCTATCTTGCCCTTATGGGAAGATAGGCATGTAAACAGCCTTCCCCATTCTATCCTATGGGCAAGATAGCCTCTCAGCAGTGAAAAACGAAAATGGCTGTAATTCACTACCAGGGCATGTTACACACCTCAGTACATGCCCTACCTTTCAGATACACTGCACCCAGCCCAGGGGGGTACCTAGGGCCACCATAGGGATGCCTGACATGTACAGAAAGGGAAGGATAAGGCCTGGTCAGTGGGTGCACTGGCCAGGTCGACATGGCAGTCCTGGACTGCACATAGGCACTGCAAGCAGGCCTAAGACATCATTTTAGCGCTACTCCTGTGGGTGGCACAACCAGTGCTGCAGCCCACTAGTAGCATTTGAATCACCAGCCCTGGCACACGCAGTGCACTTTACTAGGGGCTAACAGGTGAAACAAATATCCCAATCATGGATAACCAATCAATACAACAATTTACCAAGGGAGCACTTGCACTTTGACACTGATCAGCAGTGGCAAAGTGCCCAAAGCATCTAAACCAGCAAAATCGAAATCCAGCATAGCATCAAAAATACAGGAGGTAGAGGCAAAAAGTCAGGGGTAACCACGCCAAAAATGCCAGGTCTAACAGGGGGTACTCAGGAAAGAACATCGTTCCTCACACAGTAGACCTGTTGCAGCTGCCCTGCAGGTCTATGACTCGAAAGCAGTCAGCTCTGCCCTGTATGGGGCAGAGGTATGGGGATTTGACAAGTCTACTGAGCTCAGTAGATCAGAGCATACATTCCTAAGGAACGTAGTGATGCTGCCCCAAAGCACCCCACTTACACCCCTAAAGCTAGACATGGGCCGACGCTCCATAGGTGACATGGCCAAGCTCTGACAGTTGTTTTGGGCTCATATTCAGAGGACCCCGAAGCTACTGCCAAAGCCCTGGAGGGGATCAGAAATGTAAGAAAATTGTTGTCTGACGTTGTGCTTCGGGCTATATGGGAAAAATCAGATTCACCCCTGCTCAAAAAAGACGTAGTAAAGTGACATTATTGGGAATGGGTTCTGCAACAAATTTCCACTAGGCCTGACCAGGGTAAACTCACTACAGAATTCCATCTGCAAATGGGCACACGGAACCACCGGGAAGCCCTGCGTATCCTCAAATCGGATACTAGACTCGTCTTAGCCTGTGCATTCGCTAAATTTCTTAGCCACATGTGGGGAATTAGGAGAAAGGCCTGAGAGAGAGGATTGCAGTAAACAGTAGGCAGGTCCCTAAGACTTAGATGGCCTAGGGCACCAAGCATCCCTACCCATTCGTAAGACAAATTGTTTTTAACTGGATTATGTCAGACGGGCACGGTAGTTCTTCAAGGTGTACAAACTGGACATTACTCACCCTAAGCTGGCGTCGGTGCTAGCGCTGAGTGTTTTAAGAATCCACTGTACGATAGACCTGGGTATGACAATCACCCTACAGACTGCACGTTGTAAAAACCATGTCCGAGTGTAATCGCCTATTTTTATGTTGTTTTCTAGATTTTATGACAAGTTGTCGAAATAAAGCTTATATGATGATGAAGGGGGGTGGTAGAGTGAAAATTATTTTGAGTGAAAATCTAGAGATGATCGTCACTGCTCTTTGTGAGTAACTATTAGTTAATATTAAATACATATTGTGCTTTTCGTTGCGTGAAAGATTTCACGATCTTAAAAAAAAAAATTTGATCATGGTCCCCTGAATCGAGTAAGTTGATGTAGTATGCTTTCTTCTCTAGTCTAATTTGAAGATAATAGGCTTTTAGGGCTTGTTTGAACTGTACAAGTTCTTTGATTTATAGTTTCAGCACCATCAGCGTTCGAGCGGGCTGCATTGAAGATGCAGGTTTTAGTGAACCATGGAAAGGAGATTTTAACGCTTGTGTTTTTCCTTTTTAAGTTAATTGGAGGGGCCAGGGCATTGTAAAGTGAGGACATCAAGGAGTTAAAATACTGTGAATACCTGGTGGGATCTCCTGTTAAATTGGGTCTGAGGTCTAGTGCTTTATTATCAAGGTCAGGATTGGTTAGCATTTTACTCAATTTCCGGACCGTTTTGGGGGTGCCACCGGTACGATCCAGTGTAGTGTTGGTGTACTTATGTTTTATCTCAAATGGGATAAACCAGTGATCAGTTCAAGGCATAGGTACAGGGTCATTGATTTTTAGGGAGCAGTGATTGGAGCAGATTCCATCCAGGGTATGTCTAGCATTATGAGTGGGAGAGTATACCAGCTGTATCCAGGGTATCGAAGACATTTCTAACCCCTTATTTGCTCTTGCATCCTAGATGTATGTTAAAATCCCCAAGAAGGTTGAAATTGAGTATCTGAGTGTTAGAGGGCCTAATGAGCCCCCTGAGAGTCTAAATATTGGGCTTTCGGGCCCGGAGGGTGATAGACCAAGGCTCCAGGGAAAGAGGGGGGCCCATCAACATGGAGACAGAAACCCAGCGTTTCCACCTTTTTTAGATCTATGTTCTCGAAAGTAGAGCATTGGAGCGTATTGCGGTAGAGGATTCCAAGCCCACATCCCCATGATTTCGGCCTATCTAATTTGTGCAGGTTATATCCCTGAGGGAGAGCCTGAGTAATATCAGGACCACACCCCTCCAGGAGCCACGTTTCTGTAATAAACAGAATATCGAGATTCTGATCTAGGATAAGATCATGAGTGTTCTGAGTATGCTGACAAAGGGATCGGGCATTTACTAGTCCTCCTACCAGTGATTTGGAGGGCCTTAAGACTTTCTTAGAATTTTCAGGTAGGGGACTAAGTGCAAGTTTGCATTTCCTACGGGTAATATGGCTGTGCCATGTTTCAGGGTGCAAGTAATTGTTGCATTTCTGTGAGACATTATTAAAGCTAAGTAACACATCTCTTGTTAATCGCATACCAGGAGTGAGTTGGGTAGCATGGCTGGCGCGGACTGCTGTTCGCCCGTGGACGGGCGCAGTCGGGCTTGCTTTGGCGTGCCTTTGGTGCACTGGCGGCATGCACCCTGAACGCGGCCGCTGCGCATCCACGGTGGCAGGCACATAATAAGGTGTAAGTGCTGTCAACCACTAAACCGCAGCCGGACAGGAAATGGCCGCACTTCTGGTGAAGTCACAGAACTCCAGCCCCCCTGAACAAGGCTCTCAACAGGAAAGGGAGAAGTAGGGAAAAATGCAGAAAAATGCACAAGGACGTGCCAAAAGATGTTAGTACATATTCAAATTCAAAGAAGTTTAACAAAAGCGTCTAGAAGATAACATTGATAATACACAGTACAACCATCCCCGCCGTGATTCAGAACAATGTTAAAAGAATAAAAAAGAAAGTTTAAAAACACATAGTACAAGAAAGAAACAGCAGCGTAGTACCTATCTATATCTGCTCTGTGTCACAGTAGTATACATGGTCTTAATTGTTATTTGAAGGAAAGAATCCTAGGCTGTCAACCCATTTGATCTCTTTGTTGTTTCTCCCTCCACCTCCTGATAGCTTGCAAGATCCATTGTTTCAGATGTGGTGGCAATGCTTTCCTCGGGTCCAAAAACTGGAACCCTCACCCATGCTCCCTCCAGTGCAACGGATCTTTCACATAATACTTGAGATTCATATATCCCCATTTGTTTGTGGTGCTGTCTTTGCTTACACTTCGTCAGTATTCAGGTTAGCATTACGAAACTCTTTTACAGCATCTGCATGTTTATAAACCTCCATCATCATCATGTGGAAGTCTCCTCCTATTATTAACAATGCCTGGAGTAAATCTAACCGTAAGTGCCTAATGTGCACAACATGGTTAATAGAAAGTTTAGTGGCACATATATGTTTACCTCTAGAAAATTCTAGTCATCTCATATCTAAAGGACCACAATAAATCTTCCACGATTATCTATCAATGTATTATCTATATGGAATGTGGAACCAGAGGTGTATGCTGTCATATAGTAGGTTGTTTTTCCCACGACCACTAAAGTGGCAGTTAGATGCAGTTCTTGAAAGAATATTAATTTTGAGCCCTGTCTGGACAGATAATTTTGAACCATGCCACTTTTTATCCTACAACCCTCGCCGCTGACGTTCCTTGAGATGCAAGTATTTGGATTGGTAAATTTCATTTGGTCAGATGTCTGTTTCTTGGAATCAGCCAAATATGGGTCTCGACCTTTGTTGCATTACCACACTTTGAGCATATCTTAACAATTCAATTTCCCCCACTCCACACAATTGTACAGCAAGTATAAAACTACCCCTCCCTAATGACTAATGTACCCTTTTCTCAAATGTGCTGATCCAGCGGGACGCCTGCCATGCTAGCAGTCAATGATAAATAATTTGTTCGGGGGAGGTGGTCTGGTCCCTCCCCTTGCCATCGGAGCTTCCCAAGTTACTTTATATAAATAATGAGATTTGTCATCCTCATGCATCGTCCTATCTCTAGCACGCATGCAAGCCATGGCCATCTAAAAATTAGAAAGACTGTCATTGAAAGTCACACACATCATCAGTTATGTGCCACTTCTTGGCTGAAGTGTCAATACATTCATCCCAAACCTCTAAACAGGTAGCACAGCAGAGGGGAAGGCAATTTGTTTATCCTTCATGATTCATTCAGCAAATTCCGTGGACAGCTGTGCATACTTCTGTGGTATTCTTTCTCCCACCTCACTTTTCTGTTCAGTTAATTCTTAGTCTCTGGCATAAGGGCTACTGATGCACACCAATGTTTTTCTGTGTCAGAGCCTATTAGTTTTGTCCATACAACGTTCCATGCAATTGACCCTTCGTCCAGGTTTTTTATTGGAGATTTGCATTATCGAGGTGCTAGCCTGGCTCTGGTTTTGTTGATTCCCTACTGCAGTCCTGACCCCGACCCCTTGATGCGCCTCTGTAAAAAAGTACTGTCCAGAAATTTTCATTGTTGATTTGTGTTTTTTTTTTAGCATTAGAAAAGTAATTTAGCTTAAGTAGACATTGCTGGTCCAGGCCAAATTTTTCTGGCCGACATTTTAAAAAATGGCAGATGTGTTGAAGTGATGTAATTTTTCAGAAGCATGAGACCTATATATTTCATTTTGGTGTTAAAACATAGGTTTTGTGGTCAGGTAGCCTTATTGAGACAGAAAATGGCACCTCAGAGCAACCCTTCACCCTTTTTCCAAAATAGCGGCTCGATAATGATGTGTTTTAGACATCATATTGGTAATTCATTTTAATATTGTTTTTGTTTCAGGTTTTCTGTTGATTCAAATTCGTAAACATGAGCGAAGCAGGTGGTAGCAAAGGATTTTTACCTCATGACAAAGTTTTGCTAAGTACAAAATCTAAGGATTCCTTCAACAGAGAAAAATGTGTCGTATGCCAAACTAATCCGAAAGAAAAGCTAACATCAACTGCGGCTGAACAGAAGAGAGTTCAAGATGCTGCAGAAAAACGGCAAGAAGAAGTTCACAAAAGATTGAAACTGATGAGTGAAGAGGATCAAATACTATATCATTGTAACAACAAGTGCTACAAGTTGTATACAATGGAAAAAAGCCTGGAAAAAATCATCAACAAATAGCAGAAACCAGCGAATCACAACAAGACTCCAAGTCTTCTGAGAAAGCGATGACAACCAAACCCAATGCCCATCCACTTAGAAGATCAATAGCAACTCCTCATCCACCTTCAACAGCTGATAAGAAAGCAGATGACCTTCAATGTTTAATCTGTGGTTTAGCCCGAACAAGGTCCAAAAGGATAGACAAAATAACAAAGTACAGAGAATGTGAGTCTGAAAGGGTAAATATATTTTTATCTGTAGCTAGTTTCTTCCAAGAGGATGTTTTCAGTCCAGGAGCTGATCTAAATAGTGAATGTATTTGCAGCAGATTTGTATAACCACCCGAGCTGCATGTGTGCATACATTCGAAAATATGAATGTACAATGCACTCCCAGCAGCAATGTAGACCCCCAGCCTTCAGTTAAGTTTGCACTCTTTGAAATAGCAAATGAAGTTTTAAAGCCCCTCTTTACTGCTGGCTAGGGGTTCACACTCCGTGACATCAGAAAAATAATGGTCTACATTGGTGAAACTGTATTGTGCCATAAGAATGAAATTAAGATTTTCCTGGTAAGAATGTACAATGACAGAATTCGTTTTTGGCAGTCTAACAAAAAGAATGAGCAACTTAAAGTGTTCTCAGCTGATTTTGACTCCTGAAGTTCTTGCTGCTAAATTAAGATCACAAGATGCAGTAAAATCAGCAAAAAACATTTTAAGAAACGTCCTGAAAGATTTAGATTTTGGACTTAATGACAAATTTAGTGATGCCCCGCAAATCATGGTAGTCAACAAGCCTGATGTTGTCTTAACATTTTTTACATCATTGTTTAATATCAGCATAGCAAAACTGTTACACATTAAGGTGATTGAGCTCAAAAGAAAAGCCAACAACATTGATGATGGCTTTGAAGATATAAGCGAAGAAGTGCAAGACAATCCCATGAACTGACAGGGTTATGCTGTGAAAGTGTACTGTCTTTTCCAAATCATGTTTTATGAATTACATCACCGCAAAAAGAAATGATGTTTGCCCATGAAATCTATGACAAGTGTAAAAGTGGGGAGCTTATCACTTCAATCAATATGATTGGTGTATCAACAAGTTGTAATGACATAGTATGGAGAAAAAACTTGTTAGCAGCTCATGCTGTAAAATCTTGTGAATCAGACAGCACACCACTTAAAAGTCAGTTTACCAGAAAAGGATTTACAATTGCTGCTCTTGATAATTTTGATTTTGAAGACCGCTCTTCTTTATCTGGAACATCCAGCACACATGATACTGCCATGGTGCTTTTTCAAGACTGCACCAATAAAGTAGCTGCTGGAAAAGAAGCTGTGTCAACTGTAGGCATAAAAAACGGAGCTGCAAACTTATAACCCAACTGCCTGGCCAACGTGTGCAAAATCACTACAATCCATCAGCAAGTCCCAGTCTACCAGAAATTTTCAAAGTGGCTGAGGACATGGTCTTCTTCTACCTGATGCTGCGGGCCTCAAAGCTGAGTTAACTGAATTTATCATATCGCTTATTAGATGCAGACTGAAGGACGAAGAAAAGCCAGTTCCCCTGTGGGCTGGAATTCATGTTCTGATCTCCCAGAATACTGTACCACTGAAGAAGGTTGGGTTTTTACCAGTAATACCATCTCTAGTCTCAAACTAAGCAACAGTATACACAGCTCTAATCAATTTCCAAAATGTGCATGTTCAACTTGAAGAAAAGTCTATCCTGCCAATTTTCTGTGATGAAGGTGTTTTCCATATTGTAAACAACATTTTTATGAGCAATCCAGTAGAATTTGATGATCTTTATCCAATAATGGGCGTTTTCCACAAGACAAAAGTTGCGAAGTGAAGGAAGTTATCTCAGGTGGATGTGGCATCGACAATACACTTCTTGGCGGTTCAATTCTTTGGAAGCAAAACTGTTCAGTCAGTATTGAGAGAAACTCATTATGTTAACTTGTTACAAGGTATGCTCAACATAACTGAGGCTATAGAAACATTGATTTGGAATACTTTCTGGAACAAGAAAGACTAATTAGGTTTTGCATATCTTATGTCAGAAGTGAACGAGGCACAGGGTGCACTTCATTCAAAAGACATAATGCAAAGCCAGGCAATGTTCAATACACTCAGTTCAAAATCAGAGAACCTGAAAAACAAGTTTGTAGAGCTTCTCACATAATGTGATGAAAAATCAGAACTTTGCAAGTACTGGGGAAATGTTTTACACAGGATACCTGTAGTGAAGAACTTGGCAAATGCTGATCGGGTGGTGATTGGGAGCTGCACATGAAGACCATGGAGTCACAGATTACTGTGATTCGTGAATTCGAGTGCATACCTGAGATATGGGCCCTGGAATTTGGAAAGTGGGAAAAAGCTAGAGGTGGAAAAACCATACCTCTACAAAAAATCCATCCAAATACATTTTGTGGTGAGAGACAGAGAGGGAAGGTTCAATGCTGTGGCTCCAGATATGAAACTGGAACAGACGATCCAGAGATAACAGAAAAGCACCAAGGTAATTGTTTGTCATACAGATAAAAGTGAATATGTTGCTCAATGGCAGTTAGTTTAGCATGAAGTTCTTCCCATTTGCAATGTTTTTAGAGAGATGACAAATTCAAAATGTATGGACCATCGTGAGACTGCTCCTCACCCCAAACTTGTGGGAAAGAGAGGGGTACATTTTAATAAACATGTTGACAGCCTTCTTCATTTCATATAACAGCAAGGAAATCCCTTTGAAATGACGGAGCCTGTGCAAACCCACAACTTCGTGCCAAAACAATATGCGGAAAACGATATAAAGACACGTCTACTAAATGTCCCGGAACATGGATCGAAACTATACGCAGTACTGAAGCAGGAGACATTTGTATTGAAAGAGAAAAAGCTGTTTGACATAATCACTAAAGCTAAACTTCCACGCTTAATTGCCATAGTAAGAGTTTCCTCCAATCAGCCACTACAAAACAGATTAGAGGAAAATAACTTCTGCAAACTCAGAAAGAGATGGATGTAGCAAAAGAAAAGGGGTGAATTTATCCAGGATACTCTGTTGCATGATCTTCTTTCAGCAAACACATTATTTGATGAATATACTGGACCCAAACCAGTGAAGTACAAACTTGTACAAGAACTCGAAAAAAAACTTTCACCTGAAGAATTTCAATAAAAAAAGGTGCCCTCATTGAAAACTACTGTTGTTGGGGACTATAGGTCACAATTGTGAATGGTCACAATTTCTTCCATGTAAAACTTAGGAGTGGTCGTTCAGACTGTTCTACAGATATCAAAATCAGTGTGCACCTTGTAAGATCTGCACATTGCCTTTGACAGTTATCTTGAACTATCTGTCAAAGAATGTGAGCAAATCAGAAAAATGTTTAGAAGTGGAACAATTGGAACAATTGGCCTTGCCTGCTTGCCTTGACCATGCCTGCATCAAACATCCGACACCTATACCTTTGCAACTTGATAAATTCTGGTCATCAACATCGAACAAGAACTGGAGATGTTAACTTGCCAAAACATTGCTGATGCTTCAGTGAACACCGAATTTCCAATCATTGCAAGTGGAATGGTTGTCAATGAGGAGTTGGTGCCTACAGAGATATATTCAAAAGGTATGGGCCATTTGTTCAGGTACTTAACAGCAAATCGGAGGAACCTGACCTTCGTGTTGTGCCACATGTTGAGTGAGCTGTTCGAACTGGTTCCAATCGAGTCATTGTACTGTCAAATGACACAGATGGCATTATTGTGCTACTTAGATTCATTACAATGTTCATAAGACAAGGATTGTCAGAGTTATGGACACGTTATGAAACAGGTGAGAAAAAACACTTAATCCCGCTTCATATTCTGTAGAAGAAACTTGACTCAGAGTTGACCAGTGTTCATATCAAGGCACATACTCTTACAGGTGATGACACTATGAGCAAAACTGAAACAAAGCTTGGAGCTTTAACTGCTGAGCCTGTGAAGTTTCTAAAAGGATTTGCTGAGAGAGAAGAAGAATGTGACTAAGAAAAATACCTTGTGCATGTGTGGAAAATGAGGTCCGACGTCACACATTTGACAATCTTCGGTACAGGGAGTTCAAGAGATTAGTCCCGCTAAGTCACCTTCCACCGATGCCATTTTCTGTGCACAGACACATTTAAAAGAGCGTTCTACTTGACCAGAAGATGTGTAAATATTTTGGATCGTGCATATGTAGAAAAAGATCCATGTGAATTTGGTTGTTAAGATATTGATGGGGTGCTAAAACGTACGAAATTTCTTAAGCCTTTCCCACAGAACTTTTACATGCATGTACTTGCAAAACCTTGCTACAAAATATATCCCTGTCGATATGCTCTTCTCAAATGTTCAACATTCTGCAAATGTGCCACGAGTGACTGCTGTAACAAATACATACAGTTAACTGAGAAAATGAGTCTAAAACAGGAGTGATAAACATACATTTTTTTCATATTCAGATCATAAACATTGTTTGGTGCATCCATAAAAGGATTCAAAACCATTATTATTTGCTTCGTTTCTATATATGTCTCTTCTTCTTCCATTATAGCAGCCAATTTGGAAAATAGAGGAAAGGCTGCTTGGAGGAGTTATTTTCTGTCTCTAAGACTACCTGACCCCAAAACCTATGTTTTGACACCAAAATGAAGTATATGGGTCTCATGGTTCATGAAATATTACATCGTCACTGCAACTCATCCGCAATTTTGTAAAATGTCGTCCAGAAAAATTCAGCCCAGATCAGCAATGTCTACACAAACTAAATAGCTTCTCTAATGATCGACTTTTTTTACGGAGGTATACCAGGGGGCCAGGATTACTGTTCTCAGCCATTTATACAGTCACATGCTAATTCTTCCCTCCAAAATGTCCAGCAGATGAGTGGCAAACTACATAATGGAATTAGGCCTTCAGCACAGAAGGCTTTTTAAAAAAAAACTTGGTCAAAGATTCTCCTTTGAACTGTCAGGGTGAAGTCTGGGAAAAGAAGCATCTTTAGAGCTCTCATATTTTGTTGGTCCCTCTTTTGTCTCAGGATGCAGCATGGAGTGTCTGTCACGGTAACTCAGGAGGAGGGTTACAATGGCTCTTTATGAGACTCCCTGGTGTCTGTGGGGCTACTGTCACCCTGTGTGAGCTCTCTTGCCTCAAGAAACACGGTAGTGTTTTAGGCTTGAGAACTTAATCATCTATTGCACTACAACCAACTCTATACTCTGGCCCTCAACTGGTTATGGAACCCTAACCATTTGTATATTGTTTTTCTCCATCTTCCCTATTCACTGTCCAGACCAGCCTGTACATCATTAATTTCTAATTGCAGCTTCACAATTGATGACCAAATCGATGTAACATCTGTCACTAATTTGATATGTCCTTTGTCAGTCTCACCTACTCTTTCACTACATTTCTGTTAGTATAAAATAGATTCACTTGTTTGTTCATCTTATTACGAATAGGTTCTAGATCTGACCTTGTTCATTGCACTGCCATGAGCACCTCCTTTGAATTGAGTTTAGAAGAAGGAGGCAACTGGGTCGTTACCTAATTTTTCAACATTTGCCACAGTTCTTCAGTTGGTTTGTTGTGTAGGAAGGCACATTTGTTTAGCCTTTGCAGTGTGAGGTTTGCATTTTTATCACACCCCACTGTGACTCAACTAAGATGAGTATGACTCCAGACACATCTAATTATGTTTTTCTGATGTTTTTGCAGGATAGGTCAGCAATTCAACATTAGCCCATTTGATAAAACCTTAACAGCCTTCTGTGTGCACTGAAGCAGCTTGCCTGGAGGATAAAGGGAGGCAATCACCACAGGCCAATGCAATGTCAATGTGGCTCAAGGCAGCAAAGCACCCCTACCATGGCCAGTCAGTTTCTCTTCTCAATTGTATATCCATTTAGTTGTACATAAGGTCGAACACAAACATAAATGAGGTACATCTGTGAATCTACTCGGTCTTGTGGGCTTTATGGTATTCTTGACATACCTCTTCCATTGAAGATAAAATGTCTTTAAATATTTGTGTGATATCTGTTTGGGTGACTTGCTTTATGCTTCTTTCCCTGTTTCCCCAAATATTAATGGACTGCCTTATCGATTGCAGAGTGTAGCCTGACCATTCCAGTTGCAGTCCTACAGCCCTACATTTGGGGTGAGCGGACTGCAGCCGCTGGTTGTGTGCATCTTGATTCCAGGCTGCACTCCTAGTTGGTGCTCTCAAAGGACAGTCTTCTGGTGCCATTGATGGATGGTGACCAGATTGTGAAAGAATGTGCATGTCCAGGAAAGACTTCAATGCAGATTTAATTTAGGAACAGCCTGAGTGAAGTTTTCTACTCAAAACTTTGGTGAGACTGGAAATGGAAGATCATTTCCTGAACAGGAGCAAATTTTTATACATACTGCAAGGACCCAAATTAGGATGAATGTTGCATAGTCTGCACCTATACCAGCAACAAAGATATTAAGCAGTGATGCCCACGTACCCCATTCCCTTTGAGATAGGTGTGAAGCCATTCCAAAAGATTGTTAGGCTTCTTGGGGAATAGTATAAATTAACAGTGCTCAAGGATATTGCTTGTTAAGAAAATGCATGTTCCTTTGGACTAATGATATTTAGCACCATAGCAGTAATAGATCAGTCAGTCTTTCAAGGGATTGTTCGGCAATTTAATATAGTATTTCATAACAGACAGTTGGCAGACAATTTCATGTTCATACATAGATGAATCCCAAATGACAATGACCCCACCTTTGTCAGTAGGTTTTATTGTTATGTCAATTGCTTTTCAGTCCTTATAGTGTATCGGGCTTAGCGACAGAAATATTGTAGTGGAGGAAGTTTTGTAATTAGTAGTTGGGCTTGCAGCAATTTCTTTTTTCACAACAATTTTTATTCGTTTTCAAAGGTACAAAAAGGGGCTGAGCTCGGCAAATACATTACATATGATGCAGGAGTCATAAAGTACCCAATTTTATCATTCCATAATAAATTGGCCCGTAGAACAGCAGGCCGAATGAGAAACAAACAACATCGAACCCATCTAAATATGCATAATTGCGTGCCGCTAAAAACAAGCCTGTTAGTAATCCGTTTTGTCATACTATGGTATCGGAATGGGACCTGTGTAACACCCTGTGGGATCATGAAAGTCTGAGTGTGGTACAGGAGGTAGGTCAAGGCCCCATATGTCGCCCAGCGAGACCAGATTTTTTGTGCTACTGCGGGCATCCCCGCGCTGGAAAGACCACTATTTCACCGCCCAAGCACCTGTCCATTGCCCTCTTCCACCTCCCTACACTTGGTGGGGAAGTCGCCTTTCATTTCTGTGCTATGTTTCTCTTAGCTAGGGTTAGGCCCAAAAGCAGGAGGTGCTGCTTGTAGCGGTTCCCTCCTATCTCTTCCATGCTATGAAGAAGTAGCAGCCTAGGGTCAAGTGGAATGGTCCAAGTCAACACCAGGCCCAGACAGGATGTCACCTTCTAGCAAAATGGCTGTATAATGACACAACTCCATACTGTGTGAAGAAAAGAGCCCTCTTCTGTAGTGCAACAAAGGCATTGAGGGGACTGAATAGCGCCCATCTTCCACAGCCAGTATTGGGTGTAGTATACCCGGTGAAGGTACTTAAACTGAATAAGGCGGTAGCGCGAGGACACCGCAGCATATCGGGGACTGGCCAGGGCCTCCGTCCAGTCATCGTCTGTCAAAGTTGGCATATCGACTTCCCACGCTGCCCTCGTCTTATGTAACATGTTGCGTGTGTGGGTAATTAACATCTGATAGATTTGTTTAATCTTGTGCGCTCCAATGTCGCCCATTAGTAACTGGCCTTCAAGGGGGTGAAATTCTGGAAGTGTCTCCAGATGACGGATGTGAGGGTCTATGACGTGTTGCAGTTGTAGATAGCGGTGAAACTGAGATTTGTGTAAATGGAACTCGGTTTGCAACTGCTGGAACGACTTGAGTGTAGTGCCGTCCACAATGTCTTTCAGCTTGGAGATTCCAAGGAGATCCCATTTGCAGAAGCCGGCCAGAGCAGGGATGGGGAGCAAATATGTGCCCTGCCACAGGGGGGTAGTTTGTGTCAATTTCTCCGACCAGCCCAAGGATTTCACTGCACGTCTCCATAACTGTACGACTGTCCTGCAAGCTGGGGAAAGGGTGTCAAGATTAGCCCGGCTCTAGAGAAGTTTCTGTAGGGGAATGTCTGTCATAGCCAGCCACTCCACTGCATACACTGGATCGACTGAGATCCATACCACCACTCATTAATAACGAGGAGATGAGAGGTGGAGTAATTTGCATATAGATCTTCTGCTGCAATGCCGCCGCAGTAGGTTGATTGTGTACATGTGGGGAGTGCGACCCGAATCACCCCTCCGTGCCATAAAAACCTATTTAGGATTGCATTTAGTTGCATGAACCATGGGGGGGGGGGGGGGTGTTATACGGAAAGTTATGCAGTCGATATAACAACCGTGGTAAAGATACCATCTTAAAGATGGCTGAATGCCCATACAGCGATTGGGGCAACTGGGACCATACAGTGGTCTCATTACAAACCGCAGACGGCAATGGAACTATATTATGTGACCATGAGATTGAGGAACACAGCAATATAAATACTCCCATGTATTTAAAACCATCTGTAGCATGGGATAGTTGTGAGGCCCAGGCCTGATGCCTCCGGTCGCTGCATATGGGAAATAATATAGATTTAGAGAGGTTAGTTCTGAGCCCGGAAGTTTCCCCGAATATCCAAAGTATCTGAAGGACACGGGTCCCAAGGACCACAGATCTGTCAGGAAAAATAGGGCATCGTCGGCGTAGAGTGCAATTCTGTCAGAACATTCCTGTGTCCATTCAAAACTGCGTATCAATGGGTCTTGTCGTATCGACACGGCCAAGGGCTCAAAGACCAGAGCGAAAAGCAATGGAGATAGGGGGCAGCCCTGTTGCGTGCCCCGATGGATGGGGAAGCGGGTCGACCGGTGTCCCGCAACTCGCACTGATGCTGAATAAGCCGTATAAAGCAGCTGGGTGTATGCTAGAAAGCGGGGACCTAAGTTTATGGCACGGAGGAGTTTGAAGAGGTATGTCCAGATTAAGGAGTCAAACGCCTTGTCAATGTTGGCCTGCAGAATTGCCGCTGGGAGGCCAAGCACTGGGGCCCTGTCAATTGCGTTGTGGACGCGTCTGATATTGTGTGTGGTGGAACATTGCGGCATTAAGCCAGACTGATCTGGATGAATGATATCCTGGATGCACATGCGTCGGCGGTCTGCAAGGACTTTGCCCAAGAGCTTGGGCTCAAAATTAAGCAATGAAATAGGGCAGTATGAGGCTGGATATTCGGGAGGGCAGCCTAGCTTGAGGAAGACTACAATTTCTGCATGTCGCCAGTCAGGGGGTAGGATGTGTTGCTTCAGTGCTTCATGTAAGGCTGCTAACATGTGTGGGCCCAACGTCGCCATGTGCAGCCGCAGAAAGTCACTGGGAAATCCATTAGGTCCCGGCGCTTTACCGGAGTGATTGTTGGTCAGTGCTGCTCTTAAGTCGTCTAAGGTTATAGGGGCATCCAGGACGTGTCTAGCCTAGTCTGACAGCTTACAGGGGGGAACATCTGACAAGAACTCGTCAATAAGGGCCTCAGATATGAGCTCCCGCTGCTGGTATAGCAAGGAGTAAAAAGACGCAAAGGACTGGACCACCGACTCGGGGGAGGTACAAAGCGCACCATCGGCATCCCGCAGTATTGGAACTGGTAGAGGGGCTGTTTTGGCCTGACATAGCCTATGGAGCATTTTGCTGGACTTATCACCCCATTGATATATCCTGTGTTGTGTTGCTAACCAGATTTCTTTAGCCTCGTCAGTGAGGAGTTGGTGGATTTGTTGCTGGATAAGCAGAAGATTACGCAGTGATCCCGGGGTAGTACCGGACAGCACCTGAATTTCCAATGATCGCCGACGGTCCTCCTAATCTAGTATTTGGGCTAGGCATTTTCATTTCTCGCCAGTTAGGAAGCATATATCCACTCCCCGGATAGAAGGCTTAAGAGCTTCCCACAGGGTAATTCGCGACGGGGCTGTGTCTAGGTTAAACAAGAGGAAATCTGAGATGGCCTTACATAGAACCTCTTCATAATTAAAAAACTTGAGAAGCCAGGGGGACATATGCCATCGATATGTGGCCCGATGTACATTTAGGCGCAACTTAAGCTGAACTGGCGAGTGGTCCGACAGTCCCCGGGGTAGGATAAGTGTGGAGGACACCCTGTGGACATACCTATGGGGGAGGAATATGTAATCCAGTCGTGATAGTGTGTTGTGCACCGCCGATGTAAATTTGAACCCACTAGTCAAGGGATGGAAAGCACACCATGTATCTGACCACCCCAGTGTATTAGCCAGAAGGCTCAGCTTAGATTTGGTGAGGAGGGGGTTCTGTTGTGTGGCACACCATCTGTCAAGGGGTGCCATGACATCGTTCCAGTCTCCACCCAGGATCATCAAGCCCTCAGGGAGGTCGACCCATAGCTGTGTGATTTTGCCTGGAATGTTTGTCCCAGTGGGGGCGGGGCATATATACTGCCTATAGTTAGCTGTTGCCCAGCTACTGTTCCAGTGACAACAGTATAGCGCCCCCCCGCCCCCGGGTCAATCCAGTGTTTAGAGATAAGGTATGGTACACAGCGATGTACCGGGACCGCCGTGCCTCGAGAGCAGCGAACGAACCCTGAATGTTACACTGTGGCACATCCGAATCTACTGAGGCATGGGTTTGGTTACCCAGAAGATGGGTCTCCTGAAGTAGGAGTATGTCTGCTTCATAGCATTTTGCTAGGCGAAGCACAGCTCCCCGCTTGATTTTATTCAAAATTCCCCTAACATTCCAAGATATTATGTTTAGTTCCCACAGCAGAGAACTGCGTGTGGGGAGTGTCATCTAGCAGCCATAGGGTCATTACATGCAATTACTAGGATATCGGTGTACAATCTAAGTATGCGTTTGGTGTCCATAACTGTACAAACAAAGTAAAACCCACAAATCCCATCCCACCACCCCCCACCCCAATACTTTCAAAAACAAGGAGTACCTGTTGCAGCGGAGACTTCGCCGGGGCTCCAACCGGGAAGACCCAGGGAGCTCCACCAATGGTGTCCAACTATCCCAACATTATACAACATAGTAACAAACGTCCAGTGGCTTGGACAATCCATTCTTGGCCATAAGCCATGCCATTGTAATGGACCCCAGAATTGTATAGCAATCAATACATATATATGCGTCAGGCCGAGCATCTTGCCTCCAAGTCATTCAGATCCGGAATCCCTCTCCTGCCTCGGCCTGGGTTTGGGCTCGCCAGTTGAAGCTAGATGTGTGCCATCGCTTCGAGTTGCCTCTATTCTGTCTGCCTCTGTGTGAGCCTTGGGAGGAGTCTGAGTCTAATGATGGCGGAGAATGAGGCTTAAGGCGTATCGTTTCATCGGCCCAGGAGAACACCGCCTCCGGAGAGTCAAAAAAGTAGGATTTGGAATTGAAAATCACTTTCAGCCTAGCAGGATAAAGCACCATGTAAGAGACATTTAGCTCCCTGAGTCTACGCTTCGCGGTAACAAAGGACTGTCATTGCTGCTGCACAAGCCTATTATAATCGGGGAATACCACGATCAGGTGTGAGTCGAAGATCAATTTGTCTTTGTGGGTTCTCACAAATTGGAGAATGGCGTCCCGGTCTGCATAATTAAGCAGTTTGGCAATCACCGGTTGTGGACGCTCGCCGGGCAGAGGCCTCTTTGTCAGAGCCCTGTGGGCTCTCTCAACCACAAAACATGTGGAAATAGATTCTGCAGGTAGCACAGATTTGAGCCATGTCATGAGGAAATTGTTCATCAATGAACCCTCGCATCCCTCCAGAAAGCCCGCCAGGAGTAGGTTGTTGCGACGTGCCCTGCCTTCTGCATCCTCGACCCGTGATGCCAGTTTTTGCGTCACGACCGTAACCTTGTTGAGCTTCTTCTGCAGAGATGACACTGTGCCCTCTACCAATGAGACTCGGGTTTCAGCTTCAGTGATTCGGTCTACTGCCTTGCGGAGATCTTGTCGCAGGAAAGAGACTTTTGACCCCACTGTGCCGTTCTGAGACTCAAGTGCTTCTCTCGACTGGGTAATTGCCGCAAGTAGAGTGGCATTGTCTAGGGAAGGCCCCCCGAACCTTTTCCACCCGAGCCTGTGGTGGTGTATTGATCCAGGGTACTCTGCTTTGAGGCGGCGTCCTTGCCCATGGTGGAGGGCGAGGGAAAGTATAGTAGGAGGGAGCTAGCAAGTGTATGACGGCCGCTCTTCTCCCCAACGAATCCGCCGGGTCAGGCCGCAGGATAGCAGACTTGAAAGGAAGGGCAAATTGCTTCTCCAGAAGTCTCTAATAATCCTACCAGGGTGGGGTCCCAGGCCAGGCCTCACTGAATCTGGCTCCCTTATCCGCAAGCCGCACCAAGCCTAGCCTGGCCGCTTCTGCAGCCCAAGGAGGTCGGCCAAGAAGGCCCCCTATAGGGACCAGACTCGCCAGACCCCCGGCCCAATAACCACCCTGGCGGAGTTGCGCTGTAGCTCTGCCGCCAAGGTCGCCACCACACAGGTCTCTGTGGCCAGATGCGGAACACCACCTCGTGGCATACCAGAGGTCCGCGAAACTCTGCAATGTCTGTCTCGACTTCTTTATGACGGGAGGTTGCGGCCCACGGAAGACCAAGCACATGACTAGGCCCCGTCCAATGCGCACCACGGTGTCTCCAAGGCATGTATGGCTGGGCCAATGCAAGCCCGAGCGGCTCCTCTTGGGAAGTACTTATGCGGCCAAAGGGTGGCCCCAAAATGATCTGACAGCATGGGGGGGAGGGGGGGGGGGGCGCAACCGGCCGTTCCCGCTGAGCGGCCACTGACACCGTGCTGCTTCCAAACCATCAGGCTAGTGTCCGGGTCCAGTGCACCAGCGAATCCTGCACCCTCACATAGCCAGCGAAGAGGGAGGGGAGGGGGAATCCCAAGCCGCCAGGAAGCACCCCCCAGCCAGAACTCCAGGTGCCCGGTCTAGGCGGCCACTAGGCCCGGGGGTGAACGACTATCACCTTACCGGCCTGGGAGCCCCATGACGACAACAACACCATCATCTGGGTCACTGGCAGCGTCAACGAGGCGAAACCCAGGCTCTCTTCCGATCGCAGCCGAGGATTATCGCGCCGATCCAAAGGGCTGCCTCCCTGCCGACGTCCTGCTTACCACCGTCGGGCTGCTCCACGGGGCGAACAGGCAGCGAAACCGGCCACCATGGTGCCCAGAGGTTTCTCACTTGGCTGTGGTGCTGAATTAGGGCTCTGTGGTCAGAATAAGCAGAGGATGAAGGCGGATCTTGGCATAGGAAGACAGAGCTTCTCTAGGGCACGTCCGCCATGTTAGGCTGCCAAGCCACGGTCCTGGGCTTGCAGCAATTTTGCACTCACATTTTACTCTGTGCTATGCCATCTGCGCTGTGTTTCTACAGATAGATAGGATATGTCAATTGAATTTATAACTATGTTAACTGGAAAATTTGATCTCCCTTTTGTATTTAGATCAAATGCCTACTTGGACCTACCTCTGGGGTGTGTCATTTAAACTTAGATTATACTTACAAATGATACATAAGGAGCCAGTGTAGCAGATATTGTGTATACCCAAGACTTCTTTTGGGGTTTATGGGAGTAACCCTAGGTTGGGTCTTCTACTTTAGATCTCATAGCTCACAAATATATACTATACACATCACAAATTTATACTATGTGGTGTGTACAATACAATGTATGACTGCATTTTTGATTCATGTACGGTCTTTTATTTTGATTCCAGTTTTAGAAAAAAAAAATTAAAGATTAAAAAAGATCATTGACATTCCAACAAACAGAGTGAATATCGAGCTATCCTCTTCATAACTAACTTGAGTGTCTCTGGGACTATTATAAAGTGCTCATTGAACAAGTTTGTGCTACCTAAGGAAACAGTAAACTAAACAATCTAAGGTACAGTTTATTATATTGTAGAGTTTCAATAACTGGGCCTGCGCTAGGAATGTATAAGCATGACTCACTCCTTTAATCTCTCACTCCTTTAAAATGCTTAGAACTAATGTGACTGATGGGTGGAGACCGTTGAATTCGATGAATTGGGAATGGGATGAAGGATACCTTATTTCACAGTCAGTTGCTACATATGGGGGTATACAGCACTCAATATATTGAAAATTAGTTTTTATGAAACAAACAAAAAACGACTTACATTCTCTGAAGTGCCCATGTCAGGTTTATGCCACGTCTCGATTTTTATAAAAAAGTCATCTTTCATATACTCATTCTGTTTAAAGAAAAAGAAAAAGAAAAACAGATTACGTTTTCATTCAATAGCAAATATGTCTTCCTAACAAACAAAATATTTGGGAAAATAAAATTATTGGATTGTATTTAAAGACTAATAAAGCAGGTATCATGACTGTTAAATGGTTTATCTGTTGGTTCCCAAATATATCACAGCTGTGATGTTAAAGCAAACTAGGTCCTGGTTAGTGTTAAAGAGTTACTGCTCTCTCCACTAGCATGAAAGGTCATTGAAGGCAATTACTCATTTATCGCTACGAACTAGTGGCGAGGGTGCAAATGAGGAAACTGGGCAAATAACAGATGTTAATGCCCAATGTAAACGAAATTACATTCAGCAGGAGCCTGGTGTTTATTTGGCAATCTAATAAGAGGCGGTTTATACATTGCATAGACATCTGACATTGTGCCACCCACCCAGGCTACAAGATCGCCTGGCAAGAGAATTCACAAGCCCAGAGGTGGGATCACCATCATCCACAAGAATGCCATCAGCTGCACCAACTCCAGGAACACCATATCCTACAACATGTAACACCTGCTGTTGAAGCTCAACATCACAGCTAACATCACTCTAAGTAACACTCATCTACAGAACATCGGGACTGCACACCAACGTCAACGACACTATCACAGACTTCATTGCACTACTCTTCCTCAACGCTAGCAATCCACTCAGAGACTGAATTTCCACCTGGAAGACCTCACCGGCCCGAACTCAAGAGCACTCATCGAATGCCTTAGAAGCTTGGGCCTGACCCAACCAGTAAAAGGAACTGCCTAAATCGCTATATACCTCCTGGACCCTACTTTCACCACCTTGAACAACAACTGAGCCAACAAGCCCACCCAAGTCTCCTGGACAGACAACACCCTCACCAATTTCAGCATCCCTGATCCAGTCCAACTCACACACACCACCACCAGACCAGCCAGCCAAAACTGGCTGGCAGGCTGACAAAAACTGGAACACTGCTCTGAGCACCCACCAACCTGAACACAGAAAAGAGCCTCACCAAAGCCATCAAGAATTTCAACAAGTGAATCAAGCCCTGCGCCGACTCCCTGGCCACCTCAAACCCAGCAATACAACAAGATCTAGACCCCAGGCCAGTTGGTACATGGAGAAACCCAGGCTGATTAAATGTCACTGCAAATAACTGGAGCGCAAATGCATAATGAGACAGGACCATGCAGAGAGGAGCAAGTTCAATTCCGCCCTGAGAAGCTACCTCCAAATGATTGGGACCACTAAACGCACTGCTCTGGAGAACCGCATCAATGCCAGTACCAACAGAAGCAAAGAAATCTTTGCCATTGTGAAGGATTTCACCTCAACAGCAGCTGCCTGCAACTTAATCACTCCCTCGCAGGACCTCTGAAACAATCTTTTTTAATTCTTCAGCAACAAAATAATTGCCATTTACAGCAAATTCAACCCACAATCAGACTAGACAGACCTTGCGAAATGCCTCTCGATCTTATCCCAAAAAACTGATGCTAACCGCATGGTCCATCAACCCCACAGAAGAAATCGCCACCATCATGAAGCCCATACATTCAGGGAAGCCATCAGATACTTGCCCCCACCACGCTTACTCCAGAGGACTCCAACCCACCAGTGTCATGCTCACATTCATTCTGCATGCCTTCACCTCTTTTGCGACCATCCCTCCACGGACCCTTTAACACTTACCAACTTTAGACCGATCTCTAAAACAATTCCTAGTCAAGGTCTCAGGGAAAATCATCAACCGACTACTTCAACAACCACCAACTCCTCTACACAACTCAGTCAGGTTTCATACCGAACCACAGCACGGAAACTGCCCTCGTAGTCGTCACACATGACATCCGCATTATCCTGGATGGTGGATACATGGCTACCCATATCCTCCTGGACCCTTATGGAGTGTTTGGCACATGTTCCCTACCTCATCCTCATCTACGACACCGGAACCCAATGGCATACAATCCAATAGATATGCTCCTTCCCAACTGGAAGGACCCAGTCAGTCAGCCAAGCACCGTACACCTTGGATGCCTGCGACCTCATCTACAGAGCTTTACAAGTACCCTCCCTGAGCCCAACCCTCTTTTACGGATACATGAGCCTTCTGGACAGCAAACTCTACTCTCACGATGACAACGTCCTCTCCTACACTGATGACATGCAACTCATTCTCTCCCTCACAGACCAGACACTGAGTACCCGGATCAAGTTCAAAACCTGCATGACTGAAATCGCCTACTGGATGAAGATTATCTGTCTGAAGCTGAACACAGAAAAGACCAGAATCGTAATCTTCGGGAGAGAACCTTCACCATGGGACTCACTCTTGTGTCCAACAGAGCTAGGACAGACATTCACCCCCATCACTCACGCCAAGAACCTCGGGCTCGTCATCGACAACAAACCCGACATGGCCATCCAAGTCAGCACCACCACCGCCTCATGCTTTCATGCCCTGAAGATGGTGAGGAAAATTTTGAAATGGCTCCCAATCAGTTCCCGGAATACCGTCACACACAGCCACGTCTCAAGCAAGCTGGATAAAGCGAACACCTGCTCTGCCGTGATCAACAAAAAGCTCACTGGAGGGCTGCAGATCGTTCAGAGCTCAACAGACAGAATCACTCTAAATCTCCCACACCACAGTCACATCACACCACAAATAATTTAGCTCCAGTGCCTCCCCATGCACAAACGAGAACAATTCAAACTCCTCACCCACACTTTCAAAGCACTGCAGAACACTGGCCCAGCATACCTCAACAATTGCATCTACTTTCACAAACTTTCCAGACACCTCAGCTTGTCTGTAGGCTTACTTGTACACATTCCATGCACGAGGAAAACCAGATCTGGCGACAAAGCCTTCTTCTACATTGCTTATAAAGCATGGAATGACCTGCCCCTACACATAACAGCCTCCTCCTCCTTCCTGAATTCCACAAGAAACTTAAAACCTGGCTTCTCAAGTAGTCCCACTAGGCCTTAGGTTAGCTAGACTCATGCCTTCTCAGCGCCAGGTTACCCTTCCAGGTGATAGTGTGCTCTACTAATCTGTGCATCATAATATAACAGAAAGCAAACTATTTGTTTCCTTTCCTCATGATATCCTTAACTGAAAAATCACAATAAACTTGAAATGGTAAATGAAAGGTCTACAAAATGAAACAAAGTCCGAGATCACAAAGGGTGTGAGGGGTAGGGGGACACTGAGGAATGGCAATTAGTGATAGTGGATAGTACAACTAATGTTTCTCTGTCTCCCCAAGTTAAGATCAAAATTGTAATTACTCTTTATTGTTTGTAGTGGATACAATAAAAAGATTTCAGGAAAACAAATACAAAAAAGATAATTGTCTTAGATTACTTGGTTTAGATCTTCAAAATATTCAGACGTTACCAAAAAATATCTAAAAGGGAACATGAAATTAAGAATGGAGTGTAGTCTAAAGACTTACATCAAGAAAGCATGGAGAAAAAGTTAAAGAAAGGTATGGTAAGAATTGGCACAGTAATTGATGCACGTCACTGAAAAATGCTATGAACCCCAAAGAAGAAGAAGATATTTATTGTTTAGTTAATTAAAACTTTAACACAATTGTGAATAAAAAATATCAGATAAAAAAAATAAAATAATACTTTCAATTTGTTAACCCCTTCGGTGCTCATGACGGAACGGTTCCGTCATGAGCCACGGTTGAGCTGTGCTCATGACGGAACCGTTCCGTCATGACCACGCCCGCGCAAGAAACCGTCAGCACAGCGGCGGAATTTGAGCAGCATGGAAGGGGTTAAAAGCAAAAATGTTGTTTACATAGTTTGTTTACGAGATTCAAAGTCAGAGTCCCTTGTTGCGCGTAAAGTGCCTGCAAACAACGACTAGGATACAGATTTCCAAGTTCGGTCAGGGTCTAAGGAATTTGAGAAGCTTACAGTTCTTTTTCAGATCTGTTGGTCCTAGTCCTTTCATAATGGCAGCTCTACAGGACCCTATTCCTCCGTCAATAAAAGCTTTCTTTAATAGCGTGGCTCGTGCCTACTGTAGGTTCGGGCAAACGCATATTAAGTGTATAAGATCTTCTTTTTTGCTGCCACAGAGATGGCATGCCGTTGGACCTTTGTATATCCAGCTCAGTTGGTCCGCTAAGGACGGGACCTTCCCGAAGCGCAACACCATCAACATTTTTTTTTTATATGCCTCAAATGGAATGTTTAGGTAGACTGCTGGTATAAGGGCTTTGTAATTATTGATCACAATCCAAGCGTGAGATCTATGAGCAAAGATATTTTTGTCTATTAGCAGAGAATGAAACTTGGCAGAGAGTGAAACTTTGCAGCTTTATTTATGGCTTGTTTGAAAGTTATGAAAGGCAAGTTCTTGTTCCACAGCTCTTCCCTACTTGTAGTTGTGAAAGCTTTTTGCAAGTATTGATTAAATGCTTATTTTTAGTCTTTTTCAAGTTCGGACCACAGTGCCTTATTGAGCTCAGAACGCACTAGATTTTGTTTAAGTCTGTACCATACTTTTATTGTGGAGTACATTCTCCCTATTGTTTCATTTGTCAACCCAAATTCAAGCCGAAATTACAACGGAGAAGCAGACTGTGGGAGTTGAAAAACGTTTTTGTATGTATCCGCTACCAGCTTATTCAATAGACTTGCATATTCGCCGTGTAAAGCAATGCTGGCATATGATATTGTTGGCAGCAGTTTTGGAGATATTATTGAAAGCAATGGTTTATAGGACGGGCCCTCTAATTTTTTGGCCAAGGTTGAAAACGCAAAGATTAGTGCGCTGGTTCGCCGCGACGTGTTTTTTTTTTTCTTGATGATTCAACCTGTTATCAATATGGATCCCGAAGTATTTATAACAGGTTACTTCCTCCAGGGTTTTTCCATTGACCTATATGTTCAACTTGGGGACTGGACGATTGCTGATAGTCATTGTTTTAGTTTTGGAGGCGTTAATTTCTAGTCTATTGAATGATATAAATTCCAGCATTTCTGAAAGTAGCTTTTGAAGGTCAACCTTCGTTAGACTTATTAAAACCACATCATCTGCATAACAAAGATGTGACAGTGATGATACTCCCAGCTTTGGTGGGTGTGAATTGATCTCATTCAACCTTTCTGACAAGTCGGACATAAACAAACTGAACAGACGCTGGGCCAGAACGCAGCCTTGTTTAAGTCCCTTATTTGTGTTAACTTTTCTTGAAATTCTGGAGCCATCTCCTAATTTCACTCTTAGCCAGGTTTCAGAATAGAAAAGCATTATACCTCTTAATATTTTGTCTGCTTTTAGATCTATAAAACACAGATAAAGTTTTTGGTTTTTTTGCTTATATTTTTCCTCAAGAAGGAAAAGTGACAGAATGTTGGTTATCATTTCAATTGGCTTTTTAAAACCAGTCTGATTTATTGGAATCAAGTTAAGTTTGTCCGTCCAAGTAATCAGATCAGCTAGAATGAAAGAGGCATGGTACTTTGCTTTAACGTCTTGCAAGGCGATTGGCCAATAATTAATTGGGTTGGTTCTGTCACCCCCCCTTAAATATGGGTGTGATTGCTGGCTTCGCGACTACTCCCACTGCTCCCCACAGTACTCCGACCCTATCAATGTGGCTACATCCCTGGCAGGAGCACGGCTCACAACCTCTGCACCCTCTTTGCAGTGATGCAGGAGGTGGACCCCTCCCTCCCCGCTGCCGCAGTTTTCCTTGACGCAACTAAAGCATTTGATATGCTGGAATGGCCTTATCTATTTTCACTCATCACCCGTATTGGCATGGGCCCGCATTCCTAAAGAAAATAGCATTACTTTACACTGCCCCGACAGCCAGATTGCGGATTAACGGAGTGGTCTTCCCCCCCCCTTCGAGGTGACCCCCATCACTAGACAGGGGTGCCTGCTTTCGCTTTTACATCCCAGGTGATTCTGGAGTCCATGTATGCGGACAATGTGACCCTATATGTCAAACACCCAGCGACTAATCTCAACCCCCTTATACGAGAGATCACCAGATTTGGCAGCCTCTCTTTCAAGAGGTGGGTCAATGGATTTCACTCTTGTAATTAAAGTTGTAAGTTTGTCCAATTTCGAGTTTATTCCTACTATGAAGGAAGTTGTGATGTTCATTAATTTTATTTGAATATCCAGTTTATCCAACTGCAATGTAGGTGTCTCTGTTGAGGTTTGTAGAGTATGTAATAATGTAGTAAAAAGGTCCAGTTGTGTTTTTTGAATAGTTACATGAATCTTCTTGTATGTTTTTTGGTTCTGCATCGGTTGGCCCAATTTGATATAGTATTATGTGATGTTGTATTACCGGGGTCTTTACAGGCTGACTGATATCCTGTGTTGACCAATTTAATTTGTCTTTGATTTGGCTGCTGTCTATGGCCATATCTTCTTTGGTGTTATGGACTGCCAATTTTTGGGAAGACGTTTTGTGGTTTACTTTGCTTTCTTTGTCTAGGGCTTGTTTCCCTTGTAGGCTTTTGTGGGTGTTCGAAGCTAGCCTCAATTCTTCATTCATGTTAAATGTGAATGATTCCAACCATGATGTTTCAGTCTCTTTGTGCTCCTCTTGATGAACCTGCGCTATAGCTATGTACCCTTGCTTTGTCTCCTGAACTTGAATATCACTCCGGGTAGAGTAGACCTGAGCCCTTTGCGTTGTATGAGGGTTCCTATTATAATTTCCTCAATTTCGACTTCCGGCCCCATTGACGAGCGAGGGGGGACCTCAGTGGTGGCTTCTTGTGTGTCAATTGTTTGCGTGAGTACCCCGCTGGACATTCTGTGATCGTATGAATTTTCACAATTGGAGTTTTCTGATGTTTTCCCATTAGCCATTTTACTTTGCTCGTCATTCACTATTCGTGAATTTGTGCTTCTCATTTCTTCCGCCTCTATTGCGAATTTGTTTTTATGATCGGAATGATGATGCAAGCTTTTCCCTTTGTTAAATTAGGTATTATACCAAGACTAATCCTGTGGGTAACAAGAGGTGTTTGCAGCCCAGGAGTTGCTCCGGGCATTGCGTATATTGCAATGCTTAGGTCTTTGAGAAAATGAAATCTGGAGCTTAGGGGATCTTTTACGCCTCTATCTGATCTCTCAAACATAGGAAATAGTGGCGAAATGAGCAGGCCCCTTGATGTTTTGGGGGCTTCTTTTTTACTAGCTGGATTGTACCTAAATTTCTTTGAAGCTTACTTTGAGTTGTTCACTATGTCCCCCGGCGGTCACCTAATTCTGCCTAAGCGCATGTTATCTGTTTGAGGTCTTTTTAGCAGAAGTGCACCTCATGACTGTTTGCGTTGACCTGAAAGTCTCTCCCCAATTTTGTTTAGATGGCTTTAGATGATGTTTAGATGACATAGTCGGGTGAGATGTCTGGGAGAATGGAGAAGGAGCGCAGCGGACCCAGAGCAGTCCATCAGTGGATGCCAGCAGCTCGAGGCAGAGAGCAGAGTTGGAACCCCCCCCCAAAAGCCTACCGGGGGGGTCAGGGGTCACACTCAACAAGGCACTCTAACAACCTTGCACTCAGTCTATTGCCGCTCCTTTTAGCTGTCCCATATCGCCTCATATCCCCACTTCTTGGTTCACTCCCCGCAACCCCTCTAACTCTCTCTCTCCTTCAGGGTTCCTGGGTGGCTGGGCAACTGGTCTAGACACAGTTGAAACCAGCTCTACAGCACTAGCGGGATCTGAGCAGGGTCTGAGCGGAGTCAAAGACTGAGGGGATTTCTTGAGAGAGAAGGAGGAGCTGGATCTCTGTGCACAGTTCTATGCCTGTGAACCTCTCAGCCCAGTATCTGGCACCTTGTAATCTTAGTGACTTGCCTAGGGCCTTACCTCCAATCCTTCCTGTTCTAATCTGCAGTCTTTTGAGTTCCGCCCGGCCCCGCTGCTCTCGCTATTCTTGCTGCTCTGGTCCCGCCACTAATCCCAGTGTTCTGGTGCTGGCAGGTGTTTGGCGGGTGTTGGTGGGTGGGGGCAGGCTGCGGGCGGAACACCTTCAGCGAGCGGAGGTTGCTGACTGTTGGCCCCCCTCCGCTGAGAGCCATAGACTTTCCTGCTCCCAACGCTGACCCACGACTGTCTGGATGCCGCTCCTTCCGTGCTTGCGCTTGTCACTCTGTCTCGCAGCCACAAAACTGTTTCCAGTCCCAAAACCTGAATACTGCGCCTGTAGAGCAGGGACAATTCCTTGAGCTGTAAACTTTTGCCAAGGTCCCCAAAGGACAAAGCTAGCCTGTGGACTCTCTTCCATGCAAATGCCCCTTTTGCTTCTTCATCTTACTTCGCTCCGGTGAGGACTATCTCCTTTGTGTCCCTTCTTCTGGGTGCAAATCTAGGCCAGATGAGATAGCATGGAAGGGAGACATTCCAGATCCAGGGAAAAAACGGGCAGTGGGATCTTCGGACAAGGGAGGAAGTGAGGAGATTCTGAAAAATTATCACAGTGAGTGCCGAGAAGTGGGCATGCAGGGGGTGACAGCACAAAGATACAGGTCTCTGAGAGAAAGCAGGAAAAGGACCAAGGGGGAGGCAGTGTGGTAGAAGAGGGGGAAACCAGAGACAGTAGGGTAAAGAACAACTGTGGTATCAGGGAAGGCTGTGAGGTTTTGAGAGAATCCAGATGGGTGAGGAAATTTAAGACATGCCAAATAGATAGATTTGGGCGAGCAGGACAGTGGAAAGTGGTGCAAAGAAATACATTTAAGAAAGAGAAGGGTAGTGAGACCAGGATTAACAGTGGGCAGTTGCTATGGGAAGAAGGCACACAAACCAGTGACATAGGAGTAAGTTTAACAGGAAGGCTTCAGTGCACCCCCGGGAGCTGTAAGGGGGGATGGAAACAGTTGGATGATTTTTTGTGAAACCAATGCCAGCTTGCTTATTTTCCACTATCCTCAACCATACCACATTCTACATGAGGCTCTGTAGAAAAGGATTGGTTACAGGGAGCTAACAGATTGAATATGTAGACATTAGCGGTGTGCAGCTAAAATTTTAAAACAAAAAAATTAAAACACACTGGATAATTATGGTACTAGAGTAGAATTATGCGTAAACATGCAACAGTATTGAATCCTGGAAAAACAAGGTCAACACCAAAGAATAAAGATTGGGCATACAAAAATAAATGGCATACAACTAAGGAAAAAAGTAAATTCTTTAAATTGTCTACTTACCGTTACAACTTCGATATGAAGATCAAGCAAACAAGGAAAGGGAAAGAAGAAAATGTATTTAGTAGAATGTCAAATGGTACAGGTAAAATGATTTGTTGGTTTAAAATGTTAAGTATTAAAACATTTTGCATGACACTGATTAACTACAAATTAATAACTTACAAATGAAAGTTCCAGCGCATGTGACATGTCCAAATAGAATAGACTCCATGAAAAACACTTCTATTTAGACATTTGAGTTGTACAATGCTGGACCACTCTATTACCTGTAGTACATTTGTGTTTAACAAGTTTCCCTTATCGACTTTACATAATCATACACATGTAAGATTTCTAAAGCCACCGATAATAACATAGATTTATTTAGCTGTTTATATTATTAATGGAGATTATGTAGAAAAATTGAAGCAAAGTAGGCAAAACAAACTTTACAAAATATATTACTTATCAGGGAGTTGATTTCGGCACATGATAACAATAGAATTGGTGTGGCTTTTACATTATATAATAGTGTGCTGATCGTGATGGGTATATTTTTTTTCTCTTACATGTGGGTAGATCAGTATTGCAATAGTGTACATATACCTTGGTATTGCTTTTAATTGAAGAGCAAGGGATTGCTCTTTTAAGAGCAAACACGTAGTGCACAGACTCTACATTAGCTTTACATCTCTCAGCAACAGGCGGGTGACGTCAAGCTTCCCCCAGAAATGCTGCCCCTCATTTACTCCATGACATACATAGAACGATTTCATGCTTATGCATTGTTAAGGCTGTGACAAGTGCTGTGGTACGCGAGGAAGAGCAGGAAGAGGGAGCATGGCACCGGAAATGCAGAGGACACTGTATTTGCAGTGCCAAAACTGTGCATGAGCAGTTCATGCCTCTATCACTATCCTTGACCCTTACTAGAATGCTCCCTGCGACTTCCTTGGCCCTGTAACTGTCCCTGCACGGACCTTGTATTTACCTTGTGGCCCTCCCAGTGTGGCAACCAGCACTGCAGCCCGTGTAGTTCTCCCCCTCCCGCGAGTCTTCCGTGGCCGCTGTGTGGAGGCGGGGGCAAGGGTGAGAACGGACTCAAGTTCCCAGGCTCCCTGGATGACGGAAGCGACGTCACCCCTCACGCGCCCGGAGGCGCTTTAAAATCGGCGTAATACCCGGAGGAGCGGGTGCGACTTCCTTGGCCCTGTGACTGTCCCTGCACGGACCTTGTATTTACCTTGTGGCCCTCCCAGTGTGGCAACCAGCACTGCAGTCCGTGTAGTTCTCCCCCTCCCGCTGCCACGAGTCTTCCGTGGCCGCTGTGTGGAGGCGGGGGCAAGGGTGAGAACGGACTCAAGTTCCCAGGCTCCCTGGATGACGGAAGCGACGTCACCCATCACGCGCCCGGAGGCGCTTTAAAATCGGCGTAATACCCCGCGTCGCGGGACCGTGCGCGGGCTAAGCCCGGGCAAAGGGCGGGCCCTCTGTGGCCCTCCGAGGACCTACGAGACCGGACCGGACCCGTCCCCCTGGGCAAATTGTGATCCAAGAGAAAACAACGTATAGTAAGTTGCTACTACACTTTATTGCTACGACAATTACCTGTCAAAGTTAATAACATGTCTACGATTGTGCGGAGTCCGACAATAACGGTGGCTGATAGAGTGGGGACTTTATTGAATGGCACCCTGGATAATTATTTTACCAGAACACCATCCGGAGGCTCAACAGAACTTTCACTCGCAGAGCGCCGAGCGGAGCGTAGACGCTCTATAGAAAATATCAAGAATAGGGCACTGTCTGAGCCTAACCCCGCAGCCATTCCTAATAACGAGTTAGTCCCAGACCTTGCTGATGATACTTTATTCACAGATGGTGTACCTCTTTTGCTGAGAGACTGCGTAGTGCCCAGCACTTCTTCTACTGGAATAGACATCTCAAATTCACCACATGATCCATCTTGCACTCCCAGTACATCAGGAGTTTTGATTGCTGTGACACCCACTCCCCCTAAGACAACACGACAAAGGTATAAGAAACCTGTACAATTTACAAAGTACGGTCCACCACCTACCAAGAAGAGACGCAATAGGATGGAACCTACTAAGCAGAAGTTGAGCTCTACTGACTTTGGGAAGAAGGCCATCCCCCCTAGTACTAACGTTATAACTGCTGCAGTCCTTACGGATGGGACTGGAACGGACACTGTTCCTATATCAGTGTTAACTTCTGCACATATAGAGGGGGAACATAGTACTAAACACAGCTTCGAGGATAACGGGTCTAATACAAAACATACCAGCAATCTTTTGGATAGTATTGAGATGATTATGCGATCCTATACTCTAGCAATAGTGGAAAGATTGGAAAGAATAGAGAACCGACTAGGGAAAATAGAAGCAGACCTGGGTAGGAAGAGAAGTCCTACACGACAAAAAGCTAATTTAGAGTTTAAACAGGTCTCAGTTCTTTCCCCAGCGGTTAAACCCGCTAATAACTCTCGACCACCATCTACCGAAATTGGGGCAGTTCTAAATACAGTTTCAATTAACCCCATATTAGACGCCCCGTCCTCTAGCAGTCACCCTTCGAGTGGGACAGTTCTTGCCACTAAACCCGCTTATAACAATTTCACTACCAATCAGACAAATGCTCCAGTGAGCATCGCATCAGTTAAAACTAACTGTTATCCAACAATCTCTGATAATAAATCTACCAGAGATCTGGGTAATTGTTTGAATGGATCAAAGAGATATGAGAAGGGAGGCCTCAGGCAGACCCGGGGGGGAACAGTTCAGGAGACCACTACCGGATCTTCCGCCAGAGGCCGTACCATATGTTGTGATTCTCACGGGGGTACCAGAGCTCCCAGTGAACAAGAGAGAGGGTTATTCCCAACTAAAGAATAAAATAACACACTGGCTGACATTACACAGGCCAATTGCCAGTAATATAGATGGCGAAATAATACATGTACGCCGTCTTCAGTGGTTGGGTGGAAGACCTAAAGACATTGGGGGGGGGGGACGTGGTTGTGGTCAATTTTAGAGATCACAATGCAGTACGCTACATCCTGAATTGGCCTCAGGTAAATTTTGATAGTAGCATTATTCCTCGCCCTCTGACTTACTTTTACCCAAGATCTGTAGTATTTCCATCCCAACCTGCCCATGGCTACTCTTTCCTACTACCAATTTCCCCAGTACGATGAACAACAGGAATTCTGCCTATGCGCATCATGCAGCTTCAATTGCAGAAACATCTGGGTGGAATATAGTACCTACCAGGCCAAACATCACTGAACATAGGAGCACGGACTATCCAGTGTTATTCACTCCACTGGAAGTGTCTAACAGGTTTGACATCTTTAGTGGTCTGGATGCCTGTGATTGAAGTCTACAGTTACTAGGGGAGGAGATAGTGGGTGCACACTTTTCAAACGCAGGTGGTTTGGTTGAGGCTTTGGAAGGGAATGTACCCACTGTTTCAAATATATCTGATGGAGTTCCTGATTTGACTAGTGTCACTATAAATCTGCCAATTAACTCTGACCACTGTACACAAACTGACAACCAAGGTAGCCGTGTCAGTGATACAACAATCCATGGTCTAACCAATTATGAAGCTGTCCCCGGAGTTACAGGTTATCTTACACCTAGTAACCGTCCAGGGAAGGCTAATGATACTGGATGTCTGGTGGAGGTCAGTGGATCAGAGACAGAGGGAGTGTTGGTTAATAGCAGCATAGGAGATACTACAATTGTTCACAATCCTTTAAGCAGTAATGTGGAGAGCCAGTTTTTGGTTTCGTGGAATGTGGCAGGTCTTAAAAATAAGTTGGCCTCCAGGGACTGGGCTACTTTTATTGATAATTATATGATTGTCAATATGCAAGAAACATGGGCATTAGAACCCCAACATAGATCAGGGCATCTTCACTTTGCAATAGCTGCAACCAAAACAAATAGAGGGAGACCTAAGGGGGGACTGACCACTTGGGTAAAAAGGATGACGGTTTTACAACTACACAATTAGAAATCAATTCAAGGGACATTCTGGCGGTCAAGTTAAAATCTCCCTCATTTGGTGAACTCATCATTTTTAATGTGTATGCCAGGGGAAAGCCGGGAGGGAAACCATCAGAAGTTGTGGTGGCACTGGGACACTATGTTAGTATTTGGAGGGGAGGTGCCAACATATTAATTTGCGGAGATTTCAACTGCTCCTATGAGCCTCTGGACCATATGGATCTAGAGCGCACGGATGCAGAGGATATCTGTTGGCAAATCCCCCCCCTTAGTCTACCCCCTATTAAACGGTGGACCCAGGCAGCCCTACAACTTAAGACCTTCGGTTTAGAACATGGGCTGAGAGCAGTGAACGGTAGGACACGAGGTGATGAGCAGGGTAATCCAACTTTTAATAACGGACTGAGCACTAGCAGAATTGACTATATTCTGGTCAATCTTGAATTTTGGACCTCAATACGTGATATGACTGTAATTCATCGTATCGAAAGTGACCATAACCCTCTCAGTCTTGAGCTGCAGCTGCACAAAGGGTTGGGGTTAATACCAGATGATATGATAGATGATATCACCATGACAAATGATACTCGGCGGGTTAGATGGGCCGAGTGTCTGGGTAAACCCGAAACCATTAGCGAAATGAATGACATGGTAAAAGAAGCAACTATTGAAATGCAGGGGCAGCTGGATTACGAGGATTACTGCAGCAGGGTAGTCCATATTCACTCGACCCTTTTTTTTTTAAACTAAGTAAATATTTTAGTATTCCGAGGAAGAGGTACCCTGGTAAGGGGAAAAAAAAACAGGAATCATGGTATGATAAAAACTGCAGGATTGCATACAAATCTTTAGCTGATGCAGTGCGATCCACTGATAGGGAGGCTATACGGGCGGCAAGGAATCATTACAAATGGACACAAAATGCCGCAAAAAAAGCGTGGGACACTAAATACTGGGAGGAGTTATTGGCAGCCAGCAAGTCCAGAGACTCGACGGACTTCTGGCATCTTGTGAGGTGGGGCATGGGGAACCAAAAACCAATCCCGGTTAATCATGTCCCGCCAGAACACTGGGTCAAGCACTTTAAGTCCCAGTTCGCTAACACAAATAATGTCCCACCACCTGCCCTAGCCTCTCTCAGCCGTCCTTTATCAGCAAACACGCTAGTGTTCACCAAGAAAGATGTTGAATGTGCCCTCAATTTAATTCCCAAAGGCAGGGCCCCGGGCTTAGATAAAATTCCCGCAGATTTGTTTTTGCATAGCAGATCAGTCTGGGTCCCTTACATTGAATTACTGGCGAACACTATTGCCAAAGGCACTACGGTGCCGGATATATGGCGGGGAGCAGAAATCATACCAATTTTTAAGAAGGGTGACCGAGCTGACCCAGGAAACTACAGGCCAATTAGCCTAATAGCCTGTATCCAGAAGGTTGTGGCCAGAATGGTACTTCTCAGGGTCCAGAATTGGATCGAGGATTCGGGAGTCATGTCCACTTTACAGGCTGGCTTCCGACCCCTGACCAGCACGGTAGATCAAGTTTTTAGATTTTCCACAATATATTGGAAATGGGTGGTTCTGGGGGGTGGCACACTATATGCAGCCTTTGTTGATTTAAAGGCTGCATTCGATCTAGTCCCAAGAGATAGGCTGTGGAGAGCGCTCCACGAGCAGGGTATCCCACCTGAACTACTTGCGGTTTTGATCAAACTACATGAAAATAATTACGCGCAGTTCAGATGGGGTAACCAGAGCCAGGTGACCGCCAGTTTTCCAACGGAATGGGGTGTGCGGCAAGGGTGTGTGCTGGCACCCACATTATTCACACTATATATAAATAGAGTTATAGATTATTATAGGGACTCTACTACTGACGCACCCAAACAGAACGGCATCCCCGTCCCCCTGTTAATGTTTGCCGATGACACCCTCCTATTATCAAAGACTCAGGAAGGGTTACAGAAGGCAATAGACTGCTTTGAAAAATTTTGCAATGACTATGGCCTCTCTGTTAATGTCTCTAAAACTAAATTTATGACGATGCATAGGCATAGGAACATTAGGGGCAGAGTCTTTATGAATGGGGAATCATTAGAGCAGACTGATAGCTTCAGTTACCTGGGTATTACATTGGGCTCTAGGTTACAGTGGAAGCCGCATGTGGCCCATTTAATCTCTAAGCACGCTCAACTATCTGGTGCCCTTCTAAGAGAATTCAAGTTGTCAGCCACTAAACCTATAGCCCCAGTATTAAAAATCTATGACTCAGGTGTAAGATCTTCCATGTTATATGGAGCAGAATTGTGGGGGTCGTCTGATATAGTAGGTTTACAAAAAGCACACAACAAATTTCTCCGCTGTATAACAGGGCTCCCACATTCTACACCACTCGTACCTCTGCGCGTGGATTTGGGATGTCAGAGTCTAGAAAATATTTGTAGATTTAGACCAGTTGCCTACTGGAGAAGACTGTGGGTAACCCCAGAACTGAATCACTATGCGTTAGCACTCCTGGAGACGCGTGATATGGATTCTGGGGGTAAAATTCTATGGTTTATAAAGGTTAAAATTCTCCTTAAGTCCCTAGGATTGGGGGATCTTTGGGATAATCCTCAGGGGACACTATTTCCTACCAAACAACAGTTAAAAGAGGCCTACTGGTCATTCATATCCCAGGAGGAGTTTCAGTCACACATTGCTCCATCGTATACTAAGGCTTTTTTGGAGCTGAAACATACTACTGGGTATGAGATGTATTGGGATTTGATTACAATGCCTCATGATAGGAAATTATTCCATCAGTTTAGGGTAGGTACTCTCCCACTGAAGACGGTCACCTGTAAATGGGCATCTAGTAAAAATGACCAAATGTGCCCTTTTTGCATAACATACCCGGAAACCATAGCACATGTCTTGTTTATTTGCCCAGAATATAAGGCCCCCCGTCATAGATGGATAAGAGCAGTTTGTATTCAAAAGGGTATTAGGACGGGGATTACTGCACTGAGAATATTTCAAACCGACTGTTCTGAAACCATAGTGATAGCTTTAGCAAAATTTCTGAAATGGATGTGGATAATAAGAGTTGGGAAACTGAAAGCCCTCCAGCCGCCCTAAAGTAAACCTAGTACAAATGTGGTATTTTTTTATAGTTTTAGTGTGTTTTAGTGTGTTATGGAAGACAGTTATTTATTTTCTTATTTGGTCGAGTAGAAATACCACATATGTAGTGAACTTAAATCCTGCTGTTTTTAATTTTAGTGTCATGATTTCTGTGTATAACTCAAATGTGTAGCTTAAACAGGATATACCTGATGACGAATTGTTCTTTTTATTTTCTTTCTTTGTATTTGATGATGAAATGTGTTTTTAATTTGTCTTTTATGACAACAAGTCGAAATAAAGACTGTTTGATTGATTGAGAATGCTCCCTGCTGAGGCATATGTCCATGCTGCCTGTGAGACGCTAGGTGTCGAGGTACTGCGCCCTCCCAACCAGTGGCATCATGGAAAATGACAGGCCTCCTGCACAATGTGAGGAGGAGCCCCTGACTATCCAATATCTCACACATATTCTTTGCACCCCTGAAGGTTTGCAGCTCCATGTGGGCTGCGTTACACCCCTGCTCTCAACAGTCAGTGCCATGTTTCACACTAACAAAGAGTCTAACCACCTCAAAATTGAGGTCTCTCTACATCTGGGTCCATTGATCATACAAAACTACTCTGTCATACTCCTCCTCACGTAAAACGCCAAACTAACAAAGGTGTGTAGTCAGCAGAACGATTGTGTGTTCAGCCAGAAAAGCATTGCTTCAATCGGTAGAAAAGACACACATCTGAAGCAAGAAGCACATATCATTAATGAATTTATTTGCCTTTGCAACAGCTAAACAAATCCTTCACACTTTGTGAATTAACTTCTGCTTTGATGCCTCACATATACACATTTCCAATAGTTTGTGTAAGAACGTCAATGTGCGCCATTTCAGTTAAAACAAATAGGAGATAAAATGTGGAGTTTATAAAAGAGTAGGCAATCTTTAGTAATACTCTTTCATGTGGAAACTCTTCCTGCAAATTCTAGTTTCAGGTTGTATCCGGAAACATTTTCAGAGTAACCTTCAGCTGGTGCTATGAAATGAAAAATAGGAAGGATTGGGATGCTGCCCAAGTAATTACCAGTAGCTGAGATTAATTCAAGCATTCCACCCATCGTTTTTTTGGTATACTTTATTGTGTAGCCCTAAGTGAGATAAGTATGCCCAGATGTGGGTCCCATGCACAATGTCACTGGAACCAAACTGTACCCGGCTGATGAGCCCATAACAAGGGCAAAACTGATCCTGGGTTGCTTGTGTTCCAGTTCATGGAGGAGCTGGCTTGGCAGTTTCAGCAGGAGTGTTCCAATTGGAGCCGCGTCAAGAATGATTTGCATATAACTGGGTCCACACTGAGGTGGCATGGTGTGCAAAATAACGATGGATTGGGATGCAGCCAGAGTAATTACAGTGGCTGAGATTAATTGAAGCATTCCATCTATCACTTTTGTATACTTTAGCTGCTTACCAGCATCAGCCATGGAATCGCTAGTACAGTGTTTTCTAAATTGTGAGTCACAAGCCGATTTTTGGTGGGTTGTGAAACTCTAAGCAATAGATCAAGATGGCTTTAAATTCTGTATTTATATTGTCACATTGGCTGCAATTCAAAGATAGAGGGCAAATGTCAGGCGAAGTCTTCTGATAAACTGCTGCTAACATTTTACATCTAGTGTTAGCCAAGACCATATGACTTTATTAAAATATGTATAATATACTTAAATATAAGGGCTTTCAGCCATCTCTCTTCATCCATTGGTCTGTTGAGTCATTCACATTTCTCTACCGCTCACTAGAGCGTATAGCATGGGATCAGCCTACTTAAGGCACTGGTTAACTTCACTTTGAGTGACTGCATTTTGCTCTTACAAGGATCAAGTCCACACACAAGCTAGTTTCATTCAGTGCTAGTGTTTTTTGTTTTTATTTTATAATACTTTAGTGTGGTCCTTGTGTTTAGAGCTTGATGTGATAGAGGAATGCTTTTGATGCACATTCCATCTTTATCAGATCCCATCACCTGCCAATGCTGTTGTAAGTTACTTTGGGAGTACTTTGCTTTTCTGACTGAGGCTATTTCACAGCATACCAGATTGTATCCATTTGAAACTGTTCTGTAGCATTGTACCATAATACGCATACCAGCAATCTTGCACTATCAAATGCACGACTACACTCCTAACTAGCAGTCACACACTCCCAGAGACACTGATAACATCCTAGCAATCTCAGACTATGACGGCCTCTCAGTATAGGGGTCTAATACTATTGAGGACACTCTCACACCATTCACTTAGTAGTAGTCTCACATCCCTTACAGACTACCAGTCACACACTACCGGAAGCAATGAAACACTTCACAGACAAGCAGTCACATATTAAAGACAATACTCAGGCTAGCAGTCACACTACCAGAAACACCCAAACAATTCTGGTATAGCGAATAGGTCTGGCAGATAACACCTCTTCACTGATTGGTGAGCCTGTGTGTACAGTCTTTTGGAAATGCAAAGAATGAGTCAACACATAGATGCATACATGCATCAACACAGGATGGTAAAATCATGAGTGACAGAGTGCATCAACTGAATGATGAGTGACTGCATGAATGGAAGGATCCAGAACTTTTCAGTTAGAATCCAGACTGATTAGCTCTGCATGTTTTGGTCGTCATCTGCTTTCTGTTTTCCTAACCACTACCTTGTCTATTTCTACATAAAACTAGCTTCTGCTTGATATGGGCAACGTGTCTGTAGCCAACTTCAATAAATGGTTTTGTCTTGCCTTTCCATTTTGTTTCCCGTTTAGCTCCATTTAGTTCAGCTGGAACCTAGAGAGAATTTCAGAAGTCAACTAACTGAGGTTTTAAAGTTATGCATAGTTCTTTTTCACTGGCATTTTCTGCAAGCACTGCAAGATTTTCGCACGGTTGACAGCATGGTAAACGAATTTATTAAAAATCTAATAAAAATAGCTTACTTGTCCGACAGAAAGGGTATGCATTCCAGGCTTTTTCATGAAATACTAAGGAACCCTCTGGAGCAAACAGCTTTACAAACCCTGGGACCTTACTGTGGAAAAATATAAAAAGGAATACATTTTCAGCTTTTTTGGTTTTATTTATTAAAACAAAACAGGAAGCTAATTGAAAAAGGTAAACTGGCACCTCTGTTAAGTATACATATGTCTTGTACGGCCAGAAATAGTTAAAAAATACTTCTTTTTGATTAAACAATGATTAGAAAATACTTACATTCTTGCCATTAAATCTGAAATGGGATGTTTAACTCTAAAGTGTCAAATATGAATGGTAAGTGCCGGACAAAGTTCTATATGGCACACACTGAACACCAATATCAAGAAGTGTGCTATTAACTTCTGAAAAGGGTAACCGTGACAATTTAATAATCACACCCTGGTTAGGTCTCATCACAATTTTAAGAGACTCTTCTCAACCCCTGGGAGCTGTGGCATAAGCAGCAGGCAATTCTCCAGAGAAATGCCTGTTAGCTTATTTCATTTAGTATCAACAATTTTGAAGTCTAGAAAACAAGTTCCCAAAATAATTTAGAGCCATAGGAAATAATGTAATACGCAAACAGACACCGAAACAAGCAAAATCGGATAAGGGAAACCAGTGGTATGGATCTTTAAAATTTTGAGACAAAAGAGGAGCCTAGAAAATGCAGAAGTGTCAGTGACAAGAATCAGTTCATAGGTGACCAGGACCCATGCACAATTTGAGGCTGACCAGGACGGAGCGAAGGTTAGATAATCTGAGAGAAGCCAAACCAGTCAAAAACTTTATCTTGTGATTTAGTGTACTTTCTGGAACTCAAAAAGACTCAAAGCAAGACAAATATGCCATTGGCTCGCTAAAGCGGTTTGTTTTGGCACCAAAAACTCCAAGTGGGACAAAGCCGCTTTCTATATCCGCTGAGGTTGCATCACCACTGGGAATGATTGCTACGGTTCAAGGTTTAGTTTTTAATTAAGTCACACTTTTGGTTCTCAAAATCCACCTGCAGAGCAATGCTGGAATCTGTAGCTGGGCAGGGCTTCATGATGCTAGATACCTTTCATGCACACGAATAGGTGTTCCGTACCAATACCTCACGTATCCACAGTCAAGAATTGAGGATACATGTTTTAAGCATACTAAAGAGTTCTAAATGGACACCCAATAGTTATTTCATGTTTTCTGTATATTGCACTTGTGTTTTTCTACGATATATAAACATTAAGATACCGTTAAAGTACATCTTGTGTCAGTGTTGGTTATTACTCTGTTTATTAATATATGTGTCACACCATTCATTGGCATATCCTAGTTAATCAGGATAAAAATAACCTAGCTATAAAGAAACTGTATGTTTCCCTACAGAACCAGCTGTTGTACAGCATTAATCACTCAGGTTCTGCGGGACAGTGGGACATCCCATTAGAGTTAATGAAGAGAGAGAGAAAGAGAGAGAGAGAGAGAGAGAGAAAGAGAAAGAGAAAGAGAGAGAAAGAGAAAGAGAAAGAGAGAGAAATAGAGAAAGAGAGAAAGAGAGAAAGAGAAAAAAAGAGAGAAATAGAGAAAGAGAGAAAAAAAGAGAAAAAGAGAAAAAAAGAGAAAAAGAGAGAAAGAGAGAGAGAGAAAGAAAGAGAGAGAGAGAAAGAAAGAGAGAGAGAGAAAGAGAGAGAGAGAGAAATAGAGAAATAGAAAAAAGAGAAAAAAAGAGAGAAAAAGAGAGAAAAAGAGAAAGAGAGAGAGAGAGAAAAAGAGAGAAAGAGAAAAAGAGAAAAAGAGAAAAAGAGAGAAAGAGAGAAAGAGAGAAAGAGAGAAAGAGAGAAAGAGAGAAAGAGAGAAAGAGAGAAAGAGAGAAAGAGAGAAAGAGAGAGAGAGAGAGAGAGAGAGAGAGAGAGAGAAGAGAAAGAGAAAGAGAAAGAGAAAGAGAAAGAGAAAGAGAAAGAGAGATCTCTCTCTATATATATATTACCTACTGGCCAGTAGGTAGATATAGTTAGGAACTATTTTCCATAGGAAATCCGCAACATTCTATTTAGAATAACGTTGGCGCCGATTGACGAATCTTCGCTAAAATTTCCAAACTTTTGACCAGCTCCGGTCCGCTCCTATCCTGAAAACTTCACGGTGATTCGTCAAGCGGGGGCCGAGAAAAGAGGGGGTCCCAAAACGCGTTTTCCCCATGCATTTTCCCAAGGGACCTTTTGACGCAGCTACAGCCCCAACTGCTGAACGGAATTACACCAAATGTGGCAAAGAGGTAGTCCTCAGTTCAGATTTGTGCCTTTTTTCTTAAATGGTGTAAATCCGTTCAGTAGTTCCTGAGAAAATTAGAGTTAAAAGTACATATATATCTATGGCATCAGAGGATCCGCACACCCTCCCCGCACCCTCCCGAGCACGAGCTGTATGCTAATTGGCTGCCAACACTCTGAATCAGGAAGTTTTGGCAGCCATCTTGTGCCTCAGTAGAACCGAGGCACAAGAAAACCACAAAAAAAAAGGCGCAAAACGCGACAAGGGGGCAGGGTAGAAACACCCTGACCCCTAGGCCTGCTCAGGGGGTCCCACAAGGACCCCCAAGGTTTTTTTTTAAAACGGGAGGATGCGCGCTGGATGCGTGGATCCTCCCGATAGAAAAAACTACACGCTGAATAAGGTAATTTGCCCCCGCCACGCCCCTTTTTACACCTCTCTGCAACGCAGCTCCGTGGCGCTTACAGGAGGTACCTGGTGGCCTAGTTGACCGCCAGTGGACCTCAGGATTCAAGGGGACTTAATGCCCCAACTTAAAACGCGCCACTGGATGCGTTTGCACAGTGATGAAGGTAGGGGGCGAGGCCTGAGGTAATATGTGTTCAAACACGCCCTGTGGTGCGTTTTAAGTTGGGGAATTCATTCCCTCTTCAATCCAGAGGTCCCCTAGGGGCCAACTAGCCCACCAGGTACCTCCACTAAGCGCCATGGAGCTGCGTTGCAGAGAGGTGAAAAAAGGGCCGTGGCCTCTGAACACCTCTTTGCAAAGCAGCTCCCTGGCGCATACTGGAGGTACCTGGTGGGCTAGTTGTCCGCCAGGGGAGCTCAGGATTGAAGGGGACTTAATCCCCCAACTTAAAATGCGCCACAGGACGTGTTTGCACACGTCACCTCAGGCCCCACCCCCTTCCTTCACCATTGTACAAATATTCCTCTAAAATCAGCCGAACTACGAAATACGATTTACTCACCTGTTATCAGGAGAGAAGCCAGTTATGCATCTTTTAGCCCAGCACTGAACCTGAAAAGTAATTGTAAGCGTACTTACCAGTAACTTGTATTTCCTTCCATAGGAATCCATTGTGTGGTTTTCAGCAGAAAAGTTTCTAAGTGTCTATTTTTGAAACGTACAAATATTCCTCTAAAATCAGCCAAACTACGAATTCCAATTTACTCACCTGTAATCAGGAGAGAACCCAGGGCTGCATCTTTTAGCCCAGCACTGACCCTGGAAAGTAATTCTAAGCGTACTTACCAGTAACTTGTATTTCCTTCCATAGGAATCCATTGTGTGGTTTTCACCAGAAAAGTTTCTAAGTGTCTATTTTCACAAACTAAAAACATTCCTAAAAAATCGTCTGTATGACAAACACATTCTTGCAACTGTTTACAGGAGCTTCTCCAGTGCTGGATCCAGGATCCACCACTGAGTAAGAAAAAGTAACGATAACACTACTTACCTGCTAAGTGAATTTTCTGCCATAGGATAACATTGGTGATTCTATGTGAAAAGATTTCCAAGTTTCACCTTTTAAAATACAATAATATTCCTTAAAAATCACTACTGTAACCAAAACGCTTTTACTCAACAGTTTACAGGAGATGTCCAAGGACTGAATCTAGGATCCAGTCCTGTGGTTAGAAAAGTAATCCATAGGGGGCGTGGCTACCGCCCGACGGAGATGGCGGCTTTCCCTTGAGGCTCCCGGGACCCAGAGGACAACGCTGATTCTCCCTCGCGTCATGGCGAGCGAACGGATGTTCCAGTGAGCGGATTCACTGTCTAAACGCTAGCAGCAGCAGAATGAAGCGTCACTCGACTTCTTTTGACCTGTAAGATGTCTTTTTTCCTCATTTAATCCCCGCGGCGGTCCCGTTTTCGGAACGGGCGCCATTTTGTTTTTTCATCCCGAGGTAAATTCGAGCTGCAAAGTGAAGGAAACGTTTTTTGAAGGCGCTTCTCTGCTCTCATGGCTTTTTCTGGTGTTGCCTGTTTGCGCTTTTTCTTCCTTTTGACAACTTTTTCACAAGTCTGTTGCCCCATTTTTACCACTTAAGGAGGGTGCATGACTCACAAACTTTCCTTTGTTAACCAACCGCTACTTTCTTCATGTACCTCTCAAACAGAGTTTTCATATGATGCCTATTCGGAAGCGACAATAATCATCATTTTGTTTGTGTCTATTTTTTATTGACTATTTTTGTGGAACCTCTTCATCTTTTCTGATGTACAGTCTTGGTGGTACATTTTCAGTTCTGCTTTTTGAGCCCGCTATTTGAGGATTGATGCCTTCCTGTGGATCTAACTTTATTATTTTTTCTTCTCGCTAAAAAGCTGGCTTGATTCGTACTGGTTTTTGCTTGCTTGATATTTTATATCTAAGTCACACTTCTGCTCCTTTTTGACAAGGTGACAGACTTGACCCTTATGGGTAGATTAAAGGGCGCATTCTCTAAACAACCTACGCCTAAGCGTATTTTTATTAAAAACTCAAGAATTTTCACTGCCCTTTCTAAATTAGAGGATTCTTTGGTATCACCGCAAGCCTCCGCGACAGTTATGGATCCTTCTCCCCCACCAGTACCCACTGTCAAATCTGTCACTAAACGCCTAAAGCAAAATCCGCCCTCCCCACCTAAAGCGGCCTCGCTTGTTTCCATGGAGACACTGCTAGAGGAGATTAGGGCCCTTCGTCCTTTTATGGAGGTGTGGTAAATTTAAATTACCTAGACTTAATTTATGCGGTAAAGTTCAATAAGAATAACTCAGTAAAAATAAGAGGCAGAATCCGTGGTATTTGAGGGTTTAAAAGGGGATTTATTCCTTACAAAGGAATTGGTTCGAACCAGGCAATCAGGTTCCGTCACCACGAAGGTTCGGGAAGGGATAGAGCAATACTTTATTGACAGGTTGTCATATATATAGTCAATGCATTACAGTAAAGGCATATGCAGAAGGCATAACAGTTGAGAAGAGAGATAAGAATACACATACGTAATGGAAGAAAGCGTTACAATAGGCGTGCATAAGGGCGTGTACTAGAAACGTCATTATGAGGATGTCACAGGTGGGTGGATCCATAAGAGAATGCTGCAAAGTCAGCAGAAATACATGGCAGAGATGCGCGCACGGCAGCATGACGTGTGATTGACGTGTAACTGGAGGGTGAAGGGGACTTGACATTTAGCCCTACATGAGGAGACAGAAGTCTGGGATGTCAGAACAACCTAATCCCAAATCGTATCGAATATCTTGTGTTTAAGGAACTGTATTATCTGGAAGGAAAAGTCTCTCAGGCAGAGGCTATCCTATACTGACTTCTAGTGCGTGTATAAGTGTCTACGTGTCTACATGAGATGCGAGGGGGCATGGGCCTACCATGGTAACAGGAGCTATGAATTACTTGCACGGAGACAGTAAGGCCGGGCCCTTTGCTCTGTAGCTGGAAGGATGTTTACCTAAACTACTAGACAGGAATGCATTTCTCGAGGAGCGGAGCAGATAACTTGAAGGCTGAATACAATCTTGGCAGGCAACAGGCCAGGCCAGGCACCGTTAGCCGCGCAGGAAGTAAGACAAAGGTCATGGATACAGATGCAGGTCCAGGCTGGAGCATTCAGAGGCAGAAAGCAGGAAAAGGCTCGATGGCAGAATTCAGGCCTAACTTGCCATAGCTGAAAAACGTGAAAGTACACCATATAAAGACGGTGGCAAGGCATACTTAGGAACGGAATATTCGACCCATTCATGGTGGATCTGAAAGAGGACATGTTAACGTTGGACACAATTGTATTTGCATCTTCATAGCTTGAAGTGGAGGGAACATACATGTACTTGTAGCATGTACATGGAGCCGTCGGGGTCTAAGATAGGGGACACAATTGATCATAAAAATTCATATTTCCTCATTCCCTCCTTGTCCCCTACGGACCCTTCATGAGATATCGATCCTCAGGAATCCATCAATCTGTTCATGTAACATCATTTGTTCTTCTTTCTTCTTCCGGGATTTTGAATTAGAACTTGAGTGTGGAATACATGATGTGGCACACAGGCCGCAAATCGCTGGTCCACATTGTAGACACAGGCAGCAACTGAATACTATGAGAAGGGCAATACCTAGGAAGGATAGGACTTTCCATCCCCAGGCTGACAACACACTCCAGAACCAACCGGACCACGTCCAGGTGCCTGGATTCTGGTGTATCTGACTTGCAATCTTATGAAGACGTGTTATGGCTTTATATACTGATGGCGCGTTTTCTGGAATGAAAACACAGCAACTCGATCCGATGACTCTACAGGCTCCGCCCCTATCGGCCAGGATGACGTCAAGGACAAGACGATTTTGGAGAACAACAATCCGCATCGCAGACTGCTCCTCTGTTAAGTTGCCTAGGGCAGAGGTAGTTTCATTCACTACTGCTTCAAGGGTTCTGGTTAATCTGCGTATCAGTTTACTATTAGAGACAACACCTATGTAGGGGAAGAGACCTTTATTGAAGTCTGTATATTGTTCCCATGCCGTTTCAGTGTAGTCGACAATCGGGAGATCTCTCTGGGGTCTATTGTGTACTAGATGGGTGTTTCTATGATAATCAGGAGGGGCTAGGAAAACAGGTGGCAGAAGGAATGCAATGTAACAGGTACCATCCCAATCTAGAGGTAAACGTATATATGCGGTATGACCACAAATGAAGTAGGAATGACGGGAAGCTCTAAATGTAGACTTGCCTTGATCACTGAATTCGATCACAGTAGTACATTTACTATGACCCAAGTGTACTGTACCATTCTTTCTTACACATAATTCACCTTTGACTGGTAATACTGACATAGCAGGCAAGACTGGTGCAGCTTCGGATTCAACATTCAGAATCATGAGGTTAAGTGTAAAATTACCTAATCCATATACTTCATTTTCTAGATCAGTTCCTGTCCTTTTGGGAAGTCCCTCCTTGTTAGGGTAGCAGGCTTTAAGCAAAACTAAGTTCAGGTTTCCCCATACCCAGTTGCTCTGGTAAACTACGGTATTTGAATCTAAGGAATTAATCAAACTAAACCATGCGCCACAGGAACCATTGTGTGTGAATGGATATGGAAAGAGGGGCAGAACTCCCTTGTATTTCTGATAGGGAGGGAGTCGGCCACATATCCAACAATTTGTAGCGTTGTTGGCCTGATGGGAGTGATGCAACATACTAATGAATGTGTTATTGCGCAGCGCAAGTCTGTAGGGCAACTCATGTGGAGGTAATTCGCTAAAAGAGTGTTCGGCAGTAACATCGGAAACAGAATGTGCACGCTTGAAAATAGGGTAGTATATGTGCAATAGTATACTTGCAGCAATAATCAGAAGATTTAGGAAAAACATAATCAATAATGTCACTATACAGTGACTACGAAGTGATTTACAATATGCACGTTTCTTGAGCTGTTTCTGTCTATCTTTCTCTCTGTTTCGGTCTAGAGGATACATGTCAGAGACTAATTTAACCGATTCACCTAGGAGAGGACTTAAACAATCAAATTGTCTGACTTGCTAGACCTTAGTTTCAGTTTATATTCTTGGGCAGCAGTTTTCTCGACCAGGGGGAGTTTTGAATCAGTCTGTGAAGGAGGGTAGGGCTGAGAGTTCAAATCAGAAGGCAGTCCATGAAATTTCTTGATATGGCTCGAATGTAGCCAACCCTTGCGACCCTCAATCTTCACTGCTGTCCTCGTGGTCAGGAGTACTAATTTCGGCGTTTGCCAGCGAGGCTCCAGCGGGCTCCTCCTGTCGAAATTCCTTATGAAAACAAAATCTCCGGGAACCACTTCATGGGGCTTCACCTCGGTGTTGTCGGGAAAGGCTGCAGCTACCTGTGAACGGCGAGATTGTAGTGCAGACATCAAGGAAGCAAGGTAATCTGTCAGCATATTACAATCAACATCAGTGATTTTATGAGGTATAGGCGTCCCCCACATATTTGGTGGCCTACCGAAGACCACCTCGTACGGGGATAGCCCTGTTCGAGAATGTGCTATCATTCTCATGTAAAAGAGCGCAACTGGTAAAGCTACTATCCAGTCGACGCCTTTCTCTCTGCAGATTTTAGAAAGTCGTATTTTCAGAGTCTGATTATGACGCTCCACGAGACCTGCTGCCTCGGGATGCCGGACACAGTGGAATTTCCATTGATAGCCTAACAGGAGTGAAATGTGTTTCATTAGCTCGGATGAGAACGGTTGACCATTATCTGAGTACACGATACGGGGCAAACCATACCGTGGGAAGAATTCACGAACCAGCTGCTTGGCAGTGGTCGGGGTAGTGTAATCTGAGACTGGATATGCTTCTGTCCAACGGGAAAGTGCGCATACAACTACGAGGACGTATTTGAATCCTCGACAACGTTCCATCTGGATATAATCCATCTGGAGGACTTCAAAAGGGTGATCGGGAGGTTGAAATCCACCTTGCTCTACAGGAACGCCTTTACCTGGGTTGAACTGACAACAAATCATGCAAGTACGCACTTTCTGCTTGGCTGCAGCTCGTAAGTGTTTATTAAACCAAATGTTTTGAATACTGTCTAGCATAGCTTTCTCCCCTAGATGAGCTGGACTATGTATTGTGTTAATGATAACTTGAACCATGGAGTCGGGGAGAAACCATGTAGATTTTCCCTTCGTCATCCATCCCTGATCTGTTTGGATCCCTCCTAGTTCAGTCCATTTCTTGATTTCCTCTGGTGTAGCATGTGTCTGTATGTCAATTACATCAAGGGCGGGATCCCTAACTGTCATGCAGTGTGTCGATGTTGGAACTATTGTCTTTGTCAAGGCAGTTGTATGAGTCCGATTCTGTGCTGTTTGCTTAGCTGTTCGGTCTGCTAGGTCGTTACCCTGGGAAATGATATCGGTGACTTTTGTATGTGCCTTGCACTTCATGATAGATATCGCAGTAGGCAGATGTATTGCATCTAACAGAGCTTGAATGAGGGGACCGTGTTGAATGTTGGCACCGTGAGAAGTTAAATAACCTCTCTCTCGCCAAAGGACTCCGAAGTCGTGTACAACTCCGAATGCATAACGCGAATCTGTGTATATGTTGACTCTTTTATTTTTGGCTTGAATACAGGCTTGTGTCAGAGCGATGAGCTCTGCTGCTTGAGCTGACAAGGTGTCAATACAATTCGTTTCAATAACTTCGGTGTCTGTCGTGACTGCGTAAGCGGCCACTAACTCTCCTGTACTTGTTCTCATGCATGAACCATCCACATAAAGTGTCAGGTCTGGATCTGGTAATGGAATGTCTGTCAAGTCTTGTCTGGGTTTCGTCGTAATAGTAATGACTTCAATACAATCATGTGCCAATGGGTCTGTTCCACTTAATGGCAAAAGTGTGGCAGGATTTAATGTACTACAGCGTCTGATTTCTATGTGTGGCTGGAACAATGTTAATTCATAACCTGTCAGTCGTGCTATAGTCAAGTGCTGGGTCTGTGTTCGGTTTAAGAGAACTTCCACGGAGTGTGGAACTTGCACTATCAATTGATGTCCTAATACTATGGAATCGCTTTGTCTGATCGCTAAGGCTGTCGCTGCGACTGATTTCAGGCACGTAGGCAGAGCCTGGGCTACTGGATCTAATGTGCTAGAAAAGTAAGCACACGGTTTGTGTGAACCTGCTTGTTCCTGAGTGAGTACTGACAAGGCAGTACCTTCGCGTTCTGTAACAAAAAGTGTAAAAGGCTTACTGTAACATGGTGTCGCTAAAACAGGTGCTTGACATAAGGCTTTCTTTAAGTCTTCAAAAGCTTGTGTATGTTCCTGAGTCCAAGGGAGGACAGTCGAAGTCGCTGCCTCCTGGGTTGTCAACTGAATGAGTGGCTTTACTAGAAATGCATATTGGGGAATCCATTGCCTACAGTACGAAGTGAGACCTATGAAGGCCCGCACCTCCTTTTGTGTCTTGGGTGGTGACATGTTTACAATTAACTGGATGCGGTCAGGTGTGAGCTGTCTCCCCCCTTTGGACAGCAAGTGCCCAAGGTACACAACTTGCTGAACACAAAATTGCAGCTTCGAAGGGGACACCTTGTGCCCTTTGTCGGCCAGGAAATGTAAAACCGTCAGTGATGCTTTTTCACATTCGGGCTCGCTTCGGGCGGTGATCAGCAGATCATCGACATATTGAAGCAGGGCAGTGTTAACAGGCATGTGGATACTGTCAAGTTGTCTTTTCAGTGCTTGGCTGTAGATGCTGGGGCTTTCTGTGAATCCTTGAGGTGCGCGTGCAAATTTAAAGCTTCGTCCATTTAAACAGAATCCGAACAAATATTGGCTTTCCGGATCGATTGGGACGCTAAAGAAGGCGTTCTTGAGGTCAATTACAGTAAAGAAAGTTGCTTCTGAATCAATAGCTGTTAATAATGAAGAGATATCTGGAACCACGGGATACTGTGGTACAATGCATTTATTCAATTCGCGCAGATCAATAATTAATCGATAAACGGGGGGTGCATTTGGATCAGTTCGTTTAAGAATTGGAATAATAGGAGAATTACATACATTGGAGTCGGTTTCCACAACCACTCCTTGTGCAATGAGCTCGTCAATGATTTGCAGCAAAGCCACTACAGCATCTGGAGGTAACTTGTATTGTCGAATTCGTGGTAATACCACTCCTGCTTTGAGTGTGACTCGATATGGTGTAATATGCATACAACCTACATCAGTGGGGCCTTGTGCCCATAAATGTGCAGGGACATTCTGCAACCGGTGATCCATGTCTCTAAATACGTAGTGACCTTTAAAGTCACGCAAAAATAGTCGTACCCCTTCTGGGGAACAACATATTACAGCTCCTAGAGTTTTCAGTGTCTTTATACCTAACAAGTTTTCTGGGCATGATTTTGTAAGCAATAAATCTGTAGTCCGTGTCAATGGACCAACTGCAAGAGGAAGAGGTTGCGATACTTCGTTAACAATAGGTTTTCCTGAAAATCCAAGGGAAACATTCTGTGAGCCTGAGAGGGGTGCCCCTGGAACCTCGTCGTGACTTATAGTTGTTCTGCTTGCCCCTGTATCAATTAAAAACTTTCTGTCCTTCCCTAATACTTGACTATGTACATAAGGACCCTCTTGATCTACGGGAACCTCAATAAGGGGTAAGCCAACCTCCCTCTCTAGGCTGTTTCATGTGTATCGCTGATAATCGGGATAGTCATTTTGTGCATACTGGTACATCTGTTGTGTCGTGTTTTGTGTTGCGACACTAGGCTGTGGCTGCGGTACTGCTACGGTCTGTTGTGAAGCTTGCATAGGCTGTACATTCTGAGGAACTTGTTGTTGGATCTGATCCTGTCTAGGTGGACGCGGTCTCTCCTTGGTTTTACCCGTAGAGATATTATGTTTCAGAACTGCACAATCGTTTATATAATGACCTGGCTGTTTACAATAGTGACATGTCCCTTTAACAGGAACCGCTGAATTACTGGACTGTGTCGCACCCTTTTTATGACTGGCAGCTGGAACTGACTGGGCGACGAGCATTTTCATTTTCGTATCTTTCATACGTCTTTGTTCGTGTTCTTGTTCTTCTCCAATTCTATTCTGGTGGTACTGTAACATTTGTAACATTTGTGACGGGGTGTTAGCTTGCCAAGAGCTCTCTACTTTTAATACTCTGTTCTTAACATGTGGCAAGGAATTCTCGACTAATTTTGTTACAAAAAGATGTGGGTATGAATCGCTACTTGCTTTCAGACCGCTATTAATACCAAAACATTTTTCAAATCGGGAATAAAAATCACTAGTGTCTTCATCGAGTTTCTGTTTGCAAGCTGAGATTGCACCCCAGTCTTCCTTTTTCGTGGTTAATAAACGTGGCAATACTTGTACTAACAGTCCTGGTAATGCTTTAGTTTTGTCCCCAAGCCCTAGGCCTGCAGTTCGGGCATTTTCTTCGTTTTCTAATGCGGTCCAATCAATCTTTTGCTCTCCCACCTCCCATTCTTTTTCTTTGAGTTTCTCGTAAATACCGGCAGGCAATAATACTTTTAATATTTTCATAATGTCAGGATAGGTATAATCACCCATGAGTAACATGTCTTTTAGGTGAAAACCTGATGGATCCCTGTCATGGCTGGGCACCAGTTTTTTCATTTCCAATAGTTCTATTTTAGTTATAGGCGTGTACACAAACACGCGTCTAAAAGTATTATCATCATTTCTAACTGGGTGCACTTCGCGTAAGGGATTCTGTCTGTCTATGTAATACATTTTTCTTTCCATGGAGGGAGCTGGATCAAGCTCTGGACACAAAAAGGCACTATATCTGTGTCGATATTCTAGAATTACTTTAATTAGATCGGTACCTAGACCTCTCCATTTATTCATGAGTAGTTCTATCAGTATATCAGGTAGGGGACCAGGATCGGAATGTTGACCTTTATACAATATAAGGAGATGTTGTATCATGTATATACCAGCTAAACGCTGTTCGTCTGGTGAAAGATTCAAAAACGTGTGTACTAGCGCATCATCACTATATTTATCAGAACTGTCAGCCCATTGTACTGCTGACCTGGCTAATTCTTGTTCATCCATAGAATCGAGTACATGGTACCCCATTCGTTCTTGAAGTATTTTATCAGTAGCCTGAAATAAGTGTTCAGGGGTCTTTGGATTTGACATGGCTGCTTGAAAAATTCTCTTACTTTCTGGACGTATCGGTCGTATTGAATTTTTAAAGGATCTTCCCTTACCTACATAAGCTATCATTTCTCTAGCTGGTAATTGTAATTGTCCTGTTGTCATTTCTAGTTGTTCCTCCTCCCCCGAGGACTCAGTCTTATCTGCATCTGTTTCTCTTTCAGGTTGTTCTCTTTCACATATTTGTTCTACTGTTTTTCGGATCCTTCGGTACATACTTTCTATACTATTCTGTTTATCATGTTTTCCGTCCGCTATATTCTGACCCCATTTGTTAAGTGCTTTCATTTCTTCCGGGTCTACACCTGGCCTATCTCTGTGTCTTATCAGGCAGTTTATGAAGAAGCGTAACAGCAGTTTTTGCGTGTCCACTTTCTGGTATGCCATGGCCTCGCCAATACTTTCGGGACCTTGCCCTGTTTGGACAAAGTGATATATTTTGTCTAGATGATCAACCATTCCTGGTAGTATCATTAAATAGTTCGCAACTCGTCGTAGACGTACTGATGATAGCATCATTCTGTCGTCTTTACCGGGTACTGGATCATATCTACAGTCTGTGAGAGGCTCTTTATATATGTCATAATTCGCTGTTTGAGGTGTACGTTGGTGTGCTAAATCCCTATAAGTCAATCGACGCGCTGATGGCGGCGTATGGAAACTTCCTGTCGCACCTCCTGAGGTGCCAGGTCCAAAAGGATTCATTGGGTGTAAGGTAGGAAGAATAGATGCAGGAATAAGTGAAGGAACGGGCGGAAGGTTTGAAACGGAAGGAGGAGTATGTTGCTGCGGAAGTGGGGGCAGATTATCTCGGGGTCGAGCGCCGTTAGCAGGTGGTGTGCGTGGCGGCGGAGCATTAACATATTCGGGGGCTACATCGTCTAAATAGGAAGAAAGGAAAATGTCTTTTGCGGTCTTGGGGAGCAATTTAGTCGGAAGCAATGGAGGTGGTAGATCTTTCGGTACTTCCAGGGTGGCCTTAGGTAAACCCTCGGCCAGAAGAGGATACATACCATTCATAAGAGTGTTTCGTTGTCTGTCTACTTGTTCTGCTTTTGCTCGGATACCTTCCTCAATTAATACGTTTTCTCGGGCTTTGTCTGAATCCTCCCTACTTTTCTCTTCTTTTCTGAGTGCTTTCTCTGTGCGTCTATGCGATTCTTTACGCCATAATTCAATGGCATCTTTCTGTGACTGTCTGGCTTTCTTTTTCCATAATGCTTCTTCTACTCTCATGATGCAATCTGCATCCCATGTCCCAGCGGCGGGCCATCTCTGATTCTCTGCTAAATCCTTGGTGTAGTCTACCCACAAATCGAGATATAATACGGCATCTAGGCCATGTTTATGGTACATAAAGTACCCTGGAGTGTCCCTAGGTGGAATGGGAACGGCTTCCTCGAGTATCCCTTTTCTAGTTCTAATCTGTCTTAATTTTGAGAATAACGGCATCTTAAACCTTGCTACTTGATTCTTTCTCGGACTTGAACACAATTAATACAATAAACACAATAATGAAGATTGAACAATCACTCATACCACGATATTTAAAACATATTAAAACAATTTAAAACGAACAATAATAATTAGAATAAAACTAGCTAACTGCATAATACTAGATATACTGCTAAACAGTACAGATACACTGCTAAAACAGTGCAGACCGGATCTGTGTACCCAAACCCGTCTTGACCGGCACAAACCAATGCGCACGTCTAGATGCGTCCCCAGCAACGGTACTCACCGGGAAGCACGGAACGGAACAGAAGGCCTCGGAAACTCTGGTCTGGACTAGACCAGACTGGACTCGACTCGACTCGTGACGTAGATACTTCGGAACTTCGGAAACTGGTGGGCCTCTGTATACCTCGGATCTTGCTCTCTCAGCTAGGCTCTGGTCGGGATCCTCCGCACTCCTCACCGCCTCGTCTGGGTGTTGATCGCAGCCCTAGTCACCTCCGTTGGCCTGAGGGAGATACAGGAAATCCTGCGGGTACGCGTAGTTGTCCGTCCGGCTGTGGCAGGAGACCGGGTCTGCAATGCACCTCCGGCGCGTGGGGTAGGGGAGGTGTCCCTGTTCGGGCGCCAATTATGTGGTAAATTTAAATTACCTAGACTTAATTTATGCGGTAAAGTTCAATAAGAATAACTCAGTAAAAATAAGAGGCAGAATCCGTGGTATTTGAGGGTTTAAAAGGGGATTTATTCCTTACAAAGGAATTGGTTCGAACCAGGTAATCAGGTTCCGTCACCACGAAGGTTCGGGAAGGGATAGAGCAATACTTTATTGACAGGTTGTCATATATATAGTCAATGCATTACAGTAAAGGCATATGCAGAAGGCGTAACAGTTTAGAAGAGAGATAAGAATACACATACGTAATGGAAGAAAGCGTTACAATAGGCGTGCATAAGGGCGTGTACTAGAAACGTCATTATGAGGATGTCACAGGTGGGTGGATCCATAAGAGAATCCTGCAAAGTCAGCAGAAATACATGGCAGAGATGCGCGCACGGCAGCATGACGTGTGATTGACGTGTAACTGGAGGGTGAAGGGGACTTGACATTTAGCCCTACATGAGGAGACAGAAGTCTGGGATGTCAGAACAACCTAATCCCAAATCGTATCTAATATCTTGTGTTTAAGGAACTGTATTATCTGGAAGGAAAGGTCTCTCAGGCAGAGGCTATCCTATACTGACTTCTAGTGCGTGTATAAGTGTCTACGTGTCTACATGAGATGCGAGGGGGCATGGGCCTACCATGGTAACAGGAGCTATGAATTACTTGCACGGAGACAGTAAGGCCGGGCCCTTTGCTCTGTAGCTGGAAGGATGTTTACCTAAACTACTAGACAGGAATGCATTTCTCGAGGAGCGGAGCAGATAACTTGAAGGCTGAATACAATCTTGGCAGGCAACAGGCCGGGCCAGGCACCGTTAGCCGCGCAGGAAGTAAGACAAAGGTCATGGATACAGATGCAGGTCCAGGCTGGAGCATTCAGAGGCAGAAAGCAGGAAAAGGCTCGATGGCAGAATTCAGGCCTAACTTGCCATAGCTGAAAAACGTGAAAGTACACCATATAAAGACGGTGGCAAGGCATACTTAGGAACGGAATATTCGACCCATTCATGGTGGATCTGAAAGAGGACATGTTAACGTTGGACACAATTGTATTTGCGTCTTCATAGCTTGAAGTGGAGGGAACATACATGTACTTGTAGCATGTACATGGAGCCGTTGGGGTCTAAGATAGGGGACACAATTGATCATAAAAATTCATATTTCCTCAGAGGAAACAAATAATAAACTACAAATCCTCACTGATACTTGGTCTCAGCTTGACACGAGAGTTACTGCAGTCGAATGTCATTTGTCTTCTTTTAAAGATACTACGGCGAATGTGTCTCACCTTCAAACTCAAGTATCTGTACTTCAGCGCCAAGTCGAGGAACTTGAAAATCGTAATAGGCGGAATAATCTACGTATCTATGGTCTGGTGGAGGGGTCGGAGGGATCGGACCCTCCCGCCTTCTTTAAAACTTACCTACCCAAGATACTCCACATGCCAGAAGGCACTGCCCTTAACATTCAACGGGCCCATAGGTTGGGCCGTCCCTCCTCGAATACTTCATCTCCACAGAAACCGAGAGGTCTCATTTTATATTTCCTGGAGTATACAGATTTATTGAAGGTTTTATCAGCAGCTAAATCTTCTCAACGCATCACTTGGTCTGGCTCCACCCTCTTCCTTGCTCAAGACTACGCCAGGTCTACTGCTAACAGGCGTAAAGCCTTTCTTGATATGAGACCTACTCTTCGTTCCATGGGTGCACACTACGGGCTCTTTCACCCCTGCTTATTTAAGGTCACGTTTAACAACAAGACGACATCCTACGAGGATATGCAGCAGTTGCAGAGCTTCATCAATTTTCACAAGACAGAGACCATGGAAGCTTCGGGGTCTTCGTCTTCAACTGCTACTTGATGTTATGGCATCTTCTTTTCTAGATGTTTGTTCATTGCCTTTTTCCATTATCATTTCTTAAGTAATATTTGTTGTTCCTCCTGGCTTTGAAGTCTTTATGATTTTAATTTGGTATCATGCATATTATTTGTTTTATTTTATGACCTCTGTCATTTATTGTTTGGCAGTTCACAGTCTTAATGTCTTTGTTCTTTTTTACATCCGTAGGTACTCTCTCAATATTTTTCTTGTGATGTGTTGCCCTCGTTCTCCCGTTTGGTCATCCTGGATGGGCTGTCTGTCCCGTGTGGCTTCACCCCTCCCCCCTGTTCCCATGGATTTCTTCATGTAAGTATGTTTCCTGTTCATGTCTTTTTTTTTGCTCCTTTTTTATTGTTCTTTGTTACTGTTCCTCTCCTCCTTTTTTCTCTCTCCTCCCTCCTTCTCCTTTTCTTCCCCCTTGTATCTTCCTGTTGCTTTTCTTTTCCTTTTTCCCTTTCCCCTTTACTTGGTCATTTACAATTCCATGCTCTTTCTCTAGTGTTCTTCTCCTTTACTGAACTTTTTTAAATTATTGTCTTTACTCTTTTTCTCTTTTACCTTTTCGCTACTATATTTCTGAGCTCTTATCTATTTACTTCCTTCAATCTAACAATTGCTTCAAGCATTGTATGTCCTTGATTTTATGACTTTAATCTCATTCAGTTAATTCAGAGTTACTACATGGAATATTAAAGGATTGAACAATCCCATTAAAAGACAACGAGTTTTATCCCACTTAGCTAGACTAAAAACTGATGTTGCTTTTCTTCAAGAAACCCACCTATCTGACATTGAAGCAGCTAAATTAAAGAAATGTTGGGTGGGCAATGTCTTCTCTTCTCCAGCTTTGGGAAAGAAAAACGGTGTTCTTATTCTTTCCCATAAAAAGTTTATTGTTTCGGTGACCTCTCAAGAAACTGATTCCGAAGGTCGCTGGGTCATTGTTAAATTACTCATTGGTAAAATACTATTGGTTTTCTTTAATGTTTATGCTCCTGTTTCAGTAGACAATGTGTTTTTGGTTGCAAATCTCTGATAAGTTGTTCTCATTTGAAGATGACTATATTGTTTTTGGTGGTGACTGTAATCAAATTTATGATCCCGTTTTAGATAGAAATTCCCCAGTTGGATTTGTACACAATAAAATGCACTCACAATTTCATCAAAAATCATTAGTCGACATCTGGAGATTGTGTCATCCTGATCTCCAAGAATATAGTTTTTTCTCTCCCCCACACAAATCACAATCTCGTATTGACTACCTCTTCTTCAGTAAATCTCTAACGCAACATGTACTCCATTCAGAGATTGGATCTATTCTAATTTCAGACCATGTCCCGGTTTTTGTTGACTTTGACTTACTTCCCTATAGCCCGTCTGCTGGACGTTGGCGCTTCAATATTTCATTGCTCGCGGATCCTAACTTCTCTGGCCGGTTCAGCTCTTTTGCGTCGGAATTTTTCACTATGAACACAACCCTGGATTCTTCTCCTGCCATGATCTGGGACTCTTTCAAGGCAGCTGCTCAAGGCTTTATTATTAACTTTGTTTCTCATAAGAAAAAAGGTTTTGAGAAAAGCTCGGCTCATCTTCTTGCCCAAATTAAAAAATTGGAGTACGCTTATTATCATTCATACTCTGAGTCTTCCTTAAAGGACCTTCTTACTGCTAAGATTGCATTTAACAAGTTATCCACGGAAGCGGCTTCTACCTATCTTCTGAAGAGTAGTGCTCATTACTACGGGGGTCAGAATAGAATTGGAAAACGTCTGGCTAATTATCTAAAAACACGCCGAGATAGAACCAGAATTGACTCTCTGGTCAATTCTGATGGCGACGTCCTTCTTAAAGATGAGGACATTTTAAAAGAGTTTGTCTCCTTTTATAAACATCTTTATACTCCTGAAACTCAGCCACTTCCCTCTGATTTATCTTCCTACTTTCAATCCATAAATCCTCCCCCTTCGCAACATGTTGATTTTGATTCGTTACAGGTAGACATTACATTGTCAGAAATTTCTCATGCCATATCAGTCTTAAGACAAGGTAAGACCCCTGGTCCTGACGGATTCACTGTTGAATTTTATGAACATTTTTCTAAACTTCTTCTTCCGCAACTTCTTCTTTTATTTACCTCCTTCATTAAAAATGGTACGTCCCAAGGCACCTTTCAAGATGCTATGATTTGTTTAATTCCTAAGGATGGTAAGGATCATTCTTTTTGTAAAAATTATCGTCCTATATCTCTAGTGAATACAGATTACAAGATTTTTGCTAAAATTCTTGACTTACGCATTGATCCAGTCTTACCTGAACTTCTTGGGCCGGAACAATCGGGCTTTGTAAAAGGTCGTCTGTCTTCCGATAACTCTAGAGTCTTTTTCAATATTCTCAGTAAAGCCCCTTCCTTAGATTACCCGCTTGCTGCCATAGCTTTAGGCGCTGAAAAAGCCTTTGACAGGATTGGTTGGGACTTTATGTTTCATGCCCTTAAGTGGATAGGGTTCCCATCCAAGCTAATTTCCTTAATTTCTCTCTTATATTCAGGTCCCAAAGCATCTATTTTTGCCAATGGTAAGGTTTCTGATTATTTTTCTCTCTCTAGAGGTGTACGGCAAGGTTGCCCCCTATCTCCTCTTTTATTTGTTGTAGCATTAGAGCCCTTTCTTACCAAAATTAGACAAGATACTCAAATTACGGGATTTCAATTAGGTACTCATCAAGTTAAAATGTCTGTCTATGCAGACGATATTCTTTTATATTGTTCTGATCCAGATACTTCTCTTCCCCCATTCCTTGCTCAGGTAGATGCATTTTCGAAACTCTCAGGATACTGTCTAAATCGTGACAAATGTGAAGTGTTACCCCTTAATGTTTTGTGTCTTAAACATTATTTTGCTCACACTGGTTTTTCCTGGCAATCCTCCAAGTTAAAATATTTGGGACTATGGTTCTCCCCAACTATTTCTGAAACTTTACAACAAAATTTTTATTATATTATCAAGAAGTTAAACGACTCAGTCACAAAATGGCAACCTCTCTTTCTCTCTTGGTGGGGTAGATTGGACTCTATTAAGATGATGTTTGCTCCCATTATTTTATACTTTCTCTCAATGATTCCTGTACACATTCCTGGCTACTATTTTAAGAAACAAGATCGCATTTTATTGAAATTTCTTTGGAAAGGTAAATCTCCTCGGATAGCTTTATCTACTCTTAAAAAAGACAAACTAAATGGCGGGCTTAAGTTCCCTGACTTTAAATCTCATCATTACGCATTTTCTTTAAAACAAGCCTCTGCTTGGCTCTCTCCTGATTCTCCTACTTATCCCCCAATTTGGTTGCGCATCGAGGAATCTTTTACTTCCCCTTTTACCTTCCTAGAATCCCTTGCTCTCTCTGCACGCACCCCTTCTTCATGTCACTCTGTTATCTCTTACACACATAAGCTCTTAACTCCTCTTTTACATTCCTCCTATCCCTCGTTTAATTCACTTTCTCAACAATCTATCTGGCATAATAAATTACTGCGCATCAAGAATCGTACTTTCTATTGGAAAGCATGGTACTCTAAAGGGTTGATATGGATTTCCCAGCTTTTGACTGACAATAAACCCTTATCTTTTTCAGCACTCAAATCTAACTTTGCTCTACCTAACTCCTTTAAGAAACAGTATGAACTTCTACTCCCTTCTCTTCAACAATAACTTTCATTACTTCCGTCTCTTCCTGATCCCCCCCACAGCATGTGCTGCATTGTTTCCATTATTAAACACTTCCCCTTCGGCTTCTTCCATTTACAAATGTCTATTATCTTCCTCGTCGCGGTGTAAAACGAAGACTGAATTGGCTTGGGAAGGGGATTTGCAGCAATCCTGGCCTGTCTCTGTCTGGGATAAATTATGGTCAAAGATCCACAAAACCTCACGAGCGGCTAACACCACACAAACTCTTTATTTTGTTTACCAACGTTCATTATATTCACCCGTAAATTTAGCTTCCTTTTCTTCTAACTCTTCAGCACAATGCTGTTCCTGTCCATGTTTAAAAGCTGACTTAAAACACATGTTATTTGAATGCCCCAACATTGATAAATTTTGGCGGTCAATCTGGTCTCAAATTAATAACATTTTTAATACTAAGGTTTCTTTTTCCCTCTCAAACATTTTTCTAGGCTCTCTATCTCCTTCGTGGCCTCAATCCCCATCTCACTTTCAACTAATTGATTTGTTACTCGCAATAGCCTTACACTTAATCACCACGCATTGGAAAAATGCGGATAAAGTTACTTACAGAGCTTGGTGGAACGCTCTCTGCTTTCATCATAGGCTTGATACCAATTATGTTACCCCTGTCACCCTAGCAATCAAAAGAGATTTGTTATGGCTCCCACTCCCTACTTATTTATCTATCTCCGCTTCTTCAAATGCACCAATCTCTACCACTGTAACAATGTCGGATGATGTTCGCAAACCACCTTGATTTTGTTACGTTGTCTTTTTATTGGCTAATTTCGTACTGTTTTATATAACATATTTGTATAATTATATACGTATTCTTTTTTCATGATTTACTGACATGCAATGCTCCTTTTATTGTTATAAATTTTATTGTTATGAATTTGTTTTGAACTATTACCAATGACATTTATACTCCTCCCCTCCATCCCTCCCCCCCCCCTTCTTTCCTTTTCCTTGTTCCTGGACATTCTTTTATTGTCACCAGTTTGCTTATTATCCTTACTGTATATATCATTGTTTCTTATATTTCCTTAACGGATTCTGGATATTGTAATTTCTTCTTGGTTTCAATAAAATCAAACTTAAAAAAAAGAAAAGTAATCCATAAAGTAACTAATTGCATTTGACTAGAAATTCACATTGAGCTCAATGTTGCATTAATTGTGTTGCCCATTGCAACAACTGTAACTACCGTACTTAAAGGTCTATTGCCTATTTGCAAAGTATTTAAACTAAAGTAATTCATTCTGAGAAAGCATATTTTGTAATGTATAAAAATAAATAGTTTAAGAATTGTAGTAAATCAGTATCAAAAAAATCAGTATAACAATTAATACATTAAAAAATTGTCATTTACCGGTGGAAGAGGGACAAGAGCCGTCACTTAAGGATGTCCTGGATGCCATCACTGGGGTTAAAGCCTCGCTGGAGCACAAAATGGACACCATGGCGATCGATATTAATCTTATTAGGGCGGACCTAGGGAACCTCAGCGGGAGAGTCAAGCAGGTGGAGGCAACGGCCTCCAGCCTGGTGGATGATGTCGCGCAACTGCAAAGAGAGATGCAGGACCTCCAGGACTCTCGCAAGTACACTGATCTCAAGCTGGATGATTATGAGGGCCGACTCCGCCGCAATAACCTCCGCATCCTAGGGGTTCCGGAGAAATCAGAGGGGCAATCCCCTGACCTGTTTGTTGAGGACCTCATACTTTGACATCTGCAGCCCAGGGGCCTCAGCAAGTTTTTTGTTATTGAACGTGCACATAGGGTCCCGGGCGGCCGTCCCAAGCCCGGCGCTCCCCCGCGGCCCATACTAGCTCGGGTCTTAAACTATCGAGACAGAGATGTTATTCTCCAGAATTCTAGAGCGGGAGCCCCCCTTCGCTACGAAAATGCGGAGGTCTCCTTCTTTCCTGACTTCACGCAGAGAGTACAGAAACAGAGGCAGTTCTTCCTTTCGTGAAACTTGATCTGCGAGAAAAGGGTCTAAAATACTCAATGCTGTTTCCAGCTCGCCTCCGAGTTGAGGCAGAGGGAAGGGCGTGGTTCTTCGAAAAGCCTGAAGCAGTTGCAGAGTGGATTGAACATCGCGAAGCGAAGAACCGGGCGGCTCAAGATGATGGGGGATAGGCATGCGGCGAGCCGGCCTCCATTGGAACTCTAAGATGGCGACACAGAACTGAGTAACGGGGATTTGATGTGGGGGTGGGCCTGGGTATTTGTGTTTCATTGCTGAGCTGGGGATATGATAGATGGTTTAATTTTCCTTTACTTCAGGGGTGTCAAGCTTCGCATACTGCAGGGGCAGGGACACGGAGCACGCTATTCCCCCACTTTTTTTCTTCCTTTGAACTTTTCGCTAGGGCGACAGGCACTCTGCAGGTTCCCAATGGGCAGTTCTGAGCCCAAAGTGCAGGGCAGCGGGGTGGGGGGCAGTTGGGCTGGGGTGGTTGGTTTGTTTGTTGTTTGGTACAGTCATTTTGTTGGTGCATGTGCAGAGGGGTCGCAGAACGATTACAAGCCAAGGGCTTCTTGGCTCACGGTTTGCATTGCAGGCAGGATGGGGGATAAGAACGTAAAGATCTTGAGCTGGAATGTTAACGGCTTAGGTGATAAAATCAAACGAAGTGTGGTTCTCCAATACATCAAGAGGCACTCCCCGGACATAGTTCTGCTCCAGGAAACACATCTGGTCGGGAATTCATGTAGGGCGATGCATAGGGGAGGATACAAACTCATTGCACACTCTGGTTTTACGTCAGGATCTAGGGGTGTTGGTATTATGATGAACACCACCTTCCCATTGGCAATCAACTCTACATGGGTGGATGACAGAGGCAGATATGTTGGTATCTATGGGGTGTGGGAGGGACAGCCTGCCACCTTTATGTCTGTTTATGTTCCTCCAGGCTTGCAGGGTATAACGTTCGCCGATCTTGGCTCAGCCCTGCTTGCGCTTCCAGACGGGCTCCTGGTTCTGGGGGGGGATTTTAACGCAGTGGTCTCGGGTACTTTGGATAGATACCCCCCTCGAGAGGTGAGACCGGCCGCACGTTGGCTGCCAGATTTCCTTGAAGCAATGGGACTGGTTGATGGCTGGAGAGCACATCATCCAGATCAGGTTCAGCACACCTTTCACTCTGGGGCACACAACAGTCTTTCTAGACTCGATTATTGCCTGATGCCAGCGGCACAAGCCACGTACATCAACGAAATTAAACATTTGGCCAGAGGTATCTCATACCATTCACCGGTGTGGGTCCGTTTGCACACGAGTATGGGTGGAGTCGGCAGGCTGGCCCCCATCAATCCCTGGCATCTTCATAACCCCAAGATCCGTAGAGAGCTAATTAAAACTATTGATAATTATTTTTCAGAAAATGAAGGGTCAGTATCCTCTTCACAGTCTCTATGGGAAGCATTTAAAACTGTAATTCGGGGGCAAGACCAGTCATTGATATCTGGCTCCAAGAAGGACAGACAGAAAGCGGTCCTCGAGATAGAGGCAGACATATATAGACTGGAAAGGGACTTGGAGTCGGGTGTCACGTCGGAAAAGCTCCATCTGCTGAGTCTGAAACAGCACGATTATAAAGCATTGACCTCAGAAAGGGCCAGGGCCCTGAGTAGGGAGAAGCAGGGCAGACTTTATGACCTGGGAGACAAAGCCGGGAAGCTCATAGCGTGGCTAGATAGAAGGGAGTGGGCCAGTCGACTGGCCCCGGAGCTCAGGGTGCAGGGTGGTGCCTCAATCACAGAGCCGCAGGACATAGTGGACCAGTTCGCTGAACATTTCCGCTCAGTATATGCAGCGGTGTCCTCCCACTCAGTAGAAGACTCTCAGAACCTATTGCGAGATATTAAACTTCCTTGTCTTTCCCTTGATGACCGGAATTTTCTGGATAGCCCCCTTACAGCCGATGAGATCCACTTGCGATCCGCTCCCTGAAATCGGGGAAAGCTCTGGGCCAGAATGGACTTCCCATTGAGCTCTACAAGCTGAAACCAGACAAGTTAGCCCCCTATTTAAAATCTATGTTTGAAGAAGCTAGAGAGTGGGAATGCTGCCCCGGGAACAAAGAATAGCAACTATTGTCACCATCCACAAAGAAGGGAAAGTCAAATCAGACTGTGCTTCATATAGGCCCATTTCCCTTTTAAACGCTGAGCCTAAGATCCTGGCCAAACTCTTGGCTAACCGTTTGGTGAAGGTGATTGGCGGCCTGGTACATCCAGACCAATCTGGTTTTATGCCGCATCGAAATACAGCCTTAAACCTACGTAGAGTCCATGGGGTCATAGCCAGAGCCCATACCCTTCGGGAGCCGGCGTGATCGTATCGTTGGACGCAACTATGGCCTTTGATACCATCGAGTGGCCATACCTATGGGCGGTCCTGGCAAAACTGGGACTTGGCCCGAAGTACATTCAGTGGGTACATCTCTAATACGCGGAGCCATTGGCCCAAGTTGTGGTAAACAATAAGGTTTCAGCCTCCTTTATGCTTTGCCGGGGAACTCGCCAGGGCTGCCCGCTATCCCCCCTTCTCTTTTCTCTGGCATTGGAACCCCTGGCCGCCTGGATCCGTTGGGACCCAATGATAAACTCTACTTGGCCTCCCCAAGGAAATCGCTTGCAGCGGTGCTTGATGTCCTTGCAGTCTTTGGCAGATTTTCTGGATACTCCATTAATTGGAGGGGACCCTCCTGTGCCCCCGCGGAACTGCCCAATACAAACCCACTTGGATGGCTTCAAATACCTGGGGATCTTTGTCTCCCTAGACCCCTCGGTCCGTTACGCCCAAAATCTCACTCCCCCACTTCGTAGACTCAAAAGTGACATTGCTCACTGGAAGACTCTCCCTATTTCTCTTCTGGGCAGAGCCACTCTGTTCAAGATGATGGCACTGCCACGGTTCCTGTATGCCCTACAAAATACTCTAGATCCAGTTCCGGCACGATACTTCAGGGAGGTTGAGAGTCTACAGAGAGATCTATTATGGGACGGAAGACCTCGAAACGCCTTGAATAAGCTCACGTTGCATTGGTATGATGGCCTCCCAGACATTAAGAAATATTATTGGGCCGCTCATATGGCAGCTGTCAGGATTGCCGTCGCTCCGGAACAGGAAGATAGCGGTGACCTGCGCATGCGCAGAAGAGTCAGGCAACTTTAAAAGCCTGGCTTCCCCCGGAATAGACGCTTTGCGTTCCGGATCTTGAATACCCAGCGTCCCGAAGCCCGTTCCTCGTACGAACACTTTTGAAGGTGCCAACCTTTTCTCGGCACTCAGCTGATAGGAGTCCCGTCTCCTTCGTGGTACACAGTCGGTACCATCAGCATAGCTTATCCTGTCCTGTCTGACTCGTAAAGGAGTCCAACTTTGGTCCGTAAGTAGCCTGGGTGTAATATTGAGAGGAGGGTCCCGGCCGGAGCGTTTCCACCCTGAGGTCGTGCGGGAGGTTCATGGTTCCACCTGCGGGCCGAATTAGTGTTCGACGCGTGGGTCGGAATCGGGGCTTGCCGCTTGACTCGGCGTTGGACGCTCCGCCCCGTGGTCCCGGCTCCCGTTCTCCACATCCCCGCTACTGTCTCTGGATACCTGTTCGGTAGACCCAACCCCGCTCCTAGTTCCTGCCTGCTGGCTGAGTAGGAGGATTGAGATTCGGCTGCCCCCAGCCTCCCCGGTGTGAACTACTTGGACTTCCATCCCCGAAGCAAGCAAGAGGAGTACACCGGTAACAGCGGAAGTTCCGCTGCTTCATTACTTTCTGTTCATTATATTTTTGTATATACCTTACTATTGCATTGAAGACAACTGTATCTGGCGATACCAACGCGAGCGCACTTGCCTGATGTCAAGGTGGGCCTGCGCCTATCCATTCTGGGTTAACCACTTGAGAGTACTAGACTTTTCCACCACAGCAGCGAGTATCCAACGGGGTGAGCTTAGGGGATACAGGGGATCTGTTTAGCCATATGACTCTTCCTTGGTAAAGTGATTCTATTTCTGTTTCCTTTTAGTCTCGCCATTGCGTTTCCTTGCCTGAGAGTATTAAGGGGTCCCAGATGGGAAGAGGGAGTTTGTAAGGTATGAGTTAACCAGAGTACATAATAAATAGCAGACAGATAAGGGGATTGTTCTCTGTTCTAACTCCTCCTCTTTATTTTAGTTACTTTGAGGACACACTCTGGAAGCGGCGACGACCTGAGGACGTCCTTCCCCTTTTTCTTCCTTTCCTTGTTTTGTTTCCCCTCTTCCCCGGGTTGCCCTTGGCGCATAGAGTTTGATATGCGTGGGTGGTAATCAGGGGACGTGGCGGACTTGTCTTCAGTTCCGGGGCGTCTCTGCAGAAACACAGGTGAGACGTTGTTTGCCTGTCCGAGCCTGACAGCAGCTATCAACCATGGCACATATGGAAGGGCGGACGACCCAGGCTATGCCATGGACAAGTAGCTCCTTCCGGGCGGCACGTATGGTAGAGCGCTATACTCCCGCCCACGGCGGTTCCAGTTAACAGGCCCCACGAAGCACTCGGTTCAAGTCTGGCATTACGCTACTAATTCTCTCGGGTGGAATTAAGACTAACACTAGCCACTCCTCTTTGGGACTCAGAAAAGCTGGGTGACCTGTGGAGGACGAAGGGGTTCGACAAGTGGGACATTATTGGGATCTCAGCGATTAAAGATGTTTGGGGAAATCAAGTCCTTCAGTGCGCTTCCGAGTGAGTATGATTTGGCAGATACTGATCGTTTTCGCTATATACAAGTATCATACTCGCTTCAGTCCTTATTGCCTAGAGGAGCAGATCCCCCGGAGGCCTCCCCCCTGGAGGACAGAGTCTTGGATGGATACCTCCCAGACAAAACGATATCATTAATATACAAAAAGTTAATCAATCATATGGCAGACCCCCTCACACGATTGCGAGATAAGTGGATACAAGATGGGGTAGAGCTTGACGATGAGGATTGGCAGGCGGCGGTTTCCTCCCCTAAGGTGGTGGCCATCCCGGCGCGTCTGCAGCTGGTTCAATTGAAGATCCTCCACAGAACCTACATAACATGGCCAAGATTGGTACACATGGGGTGGTCGGATGCTGGGGATTGTAAACGGCGGTGTGGCCTAATCGGAACATTTATGCACATCATCTGGGAATGCTCACATGTCAGCCTCTTTTGGCGTCAGGTGAATGACACAATTAACAAAGTATTGCATGTCTCCCTACACCCCGAGGTAAGAAGGTGCCTCCTGAACATCTGGGAGCCCACGGACTTAAACACGTCGCAAACCCAGTGGGCCACTCTGGGGTACATGCTGGCTAAACGAAATATAGCTCAATTGTGGAGGGCAGCTCACGCACCCAGGTTGGAGGATTGGGAGAAAAATCTCGATTGGTGTATGTTTAGAGAAAAGACAGTGTATTTGGCAAGAGGGTGCCCTAGGAAGTGGTCACTTATTTGGAACCCGTGGAACACTTTTAGAGGAGAGATATGCGCACCACCTCGAAATGTTGATCATGATGACCCTATTTTGCCGTGATGTTCCACTCATATGTACTGTCTGTATATCCTTCCATTCATGCACGATGTAAAGTATAAACTGCTTGGCTCCTCTGCAATGTACCATTCACCGGTTACTGTTTAATAAAAAGAATGGTTAAAAAAAAAAATTGTCATTTACAAAACCTTTGAAATTCACAGAAAAAAACATAGGTTTCAGGCCTGATATAGTTAGGAATTAGCATTTAAAAAAAACCTTAGAAATTCGCTGAAAAAACAATAGGTTTTAGGGGTGTTATAGTTAGCTGGAAATTTCACTCGAGCAAAACCATTGAAATTCCTCCGATATAGTTAGTTGTACAAACTACATCTCGCGCGCCCGCAATCCACTGCTGATGATGATGTCACATATTACATCATTCATGACATTGTCAGTGGCATCACTGATGACATCTCAAATGACATCACTGATGACATCATCCACATGACAATCAGATACACCTCATCATACACTAGTATAACCTTTCATCACTCACTGTAAAATACCACATATAAAACCATTGACACACCAATACAAGTTTTTAAACACCCACTCAGTGATTCGTAGATCTATACACACATCTAATCACTTACCTATAGATTCACTCATACATGATGTCAATGATCAATAGAACACTATCAAATATACTTATAAACCTATATCGACATTACACACCAGCACACATCCTAATCACTTATGAAGTCATCCTATTCACTTATGCAAACAATGGATCATACTTACTTTTACTTAGCTATACACTTATAAAAACACCACTTCATCTGTTCATATAGATAATAACTCATACTTAGTGTGTTATAAAAACACTATTACAAGTATACAGTTATCCAGCACAGTCACTCATACAATCACTGAGTCTTATGTATACTTATTTATATACAACAACTGACACATACACTGGCTTTTACTTTTCTAGTTTGTTGGACAAGTACCATTGAGACATATATTGGCTCATCACCACACCCATAAAGATATTCACTCACCCAAACAACTGTTATAACATGTAGTTATAACTTCATATACCTACTGAATCAACTATTCACACATCTTTGGGCTGTTACCCCCCCCCCCCACCAAACCACACATTCACTCTCCCATACAAATACTCAGTTAACTAATCTATAACTAATATTGATTTTCACGTAGCTAGTAACCAGCTGGTGCAGCAGTTTACACAACAACTGACAAAGTGATACAGATATTCACACAGTTTAGTCACTATCCAATATATTTAGGGAGACACTATAAATTAGTCAAGTAAACAGTCAATCACACTGCTACTAAATTCTCCATCCAGAAATTAATATATACATATATACACACTCATTTTTCAATGCAAATTGCTATATATATATATATATATATATATATATATATATATATATATATATATAATCTACTGGCGGTCGCCAGTAGATAGTTATAGTTAGGATCGTGTTTCCATAGGAAATCCGCAACATTCTATTTGGAATAATTTTGGCGCCGATTGACGAATCCTCGCGAAATTTTCAAAATAGGTGGGGCGCTCCGCTCCGCTCCTTCCCTGAAAGTCTCGGGGGGATTCGTCAAGCGGGGGCGGAGAAAAAGGGGGGGTCCCAAAACGCGTTTTCCCCATGCATTTTTCCATAGGACCTTTAGTCCAAGCTACAGCCCGAACGGCTAAACAGAATTACTTGAAATTTGGCAGAGAGGTGGTCCTCAGGTCAGGGATGTGCGTTTTGCAGGTCTGGTGTAAATCTGTTCAGATTTCCTGAGAAAATAGCATTTAAAAGCATATATATATCTATAAGCGCGCGCCGTGCGCGAGCGCGATTCTGATTGGTTGTTAGATCTTAGTAAACATTCGAATCGGTCGAAACCAGGAAGTCTCGGCCGCCATTTTGTCTCTCGCAGTCGGAGGGGGTGAAAAACAAAGGTGGAGAACGTGAAAAGGGGGCATGGTGGACAGTTCCTGACCCCCTAGCCTTTGTCAGGGGGTCCCAGAAGGACCCCCAAGGGCCAAAATTTCCTTAAATTTTTTTTTGAAAAATCGCAGCGCGTAGCGTGCGCGTACGGCAGAAACGGAAAAATTCCGCGAACTGCGTAACGTGGGCGCGCGGTGCGCGAAGCACACCGTGCGCCCACAGAGCGCGCACGGTGCGCGAAGCGCCCTGTGCGCGTACGTTACGCGCACGGTGAAAAACCTTTAAAAAAAAAAAATACATAACTTAGCATTTAAAAAACCGTACAAATTCACTGAAAAAACCATAGGTTTCACTCACGTTATAGTTAGGAATTAGCATTTAAAAAACCTTGCAAATTCACTTAAAAAACCATAGGTTTCACACATGTTATAGTTAGCTGGACATTTCACTCGTGAAAAACCATTGAAATTCCCCCGTTATAGTTAGTGCAGGCAACTATAACTCACGCGACCGCAATCCTCTGCTGATGACGTCAGATATTACATCACTGATGACATATGTGTCTTTCTGAAAAAAAAATATTTGTAATATATGTATAGCTAAAAATTAATGGAAGAAGACATGGGTAAATAAGTGTCTAAATACAGTGATGTAATATCTGACGTCATCAGCAGAGGATTGCGGTCGCGTGAGTTATAGTTGCCTGCACTAACTATAACGGGGGAATTTCAATGGTTTTTCACGAGTGAAATGTCCAGCTAACTATAACATGTGTGAAACCTATGGTTTTTTAAGTGAATATATATATATATATATATATATATATATATATATATATATATATATAATATACATATTTAAATAATGAACCAAACCACATTCACTGGATGATGACATCAGTGATGTCATTTGAGATGTCACTGACCATGTCATGAATGATGTAATATGTGACATCATCAGCAGTGGATTGCGGGCACGCGAGATGTAGTTAGTACAACTAACTATGTCGGAGGAATTTCAATGGTTTTGTTCGAGTGAAATGTCCAGCTAACTATAACACCCCTAAAACCTATTGTTGTGAACAAGGGACTGTTGGACCAGAAACGCGTATGGCATGAGAGGTTATATGACGCTTGAACAGCGAAGTGTTTAATCTGCAGCCGCCAGTAAAGGTGTTTAACACGCTGCGTGAGGCTTTCCAAGTGTGGGAGTGACGAGGATTGGAATATATATATTTAAATTTATTTATATATATTAGCTATTAAACTCCTTTATTGGTGGCTGCAGATTGAAAACACACACACACGAAAATAAATTAGTCACAGCCCTGAAACGTGAGCAGCTACCGGTCGCCTTTGCATCAAACAGCTCTCCAAAATTGCATAAGAAGACTGATGAATAGGCAATAGACAAGCAACTGAGCATACTTGTCCATCTTTTCTACTTCCTGAGGAAACTTATTGGTTCGTAATGAGTCAACAGCAATAGCCAGCCAGGGAGTGGGTTACAAAAGGAATTAGAGGTGTGCAGGGAATCTTAATCACTGCATTGATCCCTGACCTAGACCTTAGATCAGAAAATTAGCTCATACTCCCAGGTTCTAAGCCAAATAATTGGGGGTTTGAGAAACTATTTCATAGGAACTAGGACATTGTTGGATTTATGTTTTTTGTATTTTTTGATATCTTATATAGAACATTTCAATGTTGTGGTAATGTAATGTCATTCTTGATTTGATGTGGGTTACGAAAAGAATGTAAATTGACCCAAGTTGCGAAGAATTATAACTCTGTTTATGGCTGTTCTAGATAATAACAAAACGTTTTCTACCAAATATGATGAAAATAAATAGGGATCCCACTAATTGAATTGGGGGACTGCGAACAGAAATCATTGTGTAGTTGAAGTAAAGTCAGTATTGACAATTGTGTTTCTAGTACTTTTAGAACGTTTATATTTTCCTGCCTGTAGCCTGTCTCTGGTAACAGAGCTGGGTGTAGTTGGCAGTTGGGCTTTGCATATTCCTCCCAGACAGCAACACACAATAAGAGCTTAAGTGTGACTGGGTGGGCCACCACTGGCAGTATGGAAGGGAGGAGCTGGGCCCAGCCTCAATTACACCTGAATAGGCTGTGTGCTGCCTCCACCCAAAGGGCCCAACTGCCCTGCATTGTCACTTCTGCCAGCTTGGAGCCAGAGCAAGGGAGGCAGGGAGTCCCATGCACTTCACAGACATTGCCTAGAAGCTTCTGCCACCTTCCAGAACAAGGCCAAGAGGGTACAAAAAGGGGACCTCAGACACTTACCCATCAGTACACTTCTGGACCTGTGGATACTCTGCCAGGAAGAAGGACTGCTGTGCTTCTAAAGGACTGGCACTCTGCTGGACTGCTGCTTTGAAGGAACTGCTGCCCTGCTTTGCTTACCTGTTGCCCACTTGACTAGGTGAGAAGGACTGGACCTGCATCTCTTGAACCCAGAACCCAAAGTGACTCCAAGGGCTAGTTGGCTAGCCTCCTAATCTGAAGCCTCGGGGACATAACAGGCTTTCGACATACTTCCACCTGCATCTGGACTCTGCCGTCTATGGGTCTACCCTGCCAAATGGTGCCACCCCTGTCCTAAACCCTTGAAAGTGGGCATACGGTGCTTGCTAGCGGAATGGACACATCTTCTCTGCTGAGTGGTACATCCCGGGTGAGAACCAACATATCCCCGCTATTGAGCGGAGCATCCTAGAGCAGAACAGACATCGCTGCTGCTACGTGGATCGGACCCATCGCAAAATCCCACATGGACTCTGCAGCTCCTCAGGACCACTGCATTGCACCAGCTGAGCGCCGCATCCCTGACGCTGGACTTTGCATCACAAGCCCAGTTGATGAGATCCTCGATGATGAGGCTGCAGGACCTCGCACTGCAGCCTCACCGCATACCGGAACAGACGTATCGCTTCTGCTGTACAATACATATTCAACGTGGATCCTCACAGGATTTAAGCTCCTTTGTTCAGCGGGCCAAACTGGGTCCTTGTAGCTGGCCCGAACTCCATCGTAGTCGGTCCGAACTTATGACGTTGTCGCGGTCCGGCACCACCAAATAGCCACAGTTGGTGCTTTGTACTTTTTTGAGCTATTCTCTTTAAAATTCAACAACTCTGGTTATACCAATTGGATTGTTTGTAATTTTGGTCTTGTTTTATTTATTAAGAATTGCTCAATTTTTCTAAATCTGTTGTGGGCTCCTTTTGTGTGTGCGTTTTCACTGTTTTACTGTTTGAATTGTTGCACAAATACACATTGCCTCTGAATTAACCTTACTGCTCTGTGCCAAGCTACCAAGGTGGTAAGCACAGGTTAATTTGGGGTCTGCTTGTGCCCTACCCTGCCAAAAAGAGTGGTTGCTGCTTGACCAGGGCTTACACCCCAGTCAATCAGTAACCCAATTTCTAACACTTGTTTACATGTCAGGCAAGTCCGGCATGGGTGGCCAAAGAAGACAATTAGCTGATTATCAGTTCATACTTCCATACAGAACTAGATGGATCTGAGCACATCCAACCAATGTAAGGATCTGTCTGCTGACATACATGAACTTAGAAAAAGGAACAGATGATAACAGATATGTCTAGATGATAGTCACAAGGGACCTTGGCCATGAACATAGGGTTGCTGCAAATGGAGATTTTATCTTTCACTAACTGAAGTTATAGTTCCTTTATGGTGAACACTTAGAGCACTTCAATTATCCTTGTCGAGAACAGAGCAAGCAGCGTTGCATTTTTTTATGAGAAGTACTTGGGATGCACCATATGGATCAGTTCAAAGGGACTCGGCATCCACTGACCAAATACTGTTTCAACTCCTATGGTACTGAAGGCTGTCTCATAGGTGGAAAAGCCCAAACATGACAATTTATGAATTTTTTTGTGGATCCTCTGGGAAAATAATGTTAATCATCTTTTGTCCTCCTATTACAGTCAAATGAAGTCTGGCAGAGGAAAATCTGAGACGTTCTGGGGTTAGGTTCAGGAAGATTGACAGTGTTTGATGGGAGGGCATCAAGATGGGATTAAGACATTTATAGAGGCACAACAGACAGAAGAGCTTTCACTTAATGTGCGAGTATGCCTTGTGCCAGTATTTTTCTACAGTCTGCAAGAATGTTGAGATGGTCAAACTGGGAAGTCGACTGAAACCAAGCTGTCAAGTGAAGTGACATATAGTTGTGATACAGTGTTGGTCTGTTATGTCTGGAGAGAAGTGTGGGATGGTTCTTGAACCGTATTAGTGGAAATTGTGATGGTCTCAACAGGTTGCTGTAACAGAACTGGAGCAATCATGCTGGGGAAGGAATATGCTACTTACCAGTATGCATCTGTTCTTGGCATGTAAAGCTGCAGATCTATACACTGTGCATAGATCGCCATCTGGTGTTGGGCCCGGATATTTGCAGTTTGTTTTTCCTCTTGGAAAGTCTTTGGAAGTCACGAGTTCGTTGACTCCTCCTTTGGTTCGTATTGCGCATGGGCTTCGGCTCCATCCTCAGATTGTTTTTAGCCAGCAGGGAAAGATGGAGCGTAGTAGTAACAGTAAAGAAACCCATGTGTATTGTATCTAAATAAGATAAGACTGGAACGGATACAGGTAGCCGGGGAGGCGGGTGGGCGTGTATAGATCTGCAGCTCTACATGCCAAGAACAGATGCATACTGGTAAGTAGCATATTCCGTTCGAGGCATATGAGCTGCAGATTATACACTGTGCATAGATTACATAGCAGTACCCAACCCTAGCGGCGACCACCGGCATCCGTTGCAGTTGTTTGAAACAGTGTTTTTAGTACAGCTTGGCCCACACTAGCTTGTTGCTTGGTTTGCACATCTACACAGTAATGTTTCGTGAAGGTGTGCGGTGTTGACCATGTTGCTGCCTTGCAGATGTCATCTAGTGGTATGTTCCCTAGGAAAGCCATAGAAGCCCCTATCTTCCTTGTAGAGTGGGCTTTAGGGGGAACCGATAGAGTTCGTTTTGCTTTTTGGTAGCAAATCTGTATGCATTTTACAATCCACCTAGCTATCCCTGATTTGGAAATAGGGTTGCCTTTGTGTGGTGGGGAGAAGGAAACAAATAGCTGTTTGGTTTTCCTGAAAGGTTGTGTTCTCTGGATGTAATAAAGTGAAGCCCTTTTAACATCCAGTGTGTGTAAGGCTCTTTCCGCAACTGTTTGGGGTTGCGAGAAAAAGACTGGTAATTCTACCGACTGGTTTAAATGGAATGGAGAAATGACTTTGGGTAGAAATTTGGGATTGGTGCGGACAACAACATTGTTGTGATGCATCTGAAGAAAAGGTTCCTGTATAGTGAGTGCCTGTATTTCACTAACTCTTCTGAGGGAAGTGATGGCCACTAGAAAAGCTGTTTTACATGTGAGAAATTGCAGCTCACACTTATGTAATGGTTCGAAAGGGGGTCCCATTAACCGTGTGAGAACTATGTTCAAGTTCCAAACAGGTGAGGGTGGCACTCTGGGTGGAATTACTCTTTTGAGGCCTTCCATAAAGGCCTTGATGGCAGGCACTTTGAAAAGTGAGAGGTGCTGCCTATTTTGTAAATAGGCAGCAATTGCAGCGAGGTGTAACCGAATGGAAGTATATGCTAGGTTACACCTTTGTAAATGGAGTAAATAACATATAATGTGTTGTATGAATACATTTAAAGGATTGATTGCGTTGTTGTGGCAGTAAACAACAAATCTTTTCCACTTTGCTGCATAGCACGCCCTAGTAGTAGGGCGCCTAGCTTTCCTGATAATGTTCATGCAATCAGGGGGAAGGTTAAGGTATCCAAATTCTAGGACCTCAGGAGCCAGATCGCAAGGTTGAGTTGAGCTGGGTCCGGGTGCCTGATCTCTCCATGGTTCTGGGTTAGGAGGCATGGCGAGAGGCGTAGCTTTTGGTGTGGTACTACTGAGAGTTCCAGCAGTGTGGTGTACCACGGTTGTCTAGCCCATGTTGGAGCTACCAGGATCAGAGTTAGGGAATGCTGTTGTAGCTTTCGCACCACTAATGGAATTAGTGGGAGAGGTGGAAAAGCGTATGCAAATTTGTTTGACCAGTTCATCCATATCGCATTGCCTTCGGACAATGGGTGTGGATATCTGGCGGCGAAGCATGGGCATTTTTTGTTTTCGTGGGTGGCGAATAGGTCTATGTGTGGATGCCCCCACTTCTGAAAGAACGGGTGAAGAACCTGTGGGTGAAGTTCCCACTCGTGGATCTGCTGTGTCTGCCTGCTCAGCAGATCTGCCACGGTGTTTTGTACTCCTGGGACGTGTTGGGCTAGGAGAAAAATCTTTTGTGGAATTGCCCATCTCCATATGCTCTGTGCTAACTGAGAGAGCTGTGGAGAGTGTGTGCCCCCCTGTTTTTGAATGTAGTACATGGCAGTCATGTTGTCTGTGCGAATGAGGACTGCCTTGCCTGAAATCTGCGCCTGGAAGGATTTTAGGGCGAGGAAGAATGCCAGTAACTCCAGATGGTTGATGTGGAGTAACTTCTGTTGCGGCGTCCACGTGCCCTGTGCTGTGAGATGTAACAGATGAGCTCCCCAGCCGGAGAGCGATACATCTGCTGTTAGGATTATCTGTGGGACTGGGTCCAGGAACGGTCGACCTCTGGAGAGGTTTATGGTGTTCCACCACTGCAGAGAGTGATGGGTGCGACCGTCTACAAACACCAGATCTGTCAGTTGTCCCTGGGCCTGGTTCCACTGGCGCGCCAAGCACTCTTGAAGTGGACGAATTTGGAGTCTTGCATGGGGCACTATAAAGATGCAAGAGGCCATCATCCCTATGAGCTGCATAAACACTCTTGCTGGGAGAGAGTGTTGACATAGGAATTTTTGACGCAGCGCTTGTATTTTTGCAATCGTGGCCGGATTGGGATAGGCTATGGCTTTTGAGGTGTCTTTGGTGGCACCGAGATACTGTTTTGTGTGTGATGGTACCAGGTGGGATTTTTGATGGTTCACCGTGAAACCTAGCTGGTGAAGTAGTTGGACCGTAGCGGCGGTATGTTGCACACATTGTTGGTAGGACGTGGCTTTTATCAGCCAATCGTCCAGATAGGGGAAGACGTGAATGTGCTGTCTTCTGAGGTGTGCAGCCACTACTGCCAGGCACTTGGTGAAAACCATTGGTGCTGTTGTTACCCCGAACGGGAGCACCTTGAACTGGTAGTGTTGTCCGTCTACCACAAACCTGAGTTACTTTCTGTGAGACTGGTGTACTGGGATGTGAAAGTACGCGTCTTTCAAGTCCAGAGTGGTGAGAAAATCGTTCTGGGAGAGAAGTGGAAGAACCTGTTGGAGGGTTACCATGTGAAAATGGTCTGAATGAATGTAGGTGTTTAGAGGTCTGAGATCTAAGATGAGTCGTAGGGTCTCGTCTGTCTTTGGAATTAGAAAGTACAGGGAGTAGACCCCTAAATTTTGTTGATTTATGGGGACCTGCTCTATTGCTCCTTTTTGCAGGAGGGAGATCACCTCTTGTGTTAGTAGCGCAGTATGTTCTTGCGACATAGGGCGGTGCCTGGGTGGAATGTTGGGGGGTGTCGATGTTATTTCTAGGCAATACCCTGACTGAATAATTTGTGTCACCCATCTGTCTGAGGTGATTGTCTCCCAGACGTGAAGGAAATGTTGTAGTCTGCCTCCGACCAGAGTGGAATGGTCTGGAGGGAGCGGGGGAAAGTCATTGGGCAGGAAGTGTGGCAGAGCGGGTGGTATTTGTTTTGCCTCTGCCCTTATTGTTATTGCCTCTGTATCCGCCTCTTTGATAACCCTTCGTGAAGGTAGATTGAGGAGGGGATTTATAGGACGTGGATGCGCTGTCCGAGGAGTAGCCTCTGCCCATGCCCCGAAAGGAAGAACGGCGAAAGGAGCGCCTGGGAGTCTGTGTTTGCAGGGCTCCCAAAATTTCGCCGTGTCTGTATCTTTTTTCATTTTTTCGAGGGCTTCATCTACTTTAGGGCCAAATAGATGATCTTGGTCGAATGGGTGATTTAATATAGAGGCTTGAACCTCTGGTTTAAACCCTGAAACCCTGAGCCAGGCATGGTGACGGAGAAGGACACTGGTGTTTATGGCCCTGGAGGCTGTATCTGCCGCATCTAGGGCACATCGTATCGAGGTATTGGTTATTATTTTTTCCTCTTGAATAAGTTTGTTAGCCCTAGTCTTGTACTTTTCAGAGAGATGGTGCATGATGGTCTCAAACTCATCATAATGCGCCCTGTCGTAACGGGCCAACAGTGCTTGCGTATTGGCAATACGCCAGATATTGGCCGCTTCTGACGCAGTGCGCTTCCCTGACGCATCTAGGAGCTTGGATTCTTTGTCAGGTGGGGGCGTCTCGCCTGACGCCTAAGAATTTGAGCACTTCCTAGCTGTAGATACCACTAGGGAGTCTAATGGTGCAGGGCCTTTAATGTAAGAAGGGTCTGTGGGGGCGGCTTTGTATTTTTTTTCTATCGGAGGGTTTAGGTCCCTGGCCCTGACTGGGTCTTTAAAAACCTCAGGGGCATGTTTAATTACGCCCTTTAACATATGTAGAATAGCAGTGGACCTATGTGTATCGTCAAAGGTGTCTAGGAGAAAACCCTCCTCCACTGGGTCGGTATGTAACTCCACCCCGTGATAGTGTGCCGCCCGTTGTAACAAATGGTGAAAACCCAAGGAATCTTCAGAAGGGGATGGCCTAGATGAATAAGGGTCATCCTGTGGGACATCTGGGATGTCCGGATTGTTATAATCATCCCATGGGTCTGGAGATCCAGTAGGGGTGGGATCTTGTGGCACATCTGCTGGATCATAGTAAGGGTCCCCCAAATCGTCTGGGACGGGAGACAAGGTGGGGGAACGATGAGGTGGAGGGGGTGGAGGTGGAGAGGGTGGAGGAGGAGGAGGAGGTGGGGAAGGCTCCCTGAAAGGAGGTAGCAATGTCCTTTCTCTTTGGAGGTGGAGGTGGAGCTGGCTTGTCCAAGTGTCTCTTTTTTTAAGACAATGTCAAGTGTCCAGTCTTTGGATCCTTGGTGAGGGTTTTTTGCAAAGGATCCGGTGTGAAAAGCTCCTGTGACACTGGTTGTTCGGTCGGCGCCGAAGGTTTCGGGGCCGACGGCTTTTTAGGTTTGTCGAAGCCGTGCTTCCTTGGAACCTCCGTCTTTTTGGTCGGTGCCGAAGAAGGTCTCGGCACGGGAGTGTCAGTGCCGAGGGTCTTGTGATGTTTGGTCGGCGCCGGAGGGGCCGGTTTCGGACCCGAAGGCTTAGGCGCCGGGTTCGGTGTGGAGGTGGAGGCCGATTTTTTCTTCGGTGCCGACCGGTGGTCGGCTGGCTCGAGCCCGAACTGCCGGAAGGCTTAATAGGCTTCTTTACCAGGCCCGAAGGTGGGGTGTGAGAAGCAGTGTCCTTGGTCTTGCCTAGGCCCGGAGGCGAAGGTGTGACCGAAGCCTTTTTCGGTATCGGCGTGGGAGGGGGAATTGTACTCACGACCCGCTGCGCCGGGGTGATGTCCTCCACATCTGAGTTGTCGGCCTCGGAAGCGCTGACGAGGTCGTCGTCCTCCTGTTCGATGTCCTGCTGTCCCGGAGCTTCGACGTCGTCCCCGAAGATGTCGACTGGAGCGGAGGTCGAGGAGTGCGCCATGTTGCGTCTAGCTCGTCGATCTCGAATGGTCTTCTTTGAGCGAAAAGACTTGCAGGCGGGACAGTCTCGGGCCTCGTGTTCTGGGAGAGGCAGAGGTTGCACACCTCATGGAGATCGGGGAAACTTGGACCCACATCGAGGGCACTTCTTGAAGGGAGTTCTTTCCATCAGTCGAGACCGGAGCCGGAATAGGCCCGAAGGCCGCCGTCGACCACCGGAATCGAAGAAGTGCCGAAGAGAAGATGAGTAAGATGATTTATATCTTTGAAGAAGCTTGATGAGCGAGGATTTGTGCGTCGATCGGTGAACTGGGAAGTTCGGAACCGGAGCGTATTACATCCGAGCCCGATGGCGGAAGAAAACAATCTGAGGATGGAGCCGAAGCCCATGCGCAATACGAACCAAAGGAGGAGTCACTGAACTCGTGACTTCCAAAGACTTTCCAAGAGGAAAAACAAACTGCAAACATCCGGGCCCAACACCAGATGGCGATCTATGCACAGTGTATAATCTGCAGCTCATATGCCTCGAACATCTGTATTAGTGAGCAGAGGCTTTACACCGCCTTTTGCAGCACTCTGGGAAAGAACGGAATATGTGTAATAAGGGAAGATGGTCAACTATGTCAATGAAAGGCATTTAGGTTTTCTGGGCACCTCCACCACAGCAGAGGCTTTGTGAGGCTTCTGAATACCGCCACTGAGTCAGTCACCCAAGATCCTGTTGCCTGTCTCCATTGTGATCTAGTTCTTGCTGTATTGGCTTCAGCCAAAGCCTATAGAACGCCACAAAAATGGGTGCATGCTGACTTTAGGTCAGGTATTGATTTAGAAGTACTGACAGTGACTGTCTAGTGCTTGCAGAAGGTTGCGGTCACCGTCAGCAGCTTTGTTTTGTTGATGGATACACCTTTCAATGCTGCAGGCCCAGGACTGGTCCCAGAAACTGGAGTCTTATGATGGGACAAGTAGTGTATTTCTCTAAGTTGAGCATCAGGTCCAGGAGATGAAATAGGTCAATGTACACTTTTATGGAGATATGGGCTTCTACCGCTGAGTGTGCATTGACCAGCGGATTTCCCAGATAAGGAAATACCTGGAGACCCAGGGTCCAAAGGAAGGCTGCCATAGGCATAGACAATTTGTGAAAATCTGGTATCGGGAGAGGAATGGCAGATTTTAGGCCAAAATGTGGCGCTTTCAAGTGACAGTGCTGCCATATCACTGCAGCTCTTTAGTATTGTGTGTGATTCGGGTAAATAGAGATATCAAAGTATTTATCCTGTAGATCTAGGAAGGTGAGCAACTCCTGTTGCTGCCAAGATAGAAGAACTTCTTGAAGAGTTACCATCCAAAAGGACTGGAGTTCCGAAGGTCCGGAATGAGACTCAATCCTCGCAGTTTCTTTTTCACTAGATATCTCGTGTACATACTCTGTTCCTCTAAGCCATGGGAACCTTTTAGATTGCTCCTTTAAGGAGGACAAGGACCTCATGCTGCATCTCTTGGAGGTGCACATGATGTACTTCACTGGAGAATGACAAGGTAATTAGGAGGAATTCCAGCTTGTGGTCCGATTTCATCCATTTGGATGCAAAATGTGAGATTCTCACCCCCCTTATCCCCCCCCCCACTCTGGGGTCTGATTGGGAGTGGTGGCAGAGGCAGCATAAGAATAGAACATATGGTATACTTGGTATTTCACTGAAAGCGTGAGTGGGCTGCTGCCTTTTTCTGGTATCATGATCAATGATCTGGTAAGCATAGTCAAAAGAGGTTCAACCCTCATCATGCTTTGGAATGTCTGAAGGGGATGCATTGTCTGCCATATTAACCGTAGGCATCTCTATATCCTTGTGATCTTCTGAAGCCAAGAAAGGAAGAAAGAGTTGTGATGGAGGGGTCTTAGAGAACGAGCAGTATCCAGGTCTGTCTTTATTGACTGTAGGACATCTTTCACATGTTTTCTGAAGTAAGTCTCCCTATCAAAGGGCAAGTCAAGCATCTTGGCTTGCACTTCAGGATGAAACAATGTAGATTTTAACCCAGTCTGTTTGCTGCATCTCCTGCCAACTGGCAGAAGCCTGTATTAGTGACATCTATGGGCACAACAACGATTGCTGCGTCAGCATTCACCCCTTCATTAACAATGGTCTTCTCTTTGTTTCTTCTTGTCTCGGGGATGAAGTCAACAAGAGCAGAAATGTAGTTACGTATCTGGTGGTTGTATTGCCTCAGAATAGCTAAAGCATTGGCTGCTTTAATTCATGTTCCCTCCATGGAGAACCTTCATACCAGGTTGCGAATAGGGTCTGAGATTTTGGACCTCCTTTGATCCAATGCAGTACAAAAGAATCCAGCCTGGGATAACCAGTAATGCACGCAGGAGCCGATTAAGACACCCTATACATTTTCTCCAGCCGTGGTAACATACCTTGGTCTCTAGCGAGTGCTCTAAGTGTAGGCCCTCTTTCAAGAAAAAATCCAGTATTGGGATTGACTTTATTAACTCTCTCAGTTGCTCCTTAAGGTCAGGTATTCCTTACTGCGATCAGCAATAGGCCAACTTTCTTAATCATTCTCACTAGTAGGATATTGAAGAAAGCAATAACATTCAGCCGTCAATCTGGTTGAGATAGGTGTCCCTCTCTAATAAAGTCTCTGTATTACTCCTCCTCGTGCTGTACTTCATTACCATCTAGAGCATTAGCATGAACGGATTCTTCTTCCTTTTCCTCGTCTTCTTGATCACTGTGCTTATCTTGCTTATCTCTTATGTCAAGAGGCACGGGTGGTTTGGACAGTGATCATGGGTGAGGGTGCCAAATCACAAAGGGCAACAGAGGAGGCATTGCCACTGTCTGTGAAAATGGTGGCTGTGGAGGCACAGGTACCTGATGAAGAACCGAACAGGAAGGCTGTGGTTGTGATGGCAGAATCAGTTTCTGCAATGTGTTTATCATTTGTTGCACAGTATCAAGAAAGAAACAGTTACTAACCTTCAGTAACACCTTACCTGGTGGAGACCCTACCTAGAAGCAGATTACTTACTGTAGGAGAGTAGGGTCTGCTTTCTATGTTCACCCCCACTTTTTGCTTTTGCTTTACTGGTTTTCGACTTAGATGTGGCTGTGGGCCTGCTAATCAGACCCACAGCCCTGCTGTTCTCTCTCTAAATTAATACTATGTACTTTAGGTGCATAAGCCATTTGGATAGGATCACCTTATTGGCCCCTGTACAGTGTACCCTAGGTACCCAGGGCATAGGTGTACCCTAGGCCTACCAGGGGCTGCAGCATGTATTATGCCACCCCTGGCCTGGCCTTCCATTTTGACACAACTGGCTGATCACTCAGCTGGGGCAAGGTCGTGTAATCACCCCTTGCTTAGGTGTAGTATTCCTATACCTAACTTACATATAGACACATGTGTACCTATCAGTCACTCCTATGGCAGGCCTTGACAATCCTGGAGGCAGAGTGCTTGGTAACATGTGAGATGGTGCTCTAGCATGAGCTGAGCCTGTCTGCAGCTTTCGGAACCTTGTCCTTATAGCTGTTCTATGATATAGCCTACCATATACTCTTAAAGTGCCTTATAATCTTAGACGGTTATGGTAACTATGGTTTGGCTTTATCGAAACATGTCGTGTAAGGTGTCTAACACTGTGGAATAATACCCCCATGCCATTTCTGGACATGAGAATATTATCCCCCCCTTCTAGAGGGAAAGACATGTTAAAATCATACTTCAACTGTTAGCCTCTGACCAAAGCCTCAGCATCACAAAATGGATGCTGCTGCCACGACACAAGTCTGACCTCCTGCAGCTGGGAGTGATCCCAGCCAGGGAGGCCTGGACAATAGGTTTCCTGCTTGGGGAGGTGCTAGCACCTCCCCAGACAGCCTTTAGTGTATTGGGGCAGGGTGGGCTGAAAGGAATGAGACATGCCTGGGGCACACAAGGTGTTCCTTGCATAGTCCAGTTCAAACCGGCGCTGGGGCACTCCAGCCCCAGCTCTGGCGCGAAACTGGACAAAGGGAAGTGGGTGTAACCACCCCCTCCCAGGTCCCACCCATAAGGCGTGACCTAGCAGGTATCCCAGCCCCCCAGATTAGTATAAGAGTGGGAGTTGGGCCTCAAGACTTTAGATTATCCTGAACCTGCAAAACTGAACAGAAACTCTGGACCTTCGACATTCGACGAAAGAAGAAGACTGAAGAATCTCCCTTGTAGCCAAGGAGTGGCTACCCTGTGCAAACAGGCACCATCAAGAGACTACCCTTTGCTTTGCCCACGTTCTACGAGGAACCGACTGCAGAGCCTGACCAGAGCCTTGACTTCCAGACTTCTCCGACCCTGATCCACATCCACAGCAAAGCTGAGATCCGTGGAGGCGACGAGCGACGTGGGACCGGCTACCTGGAAAAAGTGGCTAGTAACTTAAAGCGCAGCTTCTGAGGTACCCTCGAAGTTGTGCACCGGGGATTGAGAAGCCCCAACCCCAAGCACCATCTGCACCGAAGATCAGCCCCCCACACTCCACGAGTCCTGCGTGGGGCCCTTCAGCATTTTCCTGCTTGCCGCGTCTGTCCGGTTGCTTGCCCGCTGGCTAGTGGCCTTTGTGACGACGCACCCTGAAATCTTCTGCGCTGGTTTGGCTCCTCCAGACTGGCTCCCGCTTCTCTGCAAAGAAGAAGCACCCCAGACCTTCCTGGTCTGCACCAGAAGCCAGTCCTCCGTTCTTCGTGGGTTCCGCTTGCCAAGGCTTGGTGAGTCCTAGTCCAACTTCGACGCCGCCGACAGCAAGAGCCTTCGTGGGACAGCTCGCGTCCTGGTCGTCCTCGACGCTTCCTGGTCCTCCTGGCTGCAGCGACAAGCTTCACCTTCACCTGCAATCTTCACGACATCGCCTGGTTCCTTCCTGGTTCCACGTGGTCACTGGCTAGTGACCTTGACTCTGTCCCTTCTGCTTGCAGGTTTCCTCTCTTCTTGATCCCAGCCTTGGGATCCACCGGACACTCTTCACTGACTGCCTGTCAGCATCTTTCTTCAGGCATCCATAGGAGTCGACGACGAAAACGACGCATCTTCACCCCTATGCACCCGCAGCCTGTGGGCTAGGTAACTTGGGTACTCCGGTGCTCATCAGGATAGTGACTATCCTAGTGTCTAGTTTTCAAGTCTCAACTTCCTAGCTACTCCGGAAGTGTCCTAAATCTACCGTTTTCTAAACTGTACTATTGCTATTGACTTTTACGCATTACGCGTGAGTGTTTCCACTCTGCACACGAATCCCGTGGGCCTCCCACTTCCTAACTAACGCTAGTGTAGTGTAGCCCCAGCGATTCCCTAGGCCAAGGCCTATTCTATTTCCGTGACAGTGGTTCTTATACCACTTACTTAGTATATGGTTTGCGTGGCCCCTAGGGCCTAACTGTATTACTTACCTGTGTGACTTAATGTATGCTTAAATAAGACTGTGTTGTACTTACCTCTAATCTCATAAAGAGTGCTGAGGGTTTGACTAGAATAAATACACTTTATTTTATATATATATCTGTTGTGGTGTCCTTTCATTTGGTATTCAAGGGATTATATATGGTATCACAGCTGGCTTCACATGCCATTCAGAGTTTAGCCTAAGACTGCTCTTGTCCATGCTACCACTAGGATAGCTGGTCTATAAGGTTGACTTTACAACCAATCACCATAAGGGTATTTGGACTGATATAAGGTGTACACTAGAACTAGTGACATCATACATCAGGCCAACTTCTCACATTGGTGAGCAGCGGTTGGGATCTGAGCTTGCTGTTGTAATACCATTGTAATCTTGAGATACTAAATTGAAAGATCACACAGATATTGTCTAGGTACATATAACATAGATTATAATACTCAAGTCCTACTGGACTTTGTAGTTGTAGGTTGAAGGGAATAACACACCCTGACTACAACTACTAGAGAGGTTTAGTAGATACAACTAGTGTAGGTAGGTGCACACACCACACCCTCACTAGATCATGTCTCTGAGAGGAGATCAAGTGGATGCTCTCTCAGGAGGATCAGGTCTGCAAAAGACCCCCTCTAGATATGATACCTTAACATTCCAGGAGATGAGACACTTGTGTACCTCCAGAGGAATAAAACAGGGTGCAAACCCTACCCTCCTTCAGTTAAGACAACTCCTAGAGGAGTATGACATTATTAGGGCATCTCAGGCAGGTACCCTAGGTACAGAGGAGGGTCTACCCACCACAGAGGAGTCAGAGGAGACTTCAGATGAAGAGGTAGACAGCCAGGGCCAAGTAGGAAGACTTAGCCAGGCTAACCTAAGCTTACATGGGAGTTTGAATGGGGTCCCCCCTTACAGACCCCCAAGTAGGCTTACACAGAGAAGCAGGAGGGACAGATCCCCTTCAAGGGAATCCATCCACTCCCATGTCTCTAACATCTCTAATGCTTCCTCTCACAGGGGAATGACTTCCCCTGAGAGAAAGGAGCATGAAGCCAGAATGAGGGAAGCTAATCTGAGGATTCAGAGGGAAGAACTTGCCCTTGCCAAAGAGAAGCTTGCTCTGGCTAGAGAACAAAAGTTGAGTGGGTCAGAACCCACTGGTGGCAGCAATATCCCTAAGGATAGAGACAGGCACTATGATAATAGAAACCTGAGCAAGATTGTCCCTCCCTACAAGTGTGGGGATGACATCCACAAATGGATAACTGCTTTGGAGAGAGCTTGCAAAGTACAGCAGGTACCCCAAAGTCAGTGGGCAGCTATCTTGTGGCTCTCCTTCTCTGAGAAAGGCAGAGACAAGCTCCTCACAGTTAGTGATGAGGATGCAGATAATTACACTGTCCTGAAGAGTGCTCTGATTGATGGGTTTGGCCTAACCACTGAACAATACAGGTTGTTGTTCAGGGATACCCAGAAGACACAGACTCAGGACTGGACTGACTTTGTAGATTGTGCCACTAAGGCTCTGGAAGGCTGGCTAATGGGAAGTAAGGTTAAGGACTATACAGGATTGTATAATTTGATCATGAGAGAGCAAATACTTAACAACTGTCAAAACCAGCTATTGCATCAACACCTGATTGATTCTGATCTGACTTCTCCCCAAGAATTGGGAAAGAAGGCAGATAGATGGGTCAGGACTAGAGTTAAGCAGAAAAACCAGAACCCGGGCGGTGATCAGAAAAAGGCAGACCAGAAGGGTAATGAGCAGAAACAAAAAGACCAGAAGTCTTCACCAGGCCCCCAAAAGACTCAGGGGGAGGGTGGTCCCAAAAAGGATAAAAAGAAAGATGGCCAAAAGAAACCATGGTGCAACTATTGTAAGTCCAACTCACATTGGTTTAGTGAGTGCACCAAAAAGGATAAGCCCCCAGCCACCATTGCCCCTAAGGCAACTGTACCCCCTAGTTCAGCTGTAAGTGGTGGTTCCCAGCAAAAGGGTGTAGTAGGGTTAACCCTGGGAACTGAGGAGGATTCTGGCCTAGTCAGAGTGCCTACTCAGGCTGTTCTGATCTGTGATGGGGACTTAGCTTTGTCCTCTAATGTAGGCCCCAGTAACCTGGGCAAGTACAGACAGACACCTTTTATCAACCAAAGAATGGCTCAGGCCTACAGGGACACTGGAGCTAGTGTCACAATGGTGACACCTGCTTTTGTGGACCCTGGACAGATCATACTAGGTGAGAATTACCTAGTGACCAACGCTAGCAATGCCACTACCTCCCATAGTGTGGCTATTGTTAACTTCTCCTGGGGAGGGGTAACTGGCCTCAAGAAAGTTGTTGTTAGTTCAGACCTTCCTGTAGAGTGTTTACTGGGCAATGATCTTGAAACTTCAGTTTGGTCTGAAGTGGAGTATAGGACCCATGCAGAAATGCTGGGGATAGATGCACATGTCCTTGCTGTGACCAGGTCACAGACCAAAAAGTGCACCACTGAACAAGTGCTGGATCCTGAAACTATGGACCAGTCACAACCCAAAAGAAAGAGCAGTAGGGTTAAGGCTGTGCCTTCCCCCCTGCCTCAGGTGGTGGATCAGCCCTCCCAGGAGGATGATTCTGAGAGCCCTGAAGGAACTGTCCTAGAAGAACTTGAACCTGATCAGGTTGAGTTTCTTGGGACAGGGGGACCTTCAAGGGCAGATCTGAGGCAGGCTCAATTAGACTGCCCCTCTCTTGAACCCCTCAGACAGCTGGCTGCTGCTGAGGCTGCAGGGAATGCTCAAGGTACCCATAGAGTGTATTGGGATGAAGGGCTACTGTATTCAGAGGCTAGAGACCCCAAGCCTGGTGCATCCAGGAGGTTGGTCATACCACTGAAGTTCAGAGGCTTCCTTCTCACCTTGGCCCATGATATTCCCCTTGCAGGACATCTAGGCCAGAACAAGACTTGGGACAGGCTTGTCCCTCACTTTCACTGGCCCCATATGTCAGAAGATACAAAGGAGTTTTGTCGCTCCTGTGTCACCTGCCAAGCCAGTGGCAAATCAGGTGGCACCACAAAGGCCCCCCTCATACCACTACCTGTGGTGGGGGTCCCCTTTGAAAGAGTGGGCATAGATATTGTAGGACCAATGGACCCACAAACAGCATCTGGGCACAGATTCATACTGGTGATAGTGGACCATGCCACCAGGTACCCAGAAGCAATTCCCCTGAGGACCACAACAGCTCCTGTTGTGGCAAGGGCCCTGCTTGGAGTATTCTCCAGAGTGGGCTTTCCAAAGGAGGTCATTTCTGACAGAGGTACCAACTTCATGTCAGGATACTTGACTGCAATGTGGAAGGAGTGTGGTGTTAACTATAAGTTCACCACACCCTATCACCCACAGTGCAATGGGCTTGTTGAGAGATTCAACAAGACCCTAAAGGGAATGATAAAAGGATTACCAGATAAGCTTAGGCGAAGATGGGACATCCTTTTACCCTGCCTTCTGTTTGCTTACAGAGAGGTCCCACAAAAGGGGGTTGGCTACAGCCCTTTTGAGCTTTTGTTTGGGCATCCTGTAAGAGGACCCCTGTGTTTGGTGAAGGAGGGATGGGAGAGACCTCTCAGACAACCCAAACTAGACATAGTGGATTATTTACTTGGTCTCCGCTCCAGGATGGCAGAGTATATGAAGAAGGCTTCTAAAAACCTTGAGGCAAGCCAAGAACTCCAAAAAGCTTGGCATGACCAAAAGGCTGTACTGACTGTTTACCAGCCAGGACAGAAAGTGTGGGTGTTGGAGCCAGTGGCCCCAGCAGCCCTCCAAGACAAATGGTCTGGACCCCACACTATTGTTGAGAAAAAGGGAGAAGTCACCTACTTGGTGGACCTTGGGACTCCCAGAAGCCCCCACAGGGTGCTTCATGTCAACAGATTGAAGGCATATGTTGACAGGGCAGACATGGGGCTACTCATGGCTACAGATGAGGGGCAGGAGGAAGAGAGTGACCCTCTCCCAGACCTGTTGACTCAGAACCCTGATGATGGCTCAGTTGATGGTGTGGTCCTTTCTGACAGCCTCACTGTCCATCAGCAACAGGACTGCAGACAGGTTCTGCAATCCTACAGACATATGTTCTCTCTGACCCCAAGTCAGACAAACTGGTGCACCCATGAGGTGGACACTGGTGACAGTCTGCCTGTGAAGAGTAAAATCTACAGGCAACCTGACCATGTCAGGGACTGCATAAAAGTTGAGGTACAAAAGATGTTGGAGCTGGGAGTCATTGAACCTTCAGAGAGCCCTTGGGCTAGTCCTGTAGTTCTTGTGCCAAAACCTCACACCCAAGATGGTAAGAGAGAGATGAGGTTTTGCGTGGACTACAGAGGTCTCAATGCTGTCACTAGGACAGATGCCCACCCAATACCTAGGGCAGATGAGCTCATTGACAGACTGGCAGCTGCTAAGTTTTTGAGCACATTTGACCTAACCGCAGGCTACTGGCAAATCAGACAAGCTGAGAGTGCAAAGGCCAAAACTGCTTTCTCGACCCCAGGAGGACATTATCAATTTGTGGTAATGCCCTTTGGTTTGAAGAATGCACCTGCCACTTTCCAAAGGTTGGTGAATCAAGTCCTTACTGGGTTGGATGATTATTGTGCAGCTTATCTTGATGATATTGCTGTCTTTAGCTCCACCTGGGAGGATCACCTGGTCCACCTGAGGAATGTTTTAGAGGCCCTGCAAAAGGCAAGCCTCACTATCAAGGCCACTAAGTGCCAGATAGGGCAGAGCAAGGTTGTATACCTGGGCCACCTAGTTGGTGGGGGTCAGGTTCAACCACTGGAGAGCAAGATCCAGACCATAAAGGACTGGGCTCCTCCAACTACCCAGACTCAGGTCAGAGCTTTCTTGGGCCTGACTGGGTACTACAGAAAGTTTGTTAAGAACTATGGGTCCATAGTGACACCACTTAATGACTTGACCTCCAAGAAGATGCCAAAGAAAGTTCAGTGGACAGTAAGCTGTCAAAAAGCATTTGATGACCTGAAGCAGGCCATGTGCAGTGCACCTATTCTGAAAAGTCCAGACTACTCCAAAGAGTTCATTGTCCAGACAGATGCTTCTGAGTTAGGTGTGGGAGCTGTTCTTTCACAACTGAATGTAGATGGTCAAGACCAGCCCATTGCTTTTATAAGTAGAAGGCTGACCCCTAGAGAGAAACGTTGGTCAGCTATTGAGAGGGAGGCCTTTGCTGTGGTTTGGGCCCTGAAGAAGCTGAGGCCATACTTGTTTGGCACTCACTTCAAGATTCAGACAGACCATAAGCCCCTCTTGTGGCTAAATCAGATGAAGGGTGAAAATCCCAAACTTCTTAGGTGGTCCATTTCCCTACAGGGGATGGACTTCACAGTGGAACATAGACCTGGGACTGACCATGCCAATGCAGATGGACTCTCCAGGTATTTCCACTTAGAACATGAAGACTCAACTGGTCAAGGTTAGTTTAATGTCCCTAAGTTTGGGGGGGGGGGGGGTTGTGTAGGAGAGTAGGGTCTGCTTTCTATGTTCACCCCCACTTTTTGCTTTTGCTTTACTGGTTTTCGACTTAGATGTGGCTGTGGGCCTGCTAATCAGACCCACAGCCCTGCTGTTCTCTCTCTAAATTAATACTATGTACTTTAGGTGCATAACCCATTTGGATAGGATCACCTTATTGGCCCCTGTACAGTGTACCCTAGGTACCCAGGGCATAGGTGTACCCTAGGCCTACTAGGGGCTGCAGCATGTATTATGCCACCCCTGGCCTGGCCTTCCATTTTGACACAACTGGCTGATCACTCAGCTGGGGCAAGGTCGTGTAATCACCCCTTGCTTAGGTGTAGTATTCCTATACCTAACTTACATATAGACACATGTGTACCTATCAGTCACTCCTATGGCAGGCCTTGACAATCCTGGAGGCAGAGTGCTTGGTAACATGTGAGATGGTGCTCTAGCATGAGCTGAGCCTGTCTGCAGCTTTCGGAACCTTGTCCTTATAGCTGTTCTATGATATAGCCTACCATATACTCTTAAAGTGCCTTATAATCTTAGACGGTTATGGTAACTATGGTTTGGCTTTATCGAAACATGTCGTGTAAGGTGTCTAACACTGTGGAATAATACCCCCATGCCATTTCTGGACATGAGAATATTATCCCCCCCTTCTAGAGGGAAAGACATGTTAAAATCATACTTCAACTGTTAGCCTCTGACCAAAGCCTCAGCATCACAAAATGGATGCTGCTGCCACGACACAAGTCTGACCTCCTGCAGCTGGGAGTGATCCCAGCCAGGGAGGCCTGGACAATAGGTTTCCTGCTTGGGGAGGTGCTAGCACCTCCCCAGACAGCCTTTAGTGTATTGGGGCAGGGTGGGCTGAAAGGAATGAGACATGCCTGGGGCACACAAGGTGTTCCTTGCATAGTCCAGTTCAAACCGGCGCTGGGGCACTCCAGCCCCAGCTCTGGCGCGAAACTGGACAAAGGGAAGTGGGTGTAACCACCCCCTCCCAGGTCCCACCCATAAGGCGTGACCTAGCAGGTATCCCAGCCCCCCAGATTAGTATAAGAGTGGGAGTTGGGCCTCAAGACTTTAGATTATCCTGAACCTGCAAAACTGAACAGAAACTCTGGACCTTCGACATTCGACGAAAGAAGAAGACTGAAGAATCTCCCTTGTAGCCAAGGAGTGGCTACCCTGTGCAAACAGGCACCATCAAGAGACTACCCTTTGCTTTGCCCACGTTCTACGAGGAACCGACTGCAGAGCCTGACCAGAGCCTTGACTTCCAGACTTCTCCGACCCTGATCCACATCCACAGCAAAGCTGAGATCCGTGGAGGCGACGAGCGACGTGGGACCGGCTACCTGGAAAAAGTGGCTAGTAACTTAAAGCGCAGCTTCTGAGGTACCCTCGAAGTTGTGCACCGGGGATTGAGAAGCCCCAACCCCAAGCACCATCTGCACCGAAGATCAGCCCCCCACACTCCACGAGTCCTGCGTGGGGCCCTTCAGCATTTTCCTGCTTGCCGCGTCTGTCCGGTTGCTTGCCCGCTGGCTAGTGGCCTTTGTGACGACGCACCCTGAAATCTTCTGCGCTGGTTTGGCTCCTCCAGACTGGCTCCCGCTTCTCTGCAAAGAAGAAGCACCCCAGACCTTCCTGGTCTGCACCAGAAGCCAGTCCTCCGTTCTTCGTGGGTTCCGCTTGCCAAGGCTTGGTGAGTCCTAGTCCAACTTCGACGCCGCCGACAGCAAGAGCCTTCGTGGGACAGCTCGCCTCCTGGTCCTGGTCGTCCTCGACGCTTCCTGGTCCTCCTGGCTGCAGCGACAAGCTTCACCTTCACCTGCAATCTTCACGACATCGCCTGGTTCCTTCCTGGTTCCACGTGGTCACTGGCTAGTGACCTTGACTCTGTCCCTTCTGCTTGCAGGTTTCCTCTCTTCTTGATCCCAGCCTTGGGATCCACCGGACACTCTTCACTGACTGCCTGTCAGCATCTTTCTTCAGGCATCCATAGGAGTCGACGACGAAAACGACGCATCTTCACCCCTATGCACCCGCAGCCTGTGGGCTAGGTAACTTGGGTACTCCGGTGCTCATCAGGATAGTGACTATCCTAGTGTCTAGTTTTCAAGTCTCAACTTCCTAGCTACTCCGGAAGTGTCCTAAATCTACCGTTTTCTAAACTGTACTATTGCTATTGACTTTTACGCATTACGCGTGAGTGTTTCCACTCTGCACACGAATCCCGTGGGTCTCCCACTTCCTAACTAACGCTAGTGTAGTGTAGCCCCAGCGATTCCCTAGGCCTAGGCCTATTCTATTTCCGTGACAGTGGTTCTTATACCACTTACTTAGTATATGGTTTGCGTGGCCCCTAGGGCCTAACTGTATTACTTACCTGTGTGACTTAATGTATGCTTAAATAAGACTGTGTTGTACTTACCTCTAATCTCATAAAGAGTGCTGAGGGTTTGACTAGAATAAATACACTTTATTTTATATATATATCTGTTGTGGTGTCCTTTCATTTGGTATTCAAGGGATTATATATGGTATCACAGCTGGCTTCACATGCCATTCAGAGTTTAGCCTAAGACTGCTCTTGTCCATGCTACCACTAGGATAGCTGGTCTATAAGGTTGACTTTACAACCAATCACCATAAGGGTATTTGGACTGATATAAGGTGTACACTAGAACTAGTGACATCATACATCAGGCCAACTTCTCACACTTACCATGGAATTTTCCCCAGGGGTCAGACTGGATGCAGAAATTTTTCATGAACGCCAGCAGGTGGCATTGTTCAGCTCTGCATGGCATCATCCACGCCGGAAGTGACATGCGCGGTGCCTTTATAGGCGCCACCCCAGTACATTCACGTCAAAGCTTCTTTTTGCGGCTTTCCACACCAGGAGAGCCGAGCCATGAAGAACACTGACCACTGGTGGGGAAATCTAGGGCCCTGAAAGGGGAACAGCTTTCATCCTTGGAATCTGTACGTAGAGCGGGCAAAATGAGTTGGTCAGTAAGGAATCTGCGGCTTGTTAGAGTCTCTACAAGATAAGGCATTACAGAAGATAAGTAACTTATTCATCTGATAGTGACTTCTAGCCACAGATTTGTCAGTTTGGGCCACCAAGCTCTCTAGGGTAGGGTGTTGGGTGATGGAGGAAGGGTCCCCCAGTGCGAGGCGATGGTAGTGGGCAACTCTCCAGTCCACAGGAGCCCCTATACACGGCTTGGACCAGGCCCGGAGCAGTACGTCCATAAGGGCTTCATTAAATTGGAGGAGCGGTTCTGAAGGGGTGACTCACATTTGAAGCACATCCGATTTACCAGCCACAGAGGGCAAATAAAGGTCGAGGACTTTGGCTTCCCTGCTCAACATAATAGAAGTGAGGCACCCTGCTCCATTGCCACAGTAGGAGGAGAACCCAAGCCAGTATCTTGAAAGGTGTCCCGTCTGCTGGTATCTGCCAATTTCTCTCACCAGTCCATCTTTAGATGATGGGGCTGGTATTCTTCAGGGTCTAGAGGACTCTCCCAACCTTCCCCAAGTACTAGTCCATAAGAATAGGGCTCAGGCTTCAGCTTGGAGGGAATTGCTCCAGTCGGCCCCGGAGTCGGTGTCAGATGATGCCCATTCGCTCCATGTTGGGGATGAGAATGGGGACAGCGTCCCGAATGTTGAGGCAGTAAGTCGGGGACCGGTCTAGATCTATCTGTGGATCAAAGGGGCCTGACTGGCACAGAGGGCAGACCTGCTGGTGGTGAATCAGTAGGGGCACCTCCCAAACCCGCGGGGCCCAAAGACGAGCAAGCAGGAACCGGCTGCCCAAATACGAGGTGAATGGCCTCATAGAACTCTTGGAGCTGAGCGGGGGTCGCTCTGGCTAACTCAGGAAGGTGCGGAGACGGCCCAGGCGCAGAATCAAACGTGGAGCTAGGCCTCCATTGATGGCGCTCCCTCGTCAGACGACTTTCACAGATGGGATGAAGTCGAAGATCTCTTCAACGTCTTACTCTTTTACTTTGTGTAGGACTTACCCAAACGCATCGGACGACTATGATGAAGATCCAGGGCTCCGCAACAGATCCTGGACCTTCCTCTCGACCGGGATCGTGACTATTGCAGAGTTACACATCGAGCGGCAAGGAGCTTGAGGGATCGCCCCCTCAAGGCTTTTGGTGTGCCTGGCACAACAATCGAGGTCCTGGCGCTGTGGACACGCTCAAGGAACCAGAGGCAAATGAGATGCTGGTACTTCACAGAAATCTGCCAGGAACCTGCAGCTAGATACAGTCTCTATTAGAAGGCTACTTGCACGTGCATCATGGGTTGATCCTGACAGTACAGTCTATGCACTCAAGGTTGTTCATAGTCACCATGATGTTCATCATAATGTGCATGATTGTTGCAGGCACCTTTAGAGGGTATACCTGGAGATAGTCATATTCTTCCCCAGTCGGCTCATAATCTGCGATGTACTGCACACCAGGTTGAGTCAGACTGTAGGCTCCATTTGGCAGTTCCTGGTCACTGATATCTACTTTCAGTTCAGAATCCAAGCTCTGCACAAGTGGTTGTGCCGTAATCTGGAAAAGTATAATCATTACTGGAACCACGTGGACCACCACCGAATCATTATTGGAATCAGAGGACCCCCCAACTTAGTCCTTATTGGAAAATTGAGACTCCAGCTAAAGAATACAGACACAAGCATTCATCAAACAAGTACACAAATGATGAAATATTTTGTTTAATTCACATACAAATATAAAACAATCAAAACTGTAATCATAATGGGAAGGCTGTTCTAAATTCAAATGAGTCACTCATCGTCCATATTATATTCTGTTTGATGCACTTGTACTGCTCTCACAAATCAGAGGATGCTAACTTAATATTTACCCTCCAATTTTAAATTCAGTCATAGTAACAGAATGTTTCAAAATATTACATTTTACATTTTTATCTTTATTTATATAAACCTTAATAATCTGTTAATAATATTCAATTTTCTATGCAGATGCAGACCCCTGGGAAGGCTTCGAGAAGCCCCAGGGATCCCCGACCACAGGTTAAGAACCACTGGAGAACATCAAATCCAAAACAAATTCAAACATTTCGCTATAGTAGAAATCCAAAAAGTAAATATAGGAAACGTAAATGAATATATTGTGCAGGAAGTGTGTTGTTACACAGCATTTGCACCATAGTCAAATATTATGTGAATACATCCAGTACCTGGAAAATAAAAGATTTAGATAAGAGGCCAGGACAGAGTACTTACGAACTAATATAAATATACAGGAAAAGAAATGAACTGATCAGCATGAGCAGCCTAGACATTTAATGGCTCCAAATGAAGACTCCTTGATTTGTTATTAATATATCTGACTCTGGTGATGATGATGGACCAACAGAGATTGAGAACATATGTGTGAATTAACGTAGGGCAAGGCTTTGCCAGAAACCCTTGTAGATATTTACACAAAGAAAAACTATACACAGGTTTGACCTTAAATTGATATCCTAAGAACTAAATGAATTTATTAACTTTGAGATCCTACAGATGGGCTTACTGGATCCCTCTGCCACCCACCTAACAGGGCTCCAGACAAGAAAAGAGCCTCTTGAGAAAACACTCAAAAGTACATAACTCTCAGACAAAGGAGGCATAATAGGCATGCTTAGATTACCTAGAGTTTAAGAAAGAAAGAGTGGCATAACAAATGCAGTACTATTGAAAGAGTGTTTAAAGGGGTCATAGGTGAGGAACATATGACAAGGGCTTTTTTACTCTGCATCCCAAGCACTTAAACATGTTAATGGAAAGAGAGTACCATGCTAAGACACTGCAATAACCTTTTTACACAGAAGGCCTGTAATAATGGAAAATGTTTGGAAGTTCCCAAATGCAGATAACCTTAAAATATTGTATTGTAAATGTAGACATGAAATTCTGTTTACTTTAAAAAAAAAAAAACTACGTAGAAATTATTTGAAAAAAAGACTTACCTTTTCAAATGATATATCTTGTGTGTATACTGTCCCTTTTCTCCATCTTTTTCATATGGCTCATTCTTTAAGACCTCAATTCCTTCACCTCCTCCAGTTTCATTTTTACTTGCTTCTGCCACAGAATACAGTTGCCCAACCTGATACTAAACATTGGATGATACATATTTAGAAACATTATGTACAGTAGAACAACACTGAAGCATACAAAAAACAGAAATACTAAAAATGATCTCATTGTTTTAATACATTGTAATAGCAAAATACACTATTTCACAAAAAATGCAATGGTCTTGAAGTCATATTAAAGTAGAACATGCCATTGTTTCAAATGTATGGAGGATACAAAGGGTGAAGTTTTCATTGTACTAAATCAAGTGGGAATTAGTTTAAGCGCACAAATTCATGGAAAAGAACAGGCAGATTAGTCATATAAGACTAAAGTATCACAATGGACTAGCGCTGATGACCAGGCAGGATGGGAATGTGAAAATAGACGTCCTGCAAGTCCAACGCTACAAGTCACCTGGGTCCAGGACAGACAAAACCTGACCTAGAGTGAGCGTCTTGAACTTTTCCTTTTTGAGGAAGTAGTTGAGGGCTTGGAGATCTAGGATAGGGCGCAGGCCCTTTTCCTTCTTCAGGACCAGAAAGTAGCGGGAATAACAATCACAGACTACTTCTGGAGCCGGAAACCTCTCTATGGCTCTCTTGGCCAAGAGAATCAGGACTTCCTCCTGAAGCAAAGTCAGGTGATCCTCCATCAGCCGGTCATAAATTGGAGGCACGGAGGGAGAAGTAATATTGAAGGGGAGGGACTAGCTCCTTCGTACTATCTGGAGGACTCACCTGTCCAAGGAGATGTTCTGCCAGTGGTGGAGGTGTTTGTTGATCCTGCCATCAACTTGCTACCCATGATCTTGAAGGGCCAGATTAGGCAGGTTTGGAGGCCGAGGTTGCAAAAAGGTGTGGTGGATTGACACAACCTCTGAACACCTATACGAAATGGGGGTCTTTAGTTGGCAATGGTATGACCCCTGTCCAAGTAGGGACAGTTCCTACTAGTCAGGATGAGTAAAAGTACACACCTAAGTTTGCCGGTGCTCACTCTCTTGTAGCCTGGCACAGAGCAGTCAAGCTAAACTACAGAGACAATCTGGAAAGAATTTGTATACAACCCACAGTAACACAGTGAAAACACCACAAATGGACACCACACCAGTTTAGAAGAATAAAGTATCTTTATCTAAACCAAACAAGACCAAAACAATAAAAATCCAACCTAAAGATATCAAAATATGACATTTAGAAGGAAAAAAACAGTTCTATCCATAGGAAACTATGGATGCATAACGTTTAGCACAAAATAACTGGGATGCATCAAAATCACAAGCAAAAACAGCTGCAGGGAAGGTGATGCATCAGTTCTTTATCCACAGGGAAGGTGATGCGTCAGTTCCTTGCTCCAGGGGAGGTAATGATTCAGTTCCTTACTGCCACGCAGGGGAGGTGATGCCTCAGATCCTTACTGTAGAGGAGGTGATGTGTTGGTTTTTACTGTGCGGGGAGGGGACGAGTCGGTTTCATTCTGAAGCCCCAGCATGCTGTAGATTCGGCACATAGGTGCGATGCACAGAAAATCCAGACGAGCTGACGATTGGGAACCAGGTGCGGAGTCGATTTCTCCAGCCATCAAAAGGGGATGCGTCAATTCTTCTTGCTACCCAGCAGGGCCTCGTCGGAGTCTGTGTGGTGATGTTAGGCATCGGGGATCAGTGCACGTGACTCGGCGAGTGGCGGTTTCTCTGGCCGCTGGAAGGCGCTAAGTCAATTCTTTAGCTGCATGGAACTGTGCATCGGAAATTTCTCCTACACGGCGGTGCCGATTAAGAAAATTCAGCAGCAAGGAAGGCAAAGCATAGATTTTGTTCAATTTTTGGCAGCTGCCTGTAGCAGGAACAACCTCCAGAAATGGAATAGGCACCTCCTGCCGGGTCAGACCTCCCAGCAGTGGGGTTCAAGGAAGTTGTGGGTGAAGTCTTTGTGTCCCTGAGTCTTCAGAACAGGAGGCAAGCACACACAAGCCCTTGGAGATTCTTCTCAAGCAGGTTCAGAACAAAGTCCAGTCTTTGCCCTCTCCTTGGCAGAAACAGCAACTGCAGACCAACCTAGCAAAGTGACAAACAGCAAAGGGGCAGTCTCCTCCTCACTGCTCCTTCGCTCTTCTCCTTGGCAGAGGTTCCTCTTGATTCTGGAAGTAATCTAAAGTTCTGGGGTTTTAGATCTACCACTTATTTCCCTTTTCCCCTCTGAAGTCTTTGTTCAGAAAGCTCTCTTGCTCAGTAGAACCAGAATGTCCTCCCTGGTCCAGCTTCACTACAGGAGGTGGAGACAGCATTTTGTAGAGCAGACACAGCCTATTCAGGTGCTAGTGAAAACTCCTCCCACAGAAAGGTCTATTCAACCTGAATATGAGTCACCCAGGAAAGCCAGGACACACCTTGTGACTGTCTAGAGTGAATGCACATCCCCAGCTCCTGTCATTCCAAAACCATACTTTCTAAAAGTGGCATTTTCAAACACACAATTTAAAAACCACCATTACTAAAAGGTGTGTTACTAAATCGGGAGTTCAGAGAGCCTAAACTCCCAATCTCTAGCTGATCTCAATTGAAAGTTACACATATAAAACATTACACTGATAGCCTATGGGAGAGCTAGTCCATGCAATAGTGAAAAACAAAATAGACAGTAATTCACCATCAGGACATGTAAAAAACACCTGTACAAGTCCGGCCTTTAAAATACACTGCACCCTGCCCATAGGGGAACATTGGGCCTACCTTAGGGGTTACTTACATGCAAGAAAAGGAAAGGTTATGCCCTCGCAAGTTGGTGCACTTGCCAGGTTGACGTGGCAGATAAAACTGTGCACGCAGACACTGCGTTGGCAGGTCTGAGATTAATTTGAAAAGCTACTTGTGTGGGAGGCACAACCAGTGCTACAGGCCCACTGGTAGCATTTGAGTTACTGGCCCTGGGAACACACAGTGCACTCTACTAGGGACTTACCAGTAAATCAATACACCAATCTTGGAGAACCAATCAGTATTGCAATTTACACACGGAGCACTTGGACTTTGGCACTGATTAGCAGTGGCAAAGTGCTCAGAGCACCTAAACCAGCAAAAAGGAAGTCCAGCACACAGTACAAAATACAGGAGGCAGAGGCAAAAAGTCTTGGGAAACCACGCCACGGATGCCAGGTCTAACAACGCCCAATCCATGAGGTCAGAACCAGCCATGCCCACGGCTGCACAGAGGTTCTTGAAAGTTGCGCTGTCTTGTGGCTGGGGTATGACTAGCACATTTGCAAGCCCCTTCCGTAGCCACGAAAGGAGTGAAAGGCAGACTGGGGATGAGTGGTCACAGAGGCCCAAGGACTTGGCCGGAGCCCGTGAGTCCTTAATGCTCCACCGCCATGTCGGACTGGTCTCTGAAGAGACGGGTGCCATCATAGGGTATGTCCATGAGTGAGGCCTGGACATTCTCTGAAAAGCCAGAAATCGTCAACCAGGCGTGGCGTCAAAAAGTCACCATTGATGAAATTGATCTGTCCAGCGAGTTGGTCGCGTAGAGACCACAACGAATGGCGAACTTTGCCACATCTCTCCTGTCTGATACTGCTTGGGAGAGGATGGCCTAGACCTCGTCCAGGACCTGTGGCAGCACTTGCGTAACTGTTTCCCACAAAGTGTGGGAATAACAACCCAATAAGCATGCATTGTTCACCGATCGATGGCGGAAGAAAAAAAGTTTTTTACGCCACTATCAAGCTTTTTGGATTCCCTATCCAAAGGTGCGGAAAGCTTGACTGCCATGGAAGGGAGCTGAAAGTCCAGGACCTCAGCTTTCCTTCATACCACCATAACGTATGATGCTCCCTCCTCCATTGCCAGGGTAGGGAGAGAAAGCAGGGCAGAACCCGGAGAGACTGCTGGCCTCACCCAATTCCTCGTTCCAGTTCATTTCTTGATAAGCCGGTCTTGTAAACGGTCCACTGACCTCTCCCAATCTCCTCCCATTCTTAGCCCTTCAGAATAGGGATGAGGAAGCTACCTAGAACCTAAGGGTTCTATTGGTACCAGCACCGGCGCCAAACCGGCTCCAGGTAGTTGGGAATAAGAATGGAACTTGTGCCGCCGGTGAGCACCAATGGTGTCAGAGTCTCGACGTCAGTACAGGCGCAGGGGAAGGTCAGAGTGGTACGACTGACGTTGGTCTGGATACAGCGCCAGATCCATGAGGGATAATCGGCGCGGGGCTAGAGTGGAACCCGAAGGAGCACCCTGTGAGCCTCAGGGGTCCGAAGGTGTTCCAGTAGGGTCAGGTAACCCAAATATGAGGAACACGGCATCATAAATTTCCTTGAGCTTAGCAGGGTTCATTCCGGCTCCAGGAAAGGCTGGGAAGTGCAGAGCCAACCCAGGCGCAGGTTCCAAGGAAGGAGGCCTGTGAACTGTGGTTTTTAAAACAAATGTATGTTTGTGTGTAATTTTAAAAACATTGTGATTGCGTGCTAGCTCACTTACTTTTTGTGGTTCTCGCTGACAGCGGTGCCCACCTGTTAGAGCGGACCCGCCTGGTTGTCAGCGTTCTAGCTTTTCGTCCGGCCACTTTTTTCCTGCCTACAAAACACTGGATGCAACGACTGTGCAGAGGGCGGGTGTGCCGGAGGCGTGCCAAAGGCAAGCCCATCTGCGCCCGGAGCGCGACCAGCACCAGAATCCCTGCCCAATCTTCTAGGCTGGTTTAATTGTGAAACGAACTTAGGAGTTTCAATCCTGGTGAATGCTCTGACCCCAAACTAGAATTGGAGCACAAAATGAACTATCCTACTTATTGTAATCTATGTGGCTTTATGATATTGAACTCCGGTATGTCCGATACGCGCAGAATGAGGAAAGACAGATAGTCTCTTTACGCACAGCATAACAATGCTTCACAGGTAGCAAGGGTTCCTTAACCTAATGTCCAACCACAAACTATTTCTGATAAGAACCCTAAATCCATTAGTTGTGTTTTAGTCAATGCTAGGTCAATGATTAAACATAAACACGATTTAGAGTGCCTGATGCAATTGGAAAAAACAGATCTGGCATTTCTCACAGAAACGTGGGCCAATGAATCAAGCAACCCTGACTGGAACGATGTAGTCCCGGCGGGTTACTTTGTTGTCAATACTGACAGGGTTGGGGCAAGGGGGGTGGGATTGCCTTAATCTATCGAGCCTGTTACAAGGTGAGGACTGTACCAGAATCATCATTGAACGCTGAGGCTATGTTTTTCAGCGTCAAACTCAACAATCGTGAACTTTTCCAGGGGATACCGATTTACAGACCACCAGGGCCGAGACCCTCTTTTATCACCTCTCTCCAGACCCATCTGGAGTCTAGTTTTAGTACGGACTCTTTTACGGTGCTTGGTGATTTTACTTTTCATTTAGATGCTGTTAATAATCCTGATACAATAAGCCTGATTGACAATCTAGACAGTTTTGGCTCACTCAGATTGTCCGGGAGCCTACACATTTGGCAGGCTAGACGGTATTTTTACAAATAATGGTCTTATTGAAGTGAATAGTTCACGTCCCCTACTTTGGTCAGACCACCATGCTGTCCATTTTATAATTAATATTTCTTACACCAACATGTGTCGGAGGAACAGACTCCCTCTGGTTAAACTACGTCCTTGAAAGAAAATATGTCAACAAGAACTGACTACTGCCTTGAAAGAGAAACTTACAACAAGCTTAGATCCTAATGAGGCAGCAACTGACTTCAATAACTGGATCAGCCAGGCAGTAAATCTGCTGGCACCGGAAGTGACCAAGAAGGCTAGTAGAAGGCTTGTATCATCTCCTTGGTATTCAGTGGAGCTTAAACAAATTAAAATCAAATGCAGACATAAGGAACGCATTTGGAGATCCAATTGTAGCTTGGCGCATAAGATAGACTACTGCTCAGCATTAAAAGAATATTAGGGGGCAATAGCACTGGCAAAGACAGCTTACTTCACTTCCAAAATTCAGGAGTCTTCAAATTCTTCAAAAAAACTGTTTAAAACAGTAACCACCCTGTCGCGTTGCCCTCGAGACATCATCTTTATCCCAGATCAAACTTTCGTTGACAAACTTGCTGTCTTCTTCCAGAACAAGGTGCAGTCGGCCTATGAGGAACTTTTGAATTCATTCAATGTCATAGAATGAACCATCTAGAGGTACAGGACGAGCAGACCCTCCAGTGTAACCTAACTCAGTTCTCCGCCTTAAGCGAAGAGCAAGTGGTAGACTTACTGTTGCAGACTAAGTCAGGGTCTCCACTTGACCCTTGTCCTCCACATATTTTACATCTGGCATCGGAGGAGGACTGTACATCACTGACCCCTCTACTAAATCTAGTCATCAGATCAGGGATTTTCCCGTTGGACTGGAAATTGGCCTGTATTCGACCTATCCTAATAAAAACACGTTGGAGCCCCTGGAGGCTAAAAACCACCGCCCGATCTCCTGTCTACCTTACCCTCCAAAATCCTGGAGAATGCCTTAAACTTGGAGTTGACGGCCTATCTAGATTGTAATAACATTCTTGACTCCACCCAGCATGGTTTTAGAGCTCGACATTGCACAGAATCAGCTCTGATCATGGCTACAGAGAAGATTCGTGAGGTGATGGACAAGGGTGGTAGGGCGGCCTTGATACCGTTAGACCTCACGGCAGCCTTTGATACCGTAAATCATGCGGTATTAGCAAGTAGGCTGCAGGCCGTCGGGGTCAGTGGCAAGGCCCTGGCCCTTTAAACATCATTTCTGTCCTCCGGGGACCAAATAATACACTGGGAGGGACTTAGGTCGGAACGGTTCATTCTCCCGGGTGGAGTCCCCCAGGGCTCGGCCCTGCCCCTGACTATGTTCAACATATACGTGGCCCCGCTATCTAGACTAATCAAAAGTGATGGTCTAGTGCTCGTGTCTTATGCTTATGACACGCAGCTAGTGGTATCCGTCACGCAAAATGGGGACATGTCAGCTGAACGGTTTTGTAACTGTCTTTCCTCACTGATGTCGTGGATGAATACAAATTTCCTGAAACTCAACACCGAAAAAAACGAGATCTTAGGATTTGTTCAGGAATCTTCAATTTGGAGCCAACAATGGTGGCCCACCGAAGCCGGAACCAGCCTGGTTCCGGTGTCTAAGGCTAGAAATCTCAGCTTTTTCATAGACAAAGATCTAACATTTGCCCCCCAAATAAACCAAGTGGCCTCAGCCTGCTTTTTTACGTTGAAGGTATTACGCAAGATTCTTCCATTCATTCTGTTTTCTTTGAGGAAAACGGTGGTAGGAGCGTTAGTTCTATCAAGAATAGACTTTTGTAATGCCCTATATTTAGGCGCTGGAGTCAAACAGCTCACTAAGCTTCAGTCACTGCAAAATGCAGCAGCGCGAGCACTGCTTGGTTTGCCCAAGCATCATTCCACTTCTGTCAGTATAAAACAACTTTACTGGCTTCAAGTGAGATGGCGTGTGGAGTTTAAAGCTCTTTGCTTAGTGCATAAAGCCCTCTATTGAGGAGGGGCGATAGACCTACAATCTTTATTTCCCCGTTACGTCCCACTGCGTTGCCTGAGATCCACTGACACTGGATAAGTACTTCTTCCAAAGATAAAAAGAGTAAGATGGGGAGGAAAACGTTTTTCATATCAGCTGCCAAATTATGGAACTCCCTCCCCGTTCAATTGCGACTCCAGTCTTGCCACACTCTTTTGGGGCAACGTATAAAAACCTGGCTCTTCACGCAAATCTAATCTTTAAGGTTGTTCCGGTTTCACACTACCCAGCGCCAAGATGCCTTGGCAATAGTGCGCTCTATAAATATCCTCAGTCAGTCAGTCAGGCCTAGAGCGCAGAGACTCCTCCATCAAGTCGGCCGATGGATGGGGAGAGGCCAAAGCACACTTTGACTTCTTAGGTCTCTTGTGCTTCTTACCTGACCGGCTCCATGACTTCAAGTGGGAGGACGAAGACTTGGGACTCCTGGAGCGGTGCCCGGACCTTCCTCTCGACCAAGAATGAGACCTCAGGGCGAACGATGCGGTGCGGCGTGCCAGGCCAAGAGCAGCTTTAGGGACCGCTCCCTCAAAGCTTTCTGAGCCATGGCCCGGCAGCTGGAGTCCGACTTCGAGTCATGGTCGCGCTCCAGGCACCAGAGATAAACCATGTGTGGGTTCATGACCGACATGGCATGGTACAAGCACCGCACGCTTGATACCAGAAGTCTTATTTGGCATGAGGAAAAAACCTATACATCGAAAAGGGGCAACAAAAAGGGGAAATAAGCCTGTTAAAAAGCATAAAAGGGTAGCTCTCTTCATGGATCTGTGCTGGCTGGTGCGGAAAGAAAAGAACTGACATCAGCGTCCTGAGGTGGTGTCCATATATGTTACGCAGACGTCACAATGATGTGGATGAAGCTGACGATGTCACATGGGGCCAATCGACGCCACCTACTTGTGCGCAGGGTTATTGCTGAAAGAAAATTTCCAGATCCAGTCAGACACCTGGAAAATTCAAAAGGTAAGGAATCTGTGGCTAGATGTCTGTATAAGATCTCAAATTACAGTACTAAAATCAGATTGTTTGCAGCCTTTTTTATTCTCTTTACATCCTTTTCCTTTGGATTATTCAAGTCGCTCTTTCTCCCTTGGAGCCAGCACAGGTGGGAGAGAAAAATGTGCCACACCTTAGTAGACAAGGCACTGTTTTTTTCTCAACCCTTTAACGCAATACTGCAGAACAACTTTGGTTACTGCACTGCGTTACAGCAAAATTTAATAAGTTTGCCACCCTTATGTCTATAAGATCAGAGTGATCAAGTCAATAAACATCTGTTATTCAGCGCCAAGATACCCTTTTCGGGTGAATGTGAGCTTTACAAATACACATGTTATGTTAATATTATGATCGCATTCTTTACCAAACTTCTTTAATAGATTTAAGATCTTTTCTATGACGGGACTGAATTGCATGATCTCAATATTTGGTCTATTAGTGGGAGTGTTTTTGTTTACCTCTACACAGACTTTGTTGATTTTTACGGGGAGAAAACAACACCCCTATGGTCAAGTTAAAATCAGAGAGGATTTCTATTTTCTCTTAATTCTTTCTTGTTTATATGGTCAAATTATAGAGTTCATGCACCAAAACCGCCTGTTCAGTGGTAATAGCCAAAGGTCAGGGTTGTGCTATGGATTGGGAGTGTACTTTAATTGAGATTATAATCATTTGGCCATTATCAATTTCTCTCAGTGCTCCTTTAATAGAGGTGTTTGTAGGTGCTACTATTAATCCGATACTCCAACATTCCAACTTCCTCTTTCACTGTGTCTGCTGGGAATAATCTGTGATGAATCTGTCGATGCTAATTCTTTGTCATTGTTGAAGGCTCAGATTAGGCATTAACTTTCTTAATTTATTTACTCATAAGTCCAATAATAAACATTATATAGATGAATTAAAAGGCTACAAATACCATGAGTACTTGAAACAACAGAGTCATTTATAGCCTGTCAGTTCATATAAAAAAAAGAAAGCTGTGGAAGGGTGAGTTATTAGCTACCTTAGGTTAACGCTGGAGCTGACTAACCAATTCTTGCAGGTCCCTCTGAGTTTTTATATGTGCCATGGACTTTTCTGGAGGATGCATGGAACAGTTCTTAAGTGTCTTAAACCTCTTCTGATAAATAGCACTCGCCAAGCAAGGAGCTGTACAGGGAAACGCTGGCTATGCAGAGCCTCATTAAGAATCGGAAGCAGCTCTGCAAAACAAGGACACGGTAGCGGCCCGCACCAACCAGGGGACCAGCAGACGCTCTGGCAAAGATGGCAATCTTCACTATGTTCCCGTTAGTCTCTACTTCTGCTCGAGCAGAACGAGAGCGATGAGATACTGGAGAGGGAGCGTGACTGGCAGGCAAACACACAAATAATACATATGAACCTCCAGGGTGGCTTAGAACTATGGAGGAGCAAGAATATTACTCTCCTTGCACTATGCATCCTGTTGAGGGAATATTTATGGGTGTCCACAACCTCACCATTATTAAAGGGCCCTTTACTTCCCTGGGTAAATGCAGATTTTGAGGGGTGAACCCGATAGTGCATGAGCACTGCTCCTTAGAAGGACACTAGGAGAACCCCCTTTAAAATGTGAATAGGAGCCACCTATGCTTTACTACCTTTAACTTCATCTGAACAATGATACGCGTAAGGAAGGAAGAGTTCTTGCGGAAGGTGAATGATGTTTAATACTTCCTCCCACTCATCAAGGAGTCTGTGGATGGTATTGATACATTCTTACAGAAAGAAGGGTCAGCCACTTTAGAAACCCTGTTCAGGCAAATTCAGCTCCAAGCAGTAGAACACAAAACTATAGAGAAAGGCACAAGGCACACTCGAGCTGTGGAACCTCAGAGGGGCAAAAAGCGTCCGGGACGGTTAAGGCCAAGAGGGAAAACTCCTCCTCTCCTCTAAATGCTTTTGATAGATTAAGGCAAGCCATTTTTAAAAGGTGAACTATCATTGTGGAAGATGCTATGGACAGTAAGCAGTCATCCTAAGAATACCCCTGGAGAGGATAGAGATTTTTCCCATTTGTGAGACTACAATGATGGGGAAAAATCAAAAATATCCTGATTAGGGTGAGGATTCTTGTGAAAAAACAGTTGCAAGCAGACCATGGTGACTGGAGGAAGGCACATATATATCAACCTAGTGGGGGAGTTCTCAGGGTTAAAGGGCCTAGAGTTATGGAGGACACAGAGAATATTTACCACCCAAGGTCTTCAGAATGGACCCTGGTGGCTACAGTAGCTCTGTACATGAGCAGCTTTATTCAAAAACCCTTGGACATGGAATTCAGAGGGTGACACAAGGTCGAGTGCCCAAAAACCTTTCTTGAAGGCAGGCTAGCTTTAATCATAGAGATGGCATAAATGCTATTTTTATCACAAAATTTGAAAAGGGATAGATTGCGCTTCATGTCAGGACAAATTATTGGATGTTCTGGGACCATTAATAAAATTCAATAATAGGCTGAAGAAGCCAGAAAAATTGGCAACCTAATTGTCTCAGATACACTGTCTGGGACAGTCTCAGAGGGTAGTGTGCTTCCTAAAAAACACAAAAACCATATTGGTTTTTAAGAAACAGCGACTACCATTGGGTAACAAGGCTTAGATAATTCAATAGCTGGCTTGTCTACCACCACCTCAAAATGCAAGGAATGCATCTGCTCACAGATATCCTGCTGGCAAATGACTGGATGATCAGGCTGGATTTGACACATAACCTAAAATGTCCACCTTTGTACCCCACAGGCGATTCCTCGAATACATGTGGAGACAACAGGTGTTCAAATTCAAAAGTTTTTCTCTTTGGGGGCTTTCTTCTGCATCATGGTTCATTGGCTGGCTTGTTTACGGCCACTTCCAAATTGAAGGGATGCATCTGCTCTCAGAAATTCTACTTCAAAATGACTGGACGGTCAGATTAGATCTGATGCACACCTATTGAATGCCATCTTTGCACTCTACAAGTGAATCCTCCAATTCAGGTGGAGACAGCAGATGTTTGAATTCAAAGCTTTTCCCTTTGGACTTTCCTATGTACCATGGTGCTTCATCTAAGTAATGAAACCAGACATCAAACTCCTAGAGTCTAGGTTACAGACTTCTAGTTTATGTGAACAATATCCTCCTGATGAATCATGATACAATTTGCCTATACTAGGAACTGGATCTGATGGTTTCCCTTATACAGGGACTGCGGTTTGTGAGCAGCAAGGAGAAGTCAGAGACCACTCAAACCACAACAATAACCGTTTTGGGGTTGCGATCGAGTCTCCCAACAAACCCTAGTGTTCCCACAAAGGCAAATGGCATTAATATAAGGATTGAACTGAGGAGGACCCTAAGGAGAAGTCTGGTCTCACTAGGACTTCCAGCAAAAACTGGTAGGTCTGTTAGCTTCATCAATATGAGCCATATTCCTGGGGCTACTCCATTACCGGGCATTAAAAAATGCTCAAAGCAGCCCACCCCAGCAAAGGTCTACATGTAGAGGAAATGGATCTGAGGGAAGGAACCAGGAGTGGGGTGGATGGATTATATGGAGGCTTGCAATAGCATAGCAATTTCTGCATCTGCAACAGACCTTTTCACAGCATCAGACAAACGTTATTTGGGTTGGGTGTTACACTCTGGGGGTATTATGGTAGGAGGATCATGGTCAGAGTAGCAACAAATTACACACATAAACAGACTTTAAATACAGTGGTAAAATGCCCTCATCTCCATTCTGTTAAAAGTTGACAGCTTACTCGTGGTCTGATACATCGATAGACCAGTAAAGACAAGATTTGAGTCTTCTGCCTGAACAGGGACATTTTGGTCACAGCGGAGTATCTCCAAGGAAAACAAAATCTAGTAGCAGAATGAAACAGAACACACTTGAAGGACTTCATTGCATGCAGGCTGGTCCCAAAACATTTCTAGGGATTCATGAAAAAGTGTGGTCAATGTCAAGTAGATTGCTTTGCCTTTCACCTCGAATATAAACTTCTGTGATTCTTCAGCTGGAGGCCAGATCGCCTGGCAGAGGCAACAGATGATTTCCTCCAGGATTAGAGTGAAAATTTCAAGGTATGCATACCTGCTGCTCTTAACCACCAGATTGAAAAAAACTTGAGTTTGAAGAAGCTTGATTCTGGAAACACCGATATGGACAACTGTAGTTTCCACTTCTTCTGGAAGTTTCATCAGATTTTCCAATCCAGCTTTCTCAGCGTTCGAACATTCTCTCAGATGCTTTAGGCAGACCACACACATTGATTAAGGAATAGTTGTTTCGTTGAGGCAAGGAGAATTACCAGACTCATGGGACATCCTGGAACTTTCGGAGAAAAGTTTTAATCCTTCTCAAAAGGGCCTGGTCTGAATTCACTGGTAAGTGCTACGGTGCAGCATGGCTTTGATAACGCTGCCGTCTGAGAAGAAGTATGAATAAGATGGGGCAAATTTAGTGCATGTATAGAATTTGTTTTGTAGGTAAGGGCTACACACATAGAACCATAAATGCCATTGGATCCACTATAGCTGTAGGGCATAATATTTTATGGCAGAATATTTCCAGAACACCCACAAGTGCACATAGTGCTCAGGGGTGCCAGTCTGTTGGTTACCCCAGCACTAATATACCCACTCCTCTGAGATGTGACTTTGGTATTAGAGGTTGTGAATTCTAGGCAAGATAATCAATTTCTTCCAGGAGCAAGATATCAAGTTAGCGGACTACGATGTTATGCCTCATCTCATGCAAAAGAGTATCAGACGTCAGGGCATTAGACACATCAGATAAAATGTTTACACAACAACGGGTCACTTGTACTGTCTAGAAGAAAAATCTAACTTAAGAACAGTCCACTATCATGCTTTTCCGGATAATCAAAAACAATGTGTGAAGGCCCATATGTTCATGGTAGAAGAGGCTGGGACATGAGGGAAACTGGCATCGACACCTATTTTTGGAGTATATTCAGCAAGACGGCCATGACATTCAAAGCTTATTACTTTAGGGCCCCGTGGAATACATTTTGAATGCGTCAAACTGGTCCTCAGAGACTACTTTCAGAAATGTCAATTTTAAACCAGTGATGGATAGGACATCACTTGACATAATAAGAGCCTCCGGTCACGACTGTGGACGTAAACTTTCCTAGCTTCCATGAAAGAAAGTTTCAAGTCTATTAAAGACACAAAGGCAAGGATTACCCCGGCATAATATTTTCAAAATCTGCTTTTTCAAAGTTTTGCTATATATTGGAACTTGAGGCTCCAAGATGAATGATTTTTGATAATATAGACCTAAAAACCAACCCTAAAAACACATTGAGCTAAAGGACACAGAAAATGAGCGCGGCACACAATCGGACTTAAAAATACACACATTGGTCTGAGGAATAATAGGGAGTAAACAAGCAACCTTGTGAGCAGCATCTAAAATCAAAAGTAAGTGCGGGTCAGAATCTGCAAGCATGCAGGGCAATAAATTCAAGAGGTTTATTCAGTAAGAACATCATCAAGTCTTGCCACAGAATCTTAGAACACTGACTATGAATGAACAAATTGTGAGCACATATTGAGTACATGACCACACTCCAGATGAAAAGGTCAATCATAAGTCATCACCTTGCATGCAAAAAACTATCTGGAGCCAGAATTTAGCCTGGGCGAAAAATCAATATAGATGGAAGAGCCAAGACCCTGCAGGCAGCAACATCTAAAAATGTGTCAAAATCACATATAGGAGAACAATGGAAAATACAAGGTGAGTAGAAATATGAGACAATTATGTGAAGCAGAAACTAGCATTTTGTTTCTGAATAAACTGCAACCTGCTGCAGATTAAGGACACAAAAGTTGCACAGTTCTGGCTGGGTGGAACATTAGCACCCATAAACACTGTAACATGCGAAAACACCTCACGAGTACAGCACACTTACTGGTTTAACCCCACAGAATGGGGAATAATGGTGTGGAACACGGCATGGAATTCCCAATTATTGGGGTTTAACAAACACCTCTATAACCTTTGCTGAGTAGGTGTTAAATGTGCGAAGGGTGTTGTGGTGTATCTAGTTTGCTTAGAAGCTTTGTATTCAGTAGCCTCTCAGGCACCGTACCGCTCAGTCAAAACATTTGTGAAGTCATACGTTCTATATTAGGACGTTGGAGTTGAGTATGTGTCAAAATCACATATAGGAGAACAATGGAAAATACAAGGTGAGTAGAAATATGAGACAATTATGTGAAGCAGAAACTAGCATTTTGTTTCTGAATAAACTGCAACCTGCTGCAGATTAAGGACACAAAAGTTGCACAGTTCTGGCTGGGTGGAACATCAGCACCCATAAACACTAACATGCGAAAACACCTCACGAGTACAGCATACCCAACATGTTAGTAACATGCTGTAGCATGACCATCCTCTCCTCTTGCACTCTGCCCCACATGGACCCCTTCTCAAAATCCAGTTTCATCTGGGCTATCAAGGGGTCCGGATTGTCTGAAACCATCCCGTCCAGTCCTCTATTATCCAGTATTCCCAAGTATTTGAGATGGGAGGACTTCCAGCAGGAAGATATCCATGGATCGCCTTCTTCGTAGTGCCAAGCGAGAGCGGTAGGGCCTCACTCCTAACCCAATTTGCTTTGTAGCCGGATAGGGCAGCGAAGCCATCCATGACTTCCAATAGAGCCGGCAGGGACCAGTTGAGAACTGTGAGTCGTGAGCAGGTCATTGTCTGCATAGAGGTAGATTTTGGATAGCCCACCCACGTGGGGAACGCCAGCAATCTGTGGCAGCGATGGATAAAGGAGGCCAGGGGTTCCAAGGCCAAGAGTAACAAAAGGGGGAGAGTGGACATCCTCCGCATCTGTAAGGGGTCAGAAAGGAACCCCCCGCAGTTAACCTGGTCTGTTGGGCAATCATACAGCAGCTGCACCGTGGAAATTGGCCGCCCTGGCAAAATTGTTTCATGGTGGCAAAAAAGTATTCCCACTCGATGCAGTTGAACGCTTTCTCAGCATCGAAGGAGAAGGCCACTACAACGACCAGAAGGTCCTGGCCGCCCAAAGGATGTGGGCTAGGGTGCGAAGATGATTTCTGGAGGAGCAGCCCGGTACGAAGCTGAACTGCCTGTGGTGGATCAGGGAGGGAAGGACTTAGCCAAGGCGCGCCGCCAGGATGCTAGCGAGAATTTTTATGTCACCATTCAGTAGCAAGATGGGTCTGTAGCTGTTGCATAGTAAAAGGTCCCTCCCAGGCTTGGGTAGGACTGCAATCACTGCCTTGTGAGAGAGGGGCCCTAAGGAGGCCATTTGCACCGCCTCCCAGAGGGCGGTATGCAGGGAGTCGATTACCTCCTCACCTGACCACCTATAAAACTCTGGTGGGTATCCATCCTCTCCTGGGGCTTTGTGGTAAGGCAATTTGGAGATGGCCAATGCTATCTATTCTTTGCTGATCTCCCCCGCTGGTAGTTCCCTACCCTTGTCCGATAGGCAGGGGAGGTCTACAATCTTCAAGAAGGTGGCCACCTGGTCCGCCCTAGCCGGCGCCTCCAGTGTGTACCGCGTTTTGTAGAATGAAGTAAATTTGTTGATGATGTCCTATGGACAGGTGGGAACCTCCCTGCTCATCGAATGTATGGCAGGGATGGCCATAGTGGCCTCCCTTTGCCTCAACTGGGCAGCCAGTAGGCAGTAGGTGACCCACCTTCTCTCCATGGTCATAATGTCACCCCTTTAGGCATTGTAGGGCATATTCAGCTTTGGATGTAAAAAGGCCATTGAGGGCCATGCAAGCCTGTTCGAGGAGTCGGCGGCTGGGCATTGTTGGGTGGGAGGAGTACAGGCAGGTAAGGGAAGCTATCTGCCCCTCCAGTTCGGTCCAGAGAAGGGTCGCTTGTTTGTTGGAGACGGCAGCCTCTCTCATGAGTTGGCCCCATATTGTAGCCTTCGTGGCAGCCCACAGGACACTGTGAGAGACCACCGAGTTACTGTTGTCCAACATGTACGCAGAGACATAGGCTTTCAACTGGGATTTGCCCTGAGGGGTGCAATATCGTTGTATGTTCAGACGCCATGGCTTGCGGCCCGGGGAGGGCAGGCCCATGACGAGGGAAAGAAAGAACCGGGCAGTGGTCGGACAGCGCAGCTTCGAGTATTTGAGACTCTCCGATAAGTGCCACAGTTTGCTGGGAGATGAGAATGTAACCCTGTCTGCATTGTGTGCCGTGAACCGGTGAAAGGAAGCTGTAATCCTTATAGGATGGGTGGCTAAGACGCCAGTGATTTACCAGGCCGTGGTTCGAGACTACGTCTCCTAGCAGGGCCCTGTCCTTTATCTAAAGAGCCTGTCCTATCCAGGACTGTCTCGCAGGCCAGATTCCTGTTCCCGCCAATGACATACTGCGATGCCCCGATCTCCACAAGCAGGAGGGTCAGTTGGAGCAAGATAGGGTGTTTTGCCCCATTTGGTGCATAAACCGATCCCAAACAGAGGGATCTATCCCCCATCCACAGCTTGGCAAAAGCATATCTACCATCCTGGTCAGACAATGATTTCACAATGGTTACAGTCAGGGATTTCTTGATGAGGATGGCCACTCCACACTGCGGGGCGTTTCTCCCTCAGGGAAGGCGAGGCCGCATCACACTGCCCACCCAGTCACAACACAGCTTGTCGGATTCTAGGCTATCCAAGTGTGTCTCCTGCAGGAGAGCCACATCCACTTGCATGGAGATAAGAGAGCACATTTTTCCGTTTTAAATAGTGTGTGAGGCCGTTAACATACCAAGATAGGACGCAAAGAGGATCGGGGGTGCATGTCTTAGGGGTAGACATGGGCTCTTTGATATCCCGCAGCGGTGCTGGGCTGTAACGGAGTGCAGGAGATAAGATCCAGGCATGGGGAGGAAGGGAAGGAGGCGTAATGGGGTGCGAGGAGTCAAGGGTACGGCAGGGCAATGCAGTCGGTAAGGGGGCCAGGGCGTGGAAGTGGATGCGGATGAAGGAGCAGGTCCAGGTAAGAGGATGAGGGGAGGACATGAAGGAGTAGTAGCAACAGATGGTGAAAGAGGGAAGAGTAAAAGCAGAAAAGGTGGAAGGTCTCGTGGGGGAGCAGGATGGGAGGAGGGGGAGGGAGGACATGCCAGCAGCAAACCGGACACGCAGGCAAGGTGCTCCACGGATATCGCTAGCCGGTGTGGGGTGCATACTGCTAGCGGGCACCTAGGAAGTGTGCCGCAGGGGGAATAGGAGGAGGGTGGAGAGGAAAAGTAGGGACAAACAAGTTACTTACCTTCGGTAACGATATATCTGTAAGAAACATTAGTTAGTTATAGATTCCTTACCTTAGAATTACGCCCAGGCGTCAGACTGGATCCGGAAAGTTTTTCGTCAGCAGTACTTCTGCACGTCGGAAGGTGGCGCCGGTCGGAACCGCGTCCTTCGTTGGCGTCATGTTGCCAGTATGATGTCGCGGTAGCTACTTAAACACCGCCCTAGCGAGCAGACGTCAGTTCTGTACACGACTTTCTGCGTTTGAAACGCAGAGCCATGGAAGACACTGACCACTGGTGCACAAAACTAGGGCCCTGAAAGGATAGCCTTAACCCTGAAAATCCGTTCGCAGAACGGGGAGGATGGGTGGGGCGGTAAGGAATCTATAACTAACTAATGTTTCTTACAGATATATTGTTACCAAAGGTAAGTAACTTGTTCATCTGAAAGAAACACGTTAGTTATAAATTCCTTACCTTAAAATAGATACCTCAGCAACACCAACCCCGGTGGTGGCTCTGCAAGCCAATATTAGACAAGAAAGTCCTGGAGAACAGAACGGCCAAAGAAGCAGTCTCTACGGACTTGACGGTCCAGGCAGTAATGTTTCGTAAAGGTGTGTAACGATGCCCACGTAGCTGCCTGACAGATATCGTTCAGAGCAACTCCTTGCCCTAAAGCAGTAGTGGCTGCCGTTGCCCTGGTGGAATGAGCGCGCAACCCCACTGGAGGCTCCCTTTTCGCCAGAGAGTAACAGGCCTTGATACACAAAACGACACACCGAGAGATAGTTCGGTTGTGTACGGCCCGACCTTTTTTGGTGCCCATGTAGCCAACAAAGAGCTTGTCATCCACCCGGATCTGTTTTGTGCGGTTGAGATAAAAAGACAGTGCACATTTTGGGTCCAGATGGTGGTGTCCCTCTTCCTCTTTGGAAGGATGTGGAGGCGGAAAGAAGGTGGGCATAGTGATGGTCTGCCCAACATGAAAGGGAGTGACAACCTTTGGCAGAAAGGATGGATGGGTTCTGAGGACAACTTTGTCCGGATGCACAGAGAGAAAAGGAGGCTTTGAAGAAAGAGCCTGGAGTTAAAACCAGATTCAAGTCCCACTGAGGGATAATGAAAGGAATAGGAGCAAAGAGATGAGTTATGCCTTTCAATAATCGATTAACAACCGGGGCCTTGAAAAGAGAAGGCTGATCTGGAAGCTGAAGGAAGGCAGAAATAGCCGAGAGATAGCCCTTCATAGTGCCCAGAGCAGCGCCCTGATGGGCCAAAGAAAGGAGGAACAAGAGAATCTCAGAAAGAGGGGCAGAGAGAGGATCCACAGCCTTTTTTGTGCACCATTTCATAAATTTGTTCCACCGACAGGCGTATACCGTTTTAGTGGGAGGCAGGTCAAACGACGTCAACTGCCACCGCTCAATCTCCACGCAAGGAGGTGGAGGCTGGACAGGTTTGGGTGGAGGACCGTCCCCTGCTGCTGCGACAGAAGAACCTCCTGAAGAGGCATTCGGATCGGAGGATCGATGGTCATGTTGAGCAGCTCGGGATACCAGACTCTTCGTGCCCAATCCGGAGCCACAAGAATGACTGGGGCCTAGTCGCACTGGATCTTCTTCAGCACTCTGGAGGAAAGGCATAATATAGACTGCAACTCCACTTGCGACGAAAAGCGTCCCATAGCAAGTGCCGCCTTGGAAATTCCAAAGACAGAATTGCTGAGATTGCACATTCTCTTCGGTGGCGAATAGACCTAACCAAGGCTCTCACCACAGTCGAAAGAGACCTTGCACCACCTCAGAATGAAGATGCCATTTGTGATCCATCATGCACCTGCGGCTGAGTTTGTCCACCCTGGCGTTCAGGGAACCTGCCAGGTGTTGAACCACCAGGGATATGCTCTGATGTTCCAGCCATGTCCAGAGGTGGAGGGCCTCCTGACATAGGGTGCACAATCCCACCCCGTCCTGTTTGTTGCAGTACCACATGGCAGTGGTGTTGTCCGTGAACACCTGCACTACTCTTCCCAGGACAGAGGGAAGGAATGCTTTTAGTGCAAGACGAATCGCCCAGAGCTCCAGAAGGTTGATGTGGAGCCCGGACTCCACCAGAGACCAGAGGCCTCTGATCTCCGCCTCCCCCATGTGGCTGCCCCATCCCAGACGGGACTTGTCCGTCACCACGGTGTGCTCTGGTTGGGGGAAGGGAGAGGAATCTGCCGTTGACCCAATCCTGGTTTGTGAGCCACCACTGCAGTTGTCGAGCAGTGCCCTCCGAAATCTGGACGCAGTCGGACAGATTCCCCTGATGCTGCACCCACTGGAACTTCAGATCCCACAGCCGAGCCCGCATATGCCACCTGGCAAGATCATCTAACAGGATGCAGGAGGCCATTAGGCCCAGCAGCCTAAGAGTCATTCTGACAAACTCCGGATAGAGGATGAAAGATCGGAATAATAGAAAGAATATACTGCACATGCTATTCGGGAGGATAGACCCGAAACTGCATCGTGTCCAGAACCCCTCCGATGAAGAGGAGCTTCTGAGAGGGAATCAGGTGTGACTTCGGTATATTGATGGAGAACCCCAGCAAATGCAGGAGGTTGGCCGTAGTCTGGAGGTGGGAGACGACTGCCTGAGGTGAGCCCGCCTTCAACAGCCAGTTGTCGAGATAGGGGAAGACTGAAACTCCTGATCTTCGCAGATGTGCTGCGACCACCGCCATCACTATCGTGAACACCCAAGGGGCGCTGGTAAGGCCAAACAGGAGCACGGTAAATTGAAAATGCTCATGGCCTACCGTGAACCGTAGGTAACGCAGGTGGGCCGACAGGACGGGCATGTGAAAATAAGCGTCCTACAAGTCCAACGCTACCATCCAGTCTTCCGGGTCGAGGGCCGACAAGACCTGATTAGGCGTCAACATTTTGAACTTCTCCTTCCGGAGGAAGCGATGGACGTCCCTGAGATCCAAGATAGAACGCAGGGGTTTGTCCTTCTTGCAGACCAGAAAGTAGTGGGAGTAACAACGACGACCTACATCTGGGACAGGAACGCGCTTGGTGGCTCCCTTGGCCAAGAGAGCCGTAACTTCCTGCTGAAGAAGGGCCAGATGATCCTCTGACGTGAAGGTGGTATCTTGGCGGCATGGCTGGAGGGGTAGTCTCAAAGGGGAGGGAGTAGCCCATTCGGACTATTTGCAAAGCCACCTGACATGATGGTGCGCCAGTGGGGGAGGTGATGGCGAATCCTGCCACCCACTGGCGTTTGATGGGCCTGAAAGGTCAGACTAGGACGGTTTTGAGGCTGCTGCAGAGAGGGGGATGGGGGGGTGATGGACAGGCCCATCCGCTGGCCCCTGACACCACGATGGTTGTTTCCACGTCCCCGGCCGTGCGAAGGTTAGGTAACTTGCTGTGGCCGGTGGCTCTGGGCGGGACGTAGCGGGGCTCCCCTTCCGTAGCCACAAAAGGGGTGAAAATCAGACTGCACAGGATGGGTGGAGAGGCCCAAGGACTTGGCCGTAGCCCACGAGTCCTTGAAATGCTCTAGAGCATCATCTGCTTTGTTGCCAAAAAGTCGACGGCAATCAAAGGGCATGTCCATCAAGGTGTTATGGACATCCCATGAAAAACCAGTCGACCTCATCCAGGCGTAGCGAAGAAGTGCTACTGATGTTCAAATTGTTCTGCCCAGAGTCACGGCGGTGTCCAGCCCACAATGTATCGCAAACTTTGCTGCATCCCTCCAGGCAGCAACAGCCTGCGAAAGCACTGTCCGGGCCTCCTCCGGACACTGAGGCAGCACCTGCGCCACTGTATCCCACACAGAGTGGGAATAACAGCCCAAGAGACGTGTAGTGTTTACAGACCACAGTCCTAAGCTGGCGGAAGAGAACATTTTCTTTCCAAGGTGGTTCAGCTTCTTGGATTCCCTTTCCGGTGGAGAGGTAGGGAAGGCGCTTTTGGAAGTGGAGGCTTGGGCCACCAAGCTCTCTGGGGTGGGGTGTTGGGAAAGGAAAGTGGGGTCACTCAGAGCCGAGCGGTAGCGTCGGGCAATCATCCTGTCCACGGGAGCCCCCGTGTTAGGCCTGGACCATGTGCCCAAAAGGATGTCGGTGAGGGCCTCCTTAAACGGTAGCAAGGGCTCCGAAGAGCTCGCAACCGGTTGAAGCACCTTTGTCAGGAGGTTAGTCCTGACTGCCACCGTAGGAAGCTTGAGGTTGAGAGCTTCGGCTGCCCTACACAACACCACTGGGTACGACGCTCCCTCCTCCGTAGCCACGGTAGGAGGAGACAACATGCCAAGATCAGGGGAGGTGTCCAAACCACAGGGATCCCCAGTTCCTCTCTCCAGTCCTGTTCACTGTCCGCCTGGTCATTTAAAGGGTCACCTGACCCCTCCCAGTCCTCCTCCTCATCATCTGGGTGCCATTCTGGTTGAAAATGGGCCCGAGGAGTGAACAGGGGCATAAAAACCCCGCTCGGCGCCGGATCCGGCGTCGGACGACGCCAGTCCTGCTCCGGGTCCACTTCGGGATGGAGGCCGGGGTCGACGCCGGCCGGCGTCGAACACGGTAGTGGTGCTGGAGGAAGCGGCACCGCTAGAGGCGTAATCATGTCAACTGGCTCCAAAAGCCTGGATCCAAAAGGGTCCTGCGGCGCCGGAGCCCCCGACAGAGAAGGCCTAGGCCCCCCAACCAAGTCCGCGGGGCTCGAAGGCATGCCGGCGGCTTCGGGCCGCCCAAAGATGGCGTGCATCGCCTCGTAGAACGTACGAAGTGGGGCGGGAGTCGCTCGGGGTCCCAGAAAGGGAGGGAAACGCAGAGTTGACTTTTCGGGCTCTGCGCGCGGAGCCGGCACCACCCACATTCCTCGTCAGGTCGGCCGACCAGGAGAAGTCGAAGAACGACAGTGCTTCTTCCTGCTTCTTCTTATGCTTTGACTTACCCGACCCCGAGTGCGAAGACTTCGAAGACTTGGAACCCGAATGATGGTGGCTCCACGACCGGTCCTCCGATCTCCCTCACGACTGGGATCTCGAACGGCGCAGTGCCAACTGACGGTGCTCAAGAAGCTTTTGGGACCGCTCCCGCAAAGCCATCGGCGCCATCGACCGGCAGTCGGAGCACAACTTGGGGTCGTAGTCGCGCTCCAGACAAAAAAGACATCCCTCGTGCACCTTAGGAGTCGAAGACTCAAAAAAGATGTCAACTGCCACATTCTACTCAGATTTATACGCGGCACGGGAAGTGATCGTCCCGCCTTTAATCGACGCCTTCTTTCGGGACATCCCTCCCCGCCAACTATCTGACGAGGCACGGGATAAACTGGAGGAGCCCATCACGTTAGACGAGCTCCGCGCGGCGCTGATGGCTACCCGCCCGGGTCGGGCCCCCGGACCGAACGGATTCCCCGGAGACTTTCTGCGGCCCCTTATGCAGACGCTAGGCCCCTATCTGCTCCAAGTTGTACAAGAGGCCGAGGAGACTCAACTGCTACCACCTGATTGGCGACATGCCGAAATAGTCGTGTTTCTGAAGCCGGGCAGACCCCCTGAGGATCCGGGGTCGTATCGTCCCATATCATTATTGAATTTTGAACCTAAACTACTGGGAAAGGTCTTGGCCGATCGTCTACGAACATACATACTAGAGCTGATCCACCCGGACCAATCAGGCTTTATGCCGCATCGGGCAACGAGGCATAATATCCGACGGTTGCATAATGCGATAGCATAAGCCCATAAGGTAGGCTGCCCGGTCGCGGTACTGCTGGCCGATATAGACAAGGCGTTCGACTCCCTTAGTTGGGAATACCTTTTCCGCCTCCTCGAGGCAGTAAACTTTGGTCCCCGATTCCGGACGTATATCAAGCTCCTATACACGGGTCTCACGGCGTCGGTCCGGGTGGCCGGTCATCGGTCGGCCTCGTTCCCGCTCCTTCGTGGCACCCGACAAGGATGCCCACTATCCCCACTGTTATTTGCGCTTGCTATAGAGCCACTAGCTGAATGGGTGAGGAGGGACGCAGTGATGCGTGGGTTGTCATGAACTCCGGACTACACAGACAAAATAGCCCTGTACACGGATGACGTACTATTTTACATGGCTGACCCACGGGTCTCGGGGCCTAGGGTCCTTCAGATCCTCCGCATCTTCGGTGAGACGTCTGGTCTGTGCGCTAATCCTTCTAAATCTATTTTATTCCCGGTGTGCGGTGACCTAGGACACATGGCTTGGGCAAACCAGGTGACTGTCGCTACCGACGGGTTCAAATACCTCGGGGTCTACGTGACCCGAGATCAAGATACGGCGTGGGCTCGGAATATAGCCCCTCTTCTCCCGGCGGTGCGGGACGACACAACGATATGGTCGCAACTACCCCTCTCCCTCTATGGCCGATCGGGGATCTTTAAGATGATTTCACTGCCCCGCATGCTTTATCGCCTCCAGAATTACCCATACCCGATCCCGCAGACATGGTTCACGCAAGTAAACGCCCTGCTGAACAGGTTCCTCTGGCAAGGGGGTGCCGTGCGGGTGGCCCTGGCGACCTGTGTACAATCTACATACTGCGGGGGAATAGCAGCGGCGGATATGCGCGCCTATTACTGGGCATCCCAGCTGCTAGTGGTCAACGACTGGTGGTATGGGTTGCTCCAAGATCCAGCGTATGCGGTGGAGCGTTTAACTCTCCCTCACACGCGGCTGCTACACTTACTATACGACTCCTCTTCAGTAGCCGGTCATCCTCCGGCATGCGGTACGGTGATTCAGATCTGGCGGCGCGTGGTGCGTATGATGGGCTGGTGGGGGAAACTTACCGGGATGACACCCCTATGGCGCGGCGCCTTCATCCGGCCGGTGGAGGCACTGGAGGGATTCCGGGAGTGGGATACAATAGGAATCTCCACGTTGGGGGATGTTATGCGAGGGCCCACAATTAAATCCTTCCAACAACTACAAACCGAATTTGACCTACACAAATCTCAGTTCTACCGATTCTTACAGCTTCGACATGCGTTGATGCCGGCGGTGCGTTCACTGACATCCCTACCAGAATATCACCCCCTAGAGAGTCGCCTTTTGACGGGGGACCTCGGCCCTCATAAGATCCGACAAATCTATCAAACCCTTACAACACGCGCGCAACACAATCTCCATAAGACACGTGAGCGATGGCAGGCCGATCTCCCTGACCTTACAGATGATGATTGGGCGGAGGCACTGGCGAGCCCCCGCTATACAGCAGTTTCCACTAGATATCGCCTGATCCAATATAAATACCTACACAGGGTCTACTACACTAGAACGCGATTGTGGAAAATGGGGATGATTCAGTCCCCGATATGTTTACGTTGTGGCGCGACCGAAGGCACGTTCTTCCATACAGTATGGCTCTGCATAGCGATACAACCGTATTGGCGCACGGTCCTTGGGTGTTTGGGGAACGTTCTGGCCTGGGAGCTCCCACTCGAGCCAAGACTCACACTCCTACATAGCACCGAGGACATCGGGGGGAACAGATATAAACGACACTTACTGTTTCTGGGGCTCGTGTTGGCGAAGCGGGAAATAGCGCAGGGCTGGAAGGGGACCTCCCCGCCCCGCCTAGGCAAGTGGAAGAAAGCCATGGACCAATGTATGATGGCGGAGATTGCGGTCTTTGTGGCACGTGGCTGTCCCCGGAAACATGGGAATATATGGGGAAAATGGGCCATATACAGGGGTGTGGACCTGCCACAACTTACTCCAGACGATTCAGGGGATCCCATAGAACACCTGTTGAGACAGGAGAGATAAATACAAGGTGTGGGGTGACTGTGTACAAACATATTAGGATAATAGTAATGATGCCATCCCGGAAACGGATGGGACTACGTGTTGACACGGGGTGAGTGGGGTGGGTGTGGGAGTCTGATGTTTGCAGACTAGGGGTTGGGGGCGGTAAATCAGCACAATGTGTACCCTGGGAGATGTACTTGCACCATAATCTCTGGATAACTGTGCTGGTTGTTCGTTTAATAAAATCAATAAAATATGTTGTAAAAAAAATAAAAATAAAAGAAGTCAACAAAAGTCAAAACAAAGCCAATCGAAAAAAGATTGGAGGTACCGCTCTTCCCGGATCTGCGCTAGCTGGCGTGGAAAAAGAAAGAACTGATGTCAGCGCGCGAGGGCGGTGTCTAAGTAGCTACCGCAACGTCATGCCAGCGACAGGACGCCAACAACGGGCAGGAAGCCAACAGACACTACCTTCCGACGTGGAGAGGTACTGCTGACGAAAAACTTTCCGGATCCAGTCTGACGCCTGAGGGTAATTCTAAGGTAAGGAATCTTTAACTAACATGTTTCTTTCAGATAAGCTGCTGTAGGAAGGCACAGCAAAGGGCACTGAACTATGTACCACGGGTCTAAACTTGCAGAGTTTGCACACTGAAGGGACCTCTCCAGGAAGGCTGGGCAGGACAGCCTAACTTGTGAATGAGTATGGATAGGCGGGGGTCCCTGTTATGTGGTAGGGCCCAGTGGGGCAAGCTTTCTCTCCATGGAAAGGGTAGAGATGTGAGAGATGAGGCATCTCCTGTGTCCCCAGGCCCTATGTTCTATCCTCCTCGCAGTGTGAGGGTCACAAGAGTGTGATAGAGACAGGGGCCCAACAGCAGCCTGGGCGTGGGGCCCCACAAAGTCACCGGCTGGCCGCAGGTTGGGCCGGGTGCTCCAATTGGTGTCAATCGATCAGCGGGCAAGAAAGAGGAAGGGGCGGCAAGGTGCCGGGGCGTGGAAGGTGATGCGGATGAAGGAGCAGTTCCAGGTAAGAGGATGAGGGGAGGACAGAGGGGGGTAGGAGAAATAGACAGTAAAAAAGAGGGAAGAGTGAAGAGGGAAAGCAGGAAAGGCGGAAGGTCTCGTGGGGGAGCGGGATCAGAAGAGGGGGAGGGGGAAGGAGGACCAGCAGGGGCATACCAGACACGCAGAGGAGATGCTCCCCGGATATTGGTAGCTGATGTGGGGTGCAGACTGCTAGGGGACACCTACGAAGGGTGCCACATGGAGAACAGGAGGAGGGGGAAAAAGAAAATCCGGAAGAGCTGCTGTAGGAAGGCACTGAACTGTGTACTGCAGGTCTAGACTTGCGAAGTTGGCACACTGAAGGGACCCCTTCAGAAAGGCAGGACAGCCTAACTTGTGAACGAGTATGGATAGAAGAGGGTCCCTGTTATGCGGTAGGGTCCGGCCGGGCGAGCTTCCTCTACATGGGAAGGGTTGAGTTGTGAGGGACGAACCATCTCCTGTGTCCCCAGGACCTATGATCTTTCCTCCTAGCGGTGTGATGGCCAGAAGAGGGTGATAGAGGCAGTGGCCAACAGCAGTCTGGGTATGGGGCCCAGGGGGTGCCTGAAGAAGTCCATGGCTGGCTGCAGGTTGGGCTGGGTGCTTCAATTGGTGTCAATCGATCTGCGGGCAAGAATGGGGTGGCCAGGGGGCACGCCATGTACAGCAGCTCACTTTCGGCCACCAGGTCCGATATGCCCCTGGATGGGCCGCAGGGTGATTATGCGGAGTCCGTTGGCCTATGAGGCAGAGGGTCGGTGGTTGCCTCAGGACCCTGTGTACACGCCAGGTGAGGGCAGGAACGGATGGCCGATCTTGCAGGGGCGGAGTCTGTGGCAGATTAGACCTCTCAGGCCTGTGTAGCAGTTCAGATGTGTACGATCGAGTGGTGGGGCACTCATGCGTAGAGCAGCCCCCGGTGGCAGCGGGCCCTCCTCACCTTGTGGCGCCATCCCGCTGGACTTTAAAGGCGAGGACCTGGCAACAGGCAGTGGAAACAGCTGGGGAGTTCAGGTGTGGCTGATAGAGTGGTGCAGCCCTCTTGTGTAGAGTGGGCCCTGGTAGCAGTTGACACTCCTCACCTTGTTGCGCCACCCCGCTGGTCTTTAAAGGCCATGTGGGGGCCCGGCAGCAGGTGAAGGGGACAGCTGGGGAGCGTTGCGGGACAGGCAGTGCAGAATAACGGATGGATCGGGGACCGACGCCGACCCACAGCTGGTCAAAGGGGGAGGCCGGTCCCGAGATTCACTGCGAATCCCGGCTCCACCCCATCCTCAAGGCCCATTGCTCTTCTGGCCGAGTTTATGAGGCATGATGCCACATGACGAATCCGCGCTGCGTCGTCGTGATGTGCACACTTTATTCTAAATCTTCACATGTTAGAGTGCCTCAGTCCACGTGCAGTGATGCGTACACTTGTCACACTGCATCACTAGTACGGTGCATATTTGCATCTGGCCAAAAAGTGTCACAAGTAGGTCCACTGGCCTGCATGTCAGTGATGCGCACACTCTAAATAATCTTCACATTTTAGAGTACTCAGCGCATGTTGTAATGCTCACATTTGTCACACCATATCACTTGTACAGTTCCTATTTGCATTTCAGCATACATGTTCAGTGATGTGCACACTTTGTTCAGTTACTCCATGCATCATTTTGCTACAGTTATGCCCACACTTGATTTTAAGTAATAAGGATTCCAGTTTCCGGTTGAAGGGATCTGTGCTACATCAGTGATACGCACATTCATTCTTATGTGTGTTACACTGGGTTAATGATTTGATGCATTTACCAGCTTTTGTTCTTAGGTACAATCTGACTGCAATGCGCACACTACATTTTTCATAATTCCCTGTTTCGAACTCCGTTCCTCCTTGTCAGACTAAGGTATAGCAATAATAACTTGTAGGTGTTCACAGTATTTCAAATTATTCTTACCTAGGTTTTACTCATAGCTTCAGAGAATATTTAGAATATTTCTCCGCCCTAGCCATTTCTACCAGCCACTGGTGAATCTACCCTTAAATGGAAAGAATGGCGTGAGTATTTTGAAAATTATATTGCTACATTTGAAGAGGACGAAGAAGATTTTACAGCTGAAAAGAAGAACATACTGCTACATTACCGAGGTGCACAAGGCTTAAAAGTGTATAATAGGATAAATAAAAAACAGAGGCCTACAAGCCAAGGTTATGTTTAGAGGATCTTACAAACTACTTTAAGTTTGCGTTGCTGTTGATCGATATAAATTATTTCGTAGGAAACAAGGCAAAGATTAATCTAGTGAAGATTTTGTTGCGGCATTCAAAAATTTAGCACTCACTTGCCAGTTTGGTGCTCTTCATGACAAACTTATTTGGGATCAAATTGTGATGCTGGCAGCAAATCCCAACACCCAAGAAAAACTTTGGGTAAAGGGGAATCATCTCTTTAGGACTTAATTCACATTGTAAAAAGTGTGAAATGAACTGGGAGATGTGCCAAAGCAGTTTTGTCTGAACAAAAGACTTTGAGTGCCAAAGACGATACTGCTATGGTAGCTAAAGTAAGAAATGTTAGAAATACTTCTCACAGAGGAGAAGTTTCCAACCAAAGGGAAACAGTGCTAATAGATGCAACCTTGTTAATAATAGGAATTGTTATAGATGTGGCAGCAAACACCACTTAGCCAATGACAAAAGTGTTCCTCCATGCAAACAAAAGTGATCTAATTGTGGCACTGTGGGTCACTTGTATAAGGTATGCCAAAATAAATCTAAAAAGGAGATGGGGGTTACATTTATTAACTCGGAAATTGAGAACAAATCTAGTACGTCAGATGAGGGTGATATTAATTTGTGTGTGTTAAACATCAATGATGATATTTTGTGTGTAACGGATAAAAAGAAGAAGCCTGTTTGTGATGTAACTATAGGGGGGAGTAGCCATTTCTATTGTGGACTGATTCAGTATCACCTTATACAATTGTTAATAAGAACGTGTGGAAGGGAAATTTTGAACCATTATAGGGTGACAAGTTAGTTCAGTCGGATATTGCACCTAAAACATTCACGGGGAGCCAACTGACATGGTGGATTACAGAGAATCTGTGTTCAAGTTTAAAAATAGATAAACTTTAGGCAAACTTTACATATCTTTTAAAGGCCCATCCGTAATGGGGTGGATTGATCAGGGTAGCCTTGGCATTACACTAGACCCGAATGGCCCTGAACCAGTTCTGTAAGTACAACCGGAAGATGAGTTCAGCAAAAATATAGCAGGAAAAATCCCAAGAGTGTTCTCTGGGAAAATAGGAAACTGTAAAGGGTTTCAGCACAATATTCAGCTAAAATCCAGGGTGGAACCTTGCACTCACAAGTTTAGGAATATTCCTTTTTATATAAAAGAGAAGGTTGAGAAAGAACTGCTGAAGCTTCAGGATGAAAGCATAATTGAACAGGTAGAGGAAGCTGAGTGGGTTGGAGCAGTTGTGGTGGCCAAGAAACCGAATGGAAAGAGTTAGGATTGTGCATCGATCTTAGAGAATTGAACACAAATCTTTAACTGACCAATCTCCCCTACCTAAAATCAGTGAGATGCAATCACGTACTAAAGGCATGAAATGGTTTACTACCGCAGATCTCAGTGTGGCGTACTTCCAGGTCCCATTTTATCCAGAAAGCAAAAGCCTTACCACATTCGTAACTCCATTTGGATGTTATAGATTTAAAAGAGTACCTTTTGGGTTAGCCTCTGCCACAGCTGTGTTTCAGAGATTCATGCACATCATTTTTAAGGATGTTAATGATTTATTAATATTCTAAGATGTATTTTGGTCATGGGGAGAACGAGAGAACATGATCATAAACTCACACAGATAATAAAAATGTTGTAAAAGAAAGGCTTGACTGCAGAGATCAGTAAGTGTAAGTTTGCAAAAGAAAGTGTAAAATAGGCATGAAATCACAGGTGAATGAATCAAACTGAGGAACGAGTTGCTGGAGGCTATCAAAGAGGCTCCCTCTCCAAATAACGAGAATGAGGTTAGAGAACTCATGGGTTTAAGAGAATCTTACGCAAAATGTGTGAAAGACTGCTCTACTAAAACCTATGTGTTAAGACAGCTACTTAAAATTAGAAGTAAATTTGAATGGTTTGAGGATTGTGAGAATGTCTTTAACTCTATCAAATTAGACATTTGCAATGCTCCACCCTTACAAGGGATTGATCCTTACTTGCCTAACAGTCACCACTGACACCAGTGGTAAAGGAATTGTAGCTGTTTTGACACAAAAAGATGAATTTGGTTTAGAGAGGACCATTGCCTTTGCTTCTCGTTCAATCACGCCCACAGAAGAGAAATATTCTGTCATTGAACTAGAAGCATTAGCTAGTGTCTGGGACATAGAACACATCATACAGGACATTTGGAGTTCTAGAATTACTTTACGCAGTAACCAAACCATTTACCAAAGTGGTAACAACTGAAGGATAGTACATTGCCTCGCCAAGACTTACACACATGTCAGGAAGGCTATTAGACTACAACTATATGAGGTACCAGGAGTAAAAGAACATAGTAGCTGATTTCTAAAGTCGCATGCCTTTACCATTACAAGAAGCATATGGAACAGAACAAAATATGTTTTGTGTAGCAAACATCCTGGACCAAGCATTTCTGAGAGGGAATGGTCACAAACACAGAATGAGGATAAAATCCATCAAGAGATGTATAATAGAATTATGGATGGTTGGCCAGAGAAAAAAAAACACGTGCAAAAAGAGCTAGTTACTTTTAGGGAATTGAGACATGAATGGACTTTTGAAGGGGGTTTCATTAAGAGAAATGGTAGAGTAATCACTCCAGTCAGTCACAGATCAAAGATTGTATATATATGCCATGAAGGACATGTGGGCTTAGTCAAATAAAAAGTAGGGTCAAGAACACTTATTGGTGGCCTGGTTTAGACTTACAGATTGAGAGGAAAATAAGGAATTGTATGTCCTACGAACATTCTGATGAAAACTAGCACTACATTTAGGCCACCTTTTACATCCAATTATCAGCCCTAGTATGCCATGGGAAAGAACAGGCATTGATGCTGCTGGTCCTTTATAGGAAAAGGATGAACAAAAGTACTTGATAGTGGTGGTTGACCAATTCTCCAAGTTGCCTGAAGTTATGCCCCTGCTGGCTGCTTATCATTAGATCTACGCCAGGCTTTTGATACACTGAGTTGGCCCTACTTGTTGGCAGTTTTGACCAAGTTTGGATTGCCCCCGACATATTGCAATTGGATAAAATTACTTTGCACTAACCCTACAGCCCGGGCTAAGACTGGATAGACTATTTCACCCGCTTATTTGGTTTACCGTGGAACGCGCCAAGGATGCCCCGTCACCGTTATTATTCGTATTAGAGCTAGAACCTTTAGCACAATATATACGTCAGGTTATGGTGCCATATGGATTTTCAATAAAGGGTACAATCTATTCTGTGTCACTCTATGCTGATGACATGCTATTGTATTTTCGGGATTTTACTAAAAGTATGCACACGGTAGCTGCCGTATTCTCCGACTTCGGTAAGATGTCCGGCCTATGTCTAAATGCTTCAAAATCTGTTGCGTATTCCTTCTATAACACATATATTAGTCCCTATTTGTGGTTTGGACAAATGCAATTACAAGTGAAACCCATAACATTTAAATATTTAGGAATATACATCTATAGGACTACTGTCGATGCGATAGATGGAAATGTGGTCCGGACCCTTAACTAACTTCGCTCCCAGATCTCTTTTTGGAATACTCTGCGACTGACAATAGCAGGTCGCCTGACAGTGTCCAAAATGGTTATGCTACTTAGACACCTTTACTATTATGTGAACCTCCGGGTCATTTTCCCGGCATGGATTTTTAAGATATTAGACTCTCTTTTATCCTCTTTATAATGGGGTTCAGGGAGACATAGATTGGCATTGGCCAAGATGCAACTTCCCAGCACGGCGGGCGGAATGGGGGCTCCTGATTTTAAGGCGTACTGTATGGTTGGGCAATTGCAATGGCTAGCATATTGGCTAGCGGGCCATAATTTGTTTGAAATAGGATATTCTCCTGACTGATTAAAGTATGGAACTCTACAGACATTGTTATGTCCAGGCGCACATAGGCCGCAGGATCCTCCTTTCCTCCTACACATAGCGCTGCATTATTGGAAACAAGCGTATAAATATGCAAAATGACCTGTTCCATACGCCCCTAATATCCCACTATGTGGCCTACCCACTAGACGGGGGATAATATTAATGGCACGGATACGAAGTTGGACACAGGAGGGTATAGAAACGATCGGTGATTTCTTTTTGGATAGCAACCTGATGCCCCACTTAGAATTTGTACGTACTAACGCAGTACCACGAACCCTATTTCTCACACATGCAGCAATTACACTATTCATTCGGAAATATTGGTTAATTGATCAGAGGGAACCTCCCACCTTTCAATTATTGAAGTCCATTCAGATAATGTGGCATGGCCGCCACCTTGTTCGGTGGTTATATCGTGGGCTACGGGAACATTTGAATACCCCATTGCGGCATCTCCGACAACAATGGGAAACTGTACTGATGCGAGAATTGGAGGATAGAGAATGGGCCCCAATGCTAGAACACCCTAGACAGGTTTCTCGCAATTGCCGATTAAAAGTAATACAATTATTTATATTACACAGGGCTTATCTTACCCCTAAAACTCTATGGAAAATGTACCCAACTACCTCTTCGAAATGCCTGAGCTATCCTGTCCAGGACGCTGATCTTATTTATAAGTTATGGTCCTGTCCAGTGCTGGGTGGGTTTTGGTCGGAGATTACCCAGAGGCTATAGTCATTGACGGAACGCACAGCACGCACACTATTGAGGCCTGTCTGCTGGACCTTTTTCCTCTCCCTAAGAAAGCGAAGTTGCTTTGCCGGTTTACGAGCCTAGCCCTGATGCTTGCAAAAAGATTGGACACACAGCACTGGAAGTCCCGCACGGCACCGCATGAAGGTAGATGGAGAGAAGAAGTTCTCCGCTGGGCCGTAGCATAAAGAGTCTCTGCAACGCGAATAATTTAGGGGGATGAGGAAATGTTCAATATCCCTGGAATGGGCACAGCTAATAAAATTGTTTAAGGCAGAAACAGAAGAGGTGTCCGAACATGCTCAGAATGCACTAGCAGATTGTAATTAAGCTAGTTGATTACTGCCCATATAGATCCCCTGAGCAGTGGGGGTGTCCCCGGTCTATCCCCCCCCCCCCTCCCCTTCCTCGCTCCTCATCCTTCACTTCCTTGGCTCCCTGTCCTTCTTTTTTTCATCGGATGTGACTATCGCATATTACTGGGCGCCCAATACAGTGCAAATTACACAGCGGCACCAGTTTTTGTTTGTTGTTTAATGTTGATAGCATTATATAAGGGGTGGGTTTCTTTTCGGAGGTGGGTTTTTAGGACTAAAGAAATTTGACACATACTACAATATTATGACAAAATATTATAAAATTAAACTATGTATGTATTAACAACATGACAACAGAGTTGTATGACATCACTATTGTGAAGTAATCAACATATGTATATACTTCGATACAGATATCACGATAGTACCAATGGGAACCTCAAAAGTGTAAAATTACTGTCCACTGTAATGCTGGAACTATATCTGTCATTTTCAATAGAATTTGTGTTAAAAAAAAAAAAAAAAAGTTGCCTGAAGTGGATATTGTACATAAAGCTGATGTTTGGGCTGCAAAAAGATGTTTAGAAAAAATATTTTTAAAAGAAGGATTACCTAAACATATTTTAGTGATAATGGACCTCAATTTACATCTGCGGCATTAAAGAAGTTCCTAATGAAAAATGGTATTACACATAAGACCACTTTACTATCTCACCCTGCTGGGAATAGCGCAGTAGAAAGATTTAATCGGGTCAAATAAGGAATCATACAACTGGCAAGAAATAACTACCTAGATTGGAGGAGGGAGTTACTGCATAGCATTTGGGCTTATAGAGTAACACTGTGTGAGTCTACAGGATGTGGCCCTTTTGAATTCATGAAAGGTGGGTGCAGGAGAGTAGGATCTACACTTATGTTGCCCCCACTTTTTTTCTGATGATAACACTGGTTTCTGGCTATAGTCTGGCTGGGTCCCTGCTAATCAGGGCCCAAGTCTCTCTGTTCTCTCTAAACAACTTGGAGTGCATATTAGATGCACTAGTGATTAGATACTGTGGTACCTAATGAGCCCCTAGTATATGGTACCTTAGGTACCAAGGGCATAGGTACTTCACAGGCCTACCAGGGGCTGAAGCATGTATTATGCAACCCCTGGGAAGTAGACTAAATCTGACACCACAGGCCTGCTACTGCAGCCTGAGTGAGGTAGTGTTGGCACTCCTCACTGAGGTATAGGTTCCCTATATCTCACCATACACACACATATAAACCTATCAGTCACCCCTAAGGCAGGCCCTATCAATCCTGAAGGCAGGGTGCTTGGTTTACAATGTGAGGGGGTGCCTCTGCATGAGCAGGGCCCCTCTGCAGCTGGCAGAGTTGATTCTCTGTGGCTGTTTGTGGATGCGGTTAACCATATACTCTTAAGTGCATTATAACCTACCGGTAAATGCTAACTTTGGAATGACTGCAACAAAACATGTTGTGTTTGGTGTCAAACAACTTGGAATCATACCCTAACTGGTGTGGGAGTATGATCCCACCCTTATAGAGGGGTAGACATGTACCTACTGTGGAAACACAGTAGAAATCTGAAAGAGCCCTGGCATCACAAAATGGATGCCACCTGGGCTGCCCTCCTGCTGCTGACTGAAACTCGCAGTGGAGGAGGCCCAACAATAGGCATCCTGTCACAGGGAGGTGTCACCACCTTCCAGACAGGATTTAGTGTATTGCGGCTGGGTGGGTGCACTCCTAGAGTGTTTGAAGTCCTGCACTGGGGGAGCAGTAGGCTCCACTGTGCATATGCCAGCTCAAACCGGTTCAGGGGCTACCTGCCCCTGCTCTGGTGCGAAACTGGACAAAGGGAAGTGGGTGTAACCACCCACTCCCCTGACCCTCCCATAGGAGTGGTCATTAAGCTAGTCCCTCCCTTTCCCTTAGTATAAGATAGGGAAACCTTGCCATTGCAAATCAGATATCCCTGGACGACGCTCTACAAGAAGAATCCTGGACCTTTGACATTCCACTACCTTTGGAAGAATCTCCCTTGGAGTCAAGGAGTGACTCCCCTGCTTGGCAGGCACCAAAAACTTGAACCAAGGGTCGCAAACTTTCCCGCTCCTGCTGGAGTCCGAAGTCCCTGCAGCCACGGAAGTGGATTTCCTGACTTCGACGGCCATTGTGAGTCCCCAGCAAAGCTGAGGCGAGTGGACCCCACGAGTGACGAGGAACAGCAATACCCGGGTACCGTGCACTATTGTCGAGTGCAACCCCTTCACGACGTTCTTGTGCATTGGACCACGTGTGGTCCAAGCCTCCTGCAGGATTGCCCTCGAAAATCAGAGGCCTACCTCGTCACAAGTGACCGTGGGCTTCTGTGAAGCGAATCCTCATGAGGCGTCTTCGCGATCCCTTGCCGGCTGGCTTGTGGGTCCCCTGAAGACTTTCTCATCGAACCAAAGGGCTCTCCTGGTTGCTCCAGGCCTGCCCTGACTTACCCTCGCTGGGTGAGTCCCACAGACCTTGCTGGTCTGCACCGCTGACTTTCTTCACTTTCCACGAGACTTGCTGTTGCCTAGGCTTGTTGGCTCCAATCCAGTTGCCGACACCTCAGTAAGCTGCAGACTTTGTGGGACACTCCAAATCCAGCTCCTGGTCGTTGTCGACGCCTCCTGGACCTCGTGGCTGAAGAGTCAAAACACCCTTGATCACCTGAAATCCCCCGACTTCCGTGGGCATCCATCCTCCTGGCCCCGGGTCACTGGCAAGTGACTGTGAACACTGTCCCTTCTGCTTTCAGGTCTTCTTCATCCTGAATCCAGACTTGGATTCCACCGGACACTTCTCCAGTCTTCACAAGCAGCAAAACTTCTTCGGCTTCCATTGAAAACGATGACGCGACCAGACACCAAAAGACACCCATGCACCCGGCTTCCCTGGGTGAGGTAACTCGTGCACTCTGGTGCTCCTGTAGGTGTTGGCCCTCGAACTACTTACCTTGTAAGTGGCTTGCTAGTAGACTCTCTAGAAGTGCCCTATAACTTTAAAAATCCAACCGCAACTTGCTCCATTGATATCAATAGGGAACCCGCGGCTGTGTTCTCACACTGCACGCTTATCCCGTGGGTCCTTTACTTACCTGCCTTGGGTGGATTAGTGAGGCCCCAGCGATTCTACAGGGCCCAGGCCTTGTCCCCTTGCAAGTCGACATTCCTAAACCTCTTTTTTAGTATATGGTCTGGTACGCCCCTAGGGCCCCAGCCATATTTGTGCTTAACTTTTTGTGAAACGTTGATATTTGCATATGTTCCTGACTTCTAATCTCATAAAGAGATTAGTACAGTGTGTCTAGTAATAAATACATATATATTTGATATATATACCTGTGTGGTGTCCTTTCATTTGGTAATTCAAGAGATTATAAGGTAAAACAAGCTGCTTTACATTCCTCTGAGACTTAGCCTGAAGGCTGCACTCCACAGCTACCACTAGGATAGCTTTCTTTAAAAGGTTGTCTTAAACCTATCTACCATAAGAGTCGAATTGGACTGGTGCAAGGTGGCCACTTTAACTAGTGACCAGCATATGCCAGGCCAACTTCTCACTGCTGATCAGGAAGGCAAAAAAAGGCAGAAATGGCCGAAAGGTAGCCTTTGAGAGTGCCCAGGGCAGAGCCGTGCTGTCCCAAAGAAAGTATGTACAAGAGAACCGCTGAAAGAGGGGCAGAAAAGGGATCCACAGATCGTGAAGCAACAGGTGAAACTATGATACAGCCTAGTGGTGAAGGGAGTAGTAGTTCTGAGAAGGTTGAGAAAACAGGAGTTACTACACCACATCCTGCTAGGCAAAGTAGTAGCAGTTCAGAGGAGATTCCTAGTAAGGAGAATGTGAATTAAGTAAGGAGGAGGTGTCCAACAGTGATGTGGAAGAAGGAGAAGTTGGGACAGGTGAATTAGAAACAATTCACAAAAGTGACAAAAGGGTGTGTCCACAGTCCCGAATAAAAAGGAGTAGATTTAGATGAGTGGTGAAGAAACCCGATAAATTGCATGATTTTATATGTGATCAATAAAGATAAATTATATTCCTTATTTCATGCATCCCTATAAGGTGCAATTATTATATTTTATATTTATTTTGGTTTATATCTTATGTTCAAGTATTTGTAATTGCATGCAGAATATATGCGTAAATTTAAGGTGTAGGTTCCAATGACAAAATTGAGGTGTACTTTATCTCAGGAAAAATTCTTTCTATTTTCTGTTCCTTTTGTACCATTACTCTTTTACTTGTTTTCATTGTATTGGGAGGGGGAGATATTGTTGTGTATATAGTATGCTTTGAAGCTATGTGGTCAGTAGCCTCTCAGGCACCGTACCACTCTATCAATACCTTGTGAAGTCATACGATGTATATTAGAACCTTGAAGTTGAGTATGTGGTCAGTTGACGAAAGCGTTTTGGAAGGGCAGTTCATTTCCACAAGCTGTGTTAGGGTACTTATACCAATAAAGTCCTTTTCCTTCAACCCGCTGTGATGATACATCTTTACCCAGGTGCTAGTACAAGGTGAGGGGTTTGAAAGTGGGTATTAGGGGGTACGAGAATGTAGGCGAGAAAAGGGGTGAATGCTGGCAGATAAGGGAACGCAGTACAATCTACCGTGGCTAATCATACCGTGGGGAGGGCCCGGAATGGGTCTCCTTTCCTGATGTAATTGTTCGTTCGGACTTTCTGGCTGTTAAATTGGGTGAAATATTCTAGCCAACTAGTGATTAAGTGGAGTGTAATTTCACATGGGAAGTTAATGTCGGGACACTGAGGCAAGGATTAGGCATTTCTCTCTTCTCTATTTTTCAAACAACAGCCATTTTAACCAACAGTAAACTGGAAACCATGAAGTTCTGGAGAAAAACAAGTCCACCCACTCAGGCACTTCCAGCCCCTGTGACTGGCGTTGTCCCTCATCGAACCTCCTCTTTCTTCCCTACTGCAGCCGTGTTGCGATGAGTGCAGGGATGTTAGACCCTTATTTTTCTCTTACTGCCTTTGTCTCTTGTTAAGCATTATTGATTATATTGCAGCTGTAGTGTGAAGCTTCTGATTTCTTTCTGCGGCAACACTGCGACCCTCCTTCACACAGCCGCACCCGAATGTTTCTAGTGTGTGTCAGGAAAGTCCGGGACTGAGTGCGTGGCGGTCTGCCAGCCGCTAGAGGGCGCGCATCCTACTCCACTGGTTAGACGAGATTGTTTCGTGGAGCAGAGGGCGCGTCAGTTACGGCTTTGAGCTGAGCGCCTCTGCCCACGTTGGAAATTGGTAATGTTGAGCCCCAACCGGCCAGGAGCAGAACACCCTTCAGGGTAAGGTTGCAGGGAAGAAACCTGGCATTCTGGTATAAGTGCCCAACCTGCTCTAATTGCCTTATTTGCTTTCGCCCGTGTGACCTGGGGGCGCTGGGTCTGCCTTGGTCCCTGCAAGCAGTTTAGCTCTGTTGTGACTGTGCGGGGGTTTCTCTACCATGGCAGGGAACTAGCCATTACCCCTTCCCTCTCAGGGGGGGTACCTACCTGTGCATAGACACCTTCATAGGTCTTGTGTTGACTTCTGGATATTCCCCAGTTCTATTGCTCCGCTTCCTCTTACCTGGTGAGTGGCCACCCCTCCCTGTTTCTACCTCCTATTACTGGCTAGCACACTGTTATACACACCACATGGAGGAATTTGGGGACTACTATGAGGAGAAGGAGGAGGATGTTCAGTATTTCACAGTCATGGATGACTTTTGTGGCGGAGTGGACTCCTCCGTTGTCAAGGCATCTCAGAAACAATGGCCCCTCTGGAGAAGAAACTCATGGACCTGGCACAGCGATACCCTCAACCCCTCACACCAAGGGATGAACTTCCTGGGCCCTCAGCCCCTAAACCACCAGAGCAGGCCAATGACCTTCTCCCGAGAACCCACAAAAGTGGACCCATCCCGAGGGGGTGGATATAAACGCTTTTTAAAGTTTTAAGAAGGCATTTCTGGGGGCTCAGGTCCCTCACCCACTGAATGAGGCACTGGCTGATCTTCCACCTGTAGACGAGACAGGTCCAGTAGCACCTCCTCTGCCTTCAGATGAGTCCCCTACAGCGTCAGATGGTGAATCATACAATTACTGGTCCTGGCATCCTTCCTATTATTTACCCAGATTCCCGCCCTGCCGCAGAGGTCCAGCAAGATGCGCAGTCAGACCTTCTAGAACCTGAGGAGCTCTTACATGCCCGCTCCTCTGAGTGGGTCCCCCGCCATAAAGTAGCCAAGTAGGTGGCTGGTAAGTTGCGTAAGCCACTGGACCAGGAGGTACATTCCCGGCTCAGGGCGGAGTGCCCTGCCCTTCTTTGGAGGACGAGGTGGCAGTCACGCCTGAGATTGATTCCCGTATTACAACCTTTTTAACCAAGTACCATAAGGAACCCAAAAAGGGCATTGACCGCTCTTGGGGGTCGTGCAAGATAAGCTCTTGAACATCATGGGTCCGTTGGTTAAAATGTTTGATATGGGAGAGGACACTAAAGCGTCCGGAGCCCTAATTCCACCCAAAGTCCTCTCCAGTTGGCCACAGAGAGCGATTATATTTCTCAGCAATGCCAATTGAACCATTTCCACTGAAATGCACAGGTCATTGCGTATCAAACTGGACCCCAAATTAGGCAAACTAGCCACGTCTGAGGCAGGCCAGGTGGCTCAGGGCGGACCCCTTGGTGACCCATTTGTCAAAGAGCTCAGCAAGTTTGTGTCGACATTTAACTACCCGGACAAGGCCCAGTCGACAGTGAAGTGCCATCTTTTTTTTTGTTTGTTTATTGTATTTATTGCATTTTCAAAAAGAAAAATGTATACAACATGTTGAGTCCAAACAAACAAACATACAAAAATATATAGTCCATAGATCGTTGGTAGCATTGGTATGAGCACAAGATACTCAATACAGATAGATCATTATTAATACAGGCACAATTAGTTTGTGATCCAATGGGGTTATTATAAACTTCATATATCCATTTGGGGACGCTCTATATACCACACTGATTTAACATTCATTCTGTCTCCTCAGGATGGAGAAGCAGGTAAGATCGGAGTGGCTGCCAAATGTTTTTGGGCCTGGAAGAAGGTGGTTGCATGGAGGCGTATATATCACTGGTGGTGTCAAAGTATATTAGGTCCTTCATCCAAGCCTTAACCGCCGGGTTAAGACCTCTCATTTGGCTAGAAGTAGGGCAATGGCTGAAAAGTGGTGCACACCAGGTTTAAGCGGTTTTACATAGCCCAGAAGCGCCATTAATGGGGAGGGGGTAAGCTCGGCTTCAACCATCACGGCAAGGCAGCGGAAGACTTCGTTCCAATATGCCAACACTGGCATACAGTTCCATGCCATATGGGAGAAGTCCGCAGCCTCCGCCGCACATATAAGACAGGAGTGGGGTTTGTTAGGTTCCATTTTTGCCAATAGTTTAGATGTGATGTACGCTCTGTGTATGTAACTGAAATTTATGCCAATGGTTGAAGGAGACATGTTGGATCTGTTTGCAGCAGTAGGTCCATGTTTTATCAGGTAGGGGGTGACATAGATCTTATTCCCAAGCAGTCCATGCCCACTTAAGTCTAAGAGGAAGAACCAGATGATAGAGTCCAGAAACCAAATGTGCACTGGAGGCAGAGGTAATAACAAGTGAAGAGGGGGGTGGGGGAGGGGTCTAGAGGCTGCCGGTTCTGCAGTAGATGTCCGTAGTGCAGCTATTAACGAAGTGTGTTTTCTGTGCAGCAGAAATCTGTCCATGTAGGTCACAATCCGCTCCCCTCTGAGGTCCTGGACAGATCATAACGGAGCATGCCGGAAAAGCTGTCCTAGCATATGGATCCCACACCAGGCAAGCGTTCTAAGTCAGGGTCTCCATAGTTGGGGAGAGCCATGGGTTATCTTGTAGTGGTATGTGTGAGGAGTATAGGAGATCAAACCAAAGGTATCGGCATAATCATGTCCAGGCCCAGAGTGTGGATTGGAGTGTCTGTATGTCCGATGGTGTTCTGGGTATTCTGTGCGGAATTAGCGCAGAGTGTGTGTGGGGTTAAGCCTGGGTCCATTCAGGCTTCAAATATTGCAGAAGTGCATCCGGGTGGTACGAGTAGTAGGCGTAGTGTGCCTGCAAAATTAGAAAATATCAATAAAAGTCAGGGACTCAGAGTCCACCCCGTTCATATGGCATTGTTAAAGTCCGCCAGCTGACGCGCAGCTGCCCGTCCGTCCATATCAACTAACGAGCATGCCCCTCAATGTATCAAAAAATTTAGGGAATATGTTAACAAGCATTGGCATAGCCATTAGGTCTCGCCTTTGGGACCTTATAAGTGTTTAGTTATCCAGCACAATATCCTTGGTGCAACAACATTAAGTGTTGCATGGCTAAACACTTATAAGGTCCCAAAGGCGAGACCTATTGCCTATGCCAATGCTTGTTTTGAGTGTGTGGCTCGTGCCACTGTGAGGTAGAGATGCTGCGAGTGCTTTTACAGGAGCCCCTGTGACATTGCGCCTCTTCAAAATGTATCTTGGGTCTGGTGTAATACTTCTAGCCCCTATTCCCGTCTTCTCGCACCCAATGCATCCTTAAATGTCCCATGTACAGCTGGGGTCGACACGCCTATTACCCCTGCCCTCGAGTGACACTTTACCTGTCACAGGTGGTGGAGGTGGATGTGGTGGTGGTGGACGTGGTGGTGGTGGACATGGTGGTGCTGGACGTGGTGGTGGTGGTGGACGTGGTGGTGGTGGTGGACGTGGTGGTGGTGGTGGACGTGGTGGTGGTGGTGGACGTGGTGGTGGTGGACGTGGTGGTGGTGGACAAGGTGGTGGTGGACGTGGTGGTATCGGATGTGATGGTGGCTGTGATGGTGGATGTGGTGGTGGACGTGGTGGTGGACATGGTGGTGGTGGAGGACGTAGTGGTGGTGGACGACGTAGTGGTAGTGGACGACGTAGTGGTGGTGGACGTGGTGGTGGTGGTGGACGTGGTGGTGGTGGACGTGGTGGTGGTGGACGTGGTGGTGGTGGTGGACATGGTGGTGGTGGTGGACGTGCTAGTGGTGGTGGACGTGCTGGTGGACGTGGTGGTGGTGGTGGACGTGGTGGTGGACGTGCTGGTGGTGGACGTGGAAGTGGAGGACGTGGTGGTGGTGGACGTAGTGGTGGAGTTGGTATTGGTGGTGGACGTGCTGGTGGTGGACGTGCTGGTGGTGGTGGAGGACATGGTGGTGGACATGGTGGTAGTGGAGGACGTAGTGGTAGTGGAGGACGTAGAGGTAGTGGAGGACGTAGTGGTGGTGGAGGACATAGTGGTGGTGGAGGAGGATGTAGTGGTGGACGTGGTGGTGGTGGACATGGTGGTGGTGGACGTGGTGGTGGTGGTGGTGGTGGACGTGGTGGTTGATGTGGTGGTGGTGATGGTGGACATGGTGGTGGACGTGGTGGTGGTGATGGACGTTGTGGTGGTGATGGTGGATGTGGTGGTGGTGGACGTGGTCGTGGTGGTGGATGTGGTCGTGGTGGACGTGGTAGTGGTGGACGTGGTAGTGGTGGATGTGGTGGACATGGTGAATGTGGTGGACATGGTGGTGGACATGGTGGTGGTGGTGGTGGACATGGTGGTGGATGTGGTGGTGGTGGACGTGGTGGTGGTAACAGACGTAATGGTGGATGTGGTGGAGGTGGACATGGTGGTGGACATGGTGGTGGTGGATATGGTGGTGGATGTGGTGGTGGATATGGTGGTGGTGGTGGTGGTGGTGGATGTGGTGGTGGTGGTGGTGGACATGCTGGAGGACGTAGTGTTGGTGGTGGACGATGTAGTGCTGGTGGTGGATGACGTAGTGGTGGTGGTGGACATGGTGGTGGTGGATGTGGTGGTGGTGGACGTGCTGGTGGATGTGTTGTTGGTGGTGGACGTGCTGGTGGTGGTGGACGTGCTGGTGGTGGTGGACGTGCTGGTGGTGGTGGACGTGCTGGTGGTGGGAGTGCTGGTGGTGGGAGCGCTGGTGGTGGGAGTGATTGTGGCGGATGTAGTGGTGGTGGACGTGGTGGTGGAGGTGGACATGGTGGTGGTGGAGGACATAGTGGTGGTGGATGACGTAGTGGTGGTGGACGGCATAGTGGTGGTGGATGTGGTGGTGGACATGGTGGTGGATGTGGTGTTGGTGGACATGGTGGTGGTGGACGTGGTGGTGGTGGGCATGCTGGTGGTGGTGGGCATGCTGGTGGTGGTGGGCGTGCTGGCGTGCTGGTGGTGGTGGACGTGCTGGTGGTGGTGGACGTGCTGGTGGTGGTGGACGTGGTAGTGGTGGACGTGTTGGTAGTGGTGGACGTGTTGGTAGTGGTGGACGTGTTGGTAGTGGTGGACGTGAAGGACGTGGTGGTGGAGGACATGGTGGTGGTGGAGGACGTGGTGGTGGTGGAGGACGTGGTGATGGTGGTGGACGTGGTGGTGGTGGTGGACGTGGTGGACATGGTGGTGGACGTGGTGGTGGACGTGGTGGTGGACGTGGTGGTGGACGTGGTGGTGGTGGACGTGCTGGTGGTGGTGGACGTGCTGGTTGTGGACGTGGTGGTGGTGGACGTGGTGGTGGAGGACATGGTGGTGGAGGACATGGTGGTGGAGGACATGATGGTGGAGGACATGGTGGTGGTGGAGGACGTGGTGGTAGTGGAGGACGTAGTGGTGGTGGAGGACGTGGTGGTGCTGGACGGGGTGGTGCTGGATGGGGTGGTGCTGGACGTGGTGGTGCTGGACGTGGTGGACATGGTGGTGCTGGATGTGGTGGTGGTGGACATGGTGGTGCTGGATGTGGTGGACATGGTGGTGGATGTGGTGGTGGATGTGGTGGTGGACATGGTGGACATGGTGGTGGTGGACATGGTGGTGGACGTGATGGTGTCGGACGTGGTGGTGGATGTGGTGGTGGTGGATGTGGTGGTGGTGGACATGGTGGTGGTGGTGGATGTGGTGGTGGACATGGTGGTGGACAAGGTGGTGGAAGTGGTGGTGGACGCGGTGGTGGTGGTGGACATGGTGGTGGAGGTGGTGTTGGTGATTGATGTGGTGGACGTGGTGGACGTGGTGAACGTGGTGGTGGTGGACGTGGTGAACGTGGTGGTGGTGGTGGTGGAGGACATGGTGGTAGTGGAAGATGTAGTGGTGGTGGAGGACGTAGTGGTGGTGGAGAACGTAGTGGTGGTGATGTGGTAGTGGTGGTAGACATGGTGGTGGTGGTGGTGGTGGTAGACATGGTGGTGGTGGTAGACATGGTGGTGGTGGTGGACGTGGTGGTGGACACGGTGGATGTGGCGTTGGTGGACGTGGTGGAGGTGGTGGACGTGTTGATGGTGGTGGTGATGGTGGTGGTGGTGGAGGTGGTGGTGATGGACGTGGTGGTGGTGGTGGTGATGGACGTGGTGATGGTGGTGGACATGGTGGTGGTGGATGTGGTGTTGGTGGGCATGGTGGTGGTGGACGTGGTGGTGGACGTGGTGGTGGTGGATGTGGTGGTGGTGGTGATGGACATGGAGGTGGACGTGGTGGTGGTGGACATGGTGGTGGTGGACATGGTGATGGACGTGGTGGTGGTGGAAGTGGTGGTGGATGTTGTGGTGGTGGTCGTGGTGGTGGACATGGTGAGAGCCAAATGGTAATTTAATGTACCAACAAAGTGCAAAAAAGCAAAAATGTAGTGGGTGCTAGTGATAAATGTGATTGGTGCTCTTTGAAGTGTGTTACACACGTGCAGTAAAAGTGATAAAAGTGCATATCAAATCATTAAAGAACAGAACGCTCCCTGAATTACAATATGCAATAATTGGGTTTTGTGCGAGCCAGTGACATTTCGATCCTTTAGTAAATATAGGATTATCATCAGAACTCTGTCAAATATGGAGTCCGAGAGTACTCTGTAAAAGGACAGAGAAAGGAATCCTATTCCGAGATATAAGTAAAGAGCAACATACATAAGAGAAGGAAGAAAGCGGTGTGTGCTACTAACTTCCTCAAGTCACAATACGCACTGTAATAGAAAAGAAAAACAATTCTGTGTAAGGTGCCAGTTACGAAAATGGAAAAGGGAGGCGAAAAGAAGGATAAAAAGCTCACCCAAACTGTGAAAAAAACCCATTGATCATGAAGAACGGTGTGTGTAATGCAACAGGGGTCATGAACCAGCCTGGAAGAAATAATGTAAGATATGAATGGATGGCAGAGCAATAAACATGAGAACATGTAATAACCACGTGCATGTGCCACTTAGAGTTCAGGGGTCAAGGAGTGAGCAGGGGGGAAATGCCCCAATGACCATAATGAATTCTTATTTCATAGGCAGGAAGTCCGGCAGTGGAGGTTCAGCCCAGCAGGTTCTCTGATTTGCCGGAAGGCTAGGATGCGCAATGGGATGCATAATTAGAAATAGAATGGGGATCAAAAGAAGGGGAGTACCCCGGCGGCCATCTTGGAACGGTGTACATGCACAAAAGAGGTCTTGGAGTTCTGCATAAAGGGAGGTCAAAATTCAAGGGAGATGAGGCGAAAGTGTGAGTGAACAAACCAACAAGGAGAAAGAAAGTTGCAGGCACATGAAAATGTATGGACGTAAACAAAGGTAAGAATGGCTGAAAAAACAGTGGCAAGAGGTAAACAAAGGAATAGGCTAACACAGAAAGAACAAGCGCTGGTCACATGCCGCACCCGGTACACTAAAAAAAAAACAACACAAAAAAAAACATGAGAGTGGTGTGCGCTGAATTAACAAGCAGCAGTTGTTTTTGGGAGTGGTGTGTGCGTGCGCGCGCAGTCTTCACTTTTCAAGCACTGCACTCGTGCTTGTGGCGCACTGCTGCTCGCATCCGCAAGGTGGATGCCGCCACAAGCACGAGTGCAGTACTTCAAAAGTGAAGACCGATGGCTAAAGGCCCTCCTAGTCTAGGCGAGACCTAAAAATAATAGAGAAACCGTGGAAGGACCACCATCTTAATGAGGGCAATTCTACTGGCCATAGATGGGGGAAGTTTGATCCAGCTATCAATTTGCGTCGACAAGTGCTCAATTGCATGGCCATAATTAAGTCTGATCACATCTGCTGCATTGCGATGTAGATAAATTCCTAGATATTTAGGGGGTTCATCACACCACCGAAGAGGGAACACGAGAGCAAACGGGGCCATAGCGTCCGTCAGTGGAAATATTTCAGACTTGTTCCAATTGATAACAAGCCCCGAGAAACCCTGAATCGCAGCACCTCCCGGTGAAGGGGAGGGAGGTTAGTCTCAGGGTCATGAACGAACCATATGACATCATCAGCGTATAGTGACGCCAACAACAGGTCTTGATGGAAGCAGAGCCCGCGTTGCAGGTGTCGCTCCTGTAGATGGCGAACTAGGGGGTCCATCGCAATGATGAATAGTAGTGGTGACAATGGACAGTCCTGTCTGGTTCCCCTTGACAACTCAAATGTATCTGAGAAGCTTTCATTTATGCGAAGCTGGGCAACGGGATTGAAGTATAATAGGCAAACAGGATTCAGAAAGTTTTGAGGGATACAGAGTTTGCGCAAGGTTGCATAAAGGAAAGACCACTCTAAGGAGTAGAATGCTTTTTCTGCATCTAGTAGTATTGCTCCAGCTGGAAGTTTGGAGGTTGCCTGATTAATTACTGCGAAGAGCATGCACTGTTAATGGAAGTGGAGCGATTCAGGTCGAATACTGTTTGGTAAGGTGATATAATTTGATCAACCAATAGGGAGATCGAAGTCGCAAGAACCTTACCTAGGATCTTATAATCCTGATTCAGTAGGGAAAGGGGTCTGTAGGAGGTGAAGCGCCATCTTTAATTCAAGTGTTTTCTCCAGTGCCAGCCATGGTAGGGGCACTCAGCTGGCCATTCCTCTCAGTCCGCCTCTGCCTGAGGCGATCCTTCCCAGAGAGGACAGTGGCAAGACTCTTCACATTTGGAGGATTCTAGTCTATGAGGGGCTGAGCATGCCACAGAGGACTGCCAGCGATCCCCGTGCTCGTGGAGCCGCCTCCTCCCACGATGAGCTCTTTATCTCATGCTATTGCTTGGGGGGCTGGCTGGCGCAGTTTATGAACAACGGGTGAACAGCCAACACCTGGGTGCTGCAGATGGTGCAGGTTTCACGTGGAGTTCTATGGGGCCCCCATCCAGCGGTCCCCTCCCCGTCCACTCCTCTTCTCAGGTCAGGAAGGCATTCTCATCCCACGTGAGGTGCAGGAGCTCTTGGCAAAAGGGGCAATTTGTCGTTCTACCCCACATCCATCTGGGATTTTAAGCAATCTGTTCCTGGTGCAGAAACAGGATGGGGGTCAACAGCTGGTGATAAACCTTCAAGAGTTCAATGAGTGGTTGGTATACCGCCACTTGAAGATGGAGGGAATCCATCTGCTCCGCGACCTCATTCATCCCAATAGTTGGATGGACGCGTATCTCACGGTTCCGATTTTCCTCTATATTGCCGGTTTCTTCAGTTCCAACGGCGGAACCAGACTTTCTAGTTCACCTCGCTTCCTTTTGGCCTGTCGTCGGCACCTTGGTGTTTCACCAAGATTCTGTGTCTGGTGGTGGATCACCTGAGGGCAGAGCCCATGCAGATGGTTGTGTACCTGGACAACTTGCTCTTCATGGACCAGTGGCCTCTGACCCTCTCTTGCCAATTGCGTACAGTAGTGGAGCTCCTTAAATCACTGGGGTTCGTTATGAACCAAGTAAAGTCCAGTCTTGTGCCCTCTCGTTCGATCACCTTTCTGAGTTTCGTGATCAATTCTGTGGAGGCCACGCTGAGTCAGCCATCTCGGAAATTGGTGAAGATCTGACACGAGGTGCAGAGGATGCTATTAAAACCGTAGACCTGCATGCGCAGCATCGTCAGGGTGGTAAGTCTCTTATTGTCCTCGATCAAGGCCATTTTCCGGGGACCACTCCATTTTCGGGTCCTACAAAGGCTCAAGGCATCCCACCTACTTCGCAGACTGGCATACACCTACGAGGCCAAGGAAGAGCTCAACTGTGGCTCTCCTATATGGAAGTGTGGAACAGGTGTGCCATTTTTGGCTCTGAACCAGACCTTGTGATCAAGTTGGACACCAGCATTTCAGGCTGGTGGAGAGTTCATCACCGGCGGTGGATGATCCGTTACAGAAAGATCACTCCACATCAATTGCCTGGAGTGGCTCCTTTGCGGTCTGGTGTTCAGCCAAAGACCAGGCGCAGTCCTGTGTCCTGTTGAAGATGGACAATGTGGCAGAGGTCTGCTACAGCAATCATTTGGGGGTCACACGTTCCAAGACCCCGGCGGACCTTGCCAAGAACTTCTGGAAGTACTGCCTGCAGCATCAGGTCTAGGTGATGGAAGAGCACATCCCGGGCTCATCCTACCAGGTGGCGAACTGGCAATCTCGCCACCTTCAGGATTCGAACCTTTGGAGATTGATCCCTCCAATGTTTCAGTCCCTCCAGTCGCTTTAGGGCCCCTTCACGATCGGCGTGTTCACGCCTGGATCACCAGCCTCCCGGTAATTCAGTTGGAGACCAGATCCAGGAGTAGGGGCAACCAATGCCTTTTCAAAATTGGGCAAAGGAACAGGGTTATGCCTTTCCCCTGTTGATCATGAGGTTGACAACTCAAGTGCGCCGACAGAGGGAGAATCTGGTGGTGATCACCCCGGTATGTAAGTCGCAAGTGTGGTTTCCAGTTCTGATGGAACTTTCCTGGGCTTCTCCAATCCGTCTACACCCATTGCCTCATCTCCTGAGCGATCCGTCCAGCAACCCTCATGCTCTGGTGATGAGCGGCGGTCTCCTGCTTATGGCGTGGAAGATTACCGGTCTCGATAGCAAGTTGTGAGCCTTTCTAGAAGTGCAGCGGACTGAAGAAATTCGATTTTCGATCTCGATCGTATTGACCCGCCATTTTGTATTCCGCCATTTTATGTTGCCCTCACTCAGGCAGCACGACAAACGAAGTCTTTTCTGCTTTTCCTGCGGTATCGTGTCAAAATATCCTTCTGCCTCTGTTTACAAAGCTGGTGTTAGGGACTGGCCGAGTACACTAATCCCTGTCTGGTTTTCCTAACCCCTGTCTCAACTATCTGTTGGTTCACACTATTCTCCTCTGACTTTATCTTATCTTCTGGCCTTCGCTGTTCTCTGCTCATATTCTCTCGTTTCACAACTGTCCTCCAAAACACACAAATGTATCTTGCCACCTGCAAGTCAGTTGCAGACACGATAATAAATTAACCAGTGAGGAGGGGTGACTAATAAAGTTGGAGGAGAGCTTCTTCGGGTTACTCGATACCTTATTTTTAAACTCTTTCTATTGGTTACGTTTTGTTTTCGAACTACCCTTATTGGTTCTTCATGTATGTATTGGGTGTATTTCTGGTTAATCTATATGCCATCTATGTACTATATAAGATTGTGCGCCACGGAGTGAAGTGGCAGTCTCCTGCGAACATACCGTGTGTACTTCTAGGACAACTGTACTAGCTGCAGCTAATAAATCTGATCTTTACGCAGACAGAGTGTCCCCGTGTCTCTGTTAGCTGAAGCAGGAGAACCCAGGAGATTAAGGCGTACCCTGCGCCGCCAGGCCCATAAGGTTCTGGTTCTTCTACTGGCGCCCAACGTCTGGCGGTGTCAGAGGTAGTGGTTCTTCCTGAAGGTCGTGAGGAACCCCACAAGAAAATTCTGGAGGAATCGCAAACCACGTCAAGCGACCCCTGTATGTCGAAGTGGTCCGAAGGTCTTTCGCAGCGTGGTTACTCCTTCCTGACGGCTACTGACGACCGCTGCCCTGACTGCCGCCCTGCCTTGGCCCTCTTTTTGGTGATGTATGGTAAGGCGAGACGATAGACGGGCCTCTGTTGGTGTAAGAAGACATCTTAGTTAAGTATTGGTGGGTCGCTCCCACATGGTTCTTTAGTTCTTTGATTCGGCTATTGCAATAGCCGAAGCCGAGGGTAAGTACGTTTGTGCTGTGTTAATTGATTTAACCCCTTGATGTTTGTGAACAGTCCAGTGAAATAACGATGCCTGGTCTAAGTTTAGGAAATTTTGTTGCCTTGGTTGTAATAGGGATTCCCGGCTGGAGGACGCTTGTTCGATTCCTTCGGTTGGAACTCCCACTTATGAGCTCTATTCTAAACATGGTGTTGGCCCCATTGCCTTTAACGAGGCATGGATCCGATACACGAAGAATGATGGTGTTTTAAAGTGGCCAGAAAATGGTAGTTTTGAGCCTGACATACTAGATCATTTGGAAGCTATTTTATTTAAAAGAAAAGCCCAGCCGGCAATGTTTGACTCTTTCCGCCTTTGGCGTAAGGAAGCCAAACAGAGAGAAATTAAGCAAGCAAAACGAGATAGGAAAGTACAGGGTACGACGATCATACAGGCTGCTCAGCAGTTTAAAAATAATGAAGTTGATAATGCGATGGAAATTTCAGAGAGACAGCATCGTATGGCGATAGATAAATGCTATCCGGTGTTGCCTGCTTCCTCATCTGATAAAAGAAAGGATTTAGAGGAAGATCCCTTGATGTCTCACTTATTGAGATTGCCTCTGCCCTATGTACAAGGTGCAAATGCACCCCCGTTGTTACAGCCGGTTCAGCCGCCAGTTGCGCCTCTGCCTGCTCCGGCTCTTCCACATTTGCCCCTTCAAGTATTGCCGCCTCCACCAGTTTTGCCTTCGACTCCTTTACCGTCATCTTTTGAATTTCGATCCGCTTTGCCTTCTGCTCCCCTGGTAATTACTGGTTCCCCTTCAGTTAGTTCGCCTAATACCTTGTCCCCTATCCTTACGTCCAATTCTCCGTCTGTGCGTAAACGACTCACAGATACTGTCTCTGGTTTTTTATCTCCTTTCTTTGAGACTTTAAATGTGTCTCCGGTTTTTTCTCGAAGACAGTCTCGTAGTCAGTTTCCAGACGTCGAAGAACGAGAAAGGTTGGACTCTCTCGCCCGTAAATGGATTGAGAAGGGTCCCCAGTATAGTGTGCCTGACATTATGTCTACCTTTTCACAGTGGAATGCGCCTACGATATGTTTTCAATGTTATGTGTGATATTCTCGTCAAAGAATGGGAGAATATGGATTTGGGTTCGGTTCCTCAGGGTCTGTTAGATGTTCAGGCCGATTTCGACAAGGGACTCATTGTGGTTTCCAAGGTTGAGGACGCTGTAAGGACACTTGTTACCTTTAGAACCATATTTACCTCACAGACTTTTCTTGACTCTGATCCCTCGATCCCTTGACACTGAAACATTACCCAATGAGAGAGGTTCCCCCAGTGTGGAGAGAAGCGGTTGCAGCAGCAGGTGGTAATCCAGCTGTTCCCGCACATTTCCAGCGTATATGGGTATATGTCCCCTGGAAAAGATCTGAAGTTTTGGCTCTTAAACAGTCTCTACCGGATCCTAGTAAGAACCCTGCAGGTTATTACAAAGAATTGTCACAGACCGTTGAGGCTTGTATCATGAATCTGGCCGATATGGATATGTTGATGGGAAATGTAGTCCCACAAGCATTATGGGCTAGGATTCGTAGAGAGGATCACGTCCAAGCATTAGGTGGTGATTGGAATGCTATAACTGCCGCAGATAGAGACCAAGTGGGTGGTGCTAAGCCTGATGCTTTGATTTCAGAACTACCAGGTAGGATTATTACATTAATGAAAACGATGAAGCCCGCCTTGAGAGTTAATTGGGATAAACTAGCCGCGTGTAAACAGAAGAAAGATGAGTGTCTCCGATTTCTTCACTCGTTTCGAGGAGACATTCATTGATCACAGTGGTCAGGATATGACTACGAAGGGTGGACAGCGATTATTTGTAGATAAGTTCGTATTTAATTTGCTTCCCGAGCTGTCACACAAGTTGAAAGACTCTGAAAGTTCATGGGCTGTTTCTTCCTCTGCTCAGATACTGGCTACTGCTCAATATTATGAGAATAGAGATAAAGAAGAGAAAGATAAGCAAGAGAAAAAGACTAAAGAATTGAAAACTAAGGTTCTTTTGCAACAGGTTTATCCTCCTCGTTATGCTCAGCCCCAGTTTCAACAACCTCTACAGCTTCAGAGGGTGTATCATAAGCCTGAGCCATATATTCTGCGACCTTTGTTAGGTCCTAATCAATGTGCCTATTGTAGGGAGGAAGGTCATTTTAAGAATAGCTGTCCGGTTTTATTGCAGCGCAATGGAGCACTATCTGCTCCACGAGGTCGTGGTGGCCTCCAATCAGTAAACAGAGGTAGAGGTCAAGGTATGTTGACCCCAAGAACAGCGTTCCCTTCCTCCTCCTAATTCCGCAAACTACTTTGATCAGCAAAACGCTCGGTCTACACAGTATTACAATGAGGATTATTATGTTGAAGGCGAGAATGAAAGTCTTCATGCTAACTAGGACAGCCATGGACAAAGTAAGGGAGTTGTGTCGATTCCAGTAGATCAGAATGTTAATGTCACTACAATGGGTGTTTCAGAGCCATTTCTTTTAGATACTGGTGCGATGAGAAGTTCTATCATTCATTCAAAACTCCCTGGGGCACCTTTGTCTGGCTTAACGAATGTATCTGTAGGTTTTTCTGGCGCCCCAGTTTGTAATCCGGTCTCTTGCCCTTTGCCTATTTCAATTGGTCCTTATGATTTGGAAGCTCCGCTTCTCTTAACGAATGGTTGCGGCGCGAATCTATTGGGCTTGGATTTATTGAAAAGAATGCATGCCACGATATCTTGTTCTCCTTCTGGTGTATATCTTACTTTAGGACAGAAATTGACTTCTCCAATGTATTTGGCTAAAGATCAATTTCCACCTGAATTGCTCTCTCTTCCTGCAGCGCTTTGGGCTACAGGTCCAAATGATGTCGGTTGCCTTGAGATCCCACCTTATATTGTCACTCTCAAGCCCAATGCTAAATTGCCACGCGTTCCTCAATATAGAATTTCCACTGAAGGTGAAAGAGCGCTTTTGGAAATCATTCATGATTTGATTCAGAAGGGTGTGGTTGAGGAAACAAGAGGAAACATATGTAATAGCCCTATTCTTCCTGTTCTTAAACGCACTGATCCTTCTCAGCCTCCTGTTTATCGCTTTGTAATTGATCTTCGGGAGGTAAACAAAATTGTTGTACCGCAGCTTCCTGTTGTCCCAGATATCACTGCTCTGTTGACAATGATACCTTCCACAGCGGTTTGGTTTTCTGTTATCGATCTGAAAAATGCTAGTATTCCCATTGCCGAAGAGAGTAGGGATATTTTTGGCTTCTCTCTTGGAGGCTGAAGCTTCCGGTTCAAGCGCGCACCTCAAGGCTATTGTGAAAGTCCCTCTATTTATAGTCAAGCTCTGAAATGTCGTCTTGATACCTTTTCTTTGCCGTCTGGTGCTACTCTTATTCAGTACATGGACGACTTGTTAATCGCTGCTGATTCAGAGGATATATGTAAGAATGTGACTGTTGCATTGTTGCATCACTTATCAGATCTTGATCATAAGGTTTCACCTTCTAAGCTACAATATGTTCGCCAAGAGGTTACCTACTTGGGCCATCTTTTTTTTACTGATTTACGTGCTGCTCTGTGTTCTGCTCCTGTATTAGGTACTCCTAATTACAGTAAGCCTTTCACGCTCTATGTTCATGAAAGAGAAGGTTGCGCGTTGTCAGTCTTAACGCAGCAATTTGGAGATAAACAGCGACCATGTGCCTATTTCTCGGCTACGTTAGATCCTGTAGCTAAAGCATTGCCTAGTTGTCTTAAAGCGACAGCAGCAGCAGCAATTTCTATTCGTCAGTCGGCTGGAGTGGTGCTAGATAATACTCTCATTGTTATGGTGCCACATGCAGTGGATACCTTGCTAAATAGAACAAAAACGCAGCATCTTACGAGTGCTCATTTGTCTGGATATGAGCTGACGCTCTTGGCTAGTCACGTACACATTAAACGATGTAACACTTTAAATCCAGCTTCTTTGTTGCCTCTTCCAGAAGAAAAAGGTGTTCAAGAACAACATGATTGTTTCCTCCGTACTGAGGAAGAGACAAAAGGTAGAATTGACTTAACAGATACGCCATTAGTGAATCCGGATGGAATGCTATGGGTGGATGGTTCTTGTTTTAAGCTTCCTAATGGAGAGACAACTTAAGCCTATGCTGTTACTACCTTGTATACAATCGTGGAGACAGCACGCATCAGACATAATTCAGCTCAAGCAGCTGAACTGATAGCTTTAACCAGAGCGTGTATGTTATCCAAAGGAAAAAGAGTGAACGTGTATACCGATAGCCAGTACGCTTTTGGTGTGGCGTTCAATTTCGGGCGTCTGTGGAAAGAAAGAGGATTCTTTACCTCCCACGGCACTAAAATACAGCAAGGTCAGTTGGTGACTGACCTTCTTGAGTCACTAGCTTTACCTACCCAGATAGCAATTGTGAAGTGTAGTGCGCATAAGAAGATTACGGACGATGTTGGTCGCGGGAATGCATTTGCGGACGAGGTAGCGAAAAGGACAGCCAGAGATGCTACAAGTCGCATGTATGTTGCGGGCCCTGCAAATTGGGTCAGAGAAAGAGGAATGTATGAGGACACAGTAGAAAGTGTGAAGGCAATTCAAGAAGAGGCTACAGAGAAAGAGTTGAGTAAGTGGAAAGAAAGTACAGGAATGTTAGATGAGATGGGATGTTGGGTAGAATTGTCAGAGCACCAACGTTGGCTGATACCAGATGCCTATGTACTACCTGTAGTTACTATGGCGCATGGTCCAGCCCACCTAAGTGCGAAAGGAATATACAAGCTTCTGGCTCCAGTATGGCAGAATGAGGGAATACCAAAGTGTGCAGATAGTGTAGTGAAACATTGTATTATTTGCTTAATGTACAATCCAGGAAAGGGAACCCCAACTACAGCAGGTCACTTTGCTCCTCCGACCTATCCATTTGAGGTGTTGCAAATCGATTACATTCACATGAGACGATGCAACAATCTCAAATATGTTTTAGTGGTAGTATGTGCCTTTTCCAGATGGATAGAGGCTTACCCCCTGAAAGACATGGTACTCTAAAACTCAAGCTTGCTAAAGTACAAGCCAGTAAAGGTCTTAATTGGCCTGATGCCCTACCTTTGGCTCCTCTATCCACCAGAACGGCTGTGCATTCTCGTTTGGGACTTAGCCCTTACGAGGTTGTTTTCGGACGCCCAGCTAATGTATGGGGAGTCCCTCGCCCCAGAAATTATTCTGACACACCATACCCAATGCTGATTGATTATTTGCACGACCTCACAACTAAATTGTGTGTTCTCCATCAACAGGTTCAGAGCGCTTTGCCAGAGGCCTCCACAGACCCAGGTCATTCCATCCAACCAGGTGACTGGGTTTGTGTGAAGAATTTCCAAAGGACGAAGAATTTGGAGCCTCGCTGGAGAGAACCTCGACAGGTTCTCTTAACCACCCATACAGCAGTGAAAGTTGAGGGAAAGAAGAACTGCATTCACGGCGTGCACTGCAAGAAGGTGCCTTTGCCTTTGCCCTTTGATCAGTAGGTCCGTAAGGGTATAAGTGACTCTGAAAGCGAGGTTTCCCGATTCAAACCTTTTAGTGATGCACGCCTGAATGGAACACTGTCAGAAAAAGAAAATGACGACATTCTCCAAGAAGCTGTACCACCACATCTTCGCTTGAATGCCACAAATCCACAAACATTGTTTCAGGATCAGACTGTACCTGATAAAGCTCATTACGATTTAAGACCTAGACTGAAGAAGAAAACTTGAGATTCTCTCTTCCATGTAGTATCTATCCCGGTTGCAGGGTCACGGTAGGAGTCTTGGTTGTGACCTGAGTAGTGACAATAGGTCTACAGGACGTGCAGTGTCATAGGACGGCAGATAATCATAACCAAGTGGTTGAGGAAGATTGCCGTGAGCATCCACTTAGAAGATGGAGACTACATTAGGAGTAAGAGAGAACAAGGACAAGATGAAAGAAAAATATTACAAATTGATGTATAGTCGTTGTGGTATAATTCTATGTGCTTTTATATTATTGTGTATCTTATTGGCGTGTATAGGTTGGATTGTTCATGCTATGCAGCAAAAAGTTGTCCCTTCTCCTATCTCTTTACCTTCTTATTCTACTATCTCTCCACATCTATTTCATACACTTCCTCAACATGAACTCATCAGAAGAACCTAATATTACAATAATTCATTTATCCAGCTATTACACCAACACCAATTAGTAATTAATACAACCGACTGTTGGGTATGTGGACTTATGCCTCATACCACAGAAAAAGGGACGCAATATTTAGTCCTTCCATTCTCTTATGAAGGTTCTGCTTGGGCTTATTTTGTAATATTCTCTAACGCCTATCAAAGCCGATTTAAACGACCTGTCAGTTCTTATATTGGTGGACCAGATTTCAGTCATAGTTCATTGATAAAGGGAATGGTAGCTATGGCTAAAATCATGGAGAATAGTAACATTTCTATTGATGAGAGAAAAGCATACACTAATTGGAACGTCACTCATTATATCACTAGCCTTAGTGATAAGGTTAAACAGGGAAAATCTCCGCCAATTTGGACTATAACTCATCAAGGAAATTTCTGTTTGCACATAACTGGCCAGACTACTGACACCGAACAGAGAAGAAGCTTTTGTTCCCATACGTACATCCACTCATCTCAGAATTCGCCGCCGTTAGTACCATCCCCGGGCACGTATTTTATCTGTCACGATAGAGCCTATACTTGGTTGCCGACTGGTTTTTCTGGAACATGCTATATAGCTTTTCTTCTTCCCCCTACATACACTGCTTCTTCAAACCATCATAAAAATAGATATAGCAGAGGAATTATTGATTCCAAAGACACAGCAGGACAAGAGGGAGGAGACTTCCTCAAAGGATTTCTTCCTTTTTGGGGTCCTATGGCAAACAGCAGGAATATGAGACAACTAGTTCGTGTTGTAGAGACCACTATAGACATCACTGTAGGAGCTTTGAGTAATATCACAGCGGAACTACAGGCGGATCGTCTTATGACATTACAGAACCGAGTTGCCTTAGATGTTATACTTGCGGACCGTGGTGGAGTCTGTAAATTGATCAGATCTAGTTGCTGTATTTATATACCTGATGATGCTCCAACAGTATACCAAGCCATCTCTAAATTACATGTAATCTCCGAGTCGATTCATCAGGATGAAGGAGATAGGTCGTTATTGGGGTGGTTTTGGGGACTACTGTCTAAGTGGGGATGGAAGGTATTAACATTCCTTGGAATGGTTTTGGCCATCATTTTCTCTTGTTGTCTTTGTATGCACTGTGGCCCCGCCATCTGCGGACTTTGTGCTACTGTGTGCATCCCAAAACCAAAGTCACAGAGAACAGAGAATATTAAAATGATGTTGCAACAACAGCTTGATGACCTCATGGCCATTGACATCGACATAGATTAACATGAGTCTGTGTATTATTGCCTGAGTTCTGGCAAAAGGAGGGTCTGAGGAAGTTCGATTTTCGATCTCGATCGTATTGACCCGCCATTTTGTATTCTGCCATTTTATGTTGCCCTCACTCAGGCAGCACGACAAACGAAGTCTTTTCTGCTTTTCCTGCGGTATCGTGTCAAAATAGCCTTCTGCCTCGGTTTACAAAGCTGGTGTTAGGGACTGGCCGAGTACACTAATCCCTGTCTGGTTTTCCTAACCCCTGTCTCAACTATCTGTTGGTTCACACTATTCTCCTCTGACTTTATCTTATCTTCTGGCCTTCGCTGTTCTCTGCTCATATTCTCTCGTTTCACAACTGTCCTCCAAAACACACATATGTATCTTGCCACCTGCAAGTCAGTTGCAGACACGTTAATAAATTAACCTGTGAGGAGGGGTGACTAATAAAGTTGGAGGAGAGCTTCTTCGGGTTACTCGATACCTTATTTTTAAACTCTTTCTATTGGTTACGTTTTGTTTTCGAACTACCCTTATTGGTTCTTCATGTATGTATTGGGTGTATTTCTGGTTAATCTATATGCCATCTATGTACTATATAAGATTGTGCGCCACGGAGTGAAGTGGCAGTCTCCTGAGAACATACCGTGTGTACTTCTAGGACAACTGTACTAGCTGCAGCTATTAAATCTGATCTTTACGCAGACAGAGTGTCCCCGTGTCTCTGTTAGCTGAAGCAGGAGAACCCAGGAGATTAAGGCGTACCCTGCGCTGCCAGGCCCATAAGGTTCTGGTTCTTCAGGACCTCCTCTCCAACACTAGGGCAGAAGGTACAGTTAAAAGATACCGATTCGCCTGGTCTCGCTGAATGGGCTGGTGTCTATGACGGAGTTTGAATCCTGTGGGGGCAGACTTTGTTCACGTCCTCAACTTCCTAGCCTCCCTTGCCCTTGCCTCTGAAGGGATGGCTTATCGCTCAGTTAATACCTTTCGGTCCGCGATCTCGGCAAGCCATGAAAGTGGTGGACCTTCCTATTGGGGAGCAACCGCTAGTCTGGAAATTGCTCCACGGGATCCAGCTGTCCATCCCACCTGAACCTAGGTATTCCATCCTTTAGGATGTGAATAAGGTTTTGAATTTATTGTCAGGATGGCCAAGCAATAATCAACTCTCTCGTAAGTAACTATAGGCCAAGTTGGTGATGTTTTTGTGTCTCATCTCTTGCAGGAGAGTGTCGGACGTCAATGCCCTGGATGTTACAGGACAGTCCTTCACTCCTGCTGGGGTTACTTTCCATGTCACTTGTTGTACGAAGTGCCAATCTCTGTTGACTTCTTACCCGGCTTTCCAGGAGGTTACCAAACTGAGTGGTGAGGTGCATTAAGACCTATGAGGTAATGACAGCAGAGCTGCTGCCTCAAGGGAAGCAGCAGCTGCTGATTGCGCTGAGGAAACCCTTTAAGGCAGTCTCATCCAACCATAGTGAGATGGGTTCGGTGGATTATGCTGGAGGCTGGCATTGATACCAAAGTTTTTGGCGTGCATTCAACTCGAAGCTTTTGTGTTAGGAGCTCGCTCTGAGGATATTTTGAATGCAGCAGACTGGTCTTCAGATTCAACCTTGAGAGGTACTACTTTAAGCCAGTCTCCTCCATTGCGGTTCTGGTGGTGGATAAGCTTTGAACAAGACTAATCCGCGCCTATGTCCTGAAATAGAATTAAATATTTCCTAGCTTTCGTAATGGAAAGTTTAAATTCTATTAAGGACAAGGAGGCGAGGATTAGCCCGCCCACTGATTAATCATTACCCGCCTGGGTTACTGGATCTACATCTGGGCGTAAGTAAAACATTATTTCCAGATGTCTCTAATGACTTGTTGCTTAGTTCTGTTTGCTTTGTGCTAAAAACCACAGTCCTTTGCTTTGTATTCATTAATGTTTTCGGACATACAGGGTGGGAGTCTTCTAAACAGGAATACAATCTTCCAGGGTTGACTTCTCAACAGGAGTGAACCTTTAAATCGTTTCCGAGGCAAGTTGGCAACTGCTTAGGTGTGGGGCGGCCCGCACTTCTCATCTGCTCTTTCACCAGAGGACGAACAACTGCAATGGCGGTGATATCCAAGTCAAGAAATCGACATGGGGAGAAGGCTGTGGCTCTTCTGTGGTTGTAGTTTTGGCTGTTGCGCTTTGAGTATTCCAGGGGCTTCCCTCCGAGGTCCCGACTGCTCACTGATTCGCGAACTGTGAAATACCGGCCCAATAGCTTGGGGGCAGTATGGAAGAAGAATTTGGGAGACACTTTATATGTCCAAGTGGGAAGCCCCTGTCCTCGTCTGCTGCACCCTTCGAACTGGGCAATGCATGTGCTCCTTCCGCTACTCCACAACCAGCAATTACGGAAATGTTTCAAATAAAAAATGCACTGGCTAATTTGACCCCCCCCCCCAACCCTTCCAGGGCCCCTCGGCTGAGAAAGGGGAATACCAGCTTTCTATCGAGCCTGGTTTGGTTGATAATAGCAGTGGAGTGGAGCTGCTTTCTAAGAAACAGGCGTAGAGGCTAACAGCGGGAGCCTCAACCCTCCCGGGGGGTGGTGGGAGATCCATACCTGCTGAGTCAGGGGCGCAGGAGAGCGCCGCAAGTTGTGATGCTTTAAGTCAGCAGCTAAGTGCTAAACTTGACCTGGGATCCGTGCGGAGTATCAGATCGCGAGGTAGTAGCTTATTCAAAAATACGGCGGAAAGGGCTGATAAAAAAAATCTCTCCGATAGATGGCTCTGGCTCGGATGCCTATAAATCTAATCTGAGCAATGATGGATCTAGCACCTCCTTAACAGATGAAAGCATCACGGTAGAGCCTGAGACAGCACTGAAATGCATAGGTCCCGTAAAGGGCATCCTGGATCCCTATAAAAACCCTACCAAGTATAGGGTTAAAATGAGACTATTCACATACTAGAATTATGGGTAATACGGAAGTCTCTGCAAACCTACAGTCTTCAGACCAACTAGGGCTGGGATGAGAATCCATGAGACCCTCTCTGGGCTTGATCCTGGAATCAATCAAAAAGCACCGCACAGAGCCCGGGGCAGATGTTAAAAAACCAAGACAACCAAGACAAGCAACGAAAAAACTGGAGGGGGCTATCATAAAAGTTGGCAAATCCTGCATTGAAATTGGTGAAAAGATGAACTGCTTAGAAGGAAGGTGGCCAATGCAGAGATTATTACGGTCAAGGACCAAGTTAAGTCCCAGGATGCCCAACTCTCGGATGTGGAAGCTTGAAGATTTTGAAAATCGTCAGAGACTAAATAACCTCAGCTTCCTTTGAATAGAGGAAAGGTTAGAGGGAGACGATATAAGAACTTTCATGTTGGACTTATTTAAAAAATCATTCCCTGAATTGTCTGGGAAAATTGGGATATAGAAGTACAGAGGGTGCACACATTTCCCATGAACATACATGACTATGGCAAGGGCCAGGATAAGGAGGAACAGAGGAAACCCAGGGCAATACTGGATTTCTTTGGAAATTTCCTACTGAGGCAAGCTATATTTGATAAAGCCCAACCTGAGGCTAGAAGGAAGTCTAGGGATTCCTCCTTCTTTGTCCGCCCAGATTTCTGTCACACAACAGTGGATCACAGATGGCGTATCCGCCAGTTGATTAAGCCTTTTCAGGATGCATGGTTTGAAGCCTACTTACTGGCTCCGGCCAGGCTGTAAATCCTGGCAAAGGGCAATATCAGGTTTTTTTCTTCAGAGATTCAAGCACGAGAATATCTGAGTGAATTATTGGTTGATAAAGCGGTTAGGTAGTCCAGTGTCCCGGCTTGGATAATATCCCTGACTTCCCTAGGGACTGCTTGATGTATGCTTAATATATGCTTTGAAGAGAAGCTGTCCACAGGGCCATATTAGATAGGAGGGTGACACAGTGGGCTGATAACATGTGATATCCCGCAAGATTGATATGTTTTTTAGGTAATTCTTATTTTTTTTATTTATTTTTTTTCCCTCTGGTGGGAGGGGTGTGGTAGGCATGGGGGGACCAGCTGCACCTTTTTTAGCCTCCTTCACTCCGACCCGGTTTGTGATCTGGCTGCTTCTAATGGATGGGGAGGGAAGGGGGGAGTGGGTGGGGCGTGGATGTTAAGGGTGGGTGGCTTTGGGGGGGGGGGGGGGGGGGGGGGGAATGGTCCGGTCAGGTTTTGAAGGTAGTTGAGAAACATCAAGCATTTGTATGGATCAGACTGCTAAAGAATCATGGATGGCGAGACTTAAATGCCAAAATAAATTAATCAATAATGTAGCTGGGTCATAGGTCTCTGATGGGCAAGAGTGTATGGAAGACTGACTATGTAGTTGATGGGCAATATCAGGGGGATGGCTAATTTGTGTATCGTTTCTATAAACATCTGCGGGTTAAACTGTATCACTAAAAGGAGAAGCATTCAAGAGGCCCTAAAAGATTTTTAAAGCTAATATTTATTGTCTTCAAGAAACCCAGGCGGCCTGGGCAGATAAGGGCCTGTTGGACACCTTGGGATTGGCAGTTCTTTGATATGTGCCTCAGGATGCAAGAACTAAGAGGGTGGCAGTCTTAGTAAAAGAGAACACCATCCGCAGCGGATGTAAAGCTGCCGATAAGCATGGGTGATGGGGGAGTGCAAGTATGGCTTGGGATCTTTTACACTTTGCTCACTCTACGCACCTATTTTAGATTATCCCACATTATTTAACTTCTTAGCAACAGAGTTGCCCACCTGGACAGCCCTGTATATGTTTTTATGGGGGATTTCAATCTAAATGGGTTAAAGGGGGTGGTGAGTTAAAGGGGAATACAGGGAAGTATGCCAGCCGCAAACCACAGGCCTTTAGAAGCTTCAAAAATCTTTTGACTGAAATCGGGCTAATTGATATTTGGGCTAATTTGAAACTATATGATGCTGGGTTTACGTATTATTCAGCTCCTCATGGAACTTTCGTGAGACTGGACTACTTTTTACTATCACCCTGATTGGTGGGGGGCACAGATATAGCGCGATCCTAGGCTCATGTCGGACCATAACCATCTTGTTTTAGAGCTGGTTTTGGAGGGATTGAACAGGCCATCTAGGAAATGGACCTTTGAGAAGAGCTTCGATTCGGAGTATATAAAGCAAGTGAATAGCTGGAGTCCTGAATTCTTTAAAGACAATAAGAGCAGCTCTTCCCCAGGTGTTGTTTGGGATACATTCAAAGCTGGTGTAAGAGGGGAAACCCTAAGCTTCAGTATTATAAAACAAAAGCACACTTTGCACCAGATTAGAGAGCTGTATCAAAAACTAGTAGAGGCAGACCTGGCAGATGCGGTGTCTCCTGGCCAAGAAGTGTCTCCTGCTGTGAATCATATAGTTATAATTAGGTCTCAGCGGAATAAATGTATGGCTAATAGGACAGCAGGGACATATGTAGCCAGAAGACAGGAATGTTACGGATATAATGAAAGGGTGGGGCAGGTGCTTGCGATCAGGTCAAGGTAAAAGCATGTGGCAGGCTACATCCATGAAATCAGGGATGAGCATAGTTGCACTGTGAAAGATCAAGCAGAGATTAGAGATGCCTTCTGGGCATTCTATGCCAAATTATATAAAGCCTCAGCTGCACCATGTTCTGATGCTTTAAATCAGTATCTGTCATGCTCCATAGATGAAATCCAACTTGCACTTTGGGACCTGCCAGCCGGAAAAGTGGTGGGAACAGACTCGATTCCATTAGAATTTTATAAAACCTTTTCATCTGAACTTTTGGTTAAGTGGTCAGAGTTATTTAAAGGGGTACGGCATGGAGAACCCCTTCCAGGCTCATAGGATTATGCCAATATTGTTTTTTTTAAAGAGGACATGGTAGCTATAGATTTAGGCTCTTATAGGCCAATCATGTTGTTAAAGGGCGACATAAAACTCTATGTCAAAATTTTGGCAAATAGACTAGGCCAGATTATTCATAAATTAGTATCAATTTGGCAGCACAGGTTTAATCCAGGGAGGGGAACGTTGGATTATGTGTAGCGCATCATCACGTTGTTCGATGCTACGGAGTATCTTCAACAACCGATGGGAGCCTGTCATGTTGGAAGCCGAGAAGGCTTTCGACAGAGTGTCATGGGAATATCTGTGGACGTCTTGGAAGCCTGTTGATTAGGGGGGGGTCCTTTACCCAAGCAATTTGGGTAATGTATTTTAATCAAGTAGCTCGATTTACGATTACTGGGCAGGAATCTCAGCCCTTCTACACAGAAAGAGGTACGAGGTAGGGCTACCTGGCTTCCCCCTTGCTTTATGTATAGACCCCCTATTGCGTGAACTGGAAGTTTCTATTGATGCGATGCCGATATGTTTACACGGGTGGGAAACTAAGGTACTAGCCTATGCAGACAATGTTGCAATCATTATAAGAGACCCTGATAAAGCTCTTTTTGCAATGGAAAAAATAAGTGAAGAATTCAGAGCCTACTACGGGTATGCATTAAATAAGGATAAGATGCAAATAGTGGCAAATCAATTTACAGGCACCCGTGATAGTCGAGTGGTGAATCAGGCCGAGTGTTTAGGTGTCACTATTTCAGCCAATTTGGGAAAAGTGGTTGAACTGAACCTCTCCCCAATTATTGAAAAATCAAAAAAGGACTTTGGAAGATGGAATAACCTTTCTACTAAGGGTAGGTGTAATTTAGTTAAAATTATATTTCTCCCAAAATGACTATCTGTTTCGCACGATCCCTCTTGAATTTGGAAACGCCTGGTTTAAAAGTATAGAGATGTTGTAGCTAGATTTATCTGATCTTTTGGGAAAGTTAGGAGATCCAATAGGTATTCGTACCTCCCCAGGGAAAGGGGTGGTTGGGCACTGTCGAATTCTAAACTATACTATTTAGCATCAGTGTTGCAATATTTGCATCCTCTTTTTGATACTAGGGTAGGTACGGAGCTGGAAGAGGGACATGTTCCATCAATTTTTGAATTATTAATGAGGACTGCTGTTAAAGGTTGTTTGCTAAAATATTTGAACCAAGGTATTATAAAAGAACCCGATTTAAGATCATGACGGCGGCATTTAGGAATTGGACGGGGATCACGAAGAAGCTGGTGGTAGGGAAGTATAGTCAGTATACCCGCTGTTTTAGAACAGCCAACTGCCTGAAATATTTCATGATGGATGTTTCCAGAAATGGGAAGAAGCCATTGTAGGCAGGCTGGAAGACCTGCTTTTGGGCGAACATGTGGCATCCTTTGCAGAGATCCAAACTAAGTTTAGTATTGGAGCACGTGATTTTTTTTTTAATATTTACAACTCAGGGATTTTCTGTTGAAAAAGGTGGGGGGCATAGTGGGCCTTGCCAAGATGCCCCTTTTGGAAATCCTGACGAGGGAGACGGGGTATTCAATATCACAAATATATGGCTGTTTCATCGAACATCGAAGGGATCCCGCATGATCTAGAAAAGAATGAGAGCAAGTGGCGGTTAAGAGTGAAGGTGGAAAGCTCATGCCTTCTGGAATCTTTAGACATGTGGAGCACAATTTTGTGCTCATCTAATTTGCAAACCCAACATTATAAGACCATTTTTTAACTATACATTACCCCCACTAAGATAGCCAGTCGGGAGGGTGAGGGGGGCTGACGGATGGTATCAGATGCCCGTGATGCCAAGACCCAAATGCAGATCTGGTTCATATGTTTTGTACATGTCCCTGCCTTAATGTACCTACGGCTGAAATTGTACTATTTCTAAATGAAATCCTTAAAAAGAATATCACCCAGTCACTGCAAGTTATGATGTTGGGTATTGATGATGCATCCAAAGGGACGGGGGTAGAACTAACTTATCGCGATGGCAGTCTTTTGATTATGTGTTTCTTTTGCATGGGTGGATTTGTGGCCTCCCACATGTCATCAATGCAGGGGTTACTTTTTATCTATTTTTAATCTAGAGAAGGCACTTTACGAGCGGAAGGGGGAAAAAGCGTAAATAAAAGCGGAATAGTATACTGGGACCCCTGCTGGAATGGGAGGCCTCCTATCAATGGTAGGAGGATCTCCAGATAGGAAAGATCACGGTTCTGTAAATAGTCTTTGAAGATGCATTTGCTCGACTCAGGAGTTAATCTTATATGCTGTATTGTATGGTAGGATAACTCTGTGCACTATATCTTAACAGATGAATTTGATATTGTGCTGGAAGGCATTTTGTTAAATCTGACTTTTATTCATCAATTGGATATGATTCTATTTATGACCTTTCCATGTAATTCTTGCTGTTGTAGATTTGCTATTCTCAATAAAAGTAAAGAATTATTTTTTTTTTTTTAAACTTCCACAGCCGCAGGAGTGAGAATCTTCCACGGTCGGCTTTGTCGCAGGAAGAAAGAGGAAGATCGATGAGGGGCAACGCCATTTACAGGGGCTGGAGACTCCTGATTGGATGGAGTTGTTTTTCTCCAGAACTTCATGGTTTCCCAGGGATCATGGGAAATGAAGTCCTTTGTCGATTACTGTTGGTTAACATGGCTGCTGATGAATTAAGAAAGAAATGCCCAATCCTCGCGTCCGTAATAGAATTGAAACTTTCTGTTACGAAAGCTATGACATTGTTCATGCTGATCCGCTCAAGTAGTAATCAGGGCCTAAGTGTACATTTTTGGAAACTAGTGTTGTGGGCTAGAACAGAAATGCTTTACAGTTGCAAACACTGTACATATAATAAAATGTCCCTGTGTTTTGAACTACTGAACAGCAAATGGTCAGAACATATTTTTAATAGGGCACACACTGATGAACCTACAAACCTGTGATATACCTACCACCAAAAGTGAAATTACACACAAAGTGTTAAAGAAGACTGAAGATTAGCTTTGTTGTGCAGCCCTACCTGCTAAACCTCTGATACATGTCCCTAGGGAGTTTGTTGACAACATAATTCATTATCATCCCAAGAATAAACACGTCTGTAGGGGGATACATGCACGCCACATAAGTGAAAATGAAAAGATGACAGAGGTAGCTGTGCAAGTGAAAAGTACATGTGCAGGCAATGGAAAAGGTCCGCAAATGAGAACTGCTAAAGAAATACTTTGTATCCAGGATTTCTATACCGAAAAAAATCATAATATACAGATGACATACCTCTTCCACCGAGCAAGGTAAAACCACACGGCTGAAAGAAAAAAAAGTGACTAATTAAAATAAAGTAAACACTATACATGTTTAGATTAGTGTGGTTTACCACTTTCGAATTACAAGTGATTGCTCTACTTAAGTACACATTTAATCACATTGTGCTTAATGCTTGGTTAAGTTTTCAGTAGTAAATTAAATAAGCATTTGGCACTCAATTACGGTTTATCAATGATTCACTGATAAAAATGGGGCAGATTACTTACTCGCAATTTAATAGGACATAATTACAAGAACTACATACTTCGAAACAACACCTTGATATTCCTACAGAAAAAAATAGAGTAGCGTGCTTTTCATTAAGTGCTGACGATTTAGGAGTATAAAAGTCACAACATTTTTTTAGTTTATTCTTTAAGTTTTTTTTTTGTTTGTTTTTTTTTTTTGAAACCGTTTATTACAGAATCCAAAAAATATACAAAGATGGGCCTACAACCTTCAGGCCGGCCGCTAGCAAACAGAAGGAGCATGTAATACAGACAATAGAACGCACGCTGCGGCAAAAAGGGAATTCACAGGAGTTGAAAGAGGCGTTGGCAGCCACACCTTCCGGACCCCACATGACGGTTTCATTTTTATATAAATAACAACAAAAAAAAAGCAAGTCCACAAGGCAACCCACAGTCGGAAACAACAGCATGTGCTCCCCTAGGGGGGGGACCCCATTGATTCATAGGAATATCGAGGGGGGGAATAGGTCAGGACGGGGACTAAGTAAACTCATTGCCCAGAACCGGGAAGACAAACAGGCTAAGGAGACGGGGCCGGTGACGGATCAGGGAGTAGCGGCGGGGTACAGATTCCCCCACGGTAAGCGTTCCAGGGGCCCCATACTTTCACCCACGTCCCAGGCTTACCTCTCGCAACATACACCACCTTTTCCCAAAACATACACCAATCCATGTTGTCCTTCCACGCCGAGACAGTCGGCGACCTCTGGGAACCCCACAGTTGCGCAATGTCACGTTTGGCCACCATATATCCCAGAGTCGCCCACCACGTCTGCGGCACTGAGTAGTCGGTTGGCTCCCATACATTCAAAAGACATCTCCTCGCCTCAGGCAACAGCGGCACATGCGTAACTACCTGCAAAACCTCATGCACACCACGCCAGAATCGCACCACCTCCGGGCATTCCCACAGAATATGAAGAAAGGTCCCCAAAGAACCACACCCACGCTTACACAACCCGTCCACAGCATAGCCCATACGCATCAGACTCGGCCCCGTAACATAGACCCTATGGAGTATCTTGAGCTGGACGAAGCGAAGGCGAGCCGGTATGGCCACCTCTTTCTGGGAGGCCACCGCAGACACCCAGTCCTCGTCATCCAGCTCCAATCCATCAGCCCCCCACGCCTCACGAAGGCCGGTCAGCAGTCCCGAACGGTCATTGATGAGCTTTTTGTAAATTAATGAAATCGTGCCGTCCGGGACATGCCCATCTAGCACTCTATCCTCCAGCGGGGAGTACTCCGGGATGGAGGCAACGTCCGGAAATACGGAGCACAACGCATGACGGATCTGCATATAACGAAAGTACTCCCTGTCCTGCAGCTGGAATTCTGTCTGCAGCACATCGAACGTTTTAAATCCCCCCCTCGTCCAGAGATCGCCCACCCTGCTGATGCCTATCATGTCCCACTTCTCAAAGCCCTTCGAGGTCCACAGGGAGCCCAGCCGCTCAGATGCGTATAGTGGCGTCGCCCGGGTCAAGCGATCCTTCCACCCCATCGCCACATTAGCCGTGTGCCACACCCGTACCATGACCCCCGTGGGGCCCGTCAGCCGCGCGTCATGCGAGCTAGAATAAAGCGCCCGATTATAGTCACCGCCCGGCAGTAACATTTTATCCATCTCAAAGGCCGGGTTTAGGGCGGGCCCGTAAAGGCCGTGATTGATCGCAGCCAGCTGGGAGGCCCAGTAATATCGCTTGATATCTGGGAGGGCAACCCCCCCATCGTACCACGGGAGCGTCAGCTTCGCCAGGGCGATACGCGGCCGACCCTCCCAAAACAGTCGGCGCTGCAAACTCTCCACCTCGCGAAAGTAGCGCGCCGGGACAACGTCCATTGTATTCTGCAAAGCATACAGGAAACGTGGCAGCGACATCATCTTAAACAATGCCGCCCGGCCGAGCGGCGAGAGCGGCAAGCGCTTCCAACGCGCGACGTCCTCCTTCAGGCGCTGGAGGGGGGGGAAGCAAGTTCTGGCTAGATCGGGCCTCCGCGTCCAGGGTAATGAAAACACCCAGGTACCTAAATCCCCGCGGGGCGATCTGAATAGGACAACCCCGCGGAAGGATAGGATCCTCCCCAGAGAGGACATATACACACGATTTAGCCCAGTTGATGACCAGGCCGGAGTTGAGGCCAAATGAGTGCAATACATCAACCAGTACTATCAGTGATTTACGTGGGGAAGCCAGGTACAGAAGAATATCATCAGCGTAAAGAGATACGCGGTCCTCATACTCGGGGGTCCATCGGAGACCACGAATAGAAGGTTCCCACCGCAGCCACTCCGCCAGGGGCTCCAGGGCAAGCGCGAAGAGGAGCGGTGATAATGGGCAGCCCTGGCGCGTGCCCCTGCCCAGCTCAAACGGAGCCGACACTCTACCATTCACAACCACCTGCGCTAGCGGTCCCGAGTACAACAATTTCACCCAACCAATGAATGCCGGGCCAAACCCAAACTTCGCCAGTGTCGCCCAAATATATGGCCACTCAAGTGTGTCAAACGCCATAGTGGCGTCCAGGGATGCCAAAATGGCCGGTTCCCGTATAAACGGGACACGCGCGAGCACCCCATGCAAGCGCCGCAGGTTAAGCGCAGTGTTGCGATGGGGGATAAAGCCGGACTGATCCTGGTGAATCAAATCGCACACCACGCCAACCAGCCGATTGGCCAACACCTTGGCGAGAATTTTGTGCTCCGCATTCAGCAGCGAAATAGGCCGGTAGGACGTGACCCGGTCCCGCGGCCTCCCCTCCTTGTGAATGACCACGATAGTAGCCAGACGCTGGTCTAGCGGGAGGGAACCCGCCGAACGGGCCGCGAGGAACATCGCACGGAGATGCGGCGCCAGCGTATCCGGTCGCAGCTTGTACAATTCGATGGGAAGACCATTAGGACCCATGGCCTTGCCGGAAGCGACCGAGCGTATGGCGAGAGCAATTTCTTCAGAGGTTGGGGCGGCATCCAACGACACTCTATCCTCCTCCGAAAGGGAAGGCAGCGCTATATCCCTGAGCAGGGCATGGGAATCCTCTTCCGAGCGGGAGGACACCGGGGAATAGACCCCACGGAGATATTCTGCAAAGCAATCGACTATTTCTTCCGGTTCCGTGACACACACACCATCCAGATTCTCAATCGACGGGACAACTCGACTCGCCCTCTCCTTTTTATCCAGCCACGCAATCAATTTCCCAGCCTTATCACCCACATCATACAGTCTCCCCTGTTGCTCTCTACTGAGGCCCCTGGCCGCCTCCGTGACGAGGGCCTTATAGGCCGCCTGCTTGAGTCGGAGGACATGTAATTTGTCATCCGTCACCCCACATTCGAGGTCACCCTCCAACTCAGTTATTTCAGTTTCAACACGGATCATCTCCTCCCGCTCGCGCCTCCGAGAATGGGAAATAAGGGACAGGGCATCCCCCCGAATCACCGTCTTAAACGCCTCCCATAGCGAGACCGCAGATGACACCGACCCCACATTATCATCAAAATATCGCTTAAGGGACTTAACCAACTCTGCGCGAATGGTGGGGTCCCACAGGTACCAGGGATTAATCGGGGCCACCCTACCCTCTCCCCCCGGGAGAATATCGAAGTGCAATAAGAGCGGGGAGTGGTCTGAAATACCCCGCGCCAAATGGCGCACCTCCCCGATCCTCCCCGCATGCGCCGCCGGCACCAGGACATAGTCTAGTCTTGATAGACTCCCATGGGCCCCGGAATGAAAAGTGTACTGTTTCTGCGTAGGATGTTTCAATCGCCAACAGTCCACCAGCCCCAAGGCATCCAATAGGCCAGACAACCACGCTTGGGCACGGGGGAGATCCCTAGGGGGGTGACGGTCCTCAATTCCGGAAACCACAGCGTTAAAATCCCCCCCAACCACCAGGATCCCCTCCGGAAGGCCAAGGAGGAGGCGCCCCAGATCCGCAAAGGTGGTCGTCTGCAACCCTGGCGGGACATAGACATTAACAAAAATAATCACTCTGCCCTCCATTCTACCCACCAGAACCGTGTAACGTCCCCTGTCATCATGGAGTAACTCATCAACTTCCAACGGGAGCGAGGTCTTGGCCATGATGCCCACACCCCTTGAACCCGACGTGAAGCCCGAATGGGCCAGAAGGCGGTAGCCCCGCCGGTTCATAGCACGAAAGGAGTTGCCAATGAGGTGCGTCTCCTGCAGAAAAACTATGTCAGGTGAAATTCGTTTCAGGAACTGCAGGACCACACCTCGTTTTATCCTGTCCCCCAGTCCATTAACGTTCCAGGACAAAAGACTCAGTCCCCTACCCCCCATCATAAACGAAAGCCATCACTCGTCCCCCCGAGAGCACTTTGGGAATAGCACAACAATATTTTTGCCTTGTGGTACAAATGAACAACACCCCACCCCAACCCAACCGCCCCAACAAAACTCCCCCCTCCCTGCACCCCTGCATGAGCCCAAACAGCCCCCCCAACTTGCAGTGTGCCTGTCGCCCCTATATAGTTGAAACTAGGTAAACCCCTAGAGGAGGAAAGAGTACCCCTTCGAGACCCCGCACCACCTACAAAGGAGGGAGAACGAGTACAAAAAACGAGAGACCCTAAGCTTGGCCGAAGGCGGCAGCATCTTCGTCCAGAGTGAGTCCCAGTATCAGCACCTCAGTCCCGGTCCAGTGGGCCTTCTCCTCCCGCAGCCCCCCCCCGCCATCCCGATCCCGACCCCCAGACAAAGAGTCCAGCCAGTCCCCGGCCGCTTCAGGACGGTCAAAAAAGTGAGTGCGACCATCCACCTCCACCCGCAGCCTGGCCGGGAAGAGCATGGCGTATTTTAAGTGCATGTCCCGAAGCCGCCGCTTGACGCCCAAGAAGCTCAGTCTCTGCTTCTGGACCGCTTAGGTGAAGTCAGGATAAAAGTTCACCTCCATGTTCTCCAACTTAATCGGCCCTTGCAGTCTGGAGGCTTGCAGAATTGCATCCCTGTCCCGAAAATTAAAGATACGGGCAATAAGAGGCCGCGGAGGGGCTCCGACCTTCGGCCTTCCCCCGGGAACTCTATGAGCCCTCTCCACCGCAAAAAATTTACTCAGTCCCCGAGGCTGGAGATGGGTAGTGATCAGGTCCTCCACAAAAAGATCCGCCGCCAACTCCTCCCGTCCCTCAGGTACTCCGATGATGCGGATATTGTTCCCCCGGGCCCGGCTTTCGGAATCCTCCAGGCGCCGATCCATGAGCGCACTCGCCTGACGCAGCCGGTGTACCTCCGTCTGAAGGGCCGCCACCTCAGTCGTGAGGCCCGACGCGGTGTGGGCCAAAGAATCGACCCGGTCGTTGGTCTTCGAGAGATCAGCTCTCACCAGGTTGACATCAACGAGGACCGCGTCGATTTTATACGCTAACGTGTCAAACCGCTGGCCCACCGAGGCCTTCATCTCAGCAATGGCGCCCATGACGTCTTGCAGAGTCAGATCTGTGGGCAAGTCCGGGGCATCCGGGGGGCACTCAGAGGACTTGTGCGGTCCACCGGGAGATCCCTTCGGGAGGGTGTAGCGGTCCATGATGTTGGCCTGATGTGCGGCGCCACGCCGGGTCGACTTGGCCTTCAACCGATCTCCATCTTGTTTAGTGGCCATCGTCGCGGGTCTCACACCCTCACCAGCCACGCAGTAAAAAGCGAGCAATCAAGGCCACGAGCTCCGGGTGGCCACCCCAGGACTGCGGAGCGGGCCACAGCAGGCAGGCAGGCAGGGTCTCCCAGCGAGGCCACCCCAACACCAAGAGCGCCGCGATCCCACTTGCGAAGACAGCAAGGGGGCGCGAAAGTGAAAGTGAAAGTGTGCGGGGTACGCGACTCGCCAGGCCCAGCCTGCCGTTGTTGTTCACTTTGTCACCGGGTCGCCCCCAAACGCGAATCCGGGGTCAGGAGAGAGGTAGGCCGCAAACTTCAATCGGTGCTCACTCCGGCACCCGAGGTCCGATTCGAAAACGGGAAACGGGTACCACCTCGGCTCAGGCTCACCGACACAGTTCCCTCAACCGATGCAGGATGAAGTCAGGATAAACGTAGGAGGTTGCGGAGGTCCTCGGGAGCCTCGCACCTACGCGGCCATCTTGGTTGCGCGCTAGGCTCCTCCTCCTATTCTTTAAGTTTTAAGTCACCAAATCAATGTCCAAGGGTCATGATAGTGATTTACAATAAATCAAAATGTATCATTGTAACTGAATGCGTCTGTCAGTTTCGTATCAACTTATACAGGCAATATGATAAATCATAAAAAATTAACATGCCCTTACACAAATACACAAAATGTAGGTTGCTTAACGAGCAGAAGTTAGAAATCAATAAAGAAGCAAAAATAAAGAGAAACAGGAAGAACAAAAAACAGACGCACTCGCTTCACAGGGGGTCACTGGAGGGACTACTTGACCCAGTTTGCACCGCGTCAGAAGGCGCCACCTCGCACCAGCTGACATTGCGATTTTTAGGGCCATCACAAACCTGCTGCGTGGGACGCACTTGCTTCTCTGGGGGGCGCTGAGTAGGGCTACTAGCCCCAGTTTGCAGCACGCCAGGAGGCGCCATCCCGCACCAGTTCACGTTGAGCTTTTAAGCAACATCACAAACCAGCAGCGCAGGATGCTCCTGCTTCGCTGGAAGCCACTAGGGGGACTACTAGCCCCAGTTTGCATGGTACCAGGAGGCACCACCCCGCATCAGCTGACAACGCCTTTTTAAGCACCATCACAAACCTACAGCGCCAGACTGGGTCAACTCTCTAACATTTGATTCTTAAGCCCTTAGGACTGTACAATCCATCAAGTACAAGATGGGAAAACGCAAGGCTACCACTGGAGGGGACACAGCTTAAAGACCGGTGCCTATTTAAATCCCAGTAGGGTAAGTCTAGTATTCTATCATTTTTTTCTTCTGCTGTGGGTGCCCTGAAGAATGAAAGATCTAATGTGGAAGAAGCACCTGCATCTCAGGGGAGGTCGGATTATTCTCATCCCTCTTAGGTCCCAAGTATTCCCGATCCCGCTTCTCTTCTAGCAGTTAACATCACTGGGTCAGGGACTGCTCCTATCACCAGCATTCCACCTTCGAGTGGTCTAGTGTAAAGACCAGCCGCGGTCGGTAGTAGGAGTAACTGCAGGGTGGTGACGTGGGGAGGGGAAGGGGCAGGGTGGGGGGTAGTAAACTATAGATTACGGAGGTTTACAGGTAAATTAACATATAAATTAATAAAATGAATTTCGTTGCGTGCACTGCATCGCATTTGGGGATGCAGTGCACGCAACGAAATTCGTTTTATTAATTTATATGTTAACTTACCTGTAAACCTCCGTAATCCATAGTTTACTACCCCCCACCCTGCCTCTCCCCCTCCCCACGTCACCGCCCTGCAGTTACTCCTACTACCGACCGCGGCTGGGAAAGACCCCCTATTGAAACTCATGTGCATATGATGGTACAGCCGCCATATGAGCATGAGCCTTTCCCGGGTATGTTTAGGTGCAGATTTAGCGCCAGACCCTTGCACGTCTGCGCTCTAAAGGGAACTGCCTACAGCAAAAGGTCCTCACCCTGGAAATCCACCCACTATGGAGGGGTTCTCCGCAACCTTGATGGAACTGGTCAATACTAGTGCAACCCCTGTCGCCATGGATAATCTTGCAGTCAAACTAAACACACTGATTTAGGGTTTACTTCATACCCTGGAACAATGCATGGGGAAAAAAGGGGCATTCTTAGGCCCCCCCCCCCATTCCTCAAGATAGATCAGCTCACGCCCAGTCTGGCTCGGTGAGCCTCCCTACCAATAATACTCGGGGAAGGGGAACCCCAGGAATCTTACATCAGACAGACACCTCGGCCAGGTGTGAGAATTCGCCCCCAAGGGTGAAGGCTCCCCCCTCCATACCCTAGCGCCCCTTGTTTCTTGTGTTGGCCCACCACATGTTTAGGAGAGTAGGATCTGCTCCACATGTTTACCCCCACTTTTTGCTGGTGTTTCACTGTTTTTCGACTTTAGTCTGGCTGGGACCCTGCTATTCAGGGCCCCAGCCTAGCTGCTTCCTCTCTAAATTGATTGCATGTACTTTAGGTACACTCCAGATTGGATTCTGGGGTACCCTTGTGAGTCCCAAGTATATGGTATACTATGTACCCAGGGCATAGGTACCCCAGAGGCCTACCAGGGGCTGAAGCATGTATTGTGCCACCCCTGGAAAGCCATGCAAAAGGACACCACAGGTCTGCTACTGCAGCCTGGGTAAGGTGGTGCATGCACCTCTTACTGAGGTATAGGTTCACTATACCTCACCTATAACTGCACATAGTAACCTATGAGTCACCCCTATGGCAGGCCTTATCAATCCTGAAGGCAAGGTGGTTGTTTATATGTGAGAGGGTGCCCAGGCATGAGCTGAGCCCCTCTGCAGCCTTCAGAATCTCTTCTCCGGGTTGTCAGTGGTGCAGCCTGACCATATACTCCTAAGTGCATTATATCTTAAACGGTTAATGCTAACTTTGGACTGGCTGCACGGAAACATGTCCTGTTTGGTGTCAAACACCTTGGAATCATACCCACACATTAGTTCTTGATGTGGGGATATGATCCTACCCTTCTAGAGGGAGAGACATGGCAGTACTGGTATACCTGGTAGAAATCTAATAGAGCCCAGGCATCACAAAATGGATGCTGCAGCAACAGACACGGGTCTGGCCTCCTGCTGCTAACTGAAAGTTCGGTAGGGGAGGCCTGGACAATAGGTATCCTGTCACAGGGAGGTGTAACCACTTCCCAGACAGGCTTATGTGTATTGGGGCTGGGTGGGAGCACTCTCTGAGTGCTTTGAAGTCCTGCATTGGGGGCACATTTGGTGTCCCTGTGCATAGTCCAGATCAAACCGGTTCAGGGGCTTCCAGCCCCTTCTCTGGCGCGAAACTGGACAAAGGAAATGGGTGTAGCCACCCCTCTTTCCAAACCCTCCCATAGGTGGGTCCCCAGAGCTAGTCCAACCCCTTCCTTAGGTATAAGTAAGGAACCTCTGTAACCAGAACTTTAGATATCCCTGGACGAAACTCTGAAGCTGAATCCTGGAACTTCGACGCTTTACTAAAGACTAGAGGACTGAAGAAATCTCCCTTGGGGTCAAGGAGTGACTCCCCTGCTTGGCAGGCACTAACGAAGCATTTTGTCGGTCTGCATCTCCGAAGCTCCCGCCTGACTCCGAAGTATTTGCAGCCCAGGAAGAGGATTTCCAGACATCTCAGAGGCCGACCCAAGTCCCCAGCAAAGCTGAGACCGGCAGCCCTCGTGAGTAGTGTGGAATCGGAACTCCTGGTTACTGTGCACTTTTGCAAGTGCATTGACTTCTCGACGTCTCTTGAAGTCGTGCTTGGGCTTACTTGTAGCCCCCACCTCGAGCTGAGAATCCACCGAAGATAGTCGGCCTAGTCACCCAGAGTGACCCGTGGGCCGCCATTTTGTGTTTCCTCTCGAGGTCCTTTCGCGATCCCTGGTCCGTCAACTGGAGGGTCCCTGAGGGGGTAACTTTGATTTTCCTTGGGCTTCCCTGGTTCCTCCAGACATGCCCCGACTCCCTACCAAGTGGTGAGTCCCTCAGACCTTGCTGGTCTGCACCTTTCTCCTTTCTGCGTGGGTTGCTGTTGCCAAGGCTTGTTGTGTCCAATTCGGGCACCGACACAGCAGCACTCGACAGCCTTCGTGGGACAGCTCGAATCCAGCTCCTGGTTGTCCTCGAAGCCTCCTGGTCCTCTTGGCTGAAGAGTCAAGCTTCACCTTCTTCACCTGAAATCACCCGACATCGGTGGGCATCCGCCTATCGTCTTCCTAGTCACTGGCAAGTGACCCAGACTCTGTCCCCTCTGCTTTCAGGTTCTCCTCAACTTCGATCCAATCTTGGATCTCTTCGGACACTTCGCATCTTTCCGGCAGCAGCACTTCTTTGCCAGCTCCCATTGAAATCGACGACGCGACCCGACACCATTTGAGACCTATGCACCCAGCTTCCCTGGGTGAGGCAACTCGAGTACTCCAGTGCTCCGGTGGGTGTTGACCCTAGAACTTCCTAAGTCCCAAAGGGTTTGGTCCTGACTCATTTCTAAGTGTCCCTAATCTTAAGAAATCTAACCGCGACTTTCCCCATAGAAGCTAATGGGAGCTCGCGGCTGTGTTCACACACTGCACACGGCCCCTGTGTGTCCCTTGTGTCACTACCTTGGGTGGTCCCTTGGGGTCCCAGCAATTCTACAGGCTCTAGGCCTTGTGTCTAGTTAAGTCGTGGTTCTTATACCACTATTTTAGTATATGGTTTGGCTCGCCCCTAGGGCCTGACGTGTATTTGTGCTTATTACTGTCATATTTGAAGTGTAACTTATGTGTTTTGACCTCTAGTCTCATAAAGAGACTAGGAGGGTGCGTTTAGAAATAAATACATATATTTTATATATATACCTGGTGTAGTGGTCTTTCATTTAGGCACTCTAGAGATTATAGACTGGTAAAACAAGCTGCTTTACATTCCTTCAAGACTTAGCCTGAAGGCTGCTCTCCATAGCTACCACTAGGATAGCTTTCAATAAAGGTTGTCTTTAACCTATAACGGGTTGTTTGGACTGGTAGAGGGTACCCACTATAACTTTCGGACAGCATATACCAGGCCAATTTCTCACATTGTGCCTCCCAGGATAGCCTTGCACACAGAAATGATGGGGATATCACCGACTTGCCTCCTGCTGTGACCCCCCCCCTTACGTAGTAGTGCTTGGGAATGTTCCTCCGATGTCCTGTGGTAAGAGTGAGTCTTATGACCAGTTAAAATACATAGTCACTCACTGGACTGGTTCTCATTCCAACCTTGGCCCTCACATTCATGGGAGGATAAATATGGTGAGAAGAGACGGGTTGGCTGAGGAAAGATAGCAAAGTCTATGATGGGGATTCTGTGGTGGTTAATTTCAATCGCCCCAAGGAAGCTGCTCATGTCTTGGCAGCTGTGCTCATGTCTTGGCAGCTGTCAGCTGTTTGAGGTCTGGTAAACTAGCTGTAATCAGGCACTTCCATTGGGCTTCTTCTATAGGCCCGAGGTTGTTTGTCCTGCACCATGGTCACAAGTGGGTTGATAGGGCTGCTCTCTCACCTCTGGAATCCGCTTAGCGATTTGCCCCTCTGAGTACCTTGGAATGCTGTGATTGACTGGAATCCCTTGCTTTGTCACCGACTCCTGGTTAAGGGTGGGCGTAGTTCGCGAAGTAGCACTTCGCGAAGCTACGCAAAGTGAAGTTCGCACTACGCGAGCTACGCGTAGCACTTCGCGAACTGCGAAGTAACATGTTCGCACTGTGCAAGATGTTGTTTTCAATGATTGCACAGTGCGGGCAAGCAACCGGCACTGTGCAATCATTGAAAATGGCATCTTGCACAGTGCGAGCTGTAGTTTTCTGCTGCTCGAGTAGATTTTTACTCGAGCTGCAGCTTTCTCAACGCGAACTAGTAGTTTCTCATCGCGAGCGGTCGCGAGCATACGCGACCCCTCGCAATGAGAAACCTGACCTTCTCGCGTTGGGAATCTCGCCGGGAGGTTTATTTTCCATGCTGGCGATCGCGAACAAGGAAAAAGTCTCGCCAGGATGTCATTTTGCTTGCTCGCGGTCGCGAGCAAGCAAAAAATGACCGCAGCACTACGCAACACTACGCTACGCGTGTTCGCACTGTGCTACGTGCAGTTCGCGTAGTGCGAAGTAGCGCGAACTTCGCAAACTACGCGAGCGTAGCGTAGTGCTTCGCCCAGGCCTACTCCTGGTACTCCATCTATTGATAGTCCTTCTGCCTATCTTCTAGGAGGCCTCAAATGAAGTAACCTCAACTATATGAACTTAGTAAGTTGGAATATAGCTGGACTTGCCTCCAAATGTAGTGATCCAAACTGGCACTTACACCTCCGGCTCCACAGGCATGGGGATACTCCTCAAGAAACAGTTCCTCCCTCTCTGTAAACAAGTCTTGGTCGGACAAGCTAGGTAGATGCGCAGCCCTTTCTGGTACATGAGAACGGGAGACAAATAATATTCTATCTGTCTATGTCCCATCGGGTCTGCATGGTGCTACCCTTCCTGACTTGGGTGCCCTTATGCTTCATTTGCCCATTGGAGTACTTCAGAATGGGGGGCGGGGGAATTTTAATATGGCACTATGTAATAAAAGACTGCCTGCCCCCAAGACAGCCGCTGCCCTCGATCATCCGGCTGGCAGATTTTCCTGTTGCACTGGGCCTGCTTGATATTTGGAGAGCCCTTAACCCCACCACACAACAGTATACATTTCATTCAAGCTCACATGGAAGCCTTTCCCATATTGATCCTATTATATCATTGGCTTCTCACCTTTCAAATTTTCGGGATGTGAGGCACTTGGGGAGGAGAATATCCGACCACTCCCCCATATGACCGAGATACAGCGTGGGCATTCCATGTACCAAGAGGGCAATCACCATAAATATCTGGTATCTTAACGTCCCAGGTGTAAGGGAGGGACTCATAAAAGTCACAACCCTGTACTTCAGAGAAAAGGAGTGCTTGGTTAGCTCTTCTGAGACACTCTGGGAGGCCTATAAAACAGTCATTAGGGGGTCATGTACTTTCTTTGATGGTGGGGCCCAGACGCGACAAGAGAGCTGCGATCGAGGCACTTGAGCAAGATATTTTAGACCAGGAAGCTCAGCTGGTGGGTGATGAGAATGAAGAAACTCGAGACTAAAGCCTCAAGCAGAAGGAATACAAAGTTATGGTGACGGAGGCGGCTTGGGCTGGGTATATGAATGGGGGGACAAGGCAGGGAAACTGCTTGAATGGCTGGGTAAGCATGAAAGGTCAAACTAGTGGATGGCAGCGATATGTTCGGACGTCTTGGAGCATTTGTGCGATCCACAGGCAATCACAGATATCTTCATTCATTCTTGATCTTTATTTCGGTCTCTAGGACCATAAAAGAGTACAGCATAAAAACTTTTGAAGTGAATAAAATACATAATAATTTACGAACAGTTGACCAGAGTAAAAAACGGTCATACAAGTAATGATGACTTAATACATTGACTACGACTGTGCCACATTGCCGTTAAAAATCTTGAAACTGCAAATACAATTGGGGCCGAGAGATCTCTTTTTAAAATCATGTATGCCGGAAGATAGCCCCTAAAGCCCAAGATTTTAAGTATTGGGACAAGCCAGTATTTTCTGGCTCTTCTGTATGCTGGGCAGAAAAATATTATGTGCAGATCACACTCCCTCGGGTGGGCACAGGCTGGACATTGTGATGAAGTCTCGGATTTTGGCCAAGAAGCAGTGTGCGCTTTAAGAGGGAGGGTGCTGTAACGCCATTGCATGAAAAGCTTCCTAGTGAGCGGGGGGCCAATATTGTCATATACAAGCTCTTGGAGGTATGAGTCTTTTGACCCCAAAAATTTACCCGCTAGGGACCTCTCCTCTACATTATTGATTTGAGCACGTAAGTGATAATCATAGTAGTCTTTAGAAAGAGACTTCCTTGAAATTCTGGGGCAGGTGTTTACCGGATCAGACCAAAGATTCTGTCTGCCTAATGCCTCGCATGTATGTTTAATATATCTGAGCCAAGGAAACCGTACAGGGTTGCAAAGTCTCATGATTTCCTGAAGCTCAGATCTATAATCAAACAATTCTGGTGTAGACCATAATTTGCGCCAATACAATAATGGTTTAAGACCCAGTTCTTCCTTGATTGGTCTAAGGCCTAGATCGAGTCTCAGGGGTAACAGAGGGGTACTAGGTGGGAGGCCTGTTAATTGTCTGAGAAAATTATTCTCTGTGACCTGCATAGTCTGAGTAACAGTGTGCCCCCATAATTCGGCCCCATAAATCACTGCACCTTTTACCTGTGTTCTATATATTTGTAGGCGAGGGGAAAACGGCTGATAGGTCAAACCTCGGGACATCCTTGTTAGTCCTCCTATCATTTAAGTTAATTTCAAATTCGCCCTAGTACAGTGGGAGTCCCAGGTCATAGACTCGTTTAGTATTATCCCTAGGTACTCAAATGTGTAGACCCTTTCTAGCCTGGAGGGCCCAAGAGTAGGATTAGCACGTGTTTTCAGTGGGGGGTTGAAGATCATAAACTTTGTTTTGGACGCGTTGATCTCCAAACCCCGATTCTCACAGAAGAGTGCGAACCCATCAAGGATCCGTTGCATGCCCATGGGAGACTTGGAGAGCAACAGGGTATCATCTGCGAAAAGAATAGCGGGTACCCTCGTGCCTCCGAGTCTTGGAGCATCAGTGTCTTCCAGTGCGTTGAGGTGACTGATCACCCCGTTGACAAAGAGGCAGAAAAGAGTCGGTGCCAGCACACAACCCTGTCTAACCCCCCTGTCAACGGGGAAACGATCAGTGAGGGCACCCCCTCTCCCGCACCTCACCCTTGCAAAATTACCTAGGTGCAGTCTTCTTAAAATGACAAGTATGTCATTTGGGAGGCCAAGATCATCCAGGACAACCCAAAGTTTTTCCCTGGGCACTAAGTCGAAGGCGGCACGTAAATCAACAAAGACAGTATATAAAGTGCCGCCCTCAATTTGAACGGTCTTCCAATGGATAAAATTTAAACGAAAAATCTGGTCAATAGTCGAAACTTTTCTTCTAAAACAAGCCTGGTATGTACTCATAATATTGGAATCCTCAATCCAGTCTTGCAGATGGTTGAGAATGAGTCTGCCAAATAATTTTTGGGAGACATCAATGAGACTGATTGGTCTATAGTTGGCTGGGAGCAGAGGAGAGCCCTTTTTAAAAATTGGGACAATCTCTGCGCCCAGCCAAGTATCTGGGAGTTCCATGCCCTCCAGGATGGAATTAAATAGAAGCATAAGGTAGGGTGCCCAGACTTCAGGTTCTTCCTTAAAAAGGTCTCCCGGAAGGCCATCCAGACCTGGTGCCTTTCCTGACGCGAGACCCATAATAGCTACTCTGACTTCTTTGAGGGAGAAGGAGAGACCCGACGGAGTACTGGCTTCTGTCTGCGCAGAGTCAATTCCAGTCCCCTCGAGAGACCTGTATAGGGACTGGAAGTGGTCCCGCCAGGTCTTGGCTGAGATGTTAGGTTCGACCACGGAGACCAGCTCCTCTGAGCCTGTATTTACGCAGCGCCAAAATTTCCGGGAATCTCCGTGTGCCAAGGATTCCGTTAGTTTCTCCCATTTATCATATTCCCATTCGAGTTTAGCATTCTTAATTAGGGATTTATATACTGATCTTCTCTCCCTAATTTCTGCCCGATCCTGTCCTGTCTTAATTGAGGATAAGAGATCACTCTTAGCCTTCCTACAGCCAGAATTATACCAGGAGGGACCATGAGTAGAACCACAGGGCCTTTTGGGCTTGCTGCTAAAGATTTGTGATGTGGAGGTAATGAGATCTGCGTGTAACTGTCGCAACTTGTTGAGTGATCCCGGCGTGTTAATTTGGAAGTTTAGGGCTTGAGCCTTCTCTAATAACGGAGTGAGTAGGGCATATAACTTAGGTAGAATCCCTTGTTTGGCTACTAAATTCTCCCACTTTATTCTGCGTCTGTTGTTTGCAAGGAGTAACTCCGAATCGGGTGACTCCGTGTCCTTCTCCCTGGGTTCCAGACCAGAATAGTGTAGCTCAAGCTCCAAGGCATTATGGTCGCTGTCTTCTCTTTGTAATACCCGGAAGTCACTTAATTGTGACCATAGGGCCAATGGAACCAGAATGTAATCCAGTCTTGATGTTTGTCCCTCTCTATGGAATGTACATTTTGGAGGAATATCTGACGGTAGCCTTCCATTGCAGGCCCTGAGCCCATGTTTAAGGGTGAGAGAGGTGATTTGCACCGCCAAAGGAGACCACGCTCTTGGAGCTGGTGGATGGGATGGTGGTATGGACCAGGCAAGATCTTCCTCCTGGGCCAGGCCATCCAGTGACCCCATAAGGGGTTCAAAATGACAATTCAGATCTCCACCTACGATGTAAGGGATGCCCTCAGGAACTGCATTTAAGGCAAGATCAAGCTCAGCAACTGTGGAAGATTCTTGCGAGGTACTCACTGGCCTTGAGTAGACATTTATAACCAGAAGGCGATGCGAACCTGGCCACTCCAATAAGATTGCCAGAATGTCCTCCGAGTTTACTAACATAGGGGCGGCCCTGCAGCCAAGGTGTGAGGCTATCCAAGTTGCAAGCCCACCGGAGGGGCGGCCTCTCCCACTCTATTTGGCATTCTTGGAGAAAACGGCAAAGCCAGTGGAAGAAATATCCTCCCTCATCCACGTTTCTTGGAACTGACATATGTCCTTATTTTCAATAAAGCTGTTCCAAACCTGGCAATTTAGTTTATTGTGCAAGCCCGCGACATTCCAAGAAATAATGTTTAAAAGAGGGGCTTGAAATCTAACGTGCTTGGGAGGTAAGGGCGCAGTGCCCGTAGGGTGGGCCTTCGGGTCAAAAGGCACTACTTCCTGCACTAAACTCTCTGATGCTGCAATAGTAGGACTGTTAGTAACTGCCAAGCAGGATTCCAGGTTAGTTTGTGTCTGCTTTGATCCATCGCTCTGTATAGAAGTGTCCAATTGTGGGTCATTTAGTAAGGGCCTTCTACATCTCAAAACATCACCCGACCCTTGCCCGCTCAGTCAGTCCACCCCATCCAGGTAGCTAAACCTATTATAGGTAGGGAAATAGTTGTCCGCAGTGAATCTAAGGGTGGGGTGCACTTTAGTTGCATATGGTCTCCACCTTCGATCTCTTCTATGCACGACTTCCCATCCCTCCCATTCCTCGTCACGCCCTTCCAGAGGGTAGAAGAAAGACAGAGGGAGGGTGTGGATGGGTGATTCGTGCATATTCCGGGGCCAGCTGCAGATATACTTGACAGTAGCGGGGTCCCTGAAGTTTATCACAACACAGTCACCCTGGATGGATTTCCTAATGGAGCCCACCCAGGGGACTCTTCTTACCATAAGGACCTCGCTGTGTATGCCCTCGGGAAGGGGTCTATTTTTAGACAGCCAATGAGTAGTCTTATTTTTTAGTGCATCAACTGGTTCTCTGGCAGCAGGACTCAATTCAGGAACGCCAGCTAGAATCACTACATATGGATTGGCCTGAGGTGGGAGATTGATTATTGTGTCCTGTCGAGCCAACGACAATGCCTCGACTGGAGGTGCAGCCAAAACTTCTTGGGCGATTGGGTTTGCGCGTGTTGGCTTGTGTAATAGTGAATTCTCAATTGGGGGTACAGTGGATATACGTGTTAGGGTAGGCTGAGATGGGATTGAGCCTTTCCTAGAGGGGAGCGAAGATACATTCTGACACTCCTCATTTGTCTTGGAGCTAGATGACTGCTTCCCCTTTAGTGTATAGGAGGGACCCCTGCAAATTTCCAATAGAAGTGTTTCTATCTTGGAGATGCGATCCTCCAGAGGACTTAAAATTTCCTTTAGGAGGGTTCGGATATCCAAGAGAGTAGGGGGCTCCTTTACTGATGTGGAGTTTTGGCTGGGAGGTGGCTCAAACATATTAGAATTTGATGGTAACCTATTTTTCCCATGTTGATTCAATAACCTGGCTTTAGAGGTCTTGAGTGTGGGGTCATTTTTTGGATTACGTTTGGGAGCGATCGCCTTACGCCCTCCAATAAAACCAGCCTTCGTTTTTCTTTTGGGAATAGCTCCTTCCCTCCCTCTCAGTGAAGACTCAGAGTTAGAAATGTGTCTCTCACTAGTTGCGTCATCAGTGGGAAGAGTGATACTCAAGGGGAGAGAGGGGGGCCTAACGCAGGGGAGGGGCAAAATACTCAATTCCATAATAGCAGTCATATCGCAATCAGCAATAATTTCGGTAGGGCTGCGCGAGACTGCCATATCAAAAATACCATTTGACCCCCCTGAGTCTGCGGGTTTAGGAGCATCAGTTTGTTTAGGCGTAGTGGCAAGTGCGATGGGACCTAATGAGGATCTTCTAACCCAGTCAATCTCTTGGGATATCCGCCTTTCGAGAATAGATATTTCATCAATTATCAGTGAGCCAGCTTTGGCAAAGTAAGTGTCTAAAGTACCTTTGGCTGCACCTGCAGCACGCGTGGATCGACTTCTTGTTTCTCTGGCCGACATTTATCAAGTACTTGTTACGGTGCTGTGGACCGGGTGTAGTATATAGGCCAGGCCTTGGCCCTTACTCGCCCGACCTCGAACGGCCTCAAACGGCCCGCTCTTTGCCCGGTCTTCGCACCGCTCTTCGTTCCGCGCGCGTTCCGCTGGCGCGATTGAAGTGGGCAGTTTATATGCAATGAGCGTAGGCAGTGGGAGTGGCTGGGAAGAGGACCCAGCTGCGCCGATGATATTCCGGGCGCTGGGGAAGCTGGTCCTCGCAGTCCCGCCCTCCTCAGGATGCAAGTAGCTTTCTCCGGCTTTGTCCGACGTGGAGGCAGCAAGCAGCAGTCAGGGCACACAAAGTTCTTGTAAGATTGTGATTTTATACCTCCGAGCGGCTCCCGCGAAGCGGGGGCCGAGAGTCGCTGCACTGGTCAGGGGGAGTGGCTGGGAAGAGGACCCAGCTGCGCCGATGATACTCCAGGCGCTGGGGAAGCTGGTCCTCGCAGTCCCGCCCTCCTCAGGATGCAAGTAGCTTTGTCCGGTTTTGTCCGACGTGGAGGCAGCAAGCAGCAGTCAGGGCACACAAAGTTCTGGTAAGATTGTGATTTTATACCTCCGAGCGGCTCCCGCGAAGCGGGGGCCGCGAGTCGCTGCACTTGTCAGGGGGAGTGGCTGGGAAGAGGACCCAGCTGCCCCGATGATACTCCGGGCGCTGGGGAAACTGGTCCTCGCAGTCCCGCCCTCCTCAGGATGCAAGTAGCTTTGTCCGGCTTTGTCCGACGTGGAGGCAGCAAGCAGCAGTCAGGGCACACAAAGTTCTGGAAAGATTGTGATTTTATACCTCCGAGCGGCTCCCGCGAAGCGGGGGCCGCGAGTCGCTGCACTGGTCAGGGGGAGTGGCTGGGAAGAGGACCCAGCTGCGCCGATGATACTCCGGGCGCTGGGGAAGCTGGTCCTCGCAGTCCCGCCCTCCTCAGGATGCAAGTAGCTTTGTCCGGCTTTGTCCGACGTGGAGGCAGCAAGCAGCAGTCAGGGCACACAAAGTTCTGGTAAGATTGTGATTTTATACCTCCGAGCGGCTCCCGCGAAGCGGGGGCCGCGAGTCGCTGCACTGGTCAGGGGGAGTGGCTGGGAAGAGGACCCAGCTGCGCCGATGATACTCCAGGCGCTGGGGAAGCTGGTCCTCGCAGTCCCGCCCTCCTCAGGATGCAAGTAGCTTTGTCCGGCTTTGTCCTACGTGGAGGCAGCAAGCAGCAGTCAGGGCACACAAAGTTTTGGTAAGATTGTGATTTTATACCTCCGAGCGGCTCCCGCGAAGCGGGGGCCGAGAGTCGCTGCACTGGTCAGGGGGAGTGGCTGGGAAGAGGACCCAGCTGCGCCGATGATACTCCAGGCGCTGGGGAAGCTGGTCCTCGCAGTCCCGCCCTCCTCAGGATGCAAGTAGCTTTGTCCGGCTTTGTCCGACGTGGAGGCAGCAAGCAGCAGTCAGGGCACACAAAGTTCTGGTGAGATTGTGATTTTATACCTCCGAGCGGCTCCCGCGAAGCGGGGGCCGCGAGTCGCTGCACTTGTCAGGGGGAGTGGCTGGGAAGAGGACCCAGCTGCCCCGATGATACTCCGGGCGCTGGGGAAACTGGTCCTCGCAGTCCCGCCCTCCTCAGGATGCAAGTAGCTTTGTCCGGCTTTGTCCGACGTGGAGGCAGCAAGCAGCAGTCAGGGCATTTACAAATTCACTTTTGATCCCTGAAATCAGTACTTCCAGCGATGAAGAATCTTCACATTCCAACATATCTTCACAACCTACTACTCAAGCCTAAATTCCTTTGGGGACACGGCCACAAAGCATGAGTCCCGCAACTTTTTGGCAGATCGGCCGCTTCACATTCTTTTACCTGAGGATGTGACACTCTTGGCAATCGACCTCACAGAGGATGAGGTGAACCAAGCATTTCGAGCCATAAACTTGGGTAAAGCACTTTGGGCCTAATGGCCTACCTATAGAACTATAAAAACTCATGGCACCCACCACAGCTTCCTACGTACTGAAGATGTTTGAAGAGAGTGGCCCCAAGAACGCACTCCCCGAGGAACAGAGGCTTGCCTCTGTAGTGGTAATACACAAAGAGGGCAGACCAGTGGAGCGATGTGCCTCCTATCGGCCTATCTCATTATTAAATGTGGAGGTGAAGATTCTCACCAAACTTTTGGTGCTTTGCCTTAATCCACTCATTTTGAAACTGGTCCACCCAGACCAATTGGGGTTCATGCGGGGTCGCAACACAACTCTTAACTTGCGACAGCTTCACAGAGTCTTAGGACGCATACACAGAATCCGTGAGGATGCGGTGAGTCGGTCTCTCGATGCACACATGGCATTTGATACAGTGGAGTGGTCATATCTCTTTGTTGTACTAAAACATGGGTTTCGGCCCTGGCTTTTTGTCCAGGGTGCGACTGCTCCATGCTGAACCTTTGGCACAGGTGGTGGTAAATGTTAGGTTATATTATCTACGTTTATACTCCTAGGAGTGTCCCGGCGCAAGACTTTGAGGTGCTAGGAATAGAAGCGATTAGAACAGGAACGTTTTAAGTTGTTTTTTAAATAAGAGGGTGTCCCAAGTTTTCCCCCCTCAAGAGAGGGCCCTGGAAGGGCTGCCCCCCATCTCCCCTTTTTTTCACCTTAATTCTCGAATCCTTGGTGGCCTGGGTCCGAGGAGACCCATTGATCCGCTGTTTACACTGGACAAAGATCTGGAAGGACAGAATCTCGCTATATGCTGATGATATCCTCCTCTATGTGGCCGCTCCACAGAACTCCATTGTCAGACCACTGAACTTCTTCACTAATATAGGTAGATACTCTCGATATACAATCAATTGGTCTAAATCAGTGGTGGTTGTCATCTATAGGCCGACACCACGCCTCCCTCCAGGCTGTGACGCGCGGAATGTAACGGAAGGGTTCCGATATCTGGGCATCTTCATCACCACTAACCCCAACTTATTTGCTGCTAAAAACTTACAAAGCCCACTGCCTAAGTTAAATGTGATGTCCAACATTGTAGGTCGCTCCTGCTCTCCCTGCTCGGAAGAGCAGCGTTTCTCAAAATGATTGCGCTACCGCGCTTTCTACATGTGTTAAAGAAAACGCCATTCCTTCTGCCAGATACCTATTTGAAAGCAATAGAGGTTAAAATCAGGACCCTGTTGTGGGATGGAGGTCCCCCCGTGCATTGCCCTGGTAAAGCTGACACGAGGCTGGTATGATGGGTGAGGATAGGTTTGCCTAATATCCAGTTATATTAAAGAGCGGTGCAATTTTCAACTAGTGGGTTCATCAGCCCAGGGAGGAACCAGCTTATCGTATGGAGAACCTGGTTCTTCAGTAGGGGGGGTACCTGCCATCACTCTACACAAATCCACAGCGTCTTCGACTGGAGGGACCAACAGCACTGATGGCCCGTCTCTGGCACACAACACTTCATAAACTGTGATGGTAGAATAGAATTACCAAAGCAACACCCTTATGGGACTCTGAACTTTTGGGTATGATGGGGACGAGACTGGGTTCTGATAAATGGGACCCAATAGGGCTCTCTATGGTGGGGGATCTTTGTTCCAGCACAAAGGTAGTTCCCTTTGCTGATTTGCAGAGGACCTATAACTTAGCTCCTGCTTAGACCTTCCGCTATCTGTAAATTCGACATGCTCTCCAGGCAGAGCAACCCCGAAGAGAGGACCTCCCAAAGTCGTCACCACAAGAGAATAGATTGTTGGAGGACCACATTACTAACAGGGGGATCTCCTCTCACATACGAAAAACTCATTTACAACTCCCCTGATACACTTTTGCGACTGCGAGAACGCTGGGAAGCGGACCTAGTTGATATGCATGAAGAGGGCTGGCTGGAGGCCTTGGCATCACCCAGGGAGTTGGCCATTAAGACACGTTTCCGACCGGTGCAGCTCAAAATACTTCACAGAGTTTACTCATCTTGTAACACGTTGGTAAAAAAGGACAAGAGGTCGTACCCGATGTGTCGCAGGCATTGTGGTCAGGAAAGTACTTTTTATCATATTATCAGGGAATGCCCGAGGATCCAGGCCTATTGGGACTCAAAACTGTCGTGCATGAGTGAGGTTTGTGGTGAGAACCTGTCGTTATCGGCTAAGTGGCACCTCCTTAATGCGTGGAAGGCTATCGTCCTAGTGCACGCGGACCAGACTTGGGTGACCTTGGGCATGATGACTGCTAAGCGCATCATAGCTCACTTGTGCGGGGCTGAATCCTCACCAATTCTCATGGACTGGAAGAGAGACATGGACTGGTGCATGGTGGCAGAGAGGGCAGTGTATGAGAGTAGAGATTGTCCCCAGAAGTGGGAAAGAGTCTGGATCAAATGGGATGTTCACAGGGGAAGTCCATGTGCTGCCCCCACGATTGCACTGGTGGTGTCCTGCTGCATGGGAGCAAAGTGTACATCGGGCCCCGGTGGAATGAATATTGTACAGCTTTCTAAGAAAATGGGCCATAAATGTGGTAACAGTCACTGCCATGCCTAGAATCATTGACCTGTGAATGTGGTGATGCATTATGTGATAAACTGCTTCTATCTAATAAACAGACGTTTTTGAAAAAGTGACCAAAGTAGTGTACTTTTCTACTTTCTGCAGGAGTCATTGGTGTTTATGTGTTTCCACTCATGTTTTTCTTTTTCTGGACCTTATATTTATGCTGGTGTTAGAAGTTTCTAGCATATGGAAAAAGAGTTACCCAGGGACTGCAAGTTAAATATCACAAGTGGACTGCAGCATCTCTTGTACCAAATTCTGCTATCCACTGCAGTGGCAGTGCAAGGATAGCTTCAGGCCTACTGCTGTGGTCTGTGGCAGTTTAAACATTTTAATTCAACCTGTCAAAGTAAACCCTTTACACAAATCAAAAGCTCTTTTTTAAATGTTAAGAAATCACCCCTATGTAGGTCTTTTAGTCCACAGGACAGAGAACACGGTATTTAAAAGTAGGACATGTAGAAATTTTATGTTAACAAGCCCTTTCAGCGACTAGCACGCAAAGCTATTTTTCACTGTGGCAGGCCTTTGTAGGAAACCAGGGTACAGATAAAAATCCTAATACTGTAGCCCGGGAAAGGGATTTGCTAGAAAAGATAACTCTTTTGAATATTTTCAAAAATTAAATTCAATTGTCTCGCTGGATTTTTAATAAATATTGAGGAAAAGTAATTTTCAGAAAGATACCGTTTCTCAGTCTGAAGTGCCTGAAGGCTAATTTGCATTTGCTCTAAAACTTCTCAGGCAGGGATCAGCACTGGAATAGGTGTGAAAAATGGGTGGAATGCTTTCCAGGAACAAACAATAGGCTGTCCTGTATGAGGTCCTACTAGCAAGGATCTGGTGATTTGTTTTTCCCTGAGCAATGCCATTTGGTTGATAAAGGGCAGAGGTCTACGTCAGTGGTTATCTGTTGTTAAAGGTGAGGAAATGTCTAGGCAGGGCCTATACTTTTGTTTTTCCCCGATTGCTGCTTCAGTTATTCTCATGACAGCCAGGTGCAGAGATCTCACACTTCATTGTGCCCTTGTCTTGGGTACTCCTGCTTTGAGGCCTCCTCATCGCCACCTGCTGTGAGAGCATTCACCTTGTAAAAAGACTGTACCACAGCCATTAAATTACATCTGAAGGAAAAACCCCCCAAAGCTGGTGACCAGTGGCAGCAGAGCAGGGATATTTTCCTGGAGGCATCTCGTGTTTTGGGCCACGTTGGTCATGACCACCCTCTGAGCTTCGCGGCCCGCGCTTCTCCAACAAGGTAAGGAAATGGCACCTTTCTGGCAAAAGCCAACCTAAAAAGGGACCAAGCATACCCTACACATCATGTACTAAGCACATAACACCTAATATAATGTACACCTCACTTGCATAAAAAATGTGCCACACCCCTACACATCACATGTGCTGGGAACATAACACCACACTTGCATCAAACACCATACACATCACGTGCTATGCACATAACACCATGCTGCTCTTTTGTACACCAAACGCGTCCCTTACACTGAAAGCTGGCCATGCACCATACACCCCTGACCTAGCACCACACAGCTGCTAATTTTAACTACAAATGTAACCTGTGGTGAGAGGGTGCATGTGTTGGAGTAAGCCTTGCTGTGGTCTCTCATATCCTTCTGTGTTAATAATAGTTAATTGCGACCTAATTAATTCACTCATAACTGTTCCATCCCCACTGCACCAGTGATTAGTGTGGCAGTGTGCATTAAGTGATCCAGTGCTCTCACATGTGTCTTCTGGATGGATGCATAATTCCATGTCACCTGCACAGATTGTAACATGCTGGCAGCTTGGTGGTACTCGCTTTCTTCCTTTGCTGGGCCTTTATTTTGGTCCTAAAAGCTTAGCATGTGCCAAAAAACAGGAGCCCAGTGAGGAGAGCCACCGTTGGCTTGGTGGGAAGTCTTGTGAGGCCGACTTATTGGTTGTCACGGAGGGCCTGGCTTTTAGTCCAACTGGTAACTCCTTACTTGAGGAGTCTTCATGTTCACTCGTAAGGGTCATCACAAGGTCATCCCTTCACATCAGTCAATTTGGAACACATAAACATAAAAATAAACAGCTATTTGATCATAAAAACGTTATTTTTCTTATTTTTTGTAATGCAGTGATCTTTTTAAATGCATCATCATTTGCACATTTTCAGACGCACTGTACTGTTAAAAGTGCCTTCTTTAACAGAAACTGTCAGTCTACTCTTAAACACCTGCTCTTACTATCCCATGCTGGCAGAGAACTGGTTTTCCCATTTCTTTGTCTAGCCTCCCTACATATGTTAAAATGTTATGCATGCATTGTATAGCTTTAGTACCAAAATTTAATTATTTTAAACAGATGTGTAAATAAAACTTATTTTGCTCTTTTGTACCCCTATGGATTACTAATGGCACTCCAAAGCTCCAATTCCAACACTACTGCGATGACTAATATGTACTTGATTCGTTTGCAACAGGAACCTCATTTCCACCTTCAGCGCATTTGAGTCGTGGCCCGACCTAATGTTTTCTAAAAACCAGACTGACGGCATACATTCAGAGTTTAGAAAATTAATTCAGCATTTTCCATCCACATGTTCCTAATGTAGGGTTTGTTCATTTGCCATGTCCTCAAGCAAATGTGGTTTTCAGCTGGCGGCCATCTCATATTTTTTGTTTGTGTCTGTTCAAGCCTAGTGTAGCAACAGGGCTTGTGCTTAAAGTGAGCAGCTTTCTTGTGGAATATGTTTTTTGGTGGTGAGGAAAGTTTGAATGTAATGGCCCTGCTATAAGTGGTCTCTCTGAGTGGTGCCAATGTGGGGTCCATGCAGGCTTTAGGTGCTTGTCTTGTCAGAGACTGTAGAAACTAATGAAGAGCCCGCTGCTACGCCTGATGTGGAGGCCAATTTGACCTTTGTTTTAAATTTGTCGAAATAAAATGAAGCTTAAAAGCAAAATTGCGACCTCCGTCACCCCTGCAGCATGCCCAAGGGACTGATGCTGTGACTGCTCGATGTTTGTGTACGCAACGAGGGAGCGGTCATCACCCAAGAAAAAGTCCTGTTCTCATTCCAGAGGCCATAATTGCTGAAGGCAACTACCTGTCTGAAACCAGCCAGGAGATTACAACTGCTGAAGACAACCACCAGTCTGATCTGAGCCTGGAAGCCACACATGCCAAAAGCGAGGTCTCATCAGGCAGACTTGCCGTGCCTTTCAACCGCAGCGGTCTAAGTCCAGAGGAAGACTACCAATGAGGTCCCACATCACCAAGCCCACACAGCGGTACATATCCGATTAGCACACCTGTCAAGGTAGCACAAGTAGCGTACCCACATCCTAAAAGTGGTGGTCTGAACTTATCGAGCATTAGTAAATATGCTGATCTACGAATTATGGGGTAATTACTAGGGAATCGCAACTATGGCTAATCTATGCCTGTAGTCTTCTATAAGTCACTGAAGATATTGCGAGAGCTTTCTGGAATGGGAAGACAGCATTACAATCGATGCAACACTTTACTAGGAATCGTAGTGGAGATCACAACCTGTAGAGGAGAACCTGCTGCACTGTGTGGCATTTCATTTTGCTGTGATATTAAAGTAATGTATTTTTCCTAAGATAAGCAATGGGCTGGACAGTACATTACGGTGTATGATGAGTTCTAAGCTTTTGGCCCCCACACTACCTTCTTGGGAAGCTTTTCACTGCTCGGTGTACTTGGCTGAGTTTGCAGAGCCATAGTAAAATGACCACCAGTGGAACATGCCTCAATCACCACGGATGTGGCCCTGTAGTCTGCCCCGTCGAATCCACGCACCCGAATGGGGTCTAACTTTAGCATCTAGTCTCTTAATCCAAATGAAACATCTATATCACATAAAAATAGATTACTACAATCTAATCGGTCAATGACCTTTTCTAACATGGTTTTGTTGCCAAGTACAGCATTCCTTGTTCAAATCCCACCTAAACCTCTTAAAATAAATACTTGAAATTCTAATCTTGACACTATGCATTTTAATTTGCCTCCTAGAATCGGTTGAGGAGAACAAAGGTTTTCCTGTAGACCAGACCGAGTTTTGACATTGGAAATATCAAAATGGAAAACTTTTAACTCTGCTGACTGACTGAAAAATACTCTGTGGTACGATAGGCATATATTCACTTTATGACTGCATTTGATTTGGTGAATACCATGCAATTGTGGGCAAAAGCTCAGAAAGTGGTGAGCCCAACTGTTCAAGATAAAATTAAGATAAGTACATGTATAAATGTGGAGCAAAGTTAAGATCACCAGTGAAGGTCAACAAGGGGCATGCATTTCTATCAAAAGAAAAGGGATTAATACAAAGTTGTATTTTGTCCAGACACAATTTGCCTGGTAATGTGTACATCTTTTTTGATGGAAAGGCCATCCCCCGCCAGGTTGGACATGAGGAAAATCCAAGTACTCTTACAAACAAAGGACCTGATAATACTCCAACAGCATCACAGCTTCCACTGTGTGCTTTGCTAATATGTTATGTTAATACAGCTTACTATAGTGCACAAATCACAGGCAAGACAGAATACCGAGATAAAAATAGAACTGTTTTAATCAGTTTCCTGAATTTAACATAATCAGAACAGATGCGGATATGAAAGGTAAGTAAAAGATCTGCCACCACATCTTGTCAGTAGAACATGAAGAACATTAAGCAAGGCTTCATCCTTGGAGAGCAAATTCCTTACTGGACAGTAGCATTTGAGTTTCTGAAATACGTAGCTGGGACCACTACCCATTAGTGATTCAGCTCCAGTAACCGGGACAGATGGGGGGGGGGGGGGGGGGGGGGGGGAAAGCCTGGCACAGCGGGTTCACGGACTCCACCTCCCAGGCTCCTCTGCTCCTTTCCCAACAGCAACCAGCGCCCAGAGGCGCTTAAATCCAACGGCGGTCCCCACAGAGCGGGAACCTTCAGCTCCAGTAACCGGGACAGACGGGGGGAGAGAGTCGTGCACAGCGGGTCCACTGACTCCACCTCCCAGGCTCCTCTGCTCCTTTCCCAGGCTCCTCTGCTCCTATCCCAGCAGCCACCAGTGCCCGGAGGCGCTCAAATCGAACGGCAGGCTCCCGCAGCTCGGGATGCGCGCAGGCGCACCCAAGCAATGCCCGGGCCAAGGGCGGGCCCGTCCTGCGCCCGTCATCGACAGGATGAGACAGGGCTGGGCCACCCCCCTTGGCAGTATCCACCGACACCGATACCCATCCTGTCCGAAGGCCTAGGGGTTAGACTTTTATACTTTTCCTGCAGAGTCCCTGCGCCAAAGAGGCAGAGTCACTATTGTCAAACTCTGCCCAAAACACTGTGTGCTTGAGATAGTAACCACTACCTTGCCCTACCGACTGTACAGTCGACAGCTGGACTGGGGCACATAGCCAATCGCAACCTGGGAGTTGGTGAAGACAGAACGGACCGTGTATGTTGAAAATTGGGAGAGAACAAGGTGTTCTGCCACTCGGACTCTAGCTTTAACAGTGGTGTTGTGGTGTATTTTTGTCCAATTGCAAGTAAACTGCATCTGTGCAGGCAGGACAGAAATGCTGAGCACCTTTGGGTAGACCGTAGGAGTGCTAGAATGCTAGCAGGTAAAAAAATGGGAAAGAAGGCAGTTACAGGCAGAAACAAAAGCACAAGTGTTCCCTCTCTTCCCCCAACATAAATAGATACAATGTTACAGAGGGCCATTGGGGTGGTGGACACCGAAATCAAGCTCACAGAAAGGCGGTTGTCACTCACCCTCGATATATTCATCTCATCGTTGGACCCGGCCACGCTGACAAACATGACCCAATCCCAGCCAGCTGGTCCTACTATGTCACCCCCTCTGGAAGTTCCAATAAAAAAAGGTACCTCGCAAGGGCAGAACTAAAACCAATATCCCCAAGAATGGTAAACGTAAATCAACAACTGAGGTTGGTCCCCAAAAAAAAGACATTTTGTGAGGGCACCCCAGCCGATCAAGGGAGGGGGGGGGTCATTGAGCAATAACAAAACCAGGGTAGTCCCCAAATTGGCAGTGCAGACATGACCTACCCTCCGTGGGCACTGAATCTGATGGTAGATCGCACAATAAGTTGAGAGCTACCATCAAAGAAGAACTGGCTCCCCTAACTAGTCGGCTATACAATTTGGAGAAAGCACTGGGGACGTAGAGGCACTAGTTCATCAAAACCACTCCACCAGAAAGTCAAGAGATGGGATCGATAAAGGTTGTCAGGTGGACATGCCAAGCATATCACATTCACTTGGGGTGGGGATGTGCGTTCCCGAGGGTCCCTCCTCTAGCCACATGGAAGGGGAACTGAGTACAAACAGGGAGCGGAGAAACGTAAGTGCCGGCCTTGAGCCTAGTGCTGAGATCATAGCTCCTAACGACAGGTGTTGTGACAATCTCAACCCCCATGTTCAGGATGCCATAAGCAAAAAAAGGGTAGGCACCCAGCGAAAGACCATATTGTAGAGAGGAATGTGAGCATCAATACACACTTGCCCAAAACAAATCTTCCCCCGGCCTGCGCCCCTTATGTAGTTATCCTGACTGGAACCCCTCCAATCACACTCAACACAAAGGAAACCCAACTTGAGCTTAGGAATAAATGTCTATTCTGGCTTTCAAGATACAAACACTTTGAGTACGCCAGAGGAGGGGAGATTTTATTGGTCCAAAGAGTAGGGTGGGTGGGAACTTGTCAGAAAACAGATCCAGGGGAGTGTGTAGTTATCAATTTTAGAAATCCCAACACAGCTAGAAATCCACTGAACTACCACCCACTGTCATAATGTCCCAACAGGAATTAGTCTTCGACCCTTGGACTTCTTCTACCCTCAAAACCAAAGCCCAAAAGAGCTGGTGTTTTTTCCTCCAATCCCGATCATGGGTCCAGGGTCCCTAAGTGAGGGAAGTTGGGGCACACAAACCAGGCGTTCCCAATTCAACATTCCGGTGAGCAATAGATATGAAAGCTTGGAGGGGGTAGATTGGCTGGGGAGTGATTTACCCAAAGGAGAACCTAGCAATGTTGTGGCAGGACCAAAAGGGCAAAGAAGTGTGTAACGGGTGGCAATCACCCAGGGGTAGTAACCTAGACACCGCCCAATGGACCAGCCCAATCAGAACTAGGATACAGCGGAGAAGGGTCCCTGATGCCACACCCCCTACCCCACCGGGTGGCACAAACAGAGAGGGTGGATCTGGTGGGGCATCCGACAGTCATTGTGTGGCCATCACAGGTGATCCTCCTTCTTCCCATGCCACTGCTCCCGAGGCACTCAGAGAGGCAAGAGCACAGGGCGGTTGATTGCGTATTTTATCCTGGAACCTGGCAGGACTTAAAAATAAACTGCCCTGCCCAGAATGGAGGCATTTTGTGGATGAACAGGACATTTGTAAATTCCAAGAGACCTGGGTGAGGGAAGCTTTCCAGCGGGTTGGTTTTGAGTCTTTCAACACCTTGGCAACCATGGGGGGGCGGGAGGGGGGGGGACCATCCGGTGGCCTAGCTATTTGGATAGGCACACACCTTGTCTGTAGAGCCGAGCAGATGACATCACCCTCAAATGATATTCAATGTGTTCTGCTGGCATTTCCCACAAAGATAAAAATTGCCCTAATCAAGGTGTACTCTAGACCTGTGAATAATAGACAAGAATCCGTTGTCATAGACCACTTGATGCTATTCATACCAACTTTGGATCCAGCGATGTGGCTGATTGTTGGGGGTGACTTCAACTGTCAATACGAGCCCCTCACTGATCCAAATCACTCTGCGCCCTCAGAAGAAGATCTATTTTGGTCAATCCCTGACCCGCAGATCAATCCGATGATGGAATGGTCACCATTGGCATTGCATCTACATTCACTTACTCTGGCTCTTTCACTGAGGGCATGTAACGGGAGGACTAAATCAGACCACCCGGGCCAGCTCACATTCATCAGACTAGAGCCTCCTTACTTGATTACATATTGGTGGAAACGAGACTCTGGGAAAAGGTCTCCTATGTCCAGCAAAGGCAGGACAGTGACCACAATGCCCCGATAGTGATCCTAAAACAGGGAAGCTCGGCTTGTCTAATTACCCTTTCCCTTCGTACAAACGAGCCTAGTGCCTTAACGCTGTCCAACAACAGATGGAAAGTTAGATGGAGTCACTTTCAACACTCTCCCACAAAGCTGGCCAAAGTCTACCAGATAGCAACGCCAATGATAACCAAAATGTGGGGGGTAGTACAGAAAATTCCTACACAGGACCGAGAAAAGGCAGGTACAATTCATGAGGAGCTAATTACAAAATTGACTGACGTATTCTCACCGGTGTCGCAGTGGAGGGAATACAAACGTCCCACATGCTCCTGGTTCAACGATAATTGTCTTAAAGCCAAACAGGATCTAATGGATGCGGTGAAGGCGAAGGACAGGCCACAAATCAAACTCGCCAGGGCCAGATATAAAGGGACCATGCAGCAGGAAAAGAACAACTGGGAAGTAGATAGGTGGGATGCCCTCAAGCTAGCCCTGAATGATAAAGATCTGAAAACTTTCTGGGCTATAGTGAGCTCGGGTGATAGGGAAGGGGGTTCGGCCTTAGAGCTCAATATAGCGCCCGAGGCTTAGGCGTCACATTATGGGTCTCTCTATGACACTGAGGATGGCAGCAGGGATTCCTCTTGCCCACCCAGTTTATCCTTGGAGTTGCATCGGGAGGGGGGTTGGGAGATCACCATGGCTGAAGTAGGAAATGCTATCAACAAGCTACATCGCAGTAAAGCGCCAGGGCTAGACAAACGTCCGGGAGACCTTTTCCGGGAGGAAGCCAAAATCTGGGCACCATATTTGTGCGCCCTCTTTAATGCAATCCTGAAGGGCATGGATCCCCCAGATACCTGGCGTGGGGCAGAGATAGTTCCCATATTCAAAAAAGGCTGCCCTCTTCTACCCTCAAATTACAGACCTACCAGTCTAATTGACATCACTCAAAAACTGATGGGTCGGGTCCTTCTGGACCGTCTACAGGGTTGGATGGAGGAGGAGGAGATTCTAAGTCCCTTCCAGGCTGGCTTCAGAACAAATATGTCAACCGTAGACCAGATATTCAGATTACAGCTACTATTCTGGAAAACGGTGACCATAGAGGGTGGCAGTCTCTACCTAATATTTGTTGTTGATCTGAAGTCGGCCTTCGACCTTGTACCCAGGGAGAAACTCTGGAAAGTCCTCAGTGATCTTGGGTTTCCACCCTATCTTCTCAATGTGATAGTAAGGTTCCACACAGATAACTATGCACAAGTTAGGTGTGGAAAACACGGGGACCTTTCCTCACGTTTCCCTGTCAAAAAGGGGTACGCCAGGGATGCGTTCTCGCCCCTACTCTATTCTGTCTTTTCTTCAATGGGCTTATCGACCACCTCAAAAACATCCAGGATAATGATGCCCCAAGCTAGTCTTGGGGAAGGGAACCCACAATGATGTTCGTGGATGATAACCTCTTATTGTCAAAATCGCCAACGGGTATTCAGCGCAACCTTGATGGTTTCGCGAACTTTTGTAATAGGAGGGGTTTGGAGATCAACTTAACAAAAACCAAATATATGGTCTTCAACCCCCCCACCCCTCCTCCTCTCCCCCCCCCCCCCCCCAGACGAACCGCCCAAATTTCTCCCTAAATGGTACACTCTTGGAAAGGGTGAGGATTTTTTACTATTTGGGTGTTACATTATCAGAGCACTTTGAGTGGGGGTCTCAGTTGGCTAAAGCAAGTCTCAAGTTAACCCAGACCATGGGTGGGATTATGAGATTGCACAGAACTTAAGCATTCAAGCCAGCTGCCCCCGTTGTGGAAATATATAAAGCCGAAGCAAGGGGGGGCAGAATTGTGGGGGCATTGCTCCACCTCAGATCTTATGAAGGTCGAGAACAACTTTATGAGGCAGCTATTAGGCCTTCCTCGTAGCACCCCCTAGTAGCCCTTTGCATGGACTTGGGCATGAGGCCTATCGACGAGGAGATCACCCTTAGACCTTTTACATTCTGGCGCCGGGTATGGGTGACCCCGGAGTTGTCCTGCTACAAAACAGAGCTCCAGGAGATATTGTCAATTTCTGCTTCCAGGAAAATACTGTGGCTTTGCCACATCAGGGATCTCTCCTTGAGGTTAGGCAGGCTGGACCTTTGGAAAACCCCGGAGACTTCATGCCCAACGATATCTAGGTTGGAACTAGTGCAACTTTATAGGCATTCTAACATACTGTCCATACAGGAAAGTCCCACTGGCGGTCAGATGACAATAGAGTTCCTACAAGTAAAAGATGTATATAGCAAGGAACCCTTCCTGGATGTGATACATCCCCCCGTTGGCCAGGAAACTGTATGTGCAGGAACCTTCCACTATTTGCACACACAAGCAAATGGGCCAAGGAAAATACGGCTGAGTGTCCTGCTTGTAACTACCGCTTGTACTGTTTTTCTGCCCTGTAATCAATTGCCCCGCCAACGCTGGTTAATTCAAATATACAGAAATGTAGGCTTTGTGCGTCACATAGAGGCGTTCAGAATTCTAAAATATGACACGCATCCCCCAATTGTGTTTGCTGTGTCACGCTTCTTATATCATATGTGGCATATACGGCGGGGGGTTGATTAAGAATCACTCTGGGTAGATCTACGTGTAGGAACTGTAAAGATCCACATTAGTGCAAACACGAAAAGGGTTCTCTCTCTCAGGTTATATTTTTTTGCCCTTTTGTCTTTTTTATATTTATACAACCTTGTAAATATTTTAACTTGTGTTTTTATCAAATGGGTGCTTTTATTGGATTCTAAAAGTGTATGAGGACGCTTGCTTTCTAATTGTCATATCTTTGCAGAAGCTGGAGAATCCCGTCTCTAGAAGGCAATCTTGATATATGGAACATATAATTGCAAATGCTTACACTTCATTTGTTTTATTGTTGCTGTGATTTTTAATCATGTACTTTTAGGGCCCTAGAGGCCGAAATAAAGTTATTGAATGAATTAATTAATAATTTATGTGCAAGACAGCAAATTGCACAAAACAAATCTTTTCTTAATTGGCAGCCAACACAGGGCTCTCTGCAAATGTTCAGAGCCAGAACCAAAAGGGAGACTGCAAACAAGCCACACAGCTGTATTTTGGACATTAGAGTCTCATTTGCTGATGCAAGTAGAGCATTGCTATCATCTAATTTGTTAATAATCAGAGCGTGAGCAAGACTTTTCCTGGCAGAAAGTGGAAGATGAGAAAAAGCTTTCTTCAGCAGATGCATCATGTTGAAGTAGTTACCACTAATGGCTACAATGTGTTCTTTCATAGATAAAAACTGATCTATTTTAAGACCAAGATTCTTAACTACCTGCTTGGGCATAGGAGCAGGACCTAGTTCTATATGTCACCACTCCGAAAACCAAAGTTGCTGGGTCTTAGCAAATAGCATGAGCTCCGTTTTATCAGCATTTAGTTGCAAGCAGCTTGTTACCATCCATTTTACAACCGCTTTCATACCATTGGAGAACTGGTCCTTGACTGTATCCTAAACTTTATCAAAATAGATAATAGGCGGAGTATCATCAGCGTACGATATAAATTCAAATTAACAGGTTCTAGTGATGGTAGCCAGGGGGGCCACATAGATGTTAAACAATGTGGGACTTAAACAAGAGCCCTTCGATACCCACTTATCAATCATCATAGTATGAGACTTAAATGTGCCCAGAGAGTTAGGCTGATTTCTAAGAAAATTTGGAACAATTGCAATGCTGTACAAAAAATGCCAATCTCGCACAACATTTGAATCAGCCTAGTGTAGGGCACAGTATCAAAGGCTGAAGATAAAGCCAGCAGCACCAGCATAGATGGAGTACCTTTGTCCAAGGAGAGTCTTATGGCATCAGTAACTGCAACTAAGGCAATCTCAGTACTATAAGAGGATCTGAAACCAGATTGTGATGAGTCCAGGAGCTTACCTTTTTCAAGATAGGCTGAAAGTTGAGTATTTATTAAATGGTCCAGTCACTTGCCTAGGAGCGGAAGCAACAAAATGGGACAATAATTTGCAACATTGGCCTTCTTATGCTGATTTCCAGGCATAGGGAATCTTCCCTGTGTCCGCTGATAAATTAAACAGTGCCCGACTGTGGGTGAAATCTGGTAGGGCGAGAAGGGCTGTTATCCATGGGGTGCCAGATTTGGCTTTTTCTAAAGTCTTTTAAATCTGCTCACGAGAAAAAGGGTACAAACTTTTTCAAACTACAGGCACAATTGTGAGGTGAGAGATATGGTTTAGCACCTCAACAGACTGATCAGCAGAAATAGAAAATTTCCAATAAATGTGGTTTATTTTGCCCTTAAAGGAATCTGGTAGAGAAATACACACATCTTACGAGGGAACAATCTGGGAACAGGCGGGAGGATAAACAAAGTAATGCAGGGCTTTGAATAATTCCTTAGAAGGAATGCTAGCTTGTTCAACTTGATTGATAATATGGGATTTAATTGCCAATGGAAATTTGGCTAGCTTTAGTACAGGAAGGTTTCACTTCTATTAAGGACAAAGAGGCGAGGATTATGCCTTCATCCTTAGCTCGATTTTACAGCTGCTATTTCAAAAACACAACAAAACTATTTTTCCCATGAACACTTGGGGCCCCACTGGGTCCTGCTGGGGGAAACTTGCGCCAAATGCATCCATGTCCACCCCAGAATTACACTTCTGCTTAGAGGGGGGACCCTCCCTCCTGGGGTGCTCGTGGTGCCTTTGGTGGGTCTGGCGAGTGTTTAGCCCATTTGGCGCACTCCCGGGCAATCTGCGCCGAGATACGCTGCTCTTAGGGTTCCATGACAGTCCTATAGACTGAATCATCCACTGCCTGGTAAAAGTCATTGTCCTAATGGAGGAAGGACAAGTAGTCCTCCTCCTGGAAATGGTTATGGTCAGACTGAAATGCCAGTCAGGCAATAGGGACTCAATGACTGAGCACGCGCTTAAAACAACAGGCAATCTGTGAGGGCTGCGGAGCCCAGATTATGGCACGCAGAGCGTGTGCAGCATTGAGGTTGGGAGGGGGCCTAGGGTAATATGGGTGGGCTAGAGGCACACAATTTAAAGGCTGAGCCCTGGGATGTTCTCGCCATTGAATACTCCACCTGAGATAGTGTCCCATGCAGCGCCGACAGCTGCACATAGAACCCCTAAGGGCGTCAAGAGATAGAACAAAATACAGACCCTGCAGGGCATACAAAAACATGGGGGAATTACAGACCCGCACAAGAGTGTCAGTCGGGCAGCGAGGTACAAGGCTGGGCCCTCCACAGGACAGCACATGTTTGGTAGTAGGCTAGGAGAAAAATGAGCGCTGCCCAGGGAGGTGCCAGAGCACCCCAAGCAGTGAGAGGACCCCATTGCTGTAGATATTGGGTGACAACGTCACGTAAGGCATGCAAAAGCATCCCACGACCACCAGGAATCTGAAAAGCAATTGGATTATTAGATTAGAGAAATGTATCCCTCAACTACAAAAACACCCTTTTACCCGGAGAAGAGAAAAACGATTGACTTAACTTGCTGCTGAGCAGCAAAGAAAGAGGAGGAGTCAACAGAGACGAAGGACCACTTTAGAACCAGGCTTCAAGCTGAGAAGAAGGTCTTATGGGTTTAGACTTTTTCCTTTTCCCTGGTGTTCATGAGAAAAGTAGTTTTGTTGTTTTTGAAATGGCTGCTGCAAAATAAAGCGGAGTAAGAAGGAATAATCCGAGCCTCCAGTCCCGACAGAGAATTACATTTTTCGGTGATAAGAGGACACGAGTTTGCATGCGTCTTTGTCACTTTGGTTTTTTGTCTTGCACCATCTTCTTTACAGTTTTTTACAGGAGGATTTCTCCTGCCTCAACTCCTTGGAGTGTCAAGGGGTCTGAGATCTAAGCAGCATTTTAGACCCAGTTTTTAAAGGTGCAATACTTTCAAGTGCTGAGTTTAGGGGCCCACTGTATTGAGCTAAGACTGAATTAACGTTTAGGTCAGGAGACGACATGGAATACTCAAAGGCTTTAGAAAAGTAGTCAGGGGTCACCTGCCACCATTGTCTTAAGGCCCTATATCCAACTGTTTTGACTTTAACTGCCCCATTAGTTTTCGGGATCTAGATCCAGATCAAAAAATGAACTATCCAGGTGAGAGGTAAAGGGGGCTCACAAATCAAAGCATTAGAATTTGTAAAAATCAAATCCAGGGTGTGACTTGCAAAGTGGGTGGGGCCTCTAGTTTCCTGGTGCAGTCCCAGCAAACCCAGAACCGCAATGAATTGTGCGACCTCAGGATTGGAGGAGTCTTCCTCATGATAATTAAAATCACCCAGCAAAAGGATGTTTTTTGCAGACAATACATGGATGGAAATATATTCAGTTAAACGATGGCTGAACTCTTTCTTTGGTCCCAGAGGGCGATATACGAGTGCTCCTTTCCAGCAGTTTACAGAAGGGAGCTCAATTTTAAAAATGCTTAGTTTGGATCAATCAGCTATTAAAGTGTCCGTACACAATACTATAGTAGGGTCTTTAAAAACAATAGTGATGCCGCCACCCACTCTGGCCTCCCTATCAAGTCTAAGCATGCAGTTGTTTCTTGGGAGCGCTAGTGTACCTCACGGAAGAGTAGTAGGACTGATACAGGCTTCCTTTAAAAAAAAAAACCTCCAGAGAAATGGAAGAGATTAAGTACCAGAGTTCTGTTGCAAGTTTTGGAAGAGATCTCATGTTACAAAGGCTATTAGGGCCAACTGAAACCTGGGGAGGCATGGAATATACAGCAGTTAGAGACAATTTTTGTATTACATCCCTGATAACATGATTGTTATCATTAACATTGTTGACTCAGTGTGTGTTAGCTTTAATAGTGCCACATATACATGAAAATCTGCACATTAGACAAGCCATAGGACCTTCCAAGCAAAGTGAAAAACAAATTCATACAAAGCTTAGCTAAAGGAGATCTAGAAAAGTATCTAAGATGGTCTAAAGCTGTTGCAGAGTAGCAGATTCTAGTGGGGTCTGTAGTGAAAGGAGCAGGCGTCCAGGGTCCTGGTGACGTTCGGGCACAGAAGGGCTTGCCTTTGGCGTGTCCGCGTTGACATCAACATCTTATGCATCCCCAAATCACCATTAGACTGCTAATGTCAAAGATGGTGGGCGGAAGCACGCCAACAACCAGGAAGTGGGACAGCTAAAGCTCTCTCTGCATCAATCGGTCAAAAGACCGCGGCGCGTCAGAAAGCTAATGGCACCAAAACAACAAGCATTCGCATAACCAATAGGTCTCGCCTTTGGAACCATATAGGTGGACGACTGTTAACAAGTAGGCAGTAGCGCTTGTGAAAAGCACAGCGCTCTAAAAAAAAAAAAGAAAAAAAAAAAACATGCAAAAGCGGGCGGCCCCCAGAATGCAAGCGAAAGTGAAAGCAGGGCACGTTGTGTAGATAGTAACCTGAGCCGCGAGGAATGCAGCAGCCACCCTGCGCACCGCTGCTTACTCCCGAGGAAAAATGCAGTGGAAGTGAACATTACAAAAGAGGTGGGAAATGCACCCGCCTTTAGCCATGGACGTGCTTTTATTATAGAAAGACACACGCAAAAGCCAATCCAATGTGTGGGAGGAGTCAGACGCACACAGAGTAGACACAAGAAGCCTCGCAGAACAGCGCATGCGCACTGCTAGGTTTGACCTAAAAAAATATGGTGACTCTGATTCCTGCACACCGGAACCCTTTTTGCAAATGTTGACTAGTCATCTTTCAGTTGCTTATTGCTAGACTTGGGTGTTAAATTGGTACTATTTAAAGTGAACTTTTGTCAGACACCGTTACCAGGTGTAAAAATGTCCAAATAATGAAGTAAAATTCTCACAAAATGTCCCGCATTATGTAGCATAGTTTGCCTTTTCTTGCCACATAATTTTCAGGTTATGAGGTTGCTTAGCAAAAGTACTTGGTAATTGTTGGGAGGGTAAGTGTGGGACTGTAGGAATGGATGAATCCCTGTATCAGAGGTTAGGTGCTGCATAAATTAATAGGTGAGTGTGCAAGTGAATGAGCTGCAGCGTCAGGAGCGGAGAATCCTTCCACCAGCATGATCGTAGCTGCCCATGCTATGCCCATCTAAATTTGGTCTACAACAGACATTTATTCTATTAGGCCACAAAAAGTGGAACGGAGGCTTGTATAGGAGGAATACAATGATTTGTTTAAGGTGACTAGACCCAGTCTCATCATAAAGATTTGGATTTTTGCCGCTACATGGGTTATTCCATAGACCTCTCCTACTGCTTACCAAGTCTAAATGTTAAAAGGTAGCATCATTTCAGCTATGCGAGCTGCAAAATCATGCCCACCAGGTGTGCATATAAAAATATATATCTCCAAACTGCCGATACTAAAGTAAAGGGTGACGACGCCTTGTATTGCAAATAAACAGATTTAATGTTCAGCCGTTGGACGCGTTTCGCCTGTCCTGCAGGCTTGTTCACCAACCGTTAACAATAAAGTTTTCACCATTTTTAAGACACTCACCGCGTGTCACGTGCATGAGAACTACAAATGCAGTATATTAGACAACAGACTGGTAGTTTTTTACAGTCACATATGAATTCATGCTGACATATTCTACCTACGCATCAAGGAGCCAGGATTAAATAATTACATCTTTGACCCAACAGCATTTAGACTGAAATTAACAAGGTTTCAAAATTAGGAGTAATTTGTGCAGTATAACTAAGAAACATTTCATGTTTAGAGCATACATTTATCATTTCAATTAAAAAATCCTAAATGTTTAGTCTTGATATTGCACGATGCTTTTTATCAACCTTACAGTGTAAATTGCTGTATCCATTAATCCATTCAGTGTACTGCCCAAGTGGGCCTGAAATCCTTACAGTAATGCTCTACTAATAAGAAAATATTCGATTTAAACTGCAAATGTTTCAATTAAAAAAGTGCCACCAAAAAAATTTTTTAAAAAAAATCATGGATAAAAAAACGGGCAAGGAAGAAGCTATTGCTCTACAATATTCACAGGTGGGTATGCAGGTCTTCCTCCATATTGAAGCCTGTCGGGATCTTGCAATTCAATTTGATTATATATGAAGACTCAAGCCTTCTCAATTGTTTTTCCCTATTACCACCTCTAATATTGCTCTTAACTGCATCTATTACGAAATATGTCAAGCCAGCAATGCTTTTGTCATGAAAGCGCTCAAAGGGACGGGCCACAGGATAAGATTTGTCACCATTTTTTATCGCCCTCAAATGTTGTAAGACACGCTTGTGCACTGGCAGGATAGTGCTGCCAACGTATCTCAGGGAACAAGGGCACTGAAGTACGTAGACAGCATACTCCGATTTGCATGTGAAATGGCCTTTGATTTTAAATTGTCTGTTTGTGAAACCTGATGTGTACATGGTGTTGTTGATACCATGCACACAGGCTTTACATTTTGTACATTTCACAAATCCTTCTTTTTTCGTGAGCCACATTGTGGCTCCTACCCTGGCGGGTGGGTTTTTCAAAACATTGCGGACCAACATTTGCTTAAAGCTCTTAGCTCTACAAAACGTGATTTGTCGTTTTTTTCTTGACTAGCTTGTCCAGTGTGGGTTCACTGCATATCAAATGCCAATGTTTGGCTAGGATGCTTCTTACTTTTTTATGCTGGATGTTGTAGTTAGTTATCATCCTGCAATCATTTTTGTTCATTTTTTCCAATCTTTTCTTAGTATTACTCTTATTAAAGAGAATGTCTTCCCTCGTCCTTTTCGTGGCTTATTTGATCGCCGCTCTAATGCATTCTTCTGAATAACCACTCGATTTAAAGCGCAATTGCAGTGTTGATAATTCTTTATCGCAGCTTTCTTGATTACTACAATTACGCATTGTTCTCAAACATTCCCCGTAAGGAATGCTCTTTATAAGATTTTGAGGGTGAAAACTCTTTGCATGTAGCAAAGTATTGCCAGCTGAAGGCTTGCGGTAAAGTGCAGTTTCAAGTTTGTCATCCCTGATGTAAATAGACAAGTCTAGAAAGTTTACATTGGTTTTGCTGATGGTGCTGGTGAATTTTAGATTTAAATCATTATTTTGTATACTGTTGATAAATATCACCAGTGATTCCTCAGTGCCCTTCCATACAACAAATAAATCGTCTATGAATCTACTCCAATGCATAACATTGTTTTGCCATTCATCTGGGTACAATTTTTGGATCACCTGCTCCTCCCACCAGCCCATATGCAAATTAGCAAAGCTGGGGGCGAAGCTGGTGCCCATTGCCGTACCGCATACTTGATGAAATAGTTCCTTATTGAAAAGAAAATAGTTGTTTTTAAGGCAAATTTAAGTCATTTCGATCAGCATTTGGGTATGTGCCCAGAATTTTACAGGTCTATTGCCTAAGAAATGTCTGACAGCATTCAGACCGTCATCATGCCTGATGCTGGTATAAAGAGTTGTGACATCAATAGTTGCCAAAAGAAAATCATTTTCCCAAGGTAGATCATAAACTTTTTTAAGGAAGTCCACCGTATCTTGTATGTAAGATGGGAGACATTTCGTTAAAGGGCATAGAAAAGAGTCAACAAATTTGGACGTGTTAGCAAAAGCACTGTTGATAGCGGAAATTATCGGTCGACCTGGGGGATTTACCTTGTCTTTATGCACCTTTGGGATCAGGTACATCACAGGAGTGACTGCCTTGTTAATTTTAAGAAAGGCTAGTTCTTCATCCTTTAAAAGACCATTAGAATGCCACTCATTTAACCTAGAGTTATAAGCCTGATGGCTGTTATACATCTTTCCCTCTGATATTTTCACATAATTAGAGCGAATGCTGAGCTGTTTGTAAGCTTCTATTAGATATTGTTGCTTACTCCACAGCACCACATTACCTCCTTTATCAGCATTACAAACAATGCAATCTGCATTCAATGACAATTTTTTCACCAAGGTAGTATAGTCACGTTGTTGCTGCGTTAATATTTTATGTTGAGCAAACATGTTGGTACACAATTGTTTCAGATTATTGACTACTAAATTACTAAAAATGTCCACTGCATCCTTTCCAGTTATTGGTGTAAATCTTGACGCGGGTCTGAAGGACGTCGGATCATTGCTAGTGATGTTTAAGCCTTCTTCCTCTGCTATTGTAGTAGCTTGTCTGATGTTTGTTTCAATGTTAGAGGCGCCGTTGTTGGGTGCAGTCTCTTCTTGTAAATAATGCATATCCAGCATTAAATTCATATCATCAACTACAAATCCACTTGCATGATCGACATCAGGATTAGTACAAGGTAGCAATGATTTTTCTTTGGTAGCAAAATACTTTTTCAATTTTAAGGACCGAATGAATTTGAACACATCCACTCGTGTTTTCACATAATCAAAATCCTCTTCTGGACAAAAAGATAAACTAAGTCTTAATATTTTCTCCTCTTTGTCTGTTAACACAATGTCAGTCAGATTAATGATTGAAGTTTTGTCGTCCATTATTATTTCGCATTGATCTTGGGCTTCACAGCACCTTCTGTATTGCCTGGAGCCTTTCCTCCTCTGTTGCCTATGCCTCTTTCTCTTTGAGGCTTTACGTGATGGACAAATGGCCTTGGGCGGAGATTGAACCTCCTCTCCTGCTCTAAAAAACCAAACTCCTCAATCACTGTTGGCGCAGCTCCCCTGGTATTTCCACTAGTTCCTTCATCACAATCTGTGCCGATCTCAGAGCTAGGAATACTACTCCTCTCTGAATTCACTTGGGGTGGTTGTTTGCCGCCTAAATTCATTTTTTGCCTGCGCAGAGTGTCAAACTTCTTGGCAAAGGTATAAATTCCTCGTTCGTAGTCTAATTTGTCACGCATACATTTTTGCGCTTTTCTCACTTTGATTGATTCTTCCAATTTGCGTAACCTCTCCCGCATCTCAGATTTGATTTTGGTTACTAGTTCTTGATTCACTTCTTTATCAAGGAAGTCTGAAATCTGCTCAATTTCTTCTAAGATTTGTTTCCTATCAATTTCAGCGTATTTGATTAGAATTGCCAACATTCTTGCTCATGATTCTTGGTTATTCTCTGCCCATTCCTTGAGCATGTTGGGATTTGGATTTTCATATGTGGGGGCTACCAAATTCCTCAAACCTCTGGGTATGCGTTTGACCTCTAAATATCGTTCCAGTGACTTAGACTCCCACCATTTGGATGGTTCAGTTCTTTTAAGTTTTTCCAGCCATTTCAAACGCGTGATGACATCTTGTTTTCCTACATCCGTTTGGGCAGCAATGCTTGTTTTCGTTTTCAACAGCGAGTCATCAAATATTGTAAGAGCCGCTTCTTCCCTCTCCTTAACTTCATCAGCTGACATGGTAATACAAATTATTTAATTTGATCCGACGTCCTTCAGACCCGCGTCAAGATTTACACCAATAACTGGAAAGGATGCAGTGGACATTTTTAGTGATTTAGTAGTCAATGATCTGAAACAATTGTGTACCAACATGTTTGCTCAACATAAAATATTAACGCAGCAACAACGTGACTATACTACCTTGGTGAAAAAATTGTCATTGAATGCAGATTGCATTGTTTGTAATGCTGATAAAGGAGGTAATGTGGTGCTGTGGAGTAAGCAACAATATCTAACAGAAGCTTACAAACAGCTCAACATTCGCTCTAATTATGTGAAAATATCAGAGGGGAAGATGTATAACAGCCATCAGGCTTATAACTCTAGGTTAAATGAGTGGCATTCTAATGGTCTTTTAAAGGATGAAGAACTAGACTTACTTAAAATTAACAAGCCAGTCACTCCTGTGATGTACCTGATCCCAAAGGTGCATAAAGACCAGGTAAATCCCCCAGGTCGACCGATAATTTCCGCTATCAACAGTGCTTTTGCTAACACGTCCGAATTTGTTGACTCTTTCCTATGCCCTTTAACAAAATGTCTCCCATCTTACATACAAGATACGGGGGACTTCCTTAAAAAAGTTTATGATCTACCTTGGGAAAACGATTTTCTTTTGGCAACTATTGATGTCACAACTCTTTACACCAGCATCAGGCATGATGACGGTCTGAATGCTGTCAGACATTTCTTAGGCAATAGACCTGTAAAATTCCGGGCACATACCCAAATGCTGATCGAAATGACTTAAATTTGCCTTAAAAACAACAATTTTCTTTTCAATAAGGAACTATTTTATCAAGTATGCGGTACGGCAATGGGCACCTGCTTCGCCCCCAGCTTTGCTAATTTGCATATGGGCTGGTGGGAGGAGCAGGTGATCCAAAAATTGTACCCAGATGAATGGCAAAACAATGTTATGCATTGGAGTAGATTCATAGACGATTTATTTGTCGCATGGAAGGGCACTGAGGAATCACTGGTGATATTTATCAACAGTATACAAAATAATGATTTAAATCTAAAATTCACCAGCACCATCAGCAAAACCAATGTAAACTTTCTATACTTGTCTATTTACATCAGGGATGACAAACTTAAAACTGCACTTTACCGCAAGCCTTCAGCTGGCAATACTTTGCTACATGCAAAGAGTTTTCACCCTCAAAATCTTATAAAGAGCATTCCTTACGGGGAATGTTTGAGAACAATGCGTAATTGTAGTAATCAAGAAAGCTGCGATAAAGAATTATCAACACTGCAATTGCGCTTTAAAGCGAGAGGTTATTCAGAAGAATGCATTAGAGCGGCGATCAAAAAAGCCAAGAAAAGGACGAGGGAAGACATTCTCTTCAATAAGAGTAATACTAAGAAAAGATTGGAAACAATGAACAAAAATGATTGCAGGATGATAACTAACTACAACATCCAGCATAAAAAAGTAAGAAGCATCCTAGCCAAACATTGGCATTTGATATGCAGTGAACCCACACTGGATAAGCTAGTCAAGAAAAAACCACAAATCACGTTTCGTAGAGCTAAGAGCTTTAAGCAAATGTTGGTCCGCAATGTTTTGAAAAACCCACCCGCCAGGGTAGGAGCCACAATGTGGCTCACGAAAAAAGAAGGATTTGTGAAATGTACAAAATGTAAAGCCTGTGTGCATGGTATCAACACCTCCATGTACACATCAGGTTTCACAAACAGACAATTTAAAATCAAAGGCCATTTCACATGCAAGACGGAGTATGCTGTCTACGTACTTCAGTGCCCTTGTGCCCTGAGATACGTTGGCAGCACTATCCTGCCAGTGCACAAGCGTGTCTTACAACATTTGAGGGCGATCAAAAATGGTGACAAATCTTATCCTGTGGCCCGTCCCTTTGAGCGCTTTCATGACAAAAGCATTGCTGGCTTGACATATTTCGTAATAGATGCAGTTAAGAGCAATATGAGAGGTGGTAATAGGGAAAAACAATTGAGAAGGCTTGAGTCTTCATATATAATCAAATTGAATTGCAAGATCCCGACAGGCCTCAATATGGAGGAAGACCTGCATACCCACCTGTGAATATTGTAGAGCAATAGCTTCTTCCTTGCCCTTTTTTTATCCATGATTTTTTTTTAAATTTGTTTTTGGTGGCACTTTTGTAATTGAAACATTTGCAGTTTAAATCGAATATTTTCTTATTAGTAGAGCATTACTGTAAGGATTTCAGGCCCACTTTGGCAGTACACTGAATGGATTAATGGATACAGCAATTTACACTGTAAGGTTGATAAAAAGCATTGTGCAATATCAAGACTAAACATTTAGGATTTTTTAATTGAAATGATAAATGTATGCTCTAAACATGAAATGTTTCTTAGAGTTATACTGCACAAGTTACTCCTAATTTTGAAACCTTGTTAATTTCAGTCTAAATGCTGTTGGGTCAAAGATTTAATTAATTAATCCTGGCTCCTTGATGCGTAGGTAGAATATGTCAGCATGAATTCATATGTGACTGTAAAAAACTACCAGTCTGTTGTCTGATATACTGCATTTGTAGTTCTCATGCACGTGACACGCGGTGTGTCTTAAAAATGGTGAAAACGTTATTGTTAACGGTTGGTGAACAAGCCTGCAGGACAGGCGAAACGCGTCCAACGGCTGAACATTAAATCTGTTTATTTGCAATACAAGGCGTCGTCACCCTTTACTTTAGTATCGGCAGTTTAGAGATTTCATACGGATCTAGCTCGGATGATCCGGACGGACGACGCGCCCTTTGTTCAGGAGCTGCGGTGGTTGTGACCGAGCACGAGAATGAATATATATATATATATGAATATATATAAATTTATATTTGCTACTGGCGGTCGCCAGTAGATAGTTATAGTTAGGACCGTGTTTCCATAGGAAATCTGAAAATTCTATTTTGAATAACGTTGGCGCCGGTTGACGAATCCTCGCAAATTTTTCAAAACTAATGGGGCGCTCCGCTCCGCTCCTACCCTGAAAGTCTCGGGGTGATTCGTCAAGCGGCCTTTAGTCTGGGACTTTAGTCGCAGCTACAGCCCGAACGGCTGAACAGAATTACGTGAAATTTGGCAGAGAGGTAGCCATAAGGTCCATGAAGTGCGTTTTGCAGGTTTGGTGTAAATCTGCTCAGTATTTCCAGAGAAAATAGCATTTAAATCAATATATATATCTGTACGCGCGCAGCGTGCGTGCTGGGTGCGCGCACCTTGCCGTGCGCGAGCGCAATTCTGATTGGTCCTTAGATCTTAGTAAACATTCGAATCGGTCGAAACCAGGAAGTGTCGGCCGCCATTTTGTCTCTCGCACTCTGAGGGGGTGAAAAACAAATGTGGAGAACGTGAAAAGGGGGCAGGGTGGACAGTTCCTGACCCCAAAGCCGTGGTCAGGGGGTCCCAGAAGGACCCCCAAGGGCAAAAAAAATGTAGTTTTATTTCGAAAAATCGCCGAGTGCGCGCACCCTGCGCGCACCACCCAAACGGAAAAAATTCTGCGAAGTTCGCGCAGCGTGCGCGCACTCCGCGATTTATTTATTTTTTTTAAATGTATTTGGCCCTTGGGGGCGAAGCGCTCCGTGCCCACCGCGCGCGCACGGCACGAACTGCGCTGTGCGCGCATGGTGCGCGAAGCGCACCGTGTGCGCACGGCACGAACTGCATAAAGTGGGCGCGCGAAGCGCACCGCGTGCCCACCGCGCGTGCACGGTGCGTGAAGCGCACCGTGCGCGTGCCGTGAAAAAGTTTTGTTTAAAAAAATATATTAATAAATACATAACTTAGCATTTAAAAAACCGTACAAGTTCACTTAAAAAACCATAGGTTTCACACATGTTATAGTTAGCTGGGCATTTCCCTCGTAAAAAAACAATGAAATTCCCCCGTTATAGTTAGTGCAGGCAACTATAACTCACGCGACCGCAATCCGCTGCTGATGACGTCAGATATTACATCACTGATGACATATGTGTCTTTCTGAAAAAAAAAAATGAAATATATGTATAGCTAAAGATGAATGGAAGAAGACATGGGTAAATAAGTGTCTAAATACAGTGATGTAATATCTGACGTCATCAGCAGCGGATTGCGGTCGCGTGAGTTATAGTTGCCTGCACTAACTATAACGGGGGAATTTCATTGGTTTTTTACGAGGGAAATGCCCAGCTAAATATAACATGTGTGAAACCTATGGTTTTTTAAGTGAATATATATATATATATTATCTACTGGCGGTCGCCAGTAGATAGTTATAGTTAGGACCCTGTTTCCATAGGAAATCCGCAACATTCTATTTGGAATAACTTTGGCGCCGGTCGACGAATCCTCGCGAAATTTTCAAAATAGGTGGGGCGCTACGCTCCGCTCCTACCCTGAAAGTCTCGGGGGGATTCGTCAAGCGGGGGATGAGAAAAAAGGGGGGTCCCAAAACGCGTTTTTCCCATGCATTTTTCCATAGGACCTTTAGACACAGCTACAGCCCGAATGGCTGAATAGAATTACTTGAAATTTGGCAGAGAGGTAGTCCTCAGGTCAAGGGAGTGCCTTTTGTAGGTCTGGTGTAAATCTGTTCAGTAGGTCCTGAGAAAATAGCATTTAAATCAATATATATATCTATAGGCGCGCTCCGTGCGCTTACCGTAAGCTTACCGTACGCGCACGGTGCCGTGCGCGAGCGCGATTCTGATTGGTTGTTAGATCTTAGTAAACATTCGAATCGGTGTCGAAGTGTCGGCCGCCATTTTGTCTGAGTCTGAGGGGGTGTAAAACAAAGGTGGATAACGTAAAAAGGGGGCAGGCTGGACAGTTCCTGACCCCCTAGCCTTTGTCAGGGGGTCTTAGAAGGACCCCCAAGGGCAAAAAATGAATTTAATTTTTTTTTTTAAAAACCGCCGATTGCGCGCAGCGTACGCGCACGGCATAAATGGAGAAATTCCGCGAAATTCGCGAAATTACGCGTACCGTGCGCGCACGGTAAAAAAAAATTCCAAAAAGGAAAGCTTAAAAAAAAAAAAAAAAATTGTGAGGTAAGGTTGGCTCTTAAAAGAGCCGTTGGGTTCATAGAGGGATGGAGGAAAGAAAGAATGGGAATATTATGAGCGTCTACAAACGTGCTGGTCTATCTTATTGTTAATAAGGGGAACACTGGTCTCCCCAAAAACAATAAGACCAGAACATGTTATACACCTCATTACAGCCCTCCCAAATCGAGGGTTAACATCCAGAGGAGCAGAAGAAGGTGATGCTCCCACCTCAGAGGAAGGGCTCAGCTGAGCTGCCGATGATGTACTCGGCTGAGCTTCTGAGGCTGGGCTCTGGTGACTTACTGAAGAGTTTTCTCCAGTATGTCGAGCAAAGGTCCTGGGATGTCTATCCCTAAGGTGTCTCATCATAGAGTGATTTCCAAAGGAATACTTTTTCCTAGGATTTCCTCTTGATAAAACACGGTCACAAAGTGTGCAAGTGACCAGTGGAGCATTGACCTTTTTCTCCCCCTCTGGAAAAGTAAAATACTCCCATATAAAAGAATTCTTCTGTTTCCTCCTTCTCTGGATGATGGTGGTGCTGCTAGCCTCACTCTCAGAAGAGGTCTGCTGTTCTGCCATTGTATCCCAAAGACAATTCAGCTCCTGCTCCTAGAGAATCACAAGCAGTAATGAGGGGAATGGGTGTGGTGTGGGAAGTTTCTGGAACTGAAAGTAGTTTCAACCAATGAAAAGTGTTCTTTCAAGCAGTAATGAGGGGAATGGGTGTGTTGTGGGAAGTTTCTGGAACTGAAAGTAGTTTCAACCAATGAAAAGTGTTCTTTCAAGCAGTAATGAGGGGAATGGGTGTGTTATGGGAAGTTTCTGGAACTGAAAGTAATTTCAACCAATGAAAAGTGTTCTTTGTGGATCACATGACCTACCGTGCGCGCTCCGTAAGCTTACGGTACGCGCTCGTAAACAAGTACGCATGCGCAAACGTGACGCTTACGGAGCGCTTACGGAGCGCGTACGTAAGACGCACTCGCGCATGCGCATTACACGCCCCTGCGTAACCGCGACGTTGCTTCCGCGTGTACGCGTACGTCGCGCACATATCACGTAAGCGCGCTGTACTTATGACGTGCGGAGCGCGTAGCGTCAGCTTACCGTACGCGTATCCTATTACGTACGCGCACCGTACTTATGACGTACGGAGCGCGTACCGTCATCTTACCGTACGCGCACGGAAAAAAATGCAAAAAAAAAAAAACTTTCTATAATGCAGGATATAGTACATATATTATTTTAAACATAGATTTAAAAAAAAAATCACACAAAAAAATTTGCATTTAAAAAACCTTTCAAATTCACTGAAAAAACCATAGGTTTCACACAAGTTATAGTTAGCGGAAATTTTAATCATAAAAAACCATTGAAATTCCCCCGTTATAGTTAGTGCAGGCAACTATAACTCATGCAACCGCAATCCTCTGCTGATGACATATGTGTCTTTATGAAAAAAAAATATTTGTAATATATGTATAGCTAAAATTTAATGGAAGAAGACATGGGCAAATAAGTGTCTAAATACAGTATTAGCATCAGCAGTGGATTGCGGTTGCGTGAGTTATAGTTGCCTGCACTAACTATAACGGGGGAATTTCAATGGTTTTTTATGATTAAAATTTCCGCTAACTATAACTTGTGTGAAACCTATGGTTTTTTCAGTGAATATATATATATATATATATATATATATATATATATATATATATATATATATATATATATATTCACTGAAAAAACCATAGGTTTCACACATGTTATAGTTAGCTGGACATTTTACTGATAAAAAACCAATGAAATTCCCCCGTTATAGTTACTGTAGGCAACTATAACTCACGCGACCGCAATCCTCTGCTGATGCTAATACTGTATTTAGACACTTATTTGCCCATGTCTTCTTCCATTAAATTTTAGCTATACATATATTACAAATATATTTTTTTCATAAAGACACATATGTCATCAGCAGAGGATTACGGTCGCGTGAGTTATAGTTGCCTACAGTAACTATAACGGGGGAATTTCATTGGTTTTTTATCAGTAAAATGTCCAGCTAACTATAACATGTGTGAAACCTATGGTTTTTTCAGTGAATTTGCAAGGTTTTTTAAATGCTAATTCCTAACTATAACGTGTGTGAAACCTATGGTTTTTTCAGTGAATTTGTACGGTTTTTTAAATGCTAAGTTACTTTACGCCATTTGTGGCGTGCGCGCCCACTTAACGCAGTTCGTTCCGTGCGCGCACTGTGCGCTTCGCGCACCGTGCACGCACAGTGAGCACGCGGTGCGCTTCGCGCACCGCGTGCCCACGTTACGCTACATGGGCCATGAACGCACGATGCGCTTCGCGCACCGTGCGCACATGGTCGAAATATGATGAGCATCGCTGTGATATTTAAAATATGTGTTAGTTTTTATAATTATAAGCCATGCACAAAAGGTGCCATTCGGGCACCTTTTGCACACGGGGTGGGGAGAGTGTGGATATTTTTTTAAAAAATTTTTACCGTACCGTAATCGGCGAAATTTTCGAAAAAAATAAAAATTGCCTTTTTTCCCTTGGGGGGTCGTTGGGGACTCCATGGACATGGCAAGGTGCTTGGGAGCTGTCTAAACAGCCCCTTTACATGTTTTGGGGCTTTGTTTTTCCACCCCCTGTCAGAGTGCGAGAGAGAAAATGGCGGCCGCCGCTTCCTGGTTTCGACCGATTCGAATGTTTACTAAGATCTAAGGGCCAATCAGAATCGCGCTCGCGCACGTCACCGTACGCGTACGGTAAGCGCACCGTAAGCTGGCTCAGATATATATATTGATTTAAAGGCTATTTTCTCAGAATCTACTGAACAGATTTACACCAAACCTACAAAAGGCACTTCCTTGACTTGAGGACTACCTCTCTGCCAAATTTCAAGTAATTCTGTTCAGCCGTTCAGGCTGTAGCTGTGTCTAAAGGTCCTATGGAAAAATGCATGGGAAAAACACGTTTTGGGACCCCCCTTTTATCTCAGCCCCCGCTTGACGAATCCCCCCGAGACTTTCAGGGTAGGAGCGGAGCGTAGCGCCCCACCTATTTTGAAAAATTCGCGAGGATTCGTCAACCGGCGCCAAAGTTATTCAAAATAGAATGTTGCGGATTTCCTATGGAAACGTGGTCCTAACTATAACTACCTACTGGCGACCGCCAGTAGGTAATACATATATATATATATTTATTGACCTGATGGATTAAAATTGAATTCCTTTCATCCCAGAGTGTCTTTCATACACAGGGACGGAGTGGTGGTGATAGCTATATATATATATGTGTGTGTATATATATATATATATATATATATATATATATATATATTCACTGAAAAAACCATAGGTTTCAGACATGTTATAGTTAGCGGAAATTTTACTGATAAAAAAACAATGAAATTCCCCCGTTATAGTTAGTGCAGGCAACTATAACTCACGCGACCGCAATCCTCTGCTGATGCTAATACTGTATTTAGACACTTATTTGCCCATGTCTTCTTCCATAAATTTTTAGCTATACATATATTACAAATATTTTTTTTTCATAAAGACACATATGTCATCAGCAGAAGATTGCGGTCGCGTGAGTTATAGTTGCCTGCACTAACTATAACGGGGGAATTTCATTGGTTTTTTTATCAGTAAAATTTCCGCTAACTATAACATGTCTGAAACCTATGGTTTTTTCAGTGAATTTGCAAGGTTTTTTAAATGCTAATTCCTAACTATAACGTGTGTGAAACCTATGGTTTTTTCAGTGAATTTGTACGGTTTTTTAAATGCTAAGTTACTTTACGCCATTCGTGGCGTGCACGCCCACTTAACGCAGTTCGTTCCGTGCGCGCACGGTGCGCTTCGCGCACCGTGCGCGCACAGTGAGCACGCAGTGCGCTTCGCGCACCGTGCGCCCACTTTACGCAGTTAGTGCCGTACACGCAAGGTGGGCACGCAGTGCGCTACGCGCACCGCGTGCCCACGTTACGCACCGTGCGCACATGGAGGACATATTATGCGCTTCCTTGTGATAGGTAATCTGTTAAATTTAATTTGTAAGTGATGACAATAATATGCCATGCACAGAGAGTGTTTTTTTTTTTTATTAAAATTTTTAGCGTAAGCGCACCGTACGCGTACGGTAAGCGTAATCGGCGAAATTTTCAAAAAATAAAAATTTACCGTTTTTGGCCTTGGGGGATCTTTGAGGACTCAACTAACATGGCTATGTGCATGGGCGCTGTCTAAACAGCCCCTTTATATGTTTTTTGCCTTTGTTTACAGCCCCCCCCTCAGAGTGCGAGAGAGAAAATGGCGGCCGCCGCTTCCTGGTTTCGACCGATTCGAATGTTTACTTAGATGTAACAGCCAATCAGAATCGCGCTCGCGCACGCCACCGTACGCGTACGGTAAGCGTACCGTAAGCTGGCTCAGATATATATATTGATTTAAAGGCTATTTTCTCAGAATCTACTGAACAGATTTACACCAAACCTACAAAAGGCACTTCCTTGACCTGAGGACTACCTCTCTGCCAAATTTCTAGTAATTCTGTTCAGCCGTTCGGGCTGTAGCCCTGTCTAAAGGTCCTATGGAAAAATGCATGGGAAAAACGCGTTTTGGGACCCCCCTTTTATCTCAGCCCCCGCTTGACGAATCCCCCCGAGACTTTCAGGGTAGGAGCGGAGCGTAGCGCCCCACCTATTTTGAGAAATTCGCGAGGATTCGTCGACCGGCGCCAAAGTTATTCAAAATAGAATGTTGCGGATTTCCTATGGAAACAGGGTCCTAACTATAACTACCTACTGGCGACCGCCAGTAGGTAATATATATATATATATATATATATATATATATATATATATACAGATAGATATACTGTTAGCACTTTTCTATGAGTAGTACAAATTCTATAAGAAACACCTCCTCATGCCTCAGGTCTGGTGGTGTTCCAAGAGTCTGTACCCAAGTGAAGTCTCACTAGACCAAGAGAAATGAGTAAAATCCTGTTTGTAAAGAACGAGTTACTTACCTTCGGTAACGATGTAACTGGAAGAGACACAGTCTAGCCGCAGATTCCTTAACTTAGAATATCCCCAGGCGTCAGACTGGATCCGAAAAACTTTCCGCAGCAGCACCTCTGCGTGCCAGGGGCGTCGCCGCATGGCTCCGCCCGGACGTCATCCATGGATGTGACATCAGTGGAGCCATAGATGCCCCTCCCAGCGTACTGATGTTAGTTTTCGTCTGAAACACTTTTCCGCGCCACACCGCAATGCCACCACCAAAAACTTTGAGAATATGGGAACAGTGTGCGTAAAAGATAGGAAATGCAAAAGGAAGCGAATGGTGAAAAAACAGCACCATAAAGGACAGTGCCAGGCACTGTACATTGAAAACTAGCAAAGGGAAAGAGCGTAGCACCACTTTGAGGAGCAATCCCACAAAAGCGAATACCAAACCTCCCCCGGAGGTAGAAGATGATGTGAGAAAAAACATCGTGGCAGACGATAGAAGTCTGCAACCATAATAGATAACTGTGAAGGACAACAAGTATGGAGCCCATGAGCAAAGATAATCCATCACAAGACGGCACCAGAAAGTCATATCGTTGTATCCCTAGTAAGAGACCGATAAGACAGGGGCAGAGCCAATGGAGTTCAAACTAATGGGCCACTGAGGAGGGAAGAGACCCCCAAGGGAGAGGAGTATATCCCCCACTGGACAACCCAGGGCGTAGGGATTGAAAAGGACACCTGACACATGAGCATACCGCCTAAATCACAAGAACGGCGGAGTGGAGCAAGCAAAACAGACTGAATTAGTCCGTGTAGGAGTGAAGTGACTGCAGAAAGACAAAGCCAGCTGGAGGGAGGCGAATGCAGGAACCCCAACCTGAAAAGGTCCTCGGAGAGCGGGGAGGATGGGCGGGCGTTAAGGAATCTGCAGCTAGACTGTGTCTCTACCAGATACATGGTTACTGATGGTAAGTAACTCGTTTATCTGATAGAGACATCTAGTCGCAGATTCCTTAACTTAGAATAGATACCAAAGCCATACCCATAGAGGAGGCGGGTCTGCAACTGAACCCCACCAAGTTCCTGAGGGAACGGAGATGTCAGCAAGTTGACGAAATACAATGGGGACTGCAAGCTAGCGCAGTCATACCAGACCATGAAGCTCTGCAAAGAGTGTTAACAATGCGAGGCAAGACAGCTGGTAAACCATGTATGTATACTGGGTTGAAAGAAGAAAGCGTAAAGCTAGAATGCCAGAGCGGAAGTAAGAGGTCTTGGCTTTGCCAAGATGAGAATTGAACCTAGGGTCCAATGGATCCGCAGAACCCGATGTGTCGACTGAAATGAAATTCAGAGAGATGACAAACTGGTATGACAGAGTCAGCGCATACTGGTCCAGTATGCAAACCAGTGGGAACAAGCACTGTAGAACCTGCACCGGCTAAGAGACGTGGGATAGCATTGGCAGGATCCCGACCAATGGTCAGAAAGTGTTGATAGTACCAGTCAGGAACATAATATATCCCAGCACGCAGTCGCCCCTTCACAAGACATGAGAGAGGGCCAACGGCAACCATGATAAGTTCCGAACACAGGACTACAGGAAGAATGATAGTCATGTGGAAGACAGGAACATAAGTATACCTAGGTGACGGTTGAACCACCGGAGGTAGAGGAAAAAAATCCCTCATAGGGTAGTTTGAGCAGCCACAGAGGGGAAGGGTGCATTAGCAGGTAGGCAAGTGTGAAAAAGCGGGTGTATGTGGCAAGCAGGACACCCACACATGAGTTTGCTGGCTGAGCCAACCTGCACGAAGACACACCGCAGGAAGGGACGTGCTCATGCGAGTCTGCTGTGTGAGGAACACAAAGTTGATATGGATTAAGAAGAAACACGTGTAAAATTAGGCTTTACATGATGAAAGACTTGAGTACTTGAAAGAACCCACAGTTATATGGAAGCAGAAGTAGACAGAGCAATGTCCAGAGCTGCAAGCGACATCGGCTAACCTCCCGGGAGGAGCTAGTGTCCTCCGGTAGACATATGAAGAGGGGGAGCCAGACACGACAGTGGGAACATTTAGGATTATCCTAATGGCCCAGGGACCCAAGATGTGAGTATCCTGAAGAGAAAACTCGTTTGAGAGTGCTACAACAGGAACCCAATGCAGAAGTGTGGAAAACACCCGAGCAGAATGCATTGGGAACAAACTTCTGTTGAGGAAGTGGCCAGAAATGGGGTGTATAAGGTAATGCACAGCATAGACTTATTTGGGGCAAAGATGCCCCTTTTAAGAAGAAGAAGCAGAAGAAGAACCCCAGACAGGGCTGAAGTATGAGAAAGTAATACCCAACCGGAATAATGAAGGGTAGAACCAGCACCACAGAAGCGGGAGAAAGAACATAAACACCTTATGAAGGGAATCATACCAGGGTGCACTTCAATCAAGCGCATCAGGAAGAGCGTGTCACGCAGCAACTTCTTCCTGGCACTAACAAGACAGGGCGGCAGTTGTGGAAGAACTGCGCCTGGACGGAACCAAACAAGGCTTCCAGGGGACAGTGGCTGTTAAAAAGCTGAAAATGGCCAATGCCTGAAAGTACCACGGCGAACCGTAGACCACAACTATTGAAACGCCAAACCACGACACCCACATGTGGGATGCATAAAGTCAGAAAAGAAGACAGGGCGATTTAAAAAAGATACCCTGTGAATAATACTCCTCAGGAGTGTACGTTATTAAGTACCCCACAAAGGGTAAGTCTTATCCCCGGCAAGGGGCCTCTTCTAGACCAACCAAGGAAAACAGTGCGGCACATCCGCCCAGACCATCTGTGTAATATGTCATGAACCCAAGGTCCTAAACAAGGAAGGCAACTCTGCCTATTAAGGAAAGCAAGATAAAGTCACACATAGTGCAACAAAACAGGCTCACAAAGCCAAGAAAGCATGGTTGCAAGGGCCAGTGAATCACGGGAGACCCCTGAATCAGCGGGACAATCAAAAAGGTCTACACCATTAAATGGCAGATCCTGCAGAGCCTCCCAAACGTTGTCGGGGAAACGACTATCCAGCAGCCACGCATAGCGGCGTAAAGCAACCGACCGTGCCATTGCCCTACTAACAGAGTCTGTAGCGTCTAGGGCCGAACTAATGAAATATTGTGCCAATCCACGCCCATCAAGAAGACGACGCTGCAAGTCTGCCCTGGGTGCTTCCGGGAGAGAAGGAAGAATAACCTCGACCAAATCATAAAGGGCAAAGGAAGCACGTGCGAACACGCAAGACGTGTTTAAGGCACGAATGGCAGCAGTGGTGGAAGCAAAAATGTTGTGTCCACAGGTCTCCAGCCACCGAGCTGCCCTAGTGGGAGGGAGCAACAGTAAAGCGAAAGAAGGTTGTAAGGCGAAACCCGCCTGAACAACCAGACCCTGAGCTCTAGGGTGAAGAGATAAGCAGACTGGATCGTCCGGGGCAGGACGGTGCCGGCGAGCAATGGCTCTATCAACAGGGTCACAAGACGAGGGCCGCACCCAGGCCTCAAGCATGACATCAAATAAAGACCCACCAAGGGGCAGCAAAGGCTCCACATCCACAGGCTCCATATGGAGGAGATCCAGTAAAGGATCAGTGGGAAGGAAAAGACCAGGGGTTTGCAAGCGGAGAATATCCGCAGCCCTGCGAATGGAATGGAATGGAATGGAAAATACATTTGTATAGCGCAGCTATCACTCCAAGGAGCATCTTGGCGCTTGGTGCCAACCTAGGTGGAACATGTTGGCTAACTGATATCGTTCGAACGGTCCTGTACACTTTATACTAGGGCTTTACAGGCGGTGTCTGTAAGGGAGAAAACCCAGGTCTTCAGGGCTTTCCTGAAGAGCCTTTCTGTTGAGATTTGCCGAAGCTGTGGTGGCAGTTTGTTCCACGCCCTGGAACCAATGACAGCCAGGGATTTCCAACCCTTATTGGTGAGCCTAAATTTAGGGGTCACTAGTAGGTTTTGATTGGAGGACCTTAGGCTACGCGCAGGCAGATAGCGTCTGAAGCCATTCGACAGATACCTGGGCCCCTGTAAGTGAAAGGCTCTAAAAGTGAGAACCAGGATTTTGAATAAGATACGCTTATGTATTGGTAACCAATGAAGGGCATTGAGTGCAGCCGAAGCAGATGACTTCCTAGGCCAGCCAAGGACCAGGCGGGCGGTTGCGTGCTGGACCATCTGCAGTCTGTGGAGCACGGATTTATTTGCTCCTGCATACAGGCTATTGCAGTAGTCCAGTCTAGATGTTATGAGTGCAACCGCTACCGTTTTTCTTGCTGGGAGGGGGAGGAGGTAAAAAAACTTTGAGGGTTCTGATGATGTGAAAACAGGTGCCGGCCACGACCACTGCTTGTTGCTTAAATGACAGAGCGTCATCGAAGTTAATGCCTAAGTTACGGGCAGAGGAGTTGGTGTTTGGGGGAGCTTCGGCATCTTCAGGCCACCACTGTTTGGGCGAGAACAGATTTTGTGGACCGAAAGGCAAGATTTCGGTTTTCCCCGAATTACATTTGAGGTGGTTGCACTTCATCCATTCGAAAGTAGCAGTGAGGCCGTTTTTGAGGTTTTCTTCAGCTCCAGGCAGCTCTCTGTCCAGCACCAGGATGAGCTGTGTATCATCAGCGGATGATATTGTGCTGATCTGATAGGAGGAAATAAGCTCAATCAGGGGGACCATGTATAGATTGAAAAGTACAGGGCTCAGACTAGAGCCCTGAGGGACCCCTGCGCTGATATATTTTTCCTCAGAGCTGAATTCCCCTAGTACAGTGACTTGACGTCTTTGGCCAAGAAACTTTTTGAACCATGTCAGCACTACCTCTCTTATCCCTGAGTTAAATAGACGGTCACTCAGGATAGTGTGCGAGACCGTGTCGAAGGCCGCCGACAGATCAAGTAAGATCAGGACGGCCTTCTTCCCTTGGTCCATGTCCGTTCGCAGGGTCTCTGCCGTGAATAGAAGGGCGGATTCGGTTGAGTGTTTGGCCCTGAAGCCAGATTGGTTGGCATGCAGGATGTTATTTTCTTCCAGAAATTTTGTGAGTTGTTTGTTGACAAATGCTTCAGTCAGTTTAAACAACAGATGGAGCAGCGAAATGGGACGTAGGTTGGAGAGGATAGTCGGATCAGACAGGGGTTTCTTTTGGAGGGGCTTGACGGCTGCTAGTTTCCATTCGCTAGGGATTTCAGCCGAGGAGAGTACGGAATTGATAATGCTGTTGATGATGGGGTTCACATCGTTAACCAAGGCTTGTAGGAACGAAGGGGGGCAGGGGTCGAAAGGAGATCCGGATTTACTCAATAGAATGGCCTGATGAGACTCCTCTAAGGAGATGGGGTCAAATGCATTAAAGCAGGGCATATTGGTGTTTTCCTTGATTGACTCCATCCTTTCAATTTCTGAGGCGGTCAGTATCGGTTTTGGAAAGTCCTTGACGATGTCTAGGATTTTCTTTTCAAAGTAGTTGGCAATGGAGTTACAGAGGGGCAAGGATGGTGGGATTTCCTGTGAGAGGGCTCTGGGGTTGGTGAAACTATTTACGATCTTAAAGATTTCTTTCTGTCCATTAACAGAAGAGGAAATCGCCTCTAGGTAATAGGCTTTTTTTGCCAGCTTAATTGAAGCATGGTACTGCCTCCGGGCTGCTTTATAGATGTTACAATCGTTGGCCTCAGTTTCTACGCCACCTTCGTTCCAACGTTCTAACTTCGCCTAATTCCACTTTTAACGCTTGTGAGAACTCTTTTTATTTTTCATACCGCGTGAATTGTTTTTTGAGCTCGTTGGAAATGAGGGCTTGCTAAGTGACATGATCCATTCACAGAACAGCTGGTTGTCTGTCGAGGTGTGGCCAGTTAGTGTGGGTTTGCTCTTTATTGCTTTCCCCAAGAGATCTGGCTGGGTAAGTGATATTTTCCAGTCAGGTTTGGAACTCCTGGTTATTTTCCTAGTGGTTTTCCTTGGAGCATTGTTTCCCAGTGACAGGTCAAATGGGACAAATTTATGATCTGACCAGGTTTGGATGCTAGGGGGTTTGATCGTCAAAGCGTCTGAGTTGGAGCAAATACAGTCTAGTATGTGGCCTGCGGTATGAGTAGGTTCCTGTGTCATCAGTTTAAGGCCGAGGACGCTGATTATGTACATGAAACAGGCTACCCCTGGTCCTTCCGGGGAGTCTAGATGGAGATTGAGATCTCCAAGCAGCGTAAAGTGAGCAAATCTGAGCATGAGCTCGCTCAGAACATCACCAATGCTTTCCAGGAAATCTTTGGGTTGGCCCAGGGGACGGTACACCAGGGCACCGGAGAACGTAAAAGAATCATGGATATTTAAACAGAAGGCCATGGCCTCTGCACCCTTGATAACTGGTAGCTCATACGTGGTACATTTCATGGTGTCACGATAGATGATGGCCAGCCCTCCTCCCCGCTTCTTCTGCCTATCCAGATGTTGAATTAAGAAGCCTTGCGGGAGGGCCACTGCTATATCCGGATTGCACCAGGCCTTTAGCCAGGTTTCTGTGATAAGGAGCCAATCTAAATTCCCCTCCATGATCAGGTCATGGATGTGTAGAGCATTCTTGCGCAGAGACCTAGCGTTAATGAGCCCCCCTTGCAGGACAATAGGCCGCGGTTTATCATTGGGTGCTGGCTCTGGGGCAAATGTAGCTTTACAGTGCTGACAGCCTACTGGGCCTACCCATGTGTCAGGGTTCAGAACATTGTAACAATGTATAGAGTGATTATTGAGAGAAAGTATGAATTCCCTGGAAATTCCTGGATCTATATTTTGGGGAGTGGTATGCCTGGCCCCTGGTGCCTCCCTGGCGCTGACGGGTGCAGACGGGCAGGACTCTGGCACGACTCCGGCGCGGACCCGGCGCGAATAGCCCTTGCGAAGGCCGCACTAGCCTCCGTCGCCATCCTGGGAGGCGACTACAATCCGTTGGTTGGGGACGGCTGAAGGCTAACCCTTCCACTAGAGAACAAGAGTGGACCAGCCTGGGGCTGATCCATGGGCCAAAGAACACTAGGCGCCTTTATCAAGGGGCTCGTAATTGACCCTGGGTTTGGTGAACCCATTGTGAGTTGATCCTCCTGTAACAGATCCAGCGCCGGCGCAGCCTCAAGTTCGAGACCTGCGAAAGGGGACACGACGTGAGGGCCAATGGACGGTGACTCAACCTCCACCTGGGGGGAGGAAGGGGAGCTACAAGGCGCGTTTGGGAGCTTCTGCAGTACAGGAGCTGTCGGCTCCAGCGGCACTGGCCGGCGCCGAAGCGGGGTGGAGCGCAGGAAGCCGCACGGGCTCTGCGCTGACTCGACGGGCAGCCTGGACAGACAACTGGGATGCCCTTCCGGGACGTGTCCTGTTGGTGTCGTATTGACTCCGGAGTTGGAATCGTCGCACACAGCCGGCGCCGAGGACGTATCCGCCGGCGAAGATCCGACATGAGTGCCTTCCTCCTCTGTGGGACCCGTAGGTGCACCAGGGAGAGGGGGTAACCCAAAGAAAGACTGGCGTGCCTTAGAGTAGGCCTCCATTTGGGTTCCAGTCGCCCCGACACCCGGTAAGGGTGGGTATGGGGGAGATGACTGCTGGGTGCCCGTGCCTGGCAAGGACCGAGAGCCGCAGGCCCCAGCATCACGCTAACCGGACGATGTCTTCCACAACTTACGCGAGTGATGCCGAACCGGAGGGGAAGATAGACTAGATGAAGGAGCAGAACCAGACATCTGGGCGGCCAGCAGCTTCATACGACGCTCCCTAAGGGACTTAGGCTTCATCTGTTGACAGGCGTCATACTCTTCGGAGTCGTGGTGCTCTCCAAGGCACCACATACATATCGCATCTGGATCCGTGACCAACATTTGTCACTTGCAGGTTTCACACGCCTTAAAGCCTGAAGGCATCGCACACGGTTCCGTGACGCTGCTGGCGTCAAAAAGGCCTGAAAAAACAGGCCAAGGAACCGCTGGTTTTCCAGGATCCGCGCTGGTACGCGAAAAAAAAGAAAACTAACATCAGTGCACAGGGAGGGGCATATATGGCTCCACTGATGTCACGTCCATGGACGACGTCAGGGCAGAGCCATGTGGCGCTGCACCCCGGCGGGCAGAGGTGCTGCTGCGGAAAGTATTCTGGATCCAGTCTGACGCCTGGGGATATTCTAAGTTAAGGAATCTGCGGCTAGATGTCTCTATCAGATCTTCGATATTACTCCACAACGGGTGGAACACCGCACACACAAGCATCACATGAGGGAGCCCTCATCTGTGCACCAGTGCTAGTGGGCACCTGATGCAATGAGGCTCAGTGCATCTTTCCTGGGTGGGTGTCCGTGACAATCCGTGGATCGTCATGAATCAGGTTTGCACCAACCTTGAGGATATTTGCAGATCAGGGGCCTTTTCTCGGCAGTCAGAGGGCCTTCATTCAAGTTAGCCAATGTCTCGCCCTGATTACTGTGTCATTTAGAGGGTTTTTTGTGCCAACCCTTTATACATTTTGCAGACGGCATGGCCTCGTCTAGATTATGTCTGAGAGATTTGACATTTATGGCTGGTAAGGTGATCCAATTTCCAGATGGCCAACTTCCACCTAAACACTTTTTAAAAGTATAAATTTTGTAGTTTAAATTAAGATTTGATTTCTGCAAAGGACGTACATAGACCCAGTTATCTCATATCTTCTATGGTATAGACCAATCCCACAAAAATACATTTACCATTTTATGTTATCCAGTCAGAATGCCAAATTTACTTTCAGGGAGCCCATGATAATTTGTTTCAGTTTTCTGTCTTGTTGAAGTAGTGCATGGCTCGGGTCCTAAGGTACTAGTAGACATGGATTGGCCTTAGATTTGTACTAGTTAAGAGCACCATGATATGCACAGGTGCCGTCTAGTCCTTTTCGCTCAGCAGACAGTCAGGCTGCAACCATCGAGTGCCCAGTATAATTAGGTATGCAGTCTGGTATTCTAGACCAGTGATGGCCTTTGTGAACATTATATGAACTATATTAGGTAATGCTAGCATCCAGGCGCTATGGTCATAGTGAAGAGTACCCTCATAGACTGGATCTATAAACATACTTCAGCTGTGCCTTTGGTTGTGTGGAGTCCTAATAAATAAGAGATATTCTAAACCCCCCTCAATGGTACTTTTTTCTCAACATCAGAAGGATGAAAGGTTATCTGTACCACACTAGAATTCAACCCAGTTTCCCATCATGCTCAGAGGTCTCAGCTATACTTTTTTGCAGAGCAGCTTTTCTCAGGAGTGTTTACTCTTATTCACTGAATGTATGTAATGAACAGTGTTTTTATTGATGTATTTACCTTTTAGTTTTGTCTAGTGTCATGTCCGAAGGCTCCTTGAAAGATGGGGGATGTTGAGGCGCAGGGAGAGTAGACTGAGATCTGTCTAAGATCACACTGTTGCTTGTTTGTTTGAAGTCAGCTCCATCAGGGCTTCAAGGGAGTGCCTTGTCGTGCATTTGTGGTAGTTATCCTTCAGATCTAGGCACGCCAGAGTGTCTGGGCCCCATTCAGGGTAAAACGTTACTAACATTACATAGCACCAAAAACACAGCTTTCAGGGCTAAAGGGGCCGCATGATTTATGGGGTCTTTAAAAACATCAGTTCTGTGGCTAGGCCCATGGCGGCGGCTCATTGCGTTTACAGGAGATTTAAATCATGGCAGGGGGGGGGGGGTGTAAACGGGCGGCCAAAATGGGTTAGTACCAACACAATGCGCAGTGTTTTCAATCGAAGTCGATGAAAAATTGTGGCCATTGCAAATGGTTTAAGTAAGTAAAATGTTTGACAGCTATATAAAAACTAAGTAGGTAGTAGTGCTTGTGAAAAGCACAGCGCTCTAAAACAAAAAAAAAAACATATGCAAAAGCGGGCGGCCCCCATATTGCAAGAGAAAGCGAATGCAGGGCGCGTTGTGTATGCAATCTAGCCTAGGCAGCACGCATGCGCAGTCTCTCCGAGACATCAAGTAATCTATATGAGGGGTGAAACTCCATCTATTGCCGGGTAATTTGTCCTGCCGCTTGCCATTAGTTAACGCAGGCATTTGTTATTGGGCTTATTATTGGCTGTTGATCCCATACGTAACTTCCGTTTGTTCCGGAAGCAGCACCGCCTAACTACAGTCTCCTTACGCTTACAAAGCGTAATTGTTATTCGGAGAACTCTTTGTTAATTAATGTTTGTGTCAGTGCTCACTGCTCCATGCATGACTGTGTCCCCCCCCCCCCCACCGCCACCCACCTTTGTTGTCGTCACACCCCATTTGCGCTAGGATGACAGAGTAAACTCATGGACAGAGTATGTAAGCGCATTGTATGTGCACGGCTGAAAAAAGCCGTGAGGGGGCTGAACCGCGTTGGTTTGTGGAGGTTGCTAATAATAAATGTAAGCCAAAACCAGTTCCAGAGTGCCACGTCCTTTGTTTTGCCTAAATTAATTGGGTCAGGATCCGACCCCTACGTAGAGCACCAGCTGTGGAGAGCGCCGAGCTATGGGTCACATTGGAAAGATAGATATATATATTCTTTTTTTTTTGTTGCCACGTTGACATTATTTAATTTGCCAAGAATCGCAGGATGTTGAGGTGACGCCAGAACTCCAATGTGGTTTCCCAGTTCCAAAGGCGGTTGCCCAGTTAGTAAGGCTACATATCTTTCCCCTCAAACCCATACTACTATTGTGTTGAGCTATGTTACTGTGTGCACTTATGCTACTTTTGTTTTGCTGTGTAACGTAAGTTGTAATATGACATCTTGCCAGTTTTGTAGAACAGCAATTAGTCATTCTTTGCATTTTAATCAAGAGTTCATTTATATTATGGCATTTGTTACTTCGTGGTTTGTTGTCTTACGCTGAATTAGGCTTTGTAACGCGAGTCCAACATATTATTTAATGGAATTTAACCTATTTATCAACTGTTCCATAGTTTAGGCACAAAGCAGTAGCTATAGGAACGAATCGCAGCCGTTTTGTAAATGTGGTTGGCTAATGCGCGAGCACATTTACTGATAAAACATATAGCTATCCCTAATGACATGCAGTTATGAAAGGTACACATTTGCAGTAAAAAGGTGGGTGAGTACTTCACATCATTTGATCTGTATGATTGTCTCTCTTGAGTTCTTGTGGGGCGGAAGCGGTGAGAATGTTGCATGTCTCGGTGTTCCAATGTAAGGCGCCTAGCGCTAGAAGGGTCAGACTTTTGACAAAGCGCAAGGTGGCCCGAGTGTGATAGAAATAGATAGGGTTGATCGTAGACTTCGAACCGGCGGGAATCGGGACAGGACGATTTCAGGTAATTCAGTCAGACCGTTAACAGCTTTGAAGACAAGTGCGCATTGTATTACTTTATGTTTTTGACGCGCGGTGCAGTCTTTTTATACACCCCACTATGACATGCATTTAGTGTTACAGTGTCACTGGAATAACTAAGCACATTTCACAGGTCTTTACCATGAATTTTAAGTTGATGTTGTTAATTTATTTCGTAGCCGTGAGAACATTTTGAAAAGTCTAGGTTGAGGTGCGTTTTGGTGTTAAGGTGTAGAAACGGGATATACAATCTCTAATCCAAAAATTCCCATTTAGCTCAATTTGTATAGTTCTAAAATAAACGTTTAAATTACTGTGCCTCCATTCCATTTAAGCATTCCAGCGAAACACGGAGTGCTTAATGTAAACGTATCAGCTATTACATAAAATGCACTGGTATAGACGCATGTGTTATTTCACATCATCTTTATTTGCCTGGCGGTGTTCTTCTTTATATGTTCTTGTTTTAGTTCCTTTCTTCTCGAGATTGCAAACTCTGATAACATGAGAAAATAGGATTAAAAATGCTCCCACAGGAAAAAATAAAAGGATTGCGTGCACCATAAGAATAGGAAATAATGGGGGGGAAAAAGAAACAAGTACACAGCATTAATGGATTTTATTTTCAGATATCCTTTTTCTAGATGGTCGGGGAGGTTAAAGGTTTATACAAGTGAGATATGTTTTTTTACGTCTGTTTGATTGCCGAATGGAACCGGTGCAAATGGTATTTATTTTCCCAAGTCAAAATACATTATATAGAGTTGTGAGCATGAAAGACGTGCTTATTGGGTGTAAACAACACGTGAAATACAGAGTAACATAAGGGAGACACCCTGTTTATAAAGGAGTGACGTTCTTCTGGTGCTGAAGCGTGGCTCTTGTTTGCCGTATTACTGGCACGTGCTGTATTCCCAGACAAGGCCAAAAGCTGTTATTATTCTCCTAAATATGACAAAGGAGTTGTGTTTATTTTTAAACGGCATATTCTTCAATAAGCAATATTTGAATCGAACGCCTCGTAGGCCGCTGCAGGCATCTGCGCGCTGTGCAGTAACAAGTGTTTCACACACCCTGCAATGACACACTCCTGTGGTGCACCAGACCCACAGCGTGCCCTCGCAGCGGGTAAAAGGAAGCTGCGTTTAGAGAGCAAAAGGGACTGAGCGCACATATTCACTCGACCGATACTAGAGCACTTGGGAGGCAAATCAAAGCGGTCAGTCCCAATCTATACTTCTCTGGTAAATATCTTCTTTGAATAAGGTTAGGTCCCAGAGCTCAGATACAGGAGTCCTAGAAGTTTACTGACAAAACGCTGGATGGGTGGGGCAGCGTGGGTGGATGGATGGGTGGATGGATAGATGGATGGATTGATGGCTGGATCATGGATAAAAGGATGGATGGATGGGTGGGTGGTGGGATGCTATGCAGGCAAATGAATGGATTTGCACAGTGCACCTCTGTTCCAGGGTTTTCTAGCTTGGAGGTGGCGGGGGCACGAGACGTTATGTCCTGGCTCAGTCCAAGACCAATGGTATCTTCAAACCTTGTTCGGTGAGCTCCAATTTAACAAATTTGCATAAAATGGCAAACATGCGTACATGCCCACTTCGAATATTTGTGGAAAATACAAAGCAGTAAATGGGCAAGTGGTGTTGTCCGCAAATAGTGCATTGTTTGCAGTTCTATACACTCTGGGCCTCTGCAGTACACGCCCAGTGCGCACACAAACATACAATTTACACACAGGGACACAGAAGGCCTGTCCTCTGACCTGCCAGCTGAGGGAAAATGCGTGTACAGACCCCGGTGGCACCCCTACACTGCACACCCAATGCGCACATAAAACAGACGCCCAGCCACCTCGCGCTCACAAACACAGGAAGCCAGTGCTTAATTTGTAAACTAAAACGTACCAGGGCCTTTGTCAGGAGGCCACTGCAACTTCCTCCTTCCTTAGGCTGTCCCTAATGCTCATTCATATTATCATCAGCATTTTCAATGTATCACTTGGCAGTTTCCGTATTCTAGAATATCTTGTATAGCGTGGTATGTGTGATCCACTGCTTTTCAATTAGCTTTGGTGCTTCGCAGTTGCGGCCTTCTGAAGGCATTTTACAGGGTTGTTTTAGATCGTAGTGAAAATGGGTGGAGCAAAAACACATTGGCTTAAATGTTAGTTGCTTTGGGCTCGATTTCCAACTGCTAAAACAATGTGAGCAATCCTCAGAAATATTGTCTGTGCTTATTAATATCCAATTGTTTCTCTTTCGCATTTGTGATCATTTAAGCTATTGTCATTTACAATGCCAGTAGCTCAAACTCTGTTCCACGATAGAATGGAGAACTCACTGTACTGCACTTCCCTTCCTTCATGTTCATTCAGAGTACGGATGGTATCTTACTCCTGTGTTCAATGGCCCTATAACTGATCGTACATTAGCCTCGGTTTCCTCTGTTGTGATTTTAAAATGTTCAAATCTTAATAATTCTTCTGGGCCTTTATAAGATGGTGTCATTTTAAATGTAAATTTTTAGTACTCTGGTTGCCTGTAAGGGGCTCTTAACATATGCAGATATTTATGCTTCTCCGGTTGTGTGATTGTAATTCACCAGTCTGAGAGGGTCTGTTTTTCGGCCAGTATTCTTAAAGCCACATTTTGTGATGACCATGTTGTTTTAGAGGTTTCATAGTCCGCATTTGTTTTATGACGAGCAAATCGAACAGCTAAAAGTGATTTTGAATCCAGCTCTTTCAAGTCTTCAAAACAATTTACTAGCTTCCGTATATTTTGGTGATTTAATATATCATGTGGGCCTTCAGATATATATAGTAACGCAAAGTCAGTTATATACTTTTCTTCACTAAGAGAAGGTTCCTTATATATTTTCTTGTTGTCCTGGCTAGAGTTTTAATTTACTGCTCCCTGAGTTTCGTGACTGCTTATTTGTTGTAAGCACACAGGACCCCCGTTTGATCAATTACTATTCCTGAGCAGTTTTTTGCTTCCTCATCTGCTCGAGTGGTAATTAAATTTACCAGAACCGAACAGTTAGGGTGCTTGTACTCAAATTTTTTAGTTAGCCCAGCTATACCTTCCATAATCTGTTTCAGTAACTCAAGAGTTATCACATGAAGAATTGGGCGACTTTATCTTTGCTTTAGATATTCGCATTAATGGTGGATGGCCGTACCATGTGTATTCTAAACTGTACTACTTCACTATATGTGGTAAATGAAGATACAGGGTCCAGCTGTACAAGTAGAGTACTTCTTTATTTGTAGCTTGGTTCCAGAATAGGAGATCAGGAAAGTAGGAGAAGATAGATGGTACAAAGACAGCCCCACCAGGAGCAGGCTCCTAGCAGCTCAGCCTGAGTTGACTAACTCACACTCTAAACACAGAGAGGCACTCAAGCACTCTATGATGTCATGGTACATTCTAACAGAGCAGTACAGTGGAGAATAGTAGAGAAGTAATTTACTACACATCCTCCTTCCTTAGGGAACGAAAGCAGAAATAAAGAGAAAGACAAGCAAGATACCTCAAATATATCATTAACATGAAAGTACAACAGAGAGATGCAGATATCTAATGGTGTATTACATGAGGTATCAGAAATACCACTGGCATGAATAGAAATGCATTAAGATGCAAAAATAACTGAATACATTAAAATTGCAAACAGTGTTACATGCCCCATCCACCCTCCTGAGAAAAACAAGATAAGGCTAAGGTGGAAGGCCAAAGTAAAAGGACAAAATGATTACACCCACACAACCTCCCCATACACGGGTACACCACAGGGTAGTGACCCTGGTAAACTAAAGAGGGTATGACGGCACTTAACACGCTTAGTAACCCTGGAAAACTAAAGAGGGTATACCGGCCCTTCCAACGTTCCCATAAAGGATACATAAAAGAGTACACCTTGAAAGACAACCTAAACAAATTGAGCAGCTGTGTGCACTTACAAGCACCCCTAATAAAAGAGTACACCTACAAAGGCAAAATAGAATGGTGCTGAAAGACAAAAATTCAGACAAGCATTGACATAGCCAATAGGTCTCGATTTTGGGACCTTCTAAGTATTTAGTTAAGCAGCACAATATCCTTGTGCAACCACATCAACTGTTGCGTGGCTAAACACTTATAAGGTCCCAAAGGCGAGACCTATTGGCTATGCCAATGCTTGGTGTGGTTGTGTGTGCGTGGTTGTGTGTGCGTCGTTGTGTGTGTGTGCGCAGTTGGGTGTGGTTGTGTGTGGTTGTGTGTGTGTGCGCAGTTGGGTGTGGCTGTGTGTGTGCGGTTGTGTGTGCGGTTGTGTGTGCGCGGTTGTGTGTGCGCGGTTGTGTGTGCGCGGTTGTGTGTGCGCGGTTGGGTGTGTGTGGTGTGTGTGTGGTTGTGTGTGTGGTTGTGGGTTTGTGGTTGTGTGTACAGTTGTGGTTGTGTGTGTTTGTGTGTGTGGGGTTGTGGGTGTGTTTGTGTGTGTGGTTGTGTGGTTGTGGGTGTGTGTATGGTTGTGGTTGTGTGTATGGTTGTGGTTGTGTGTGTGGTTGTGGTTGTGTGTGTGGTTGTGGTTGTGTGTGTGTGGTTGTGTGTGCGGTTGGGTGCGGTTGGGTGTGGTTGTGTGTGTTTGGTTGTGGTTGTGTGTGTGCGGTTGTGTGTGGTTGTGTGTGGTTGTGTGTGTATGGTTGTGTGTGTGTGGTTGTGTGTGCGGTTGTGTGTGCGGTCGGGTGTGCGGTCGGGTGTGCGGTCGGGTGTGCGGTCGGGTGTGCGGTTGGGTGTGGTGTGTGTGGTTGAGTGTGTATGGTTGTGTGTGTGGTTGTGTGTGTGGTGTGTGTGTGGTTGTGTGTGTGGTTGTGTGTGTGGTTGTGTGTGTGGTTGTGTGTGCGGTTGTGTGTGCGGTTGTGTGTGCGGTTGTGTGTGCGGTTGGGTGTGCAGTTGGGTGTGGTGTGTGTGGTTGAGTGTGTGGTTGTGTGTGCAGTTGGGTGTGGTTGTGTGTGGTGTTGTGTGTGTGGTGTTGTGTGTGTGGTTTTGTGTGTGTGGTTGTGTGTGTGTGTGGTTGTGTGTGGTTGTGGTTGTGTGGGGTTGTGGTTGTGTGTGTGGTGTGTGTGTGGGGTTTGCTTTGATGCGGTGGTTTAATGATTGTAAATAGATATTCCTTCTTGCCACATGTTGCTCCCGGCTAAGATGTGAATAATCAATAAAAAATGGAGCATAATTTAATTATCCTCTGATGTTGCTGGGCTGTACTTGTTTTGCATTCTACAAAAACAAATGACAGAAAAACATGTTTAAAGTACGTTTGGCCCACATGCATGGGGCTTTTATTTGTGGGCTGGCAACTGCCAAAGCTCACCGACGCCACCAAAAATCAGCACGCAGAATTTAATGTTCAACCTGTTACTACGGACAGGTCAGCTTGGCCTGTAAAACCTGGCAGGTATTAGAATGTTAGTGCGTTTAAATTTAGTCACAAGGCCAATGTGTTCTCTTCTGCGCACTTGGATTCTTTGCCTCATTGAATGATTCTGACATCAGGGGCGTGCTTGTTTCCTTGATCCTTGCATCAACCGTGCAAAGCCTTTGTGTGCCAACCTTAGGTGTTCTTATGAGTGTGGACGATGCTGTCTGACCTAAGAGTCTTTGTCAGAAATAACATGCTTAACTCTTACAGGGAGACAGGCTATTTTCCGAAAGTGAAGATTGTATGCCCTCTTTTCCTGCATTTAAAGATTTTTCGTAGCACATACAAGTTATAAAGTAAGAATTTACATACACAAAGCAAAAGCATGAGGTACTGAAAATAATAGTTGTACTATGAAAAACAAGACATGAGAGAAATAAATTTTGCAAACATCTTGCAGCCTCATTCGAGAGTTGCAGTGAAAATAGGCACACAAAAAACTCTTCTCGAAATATCATAATACATTTTATCCTATTCAGTGGAGATTAGAGCAAAGAAATGTTCTTTGAAACTGTTTTTTTCCAAGAAATTTTCGCCAGATATTACTTGAAGGCAATTACAGATGCAAAAAAACACAGCGAATAAGCTAAATTTGCACAAAACCAATGATTGAAAAACCAAGTGTAAACCGAGATTGTGCCAGATTTTACAATTACCACCGCAACCAGAATGAGAAACAGACAACTCGTAATGAGGACCAGACGCACATGGAGTCACAAACAGCCACTCCTTTATACAATGGCTTAATGACTTGCAACAAAATTAAAATTACTACAGTTTGGCCATGATTCTCTGATGTGAGCCTCAGAAGCAAAGGCACTTGAGTCAGACAAATGGGTTTTTCTGCATTTTGGGTAAGTTGATGACGCTCACCGCTGAACTCAGTGACATAACGCAAAATGATGGGGGCCACCCTGCAGAATGTGAAGAGGGGCCCCTGAGTCTCCCTATCTCAATGATATTCATTGGCCTTTGGCTTAATGGTGGGCTTCCTTTGAACGGTTGCCCCCTCCGCCCACCCAGAGGGCTGCCGGGACTGCATTCGCCCCTGGCTGAAATCATTCCTGTAGGACAGTGGTACTCAAAATACAGCCCGCGGGCCACTTGCAGCCCATCAGGCCTTTCTACTTGACCCCCATGGATACTGAATCAACCCTATTTCTGCCTGTTGTGATTCGGGGGCCGCATTCCCCGGGAAAAGCATGAAAGAAACATGCGCAATCAGTGTCTCGCATGCTCACCCGCACCCTCCTTCGCCCTCATGTGCCTCTCCGACGTCACTTGCTCACACTGTTTTGATTGCATTCTTTGGAGTCTGGAGAGTCAGACAGAGGAAGCTAATGAGATGAGCAAAGAGGTACTGGGAGCAGATTAAGATGATTGTAATAGAAAGCAGGGGTAGGGAAAGTTTGAGAGGAATTTATGAGATGAGGAAAGAACCAAGGTTATGAGGAGAGGTATAATGAGTAGTATACATTGAGGGGAAAAACAACAGGAGAAGAGTAAAGTGATGACAGAGTGCCAGGCTGCAGGATGGGTCAGGAAATAAGTGAATTATTAAGGCCAAAGTGGTGGGTAGCGGTAGGATGGAGTAAAGTAGAGGAATATAGCAACCATGAAACAGTCAGAAGGTAGGGTCCGAGAAGAGTGCAGGGTCAGAGGGAAAGCCTAGGATCACAGCATACCCCATGAGCAGAGTCACTGAGTGTGGGGCTCATGGAAGAATAGAAGTAGACATGCTGCCTAATGCATGCATTTAATGAAATTACATGCACCTACCTGAGACGATAGTCATTTTGGAGATGACACTACAATGTCTCTGCTGCATTTATGCATGTACTGTCTAAGTCCATTAAAACTATGACAGCCTGCTGTCAGTTATGCTTTAATTGCCTGAGGTTACACGCATGTGGTAAGTTTTATTAGCTGGGGGGTGTACAGCGGGCTAGACAGAGGGCAGGAAGCCTATCTCTATCAATGCACTTTGTATTTGCACCTCTGAGTTTTGCTCGGTGATCTTGGGGGTTGATACTGTAAACCTTCAACCGGGCCATTAAGTGGTTCTTCAGAGCAACTTTAAGAGGCATGGGGTGTGAGTTGTGTAAACTACTGAGAGACAAATGAAGGGTGTGTCCAAGAACATATAGTAGATGGAAGTGATAAGTGTCATTCATAATGTCACACATAAGATGCAACAGCGTCACACATTGGCACACCTCAAACATTGAAATGTCACACATAAGCGAACAAAACATTTGGCAGCCCCGATAATGCATAGTGGCTTTCCTTGGCAGGCTTCTCCTGATTTACGCAACCTATGATGGGCATAAATAAGGTGAATGTTGATTTGGTCTGTTTTAGAAATACACATAAGAGATAGAGCTTGTGGTCATTGAAGTAATGCCAATGAGGACATACCTGCAAGGTTTTTAGATTGCATGCGTGTGCCATTGTCGAGGTTTCAGTCTACTTATGAGCGCTATTCCACAACCAAACGTATGCCACTTAGAGTGACATTTTCTTGCCGGCAAACCAAAGCAATGAAGTCCATGGGAAAAGAGAAGTATTGGAAATTACACCATTTTGAGCTAGGAGAAGCGGTAAAAATATCTTGAAACTGCTTCATACTCTGAAACAGAAGGTCACTAAATGAGAAGTTGATAGTATATGGGCCGGCTGATCAGACTTCCTAAGGCACTGTCCTTTGTAGGTGGTAGGTGCGAAGGCAGAAATGCAGATACCATTGTGCAAGGCTTTGCAACATCCATAATTAGAAGGCTAACAAACTTCAGATAGTGCTCCTTTACATGTGACCTTGTATATAACATGCATCATTTTTCCACCAATTATGATATGCCCCCTGGTAGAAGGTATATTATAGATCATTTGAGTAAGGCATTTTCACCAAAACTACTTGTTTTCCCATTTCAATCAGTGCCATGAATTTACTGAATAGAAGAGCCCACTAGGTAGCAGGTGTGTACCAATTAAGTTAATTTGTGGATGTAAGAGAGAAGACTTATTGCTGAACAACATACGGTAGATCCATTCTGCACAACAGGGAACTGGGTGCTTGTCAAAACAAGTCAAAGATGGCAACTATGGCCAGAAACACAAAGACCCCAGCAAAATTACAAATATTGAAAGAATGCATTAGGGGTACATAAATACATACATATATATATTTATGGTGACATTTTGCACAGAATAAACAGCTGAAGCACAAAAGAAACAGGAGTCCGTTTCCTTCTTATGAGTTCCAGAACAAGGATCTTTTAAAGTTGGGAAATATATATATATATATATATATATATATATATATATTTTTTTTTTCTCCAACACCTTCCGTGCATAAGTTGCCTCCTCCTTAGCGAGAGTTGCTTCGTTGCTTTCGGACCCCACGGAAGCGGGCCCCGTCAAATTTTTTATCCAAATCCTCCAAATTACTTGAGGGGAAACGAAGTCATGTGCGGTTTTAAAAGAATTCATTCCCAATCAGCCATTTGTCAAACGCGTTTCAAGTGCAATGCACCCTTGTTCACGGACAGAGATTTGATTTCCGTGGCCATTTTACTGTGTTACACACGTGGTTTTCTTAAACTACAATTTCAGTGTATGTGAAGAGAGACTCGTAGTTTTTTTAATATATATTCAATATAGTGTACCATTGACAATATGATTTAAAACGCTTATGACAATTATATATCGATAATATGCATGTCATTTCATTGTAAACTGTATTAAATATATACACTTATAATTTGCACGTTAATGATTAATTATTTGCACATTACACTTTCCGTCTTGTTTGCAATCAATTATGCCCCAGGGGCTATCACTCATGGCAATTTATCAATCTAGCCCAAGTGGGCATGTGTCAATCACCATACAAACAAAAACATTTGTTAGAAAATACAAGTCCCAACACTATGTGATTAAAAACTTTCTCTTACCTGTTTTTCTTTCAATTAAAACTTAATATTCTTCTCAAGAACTAGTTACTATAGATGCGTGTACATATCTTCCTACACATTTAAACCCTCTGGCTGTTTTGAATTCATTTCTACTATGTATCGTGACTCAAGTCTCCTCAGCTTCTTTTCTCTGTTTCCTCCCCTTGGATTTTTTTCTATCACATCTATCACATAGTACGTTAATCCTCCCACTTTTTTATTAGGAAACCTCTCAAAATGTCGCGCGACAGGGTATGACCTGTCGCCGTTTTTTATGTCTCTCACATGTTGAAGGATTCTTTTATGTACCTCTAAGATTGTGCTGCCCACGTACCTCAAGCCACATGGGCATTGAAGCACGTAGACAGCAAAATCCGTTTTGCAAGAAAATGTTGCTCTTATTTTCCTCATATTTCTACTTAAACTTGGTTTATATGTTTCTGTGTTTACACCATGTGTGCAAGCCTTGCACTTGGTCCATTTCACAAAACCCTGTCGTTTTTGTTAACCAAGTTGTTTTTGGTTGGGGTTTTTTCAAATATTTTTGACCAGAGTTTGCTTAAGGGATCTCGTTTTACGAAATGTGATTTGCGGCCAGCGGGAAACAACTTTGCCAAGGATTGGATCATTCATAATCACATGCCAATGTTTGTTTAAAATACCTCTTAACTTATGCTGAGCGCTATAAGTTGTTTCAAATCTACTTGGCTGGTTTGAATCCATCTTTTTCTTATCTTTTTTCTCTTCTTTTTTCTCAAATAGAATATCCTCTCTCCTCTTTTCATTCACTTTGAAGATTACATCATCAATCCATTCATCTGGGTATCCCCTTGTCTTAAACCTTTGCTTTAACACTTTCATTTCTTTCTTTATCTCTTTTTCATTGCTGCAATTTCGCTTAGTACGTAAGCATTCACCATAAGGAATACTCTTCTTTAAATTTACTGGGTGAAAGCTTTTTGCATGTAAAAGAGTATTGCTGGAAGTAGGTTTTCTATATAACTTTGTTTCTACTTTTCCATTCTCAATATACACTGTTAAATCCAAAAAGTTCACATTGGTTCAACTTATTTCACTAGTGAACTTAAAATTGAGGTTGTTACGTTGTAAATCATTGAACAGCTTTGCCTCCTCTTCTGTGCCTTTCCACAGTAAAAAGAAGTCATCAATGTAACGACTCCAGTGTAAAATGTGTTCTTCCCACTGCTGTTGATATTGCGCCCGGACCACCTGCTCCTCCCACCAGCCCATATGCAGATTAGCATAGCTGGGGGCGAAGCAGGTGCCCATCGCTGTACCGCAGATCTGATGGAAAAGGTCATCTTTGAACAAGAAGTAGTTACTTGTCAAACACTTCTCAATCATGGATAATAGCATTGGAGTATGAGACCACAGTGTAATTGGTCTCGACCCCATAATCTAACTGCTCTTAATCCGTCCTCATGACGAATGCTCGTGTAAAGTGTTGACACGTCAATGGTTATTAAAAGATAATCATCTTCCCTGGGCAGATCATAAATACCTCTTAGGAAATCTCCTGTGTCTTGAATATGAGAAGGTAAGGTTTAGACAAGGGGATTGATGAAGGAATCGACATATTTAGATGTATTTTCTAGGGCACTTCCCATTGCTGAAATAATTGGGGGCCCAGATGGATCTAAAATATCTTTGTGGGGCGTGGCCAAGATGGCGGGGTGAGCGGACGCTTCCTCCCGTAGCTCCTCCGGCCCGGCCAAGCTAAAGCCTTTTTGTTATGCTTTTCTCCCCCCGCTGAGGCTCGGCGCGGGAGAGGAGCGTGGCGGAACATCAGGGGCACACATCGGTGCTGTTTTGGTCCGGATCGCCCCGGGGGAACCCCCCCAAAAGTTCGTCTGAGATCAGGGGACGACGGCGGTGAGCCCGAGGGGCGGAGCGTATTGGAGAGCTGTCCGGGCGCCTCGGTTGGGCCCGGTGCTGAAAGCTGCGGTCTGGAGGGGATCTGGCCCGCCGCTCGACGGTGACTGAAGGAGCCTGGCGGGCAGGGGCCCGACGGTGTGGAGGGCTTGGGACGGGTGCCCCGGCACTCGGACTGGTGACGGCGACACCTGGCACTGCGGAGGCCCTGACCCCTAGCCGAGGTACGGCGGACTCCTTGTTGGGGTCGAATCATCTGGCCCCCTGTGCGTGACTAACGGGGGCCGGTGGTGGAACTTATTTCACGACGGGGCACCTCGGAGGCCCCGGGGGTGCCGCCGGGCCTAGTCGGTGTGGCTTGCTCCGCCCGGCCGCCATTTTGTCCCCGAAGGAGCAGTGGTGGCGACCTCCGCTGAGCCCTGGATGCTGGCTGCACACGACCTCCCGATATTGCTGTCTTGACTACCGGAGGGATGAGCTGTTGGGACCCCCTCGCTGCGGCCCCCTTGGTTGTCTCACGCTAGCTCTTGCGGCTGACGGTGACCGGGCTCGGCCGCCATTTTGTCACCTGTGACGCAGCGACCTCACTTGTGGGGGATCCCCCGGCCCGAGTGCTTGCCAGCGGCTGAGCATCTCTGGGGCGCCTGGATCGGGGCCCGACTGCGGAGCTGACGATGGCTGGGAAAGGAGGCCCGAAGAAAGGGGACCGTACTCTGCCGGACATGCTTGGCAGGGCCCAGCACTTGCGGGACAGGACACAGCCCTCGCCGGGGTCCTCCCGGGCTCCGGCGGATGTGACTGGAGGGGAGCCACCCGTCACGAGGGCCTTCATGGAGGAACTGTTTAGCTCCCTCAGGGAGGACTTCCAGACACTGAAGCGGGAGGTGGCCAGCGAGGTCCGAGAAGTGCGCAGAGAGGTGGAGGGCCTAGGTGAGCGTGTGGAGGCGGTGGAGACGGAGGGCCAACAGCGAGCGGAGGAGATAGTCCACCTCCAGCAGGACGTTCTTCGCCTCCGGGAACAGTGTGTGGAGCTCCAGGCCCACTCTGAGGACCTCGAGAACAGATCTCGGAGGAACAACATCCGAGTGCGTGGCGTGCCGACTGCGGATGAGGGGTCCGATCTGGGGGGCTATCTGCGGGCCCTGTTCCGAGAAATCCTGGGGGAGGCCGCGGACTTTCCCATCAGCATCGACAGGGCGCATAGGGTTGGCCGCCAGCGCCAGCCATCGGCACCCCCACCGGACATTCTGGCCTTCCTGCCCGACTTTCCACTAAAGGAGCGTATCATGGCTGAAGCCCGCAGGAAACAGCCCCTGACCTTTCGGGATCGGCCGGTGGCGCTGTACCAGGACCTCTCTGCCATCACTCTACAGAAACGCAGGTCCTTTAGGATTGCCACTGACTTTTTGCGCGAGCATGAGACGCCGTACTCTTGGGGTCACCCCTTCCGCTTGATTTTTCGGTGGAACGGGGTACTGCATCAGCTACGCTCCTTGCAAGACATTTGTGGTGTCCTGGGGCTCACGGCAGCGGAGGAAGAGGGAGCTACGCCGTCGTGGAGGTCCTCGGAGGGACGGAATCGGCGGAGGTCATCGAGGCGGCGCTCAGAGACCAGTGCAGGGCGCCCGGACTCCCCTACCATTAGGGCGGACATGGCAGACGCCCTGAGGGCGGCGGCCGGCGACTCGATCGGCTCCTCTAGCGTGGCCTTGACGGCCTAACATACACTCCGGGGGGAGATGTCTTTAGCTTCTTAACATGCTTGGCACGGGGCGGGGGGGTTGGGGGGGAGCGGGCGGAGGTGAGTGGCTGGACGTCCACTTTGCTATTTTCTACGGACTTGCCCGTTTTGGGGCTTGACTGAGACTATGGGGTGTTTGAGTTTGGGGATGGCTAGTTGCCAAGGTTGTGTTTTGGGTGGGGGAGGGGGTTGTTTTGGGGTTGGGAAGGTCCCGTCCGATGTTGTCTTTGCCCGCTTTGTCTTGGCTTGTCCCGCGCTGCGGCCCCGCGCGCCCCACCCGCTGATTCCCTACCCATTGCATGGCGCTCCCGATCCCTGCGAGGAATGCCGGGCCTAAAGGTAGTGACCCTTAATGTTCAGGGTCTGAATAACCCGGTGAAGCGCAGGGCGATCCTGTCGTTGCTGGAGGGGACGCAGGCGGACATTTGCCTTTTGCAGGAGACACACTTATTGCCCCGAGACTGCCACAGGATGCGCTCTGCTAAGTTCCCCACCCAGTTCTTTTCCTCGGCAGCGAACAAGACGGCAGGGGTAGCCATTCTCCTAGCGAGCTCCTTTCGGGGGGAGGTGTTGCATAAGTGTGCTGAACAGAAGGGGAGGCTCCTTGCGTATCGCATGAGCCTGGGAGGCATAGCATTTACGGTTGGCTCCGTTTATAGCCCAAACGAGCACCAGGAGCGCTTCCTAGACTCCGCGCTGGTGGATGTCACTGCTTCCCCGGACCGACACGTTATCTTGGGCGGAGACCTCAACATTGTCTTTGACTCTGGGATGGACAGATCGGCGCAGCGCTTCCCGCAGACGGGGGAGCTGTCCCAGGCTGGGAAGGCCCGGATTGCGGACATGGACTTGCATGATCTCTGGCGCTCCCTGCACCCCACGGATAGGGACTACTCTTTCTTCTCGCACGCACACCGCAATTACTCACGGCTGGACTACCTCCTGGTGAGTGGACCGATGCGTGCCGCTGCCACGGCGGCGGACATCGGGGTCCTGACCCTGTCTGACCACTCTCCAGTTATCGGCGTTTTCCAGTGGCCGGCGGCCTCCCCCTCTCGGGGGGTGTGGCGCCTCCGGGACACACTTCTACACAAAAAATCGGTGGTGCAACGCATCGGGGAGGTCATACAGGACTATCTCACTCACAATAGCAACACTGACACCTCGCAGGCGACACAGTGGGCGGCATTGAAGGCCGTCCTACGGGGGGAATTCATCTCTATCTCTGCGGCCGAGAATAAGGAGCGACAACTGAAGAGGGATGAGTTGACGGCTCAAGTTCGGGAGCTTGAGCAGGTCCACCGCCGTACGGGAGCGCCGAGGGTCTGGAGGCAGTTGAAGGCAGCGAGGAAGCTCCTCTCGGCTCTGGATCTTGATAGGGCGGAGTACGCCGCCTTACGTTTGAAACATGCCTACTACACTGGGGGGGACAGATGTGGCAAGCTCCTAGCACACCGGCTCCGGGTCGCGCAACAGCGCAGCGTCGTGAAAGAATTGGTGGGCGCGGACGGGGGGGTTGTTTCCGGGGACGCGGAGGTAGCGGAGTCTTTCCGCGGCTTCTACGAGGCGCTGTATGCTGAGGAGCCCTCCCCGCCACGGGAGACCGATAGCTATTTGGAGTCGGTGACCCTCCCGGTACTGGACCCGGCTCAGGCTGACCACCTGGAGCGGGACATCCATGTGGAGGAAGTGATTTCAGCTATTGCGCGGCTGAAACATGGCAAGGCCCCGGGCCCGGACGGGTTCACGTCGCTATTCTACAAGACTTTTTGCACGGCCGTGGCCCCTGTCCTTACGCGGCTGTTTAACTCTTTCTCCGCACCGGGAGCCATCCCTCCGGATCTCCTGAGGGCGACGGTCGCGGTAATCCCGAAGCCTGGGAAGGACCGGGCCCTTTGCGGCTCATACCGGCCCATCTCTCTCCTAAATGTCGACCTCAAGTTGTACACGGGGATTCTCGCAGCCAGGCTGGGTCCACACCTCCCCGACCTGGTGGAGGCGGACCAGGCTGGTTTTGTGCCCGGTAGACAGACGGTTGACAACACCAAGAGGGTGACACATGTTCTGGAGAAGGCCTCAAGGATCTCGGGGGAGCGGATGTTGTTGTCCGTTGATGCAGAGAAGGCCTTCGACAGAGTTCACTGGCCGTATCTTGAGCGGGTCCTTAAGAAACTGGGAATCGGCGATAAGTTCCGCACCATGGTATTTAATTGCTATAAGCATCCTTCAGCGTCGGTGCGGGTAAACGGGTGTAGCTCTGGTAGCTTTGCCATCGAGCGCGGCACGCGGCAGGGCTGCCCTCTCTCGCCGCTCCTGTTTGCCCTCTACATGGAGCCGTTTGCTCAGAGGATTCGTGACAATCCGGATGCTGTCGGGGTCCGGATGGGCCAGTACGTCCACACCGTCAGTCTCTATGCGGACGATGTCCTGCTGACTTTGGACGACCCTAGGAGGTCGCTGCCTACTTGCCTCCGAGAGTTGGACGCCTTCGCGGGGGTGGCCGGCTTCAAAATGAATATGAGCAAGTCGATGGCTCTGGACGTGTCCCTGGCTGCGGAAACCAGGAGGGATCTTCAACGGCTCTTCCCCATGCAGTGGTCCTCGTCCACGGTGCCGTATCTGGGGATTCTGCTGGCGCCTACACTGTCGGAGATGGTTACGGCCAATTATGCCTCCCTCAGCGGGAAGATCAAGGACGAGCTTGGCCGCTGGAACAAGGGCCTGCTGTCCTGGCTGGGGCGAATCGCGGCGGTCAAAATGACGGTGCTGCCCCAGATACTATATCTTTTCCGGGCCCTTCCACTCCAACCCCCGGTGGGCTGGATACGACACATGCAGGCTGACATCTCCCGCTTTGTCTGGCAGGGCCGCAGACCACGCATGAAGAGGGTCCTCTCCACGCTTGCTCCGGAAGCGGGGGGTCTCGGCATTCCGGACCTCCGTAAGTACTTTCAGGCGGCACAGCTCCGCTATCTGGTGGAGTGGAGCAGGTGGGAGTCCGACAAACATTGGCTCTTCCAAGACCAGGCAGTGGCGGGCCGCACCTTACAAGAGGTTCCATTCCTGCGCCGCGCGCACCGCCCCGCTAATCTTTACGCTTCCTTTGTTACGCGGGTCCCCCTGCGTGTGTGGGACGCGGTCTGTGAGGCCCGGGGCCTTGCCACCTTCCCTTCGCCGCTCACGCCCATTGCGGGCAACCCGGACTTCTCCCCTGGGATGGAGCCGGGGGTTTTCTCCCACTGGGTGCAGGCGGGCTGCAGGGCACTCTTCCAGATCTATGGCCCGGAAGGAGTGGTTCCTTTTCAGCAACTCCGCCAGGAGTTCGGCCTGACGGAGCTGGACAGATTGCGCTACATGCAAGTTCGGCATTGGGCCCTCCAGCCTCAGGTGCGTGCCGCCGCTGCCCGTCCAATTACACCGTATGAGCGGTGGTTGGCTACTCGGACCTCCGACGCTAAACTGATCACTGATCTGTACAAACACCTACAACCCCCGCCGTTTCACTACTACAATCCGGGGAGGGAGCGTTGGCACAGGGAATTGGGTAGGACACTCAGCCACAAGGAATGGGACAAAATTGCGTATCGGGCGCGGCACTCTGCATACCACACGGGCCTCACGGAAACCTTCACTAAAGTGTCCACATACTGGTACTACACCCCGGAGAGACTGTATGAAATGCATAGACACACTGACAAGGGGTGCTGGCGGAGCTGCGGGCAGGAAGGTACCCTTACACACATCCTATGGGATTGCCCAGTGCTGACCGCCTACTGGAAGGAAGTTCTGGACGAGGTGGATGAGCACTTTGGCATAGAGCTGCCGCGCCTCCCGGCGTATGTCCTGCTGGGCCTCCCCAATGACCTAATGTACCCACTGAAGTCCCGCAGGGGTAGGCAGATTGCGATAGCGCTGGGGTCTGCGGTTCAGAACATTCTGATCCACTGGCGCACATCCACCGCCCCCTCCATCACCGGTTGGTTGCACAGACTCTGGCATGTGCTGGGGATGGAGAAGCTGTCGCTTACGGTTGCGGGGGAGATAGACCAATTTGAGGAGCTATGGCAACCCTTTCTAGCGCTGCTGTCCACTGAATTCCGGGAGCTCACCTGCCCGAGGTATCTTAGGCTTCTCAGGCTGCGGCCGCCGGTGACCCCGGCGGACTAGCTTACATGTGAGATGGGGACCCCCCGGGGGGGGGGGGGGGGGGGGGGTGCGGGGCTTCCTGGTTAGGGCTACTTTGCTGCGGGACCATAGGACGGGGGGAGGGGGGAGTGTTGTTGTTTTTGTACTGGGAGGATGGGGGATGGGAGGGGGGGGACTGTGTTCTGTTGAGGGGTTGATTGGGGGGGGTTTTATTGCTCTGCTTTTGGGGGTCGGATACGCGCGTGGGATTCCACAGCTTGTAATTCTAGCGTTCATTTACTGTGTTCTTCCCTCTGAGCCAACGCTTCACCTATTGCCAACCCTCTGGAGATGCATCCCTTCTTCTTTGACTGTATTCCACGTATCCTGCCTCCTGTCCCCCTCCCCCATGGTTTGTTTTGTCTCAATAAAAACGTTTTAAACATAAAATATCTTTGTGGACCTTAGGGATTAAATAAAATACCGCTGTTACTGGTTCGTCAATTTTTAAAAATCTATACTCATCATGGTTAAGCAATCCTCGATCAAACCAACATTTTAACTGTGTATTATAGTTATCATTGCTGGAAAACATAATATTTTCATCAACTCTCACATAGCATTTTGTGTTGTTTAACTGTTTATATGCTTCTACAAGATATTTCTGTTTGTCCCAAAGGACTATGTTTCCTCCCTTGTCTGCATTACGTACGATACAGTTCTCATTCTCTGATAGTTTTTTGATTAAAGATTGATATTCCTTTTGTTTTACACTGCCAAATGTATTTGAGTTTTTTTCATTCCTTTGACCACTTAAGTTCTTCAATTCATTCGTAACTAAATCACAAAAAAACATCAGTTCCATCCTTTGCTGACATTGGGATGAAACGTGAGGTGGGTCTAAAGTTGGTTGGTGCTCCTGGAGTAACCTTCTTCCTGTGCCATAGATTCTGCACCTATCATGTTTAGTCCAGATGTATGTTCTAACTCCATTGTCCTAAGTTCCATCATTATATTAAAATCTTCAACTTGTAATCCTCCTTCTCCAACTATAGGACTGTCTATATTGGAAATAGTTCTTTGAATTGGATTCACAAGAAAATGTTTTTTTCAATTTTAATACTCTGATGAATTTGAAGAGCTCAATTCTAGTTTGGACATAGTCCAAATTGGTTTCGGGGCAAAATGTTAATCCCAACTGCAAAATTTCTTTTTCTTTATTGGTGAGAGTTACTTTTGTCAGATTTATTATCAACACTTCATTAGATATTACTGCTTCCTGTTGTTTTTCTTCTTCTCCTGCCCTTGCTGCCCTCCTCCGGCAGGCTGCCCCCTTCCTCCTCTTTGTCGTCTACCTCTTCCTCTTGGTGGTCTTTGTGTCTGTATTGGTGGTCTTGGTCGCAAGTTGAACCTGCGCTCTTCGCATAAAAAAAACCAACAAAAAAACGAATTCAGCAATTAGCGATGGTATTGCGCCTTGCGACATTTTGAGAGGTTCCATCATAAAAAAAGTGGGAGGATTAACGTACTATGTGATAGACGTGATAGAAAAAAATCCAAGGGGAGGAAACAGAGAAAAGAAGCTGAGGAGACTTGAGTCACGATACATAGTAGAATTGAATTCAAAACAGCCAGAGGATTTAAATGTGGAGGAAGATCTGTACACGCTTCTATAGTAACTAGTTCATGAGAAGAATATTACGTTTTAATTGTAAGAAAAACAGGAAAGAGAAAAAAGGTTTTAATCACATAGTTTTGGGACTTGTACTTTCTAACTAATTTTTTTGTTTGTATGGAGATTGACAAATGCCCACTTGGGCTAGATTGATAAATTGCCATGAGTGATAGCCCACTGGGGCATAATTGATTCCAAAAAAGACGGAAAGTGCAATGTGCAAATAATTAATCATTTACGCGCAAATTATAAGTGTATATATTTAATACAGTTTACAATGAAATGACATCCATACTATCGATATATAATTGTCATAAGCGTTTTAAATCATATTGTCAATGGTACACTATATTGAATATATGAAAAACTACGAGTCTCCTTCAAGTAATTGGGAGGAAAAATAAATAAATAAATATATATATATATATATATATATATATATATATATATATATATATATATATATATATATATATATTATTGCATTTCAAAATGCAGCATTGTCTATTCATTTGTTTGAAAAGGGCGGTGGTTTTTGAACCTAGAAACCTTGCCCTCCCTCCCCCCACCCGACTCATCTCGCAGGCCCATCAGTGCGGCCCTCGGCCACAATCAGACTGTAATTTTGGCCCTTGAGAAAAAGATTGTGAGAAATCACACGCGTAGGTTCGTTGGCTCCTAAGCTCCTCGTAGTCAGTGTTGTAAAGGAAGAACATTGAATCCAATATAAATGTAATTCCTTTATTGAGTTGAGGAGCAAGTAAAGCATAACCCAACAGCTCCAGTAAACTCCAAGTAACTGCCAGAGATCAAGCATAAACATTCTACATGACACGTACTGCATTCTGGTACAATCGATTCTAATGTATTACATCATGACACTCTAACAACCTAGAACAAGAATATAACACTCTTTTCTCCTAAAACATTCTTTAATCGTCTGCTGCTTTGTAAACGGTGACTCTGTTAAGTCATATGTTATTTCTCTTGGCATACCTTTTAGCATTGAATCAAATTATTACTGTAAAATACTGTACTGTAGAAATTTAATGATAAAAAAAATCAGACACACACTGCCCACAAGGTGCTACCTCCTTGATCCTAAGTCTTGGCCCTGGACCCGAGTGTTCTAGCCTCCAGGCCCACTTATTGAATTGGTATCGCTTTTTTTTTTTCTTCTTCCTATTACATCCTTTTATTGTACACCTTATTTGATCACAATTCAACTGAGATGGTCAAAGCTTATCAAGGGTGCAAGTAAAAAAAACGTCCATAAGACAATACCAGATATCGTCTTACTTTACCAAGGAGCAATGTTCAAGAAAGAAAGTACAATGAGGACAGCCAGGCTGACCAAATGACCTGATTAGCCCAACAAAGTCCCAGCAATGTCTCTTTTACTATCTTTTGTTATCAGGAGCAATCAGTAGAAAAGACATAGAAACAGGTGGGTAAATCATTTAAAAAATACTGTTACAAACCGCATTGCACTCAATATTGTTCCAATTAGTTCATGATTTATCAAGAAGAGCGGTCATCGACCACACTACACAACTCAGCAGTAGATGCAATATTTAAAAAAAATGCGTTCTATATTTCTTTTCCAAAGGTGCGGGGGTACAGCAAACAAAGAATATAGCACTGGCAGAAAAGACCCGGGTCAAGACAAGCCAATCAGAACGGTCCACACCTCCGCTCATCAGAAGGTACCATGCGTTTAGCCTCGCCCATTCACCCACTGTTCACACTTGCTTCACAGCCTTAGATGCCCGAAAAATTCTTGTTTTGGCCAGCAGTCCTCAGCTTCCCGCCTTGTCAGTTTGTCTAACCTTTCATTTTGCCCACCCGACTCGCCTCGTTCGCCTGCCTCAGTGAGGTCCTACTGGGTCCTGTAGTTGCAGAACACTCGACGCAGCCGGTCCCCGTTTATCGCTCTCATCACACCACTTCTACTGAGACTTCTAAGCACATATTAAACAAGTATAATACGATGTTTTCTTAAGTGGGTCAGAATAAATTCGGAATTCTGGCTCTCATTAGTTTTTCTGCTGGCAAGCCCTTTCATTATAGCAGTTAGATAATATTGCAGATTCCTACACGGATTAAAGTCAGCAAAATAGATTGGCTCGTATGTAGCTCTTTCTACCCTACACTGTAACAAACAGACCGTAGGACTCAAGATATCTCCTTCCCCCACACTCAGTAGCAAAAAATATTAGCAATCTATTGCACAGACTTCATTACACAATCATGTTACAAGTAAATCTAGGAGTCATTGCATTCTTTTTGGATTGAAAGGTGTCACAATGGAACCTTTGAGAGCTAGATGTGAGGGACCAACTTGTGGTTTTTAATGCCTTCCACCTGGCCCCACATCCCACACCCAGACCCAGACTGCATCAACCTTGATGTTCATTGACACGCCTCCCCACACCCAGAAGAACCAAAGAGCCCAATTTCATGGTGCAAAGTCACCTTCAAGTATCTACATTAGGAACTATGCATATGCACTAAATTGTCCAAAGCAAGAAAGGGTTTAGTCTCTTTGAGGTGAAGTCTCCCACCGCTTAGTGCCCATTACTTTACCCATAACAACGGAATCAAGTTGAAGAGTAGCATGGTACTAGGATATTACTCACACCAATAACATGGAGTCTTTGAGTGTGAACTTTAGCTGGGGCTAGGGAACCTTATTGTGCTACTTCACTACTTTACACAATGATAACACAGAGTACAGATTTGCATAGGAAGACTACTCAACAGGGAAAGATAAGCACTGCTTATGCTCGTCAGAGACTGCACATTCCTATAGTGACAGAAAGTTTATTGTTCAGTGCAGCAGTGTTGCAGCATAAGCTACGCAAATGGAAGGAGGAGGAGAGCGAGGAAAACAACAAAAAAGATTTTAATAATTAAAGAAAGAACATTGTCAAAAACACTTGCAGGGTTCTGCTGAGAAAGGCAAAGGCACGTTCCAGCCCATCAGGTTTGGCTTAAAATAGAAACCTGCAGGGGTGAATATGCTCAGTGTGCTTCATTTGACACATATATGAGTGCATTTTGTACTTGCATTTTAGCGGGTTACAACAACTTATCGAGCAGTTTCTATTTCCGCTTCTACATGACAGAGTACCTACACAATGGAAATGGGAAGAACATGGCACAGATTGGAATTTATCTCTAGACAGGATCAGCAAGGGTCACTGAGGGCTATTTAAGAATCAGGAGACCGCTTTCTTTTTTCCTTTGGTAACAGGGAATGAAGAGTGGGATGAAGCATACAAATAAAGCAGGATAACAAAAGCCTCCATGGAGATCTTTCATAGGCAAACTTTCCAGTTTCGAATAGGTAGCTTTCGAATAAGAGTGCAATATTTGGAATTCTCTGTAGCTTATCACAGACTCAAGAATTACATCAATTGGTAACTTATTTTCATTTGCAGGCCATTATCTTACTTCTTGCAACCATCTCGCTTTGGCATCGATGAATGGGAGGAAAAAAAATGTGTTGTTTTGTACTGGTTTTTATACATAAACCTCAAAGCTTAACTCAATACAATTCCAAACAAAAAAAGCGTTAATTTAGAAACCCTGAAAGTTATGAATATATTTAATGTATAAATCTTAAAAATGCAACTCAGCTGTTCTTTCATAGCAATGCATTTCGAAGTGTATCACTTTTTCATCAGGGCTAGATCATTTATTGCATGCAATATTTCAATTTCATATAAAAGTCAACAATAAAAAAAAATAAACAATTAATCTCAATCCTTACATTATTAAACTTCAAACAATCACAAACACTTAAATGTCTGTCACATAAATGTCAAAAACAATTACTTTGGAGGTCAGTAGTCTCAATTCCCCACAAACACCAAGTTAGCAAGATAATACGGGTCGTAAAGATTGGTGGGGTTTCTATTTACTTTTTAGGTCTCGCGTGCCATTGCAGCGCAAAGTGCTGCTCGCCTCAGCGAGATTTATTGTTAACAAGGAGTTTCAGTAGAGGGCTTGAAGCCCCGCCCCTCATTTCCATTGGCTGGCATCACCGTTTATGCTAAACGGTGGCCTGCCATTGGAAATTAGGGTTTTTGGGTGACAACCTTTCGCCTCCGAGCCGGACTGGGTTGCCTGCTTTGCTGCTGTCGCAAAGCACTTATCTTTATGGGGCCATGTGTTTCCAATTAGAAACACATGGTCCCATAAAGAAAAGAGATCCCCATGCTCCGGCTGCAGCATGGTCCTCTTTCACTTTCGGGTCCGTGCTTCGCGCTTGTTATGTTACGGCGGTCAAGTGCGGTAAATTGTGCTCATTAAGTCCACCGTGGAAGAGGGGCAGTTGTCAGCATAAAGGTTACAGCAGCAGGTTAGGTAAAATGTGGTTATGTCGGATCATTTCCTCCCGTTTCGTGAGGATGTGCCCCATGCTTTTAACTAAATGGAAGGTTATACGTTTTCATTTTATTAGGTAACATGTTTTGAACATGCCCTTCACGTGGATTTGTGGGCCAGAGTTACATTAAACTCGTAAACAATGGACTCCTCTGTCTAAGAACATCTTCCCACCTTTATAATTCAGGCACAGAGGAACACCTTTCAGTGTCCCGCAGTACTGTATGAATAAGGTAACTGCTTTTGATTTTTGAATTCATTCAAAGCGAAATGGGGGCGGACGGAACGCTGATTGTTAAAATGTAAAATCTGATTCTTTCATTTTTTGATTAAGCTGTGCTTCATCCATTTTCACCCCAGCCCTACTTTCAGCTTGGCTCTCTTTATGACACCGCATCAGTATAAACATGAGTAAAGAATTGCAGGTTGGGACATTGTAGGCTGTGTAAACATGCAGAGTCAGCTTGCTGAAAGGTTTTCAGGCAATGGTTAATCCTCAAGTAAAGTATACTCAGAATAGCATATATTGTTGTTCAGCCTTAGGACGTAGCAATTTACACAAGACACCAAGGCTGTTGATTCTTGCTTTGCCTCATTTGTGTGTTCTTTCCAAAGTTCTATTTACCTCTGGCCGTTCCTTGTTTGTGATCTTCCCTATAAAAACCCATGTAACCATCGTGCAAGTGTGCTCTTTCCTTGGGTATCTCGAGGGTACTTGTCGGATGGAGACCCATTCATGAATGATTAAATAAATGGCCTATAGTTTGACTTCGCTCCAGTGTCGTTTTCTCCTTACTTGATAAGAACCCGTGGCGAAGTGGTGTGACCCTGCACCAGCAGATTATTAATAATTTGCTCCACAGATTTCCGAAACCAGCCCTCCCCCTTTTGTGCTATGCTCTTTTTGCTTAGAATAATCTATATGTTGCACTGTCTCTCACTTTACTCATTTACGGTGACCCCCTCCCGCCCCGCCTGCCTCTGAGTCCGAGACGGTGAACGGCGGTAGCCTTGTGCTGCTTCAGGGAGAGGATGTGGCCTCACGGCCAGAGCTGACAACTTTGGCTCTGGGGAACCAGGTTCGAGCCTCGGCGTGGGTTCAGCATCATGTGATTCTAGGCAAATCGCCTAATCTCCCCGTGTCTAAAAGACTGAAGGTGTCCTTGAATAACGTAACTGGTGCCCATGTAAAGCGCTCCAATACCTTCGGGTCGAGATGGCGCTACATAAATCTACAAGAAAACTAAAATCTATCAGATTCTCTCTTCCTTTGCCGTCGGCCATGACAGGCATGTTGTAAAAGTACGGCTTTAAGTTTTTTAGCTGCAAGTGCAGAGCAAGCCTTCTGTTTTGAACTGTCGCCATGCAGTCATAATTCACTTTTAGAGGGTATCCCACACTAGAACTATTTTATCGGACACCTGAACCTGCCATTGGTAACACGTGGTTTTCCGTATGTAAAATTCCTGCACGTTCGCTGGACGGAAAGCGCTCGACTCAGGTCTCCTCATTGACTTGCATAGGCAGTGGCGGCTGGTGACATTTGAAAGTGGTAGGGCGTGAAAGTCGTGGCCAAGTGCTAGTCGCAATATTTTTGAGAAAAAAAGAAAGGGCAAATGGAGCATTTAAGGCAAAATTGAGAGCAAGGTGGTTTATAAAGCAAATGTAAATCTGTAGACTTGAAAGAGTTAAACACATTTCAAAAGACCCCATTTAATTCTGCATTAAATATGTTCAATAGTTAAGTTTTTGTGGTGTGCAAATCATCTTTATTAGCTGTAATGAGCGGTGAGTAAGTGAGTCCTGTGGTTCAGGTGCGGCGGGTAACAGAATGAACATGCACGTTCACGCCATGTCGGCACTAAGCTGGTTTTACGTCTGTCTGTGCATTGAATCAGTGGCTTTTAAGCGCTATAGTTATGCCAGTCCAGTGGTAGGGTTCTGATACATTGCTCTAGACTAGAATTGCATTGGCATCTGCAGCAGAGCAACATCTATGGAAAGAGGAGTCCAACGACTGTTACGATCAGATCTATTCTGACTATAAAAGCGCCAATTTTGAAATGTAGACAGTATATTGTGAGGAAAACACATGCACAACCTCGTACAACTATGATATCTCTTACTCGTTTGAAAGCTCACTAAATCGGCTTTTTAAACAATAATTGAGCATGAGGTCGCTGCCAAAGACTTTCTCTTCACATCATGTAAGGCCTACTACTACCTACTTAAAACAAGTGTTTACACCCCAGCCTGCCAACAGTCCGTAATGCTATGCAGTACATACTTTCAGCCAGTGTCCCTCCTGGATAATAAACAGCGAACAAGAACACGTAGAATACAGCACACCTGCTGCATTCTGATTATCCCGGAAATGAAATCGGAGCTGCGTAGACAAACTCTTCCACAGCCCACTCCCCCAGCTTCCAACATCCAATCAGGAGGCTTAAACAGCAGTACAAACATGAAGGGAGTCCTTTAGTTGTTGCCATCTACTTCACTTTGTGGATGTAGACCAGACCTGCCCATTACCATTTATTTCAATGGCTCTCTGCTGAAAAAGCCTGGGCCACAGCATAAGCGCCCCATTTAACAGTTAACCATTGCCTCTTCCTCCAAACACTCCTATCATGCTGACATCACTCTTGTGTGTGCCTCATGGGCGAGCAATAGCCCTCGCCCCGACCAGCACATGCGCACGAGGACTTGTCTCGCTCCTCAAATCTTTCCTTAAAAAACAACAGAATCTGTGTTGCAATTAGCACGAAGCAGTGAGCACTTAATTTAAAGCTGCTCCATGGTGTACATTCTTTCTTTCCTCTCGGATGCTAGTAGGGCAACCCCCCTTTCGCCCGTTAAAACCAGCCACCGATAGCATAGTGCCTTGCCTGGGCCTTTCGTTCTAAAATGTCTGGTTGCCCTCCCCACACCAACAATGTTGAAAGTTATGTCCATAGTTATTAGTGCCACTTAGCAAGGTTCTTCCAAATTCTTACATGGCTTAAAGAGTTAAAACTAGCGTTACCACCGTACTTGGTTTACTTTAACTATTAATGATGGATCAACAACGCAGCAATAGAACTCTTTAAAGTTTTCCACTAGCATTGGCTGTCTGTCTTAAGTATGTATAGATAAAGTTTAAAAATAATGTTCATGCCATTGGAAAACTAGCTAAGCAGCCATCATAAGGAAAGCTGATTCTTGGATCTTTTATGGGTGCTGCAGATTGCTGGGGCGGTCTAAGGCTGACTTTAAAGTTGGGTAACCAAGTTCAAGTCTGGCGGGAGCCTCAAACATCCTGTGATTCTGGGCAATCATTTAATGCCCTGTGTCTACCAAAAAAAAGCATTTACAATGCAATAGGTCTCGCATTTACCCAAGTTTAAGCTATTGGCAATGTAAATGACAATGCCTTTTATTTACGTTTTAAAAACGAAAACAAAAATAAAAGGCATTGTTATTTGCAATGTCAATAGCTGAAACTCGTGTAAATGCGAGACCTATTGCATTGCAAATGCTTGTTCTAAGCTGGATGTAGTTAAGCCTGACCTAATACTTCCGGTTAAAATGTGTACATACTCTTGTTTCTAGTGTGTCACTTGCTTCCTTCAAATTCAGTGGGTAGACCTTCAACGCTTCTATGTCTCAACTAGAGCTCCCAACAATGTTTTTTTACTACTGTATTTTTATTTCATTTTCTATTTTACTTTAAATCATATAGAGGAAAATCAGAAACATATCAACTTCTAAACAGCAATGCAAATAATTTTGTAGAGTGGTTGTGGCTTACATCCACCATGATCATTAATGGTCACATGTAACATGTAGAGAGGGTTTACAACATCTATTAAATATAGGAATTTATATTTAAAACCTAGAGTCTACAAGTGAGTTCATGGAAACATACTTTGGGCCTATATCAGTCAATGGTTTACCAGCAGTTAGCATCTATTTTAATGTTTCAGGTTCATCTTGTATCATTCAGTACTTTTATACAAATTCATGGTGCTCCTTCCAGGTATCGCAAATGTTGTCAACTTTCTTGGGATATCCCCTTGCCTTGTACACCACTATTTCTGCGGCCATACACTAATACCAATTTTGGTTCTACTCTACGACATTGGTGGTACTGGGCTTCACCATCAATATGCTATATTTTTTTAAGCTAATATGAAAAAGATGTTCACAATGGCACAGTTGTTGCCTCTAAATATAAAATGAATCCCATATTAAAATTTTAATTACTAATGTGTTGTGTGTGTATAATCTATAGGTCAGAGTTCGGACTAACAGCAAAGCTAATTTATCCTTTAATCCATTCCAGAACATTAAAGTGACTACAATTTATTTGGGTAATAGATTATTGGACACTATCAAAAACGGCAAAACAGCGCTACAAACTGAACACAAAATTATTTTTTTAAGAATGTTAAACATTATTGCAAATGCCTTATATAGCTAAATATTAAGGCACGCCAAGCATGTGCAGTAACTATTGCTGGGAAAGCAAACTCTACCCTCAGGTGTGGAGGATTTCAGAGAAACATCCATATTGTCTGTTCTCTAGAGACCTAGGGCCTCAAGAAAAACAAACCATGCTTATCCATATTTATGTAAATGAGCAGCTGAACAGAAGCTCGACAGACAGGACATGTTATGCAACACATTAACCACAAGTCAACCTGGAATCAAAGGATGTGTATGGCACAGTATTTGGGTACCACATCAGCACCATATTAGGATGGTGATTATGTGTCCGGTTTATTTGAGGATACTGGATAATCAAAATGTACATACTGAATATGGTAGATGATGCTGGAGAAGTGTGGCTCAATGGTTAGAGTGGCAGACCTCGATGCAGAGCACTGGTCCGGGACCAGGGTTCGATTCCCGACGCGGCAGGGTCTCGGGCTATAAATTCCTCGGACCTGATATTCTCGCATCAGTGCCTATCCTAATCATGGGTCCCACGCTGCAACTCTGGGCAATAGCTTGCTTAGTCTCCACAACGGCCCCAACAGCGCTGGGATGCCTGGCTTCACCATGGGGGTGCCCAGGAGTGGACACTTCACACGGATAGCCAGGAAGGGTTCCTACAGCGGTATGAGTACAGCGCGGAGATACCCCCAGGGGTGATTCGGCGCTATATAAGCACATACACATTTACATTTGCATATTGTATATGGGTTTAAAGTTAAAAAAATGGCAATACATTTATGAACTTTACTGGAGGATATTAATGAATTTACAAAAATGTAGCTGCCGAAATTCAAAAGGGGATCTTATTGTAGCTTCTGATATTTATTCCCTGGGTGTGATAGAGCTATTGAAAAAGAAGTGTGATTAAGAGGCAGCCAAACTCGGTTTTACACTGGTCATTTCCGCATATTTAAAAGTAATGTTTAAAGAAGTACAAGAGCAGGATGTGAACCTCATGGTTAAATTGCTACCACAACAGCTTATTTTCCTCAGCAAACCACATGCTCCAGTTTGTCGTTTGTTGTGCCCATTGATCTTGTGCAGAATCCAACAGAAAAGTTCGGATCCCTCAAAGTGCAGGGGTTCTTTCTTCTAAGAGTCCAATGCTTTCAAAGACGTTGATGCAGGGTGAGGGTTTCAAAAACACTTAAAAATCTTGATTCAACAGGTAAGATATTTCCTGTCTAATAACTGAACAAGTATATACGGTACTGTGGCAAGGCTTTCAACATTCACAACACTGGTCACCTTACCTGATCATAAAATACAGATTTTCCCTAAATATTCTATTTGAAGACGTCATCTTTACTAAAGACGTGTGAATATTATCCCTCCAATTTATGGCACTCCGTATTAAAACTGTGTGTCATTTCCGCTTGATGCTTTTGGAAAAGGGATAAGGTAAATGTTCTATACTTTAGGGGTCAAAATAATACACCAAAACTATAACAGAATATTGGGGCGTTCCATGCTTTATGAACTGTGCACCAGCATCCCTAATTGTTACTCCAGGTTGCTGGGTTATCTGTTCGTAATTCAAAGATCTGGGGTCGCATTCAGAGAAGATAAATGTGTAAATTTGCCCAAGCGTGTAAGGGAAATTTAATTTTTCATACCACAATGAATGGGCTAAGTCTACATTGCTATCACAGTTCTTAAGGTTCCCCCCCCCTACAAGCTGCTTAAACACAGAGCTTACTGGTTTCCTCGTTCCTTTCACAACTGACACGTAAGCATGGGGTGGGACTTTAAAGTATGACGTGTCACGGACGGTTTGCACAAGTTCAGCATCTCTATCTATTGCCTGAAGTGAACTGATGTAGCAAAAACCATGTCCTGTCCTCCTCAGAAGTCCCAGTGCTACACGAGAGCACAAGGATAATAGCGGAGAAGGATTGCAGCATGCTAGCATTTTAAAACATGTAACCGTTTAAAACGAAACTGGAGTTCTCCTTTATGTCAAATGTTCAAAAAATGAAAACCCCAAAATGAATTCCTGTAGAGATGACATTACGCGGCTACCTCTTGTTTTGGCTGCCAAAAAGCTTTTAAGAACGGGTCCCTTGCTCAAACTGTACTTGGAGACTATGTGGACTTGAAAGCTAGCCATCAAGCATATGATTTAGCCAAATAAAAGTATAATTTGCAAGATTACGGGTACTTTTTTTTACATGGGCTTCACAACGGACTAATACAGCATCCTTGTTTTTCACACTACATTTTTGCCAGTGGTCAGAATACGTTAATTTAGGAGTTAATGCTTAATAAACTTCTTGTCATAACCACTCTTTGGTGTTGGCATTGGCCTCAGTCCTCCAATCTTACTCGAGTCCAGCTTACTGACCATAACTATGCTTCTACCTTTTTGTACGTATGGAGACTGCGCCAAAAGTACTCCACTCAGCAAAGTATTGAAAATGAAGTAACTTGGAAATCAAGTATGCCCATTGGTGTGCACATGTTATTAAGTATTTGCTCACATCAAAACTTTAAAAAAAAAAAAAAAAAACCCCAGAGCAGCTCAAAAAGACAAATAGCTGATAATTGTGAAGGGATCAGCCTACGGGCGCTCCGCAGATATCCCTCCTCTCTCTACAAAGTGGTTATTGCACAGATCTGCAAGGTACAAAACTAAACTACATCTTTCAAAATGCAGGTTTCCTAGGATTGCTTTTAGAAAATAGTTCAACGATGATAAGTGGATTTGGAATTATGCTGTTGTATTTACAAAAACCTTCGAACACATGCCATGGAGACAATATGCTACAAACATATTGCTAAAGCAAACGTCTCAAGCAGTGCAACCGCTTATAGGTTGCTTGGATGCAATCCCCTAGTAACTCCGGCTTAGTCTCTTTGGGGACACGTAAGAGATCACAGTGCAGTGTGGCGCCATGAGAAGCCACCGCAGGGAAACCGGTTGTTTCTCGGCAACTCAACGAGTTCAGGATCTACTGCTGACAATTGTTTATGACCTTCAAGTCAGCATTTCATGCTTCAGCAAGAAATAAATTGAGCACTGACGAATTGCCAAATATAGCACCTGCAGGTCACCAAACTTAGAGAGAGAGGTATGAAGTGTGCATCAATAAAATACAGTCATTGCCCCGAGAGGCTTTTGTGTTCCTTTCGTCATGCGAAGAAATCTTAAATCAATAGCTTCCCTTTAAGTCGAACAGCAAGCACCGTGTACAGTCAAGACGCACTGGGCACAAAGGGAATTAAAGCTTCCCGGCGCTTGGCTCGCTGCAGCTTTCTGCATTCAAGGCAGACAGACGAATGCTCTTGACTCAGCACGAACATCTACATAATGCTCCTCAGTCAGCTTTACTGAACAGACCCTAATCAGATAGGCAACTATCTATTGGATTTGTGGGCTCAAAGCACAGAGCCCAGCACAAACGAACACAGCTTTACAATAGTATTGACTGTTCGTTACGATACCCTCCAACAGTGTGAGTTTTTCATTTACTTCAAAATATATCTTAAAGCAGGCTTTATTCCTTGGGAAAATGTGGTTTTAAATTAGGCATACCCCAACATGCTGCACTCTACTTACGAGTGAATATTGTTCCCTTTAGCACAATGCAACGATTCCTAGAGTTGCAGGACTAATTAAGTCATACTAATGCAGCCATGGGTTCAGGTACCGTAGATGTGGTAATCTGTACAGTAATACCACACGGTTACAACTTGTCTCCTGCGGGATTGGGGAGATTACTGCAGAAATCTGTGTTTCAGCACCTATTTTCAAAAGTTGTTCCTACATTTATTTGTAAACATATTGCATCACGCTTTACTGGGAGAAGCAGGTCCTTGGAAAAGCTCATAAGGTGTTGTAATGTCATATGCAGTTATATTAAATATCTCAGATTACCGATTGCGGAGAATACTCCAGTTTTAGCTCAAACTTGTAAAAACAAGACAGAATGAGGGCTCAGAAGATAACAAGCATTTACAATGCAATGGTCTCGGCAATATTATAGGTAGAGCTATTGGTATTGCTCATTATTTTTTTATCATTTTTGTATCCCTAAATAAATGGCATTGTCATTTCTATTGGCATTAGCTTTTTTTTTTTGCATATGTGATACCTATTGCATTAGCAGAGAGAGAGAGAGTGAGGTAGTGAGATAGAGAGAGAGAGTGAGGTATTGAAATAGAGAGTGAGGTAGTGAGAGAGAGTGAGGTAGATAGAGACTGAGGTAGTGAGATAGAGAGTGAGGTAGATATATACAGTGCAATGGTCTCGGCATTGTTAAAGTTAGAGCTATTGGCATTGCTCATGACATTCTTTTTGTTTATGTTTTTGTTGTTAAAACATTTAAAGAAACGGCATTGTTATTTACAATGTTAATAGCTTAATCACTCAAATGCGAGACCTATTGCATTTGCACCCACACACAGAGCCACTCACATAGAGCAACCCACACACAAATAGAGCCACCCACAGAGCCACTTACACACACACAGAGTTACCCACACACACAGACCCACCATGCATAGAGCCACCTACAAAAAAAGCCACCCACACACACAGAGCCACACACACAGAGCCACCCACACACACACAGACCCTCCCCCACACAGAGCCACCTACACACAGAGCCACCCACACACACACATAGCCAACCCCCCACACACAGAGCCACCCCCCACACACACAGAGCCACCCCCACACACACATAGAGCCACACAGTAACCTCAAAATGTAACACATATTTACTTTTTGCTGGATCAACTGGGGACGTTTTACACCTTCTATCCATCTGTAAAAGACCTTTATGAGGTCGTAAAGAGCAATTTAACGACTAGGAAGGTTCAAAAGAAAAAAAATAAGGAGCCGGGATAGCAATCAGATCCGACAGCGATTAGATCGAAGCCAATTTGAGATGGGGGTGTTAAGCGTGGTAACAGTGGCAAGGCTTCCAACCTGAAACAGGAAACTAAAAAATGCAAAGAGCGCGCACGGCACCCATCCCCCTGCGGGAAAGCCATGTGTGTTTCAGGTTACAGCGTTATGCAAGTGTACACGGACATGCAGCAAGAGTACCTGGGTGCAAATGTTGTTTGTGCGAGGAGTCAGGTCACCGAAAGCAGACGTGCAGCATTGTCAAAATACACTTGTGAATGAAAAGGAAAACAATGTACTCTGCTGTTGCAATTAGAACACAACAGCTCAAGGAGGACTGCAGGCATCACACACAGGGCAGCACAACAGCAATGTGATGTTCCCAGGTACTCCCATCATAAATAAGGCACTTTCGATGTCGGGATATATTAAGTAAGGTGTTTGGACCACTCAACTCTTTGATTGGTAGTTAAAACACTGCTGTAACTGTGGAGCAGGTCCCGCTCTCATCTCTGGGTCCCGGTGCCACCGACCTGTTGCACAATGAATAACCAAGCCCTTGATTTGGAGGTATTCCCCCATAAAAAATAAACGAAGCAAAGGTTTAGGATTTCACTGCATGCGCCTTTCTGAAAAGTTGGTAATAGCAGCTCAGTGGGTAAATGCGCCCACTGCAGAGATATGTTTAGTCTGAAGGTTGGAATAAAAGACAGCCGGGTAGAAGATGCACTGGCAAATCCCGGCGCGCCCCACGACTCCTGTGTGCTCCGGGGCTCGCGGCTGATGTACGAGGCGCCTACTTAGGCATGGGAGGTGTGTGGAAGGGGGGTGGGGGGTGCGAATGGGGGTAGAGAAGGAAACAAGTGCTGGAACTGACTAGCAAGCGGGGAGGGGAGGGGAGGGGAGGGGAGGCAGTGAAAGGACAGAGAACCACTGAAAGCAAAGACAGGGAGGACTGGCGTGTGCAGGTAGGAAAGGCTCGGAGAGCTCTGATTTTTATTTTATTCTTTGCAGTCTTAGATAGCGCGGATTTGATCCCAGGGCATTAGAGCGCTTAAGTGATTTGCCCAGAATCACAGGATGTCGAGGCCAAACGGGGACTCTGGACTGGTTTCCCAGTGCCGAAGCCAGGCAGCAGCTCGGCCCAAAGGCAACATTGGGCATAGAAGAGTGAAGTGCACGCGCTGTACTTTATGGAGAGGGTGGAGAGCAAAGGAAGGAATGAAAGACAGCCGGGTAGAAGAGGCAGTGGCAAATACCTGCATGCACAGCCTGAGAGGACAGGCGGAGGAGACCAGAGCAGCAGCCGGACACGGGAGCACCGAGGGAGCCGAGAGCAGGGGGAGAGGACGCCATGAAAACCACCGCCTTTCTCCGAGGCAAAGCAGAAATGCCTCGGAGAAACGCAGTGGCGTTTTCGGATTCGGGGGCGTGTTTCTTTTTCTCGCCTCTTGCTATTGGCTGGAGGAGAGAAAAACACGCCTAAAAAAGGGCTTGGCTAAAAAGTGGAAAGAACAGCACGGAACACGCCCCCGAATCTGAAAAAGACAGAGCCTATTTGGAGGGACGGCTCTCTACTCCAATGGCTGGCCTCCGTTTAGGAAGCCAGCCAATGGAGGAGAGGCAAAAAGAGAGGCGGGCTAAATAGCCACTCTAAGAAACATAAGATCTCCGGACTTCCGGTTCTGCCTTCGGCAGACCGGACGGTCCCTCGACCTAAAAAGGAATGAGTATCCTGAAATTCTGAGGATTGCTTGCTGCCTGGTTTTGCTGTTCGCTGCTCTAGGCAGTTGATGGGTACTGCAATTGTGAAAGGACCCATTTGGCTGCAGTTTGTTATACGCACAGCTGATGGTCCCATGTGGCGGAGGTGGGAGCTTGGTTTGTTTTAGACAGCGAGTAAGAATAAACATGGATAAGTCCAGACATATGACGATGTATTTATAACAAGGCAAACAGTAGTCCAAGCCAGCCACTCTCAGGACACATTACAGACTAGAGCGCAGCCAAGCGGCAGTACCTTTATTTCCAAGTCACATTAGCAAATAACCAATGGGGCCACTACCTTCCACGGATTTTCGTGATCATGCTTCTTCTCCCTTTTATGCGTTGACACGTCGCCCAAGTCTGGGGGAAAACAAGACAACCCCTGAAGCATCCTTCCATCAAAGCAGAGTGTACTCCACAACACTTGACAGTAAGACAGCACCAGCATTCATTGGCACAGCCTCCTCTCCACACAAGGACACACAGTTAGAACCATCCCTCTAATGACAGAACTGTCAGCCTGACACCTTACCCGTAAGAAGCCGCAAACTCATCTGCAGAGTGCCTCAAGGTTCATTACTCAGCCGGCCCTCTTCAACTCACGCATGATCCCTCTGTCCAATTTCACCCACTCACACAACATCAACAACCTTCCTACCAAGATGACAAACAACTCATATTCTTTCTCTCAGACAAGACCCCTCAACACAAGAAACAAGTTCATTAATAGCTTGTATGAGTAAGTCTCTAAATGGATGAACGCAAACAGCCTCAAACACCGACTAGATCAAAGTAGTGATCTTCGACAAGAAGACCTCACCAAGGGACTCCAACTGATGGCCAGCCGAACTCCGGCCCACACCCAGAACCTACATGCCAGAAACCTCAGAAAAATCATTAACAGTAAACTCGACATAACTGCATAGGTCAATGCCATCACTGCATCCTGCTTCCACTCACTGAAAACGCAGAGGAAGATCTCCAAATTGCTCCTGAACAACACTAGAAAACCAGTCTAGTCACCAATAAAATGGCCCATGGAACACCCTCTACACCACGATCACCATGCAGCTTACCAGAGGACTAAAATTATCCAGAACTCAGCAACCAGGCTCACATCATACTTCACTAGGTTGCGATACACATATATGCAAAAAGAAAAAAGAAACAGACACACACACCCCTAAAGATCTTCTCATGTCTTTCCCCTGCATTGCCAACATCCACAGACATCGACAAACACACACAGAGTCAGCAAGTTCATGTGAAGAATAGAAAGTCAATAGATTTGCGATTAAAATGTGGAGAGGTTTCAATTTGAGATGTCTTACCATATTTTTGAAGTCGTGGCAATGAACTATTAGGTAGCAAATTGAGATCTGCAAACACAGTTTTACAATTTCAGTGAGAACCAGACTTCACTAAATTAAGTGTAGTTTGAAATGGAGCTAAAACATCATCCAAAGAATGGGAAATTAGTATTTATGCTGTCAAAAAATTCCAACAGTGCACATGAATGCTTTTGGTCCCCAAAGGGGTTAACCAGAAACATGTAGACGCAAAATGTTATTTTAGGAAAATACTGTCATCAGTGCTAAATGACAGTGGTGCCAAATACCAAGGCTGACTTGCCTTGATTCCACTAATGCCCCTTTCTTTCGGCACCCTACATTTCCCGTATAATCACCTTACTCCTGCGTGTTCTTTTTGATTCCTGGATTTGCCTCTATCGATGTTTTGCTATCTTCCTTTTCATTCCTCTTTCTCTGTTTATTGCCTTTCTCCTTTTTGCTCTAGTTCAAAATCCAATAATAAAAAATTACTCCCAGAACTGAAAAATGATTCCTGATGCACATCACAAGGAAACAAGTGCACAAATTAAACACTAGGTCCATGAACATAGCACCTTCATATGGCAGCATTAACTGGGCATTTATCATTTTGATCTTTTATTGCATTTATAAGTGTTTACCTGGTTTGAAACTTTATTTATAGAAATGAATATATAGCTTCATCTTCGGTTTGACCTGGTTACCTATTTAAAAATCAGCCGCATACTAAAATACGCAATTTTGAAAACCTCTAATTTCAAATGTATCTACTATTTGTATCTACTTTATTCAGATACCATTGTTTTCTTTAAAAACATACACGTTTTTACTCTCTAGCAACCAGGGTGCACCAAGCAGACACGCATTATATATTCAACTAATTCCTTAGCTTGGTGCAAAGGTTTTTAATTACAAAATATATATTAACTACACAGTGGCAGTCGACAGTGTGTAGTCATAGTTAGGACCTGGTTTCCAAAATAAATTGATTTTGTGGTTTGCTAATAATTTTGCTGCTGTTAGACGATTCTTCACAAACCACCCCACCCCCCAAAAGGGTGGGGTCATCCACCAACACCTGCTCCTTCATGAAATGTTTCAGGGCGATCTGTTGCAATTTCCAAAAGGAACTTTAGTTAAAAAGCCTGAACGGAATTGCACCAAATTTGGCAGAAATCCAGAACATGATCCAGAAAGCATGTTTGGTGTAAATCTGTTCAGTAGTCTGGACGCTTAAGGTTAATAATCTATACATATCTAGCAACAAGGTACTACCGCGGAGTAGCATGGTACTGCATGTTCAAAGCACGTGATTTGATTGGCCGAAACATGAAGGATATGTTGCGGTCGCCATTTTAGGATTCTAATCCCAAATCCAGAAGAACAAAAGGGGAAAAAAGGAATCGGGCGGGGGGGCGGGGGGGGAGACAGGGTAGGGGTACCCTAACCCCAGTTACTCATGGGGAGTCCCCAGAGGACCCTCTGCGGAGTCAAATTATAAAGATTGGGGTTTTTTGGGCTGTGCAATGATAGCCCCATGCTATACCTGCACTCAGTGAGGTATCCGTGTATTTTTGCTGTAGTATCTTGGTGCCACGAAAAAATGGTGGACTTTGGACAACCATGGAAGTTGGCCAGCAATGGGATATTGGATGCCCACAGGGGTATTGGCCTCCGACAGATAGCTGGGTGAAGTGGCTGGCAGAAGGCTAGGCCCTGCAGCCAACCCAATGCTAGAACTTTGGCCTAAATAGGTATGGTAATAAAATATTGCTTTGAACTGAAGGAAAAAAACCTAGAAATTCACTAGAAAAAACAACGTTTAAAGCGATGTTACAGTTGGATATGGTAATATCTTACTTTATATTTCTTTTAAACTCAGAAGTTCACTGGAAAAAAAAAAGATTAACGTTATGTTACAGTTAGGTGAAAATATATGTTTAATAACACTGATATTCACCATTTATAGTTAACTAAAGACACTATAACTCTGGCTGTCGCCATACCCTGCTTATGACTTCACATATTACATCACTCATGACATGTTCTATGACATTATTGATAACATCAATGTGACATCAGAAATTTCATAGTTGATGACAACACTGTGCATGGCAGGGGCACGAGTTATAGTTTTATTTCCCTGGCAGGAAGACCAGTTGGGGTGGGCCCACAAACTAAATTAAGTTCAAAAGGACCGGCACTGTCACAAGCAAGTGTTACATGACACCTGGAAAGGCCCTGCCTTTGTCCACACAGTCTGCCTGGCAGAAAACCCAGTGGGAGGAAAGCTACCCCAAGAACAAGTTTTCAGTGACCACAGTGGAGGGGACTGGTCATTACCCTGGCCACTGCTGCAAGTGTGGATAGGGCATCTCTAGGAACTTTTCCTTATTGGTCAGGGAGGGGCTAGTTGTCACCACCATCCACAGCCTAGTGCCAGGTATAAATGTGGCACGCCTCGGTACCACACTACTGGGCCTGGGGAAGAAAGAAGAAATTCATCTGCTGTAGCAACCTGTGAGGAGAACCCTAAGGGCTGGAACGACTCCCACTTGTATCAGGGACTAAGAAGTTGTCTCCATGGGTCAGTTAGCAGACCTCCTGTTAATCTGCGGAGCTACAAAAAGCTGCAAGAAACCCCTTTTCCTGAAGAGCCCAGCTGACTAGTTCCACCAGGACCTGCCCTGGGCCCTGCATGTGTCGTCTGAGGGAGGGAGTCTTCACCCCGAAGTGCTGCTCCTGAGTTCCTGGGACCCTTGGTTAAGTTAGGAACTTTTTGGCTCCAAAGACCTTTGGAGGACAGGGACAAATCTGCTAAGTCAGTCCAACAAAACGTGCATTGCAGTTGGGCTGAAGATTCAGTATTCTTGTGCTCACAGCTTTTCAGCACTAAAGTATACAAAAGAGTAGTGGATGGAAGAGTGATGGAAGACGGATGCAATGTCTGAATTAATCTTAGCCACTGGTAATTACTCAGGCTGTATCCCATTCAATTGTTATTTTGCACACCATGCCACCTCATGGCAGTATCAGTCTTGTGGTGCTTGGGTTCTAGTTAAGGAAGGACCTGGCCTGAAAGTTCAGGCTAAACCGTTCCTATTGGAGCAAGGTCAAGGCTGGTTTGTATATGGCTGTGTCCAAACTGAGGTGGAATGGTGAGCAAAAGAACGATGGTTTGGAATGCTACCCCAAGAGATTGCCACTGGTTATTCTTATTGCAAGCATTCCTCCAATCACCTTTCGTGGTTATGATGTAAAGCTGTAAGTGGTAAGGGTCAGCCCAGACATGAGTGTCTTGCTCACTCTACCACTGCAACAAATGTACACTGACTGAGGAGGCCCAATCAGGCTGAAACTGGGCTTGGGATGCTCGTGTTCCGATTCAGAGAGGACCTGGCTTGGAAATTTGGCCTGGAATGTTCCTATTCAAGCAGGACCAAGACTGATCTACATATGGCTGGGTATAATCTGTGGTGGCATGGTGGGCAAAAGAACAAAGGGTTGGAATGCTATGGCGTGCAATTGACCATGGTTAGAAAAATTGCAACCATTCTTTCTATCACCTTTTGTGCTTTTGACTTCCCTTGTATGGGCACACACCCTTTGCACAACAGGATGAACACATTGGTTGGGTTGCCCCTGGAACATTTTACTCCATTGCTTAAAGAATGGCCATGAGTCACCCCAACTCCCTAGCTAGTGCCAGGGCAGGCATACATGTGGTACCCCAAGGTACAAGCTTCAGAACACTTTCTGGACCAATGGAACTTCAAAAGAGGACTGGACCTCCTGTATATGAAATGAGAAGCGCCCTGCTCCCTCTTTTACACAGGACAAAGAAGTGCACTGCAAGGGTCAGTTGGCCGACTACCTGGCTGGCTCAAGGGACACAACAAGCTGCAATTTTCATTAAGTATCCAGCTGACAAGTGGCAAATGGACCTGGACTAGATTTTGCTGTTGGCCTTTTTTCTGGAACCCGAGAATCACGAGTGCCTTCCGTTGAGGTCTGGGGACATTACAAGTACATTATTGTGGTTTTCAGGGCACCAGAAGAAAGTTTGTAAACGTTTGTTCCAGAGCTTCAGAGGGACCAGCCGTGAAAAGCATCCAACAAGCAGTTCAACAGTGTTAAGCTGAATTTCAGCTTCATCCTGCTCAAGGCTCTCAGTACCACCACCAAAAGAACAACTAAATAGCATTCTCCATTGGGACTTAGAAAATATTCAGCGAGAAATCCCCAAAGTACCAGCAGGGCCAACCTTCAAGTATCTGGCCTTCGGTTCCATTGCAGCAACGACCATTTCAGAGCCAGCCTGCTCAGGGAGGATTTTTCTTCTTGAAAAGTCACAAGGTCACTTTTTGCGTTGGTACTTTGAAACTAAAAATCTTGCCATTAGGCTGACATCTAAGGTAAAGTAGTGTGGTCGACAGATTTAAGCTGTGCGTTCTTTGTATGGTCTACATATTCGACAATGTATGCACTTAAGGACCATTTACATTGTCCATCCAATCTTCTCTGGAATTAGTCCAGGCTGTCTGCAAAACATATTTGTCTCTTGCACATGTAATTGAGTTTTGAGATCGAAGTCCATACGTCTTCTCGCAACTCGAGCTATAAGTGTGCATATTGTAGCAGCAGTGCTTTTGGAACACTTGGATCTAAGCTCTGGAATCTATTTCCCGTTAATCTTCAAAAAATGAAAGTTATCAACAAGTCTGCTATGCTCTTATAGCGCATCTTTTCTGCTGATACAGTAATCTAATTTTTCCTACTGATGGGGACTTTGTCAATGTCTTATTAGCGTGTTGATGCCTTCTGATGACAATAACCTGTGCTCACCCTCTGGTAGCTTGGTGCAGAGCAGTCAGGCTTAACTTAAGAGGCAATGTGCAATGTATTTGTGCAATATACCCCCACAGTAAATCACTGAGACACCACAAAAACTAAACTACACACAGTTGTAGAAAAATAAGGGCTATTTATTCGATTAACTTGAGACCAAAACAAAAAGAATTCAATTAATAGATAGAAATATGCACTGTCACATATAATCTTTACAAATAAATGATGCAGTGTCCCCATCAGTCCAGAGTCCACTTGCAGCTCAGTCACAATCTGATAGCTGAGAGGTGGTCAAAAAGTGAAACCGTTGGAACAACACTTATTTCACTTTCTGCCCACTATTCCCAATCCTTGAATGTTTTGTGGGAGTATGAGGATATGTGAAAGAAAAGCAGGAATGATGTAGCAGGTCTGTACAACCCATATGCCCTGCAGTTGAACAACAAATGTGATAATCCACACAGTCCCTGCTATTTTTCCCTCCGTGCACTACTTACTGGAGGGTCTACTATACCGTGAGACTCCAGCCTACCCACACAATGGATGCCTCATCATTTGCTTCTGGAAAACAGCAATGGTATGTTAGATTATGTTGAACTGCCATTGTGTACACAACAAAAGCTTGTTATTTAGGAGTTACGCATTGGACATTAACAGACTAGGAACTTACAATAATGCATTCTAACAGAAAACTCACAATTGTATGCTTATTGCAAACAGCTAATGATATTGGACAGCTGGAAACTAGAAATGTGTTTTCTGGGAACCAGTACAATTTGTTTAATCAAGCATTGAGATGGGTGAGTTCCAATGCATAGGAAGGGAGTTCAGTCACAGGGAGAAAGATGAAGCACAAAGGGGAGAGATATCAGTGCAGAAATTATTCATTGGTTCCCAGGGTCTAAAAGAATTTGATTTAAAAAGCTACGTCTATTGCACTGGACTTTATACCCATATGACCCATTGATTATCTAGCAGAATTCTCCCTCTCCTCCCTATTACACCCACCTCGAACTGAGTGTTTTCCTAATGAAAAATATATAGTGGTCCTCTACTTCAATGTGGTGGAAGAGCGGTCTTTGTTCAGGCATCTAAATACTGGCATTCACTCATTATACTCAACCACACAGCAAAACAAGGAATTTAAAACAAGGATCTTTTTCCCGGTACCCTCCTAAAACAAAAATCAGCTCAGTCACCGTTGCTATTTTTTCCAACTCACAAAACTAAAAGACAAATGCATAATGCCTTTTAAATGGTGCGATAGCATAACGTAGCATACAAAACTGCTTAAGAGAGCATGTGTGAATGGGGAGTGGGAGGTTATAGAAAAATAAATATATATTTATTTAATCAGGAATTAATCTAGTTTTTAATTAAATGCACGGTTCTTTCAAATGAACTTAACATTGTAGTAGTGCAACCCACACCTAGCACATATGATCAACGTAAATAATATATATAGGTCCAAACACATGATCCCATTTATATTAACTTTTCATAGGGCACTTGTGCTTTCACAAACGAAGAACAACTCGTGGCCCGGTTGATTCAAAACAGCATCCGCTTGTTAACTATACAGACAGACAGAGTTTTATGTGTAATAATACATTGACTTCTTGCTTTGGAAATTGGTAGATTGTGCTATAGGTCGTCTATGGAGCTTTGTGCTAGTATATGATTTAACCACGGCTGTTACTGTGTCAGGTGATGATTGGGGAATGTTAGGAATCGTGTATGTGTGTGTTAAGAATCTAGACTAACAGGTTATGTAGGGACAGTGTGCGTCTCTGCATGAATATGCTTTCGTTTGTTTCTACGAAACAGGATAACATAAACTCGCAATCACAAAAATGTCCTGCTAATTCTGAAGTAAAAAAATAAATGCATTATAAAAAATAAAAAAAATCACCGGAAGAGTAATTTTTGAAGAAATTGAGTAGCTAAAATATACGCTGCAGATTTGTGTCAGCCTGTATCGACTTCATTGGACAGACAAACAAACAAGGGGCGGGCAGAGGGTGGACATTTTCGGAGGTAGGCAAGGTCCAGACTGGAAGCAGCAGTTGCATGCGACATTTAGCAGAGAGCGCACTAGGTATACCAACAATGATTCAGAGAAATAAACTGAAGTAGATGTGCCTCGAATATTTTGCAAGTACGGTACTGGTGTTAGGGTGTCATGGGCCCCATATAAGCAATGAAAATAAGCATTCTAAACCCATGGCTTGGTACTCAAAGATAACTATTTGGGTTGAGGGGGCCTGTCACATCTCAATGCCCCGATGCCAATGCTTATTGAAAGCTGCTCCACTAAAAACAAAGTAATTCAGATACATGTAGAGCCACCAAATCAAAGCCTGTGGTAGCAACGAGACCTTCAGACGATGTATTTTCAAATTTGGAGAAGGTGAATGATGGATGGGGAGAGGGAAGAGAAAGAGCTCTCGAGATAAAGATAGTTGATGCGGCCCTATATTAGGACCTCACACGACACAGTAGGTGTGGAGACTGCAGGAAAGTAAATGTCCTATTTAACCTGCCCTACCTCATACAAAATGAGGATGATACTGAAATATTGTGCTTAATGAGAAAACGAGCACATATATGTACCTATTTCACCGAGTGCAATAGTGTACAGTGTTATCTAGTAAGCACGTATTAAGACGGTGTTACTCTCCGTATCGGGGCCAGTCTGATTAAAAAGTCATACATTGCAGCAAGAGAAATTGCTGCACTGCGTGACAGGGAGAGAGCAGGAATATGCCATATCTTCTAAGATCCAATAAATGATGCATTTCTGCTACCTTCTTGCGCTAGCACACTGTGTGTTTCCTAACGCTAACACCATGGTGCAAGGTTGCCTGCGTTACAGCCAGGATTGTTTTTGTGCCGGAAAGAACTTCTTCCTGCACAAAACAATACTCAGAGGCATTTTCCTCTCTCTACATATGCAGCAGTAGAAAGATGAAATAACGAGGAGAAATAAAGATATTTCTCCTCATTACGCCTCTGTTGGGAAGGCATGGTATTTTGATGCATTCCCAGATTTATTAGTCTTAGTAAATCTGGGAATGCACCAAATTCCATAGTTGGATGCATGGGAACACCCACGCTCCACCCATGAATGCCTTCCCAAAGCAGAGTAACGCAAGGCAATGACTTGCACTGCCTTGCTTTACTCCAGATTTACTAAGCCATGCACAGCCACACAAGGTGGCTATGCGTGGCATAGTAAATCTGGCCTAAGCTTTTGCTCTGCCTTGTGTTAACTTACGTGATGCAAGGGCAGCGCAAGAGCTTGATACATCTGGCCCTAGGTTTGCAGCAGACCAATATGGATCAGCAAGATGGTGACATAAAGGCAGCCAAATCATCTCCTTGGTGCTGAAAGGGACATCAAAGCTGTGCTTATTTATTGGTGACCACAACAGCATGTAAAGACCGATTTTCACTTTGACCACATTTCTGTGAAAAAATACTCAATATATGCATACCAGCTTCATTAGAAATTAAAGGCTTAAAGGAGCACAAGTGAGTGATTACAACGAGTACAAGTGAGTGACTGAAATGAGGCAACAGGCTAAAGTAGAAATCACATTTAATGATTTGATCTCTCGATTTCAAACTGGTGCTCTCTTCTTTTTTACAATCTAGCCCATCTCTTCAAATATTACAAACCTACGCAAAGTGCTACCCCAACAAATAAAAGGTTTAATAAAAACCACGATAAAGCAATCATTAGCAAAGCCAATAGGCTGGCAATCAAGGCCAAATACATTGGCTTTGCCATTGCTTGTTGAAAATATGATCATATCATAATCAAGCTGTATAAGGGGAATTCGCACAGAGCTGGAAGGGGCGGAGTAGTAAATCGTGGAGAAAGTATAAGGGAAGAGGCTCAAATGAGTTATAACATGGCGCATCAAGGGCTCTGCAGATCAGAATGCATGGTTTAAAAGACAGATTTTCTGAAAAATTAGTGCAGTTCTCGTCTTGACACAGTGTTTTGGTGAGAGCACATCCCATAAAATTGCACCCTTAGCAGTGCAAGTTCATCCTTAAAGAGGTGTCTGCTAAAGCTAGCAAGAGTAGAAGCGGAAGCAAGCATGTACAGTTGAGGAGTGTGTGCCCACATCTGCTTGCACTGTGCCTGCCCATGAAGTCAATGTAGGCAGCCATGGAAAAGGGAAGGATGTGTAAAAAAAATAAATGGTGCTTGCTGTTAACCCTGCGACCTCTCCACCTCCCCGCCACAGGTTCTATATGAAATATCCACACGTACCTCCAATTTGGGCAGAAAAGTAGTAGGAAATTAGTAAAGTGGTTGCAAGAGGTCTTTTTTGTTGTTTTTCCTCATATTCGCCATTTCAAATTACTGCAATGGGGTATGCAATCTCATTATAAATAATCTCCATTTGTATTACATTACAGGCTGAACACAAGTACACCTAATTAAACAAGTTAGAGCTTTTTAATAGATGGATTCAATGGTTACAGAAAAGGGAAGCAAAACTATTCAATCGTTTACGATCATAAAGCTACATTACGCTGCTATTACCTTAATAACCATTTAGTGCTGAGATACAACAGGATTCAAAACACTTTTTCCACAATCATGCATCTGCACTCTGGATCTGATTCAGAACAGAAAGAATAATGCTTACTGCCAGAGGCTAGGTTCAATCCTTTCTTGGGCGACACTAAAATCCTATGACCTACATACAGAAATCTACAAAAAGTCAGAGAGATCTCCTTAGATGGGCCAGTTGCGAGGGAGCTGTATTGCGAGAGGTTAACCGGGGGCTGCGACCCCGGAAGTGGGCCGAAGCCTAGGATCACATCCTGACAGACATCCCTTTCTTAACAACCAAGGGGATCATAAGGCGCCAGGCGGATAATGGGGAACCACCAGATGACCACACATAAGTGAGATACACACAAAATACATTTTGTGGCCCTTCAGGCCAAGGGCCCTCCCCTACAACACACCACAGACAAAGATATCTGACTAACATCCCCACCAATATCTTTTGTACGTGAAAACACTTTACCCTGTCCCAAACAGGGCTACTAGTTGTTCTTTGGGTGTTACTGAAAATGTCATCTGCAACATCATACGCCATGGAGAAAAAGATATGGACGGATATGGCTGTGTAAAGTGAGTAATTGGCGATACAGCCTACGGGAACTTGGCGGAGGAAAGGAGAACATGGGCCCACAAGTGTGATATGTATGTTGATACAACTCAATAAAAGAAGTTTGGTTTTTTTAAAGTCACAGAGAGCACGTGTCCACCTCACCTTAAATGGCACATTAAGCTAGTGGAAGTTCCAAAACTTTTACATTTAGGGATCTTTTAGGTACGGATTTTGACAGCCTAGATATCAACAGAATATATATTTATATTTAGTTTCACCAAAGGATACACTGCACTCCAGAAGTCGTGTAGTTTTTAAAGAGGCTTTAATAAAGCATATTTCCCACCACCATTACCTATACAACATCGGCAGGAGTGTGGACGCGTTGCTTCATAAATCACTTGTCCCTTTGGTGCCAAATTATGGCAGCAATCTCATTCTGTAAGAGCTCTGATAATAGTCTCTCTAATTATGCCAGGAACCATGCTATTGTAGGGTTTGAATACTAGCATTTACCTTATTTTACCACCTTTCCACAGATCTACATACTGGGACTGGAGGTAGTGGTAAGCAATAGTTCAAGGGTTTAAATGCCCTTTTGAGTCTGTGCAAACCTAACTATTATGTTTTACAGGCTTTCACCAGTTCTTCTCCAATCTGTTCCCACACTGTGAAATATTGAAAATTTACTCATGACAAGGGCAGAAGTACAACGTCTTGCAGAGTTGGGGAAAGAGTGATAGAAGGGAAAGTGAAGTTTTAAACGTTTAACTGATTTTCGCATGATCAAATTCACACATGCATATTTGCTCGAGCTAAAATGCGGTTCAATACGATTTTCCTGCCCTACTTCCATAAATTCTTGTGAATTCATGAAAGCCGTTAATCTGCCCTAATGCAATGACTTACACCATGTGTGCATTTTTCTGGAATTCTTTAAGAATTGGGATACTAATTAAGTCTGGTGTTAGCCAAGACCTTTTGTTTTTATTAAAATTCTCTCTCTGTGCCTATCAGCTGGCTTCACTGTGAGTGGCAGTATTCTGCTCTTTGAAAAGGGGCATATCGGCACACAAAGTAGTTTTGTTCAGCGCCAGGGACTAATGTGGCAATGTGTGTGTGTTTATTTATGTATTTTTTTAAACCAAAACATTTTTTTGCCAATGTTTGCTATAATACCAGGGCCGGACAGCATCCACAACAATACATTTTTATGAGAACAAAGTCAAAACCAAAAGGCTGCCCACCAATATCCAGTCAACTGGCTTTGCCATGCTTGTTTATTTTCATGTTTCACATAATCTTGTTTAAACTGGTTACACTGATTTTCCATTATGAATATTGTTTGGAAATACTAGCACGCATCAACACAATTTACTAAATGATGCTTCAAAAAAATGGTACCTAGAATTTTTCAGTAGTTTAGAAAAAAAAGACATTTCCTAATTGCATTTTTTCTGAACATTTAATTTTGAAAGAAAAGAATCATCAATCTTGTTTTCAAGCTTCTGCAAATATCTGCATCTAATCAGGGAGCATTCCTGAAGCATTATATGTAGACTAATATTGTTAAACTTTGCCAAAGTGATCCCGCATTTTTATACTGGAATCACTCAGTAGTGCAGCCAGAGTGTATAGCATTTCCTGAGAGAGCTCACCCTAATAATAAAGGCTGTGCATTAATGAACCGTACACACAAGTTTGAACAGCATTAACTTAAGAAAACACATATTACCTTAACTGCAGAGAATGTCCTTCCCTGATCCATAATGTGGTACTGTAAACTGGCAGCCATAGGGTTTAGGTAGCAGAGAGTTGGGCCTACTTGTCCCAAGGTCAAAATAAACATGCTTGTCACTATTACCAACTCAGACATAATGTTTCGAAATTAGGTTTTCCAACACGGCAAACCATCAGGCATACAGTCGCAAAATTAGAAATAAAAAAACATTACAGTTGATAAAGCAACATACTAGGTTGCCCAAGACAGCCTAACAAGGATTAAAACAGTGCAAATCTTCGATGCCTGTATGTCAGAAAGAGTGGGCGCACCACACCCTTGACAAAAAATGTGAGATTCCACATAAAATGCCTCTCTGTAGAGTTTAAATCAGACTATTAATGATCCACCATTAAATACCTATTGACTTTAACATACCCTTTCAAAATAAGTCAGGGCCACTAACTTTATTGTAATGTTTCATAAAAAAGGGTTAGCTTAGAGCCTGTGTCACTGGCTTGCCACCTTAACCAACAAAGACCTACTCTGTATTTGCACATAAGCTTTCACACATGGCAACTAGAGAAGAACAAATACCATAATCTAATTATCCAGGAGGCTTTCTGGTTTTAATCACGTTGCAAGATGCTTGGCAGAGCTGCAGAGTAAAGAGCTGCTGCAGACCTGATAAGAGATCAATGGCCAGTTACCTTTATTCCAAGTAAGTGGTGGAGACCCTGTTTACTACAAGGATGAAATATACTCAGTCAGCAAGGGCATTCGAGATCCTAACCAAAACTATTCACCCAAGTGCCATTTACGTTTGACTGACGGAATGCTTCTTTTGTTTTTTACACCTCTGGGCAACCCACAGCTAGTCAGTTTACAACGGATAAGTCAGTTACATTTTAGCTCAAGAGCTGTGCTACACAGTCTCCTGACTGAGCTCGAAGAAACTGCATCCTATAACCTCTTGCTCTCCTGAACTCCTTCCATCAGGAACGGATTCCAAGGGGTGGCGTGTACGAGATGGCAGCCACGACAGACACGTTGTAAAAAGCTCCGACCACAGCCCTGTCGGAAATCCTCCACCATCCTGCCTACATCCAGTCATTGTCACAAGGAATACGGGGCTGGTGCAGTCAGACAGGGAGGCCCAAGTCCCTGTTGAGGGGGGGGGGGGGGGGGGGGGCAGCAGCGAAAAGGAAGCTGGCGATAAAACAGATATCGCAGCCTGGAAAGACCCCACCAGAGCGGAGGAGGTAAAAGGTGAGGGGGTCAGGTGACAGGGAGAAACACCAGTGACGCAAAATACATAAAGCCAGTGCCGGCGACCCTCGAGAAATAGATCAGGTGACCCACGCCTGGTAATGTGGTGGTAGCGATAACACGTTGGGCACTATTTCTAAACGGCACAGAATAGCCAGGCCTGAATGCAGAGGAGACCTGAGCATGTTCGAGGAGCTAACCAGTTTCCCCAGGGCAAATCACAAACCACTGAGCCCGAAGTAGATGCCGGGGCCTGGCGGGAGGGTGGAACACGTGTGAAACAAATTGCACAAGGCCAGCACCAGTGGTTCTTGAGAAATACAACACCAGGGATAGAGGCCCCAGACGGTGACCATGCCTCATACTGCGGCGACAGCAACACTGGGCACTACTGAACTGCACAGCTCCATGGCACTGCCAGACTTGGCAATCACAAACCACTGAGCCCAACGTAGGAGGGGGTCAGTGAGAGGGAGGAACACCATTGACACAAATTGCAAAAGGCCAGCACTAACGACTTTCCGAGAACTATAACACAGGGACAGATGGCCCACCAGGAGACCACACCAGGAGGCCACGCCTAGTACCAAGAGAGGAACAACTGTTCTGAATCCCACATCCATTTGCCACTACTCCCCCCCCCCCCACCCCCACCCCAGGATGGTCAATCCCAAGGTACCCAAGTCGAGACCACTCAGTCTAGGCACATAGAGGAGATGACCACGACGTAAACACCAGGGGGGGCCAGCCCTATGAGCCAGCTGGAGCCAAACATTGGAAAACACAAAGGACAATTTGATTGGGTCCTCCATGCGACACAAAGTACCAAAATGGTGCTGGGAAATTTGTTTTACTTGTACACGATAGAGCTGAACTTACTGCGAGCGGATCACAAGAAATTGGTGGACCAGGTGGGTAATACAGAGTCGGTGCTTAACTCGCCGCACCCCACAGTAAAAGAGATGCACACCCAATTACACAACTTACAGGCGGAGGTCAAGGAGCTAAAAATGCGAGCAAAGACATGCAAGACTGATCGAGGCGTAATAACATTTGACTTCTGGAAACTAATGGAAGGCACGAACATGGAACTCTTTCTTGGGAAGTGGTTAACGGAAAGAGTTCTGGCTGGAAGCCTCCCAAGGTTCTTCTCTGTCAAATAGGTTCTTCGTCTTCTAGACTGGCCCAGACTACCTGGAGGAGCTCCACTCTCAGTCATAGCCAATCTCCTCAATTATCGCGACAGGGACATCATCCTGCAACTCTTCCGCACCAAAGGCTCCATACAATTCAAAGGCGCAACAGTACCGACTTACCTAGACTACAATGCAGAGGTTCAAAATAGCATCAATTCTTTCAAGGCAGTAAAGCAGCATTTAAGAAGCTTGGACCTGAGATACACCCTTCTTTTTCTTGCTAAGATGCAAGTGGTAGAGAAAGGGACATAACACATGTCTTCCAAATACCGGAATAAGCTTGGACATGGCTGCAATCAAAAGGGAATGATGTCACAAAGAAAAGAGGGTCTCCAGGAGAGAGATGGGTACATATAAAACTAACCAGGCAACATGATGAGAAACCCAAAAGCCACCCAATAGAAAACCAGGCGGCCACAGTGAGGGCTAAAGTGGTAGATGATGTCCCACAACACAGTACAAACCCTTTCACTGCCTTAAGGTCAGAACATGGATCAGACTCCGAATCTGAAAACAACAGATTTGGGCACTTGGAAGGGTCCCAGCAGCAGGGCCCTCTCCTGATGCCTAGATTGGCAAACAACCTCATCTGGTGGCTGAACTTGGATACATGCCCGTCATTGGCTTGGGGTCAATAAAGGAGACAGCAGCCAAAGGTAACACATATGGGTGATGGCTGGGGTGGTGAAAGACACACAGAGGAGCCATTTTCTGCTGGAGAAACACAGGGCCAAGCAACAAGCTCCCACAAGCCGAATCTGACAATGAGGTAAACTTTATGTATGTTATTACTTGTTGTTACCAGATGTTGATGACAAAGTACATGCAATGCACTTTGCGTTAAGAAGGAAAGTTAGGAAGAGGAGCCTAGCGCGCAACCAAGATGGCCGCGTAGGTGCGAAGCTCCCGAGGACCTCCGCGACCTCCTGAATTAATCCTGATTATATCCTGTCTTTGACGAGGGGACTGTGTCTGTGTACCCGAGCTGAGGCGGCGCCTGTTTTCCGTTTTCGAATCGGACCCCGGACATTGGTGGGAGCACCGATCGAAGATTGCGGCCTTCTCCGCGCCGGCCCCCCGGATTGGAGTTGTGGGGCGATCCGGGGACAAAGCGAACAACAACGGCGGGCAGGGCTGGGCGACTCGCGTACCCCGCGCTTTCACTTTCGCTTTTGCGCCCTCCTTGCCCTCAAGCGAGGTAGGGTTGCGGAGCGGGGTGCGGTGGTGTGGCCTTGCCCCTGTGCCCGGCTGACCCGCCGGCTGTGAATTGTCCTGCGGTGCTGTGGTCACCCCCCCCCCCCCGGAACCCGTGAACTGGTTTATCGGCCCTTTCGAGGAGATTGGCACGACTTTGGGAGTGCGACATGTCCACAAAGCAAGATGGCGACCGGGCCAAGGTGAAATCGACCCGCCGCGGCCCGGCACTTCAGTCAAACAGTATGGACCGCTACACCCTCCAGAAGGGATCTCCAGAGGCACAGCGTACATCCCCCGCGGGCCCGGCTGAGGCGTCTGCTCAACCCGCGGATCTGACCCTCCGGGACGTCATGGGCGCCATTGCCGAAATGAAGGCCTCGGTGGACCAGCGCTTTGATACTCTGGCGCAGAAGATAGACTCGGCCCTGGTGGAGGTGGGCCTGGTGAGAGCTGACTTGTCCAAAACAAATGACCGGGTCGATTCCCTGGCCCACACCACCTCAAGTCTCACTACAGACGTGGCGGCCCTTCAGAAGGAGGTGCACCGGCTTGGCCAGGCGAGCGCCATGATGGACCGTCGACTGGAGGACGCCGAGGGTCGGGCCCGGGGGAACAACGTTCGTATTGTCGGGGTGCCGGAGGGACGGGAGGAGGAGGCGGCAGATTTGTTTGTGGAAGACCTGATCCTCACCCATCTCCAGCCCCGGGGGCTGAGTAAACTTTTTGCGGTGGAACGTGCTCACAGGGTCCCCGGAGGAAGACCTAAGGTCGGAGCCCCGCCGCGGCCTCTCATTGCCCGGATTTTTAACTTTCGGGACAGAGACGCTATCTTGCAGACTTCCAGGCTACAGGGACCGGTCAAGCTTGATAATATGGACGTGAATTTCTACCCTGACTTTACTCCGACGGTCCAAAAGCAGAGACTGAGTTTTCTCGGAGTTAAACGTCGCCTACGGGACATGAACCTTAAGTACTCAATGCTTTTTCCAGCTAAGCTGAGGGTGGAGGTGGATGGTCGCACGCACTTTTTTGACCGTCCCGAGGCGGCTGGGGACTGGTTGGATACTCTGCCTGGGGATCGGGGCCGGGGGGGTGGGGGGGGTGCGGTTGGCGGGGAGGGCGCGCCGGATCAGAACTGAGGGGGTAATAGTAGGCCTTGCTCTGGACAATATTTTGGTTACCATTCACTGATCGTGTATGTTCCCCTCCCATGGAGGTCGTACGGGGTCCGTTGGGGGCTTTCCCTCCTCCTCTGGGGGACTAGTTAGTTTTTCATCTATGGGGCGACAGGCACACTGCACTTTGGGGGGGCTGTCTGGGCTCATGCAGGGGTGCAGGGAGGGGGGAGTTCTGTTGGGATGGGTGGGTGGGGGTGGAGTGTTGTTTGTTTGCACCGCAAGGCGAACCCTTTACTGTATTGTTGTTTTTGAGATGCTCTTTGGGGGACGATTGATGGCTTCCATGTATGATGGGGGGTAGGGACCTGACTGTGTTATCATGGAACGTTAACGGACTGGGGGATAGGATTAAGCGCGGTGTGGTCCTGCAGTATTTGAAACGAATTTCACCAGATGTGATCTTCTTGCAGGAGACACACCTTATAGGTAACTCCTTTCATGCCATGAATCGGAGAGGCTATCGCTTGGTGGCCCATTCGGGCTTCACCTCGGGCTCGCGGGGGGTGGGCATCATGATTAAGAACTCGCTCCCATTGGAGATTGATGAGGTGCGCCATGATGAGAGGGGACGTTACACTGTCTTGGTGGGTAGAATGGAGGGCAGAGTGGTCGTTTTTGTATCAGTGTACGTTCCGCCGGGGTTGCAATCTACCACGTTTGCGGACCTGGGGCGCCTCCTCCTTGACCTCCCGGATGGGTTTCTGGTAGTTGGGGGGGACTTCAATGCGGTGGCTTCAGGGTCTATGGATCGTCATCCCCCCAGGGACCTCCCCCGGGCACAGGCGTGGCTGTCCGGCCTCTTAGATACATTAGGATTGGTGGATTGCTGGCGACTAAAGCATCCCGCGCAGCTGCAATACACCTTCCACTCGGGTGCCCATGGTAGCCTCTCGCGGCTTGATTATATCCTTGTTCCTGCGGCCTGTGCTGGGAGGGTGGGAGAGGTGCGCCATTTGGCGCGGGGTATTTCAGATCACTCCCCACTACTGCTGCATCTTGATGTCTTCCCGAGGGGGGAGGGCAGGGTAGCCCCAATCAACGCCTGGTACCTGCGCGACCCCACTATTCGAGCCGAATTGATCAAATCCTTGCAGCGGTACTTTGGGGAGAATGTGGGGTCTGTCCCTTCTGCCATCTCCCTTTGGGAGGCTTTTAAGGTAGTTCTTAGGGGGGAGGCCCTCTCCCTTATCTCCCATGCCCGGAGGCGCGAGCGGGAGGAGGTAAACCCGGGTGGAGGCCGAAATTACTGAACTAGAGGGTGACCTGGGGAGCGGGGTGACGGATGCCGCATTGCATGTTCTACACCTCAAGCAGGCGGCCTATAGGGCCCTCGTCACGGAGGCGGCCAGGGGCCTCAGTAGAGAGCAACAGGGGCGACTGTATGATGTGGGTGATAAGGCTGGTAAATTGATAGCGTGGTTGGATAAAAAGGAGAGAGCGAGTCGTGTGGTTCCGTTGATCGAGAGGATGGATGGTGTATGTGTCACCGAGCCGGACGCCATTGTCTCCTGCTTCGCGGATTATTTCCGCGAGGTATATTCCCCGGTTTCTCCCTGCTCGGAGGAGGATTCCCATGCCCTGCTTCGGGACATCGCGCTGCCCTCCCTTTCGGTGGAGGACAGGGATTCGCTGGACGTTCCTCCCACCTCGGACGAAATTGCCCTTGCTATCCGCTCGGTCGCATCTGGCAAGGCCATGGGCCCCAATGGCATTCCTATCGAGCTGTACAAGCTGCGACCGGATGTGCTGGCGCCCCACCTGCGCGCGATGTTCCTGGCGGCCTGCTCGCGGGGTTCCCTTCCGCCGGACCAGCGTCTGGCCACGATCGTGGTGATCCACAAGGAGGGGAGACCCCGTGAGCGGGTCACATCCTATAGGCCTATCTCGCTCTTGAACGCGGAGCCCAAAATCCTCGCCAAGGTGCTGGCCAACCGGCTGGTCGGGGTGGTGGGCGACTTGGTCCACCAAGACCAGTCCGGCTTCATACCCCATCGTAACACGGCCCTTAATCTGCGACGCTTGCACGGGGTGCTCGCGCGTGTCCCGTTCGTGCGGGAACCGGCCATCTTGGCGTCCTTGGACGCCACCATGGCGTTTGATACGCTTGAGTGGCCATACATTTGGGCGATGCTGGCGAAGTTTGGCTTCGGACCGGGCTTCATCAGCTGGGTCAAGTTGTTGTATTCCGGCCCATTGGCGCAGGTGGTGGTGAATGGACGAGTTTCGGCCCCATTCGCACTGGGACGGGGTACGCGACAGGGCTGCCCCCTGTCGCCTCTCCTGTTTGCACTGGCCCTGGAGCCCCTGGCGGAGTGGCTGCGGTGGCACCCTTCCATCCGTGGTCTCCGTTGGACCCCCGAGCATGAGGACCGTGTGTCCCTCTACGCTGATGATATCCTTCTATATCTCGCCTCCCCGCGTAAATCACTGATCGTCCTAGTTGATGTCTTGCGCTCATTCGGTCGCAATTCAGGCCTCGTCATCAACTGGGCGAAATCCTGTGTATATGTGGTTGCCGGGGAGGCTCCGGTCCTACCACGGGACTGTCCGATCCAGATCGCCTCCCAGGGGTTTCGGTACCTGGGTATATATATTACTCTGGACCCGGAGGCCCGCTATGAGCGGAATTTGCTGCCCCCCCTCCAGCGCTTGAAGGAGGACGTGGTGCGTTGGCGGCGTCTGCCGCTTTCACCGCTTGGCCGAGCGGCCTTGTTTAAGATGATGTCGTTGCCGCGCTTTCTGTACGCTCTCCAGAACACCATGGATTTGGTCCCGGCGCGCTACTTCCGAGAGGTGGAGAGTTTGCAGCGTCGCCTGTTCTGGGACGGGAGGCCACGTATCGCCTTGGCTAAATTGACGCTCCCGTGGTACGATGGGGGGGTTGCCCTCCCGGATATTAAACGGTATTACTGGGCCTCCCAGCTAGCTGCGATTAACCATGGCCTTTACGGGCCTGCCCTGAACCCGGCATTTGAAATGGACAAGATGCTCCTGCCCGGTGGCGACTACAATCGGGCGCTCTACTCTGGCGCGCCGGACCCTCGCCTGACGGGACCGACGCGTGTCATGGTATGTGTATGGCACGCGGCTAACGCAGCTATGGGGTGGAAGGACCGTTTGACCCGGGCGTCACCGCTATATGCATCGGCGAGGTTGGGCTCCTTGTGGACCTCGAAGGGCTTCGAGAAATGGGACACGATCGGCATCAGCACAGTGGGAGATCTCTGGACGAGGGGGGGATTCAAAACTTTCGAGATGCTGCAGACGGAGTTTCAGTTGCAAGGCAGTGAGTACTTCCGGTACTTACAAGTCCGCCACGCGCTGGGCTCCGTCTTCCCGGATGTCGCGTCCATTCCGGAGTCTTCCCCCCTGGAGGACAGAGTGCTGGATGGCCATGTCCCAGACAGCACGATCTCCCTTATATATAAAAAACTGATTAACGACCGATCGGGCCTGCTGGCTGGCCTCCGCGAGGCCTGGGTTGCTGATGGGCTGGAGTTGGACGACGAGGACTGGATGTCCGCGGTGGCCTCTCCGAAGGAGGTGGCCATCCCGGCTCGCCTTCGCTTCGTCCAGCTTAAGATCCTCCACCGGGTTTACGTGACGGGGCCAAGGCTTCTACGTATGGGCTTAGCTGAGGATGGACTGTGTAAGCGTGGCTGTGGTGCTTTGGCAACTTTCTTGCATATTCTGTGGGAATGCCCAAAGGTGGAGCGATTCTGGCGTGGTGTGCATGACGTCCTGCGAGTGGTTACGCGTGTTGTGCTGTTGCCTGAAGCGAGGAGATGCTTGCTGAATGTGTGGGAGCCAACTGACTACTCGGTTCCGCAGACGCGGTGGGTGACTCTGGGATACATGATCGCTAAGCGTGACATTGCTCAATTGTGGGGATCCCAGAGGCCTCCGGCGGTGTCGGCCTGGAAAGAACACATGGATTGGTGTATGTTTCGCGAGAAGGTGGTGTATGTTGCGAGGGGTAAGCCTGGGGCGTGGGTGAAAATCTGGGGCCCCTGGAACGCCTATCGCGGGGGTATTTGCGAGCCGCCGCTGCTGCCGGCTGCTTCACCAGCTCCGTCCCCCTAGCCGACCCCCTCCCCCAGCCATGGGCATGTGGTTCCCCAGTCCCTGATCTGTTCTCATTCCCCTCTTCAGAGTTTGGCGATTGGTTGGGGTCCCCCACTTAAGGAGCGCGTGCTGTCACTTGGGATTGCGGGTTGCCTTGCGGGTGTGGTTGTTTTTGTGTTGTTGTGTCTTGACAAAAGGAAACCGTATTGTTGGTTTGGAGTTATGTGGCCTGCACTACTGATATCTCCTGATTTATCCTTGTTGCACTGCCATGAGATTTTTCTGTATGTATGTCATATGCTATTGCTACTCTAGCGGCCGGCCAGACGGTTGTAGGCCCATACTTGTAACTATCTGAGATTGTAATAAACGGTTTCAAAAAAAAAAAAAAAAAAAAAAAAGAAGGAAAGTTAGAGGGATATTATCACTGCTGGCTATACCATATCTCGGTACATGACTCCATTAAGCACGCGCACCACCCGACACTGGAAGGAACATCCTGGAATAGATGGGAATTGGCAAGCAGGGCCAAGCAACATCACAGCGTCTACATGCAAGAGGCAGCCAATAGTCACAAACTCAAATGATGGTACAGGCTAACAGAACCCATGACCCTTCCTATAACATCATGACGTAGAATATATGGGGCACAGCGACGCCCTGACGCTATACAGTGCATGCATATCTAAAACGCAGACACATACAAGCTTCCTACTTACAGGGAACACACCTAGTGCAAGCAGAGCTCCGTAAGAGATGATGGGGACAAGTGTATGGCACAACCTACCCAACATATGCCTGTAGAGTGCTGATATGGCTAATTCTGAGGGTCCCCTTTGTTCAGGACACATGCAGAATAGATCCAGAGGGTAAATATGTAGTGGTGAATGGACGAAGAATATCTTGGCAATTTACACTCCAAATACAAACTACTCAAGCTTTTTAGACCAACCTACCCCGGCCATCACACATAACCTACAGACCCCAAGCTAGTGTGGAGGGGACATTAACTGCATTCTGGATTCGGAGCTAAACCGTTCCACCCCACCCATGTCAACGCCACATGCTGTAGAATAACACTGCATTTCAGAGCTGGATAGAGAGCAGACAGGTACATGAGATATGGAGGACAGTACTTCCCGCAAAGAGAGAACATTCGCACTACTCGATGATACATCAGCTGCACAGGTGTCTAGGCATTTTTGGGAGGGGGCACTGCTGTGCTCTTAAGTGACTGAATCAGAATACCTGGCCCGCATGATCTCAGATCACTGTCCACTGAAGATCGTAATACGATGGGTAGAAGCAGGGCGTAAGTCCCGACCTTGCAACTGTGCACAGTGGCGTTGTAGTATGCACCATTCCGCAAGAGCACAGGGACACATATAACACAATACTTTACTGAGAACATTAGGGTAGATTTCCACTGGAGCAAAGGAATAGGCAGTGTTCAAGGCAGTAGTGAGGAGCCATTGTTTCAGCACGTCATGGGGGTTAAGCGTACACTACATAGGGAGATCCTAGACATTGTTTAGCCCATGTGCCTGATGAAAACAACTTCACTACAGTAAGTGACCAGGTGAAACGTCTTCACGAACTATGCAAGCAACAACATGACCTAACAAACAGACTAAAAAAGCTTGATTACTGAGAATACATAGCTAAACAACACAGAGAATGAGATAGGGCGGGCCCCTTACCGGTGTGGCTCTTGGCGTGGGGGGGAAATAGTTCAAATATGGATTGGAGCCTTTAGCATGTTGGTGGGCCCCATGGCTAACACCCACTTCCTTTGCCAACTACTACACTAAGCTGGACAGAGACTCCACCTCGAACATCACCACATGTATATGTAAATACACCCAAGAAACCTTGATCCCCAAACGTTATCCTATGCAACACAGTGAAGTAGAGATGCCTCTCCAAGCAGAGGAGAGTCACATGGCAATCCGACAAATGGCAAGAAATAAAACGCTGGGGATGGACTGGCTTCCCATATAATTCTATGCCACATACAGTGCACATGTAACACTGAAACTACAGCAAGTCTATGAGGAAGCGAGGACAGTAGGCATACCGCTGGACTCCATGAGGCAGGCACTGATAGTGGTGCTTACCAAACCTGGACAGGAATCAACCGATGTACGATAATAATGGCCACTGTCCCTCCTCAAACTAGACTACAAACTACCAAGTATAATACTGGCAAACTGGCTAGTGCCCATACTAGGTACCTTGGTCCATGAGGATCAAAATGGTTTCATCCAGGAGAGGAGTACCTTTCTCAATATTTGCTGCCCGCTGAGCTTGATGCGCGTTGGTGAGCTGGCCTCCGAGGACTGCTTGGCAGTGTCCCTGGATATCAAAAAGGCATTTGATACACTCGGATGGTTGTGCCTACTGGAACTGCTCAAGGAGATGGAATTCGGGCCAATATTCCACAGTTGGATTAAAACACTATGCAACAACAAGCCATCAGCCAGAGTGAGATCGGGACAGACTATCTCAGATCGTCTTGACTTACAACGGGATACATGAAAGACCTGTCCTCTCACCCTGCTGATATTTTCTTGAGCTATTGGACCCCTAGTGTGTAGGTTTCCAGCTTGAGCTTAAGACTGGGACCTACGAGCATTTGGTAGATGGCATGTAATATCTTTATATGCAGATGATGCATTGATGTACTTACGTCAGGCACGCGAGTCCCTCCCAGTACTAATGGAGACATACGAGGACATGTTTGGCCTTAAGGTAAACTGGATCAAATCGGGCCTGACTCAGATGAGGCCTATACATAACGCACAACGGGGCGTGGCGCTAGAAAACAGGATATATAGATATAGATACAGATATATTGCATGGCGTTTTGAACAACTCCCCCACTAACCCTAATGGGCTGGGTGGAAATTGCCAAAATGCAGATACTGCCCAGGCTGCACTGCCAGTACTCCTTCTCAGCTCTTTATTTAAGTCTCTAAGTGGAGTACCATCAGACTTAACATGAAGGAATGGAAGAAAACAAGCTGATTTAAATTAGATACAACGCCCACTAGAAGGTGGCCTAGGCACCACTGATTAAGAGTTGTATTATGCTGCAGCACAATTACAATGGCCGCTGCGATGGTTGGGCAAGAGGCCTTGTTTGGAGATAGCTGAAACGAACACGAATCGATCCTGGCATGGATAATGACCCTGATCGTACGTTTAGACAATGAAACCACCCTATTAAGAACAGCGAGAAAATGTTGGCTAAAATACCTACACATAAGTAGATCCCTACCCCCCACTTCTAGATCTGTGGGCTATGTCTGAAAAAAAGATGCCCCGCTGAGACCTATACACCAATGGGATTGCATGCGCCTCAAGACATTTGGCATGGCTGCAGGCCATTTCATTACATACAAAGCAATAATGCATGCAGTTAGGTCCCAATGGTGACAGGGACACACGGAATCGCAAACTTTAGCCCCCCCCCTCAGGGGGTCCTATTTCACGCTACGGTACAAAGAGCCATTACAACTTACTTAATGCAAAGATCTTCAATGCTTGTCCAATATCCAAAGCAACAAGGGAAACTGATCTAGGGTATGAAATTCTTGACAAACAGTGGCAGAAAATTAGAGGACAGGTCAAACAGTTTTGTAGAACCAGGGATTTCAGTAGACGCAATTTAACTATCTCCACTAGACTTACCTCACCCCGAAACGTATACAGTGCCGAGCCAGAGATCCCAACAACCAGGGGCTGATTCTACTATATGGTCTGGACTTGCCCGAGGATATGTCCGATGTGGGGAACAGTGACAAAAATGGTGTCTGACTTGGTGGACCAGATCATGAGGGGCGTCCCGAACTGTGCCTTCTCGGGCTAATGCCAAAAGCAACAAATGACAAACACATGTGCAGGTTTGTTGATCTAGCCTTTCTACTATGCAAGAGGCAAATAGCTATGGCAAGGAGAGCTAGGCAGTCACCAGATGTAGATAGCTGGCTGTGTGACCTACATAAAGGGGGTTGCAGACACCATGACACAAAATCGACAGAGAGGAGTGGAGGGCACCGGATGCCACAGTATGGGATGGCTACATTATTAAATTGGAAGTGAAAAATGAAACCCGACTGATTTGGCCACGCATGATGGGGCATGCCCTCTATTGGGAGCTGATAACAGTACATACTGACACGAACAGAGGGGGAGGCTAAGGAACAGAAAGCAGGCCAGACCCACGTCCGACATGGCTGTTAATAACAGCTGCCACGATCTTCTCACGATCCACTATACGGATGTATCACAGATCCACTCCATCTGAATATTATAAAACATAAAATAACTAAAGTCTCCACAGTATACACAAAATTGAGACGGCGAGTGATAAGGAAGGCATATTTGTTAGTGGAAGTGGTGCAACTATGTAAAAGATATTGTATGCGTTATCAAGAAGCGGACATAGATCTGCACTGTTATATTGTTTGTTGAAAACCATTAACAAAATATAATAAAAAAAGAAAGATAAAAAAATAAAATCAGTAGCTGATTTCATGACCTGACCAGGAATCAGCAGGAGTTCCACGTGGAGCAAGTTTAAAGTAAAAGCCTTGGAGAAAACCTGTGTGGGACAATTAAAGACTGCAGCTCTCCCATTGTGTGGTTACCAGGCACAAAACAAAAAGGAGGAAGATCTAGATCCATGTAGACAGCCACGTTATCCACACTTCTACACAAATCCCCCTTTCATTTCAGCAAAAACAAGTTCAGGCTACGTCAAAAGTAATAACAGGATGAATGAGCTGAAACTGTGCCAGCTAATTTGCAATCTTTGAAAAACAATTGTAACTGTTACTTGCAGCTGACAATGTATGGCAGCTGACCGGGTGAAACCGGATACGAAAGAGCTGCTTATGCAAGCCTTTTAGATATTGTTTTCTTATTACAAGCTGAGCATTTTTCCACACTGCAATCCTAAATATGCATTTTATATGTAAAATAACAATACCCACATGCCTTTTTATAGTGAAAATGCAAGTGAATTAACGCCCCACCATAACAGATAATGCCATCCTGGAATATTACAACGAAATGTTCAAGCAGCCTGCAAGATTTAAAGCAGAAATTGGCAGAAGATGAAATAAAAAATATTTGTCCCTTGGTGAACGGATCCAAGTCTGAAGTGAAATGCACTACACCACTGTTTTCCACCAAGTGGCTCAAAATATCCTCTAAAGGAAACTATATACTAAAAAAAAAATTAAAACATCAATTATTTCCTTTCTTCATGTGTAATTGATGCAAATCATTTAAATTTCCTACATCAAGCTGGACAAAAAAATCTTATTAAAGACATGGATTTTACCAATTTTGCAATATTCTTTACTGTTCCCCCTCACAGCAGCAACAAAATAAATAATGTGGAACCTTAGTAAACTTCTAAGAAATAATAAAACACCCCAATGTGCAGGTCTTCCGTTAAATGCTGCGAATAAGGTAACGTCACAAATATAACTAACATAAGACTTTTGAGAACTCCAAAGATGATCTACAAGGGTCTCCATTTGGATCCACTTCTGAAGATTCATTTAATCTAAATCTGAAATTAAAAACAAATTTACCATCAGGGCAGTTCATAGTGGCGAGGTAATCTTAGCCTCCGTGTCTTTGATATATCCTGATTTTTTAGCCTACCTAGTAGTCAAAAATCTACATATTATGGAAGACATTGAGGCTAATATGCAAGCCAAAAACATTAACTATTGCATTTATCACTGGTTTAAAACACTGAACAGAGGATCATTCACCATTCATGCAGATCGTAAATTATCTTGCAAACTAACCCCAATTACAAAAGCTTTGAAATCAAAGCTCCCATTACAGAATATTCCCCAAAATGACTCCCTCTCACACCAGCCTCTTTCATAACCTCTCTTACCCATCTCACAAGAGTCGGGGCAGGCACTGGCCTGTGAGGGTGCTTGTAAGAGATTAACAACTGAGAAATTCCAGTACCTCTCAATACCACCGTTCTTTTCTCTAATACAGTTTTGAACTGACCACACAAAGACTCAAGTTATCTTGAAAGTAAGGATAAAAAAATTGTTCTAGAAGGTGTCTTAGTTCTTTTTATATAAAAACAGACCCCTTCTGGCTGCTTACATCCAATACTTTCAAATGAGTTGTGTTCCTAAGAGAGACTTAACAGAGTAGCATGGTCATCTTCCATTAGCATCTCTTCAAATCCAAACACTTGCTGTCATCCCATCTTTCCACAAAATTCAACACCATGGTCACATCCCACAATGACAAATGTTTTGCGTCTGAGGGGTTTCATCACCCTCATGCCTCCTATAGCCTTCCTTACAACCAAGTCCTGACCTACTGACATTTCATTAACTAACTTGTAACCTACAGCTATAGCTGATCTGTAGAGATTTAAGTTCTTTGTAGCAAATCTAACCTTGCAAGTTTGCACCTGACTTTCACAATACCTGGTTCTTCACCAAATATTGCTCTGCCATTACGAGCCTCACATCCAAGTTCACATGCTAAAGCCACCACTACTACTCCTCCCTTATCTCCTAAATCAATTTTATCTTCTCAGACTTCCTCCTTCCTTTCCTTAAATGAGCTATCATTATTCTATATCCTACCCTGGATCCATTAAAATTAGAGAACTACCGCCCCATATCTCTTTTGCCGTGGGTGGCAAAACTGACTGAGGCCCACGTCAATACCATCTTATCCAACCATCTCCATTCGGCCAATATCTTAGACCCTTCGCAGAATGGTTTTCGACCTGGCCATAGCACTGAGACGGCGTTGCTTTCAATGGTCGACCATCTACGTTCTTTGGCGGACTCTGGTCGAACGGCGGCACTGGTGCTTTTAGATCTCAGTGTCGCGTTCGACACCGTCTCTCATGCTATTTTACTGAAATGTCTGTTTGAGGCTGGCGTCGATAATACAGCACTCGAATGGTTTCGATCATTTCTATCTGGTCGTACATTTAGGGTTGTCACCCCTCCTTTTCATTCTCAACCTTATCCTATTGCTCAAGATGTCCCACAGGGGTCGGCCCTCAGCCCCACTCTTTTCAATCTTTATGTACAGCCGCTGGCTGCTGTCGCCAAACGTTGGAACCTGACTATGGTGTCCTACGCTGACGACACGCAGCTGGCGGTTGCAATAAGTGGGGCATCCAACTTCGAGGCTGCCAAGTTTCGTGAGGGTATCAGCGCAGTGGCCCGCTGGATGACAGATCACTGCCTACAACTGAATGCCAAAAAAACTGAGGTTCTCATTGTTGGCAGTCAAAGTCACCTCTGGGGCGACCATTGGTGGCCGTCTGAGCTTGGTCCAACTCCTCTTCCTGTCACCGAAGTTAAAAACTTAGGGGTTTGGTTGGACTCAAAACTTAGCTTCGTCTCTCAAACGAAGAAAACTGCTGCTATCTGTTTTGGGATTCTCCGTAGACTCAGACCCATTCTTAAATTCTTCGATGCCCCCACCAGACAGCTTATTGTACAAGCTACAATCTTGTCTAGGTTGGATTATGCTAGCTTTCTTCTGCTGGGAGCCAATCTGGCCGAACTCTCAAGATATCAACGCGTTCAAAACGCTGCTGCTAGAGTTCTGGTGGGTCTGCCGAGATTTTGCTCGGCCAGAAAAACTATCCATAAACTTCATTGGCTGCTGTGCGCTCTACAAATCCTGATAACATAACATAACATAACGTTTGAAAATAAAGAGTCCATGGAAACCCTGCCTGAATAATTAATAACAATCTTTGCTAAAACATTTTGAAAGAAATATCCTCCAAATCTGAAGTTCTTCGGAACTCCTTCCACAATCTCTTTAATCCACTAGTACTGTTTGAATCACAAACCCAAGGAATCGAGTCTTCAGGTTCGGTATCAAACACAACTTCTTCCTGTTGTCAACAAAATTAGGAGACTCTAAAAAGTCATAATGTCAGTTTGCATTCCAAAATCTTCTTCTCCTGTAATTAATATGTTGTCCACACAAATCATCAACCTTACACCCCTGAATCGTAGCCAAGAATCTACTAGATACAAATCCTTGGTAAAATACGGAGGTGCCAAAGACAGACCAAATGGAAAACTCTTGAACATCCGCAACTTTTCTTTGGTGAAGACCCCACCGTGGAATGTCACATAAGCATCGTTCATATCTAACCCTGTTATCCAATCGTTCATTTATAAGATAGCCCTTAAAATATGAACTTCCCCATCTCGAAATGGCAGTAAACAGCCCAATTCTTCAGCACAATGAGATTTCGAAATGGGTGCATTCCCTTCTCTATCTTTTCTAACAAAAAAATGTTGCTTACAAAACCTACAGTACCATCCACTACCTTGAGTAATTGCTTCTTAAACTGGAAAATCATCTACCTCTTTGTCCACTAAAATCCTTTCCTTGTGTGAGAACACAATCTTTCTTGGGACCAAGTTCTGATATTGATGGCCTAGACAATCTAGTCTGTATCCAGTGGCTGTTTCTAAAACCCATGGGTCTTGTAATATCTCCAGATATCTTCCATAAAATTGTACTGGTCTACCGACAAAATGTATAGGGGTATGTGAAAGGTATAAATAGACACTTCACTTGATGCTCCCTGTTGATATCTTTCTCCCATGAATTCTCTTCCCTGAGAGCTTTGCTTTTGATGGAAAAACTTTTTTTTAAAAATCTTTTTATTTGAACATAAGCTTGTCAAAACAGGTGTTCAATCAAAAGTTGAGTATTATTGTTATAGGCGTATTCGTAACATTTACACGTTCAGTCTTTATTATATTATAAACTTGCTACAGCAGATTCTTCTCAGTAATAGCTGCAGCTTAACTTTCTCCTGAGCCAATTCCTTAATCCTGTAGAAGCATCTTATGGAATGTTACTAGATTGGCGTTCCCCCATCAATGCTTCTACAATCGCCTGAATCTCAGTGCTGGCTACAGGCCAACCATCTACCCCAGATTTTATCCCACTTCTTTTGGCATCCAGAGATTTGGTACACCACTTTTTCAGCCGCCCAGCACCAGTCGAGGTCCTCCTTCCATTCAGTAACCCCCAGTGGTTAAGTTGCCCCCCACGCTCGTGCTATGTTTCTTTTGAATACCATGTCAGCTATCTTGATCCATAGTGTTGTGTATTTAGGCTATCTATCTTCATCTCCCACACATAGTATGTCTCATCTGGCCTCCCTTGGGACCTCTTGGCCAACTACGTCAGTCATTACTTGTATGGTTTTCTCCCAATACTGTTGAATACTAGGGCAGGCCCATAGCGGGTGGAAAAAAGTGCCCGTTTCTCCACACCCCCGGGTACATAGGTGTTGTGATCTTATGTATTTCTATTGGGTGATGTCTCCATATGGTTACCTAGCAGCTGTAGCTTGGCAACAGGTGTTCTACTATGTGAAGCCCGTCTGTGGAGTCACAGAGACAGGACAGCTGTGGTGAGGAGGCAGCTGTTGGGGGTTGCTGTTACCTATCTTCAATAAACCTTTCCTAATTCAATTGGTTCCCCTTTTTACTTCAAAAATACGTCAGTGTTGTAGCAGCCCATTCGGTAGAGAAGTGTCTTTGAGGTGTAGGATCTATGAAGAATTTCTAATTGTATAAGGCGAAATCGCGCTCGCATTGCAACCTTCCTAGGGCTCTGTATAGCCTCTGTCCAGTCATTGTCTTCCATTGTGCCCAGGTCACTTTCCCACGACTCTCGTAGAGTTCCCAATGGGTCTGGTGTGCTGTTCATTATTTTTTTTAATCTCGATCCAAATCCAAATAGGTGGCATTCGAAAGGTGGTGTAGGGGTGGGGGGGGGGGGTCCTTGAACCATGGGCCACAAAAACAAAATATCTAGTAATGCTGCCTGGAAACTGACCCTTTGTTCTCCTAGTCCTAGCAAAAACCCTATTGCTGAATATGCCTTTAATGTCCCTCAAGCGTTTCTGAATAGAACTAAAGGCCCTCACAAACTTTACCTTTTCTTTAATAAAATCATTACCAAAAAGACATCTCTGTGGAGAAGGATCCCCTATTTACTCACCAGTTCACTTAACTTAAGGTTAGTTTTCAGAAGAATGCTCTTCCTTCATTTGAAAGAGCACTGTTAGTATTTCCCAAAAACATATCACACGTTGGACCCAATGGCGTAACTTCTGTCTCCACAGGTTTTATCATTCACAAGGCTTCTGCTAAATCAATATGTTTTGCTAATAACCCAAACACATTCAACAGTCAGTCCTGACAAGACCTTAATCTTCTATACAGACCCCTTCTCTCTTTACTTTACACCAAAACCTTATGGTTTAAATCCAAGTTCAAAGAGAATTGATGCCAAAGTAGGTCTTGGGCATGATCTCATCTCCTTTCGAATCTCTCTTCTTAACCAATAACTTACTCATTGGGTAACATAAGGAGATTGTGTCTATTCTGGGGACATATATGTTTAATCATGCAAAGATTGAATAGATAATTTACAAAGGGTTCTACTAGTTTGGATGTTGAGTACTTATGTCCCTCCTCTAATATTCCTTTGTGGCTCACAACTGCAACATCTTGTTCTGAATAAGAATCAGATAAAACGTACCCTCAATTTCAGCATCTGTTTATATTCTCTCCTTTTTCCGGGACTCTCAGTTATTATTTCTATAATTGTACCTAGCCAAAACACATTGGCCTCGTCTCTGCACATTCACAGTGACAAATACACTATATGGATCTTTATTACTGATCACTATGCTAGCTGAAATATCCTCTCTGATATTTCCCTTTTTCTTGGGAATCATTAAAGAATCCACCTCAGACTCCCTTTTTCGCCTACTCATCCACTATAATTTGCACCTTCAATTAAGCTGAACCTCTGCTCAACGTTTGTCTCAAAAACTTAAGCCATAAACACCCTTATTCTTTTTTAATCCGTAGTCAGTGATCGACCCCACCAGTTCTATTAACGTATACTTCTATTTTGTTCTCAAAAACGAAATCTATATAATTTTATATGAACAACAAAGCCCTCAAATGAAACTGTCAACGCACTGATCATCGCTTAAACAAATTGTAGCTGAATCTCTCCAAATGGCTTCTCCCAAACCAGCCATATTGTTATCCAAGCAGGTCTGATGTCATGCATACAACGCGCTTGTTGCTCCCAATAATCTTTCCTCAACAATCAGAGCTGTTTTGAAAAACCCTGATTGTTTCATCTTGTGCGATCCATGTGTCTTTTGAAGATCATTGATGTGAGAGTTTGAACCTCCCACTTGTGCTGTTGACACGTTCACATCCATTTCAAAAGACAATATAAACATTTAACCTCAACCCCAATCAACAAAACTCATAAATAGATGACAACTGCCTTAGCAAAAGATAATCTTAAATCCATTTTGAAGTCCAACAATGTTAAGAATTCTTAGCAAAACTAACAGATCGTAACTGTAAACGTAAATTCCCTTAATTAATTAACTAATCTAAAACACACTTGAACATCCATACAAACCTAAAATACAATCTAACACACTCAGTATCTCAAAGTATTCCTTACTTGCTTCACTCCTCTTAAATAAATGTTTTAATTATTTAACTTAAAATGTTGCTTATCTTTTGAGCAGCAGCAACAACGAAGGAAGGGACCTGCATGTTCTGGTGTTTTATTAATTATTAGAATTGTACTAATGTTACAAATTCTGTCATTTGCTTTGCTGCAGCGACTGGAAGCAATAAAGGATATTGCATAATGGTATCCTCCGTTCCATGCTATAAAATCGAAAGCACTTTCAAGACATGCTACGTGCAGAAGGCACTTTTACAGGTGGTAGTCGGGTAGTTTAATGGGGTTCGTATGGGCTCATGTCCGTCTGCACAATACAGATAAGCTGCAAGAGCTAAACAACCTGTCAGGCCAATGCCATGCTAAGAAATACTCCAAATAACACAAATATATAAAAATTAATTTGTGCCAGGTTAATATCTTCACATACAATTCACACAAGGAAACGGAAAGCATCTTGTTCAGAGGAAGTGGATAAAGTTGCTGGTTATGGGATGACTTCACGGAACAAATGGAGATGGGTTCCAGAGCAGAAATGCATGAACATCAAAGACAGACCAACATACGAGCAAGATTCCACAGCCATACTTGATCCTGTCTGTGTAGTTGAGGACCTTGCTATAGTTCCACACCATTAGTTTTACTAGGATATCTGTGATCATCTGACGGTCAAAACAAAATAACAAACCAGCATTGTTTCCAATGATATAATGAGTCATTTCAGTCGAACTGTGTAAAAGTGCAGACATTGCTAGTAGAAGGTATGGGTATACCTTTTTAGACTGATAATCTACCACAGAAAACCACAAAAAAAACTTGATGCTTGATACATTAGAGGTGGTTTCTGTATTTATGACTGAGGGCACACACTGATATTAAATCGTATGTCACCTGGCACTCTCCTGTTCTCCTTCCAAGAGGACCAGGCCAAAATCTGTACCTCTTCCTCAATCCTGAGGACAGATCCAAGTTGTCCTCACACCCACCCATGTTGGGAGCGCTGGGACCCCACCACAATATGCCTCCAGCGAATGTGGATGTTTTGATGCTTGGTGGTGGGATTGGCGAGTTAGTCCTGTTGGCATATGAGAGTGATAGGCCCTTGAATGGCAATGTTTGTAAATGTAAGTGTTGTATTGCTTTGGGTCCGCAGCTGGCAGTGTGAATGGTTTTCTGTGTCTGACGCATGAAACACGTGTGAATGGACCGAAAGCGGTTGGTGCCTTGACGTGGCTTTACAGCTCATAAGCTGTAAATCAGTGGTTCTTTGTCTAATGTTGAAATTATTAACAATGACTTTTGAGGATTTTATTTCGTCAAGTTGTTGGTGACTAAAGTGTTTATGAACCATTTACTAACTCTCGTGCCAAATCCAACAAGTATGACTGTGTTGAATAAAGTTTTGCTTTTTCCTGGTCAGTGCATACTCTCTTTGAAAACTGGTCACTAAGTGAATATTATGGAGGTATATTTTGTGTGGATCCCACAAGGTTTACGTGCCCAGAAGCCATTGTAAATTTGACTAACTGACAAAACCCTGCCACTCCAAAGCCAGACTGCAATCCACATCAGGCGGCAGACACATAGCACAAAGAAATGCCAACTTCTAAAAAAGGCATTTCTAAAATAGTTATAATAAATCTGTGCACACCATTGAGTAGCATTTATTATCACTATTCCAAATATATCAAACTTGACCACGCTGTACCTCTCATATCAGGAATTACCACTGAAACACTTATCAGGGAATCACCAATGCATTCCTATGGGAGGGCAGGCTCACAGCAGTGAGAAACCAAAATGGCGGTTTGTCACTACCAGGACATGTCCCACACTTAAGGTACATGTCCTACCTTTTACCTACAATACACCCTTCCCATAGGGCTAGCTAGGGCCTACCTTAGGGGTGACTGACATGTAGTAAAGGGGGGTGGGGGGGTCACAGACATGGCACACGGTGCCACGTCACAGCGGCAGTAACACTGCGCGCACAGGCCCTGCAAAGGCAGAGGCCTGGGATAGGTTTTAAAGGCTACTTTGGTGGGTGGCGCAATCAGCACTGCAAGCCCACCAGTTTCATTTAATTTGCCAGACCAGGGTATATGAGATACCACTTGACAAGGAACTGACGGGTAAATTAAATAGGCCAAACAGGTGTAGACCAATCTTACTATATTTATTACAGAGAGAACACGCACTTTACACTGGACAGCAGTGTTAAAGTGCCCAGTGTCCTAAAACCACCAGCACCATGTCAGAAAAAAGGCTAGGAGGAAAGCAAAAAGTTCAGGGATGACCCTGCAGAAAGGGCCAAGTCCAACAATATGTTTTCCTTAAACTTCTGTGTGGGACAGTTGTGGGATCACCGGGCCGGGAAACATTTCCTACTACCCAGCTTTCCCCTAAGTCTCCCGATAAAAACGCTACCTCACTTGTGTGGATGGGCCAAGTGCCTGTGACAGGGAAGAGCCCAAAACGTATTGTGCAGATACCTAACTCAGACATTTCTGAAAACTAGGCACCAGGAGGATTCTAGGGAGGAGTAGCTCACGAGAGAAACCCCCGTTTTCTTACACAGAATGCCCTGCAAATCTCAAATTTAGCTAAAAAGTCAAATTTTCCTTACATTTATGTGTGAGGAAAGTTGTGGGGTCACCGGGTCGGCACAAATTTCCTACCCCCAGCGTTCCCTCCAGGTCTTCCGATAAAAATTCTACCTCACTTGTGTGGATGGGCCAAGTGCCTGTGACAAGGACGAGCCCAAAACTTATTGTGCAGATATCAAACTTATCTATTACAAAACTACCTGGTTTTGAAAGGGGGGCACCTGCATTTTTTGTCCCGGGTTCGCGGCCATCTAGGGAAGCCTACCTAACTCAGACATTTCTGAAAACTAGGCACCAGGAGGATTCTAGGGAGGTGTAGCTCGCGAGAAACCCCCGTTTTCTTACACAGAATGCCCTGTAAATCTCAAATTTAGCTAAAAAGTCAAATTTTCCTTACATTTCTGTGTGAAGAAAGTTGTGGGATCACCGGGTTGGCACAAATTTCCTACCCCCAGTGTTCCCCCCCAGGTCTTCTGATAAAAATGATACCTCACTTGTGTGGGTGGGCCAAGTGCCCACGACAGGGAGGGGTCCAAAAAGTTCATAGCATCGGGATGTGTAGATAATTTAAAACACAGATGGAAACTTGCAAGTGAAGACAATCTGCAAGGGGCATAAGCTTAGTTAGGGGATTGGAAAATGGAATTCCATGGGAGGGTCATAGGGCAGCAACTGGAAACTCCATATTTGCAAACATTGACATGGTTCTTTGCACCCTAACTGACCTGCTAACTTAAAGTGTGAAAATAAGCAAGTGAGCAATTACAGCGGTAAGAGCACAAAATCTCAGACTATTTTCATGGAGTGAGGAGGGAAAGAATTTATCAACTTAGAAAAACACACTACATGCTCTACACCTGAGGATTATTTGCCTGCAGACAATTTAAATGAGGACTATGGGAAATAAGAAGATCCCTGGAGCTCTAACGTACATTTTAAGATAAACTCCTTTTGAAACCCAAGGGTGTACAAATCTACATAAATAGATGTGTAAATCTAAGATGAACGGCTTGCACATTTTTTGTGACCTGAGCATCAAATGTTTCATAACCTCCAGCACCCTTTTCAATCTGTAAGTAGAAGCATGGGAGCATTAATCAACAGACTTCTTACTGCAATCCTCAAATATGCTCCCCCATCCAGAACTGGCCGGCATAGCATATACAACAAGCATTGGCATAGCCAATAGGTCTCGCCTTTGGGACCTTATAAGTGTTTAGCCATGCAACAGTTGCATAACTAAATACTTATAAGGTCCCAAAAGCGAGACCTATTGGCTATGCAAAGCAGCCGTTCGGCCGCTAAAGTGAAAGTAATTGCGGTAAAGCGCGGCGCGCGCGCCCGCGCACATGCACTGTAGCTCTAGGCTGGCCTGGTAGCACTTTTTGGAGCCCTCTCAATAAGTCTTGCCAGACCAGCGCATGCGCTGGGTCAGGCGAGACCTAAAAAGTGTTCTCCCACAATCGTGAGTGGGGGTGAATTGTAGCTTAATGCAGCCCCTGGTAAAGTAAAGTCCTTTAGAAACGCCTGCGGACAGCTTCTCCTCAGCGGTTTCCATGTGGCCCCCTCTGCCCCCATTATCTTAGCATCACCCGCCCGCTCTCCTGCGCCCTTGCAACCCTGTGCACGTGGCAGTTTGTCACTTTACACAGCATTCGGGAATTATTTTAAAAGGTGTTATTTAACTAGACTCATTTTCAGGACTCTAAAGAAAACTGGAGGAGAAAAAGGGGAGAGGAGGGGAGGGGGCAGAGTAAGAGAGAGGGAGGAGGTGGAGAGAAGTGAGAGGGAGAATGGTTGAGGAGGAAAGGACAGAGGGAGGAGAGGGAGAAACTAGAGGGAGGAGGAAAGAGGGTGGAGGACAGAGAGGGAGAAGGGAAGAGCAATGCAGGATACATGAGGAAGAGTTGCAGGAGGACGCGGGGAGCAGGAGGAATCTTGTTTTTATTTAGCGCTTCCTACCACACTTATGGCATTTCTAATCACTGTAAACTCATGCAGCTTGCTGGAGGTCACAAGTTCAGATCTCAGCTAGGCTAACTCGGCCTTTCATCCTTCTCATGTCCGCTAGAAGAGCACCATAAATTGTGAAATGGTGACATCTGTTAATCACTGCAAATAACAGATTAACAGATGTCACCATTTCACAATGTATGGTGCAAGCAAAGGACCCATGCCAGGAAGTGTACAAACTGGTTTCTGGTGGTATGTTGCATAAATGTAGAAAACTCACTAGATGTATCAAGAGCTCTCAACCAGCTGAAAGAGGATATGATTGTACATTACAAAACATATATGATAACAAGATAAATAACAAAGGGACAGAGTCAGGATGTCTTTTCAGTGAGATTCAAATGAAAAGGTTTCAGAACGATTGTATCCTCGGGACAGGGCGGCGTTGTATTTAGGCCACTGTAGGAAGCTGCCCGAATATTCCCCAGGGAAGGGTCCAGATGACACTAGATTGAAGCATATGGCTTGAAAAAGTTACTTATTGTTGAAAGGCTGGGGTAGCGCCTAAAAAGCACCTTTCCATTCTGCCTGGGTAGTGAAAACACTGCACCCGGACAGTATACGGATAGGAATGGGAAACTATTTTACCCATGTGGTGAGCAACTGACTTCAAAAGGTATTTTTTTTTTTTTTTTATAACACAGACTTGACATGCAACCTACAATCCTTGTTACGATAGTAACTTATTTGCAAGCTATTACTCTGGACATGAGCATTACAGGCCACATGACATCTCTGCAGTGACTCATTTAATATTCATGGGTAAATATTAACAATAAAAAACAGATTACGTCTAGCAATAGTCTCGATTACGGGTCAGGAAGGATTCGAAAATAATGTGTGGCCCGCCTAAGAGAAGTTATAAATCGGCCATAAACTCAATAAGTTCAAAATGCGAAACCAGAAAATAAAGAATAGGTGAAAAAGATAATGAACTTTACTCTGGGATTTACATAGCCAAAAAGACACAAGCGTGAACCAGAAACCCCGAAAAGCTACATCCGACGTTAAAGTGCAAACTGCACAGGACACTGTGCAGTAGAGCATTGGTGGAAAGTGGTCATCCCACAGGATCGGGTGAACAAACGGCACAGGAAACAAAGCGGCCGTGCACATTACACGGATGCGTGCAATGAACCATGCGCTTGGGGGCGGGGGAGCGCATTCCAGGCGGGGGAGCGGACCCTTTGAAGTGCTCCCAAAAGGCTGATTGCATGGCGGCACGATGCGCGTGATTGTGCGCGTGCTAGCCATGCAATCCGCTTTTTGGGAGCACTTTTCAAACCCGCTCTCTATAGTCTCGCTTTGCGATCGCTTCGCGATAGCAAGGTCGAACCCTAAAAAGGATCAATATAGCTCTATTGCAAAGGTCGCTGCAAAAGTGTACAACTCTCTTCCTGAGAAGATAAGGGGTTTAATCCTATTCTAAGACGTTTTGTAATGCCTCAAATACTACCAATCTCTGTACTGCCTGGTACCACCAATTTGAGCTCCCTCACTGTCTTAACCATGGGTTGGCAGCCAATCAACCGATGTGTTACTGTCAAGTCCGTTACATCAGCTGACTCAAGAGCTCCAGGAGTGAACAGAGATGCACCTGGTCAAAATCATTAACAACAAAAGTTAACCATTGTTCCCAGACAATAAGGGATCATGTTTGATTCATAAAAAATAACACCTTAAAAAGGTCATACTACCTACCCAACTGCATTAAGGAAACGCAAGACAGCCTTGCATGCTCAAAGCTACTTCACATACAACAGCGGGTCGCATATCAGGCACTTGGAGATAGGACTATATTTATTGCAATGCAAATCACACACAGAGAAATACATTTTGGGGAATATAAAGGAAAACGTGGTCATGTGGATGGCACACACCTTCATTCGTTGCCAAGAAAAAATGGATAGTGTAGGAATGTGCATGGACACACATTCTTTGGATCCGAATATTTAAAAAGTTGGTGACCACAATCCCAACCGAAAAATTGTTTTTTTATGGCCAGCCAGAGAATTTACAACATTAAACCTGGACTCACATTGATACTAAGAGAGACAAACTTGAGGTAGAATAATTGGCTGAAAATGGAGACCTAAAATACTACATCATGCTAAGGGAAATATTTGTTTCTGAATCCAGTAACGACATACGGTACTAAAGCCTGCTATAGATAGTATTTTGTGTCCAATTCCAGGGTCAAGGATTTGAGGATTTGAATAGATGAGCTGTATCCTTCCACTACTGGAGTCTGAGAGTTCTATTCCTTTCTGCACATTGCTGTACCATTTTACTTTTAGCAGACGGCAGAGCATGTTGTTGTTCCACCTCACTTCCTCAGTCGCTATGCTATGCTCTGTCACTTTCTCTCCATTCCCCACTTTCTTGTTTCTACATAGAAGTGCCTGGTATTAGCTATAGATTTTAGCAAGAGTAACAGCCTCGGTTACCACACCCTGCTTACCTAAAGAATAAGAGGACAATTCCAGGGAGCCTGTCTCAGAAAACATTTGTTTTACAAGTCCAGGGACCTACAGTAACTGCCAACGGTACTGCAGCCTCCTACAGCAAGGACTTAAATCACGTTGGAAGGTTCTTTAGTACCAAGACAAACTGACTGGTCTGTCTTTCATTTTCAAGTCTGATCTACTGCGTTTGGCAAGGATTGTTTAAAAAACGGAGGCAACTGTTGGATTTGCCAATGCTTGTTTGTAACAGGAACCTACAGCTGAAGATAAAAACATGCAAAGAAGAAGAGGATATTTTAGGGGCTTATGTACAGCAGGTGAATGTCAAACAATAGACAGGCAAAACAAATAAGCCGTCTGTGCTGAATGTATTATGTAAATAATGAATGTCTAGGAGAAGTAAATATATTGGAGGCTTTTCAGTTATAAGGTCATACAGAAGCATATTTATGGGCTTGTAAAAGGTTGACTTTTGACAAGATAGAATGGTCCCAAATAGTTGGCCGTATGAATAGGTAATGAAATAATAAGTGAAGCTTCTGCAGGTCACTTAGGAGAGAGCTGGAGCAATCAGAAGTTTATCGAACTGTGCTTGTGGCCATGGACAAGAAGAGTAGGGTCATACCAAAAGGATGTTGAGGAAGTGACATGGTGTTTAAAGACCGACCTGATAGCAAATAATACATGGGTTAAGTGTGCTATGGCTATTGGGGTCCCTTCAATCTTTATGTTCGTGGAACAGATATTTGCATCAGAAATGAAAAATTGTTAGAGGCTTGAAAATGTAATTGTGCATGAACCCAACACAAAAAGGATCAACTTATCAGACAATGTGTTTGACAGAAGAGTATGCAAAGGCCATAGATACGTGGTCTAATTTATCACTTCAAGTTTGAGAGAATATTTAAAATGAAAGAGGATAAAGTACATGCACTTGACCTTGCGTTACCTTTTGCTTACTAATGTTCTATAAATGCCACCTGTGTAATTTTACAATGCATTTAGAAAAATAAGTAAGCACAAAGTGATACAAAGGGGTAGCTTTACATGTGCCGAATGCAGCTGGGACCTGTACTGATGTGTAAATCACTACGAGGAAGAGAAAGGACTGCAGCTGTTATAGAAAGGGCAGTATGAAGAAGAGCGCAAACAAAAATCTTTTGTTTATTGTTTCTTGAAAGACATTATTTTCTTGCACTACAGATCAGGCACTAGGAAGTATGTTCTAGACATAGATCGAGCCTTGCTGTACAGGTCTCAAAAGCAAAATTTCTTGCATGACCCTTTCCTTCACCTTGCAAATATGAAATACTTTTTTGCCTTCTAGATCACTGTAAAGCACAAAATAAACTATTTTTTAAATCCAAACACGGATAGTCAGGTGCACTATTTGCCAGTCAAACAGATGAAAACAAATGCAGGTATTGTATTAAATAAAAATAAAATATTACAATATTTATTGTAGCTGTCTAGGGATACAACATTGGAATGTTCATAGACCTGACACGACCACACTGAATGTTTGAAATAATAGCCAATGGTAACTAAAAACCCTCGCCTGCAGTGTGTCCTAACCTACTGTCCAACCACCAACTGCCAAGAAATCTAAAAAACAACCCCACATATTTTAAAAGACAGCAATTAGTGACATGTGGCTAAAGAAAAACCTAGTGCACAGCTTTCTTAACTATAGGCAGGAGGCAATCTTATAATGGCTACTCGAAAGGCCAGGGGTGCAATAGAACATTATTTCATAGTACTTAAAGATATGACTGCGGAATAAGTACTACAACTTATTGCTGCTCAACATTTTCAGTTTTATGATGCATATTTGTTTACATGTGATGGGTGTTTATAGTGTTTTACAACAAAATAGGATTGCAAATAAGAGTTTGATAAACAGTCAAAAAGGGGACGAATTGCATGTGCTATCCCTACTACCTGCCCACCATATTTTTACCATTTCTATGTACAAATCACTCATATTAAAAGTGAATTTTACAGTGCTTGCAAGGGAGCACTAAATTCAACTACAGGAGTAACAACCCGGATTTTTTTTTTGTAATCAGTATTTTGAGGGACATTTGGTTTCATTCATGGAGATGAGATTTTGATACGGGTGACACATTCTAAACTTCCAGAACAGACCAAAAGGCATAGCCTGCATTATAGGAGTGACGCCCACTCCAAAGCGAATACATCTAGAACATAGCCGTCCTAATAAGGGCCACTACACAAGGGGAGACTTGGGGCTTGCACCTTCAGAAGATACCACGAGCATCGGATCAGAGCATGAGCATGAATTCCCGTGTAGAGAAAGCGTAGCTGTGTAGCGCCGATGCGCTCCCAACAGAATCGAGACAATACTCTGAGGGATAACAGGGCTTTCCAGTGTGCAAACCTACTTAACTAATTAAGGGGAAAAGCTTCTCCATGTACCTGCAAAATTATTAACAGGACACCTTAGCTATGTATAGCGGGGATAAGCCTGCAAGCATAACAACGACACTGTACATGGGACATAGCCACGCAATGTAGATCCGATGCAAATGGGAGAGAGCTGGGGCAATGCACTCTACAATATGTCTATGAACAAAGCAGTTACACACATAACAGAACAGATTGACTTTCAGTGTATGCTGGCCACAGGCCGTCACCACAGTCCTCCGGTCGAAATAAAACCATGACCAACTGATAATGACAGGCGTCTTTCACTGCACCATGACACAGCTGGACGCTTCAAAATAAAATCTGCAGTACCGTTAACAAAATGCTGAGTAAATAGCCAGGCATATATGTGTGCTGGTGAAGAAGTACATTACAATCCGCAGTGGCTATGTGCAAGGTCAGCACAATATCAATAAACCCCAAAACGCCCAGCACATACCACCCCTGGCATATTCTATAGTCCCATATGACCTTCTTGCACCCCAGGTTTCAGCACTTTACAGCGGCGAAAGGGACTCACAATTCCTTAATCAGCACCATCTCCACTTCCCAAACTCATCAGCTGCTGCTGTGCGACACCTACGTCAACGCGTATTTTCCGGCACTCAACAGCCCCGCCCACCGCAGTCGATTATTGGACAGAGGACTGCTGGTCGATGTAGAACTGTCAGATTTTGGAGACTGCGGCGTGCGGGCAACCGGCAGGTCTGTTTTAGATATGAAATAGAAATAGGACTCGACTGGAGAGGTCACAAGTTTATCGAACGTGGTGGCCATATTGAAATGTAAAAACTTGGTTACGATTTAAAACATTATAGAAAAAGGGCATTTTTCTGTAAATATATATATTCATCAGAAAGTCGAATTCTATTTGAGATATTCTTATGAAAATAGTTTACGAGGAAATTCGAGAAATATTTGTGTTTCTACAGTTAAACAAAATATTTATATTCTTCCAGAAATAGCTTTAGAAAATTGACTTTTTTTGTATAGGATTTTGCTCTCGTGTTGTTTTTCAGTTGCTGTTCCTTAGAATTCTCTGATGAAATGTCCTCTCCAAGATGGCTAAAGTGTTTACGAACGAATGAAGACGGCGCTGTTTCTTCCAAGACCGAGGGAGAGGGAGGGGGAGGGAGGGGGAGAGAGAGAGAGAGAGAGAGAGAGAGAGTGAGAGACGTCACGCTCTGTAATTGTTGCAGCCTTTGACCAAAGGTATGGGGGAGGCGCTCCTTCCATTCCCTCCTCCAGAGCTCACCTGCGGCATCCCTGGTCATGGAATCTAGACTGAAGTTAAATCTGCATCCTCTTGATCTAAAAACATCCCTAGTCAGTGGAAACAGCTGCCTTAGCAGATAGGACGCGCTGTTAAAAGACTTGTGGTTCAGCTACCTCTAAGTTAAGTCGGCGGAGTAAGCAGCCATGTCATAGTGCCAATATCGGCAACCTCAGTTCTCATACAGCAACATACATAAATAAACCACACGACACCTTGTTAGTGGAGAAAATTGCTGCAGGATTATTTGCATAACAAATATGCCAACATGGTGGGTTATTTTACGGGCGATCCGAGGGCAGGCCAGCCCCTATGCCGCCTGCCCGCCTGATGAGCCAAATTACACCGTGGCCGTCGCCAATCGGTGGTACCAATTTTGGGAGGTGCCACCCCTACCATCAGTGGACCGCCAGTCCACGCACTTACTCACGCCCCACAGAAGGTAGGACGGAGCGTTCCAGGCCGCCCCTGGTTGCTCCGGCCCACAACCGTCCGTAGGACTAACAGGGCGCCGTCGTACTTCCAGGGGACCCGCTAAGACATCCCTGGGTATCCTTGGCTTAGCACCCTTAATGTGCTGCTGCATGTAGTACCCTTCTGTACCTTGCAGACTCTGGATCGCCCTATAACTCCTCCACAGCTCTGGGGGTGGCCACCGTCACACCCAGGGCCCCCCACCAAGGTAGGCATCTTTACCTACATCCTGCTGATTACCGGGCCTCTCCCAGGTCCAGCCAAAACAAGTCTTAGCCCGAACAGGACCGGAGGCCAGCATGCCCCTTCTGGACAGGTGCCCCCATCCTTTCTAAACTCCCCGTGGACTTTAGACTGATATGACCTAAAATCAATAGTTAGGTGTTGGTTCAATGTTAACATTGCCTGGCTGAAGAGCAATACCTTTGACAAGCCACTCCTGCCAGGAAGTGCCAATGCGGGTGGAAGTATGAGTTAACAAGCCCGCCTTACTTCCTCTTTCACCCAGTTATCTGTGTATAGCACTTGTCGGAGTATGTCCATCGCATTCAGTCAGTCACCACCCTAGGTGACGCCTTGCTCTCCCAAACATCTGCTAGTATACCAGGGAACAGACAGGACAGTGTGAACCAGAGGGTAACCAAAGTATAAATACGTCTCTTTTTTGAATACTGGGAATTCCAAGTGTTCTCTAATATTTTGTAGCCCATTTGTGTTTAACCCAGGGGTTTCCCCAATCTTATGGACCATAGTACCCTTGTTGGATGACAACTTCCACAACCTGTATAGCTGCCAGCCTAGGCTATAGGGCGGGAGAAAATGCACATGTTCTTGTTACTCGACTCAATGGTACTTGTTTCAACGACTTCAGAAAGCTGAACTGCTAGGTGGACCGACCAGGATCTGAACCTGTGACCAGCGGTCGAACCCAAGCCCCTTTCAGTTCTGCCTCTCCACCTGCCTGTGAACTTGCATCACAGGGCAGACTTCAGGCACCATAACCCATACTTGGACATGCCTGAGCTAGAACACACATCTAAAAGGCCTGCCAACCGGCTAACCACCAACGTTGCAGTCCGACTGTTCGCTGACAACTCCCAGGGTAATTTTGCTTAACTGAAGCAACTGGTAACATGCCAACAATATAATCAATTTAACCTTCACTATGACTGCGAAATGTGCTCGGGTAGTTGTCCGTATAAGTGCTCCATCCCCTCCATATCAGCACTAACAAGGCAACCCGCACTCTCTTGGGAATGATACACACCCGCACCAGCTGACAGAAAGTGCCTTTTCGTGTGTAGCCCACGGCCTTACGTTTATCACTGACGGTATACCAGGATTATGTTGAAACTTAGCTGGTTTTACAGCTTAGTGCCTGTTTCACCATCACAGGTATGTCTTTGCCTAATCAGTTTCTGGCTGCAAAGCTCTCATCCCAGGCGAAATGCCAGCTCTCATCCCAGGCGAAATAAAAGGAAGCTTTACTGCTACCCCTGTGAGCCGCTGCTGGTGCTAATGATGGTACAAATAGCACCACTAAACTAGACAGGGAGTGATCCTGAGAAAAGAGGTGGGACGACGACCACCACCACCACCATACCCCGCATGTGAATCAGTCTAGGTTTACTTTGCCATCTGCAGTAGTGCAGCCACAATTCGCCGGCATCTAACCTGTGCAGTATCCTGTTCTGTGCAGTCCCCCACATGGTTCCACTGGGCATCTCTGCCTGATGTAAGTGACCCAGGTACATGGTCCCCCTGCCTGGCGGCCTGCCAGTGAGAAATACATTACATACCCCATAAGTACTGCTACCTGCCTTTGCTAAAATCTTGCCTGGCATTCCTACTTGCCAAGATATACCCAGTGAAAATGGCTGTACTCGGTCAATTTACCCGACCAAACATCAAACCCACCAGTTTGGGCCAGATAACCTGCCCCAAACTCTGCGGAAACAACAAATAAGCAGGATCTGACATAAAGGAGGGGGATCCCTGGTTGTACTTTAAAATGTCATACTGCCCAACCAGATGTGCCACTTGGAAAGATACCACCATCGCTTTGGATTTGAGCCTCACTCAGCACGACCTTTCATCCTAGACCTACCTCCAACAAGACGTGTATTTGAGCGTGCTGTCACCCTAGGGTCTGCTGGCTCTGACAGAGAAGTGACAAGATGATGCATGCTAACCTGCACCCAAACTCCTCAGAACACCAATGTGTGCGAGCTAACCACCAAAGTCTGCAAAAGTTTGCCAACCCATATAATGTTTTACTTCCCTTTGCTCGAGATGGGGCAGTCCTGTCCAAAGGAGTGTGTATTGAACCATATGTGTCCTATAAGTACCTATGATTTGAGTACCACTGACTAATTCATAGTACCTGGTGTTTTTAATAACTAATATCAGATCTAACAACTTCAACAGGCATCCTCCGCTTACATTAGGTGTGTTGGATCAAGGGGATCCAGTGAAAAGGAAGATATCTCCCGTGGCATGCCATCCCTTTAGCACCACATTTACAGCTTTATGCATGTCGCTTAAATAGTATGTGTTTAATGCTAATTTGTTTGAGTTCTGCTCTTGACAGCATCCCTTCTAACCAACAGTGTTGGAAACCACTCATGTTTGATTCTAGTACAAGTCGTCCCTGTTAACCTGGCACTGTTAGACCAAATGAACCTTTTAACAAACTTCCTAACCAAAAGTATATCATGTTGCGCAACATAGGACACTGTTACTTCATCCCTATGTATGTTCTGGCATGGCAATACTGCCAAAGGTATCCCCCTTAATCCTGTTTAACCACTAAATAAAGCTGTACAAGGGAACAAAAAGTCACCCGTGCACCTCGCCCTGGGCCTGAGTATGGGGATGAGTCTATGTCAGATATAGCTGAAGCACGCTCTACACGGTTCCTAATTTAACAAAGTGCAGTTGCAAGAAAATTCTCCTCATATGCAAAGCTGAGTACTAGAGCAAATATTGATTTTCATAGGCATAAACATGTACCTCCAAGTCTTCATTTTATAAGAGCGCCGTGTTAGTGTCTCAGGCTTGGGGAGGGGCAGCTCATACCTTATGAACACCCTGCTGTCTGAAGTCACAGCTAAACTTCATTACAAGTGTATGTGCTCGGGCCTGTCTAAAGAAAATATAAATCCATTCCTACTGTTGTCCTGGAACCCACAACCACTGCTCTCCATGGTTAAATAGCTTCCTGCTAATAATGGCTTCCTTGAAGAATGTTGAAAATTCATGTTCTGCAATGAAGGAACTGCAAGAACTAATGAGTTCCTTGAAAGCTACAACCTAGTTCAACACTCTACAAAATTACAACTATATCGCCATTTAGCATGAGTAAGGGTACATTACACATGCTCCATGAAGGGTTGACATGGGCTGACCTTCCAAGTGCAAGGACGGAGGGGTGTGCTTAATAAAGCATATAATGTACAGGGCCATGGCCTTACGGTTAAAGCGGTCGACCTCGAAGCTGGGGAACCGGGTTCGGGTCTCTGCAACGATGCTCAAAATATTATGATTCTGGTCAAATCAATTATCTCCCTGTGACTTACAAATGAATGTGTTCTCTTTTGACGGAACTGGTGCCTTGTATGAGCAGCGTGGGACCCATGTGGTGCACCCGCTCTGCTCCTTCTCCGATGCGGACCACACAGGCAGTGTGGCCAGGAGGAAATGCCGGCGCGTAGAGACGGCGAAGACCTGCAAGGCCTTGCATGACCGCCGAGGCCGACCCCGTGGGTGTTCCGCACGAAGCGATCGGGCCCCCCGCGGGACCCGAAAGTCACACCCTCTACCTCCCGGGAGCAGTTGGGGAGAAAATACTGCAGTATTCGCTGCACTCCCCCATGCACCAACCGGCCCGCAGCGGGGCTCAGCACTCGCTCTGCCATGCATCGGCAGCAGAGGGTGCCACACGCCTCCTTGCCCCCTTCCCGCATCGGCAGACCCCGACAGGTCAGCAACGAAGGGGGGGGTGCCCAGGCTGCCCCCCCCCCCCCAAGCAACAATGGCCGACATGGGCCGAAGCCCTGTATAGGCTGCAGTCATCCAAAGCACACCACAGGGAGAGGGAGGGGCGTGTCGCAGGGTCGAAAAGCTGCCATGTGCCCCCTCCCGGAGCTGCTAACCCCGGCCCCCTGGCGGATGGCACCATCGGCACTGGCTGGGCTACGGAGTATTGCCTCCACCGCCAAGGCACCTGGAGGGGAGGGGGGTCGATGACTCACCGCATTGCAGCTCCTGGAGAGTCTTAAGGCACCTCTAAACAGCGAGACAGGCAGCAGACAAGAGGCTGCACTGTGGGCGGGGGAAGGTATTTGTACCCTTGACCTCCCCCACCACAGCCGGAAGTGATGCTGCAGACTGACCCCCTGGTCCCTAGACCGGGGCACTAGTGTGCTGACTAGTGTGCCTTCCTGTGGCACTAAGGCGGCCGCCCTGTTGGAGGGTCCCCTTCGTGGCCCCCCGGGCAGCCTTGGCAAGAGTGATGCCGCTACTTCTAGATTTTACATCTATCTTGTGCCCGTTTTCATTTGATTGTTGTTCTTTTTCACAGGTGCCCAAATCAGTTTAATTGCTTAATTGCACTGCAGCCAGGCATAGTTTTTCCTCTAAGAACGATGCGCCAACTTCGACTGCTTTTAGATGACATTGTTAGTGGTGTGGTCTTAGCAGGGGCGCACCTAGACCCGAACCTCGGGGTGGACAGCTAACACTCCCAGGCAGGGCTGGCCCTAGCACTAGCCGCACACGGTGCAATAGTCTTTTTTTGGGACCCCCTCCTCCATTTCCTCCATCATGAATTCTCTCACTTCCACTAACCAAGAATGTACCTCATCTCTCTATAGCACCTTTCTGACAATCATTTCATATTTTTATAGTGCTACTCATAGTTTACTCACACTCAGTTCTGTGAACTGCATAGTACACGTTCTTTGTAGCAGCCACATCACCCCTCTGTGCTGTGTGGTTGGCAGGAGTGCCCAAGTGAGTGTGCTGCAGCGTGGAATACAAAATTCCTCCCTTCGTCACAGACCAAAGGTCTCACAAACACACGTAATCAATACATTCGCTGGTGGGGCCCATAACACCAACATTCACTCACCATCGATCTGTATTTCGCGGGAGATGATTTGTTCCAAACGCTGATATGAAAGGAAATACCTTTAACCTAAAGAACAAATAAATCTACATAACCATATTTAACTCATTTGTCCTAAATTCCAGCTTTGGTTTTCCTCTCATAGATTGGAGATGAATCTGCTAGTTGCTGGTTTAGGTTAATTTCTAATTCTCTATTCACTTTGAATTAATACATTTCCTTTGAATAAACAACCCAACTCATTTGATAATTAATCAAATCATTCTTTATCTAATTAATGCAAGTTAAATCATTTGTTATTCAAGCCTTCAATCATCATATTTACATATTCTGGCTAATTGTCGTCCTCTAAGTCAGAATTGAGCATCAGTTCAGTCCATCAAAGATTCAGGGAAACAGCTGTCCTGCAGCGTCACCGTCCTCTCCATCAGCATATCGTCAAGAAAACGAAAAAGCGAATGAGCTAAAAGACCTCACTATTCTACCATAATTTATAGTGATTTCAATGTCAAAAAGTAACAAATATTGGGTTTTGTCTTTTCTGATTGGATGATTTAGGGTCATCCGTTGTAGTTCTCATGGAATATTGTCCCGTATGTCATCACACTTGCTGGTTCCGTTTTTTTAAAGACAGTCTTTGTTCCCAGGAAACTGGCTGGCTTCCCAGGGCGACCTTGGTGGGTACAGTCTGGTTAGGGTCATGACGAGGCCATTAATGCTGGCGTTAGCGCAGGCGCACTTCACCCAAAACCTTGTGGAGCGTCGTCCGTCACTTTAGGTACAGGAGGCAGCCATCTTGTGGCAGGCCCAAATGGTCAACTTAAGCAAAAGAAACACAAAACGTAATTAATACATAGAAATGGCTAATAAAATGTTATTCCCTTGCTTATACCCATATGTGTATGTATTTATCTAGCAGAAAGCAACACTCAAAGCGGTTTATACGCACTTAATAAAGCACAAATCACAAATACATCACAAAGGCAACATATATCATGCAATATTCTAATTGTCTATTATTAGTATGCGTACATATTTAGTTTACGTGTTAATTAAGCCATGCAAATGCATTCCTATGTGTATTTCAGTTATTATTAATACTTCGCACTTGAAACAATTAAGACAGTTATAATTAATTAATCTAATTAGTATAAATATGCAAATTGGGGAGGGTATACAAAATGTTGCATTACCCGCTCCAGCAATCCCCCCTTTGGTGATTTTATCACCATACCAACACAAATGTTGTAGTTTCTTTTACGGAATTTAAATGCTTTCTTGCTCTTAATCATAATTCAGTTTCCCCTCTTTTTGCTGATTCATACATGCTCTCCTTCCACTCTTCCAATTCTATCTCTTCAAATTCTCTTTCTTATTTCTTATCTTTTCTTTTTAACTTTTCTCTTTTGTCTCTTTTCTTGTTTTTATTATTTCTACAACAAATACAACCTAATCTTATCACTAATATTATGAAAATCACACATGTTAGTGGAAACAATATTTTACCTATAAATGTACTACCTAACTTAACTAAGAAATGTTTCATAGCTGCTATTTTCTTTCCAATCTTTTCCCAAACACCTTCAACCTCCAGTAGTGCAATTTCGTCATGCAATTCAGTAATATTCTTAATATAAATTTTCAGATCTTTACTTTCATCAGGAATGTAAGTACAACAATGTTGAACTTTCAGCATTCCACAGACTCCACCCTCTTTTGCCAATAATATATCAAGGGCAAGTCGATTTTGCATTACCATAGCACGCATGGCAACCATTTCAGTGTCTACCAATAAAAATCCTCCAGCGGTGCTTGTTGACAAGCGACCCACTACTGTTGATAATTTTCTAATTTTGTTTGCATTCAAAGATATTCCCACTGCTGGTATCAATGCTCCAAAAATATCACCTACAAGTTCTGTCTAAGATTGTCTCTTACTACGTACTAAGTGATTACCTAAACTATGTACACCATCTTCTCCTCTATCCATATGAAAGATTTTCGGAAAAACCAGGCCTACGTAACATGTGCCATACCAATGGTCTGGCAAACGATAATATGCCCTGTTCCCACAAATAAAATATAATCCAGGAAAGACTAGATCATTTCCTCCTTTAAATCCCCATCCACCCATGATTCGGTATGTATCATGGCACTCACTATTACCTACAAAGTAATTATCATACACAGTTTGATTCCTTCTAATGCATAATTTCCCTTTCTGAGGCCTATCTAAAGCCATAGTTGGACTAGCTTCACCCTTCAAGTGTTTTTCCATTTCTACATCCCAGACTGTTTTCTCCACCTTTCCTTCAGATACCTTTCTTTGCATTTTCAGTCTCCTTTCTTCAACCATGTCCAAGAATGTCTTTTCCTCTTTCTTCAAACTGCAAGTCAAATTGTTTCTAAAAATATATTCTAATGTTAGTTCTTTAGTTTCTAAGAAAAATTCACCTAATACCTTAGCAGGTTTTACCTTGTTCAGTTTGTTAATGGCAGGCACTTGCGCAAAAATGCTATCTACATCTGAAAAATAATATTCTAATTTTCCTGTCTGATAAAATAAACTAGCTATTATACTACATGTTATTCCATACGTTGCTGGAAGGTGATGATAAGTCACTCCTTCTGAAACAGAGGCAGGTAACTGCATGCATACATAGCAGTCCCTTACATCCATTGTCTTTACATATTCGTACAATAATTTTGAAAACACATTATTAGAACAATAAGTTATAGACCTGTCTTTATGTAAATAATTGTTATCTATTCTAATCGGAACTACCTTTTGAATCTTCCCTATATTAGTTATGTTCTCACTACGACCTTCTAGTGTATCTACAGTAACCTTAAAAGAAATTAGAAGAGCAAGTATGCTCCACAGAAGCATTAATAATTCTGTACAACAACAACACATTTTACACCATCTATTCATAATTGTACATCTACCTTTTCTACTATCTATGTTAGCAATCTTCGTTAAAAAAGTACGTGTCTTTTGACTTAGCCTCTTCTACTTCACAGCTAGTTTTCTAACCCAAGGCTCTAAGCACCTACTTGGTTCTACCAGCTTTTATCTTTTGACTTAATTTATTGTTTCTTCACCAACAGCTTTCTCAATCTATTCAGTTTGGCATCTCGTCGTTTTTCAATTTCCTCTCGTCATCCAAAAACAGAATCTCCTGAACTTCCGTTTCTTCTTCCCCAATGTCGGACAAGATAACTCTCAGGATTTCTGATTCTTCTTCTTCTTCAACCACTTTCAGTACAGTCTCCTCTGGATTTCCTTGACTATCTGCCTCTTCTCCCTTTTCAGGCAGAGCCACGTACGTCCATTCCAGTGACTTATACTTCTGGTTAGGTTTCCTTGTTCTTTTACTTTCTTTAATCACACTTATCTCTTCTTCTTTTGATTTCTCCTGACTTGACACTTCATTCACTTGTTCAGCCCTTGGTGAATTCACTCGTGTCAGTCGATATCTTAATTTCTTTATTTTATTTGGCCAAACGTCGTCTTTTGCAGCTCTTTTTAATTTACCTCCTTTGTCTTTCTTCTCATTTCTCCAAGTTCTCTTTCTCAGAACTCGACCTTCAGGTATTTCATTTTCGCTTTCTTCAGACTCTGTCTAAACTTGCTTTTTCTTTTCAACAGTTTCCTTTTCCACCACTTGTTTTGTTTTCCCTACTTCTGTCCCTCCTCGGGTCTCCGACACGCAATCTTCCTGCTGACTACTTGTCCCTTCACCTAACTGGATGTTGGTGTTCCCTACACCTCCTCGGAGGTCTTCTGCAGAAATCTGTCCCTCTCTCTCTGGACCTGTCCCTTGTTCACTAAAATTGGTTATTTCAGGTGGAATTTCTCTCAATCTTTCATCTGGTACTTCCTTTTCACTGATTTCTTTTATTGTTTCTTCATTGTCTTTTTCTTTGTTCTTTCCTTGTTCTTTCCTATAGAACATCGTGTTCCTTGTTCGTTTTCAGAATCTGAACTAGTATCAGAAATCTGCAATCTTCTTCCCAGAGAGCTACTTCTGGGGACCAAAGTTAGACTTGGTTCTGTTTCCCCCCTTTCAAAGTTTTCTTTTGTGTTTGAGTCTCCGTCATCTGACTCAGTACTCGATTCTGATTCATCAAAGTATTCTTTTTCTGTGCTGTCCACTGGATTTGGAATCCTCAATGTATGTGACTTGCATGGACCCATTTTTTCAGTCCAGCAAACTTCACAGCTGTTGTTGTGGTCAGAATGACTTGTCTTGGTTTTCCCCACCTTGGAACCAAACAATTTCTTCTTCTGTGGACCTTTATCCTCACCCAGTCCCCTGGGCTCAGATCATGGACTGGCTTCTTTTCAAGAGTGGTGGCATCCGCTCCAACCTGATGAAACACAGAATGAACTGTGTCAGCCAGGCTTTTACAGTATTCCAACACCATGTCATCAGTTATAGTCATCAACTTGTTGACTGGTATAAACACGTGTCGCATGGCGCGTCCCATGATTATTTCATGACGGCTTAAGCCTGTAGTTCTGTCTGGAATTTATCTAATTGTCATGAGTACCAGAGGCAAGACATCAGGCCATTTCATGCCTGTGGCCAAACACATTTTCCCTATTCTATTTTTGATAGTACCATTCATTTGTTCAACCACACCAGAAGCCTCTGGTCGGTAGGCGCAATGTAGTTTCTGTTGTACATTCAATGCTTCACTAATTAATTTTACAATTTTATTATGGAAATGTCCTCCTCGGTCTGATTTAATTGTCACTGGGAACCCAAATCTAGGGATGAACTCCCTCAACAGTAGCTTTGCTACCGTCATCCCATCATTTCTTCTTGTTGGAAATGCTTCCACCCATCTATAGAATAGACAGACCATAACCAAAACATACCTCAGTCTGTTACAGGGAGGCATCTCAATGAAATCCACTTGCATTCTGGTAAAAGGCCCTCCTTCTCGGCCTATTGTTCCTAGGCCCACTACAGTCTTTATCCCAGGATTGTATTGCTGACATATTAGGCATCTTTGACAAAGACTTTCTGCTACAAGTCTGAACATTGCATTGTACCAGGTCTACTTGAATGACCTGATCATGGCGTCTCTCCCTATGTGTACCTGGCCATGATACATCCGTGCCATGGTAGACATCATGCTATCAGGCATAACTGGTCTTCCATCTCGATAGACCCACACATGATCTTTCTCTCTTGGTGCACAACCTGCTTTTACCCACTGTTTCATTTCCTCATCTCCTGCCTCTTCTTACAACTGTCTTACTTCTTCCCAAGGTCCCACAATGTTAGTAAACATCAAGGAGCAAGAAGACATTTCTTTTTCCTTAGCCCGATTTACCGAATTCTGATTACGTGCACAATATTGTGCCATGTCACTTGCATATCTGTTTCCCGTAGCGATATAATCACCACCTTGACTATGAGCGGCACATTTCACAACAGCAAATTGTCAAGGCAGCTGTATCACCTCAAGCAATTTTCCAACCACATCAGCATTCTTAATAGGAGTTCCACTCGAGGTTAGGAAACCTCTTTGTAGCCATAGTTGGCCAAAGTCGTGGACGACTCCAAAGCCATACTGGCTGTCCGTTATCACAGTCACTCTCACACTCTTCCCAATCTTGCACGCTCTAGTCAGAGCCACTAGTTCTGCCACTTCGGCTGATTTTACTCCTTTCAGATAGGATGCTTCCATTACTGTTGTGACTGTGCACACTGCGTATGCTGCACTCAGCACTCCTTCATCTGTTCTCAAACAAGACCCATCAACAAACATCACCAAATCCCTTTCTGGCAAAGGTACATCTTTTATATCTGGTCGTGGTTTTCTGCAAAAATCAAGTACATCCAAACAATCATGATCTGCTTCATCTCTTACTTCCACATTCTCAGCATCAGGCAACAATGTTGCAGGATTCACATTCAAACACCTCGCAAGGCTTACATAAGTTGCACCTAATATGACCTTTTCATACTTAGTCAGCCGACTGTGTGTCATATACTGAGTACGACTCCTTGTTAACAGGATCGCCACATCATGAGGTACAAACACTTTCAATGGATATCCCATCAGAATTCCTTCACTCTGCTCCAAACTTCGGCATGTTGCAGCTACCGCTTTCAAACATCCAGGTAAAGCTACAGCTACTGGGTCAAGCATTGATGAAAAGTATGCAATTGGTCTCCTCATCTTTCCATGCTTCTGTATCAACACAGAAAGTGCACATCCATTTCTTTCGCTGCAATACAATTCAAACTCTTTCTCATAGTCAGGGATACCTAATGGAGGTGCTTCACACAAACCATCTCTCAATCGTTTAAATGCTGCCAATTCTTCCTTGCTTAAATCAATGGCGTCTTTCACATCACTTCTCGTCAGTCGTACCAAAGGTTTTGCAATCAAGGAGAAGTTACTGATCCACTGACGACAATATCCAACCATTCCCAAAAACATTCTCACCTCTCTTTGAGTCATGGGAGCTCTCATTCCTTTTATGATTCTGATTCTGTCTATTGTTATTTTCCTTAGTCCTTTCTCAATGTTATGTCCTAAATACTGTACTTCCTTTTTACAAAATTGTAATTTCGATGGTGACACTTTAAGTCCTCCATCTGCCAAATGATTCAGCAAGGCTATCGTGTCTACCTCCAAGCTTCACGTGTTTTCGACGCCACCAGAAAGTCGTCGATGTACTGGACTAGTACAGAACTTTCGGGCATTTCTAGACTCTCCAAAGACTTCTTCAATAGCTGATTAAATATTGAAGGGCTTTCTGTATACCCCTGTGGGATTCGGCACCATGGCAAAATACGCTCACCAAACCGAAATGCAAAAATTTGTTGACTGTCATGGTGCAATGGGATAGAAAAGAAAGCATGGCACAGATCAATCACTGTATATCATTCTGCATTATGGGGAATCTGATATAAAATCACTGATGGATATGGTACAATGGGACAACATGACACAACAATTGTATTCACCTTTCTCAGGTCTTGTACTATTCTGAATTTCCCATTAGGCTTTTTCAGTCCCATTATTGGTGAATTACATGGACTACTCATTATTTCTCTCAAGATCCCTTGCCTGATCATTTTCTCTATTACGGGAGTTACTCCTTCAATTATCTCAGGTGTCAATTTATATTGTGGGATGTTTGGATAGGTTACTCCTTCCTTTACTGTTATTTTTATTGGATCTACATTTCTCATTAGCCCTACATCTTCTCCAGTGAAATCCCAAACTTACGCTTTTACAGACTGTTTCAATTCTTTAGGTAATTCATCAAGGTTGAATACAGCATATGTTTCAGTGACCTCCTTTTCTCTGTTAGCTATGGTCATTTTATACAATACATCATCATCCGGTGTTTCAAATGCTATTCCATCCGGAGTACAGAATATAGTGCAATTCATTTTGCACAACAGGTCCCTACCTAATAAATTCACAGGACTAGTATCGCACACAACAAAGCGGTGCATTTCCGAAAATTTCCCTATGCTAACTTTCACTGGTTCTGTAAGGTAAGTTTTAATCTGTCTGTTGGATACACCAACTACTTGGATCGTTTCATCCGAGAGAGGAAGATTCTTAACATTTGCTGATCTAACAGTTGATCGAGTAGCACCAGTATCGACTAGGAAAGTAATATTTTCATTATTAACCTTCCTATCCACACATGGTCCTGTCTGGTCTACTTCTAGAGTTGCGCCAAGTACGCACTCCTCTTCCTCCCTTCGGCACCGTCAATAACTTTCTTTTGAGTCACTTTCATCGCGTTGCAGCCAATACTGCGAAACAGCGCTAGCGCGTGGCAGCTTATTTACCTGTTCTTCATTGTAGAATCCCGTCTCACTACTATACTTCTGAGAGTTTCTGCTCTGTGGAAAAGGCGGTTTTGGCACCTGATTCTGTGGGGTAACAGCCTGCTGCTGTTGCTGCAGTTGACCACTCACCTCATGCTGCACCTGTTGGTTCAATGATGAATTTTCATTGTTAGTACTTGGGGGAAATTTACACTCGGATTTCCAATGCCCTATCCTACCACAATTGTGGCATGGGAACTTCTTTTTAGCTTCTTCTATATTACCCTTTCCTTTCCCAGGACCAAATTTCTGTCTTGTCCCTGTGTCATTCGCTTGTTCCACTAATTGAGCTTCCTGTCTTTCCGCTACCTTTACCTGTGCCCACGTAGTCTTTTCTTTCAGTTTTCGCTGTTTTGCCTCAATCTCATCACTAAAGTATTTAGCAAGTCTCAGTACTTCATCTATTTTCTTATTTTGCCAATCAACAGTATGCTGTTTAATCATTTCACCAATTTCTGGACGTAAACCACATACAAATCTGTATACAAAATTACTCAAATCCTTCTCACTCAGATTCTCATCTCCACTAAACTGCTTAAAAGCTAGTATTAGCCTCTCGTAATATTCATGCACTGACTCTTTACCTTCTTGATGTGTTCGGTCAATTTTTACCCAATCTGCCTCTTTAGGGGGTACCTTGTTTTTCAAAAATACCATAACCTGTTCATATTTCTTCATTACCTCAGGGTCTGGAGCGCCTGTTTTAGGATCCCTAGGGTATTCCTGAGTTGGCCAATTTATCATGAGCTTGCACTCTGTCCATAAATCTGCTGGTACTATTATGTCAAATAGACTATTCAAATCAATCCATAGTACTTTAGACAATTTTACAAATCTGTCTACTTGCCTGTACCACTCGACGGGCTTCTCGCGCAATCGAGGGAAATCATTTGTAAAGGACAAAATATCCTGTCTTGTCCATGGGACATGTACGTATCCTCCTCCTGGAATCTCTCTCATAGGGCATTCTGTCACTACCTTTTCCTTTTCTCTTACAGGGAATGCTGCAAATGTCTTGTCTGAGGCATCATCTCGTTTTCTATACCACCTGCTTCTCCATTTATTTACATCTCCCCATTTTCTCAATAAGATAATTATTTCCTTAATCTGACCTATCCGTCCTGTGGTGTTCAGAGTTTCAATATCCTTTTCAGTGAAATCAATTCGATATGGTTTGTGCAAAGCTTTTACCTTCTCAATGTCTATTCCCATTTCATTTGCTACTTCTTCTAACCTCTCATGTAGGTTTTTCGCTCTCCATGTCACACTTTTGCACAAAAATAGTAATTCCTCATCCTGGTAATTTTTTAATTTCTCTGTGGGGATAGTCCCTACTATTAATTCTTCCAATACCATTCGTAACTTGGCCACATCAATTGATTGGGATTCTTTATCTTTTCTCTGCAAGCTTCTTAACCATTCACTTAGGGCCATATGTACGAACACATTTTCCCATAGACATAGAATGGGTAAAACCCTTTGATACATCTGGCCCTTAGTTCTTCCGTAGATGGTCCTACTGGTTTCTCTATACTACCTTGTTCTGAATTATTTTGGGGTTCTAATAATGATTCTACTGTCATTCTACTCTTTTAGGGAAATTCTGACTTATGAATGGATTGTTTGTAACATTTGGTTCGATCATGCTTATCGTCTGTCTCCGTGGATTTTCATTCTGATTCGGTTGTGGCTGTTCAATCTGCTTATGGCTCTTATAAGGAACTGTTAAGCAATGTTCGCTATCTTTTTGCTTATCGAAAATGGACATTACTGGACCTATTGTCACTGGAACAGTTACAGCTTCTAGATTTTTGGTCAATTCCCTTATTTTCTCTGTTAACTTTAATGTGTTTTTTGCCAAATCTGCTGAATTTTCACCATTTGTTCTATTTTCTGATTTTCTTTCTACTTCTCTAATGGAGTTTCTCTTTTCTAAATCTTGTGACATTGGTTCTGTCTTAATAATTCGTAATGTTTCTTTCATTGGGGCACTTGGTGTTAATATTTCTGGTTCTGGTCGATCCGGTGGTGGATTTTTATAAAACATGTCATCGAGAACATCATCTTCTGGTTCATTCACTCCATACCCTCTCGATTCTACATTATGTCTTTTTTCTACACACTTTCTTCCTTCATTTTCTCCTGTAGTCCTTACGGGAAACAAACCCTCAGTCATACTCGCATCCCGCCACCTTCTCATTCGATCATCATGGTTTTCATGTCCGTACTGTCGACCAAACATGTACCTATATCTTCCGCCACTCCTCTGTCTCTCTCGTTCATGCATCTCATCTTCCCATTCTGTCAATGCCTCAAACTGTGTCGGTCTAGGTCTTGGTTCTAAATTCATCATTTTCTCTCTCAGGTTTCTCAAAATTGCCAAATTAAATGAACCATGTTCTGGAAAAGCGAGGACTCCATCATCCCTCGTATATTTTACCCAATTTTCTAACCAAATACAAGTATGATATCCATATTTCGTAACCATAAAGGATGCAGGAGTTTTCGGTGGAGGAAGTAACTGTCCTTCCCTTGCCACAATCGGTTTGTCCTTTTTAAACCACCTTTTAATTTTACCAAACCATGACTTTTTCTCCTTTTCTGGTGGATCGTAATTCATTTTCCTGTCTTCCGTGTATCGCTAGTCTCTCCTTACAACTGTACTGTTATTCTGTCCAATCGTAGCGCGACTCACACTAACGCGCTAATCCGGAGCGTCTACGTCACCTCTGTAGTTTTCTAATCCCAGCGCGACTCACACTAACGCACCAATCCGGAGCGTCTCTGTCACCCTGTAATTCTCCAATCCTAGCGCGGCGTACACTAACGCACCAATCAGGAGTGTCTACGTCTCTAGCTAACTAGCCAATCCCAGCGCGGTCCTTCTGACGTTAGCAACCGCTGCTGCAGCTCCTGCTCCTGTCTACCCCTCCTTTACAAACTTCACTCGGTAAGTTTTGTTTCAAATTTACAAATCAGTTAGTAACTACATAAAAAACACCACCATTGTCCGCTTCGCTAACCAAAGAATACCATAAGACCTTTTTCACAAGAATTCCGTCTTTCCCGAGAGCAGCGCTTACCTCTGCCCTACTACGGAATCATTACTTCCGTTGATAAAGTAGCGCATCTCTCTACTTTTACCCTTCTAACAAGCATCAACCAACCGCTTCTCTAGAATTAAGACACCTAGTTGGAGACCCAATGCTCCTGAGAAATAAAACTAGAGTTTCGCAATTAATCAGAATGCCTTTTCATACACACACTGTCATACGGAAAAATGTAGTACATTCACACAGAATACTGTCTTTCCCGAGAACAGCGAACAGTCTGTCCTACTACAGAATTATAACACTTGTTAACAAAGCAGCGCTTAGCTCTGCTCTGTCCTTCTATCAAGCTCAGAGAATACCTATTACCTTTTCAGTGATAAGCGTTATCATAGTACCTTCTGGCCTCCTGGTACCTAAGACCAAAATTTCACAGGTAACGTTTGCTATCATACACACTTCTCTTCACACAGAAAATGTCTCTAATGGGTACACACGACGATGCTACCGAATTGAACCCAGACAATGCGTCATGCAACTTCAATCGTTACACGTTTCCCCTGTGTACCTACAGGGCAATCACAATTCCGTCTTTCCCGAGAGCAGCGCTTACCTCTGCTCTACCACGGAACCGTTACAAACTTCCAACTTCCTACATCCCAGAAGCCGTGCTAACGACATAAAACTCGACGCAACTCAACATAGAGTGTTAGTACATAAACCAATACCAATCAATAATCAATAATCAATAAGCTAATCAATAATCAATAAGCTATGTACAAGCAATAATCACCAAACCAAAACAATAACAAACCATCATTCTGCTACCAGAAAAACTGCTGCAGCGTGGAGTACAAATTCCTCCCTTCGTCACAGACCAAAGATCTAACAAACACACGTAATCAATACATTCGCTGGTGGGGCCCATAACACCAACATTCGCTCACCATCGATCTGTATTTCTCGGGAGGGGATTTGTTCCAAACGCTAATATGAAAGGAAATACCTTTAAACTAAAGAACAAATAAATCTACATAACCATATATATTTTTTTTTTTTGAAACCGTTTATTACAGAATCCCAAAAATATACAAAGATGGGCCTACAACCGTTAGGCCGGCCGCTAGCAAACAGAAGGAGCATGTAATACAGACAATAGAACGCACGCTGCGGCACAAGGGAATTCACAGGAGTTGAAAGAAGCATTGGCAGCCACACCTTCCGGACCCCACATGACGGTTTCATTTTTATATAAATAACAACAAAAAAAGCAAGTCCACAAGGCAACCCACAGTCGAAAACAACAGCATGTGCTCCCCTAGGGGGGGGGACCCCACTGATTCATAGGAATGTCGAGGGGGGGAATAGGTCAGGACGGGGACTAAGTAAACTCATTTCCCAGAACCGGGAAGACAAACAGGCTAAGGAGCCGGAGCCGGTGACGGATTCGGCAGTAGCGGCGGGGTACAGATTCCCCCACGGTAAGCGTTCCAGGGGCCCCATACTTTCACCCACGTCCCAGGCTTACCTCTCGCAACATACACCACCTTTTTCCGAAACATACACCAATCCATGTTGTCCTTCCACGCCGAGACAGTCGGCGACCTCTGGGAACCCCACAATTGCGCAATGTCACGTTTGGCCACCATATATCCCAGAGTCGCCCACCACGTCTGCGGCACTGAGTAATCGGTTGGCTCCCATACATTCAAAAGACATCTCCTCGCCTCAGGCAACAGCTGCACATGCGTAACTACCTGCAGAACCTCATGCACACCACGCCAGAATCGCACCACCTCTGGGCATTCCCACAGAATATGGAGAAAGGTCCCCAAAGAACCACACCCACGCTTACACAACCCGTCCACAGCATAGCCCATACGCATCAGACTCGGCCCCGTAACATAGTCCCTGTGGAGTATCTTGAGCTGGACGAAGCGAAGGCGAGCCGGTATGGCCACCTCTTTCGGGGAGGCCACCGCAGACACCCAGTCCTCGTCATCCAGCTCCAATCCATCAGCCCCCCACGCCTCACGAAGGCCGGTCAGCAGTCCCGAACGGTCATTGATGAGCTTTTTGTAAATCAATGAAATCGTGCCGTCCGGGACATGCCCATCTAGCACTCTATCCTCCAGAGGGGAGCACTCCGGGATTGAGGCATCGTCCGGAAATACGGAGCACAACGCATGACGGATTTGCATATAACGAAAGTACTCCCTGTCCTGCAGCTGGAATTCTGTCCGCAGCACATCGAACGTTTTAAATCCCCCCCTCGTCCAGAGATCGCCCACCCTGCTGATGCCTATCATGTCCCACTTCTCAAAGCCCTTCGAGGTCCACAGGGAGCCCAGCCGCTCAGATGCGTATAGTGGCGTCGCCCGGGTCAAGCGGTCCTTCCACCCCATCGCCACGTTAGCCGTGTGCCACACCCATACCAGGACCCCCGTGGGGCCCGTCAGCCGCGCGTCATGCGAGCTAGAATAAAGCGCCCGATTATAGTCACCGCCCGGCAGTAACATTTTATCCATCTCAAAGGCCGGGTTTAGGGCGGGCCCGTAAAGGCCGTGATTGATCGCAGCCAGCTGGGAGGCCCAGTAATATCGCTTGATATCTGGGAGGGCAACCCCCCCGTCGTACCACGGGAGCGTCAGCTTCGCCAGGGCGATACGCGGCCGACCCTCCCAAAACAGTCGGCGCTGCAAACTCTCCACCTCGCGGAAGTAGTGCGCCGGGACAACGTCCATTGTATTCTGCAGAGCATACAGGAAACGTGGCAGCGACATCATCTTAAACAATGCCGCCCGGCCGAGCGGCGAGAGCGGCAAGCGCTTCCAACGCGCGACGTCCTCCTTCAGGCGCTGGAGGGGGGGAAGCAAGTTCTGGCTATATCGGGCCCCCGCGTCCAGGGTAATGAAGATACCCAGGTACCTAAATCCCCGCGGGGCGATCTGAATAGGACAACCCCGCGGAAGGATAGGATCCTCCCCAGAGAGGACATATACACACGATTTAGCCCAGTTGATGACCAGGCCGGAGTTGAGGCCAAATGAGTGCAATACATCAACCAGTACTATCAGTGATTTACGTGGGGAAGCCAGGTACAGAAGAATATCATCAGCGTAGAGAGATACGCGGTCCTCATACTCGGGGGTCCAGCGGAGACCACGAATAGAAGGTTCCCACCGCAGCCACTCCGCCAGGGGCTCCAGGGCAAGCGCGAAGAGGAGCGGTGATAATGGGCAGCCCTGCCGCGTGCCCCTGCCCAGCTCAAACGGAGCCGACACTCTACCATTCACAACCACCTGCGCTAGCGGTCCCGAGTACAACAATTTCACCCAACCAATGAATCCCGGGCCAAACCCAAACTTCGCCAGTGTCGCCCAAATATATGGCCACTCAAGTGTGTCAAACGCCATAGTGGCGTCCAGGGATGCCAAAATGGCCGGTTCCCGTATAAACGGGACACGCGCGAGCACCCCATGCAAGCGCCGCAGGTTAAGCGCAGTGTTGCGATGGGGGATAAAGCCGGACTGATCCTGGTGAATCAAATCGCACACCACGCCAACCAGCCGATTGGCCAACACCTTGGCGAGAATTTTGGGCTCCGCATTCAGCAGCGAAATAGGCCGGTAGGACGTGACCCGGTCCCGCGGCCTCCCCTCCTTGTGAATGACAACGATAGTAGCCAGACGCTGGTCTAGCGGGAGGGAACCCGCCGAACGGGCCGCGAGGAACATCGCACGGAGATGCGGCGCCAGCGTATCCGGTCGCAGCTTGTACAATTCAATGGGAAGACCATTAGGACCCATGGCCTTGCCGGAAGCGACCGAGCGTATGGCGAGAGCAATTTCTTCAGAGGTTGGGGCGGCGTCCAACGACACTCTATCCTCCTCCGAAAGGGAAGGCAGCGCTATATCCCTGAGCAGGGCATGGGAATCCTCTTCCGAGCGGGAGGACACCAGGGAATAGACCCCACGGAGATATTCTGCAAAGCAATCGACTATTTCTTCCGGTTCCGTGACACACACACCATCCAGTTTCTCAATCAAAGGGACAACTCGACTCGCCCTCTCCTTTTTATCCAGCCACGCAATCAATTTCCCAGCCTTATCACCCACATCATACAGTCTCCCCTGTTGCTCTCTACTGAGGCCCCTGGCCGCCTCCGCGACGAGGGCCTTATAGGCCGCCTGCTTGAGTCGGAGGACATGTAATTTGTCATCCGTCACCCCGCATTCGAGGTCACCCTCCAACTCAGTTATTTCAGTTTCAACACGGATCACCTCCTCCCGCTCACGCCTCCGGGAATGGGAAATAAGGGACAGGGCATCCCCCCGAATCACCGTCTTAAATGCCTCCCATAGCGAGACCGCAGATGACACCGACCCCACATTCTCATCAAAATATCGCTTAGGGGACCTAACCAACTCTGCGCGAATGGTGGGGTCACGCAGGTACCAGGGATTAATCGGGGCCACCCTACCCTCTCCCCTCGGGAGAATATCGAAGTGCAATAAGAGCGGGGAATGGTCTGAAATACCCCGCGCCAAATGGTGCACCTCCCCGATCCTCCCCGCATGCGCCGCCGGCACCAGGACATAGTCTAGTCTTGATAGACTGCCATGGGCCCCGGAATGAAAAGTGTACTGTTTCTGCGTAGGATGTTTCAAACGCCAACAATCCACCAGCCCCAAGGCATCCAATAGGCCAGACAACCACGCTTGGGCACGGGGGAGATCCCTAGGGGGGTGACGGTCCTCAATTCCGGAAACCACAGCGTTAAAATCCCCCCCAACCACCAGGATCCCCTCCGGAAGGCCAAGGAGGAGGCGCCCCAGATCCGCAAAGGTGGTCGTCTGCAACCCTGGCGGGACATAGACAGAAACAAAAATAATCACTCTGCCCTCCATTCTACCCACCAGAACCGTGTAACGTCCCCTGTCATCATGGAGTAACTCATCAACTTCCAACGGGAGCGAGGTCTTGGCCATGATGCCCACACCCCTTGAACCCGACGTGAAGCCCGAATGGGCCAGAAGGCGGTAGCCCCGCCGGTTCATAGCACGAAAGGAGTTGCCAATGAGGTGCGTCTCCTGCAGAAAAACTATGTCAGGTGAAATTCGTTTCAGGAACTGCAGGACCACACCTCGTTTTATCCTGTCCCCCAGTCCATTAACGTTCCAGGACAAAAGACTCAGTCCCCTACCCCCCATCATAAACGAAAGCAATCACTCGTCCCCCCGAGGGCACTTTGGGAATAGCACAACAATACTTTTGCCTTGTGGTACAAATGAACAACACCCCACCCCAACCCAACCGCCCCAACAAAACTCCCCCCTCCCTGCACCCCTGCATGAGCCCAAACAGCCCCCCCAACTTGCAGTGTGCCTGTCGCCCCTATATAGTTGAAACTAGGTAAACCCCCTAGAGGAGGAAAGAGTACCCCTTCGAGACCCCGCACCACCTACAAAAGAGGGAGAACGAATACAAAAAACGAGAGACCCTAAGCTTGGCCGAAAGCGGCAGCATCTGCATCCAGAGTGAGTCCCAGTATCAGCACCTCAGTCCCGGTCCAGTGGGCCTTCTCCTCCCGCAGCCCCCCCCCCCACCATCCCGATCCCGACCCCCAGACAAAGTGTCCAGCCAGTCCCCGGCTGCTTCAGGACGGTCAAAAAAGTGAGTGCGACCATCCACCTCCACCCGCAGCCTGGCCGGGAAGAGCATGGCGTATTTTAAGTTCATGTCCCGAAGCCGCCGCTTGACGCCCAAGAAGCTCAGTCTCTGCTTCTGGACCGCTTGGGTGAAGTCAGGATAAAAGTTCACCTCCATGTTCTCCAACTTAATCGGCCCTTGCAGTCTGGAGGCTTGCAGAATTGCATCCCTGTCCCGAAAATTAAAGATACGGGCAATAAGAGGCCGCGGAGGGGCTCCGACCTTCGGCCGTCCCCCGGGAACTCTATGAGCCCTCTCCACAGCAAAAAATTTACTCAGTCCCCGAGGCTGGAGATGGGTAGTGATCAGGTCCTCCACAAAAAGATCCGCCGCCGACTCCTCCCGTCCCTCAGGTACTCCGATGATGCGGATATTATTCCTCCGGGCCCGGCTTTCGGAATCCTCCAGGCGCCGATCCATGAGCGCACTCGCCTGACGAAGCCGGTGTACCTCCGTCTGAAGGGCCGCCACCTCCGTCGTGAGGTCCGACGCGGTGTGGGCCAAAGAATCGACCCGGTCGTTGGTCTTCGAGAGATCAGCTCTCACCAGGTTGACATCAACGAGGACCGCGTCGATTTTATACGCTAACGTGTCAAACCGCTGGCTCACCGAGGCCTTCATCTCAGCAATGGCGCCCATGACGTCTTGCAGAGTCAGATCTGTGGGCAAGTCCGGGGCATCCGGGGGGCACTCAGAGGACTTGTGCGGTCCACCGGGAGATCCCTTCGGGAGGGTGTAGCGGTCCATGATGTTGGCCTGATATGCGGCGCCACGCCGGGTCGACTTGGCCTTCAACCGATCTCCATCTTGTTTAGTGGCCATCGTCGCGGGTCTCACACCCTCACCAGCCACGCAGTAGAAAGCGAGCAATCAAGGCCACGAGCTCCGGGGGGCCACCCCAGGACTGCGGAGCGGGCCACAGCAGGCAGGCAGGCAGGGTCTCCCAGCGAGGCCACCCCAACACCAAGAGCGCCGCGATCCCACTTGCGAAGACAGCAAGGGGGCGCGAAAGTGAAAGTGCGGGGTACGCGACTCGCCAGGCCCAGCCCGCCGTTGTTGTTCACTTTGTTACCGGGTCGCCCCCAAACGCGAATCCGGGGTCAGGAGAGAGGTAGGCCGCAAACTTCAATCGGTGCTCACTCCGGCACCCGAGGTCCGATTCGAAAACGGGAAACGGGTACCACCTCGGCTCAGGCTCACCGACACAGTTCCCTCAACCGATCCAGGATGAAGTCAGGATAAACGTAGGAGGTTGCGGAGGTCCTCGGGAGCCTCGCACCTACGCGGCCATCTTGGTTGCGCGCTAGGCTCCTCCCCCCTACATAACCATATTTAACTCATTTGTCCTAAATTCCACCTTTGGTATTCCTCTCATAGATTGGAGATGAATCTGCTAGTTGCGGGTTTAGGTTAATTTCTAATTCTCTATTCACTTTCAATTAATACATTTTCTATGAAAAAAAAACCCAACTCATTTGATAATTAATCAAATCAATCTTTATCTAATTACTGCAAGTTAAATCATTTGTTATTCAAGCCGCCAATCATCATATTTACCTATTCTGGCTAATTGTCGTCCTCCAAGTCAAAATTGAGCATCAGTTCAGTCCATCAAAGATTCAGGGAAACAGCTGTCCTGCAGCGTCACCGTCCTCTCCGTCAGCATATCGTCAAGAAAACGAAAAAGCGAATGAGCTAAAAGACCTCACTATTCTACCATAATTTATAGTGATTTCAATGTTAAAAATGTAACAAATATTGTGTTTCGTCTTTTCTGATTGGATGATTTAGGGTCATCCGTTGTAGTTCTCATAGAATATTGTCCCGTATGTCATCACACTTGCTGGTTCCGTTTTTTTAAAGACAGTCTTTATTCCCAGGAAACTGGCTGGCTTCCTAGGGCGACCTTGGTGTGTACAGTCTGGTTAGGGTCATGACGAGGCCATTATTGCTGGCGTTAGCGCAGGTGCACTTCACCCAAAACCTCGTGGAGCGTCGTCCGTCACGTTAGGTACAGGAGGCAGCCATCTTGTGGCAGGCCCAAATGGTCAACTTAAGCAAAAGAAACACAAAACGTAATTAATACATAGAAATGGCTAATAAAATGTTATTCCCTCGCTAATACCCATATGTGTGTGTATTTATCTAGCAGAAAGCAACACTCAAAGCGATTTATACTCACTTAATAAAGCACAAATCACAAATACATCACAAAGGCAACATATATCATGCAATATTCTAATTGTCTATTATTAATATGCGTACATATTTAGTTTACCTGTTAATTAAGCCATGCAAATGCATTCCCACGTGTATTTCAGTTATTATTAATACTTCGCACTTCAAACAATTAATACGGTTATAATTAATTAATTAATCTAATTAGTATAAACATGCAAATTGGGGAGGGTATACAACAATTTGCATTACCCGCTCAAGCAATTGCACGGTGAGAGATGCAACAGTGTGAGAGTAGGGTAAGAAGATGGACTGCAGGGTGAGTGAGGTGACCATATGAATTTGGGTGTGGATGTAAGTGCAGAGTGGGACGAATTAATGCATGGTTAGTGATGGGCAGATTGAGCAGCGAGGGGGACATGTGAGGGAAGTGTTACATGAGTACAGGTGAATAGTGTGCTCGTGTGACTGCAGGGTGAGGTACAGGGTGAACAGCACAAGTGCATCGTGAGTGCAGAGTGATCACTGTGAGTGCAGGGTGAGCGGGTAAATGGTGTGAGTGCATGGTGATCAGTGTGAGTGGATTTTGATCACCGTGAGTGCAGGGTGAGCGTGAAAGTGAAGGATGAGAATGAGGAGTGAGTTGTCTGAATGCTGGGTGCATTCCCAGACACTTGTAGTAACTCAGCATGCTACTGATGGCAGCGTAGGGTTTCAGATATATGTTAAACTATTGCAGTAATTTATAGCCCTATTTAGTGTCAAGATGAGGTCTTTGCACGCTCTTTAAACAGCACATTGCTGGCATTTTCATTTTGGCAACCCTACTTTATATTCCTTATTATGAAATGCATTCTCATACTATGGAAGTAAATGCAAAATACAAATATAAGGAATAGGCAGAGTGGGGGTACAGGAATTGGAGGAAGAAAACAACGCCTCGATAACCATTTCACAAAGGTATGTAAATATGCAAATGGTCTTTAAAGACCTGTGAAAAACTCACACTGCCCAGCCGAGCCCACAGCAGCTCGAGGTGCAGCAGCCCAGGCTGAGACACACGACGGGGGGGGGGGGTGCCTGATGCCCTTTTAGCCCTATGGGTGTTTCACGCCTGAGTCTTAGGATCTTTAAACGAGTATTTGCCATGCAATCGGTCTCGCATTTGTGAAAGTTAGAGCTATTGTCATTGTAAATGATACTGTTTTTTAAATATTTTGTTTGTAGTAGAGTGGACGTATGTTGTAAACTCAGTCCAGCCAACCTTAAAATGTCAGTATCATAGAGAAGAAATCCATGTTTGCTTGTCCCCTCTGCCTATTTTAGCAGAAAGAGCAATTAAGTTTGCAGTGGACACTAAACAAAGTGGTCAATGTTGTATTTTTTCTTACCAGCTATTGTACGTGTCCTTGGCGCTGTACATCTACAATACAATACGTTAAGCCGAGTACTTGAATACTGCTTAGTAATATCAGAAAGCACTTTTCAGCAAAGTGCAAATTGATTTAAATGAGGTAATAAATAGGCTGATCTTCTGCATTACTTCTCTTTTGTGCTCAAAATCCACTGGGCTCCCTGCCACCCCTCCCCCTCCCGTCAGCTCAGCGCAGGGAAGGGGGTTCACAGGAAGCGAGCAGGCATCTCCGCTGCTTTACTGCAGCGTCCACTCCAAGCATCAAGGCCGCCGCCCCCCCCCCACCCCCGCTGCCAAGCATTTTTGCTTTCTAGCAACATTAACGTGTCGGTAATAGCCCGCCACTAATCAGTGGCGTAAGGCAAGCTGACACACCGCCTCTTGCAGAATGTGAAGAGGGGCCCGAGTCTCCCATACCTCAGAGATATTTATTGCCCTAAAATAGAATGCCCCACCCCTCCAATGGATTGAGGGGCTTTGGAATGGTTAGGGACCTTGTGTTACGCCCCTGCCACTAACTCGTTAAAGGCTCACCAGTGATTGAAGAAAGAAACAGGCACAGGATGTCTGCCTCAAAATTCAGCGACAAAGACACATCAACAACCACAAGGCCTTTTGTTTAGAAAATGTGTAAACACATCTGCCAAAAATGCCAACTGCTAATGTATAAAGATGCACTAAACCACCAATAGCTATCATAGTTATATATATTTGCTTAAAAAACGTTCTAAACACTTTCTTGAGAGAAAAAAATGTTAGTTAATTCCACCTGCTCCCTTCTGATCTCCCTGCTCTGTGCGCCCATCTTTCAACCAACATCCGCGTGCCAAAAGCAAGACAGTGCTTCCTGAGGGAGCAGGTCACAAGCCCACTCGTCCCTGTCAGCAGCACGGCCCCTAACGAACTCTGTTCCTGGAGTTAAACGTCACCCGCAGCGCGGCTCAAAAGCACAGGCTGACCTCAAGAGGACTTCACAGCGAGGGGCGGCCTTTCCGTATCTTCAGCACAGCAGTCTCAGGTTGAGGGGAGCATGGCTCACAGCCACCACATAATCCGTGAGTGCGCCTCGTAGCAAAATGATTGGGGTCACTCAAAAAGCGCCAGGTTACAGAGAGTGCATCTGGTGGCCCAGACATGCTCTCTAAAGTTGTTTACAAGTTGCCATATTGCTGATCTATTGTTGATCTAATCCAAAAAAGGAGCATTCTAAAGAAAGCTGTACAAAACATTACACAGAAGGTTCACAAAACAGTGGGAACCTTCACAAAACTTGCAGGCTGCAAATAAAAGAAAGAGTGCCCAAATAAAGGGTGAAAGCCTTCAGAGAAAGAATACTCTTAATAGGGCAATACTCTAGGGGAGGAGCAAGATACTAGAAGGTGGGACAGATAAAGACAATAAACCATAGAAAAGCAAGCTTTTAGGAATGACACGCACTTGAACAAATCGGCTGTAGGAGCGGAATGAAAGCCCACATACTGAGCACAGCATGTCTCAACGAGACAGCGCATGTGCTGCCTAGGCGAGACATAAAAAGTTTGACCCCCCCTAACGTTTGTTCGGGTAGCCAGCTTCCAAGAGATTTACCTTTTTAGCAAATAGTATATTACATTTATGGACTTGCAGGTTCGCTTTTGACTTTATAACTGTAGGAAAGTAGGATCTGCTTCTTATGGTTACCCACACTTTTTGCTTGATGTTGCACTGGTTTTGACTAGTCTGACTGGGATCCTGCTAATCAGGACCCAATCTATCTCCTTTCTCCTTTAAATTGTTACAACTGTACTTTGGAACACTCCAGATTGGATACTGGGGTACCCTTATCAGTCCCTAGTATATGGTACCCATGTACCCAGGTCAGGGGTACCCCAGAGGCCTCCCATGGGCTGACGCATGTATTATACCACCCATGAGAGGCCATGAAAAATGGAACTACAGGTCTGCTACTGTAACCTGTGTAAGCTGGTGCCTGCACCACTTACTTTACTATATCTATAGGTCACTACACTTAAAACTTATAAGTCACCCCTGTAGCAGGCCTTATCAATCCCGAAGGCAGGGTGCCGGGTTTTTAGTGAGAGGGTGCCCCTGCATGAGCAGAGCCTCTCTGCAGCCTTCAGAGACCATTCTCCCGGGTTGTCTGTGACTCAGCCGGACATAAAGGTAGAGGTGCATTAAAACCTCGCGGTAAATGCTATCTCGAAAATGGCTGCATAGAAACATATAGTGTTTGGTATGAAACACCTTGGAATCATACCTCCCACACCGGTAACCGGTGTGTGGGGTATGATTCCACCATTCTGAAGCGAGCTTCGTGGGGTCACTGGTCAATCCGGTGCCAGCCTTCTCGACCCGGTCAGCACAAAACAGATGCTGCCGACCAGAGACACCTTTCTGCCCTGCTGCTGAGACAAGCTCTAGCAGAGGAAGGCAGCACAATAGGCCTCCTGTCACAGAGGGTGTGACCACCTTCCAGACAGGATTTAGTGTGTTGGGGCTGGGTTGGTGCACTCTGAGAGTGCCTGAAAGTCTACACTGGGGCACATTTGGTGTCCCTATGCATAGTCCAGCTCAAACTAGTTCTGGGAGCCATTGGATCCTGCTCTGGCGCGAAACTGGACAAAGGACATGGGTGTAACCACCCCTCTGTCCTGACCCTCCAGTAGGAGGGTCCGCCAAAACTGTCCAACCCTTTCCTGTGGGTACAAAAGGGCTTACCTTTCTGTAAGACTTTAGATTTTACGTGGACAAGATTCTACAAGAAGAAACCACTGACCTTCGACCGTCTGGACACTCTGGACTTCGCTGGATTTCGACTGGGCTCGACTTCGTCTCCCTCTCCATCCAAAGCTTTGTCTGTGCCCTTGCTCCATACAGGCTCCGTGCAGGACCTGTGGTGCACTAAGGACAACTGAAGAATCTCCCTTGGAGTGAAGGAGTCACTCCCTAGCATCCGCAGGCACCTTAAAGCACCTGAACAGTCTGCTGCTGCCGAGTTCCTGTGGAAGATTTCAGCAACACAGGAGGTGGGTTTTCGAAGGTCCCTGAGGTCGATCTGCCTTCTCAGCAAGTTTGAGGCCAGTGTCCCTCGTGGGGACTGCATAACCCGAACCCCTGTGCACCGCGTCCATTTGTCGTTGCATATGCTTGTTGGCGATTCCCGAGCTTGTGCATTGGACTCCATGTAGTCCTGACCCTGAGCAGTATTTGCACCAAAGAACTCCGACCTCCTTGGACTGAGTGCTCCGTGGGCTGGTACTTTGCAATCTTGCTCGAGGTCCCCTCGCGACTCCTGGTCATTTGGCCTGTGGTCTGTGATTTCTATTGGGCTTTCCTGGTTGCTCCAGACGTGCCCTGACTCCCCATTGTTTGGTGAGTCCTCTGGACCTTGCTGGTCCACACTGTAATCTGCTCGGCCTTCTTGCGTGGGTTGCTTCTGCCAAGGCTTGTTGGTGCACCAGCCAGACACCAACCCCTCAGCACTCGACATGCTTTGTGGGACAGCTCGCATCTGGCTCCTGGTCGTCCTCGACGTCTCCTGGTCTTTGTGGCTGCAGAGTCAAGCATCCCTTCTTCGCACCTGAAGCTCCCGACATCGGTGGGCATTCGTCTACTGAGCCCCTGGTCACTCTGAAGTGATCCAGGCTTGGATTCCACTGGACCCTTTTCACCTTCATGGCAGCAGTACTTCTTCGCAGCCCTCCATTGAGAACAACGGCGGTTTCCGACACCTCTCCAGACCTATGCACCCGGCTCCTCTGGGATAGGTAACTCGGGTAGTACGGTATTCGCGGGTGGGGTGATTTCCAACCTCTTAAGTTCCAATGGGTTTCGTCGAAGTCCTTCCAGAAGGGTCCTTAAACTGTGTAATTGCAACCGCGACTTCCCTATAGCATTGTACGGAGCCCGCTGTTGTGTTAGCACACTGCACTCGTCTTCCGTGGGGGTCCCTATTTTCTCACCTTGGGTGGTTCCTTGGACTCCCATCGATTCTACGTGCTCCAGACCTTGTCTTGATCCGAGTTGTGGTTGTTATACCACTATTTTAGTTTATGGTTTGGTCTCCCCCTGAAGCCCACTGTGTATTGTGCTACTTACAACTGTTCTATTGATCTCGTATTGTGTGCTTTGTGTTCTATCCTTGTGTAGAGGATACTAAAGAGTGTTATATTAATAAATACATATTTTTATATAACTACTGTGTGGTTCTCCTTTCATGTAGTCAATATAGGAGGGGATATTCTGGTAAAGCAAGCTGCTTTACATTTCTTCAAGATTAAGCCTGAAGGCTGCTCTCATCAGCTACCACTAGGATAGCTTTCTAAAGGTTATCTTTGACCTTCATACATCTAAAGGTTCGTTTGGACGGGTGCAAGGTGCTCACTTTAATTAGTGGACAGCATATACCAGGCCAACTTCTCAAATTGGTGTGCAGCCATTGGGATTCAAGCCTGCATAGTTTTACCAGATAAATCTCTATGTATTGATTAACTGAAAACCACTAGAGTATTAAGGCACATATAATACTTAAAGATTAGAATAAGTAAGTTCTACTTCACTTAGGGTTGGGTAAGTTAAGGGTCTAGCACACTCTTTCTCCAACTTAAGAGAGTTTAGTTCCCACTAGGTTAGGTACATGCATACACCACACCACACTTAGTTATGTCTTCTAAAGGAGAAGCCAGTGGCTCTCTGCCTTCTAGGTAAAATGGTCTTACATTTCAGGAATTGAAAGCCATGTGTGTTTCTAGGAAGCTGAAGACAGGGAGAAATGCCAACACCCAACGTCTCATTGAGGTGTTACTCTTAGATGACCTTAGGAAGACCCCAGGGTCAGATGAGGAAGAAAGAGTGGGTGGGACAGGGAATGAAGACAGGTCAGGAGGTGACACCTTTTATGACCTAGACTCAAACACTGGCCAGGAGGATCAAGATGATTCCCACCTGGACAACTTAGATCTTCAGGAAGAGGGTGGATAAGGCCCCAGTGGCCATCTCTTTACTCCTCCTGGAAGAGTGCAGAGTTTACCAAGTAGATCTAGATCTCCCTCTGCAGAATCTGACCATTTAGGACATTCTGTAGGGACCTCCATATCTCATAAGAGAGACAGCTGTTATGACAGACAGTACCAATTTCTAGAGCTTGAGAAAGTCAAGCTTAGGCTCAAGCAAGAGCAATTGACCTTAGATATGGAATCCCTAGAACTCCAGAAGGCTAGAAAGAAATTAGGACAAGAGTCCCATGGGGGCAGCAATAGTGTCCCTAGGGTTAAGGAGTACACTTATGACAATAGGAACCTGAGCAAGATAGTCCTTCCCTACCATGGTGGGGATGACATCCACAAATGGATAATTGTTTTAGAGAGTGCCTGTAAAGTACAGGGGGTCCCTCAAGAGCAGTGGGCAGCAATCTTGTGGCCCTCCTTGGCTGACAAAGGTAGAGATAAGCGCCTCGCTGTTAGAGAAGAGGATGCTGACAACCATGCAGTCCTGAAGAGTATTCTCGTTGATGGGTTTGGCATAACCACTGAACAGCACAGGATTAAGTTCAGAGACACCTAGAGGACACAGATTCAGGACTGGATAGACTTTGTAGATTGTGCTACTGAGGCTCTGGAAGGCTGGTTATGTGACAGCAAAGTGAATGATTTCAAGCGATTGTACAGTTTGATTATGAGGGAGCAGATCCTTAATAATTGCCAAAATCAGTTGTTGCATCAGTACCTGGTTGACTCTGATCTGAATTCTCACCAATAATTGGGAAAGAAGGCAGATAGGTGGGTCAGAACCAGGGTGAAGCAGAAAAACCAGACCACAGGTGGTGACCAGAAGAAGCAAGATGCTAAACCTTCAGATAAGGGTGCGGAAAAGGGTAAACACCAGAAGTCTTCATCAGGGCTCCAAAAACCTACATATGGGGGGAGTCACAGTCTAACAAAGGTAAAGGCAGAAAGAAACCTTGGTGCTTCCTGTGTAAGGAGAAAACCCATTGGACAAAAGATGCCAGTTGTCCAAGGGCCAAGGCTCCCCCTACCCCAACCACTGCCCCTAAGGCAACTGTTCCCCCTAGTTCAGCACCAAGTGGTGGTTCAGGGAACACGGGTATAGTAGGGTTAACCTTGGGATCTGGGCCTAGTCAGAACTCCAGCTCAGGCTGTTCTTGTCTGTGATGGAGGCATTGATTTTGCCTCCTTATTTGTGAGCCCCAGTAATCTGGGCAAATACAGACAACAGCCTTTGATCAATGGTAAGGAGGCCATGGCATATAGGGACACAGGAGCAAGTATCACAATGGTGACAAAAGATCTTGTGAATCCTGACCAGATCATACTTGGTGAGCTGCACCAAGTGACCAATGCTGACAATGTCAGGACAGATGATTCCTTGGCAGTTAATACCTTGACCGTGGCGCGAATTCCGCCGCGGTGCTGGTGATTTATTGAGTGGGCGGGTTCGGACAGCCCCCGACCGTCCTCCGCACACGCCCACTGTGACATCCGTCCGACACATGGAAGAGGTTAATTTCCGCTGGGGAGGGGTAACTGGCCCTAAGACGGTTGTGGTTAGCTCAAACCTCCTGTGGAATGCTTGTTGGGCAATAATTTGGAAGCGTCAGCCTGGGCTGAAGTGGCACTCAGGACGGGAAACATCCATTACCACGCTGGCATTGCATAGCAATGCCTTTACATCGCGGGTAATACAACGCAAGTCATTACAACGACTTGCGCTGGATGGTGCTCTAACCTTAGGAATAGTATGATTTACTATTCCAACACCTTCCCTACTGTACGTAGACTGGTGTTGGAATAGTAAATCATTCTATTCCTAAGTCCAGGAAAAATGGACCAGGTGCCTTCCAAGAGAAGGAGCAGTAGGGGTAAGATAGTGTCTTCCCCCCAGACTCAGAGTGAGGATCAGTCTCCTGAGGAAGATGATTCCATTCCCTGTGAAGGAACTGTCTCAGAGGAACTTGAACCTGATCAGGTTGAGTTCTTGGGGACAGGGGGCGCTTCCAGGGCAGATCTGAGTCAGGAGCAGCACAGCTGCCCCTCTCTTAAACCCCTCAGACAGCAAGCTGCTGCTGAGGCTGCTGGGAGTGCCAGTGGGTCCCACAGGATCTACTGGGATGAAGGGCTCCTTTACTCAGAGGGTAGAGACCCCAAGCCTGGTGCCACAAGGAGGTTGGTCATACGTCTGAAGTTTAGGGGCTTCCTACTGAAACTGGCACATGATATCCCTTTAGCAGGACACCTAGGCCAAAGTAAGACTTGGGACAGGCTTGTCCCTCATTTTCACTGGCCTCACATGTCAGAAGACACAAAGGAGTTTTGTCGTTCTTGTACCACCTGTCAAGTCAGTGGTAAGGCAGGTGGTACCACAAAGGCCCCCCTGATACCACTACCTGTGGTGGGTGTTCCCTTTAAGAGGGTTGGGATTGACATAAGTGGTCCCATGGATCCTCCAACTGCCCCTGGGCACATATATATTCTAGTGGTGGTGGACCATGCCACTAGGTACCCAGAAGCAATACCCCTTAGGGACTTTTTTCCAGAGTGGGTTTCCCTAATGAGGTCTTAACTGACAGAGGTGCAAACTTCATGTCAAGTTACATTACTGCTATGTAGAAGGAGTGTGGAGTAAATTACAAATTTACCACACCCTATCACCCACAATGCAATGGGTTAGTTGAAAGGTTCAACAAAACCCTGAAGGGCATGATCCTGGGCCTCCCAGAAAAGCTTTGGTGAAAATGGGATGTCCTGCTGCCCTGCCCTCTCTTTGCCTACAGATAGGTTCCTCAGAAAGGGGTTGGCTACAGCACTTTTGAACTTCTGTTTGGACATCCAGTTAGGGGTCCCGTGTGTTCAGTGAAGGAGGGATGGGAGTTACCTATCAAACCACCTAAACAAGACATAGTGGACCATGTACTTGGTCTCCGCTCCAGGATGGCTGAGTATAGGAAGAAGGCAAGTAAAAACCTTGAGGCTAGATAAGAGTTACAGAAAGCTTGGCATGACCAAAAAAGCTGTACTGACTATGTACCAGCAAGGACAGACGGTATGGGTGTTGGAGCCTGTGGCCCCAGCAGCTCTCCAGGTCAAATGGAGTTGACCCCATACCATTCTTGAGCAAAAGGGAGAGGTCACCTGCCTGGTGGTCCTTGGAACTCCCAGGAGCCCCCACAGGGTGCTCAATGTGAATAGGCTCAAACCATTTGTTGACAGGGCAGGCATGGGCATGCTCATGGCTCCTGATGAGGGACAGGAAGAAGAGAGTGACCCACCCCCTGACCTCCTCTCACACAACCCTGATGATGGCTCAGTTGATGGTGTAATTAACCACCACAGGGGCAGCCCTAACCACCTGAACCAGGGGCAATCAATATTTTATCCTATCAATGGTTCACAGCATACACAAAATACTCATTTAGAATCACAGATACTTAAATCAAACAACACTAAACACCTAAGGTGAAAAAAGAAAGTATAAAAATAAAATAAATAATAAAAAATGTGGCCCTTATATAGGAAACAATTTAGTTGTAGGAACATATAAAACATTCTTTATTTAATAAACATTAGTATTGTGAGGCTCAGACATTTAAGCTGGTACATATAACAATTAATAGACATACACAACCAGACAAGTGGCATACAAAAAGAGGTTACATAAAAGTCGGAGTTCCAAACCAACACTGAATCTACAACACACAAGACAATGTGTCCTCCATAAATTGTGGCCACAATTGCGTCAACGGCGTTTTGACCTTTGTCATAAGTACATGGTCATCTTCAGGACTGATAAATAACTCAGTTGTTGTTCTTATACCACTATTATAGTATATGGTTTAGTCTCCCCCTGGAGCCCAATGTGTATTGTGCTACTTACAACTGTTCTATTGCTCTCGTATTGTGTGCTTTGTCTTCCATCCTTGTTTAGAGGATACTAGAGAGTGTTATATTAATAAATACATATTTTTATATAACTACTGTGTGGTTCTTCTTTCATTTAGTCAATATAGGAGGTGATATTCTGGTAAAGCAAGCTGCTCTACATTCCTTCAAGATTAAGCCTGAAGGCTGCTCTCCACAGCTACCACTAGGATAGCGTTCTAAAGGTTATTTTTGTCAGTTAGCGAAAAAGCAGAGAATGGCTAAAGATGCCATATGTGGATACTGCCATAAAATTAGAAAGCCACATAACACCCACCTTAGATGGAACCCTTGCAGGCCTAGTGGTTTTCAAAGCTAGACTTCAACACAGGATATCACCCACATGAACAGGATTCCAAGTCCTGAACTATCCATATCCTCGCCACACATGGGCACCTAAAGATGTAAATAACACTCTGCAACAGAGTGGCCTTTGGGGTGCTCTAGAACATCAGGTCTGCCTGAGGTCCTTAACATGAGCGACAACAAGCAATAACGAGACTAGATCACAGATAGTTAGGGCAACATTTGGCAGCAACATTTGTTTTTGGGAGAGGAGCCCAGCTGGGTAGAAGACCATTTCCAGACATCACTACATGAGCATGGAACTTGCTGTTGTCTCATCTGCTCAAAATCTACAAATATTCTACATTTTTTATAAATTGTTGAAGCCTTATCTATTTAAGATGATCATGTATTATGTCTTCTCTCTTTGTAATGGGGTACGACTGGGACTTAGGCTTGCTTGTTCCAGGACATTCCCATGCTTTATAAATGCATTTTAAAAATGGACAACTATAGAAGCTGAAGAAGAGCTATCCTAAAGTTTATACAGGTAGATTAATTTTTGCATCTGGTAGTGGTGTGTTTAAGTCTTACAGACCTAATACCGAAAGCAACAATCTGATTTCTACCTCATGTGGGTCAAGAGCACTGGAAGGAATCAGAGGCCAGCGAATCTCTGAAGACATGAAGGGACTCGATAGGTAATTATTTTACATAGGCTTTTGTATAATACACATATGATTTAAAAAAAAGTCTACATTTCAACGTGCAGCCTTTGCAATGAACTGATTCCTTCAGAGACGTTCTCCCTTTTCTTGATTTTCAAAACAAGACGAGTTACAGTCTTTAAATAAAAAAGGAAATCCAATTTAAAAAAAAACCTTCTTAGATAGCATTTCCACAGTCCAGTTTGGAGTCAATCAGAGCCCCTACTGTCATCTTGGGATGATTTGGGTTGATGAAGGGGATGGCTTGTTTCAGTTGTTAAAGAAAACAGCTATATTCAATAACAGTCAATATGAATATTGAATTTCAGTTCCGCATGCCATATCACACCGACATTTTGTGTGTGCTTGAATAATTAGGGATGCATATCATGTCCAAGGGCTTTGGGAAGGTTATTGGAATCTTTATGTTAATACTGTTACCCATTAAAGGCACTTCTCCCTTGGATCTACCGGGCTTCAGACCGCTGCGGCCCATATATGCAGCCACATCCTCTAGTCCGTATTGGAGACCTCGAAATCATAGTGTGGTCCATTGATATGTACATAACCTGTGTTATAGGTCCATGTATGAATGATATTGAAGATTTCTCTACTTTAGAATTCTAAACAGGGCTGTCACAAAGATGTTAAAAGAAGGGAAAATTGAGACTCTTGGAGGACTCTACTCTCAATCTACACTCCAATTGAAAGAAAGGGACCCAGTTTAACATATTTTGTTCTTCCAGGTAAGAAGTATCTGAATCACTATGAAATGGGTTGAAAACATGTGTAAATGGATATTCAGGAAAGGAAGAGTTTATCTTCACCTACATCATATGCTCCTGAACGATCAGCATCAATTTGAAGAGTAATTTCCCCTGATCTTCAGCAGCCAAGATTTCATTGATAAATTAGATTACTATGGCTTCCGTACCAAAGAATGGCCCAGAATACTTGACTGATGGCTTTCCAACAGATCTAATGTGCCTGCAAATGGGATACTACTCATTTTTCATTAACTTTGGACAGCCGTACAATCTGGTAATAGCTACAGACTGCAGGCCAGACATACACTGCAAGAGTTAAACACACAGGGGTAACCCTATAACCCAAGGAACCTGGGCCTCGTCAACATAATATAAACAATGGTTCCAAAGGGAAGCAGTTACTTACAATTGAAATAAATCAAACAGCAAAAAATCAAAAAGAATCACAAAACACAGCATTAATAGATCAACCAAATAATCAATATTACACAATGAATTACAATTCGAAAAAACAACAATTTATTCTTTGGATTTTCATTTGGATATCAACTCATTTGAATATGGACAAAAATGAAAAGGCTGTATATACAATATTTTTAGAAAAACGACGCAGTGACAAAGTGAATAAAGTGACTAAGTGTAGTAGTGAAAGAGTAAATATTTACAGTATATGCACGTGATTATCAATAAAATCCAAGTATACACAAAATACAAAATTTACAAAAAAGTCCTCAACTTTGTTATGAATAAAGAATAAACCTTGTAAGGCACATGTCCTATCTTTTTATGTTATATACAAGGAATTCCAATTGGTAAGGGACTGTAGAACCGTCAACGTTTCGACCCTATATCAACCAGTCGCTGTACATAGTCATATCGGGTCTTCTTCAGGACACAGGAGGTGTATAACAGCCTAAATTGTAGGTGATGGGACAGATGTTCACCAATATGCCGCAGTTGCCACTCGATATCAATCGGAAGGGACTACCAGGATCGTAGAAGATCTTGACTGTTAGACAGATTCGTCTTGGTCTAATTAGTAAATCTTTTATCGTCTTTTTACGCTCTGATTAGCGGGACCTGTTGTGGATTGCTGACTTCAAGGTAGAGACTTTACGTATATCACTGGCTGCGTGTAATAGACGGACTCCCCCTGAGTAAGAGAAACAACGGAAAAGCATCAGTTGAACTCGTGTCCTGATGGCTGTGCCTCCTGCAGTGATATACGTAAAGTCTCTACCTTGAAGTCAGCAATCCACAACAGGTCCCGCTGATTCTTTTTGATTTTTTGCTGTTTGATTTATTTCAATTGTAAGTAACTGCTTCCCTTTGGAACCATTGTTTATATTATGCAGACATACACTGCATCAGCTGAAACCGCTTGTGTTTTTTAAGCAGCGCGGCCGCCCCCCTAACACAGACGCGTGCTATCAATCACTTTAACCCGGCATTATCTCATGTCTGTTTCAACTCTCCTCCCCCCAGCTTGCAGTGGTCTAACATCCCTTGCGGGATGTCCATCTCGAGACCAAGACGGGGTCCCACAGTCTCTCACTTTGGCAAATGGGGTCGACTTTATCCTAGAGGGATTCTTGACTTTACACCTACATACATGCTAGGTACACTTAGGAACATCTAGTTAGGATCGCATAATAGGAATACGCTTTTATTACTGTCATGTATTTTATATACTTGCTTGTGTTCATTGTTTTAGCACGATGGTAGACATTTACCCTCTTTTTATCTGTTAGTGCTTCTAATCATTTACATCCATTTCTGTCTAATGGTTGTATCAGCACACCTATTTTACGCTAGAATGTCGCTGGTTCAATAAATGCTTATTGAAAAAGTCCCCACCGTTTATTCTGTGTAACTCTGTGAGACAAAAGTGAGCACAAGTGACTGAGCGAAAAGTATTGCACTGTTTCCATGAACCTGAGGGATCAGAGTTGTCATGGTCGATAGTTGCCAAGAACTATTCTCTCCTTGGTAAGAAGGGTTTCTAGTGGCGCTGTGAGCTAGCTGGTACACAGGCTAACATACCCGGTGGGAGTGTCTAGAATCAGTGTGGACACCAATTCTACAGTGTATGTTGTTTAAACGTGCAGATCCTATATAGGTTTGTTGGAACTACACAACACCAATACCACCACCACCAATACCACCACCAATACAACCACTACCACCAATACCACCACCAATCCACCATCAATACCACCACCACCAATACAACCACCAATACCACCACCACGACCACCACCAATACCAACACCATCAATACCACCACCAATACCACAGCCAATACCACTACCGCCAATACCACTACCACCAATACCACCATCACTAATGCCACCACTAATACCACCACCAATACCACCATCACCAATACCACCAACAATACCACCACCACCAATATCACCACCACCAATACCACCACCATCAATAATACCACCTCCACCACTATCAATACCACCACCACCACTAATACCACCACCAGCAATACCAATACGACCAATACCATCACCAATACCACCACCAATGCCACCACCAAATTCACCACCAATACCACCAGTAATACCACCACTACCAATACCACCACCAATATCACCACCACCAATACCACCACTAATACCACCACCAATACCACCATCACCAATACCACCAACAATACCACCACCACCAATATCACCACCACCAATACCACCACCATCAATAATACCACCTCCACCACTATCAATACCACCACCAGCAATACCAATACGACCAATACCATCACCAATACCACCACCAATGCCACCACCAAATCTACCACCAATACCACCAGTAATACCACCACCACCACCAATATCACCACCACCAATACCACCACCACTAATACTACCACCAAGACCACCACCAATACCACCACTAATACCATCACCAATACCACAACCACCAATACCACATCACCAATACCACCAACAATACCACCACCACCAATATCACCAACAATACCACCACCAATACCACCACCAATACCACCACTATTACCACCACCAATACCACCACCAATATCAACACCACCACTACCAATACCACCACCACCACTACCACCACCACCCATACCACCAACACCAATACCAACACCATCACCAATACCACTACCACCACCACCAATACCACCACCACATCCACCGCCACTAATACCACCACCACCACCAATACAACCACCAATACCACCACCACCAATACCACCACCACCAACACCATCACCGCCAATACCACCACCATCAATACCACCATATCCACCACCACTAATACCACCACCACCAATACAACCACCAATACCACTACCACCAATAACACCACCAGCACTACCACCAATACCACCACCACCAATAACACCACAAATACCACCACCACCAATACTACCATCAATACCACCACCATCAATACCACCAACAATACCACCACTAATACCATCACCACTACCAGTACAACCACCAATACCACCACCACCAATACTGCCACCATCATCACCTATAGCACCACCAATATCACCAGCACCAATACCTCCACCACCAATACCACCACCACCAATACCACCACCACTAATACTGCTGCCACCAATACCACCACTAATACCACCACCAGCGCCACCAATACCCCACCACCAATACCACCACCACCAATACAAGTACCACCACCACCAATATCACCACCAATACAACCACCACCAATACCACCACCACCAAAAGCACCACCACCAATACCAGTACCACCACCAACAATACCACCACCACCAATACCACCACCTCCACCAATACCACCACCACCAATGCCATCACCAATATCACCACCACCAATACCACCACCACAATACCACCACCACCAGTACCACCACTTCAGCACCTCTCACTCACTAGCAATAGCAGGGGCACTGTAAGAGACCGGAGCTGCAGCCAAGACCATCCCTCTGTCCCTCCAGGCCTGCTATAAAGCACAGCCTGTGCTGCACCCGGAGGTGAAGCCAGGGCCGTACTACAGCTGGAGTGTTTTTTATTAGGCCAAAGATGGCAATGACATTACGCAATGCCACACTGCACACTCAAATCACCGAGAGAGTATAATAAATAGCCCCCACCTCCTGCTCTTCCTCCTCAGCCGCGACAGTGTAATCCCAGAGCGAAAGGTGTTGGAGTGCTTTGTTAGTCTTTATAGCTCAGATCATATGTATATCTCACTTCACACTTTGTGTCTGTGTAATTTACAACACTTACACATCTTCACTGCACTATTGATCACAAATTTAAAGCCATTGCAGGCCGGTCTCTTCCTCGGATATTTACAATCTAACAAGCGGTCGAGAAGGCCCTCTATTGCAATGCAATAGGTCTCGCATTCGCGAGAGTTTAAGCTATTAGTATTGTAAATGACAACGCCTTTTATTAATGTTTTAAAACCCAAAACATAAATAAAAGGCATTCTCATTTACAATGCCAATAGCTCAAACTCGTGTGAATGTAAGACCTATTGCATTGCAAATGCTTGTTATCAAAGGAATTAGGGGAATGTTTGGTGGAAGGAAGTTTGTGGCTCCCCACAGATTCCAGAACTTTCCATCTCAGAAATGTGAGGAAAATGTGCTTTTTACTCACTGATTGAAGGTTGCAAGGGATTCTGGAGAAAAATAAAACTTAGTGCGAGTCACACAAGTCACCCCACGCTGAATTCCCCCAGATGGCACTTAAAAGAATTTGCAGGTTTTCTAGGTTTCCCTAGGTGCCACCTGATTTAGGTCCCAAGGTCCACAGCTACCCACTTTGCACAAAATGGGTCAGTTTTGAACGGAAATATGTGATGTATTCAAGTTGCATTTTGGCCCGTTTCCTGCCGCAGGCACATGGCCTTCCCACACAAGTGAGCTACCATTTTTATCAAAAGACTTAGGGGAATGCTGGGTATAAAGACGTTTGTGGCTCCTCATAGATTCCAGAACTTTCTGTCACAGAAAGTGAGGAAAATTATTTTTTTAATCAAAGTTTGATGTTTGCAAGGGATTCTGGGTGAAACAACCTGGTGTGAGCCATGCAAGTCACCCAATCCGGATTCCCTTCGGTGTCTAGTTTTAAAACATTTACAGGTTTTCTAGGTTTCCCTAGGAGCCGGCTTAGCTAGGGCCCAAATCCATAGCTACCCACTTTGCAAAAAAGGTTCATATTTCAGAGGACAAATGTGATGTGTCCATGTTGCGTTTTGAGCCGTTTCCTGCCACAGGCACTAGGCCTACCAACACAAGTGGGGTACCTTTTATATCTGAAAACATGTAGAACGATAAAATAGAAGAATATTAGTTATTATCCATTGGAGATTAGATCATTTGTGCCTTCCAAATGTAAGCCAGTGTGGAAGAAAGACTACATTTTGAAAAATACCCTCTAAATCATATACTCGTATGAGTACCCACAAATTCAGAGATGTACAAATAACCACTGCTTCTAAACTACATAGCTTGGACACAAAAAAATATAGGTTTACTTGATACCCATTTTTCACTCTACATATTTCATCATATGAATTGGTCTATATACAGTACACAGTGACAAACCATTGTACAGTACAGCTCAGTCATTGGCTCTAATAAACGTGGGTTCTTGGAGAACCTACAAATTCTATATATCCCCACAACCAAAATGGTATACCAAATGTAATGGTATATTGCCTTTGTCAATCGGCTATTGTGACAAAAAGTTACAGATGAAAACAATGTCAAAAATGGCTATTTTTTCTACTCATTTTCAATATATCTTTATTTTTTTTTAAACTTAAAGGATCTTCACCTAAGACCCCTTTCTGAATTTGGAATGCTGTCTACTTTTCAGAAATATATAGTTTTCCTGGAAAACCCACGATTTTTACATTGGTTTCCACCACAAACTGAAAGATTGAAAGCACAGAAAATAAGAAAAATGGGATACCTCTATGAAAAATGCCAAAAACTGTAGAAATAAATGAGGTTCTTTGATTCAGCTCCAGAAGGTTCTGACATATGGGAAGATGGGGACAGCAAACTATTAATTGGTGCCATTTTCAGGAGGAAAAATAGACACTTTTATCCCGATCACTTTTAATCTCTTTTTCTCCGAAAACCCGAAATTTAGCTGTATTTTGCCTATTTCCTCTGTCCCCTCTGGGGGAATCTACAAACCCTGGGTACGGTTGGAATCCTTAGGATGTTGGAAAAAAAGGATGCAAATTTCGTGTAGATACCTTATGTGGACAAAAGGTTATGGAGGCCTAAGCACAAACTATCCCAAATAGCCCAAAAAGGACTCAGCACTGAGGGGAGTGAGGACGGCCCAGCAGTTAAGAGGTTAAGAGAAAAGTGCCCCAAACATCAGGTCTGTTGTGGGAGATGCCTCTGCAGCTAAGGGATTACGTTTTTCAAATAGTTACAACCATAAGTGTAGAGAAAAGTAAAAAAAGAGTTTTTATAGTAGTGGAATATATTATCTTTTTTATGTCTTCTTGTGAATCTTCAGTGTGTCAATATTCTCATCATCATACACTCTGAGTCAATATGAAGATGAGAGATAAACCACATATATTTAACCATAATCCATAAAACCTGTACATTCTATGTAGGTTATTATAGACGTAAAGATGTTAGTGACACTAAAAGCAATAGAAGTAATTTTATTTTGATATTGCATCACACCTCAGGCATTCATATAGCCTTTACCTTGCCTGTGTATGGTATGGTACAATATAATCTGGGTACATCATAATATTGGTAACCACTGTAAGTCTGGGGTTTACAATCTATGCTCAAGTCTTTTGGTTGCATCTAAATATTGTAGTGGGGTATATAATTGGTCTGGAAGAATTTATCAATGTGATTCTTTGCTTTTTGGTTATTATTGGTCTGTGTAATATAGGGGGCGTGGCCAGCCAGCCAAACACGGCGACTTGCTAGAGCTCCGTCCCTACAACACCTAATTATCCTGTTAAATTCAAGTATTCCCTGCCATCCGGGCGCACTCAGTCATCCCAACAGTGCCCGAGTAGTGACTGTCCACGGATGTGACCGAAGTAAGGCTGAGGAGACGGGGAAAACCGCGTTTGCGATCCCGTAGAATCTGGAGCCGCGGGGCGCGCCGCCGAGCACCTCCGAGAGTGCTCATGACGGAAACAGGATGCTCAGTTCCCCTGGCCAGCGTAGGTGTTGCAGTGATTGCGACTGGAGAAGATCACTGTTAATCACTGCCTGAGCATTCCCCCCAATGTTGAATGCGGGCTACTGAAGAGACCACGGACCCTGCGAGGACTTGGCAGTGAGGCGTGCTTGAGCGGCGAAACACTGCGGTCTGTGATTGTGACCCACGAGGTGCGGGCCTGTGTAAGACAATCAGCAAGCTGCAGGGCCCCTCCATCCTGGGAACTCCAGTGCTCCCCTGCTGTAGAGAGACAGTGACCGACTACAGTTGGCACATGCCTGCTACACCTGGGCGCCGTCGTGCAAGCGGGGGAAGGACATCGCCGAGGTGGCTCAGCGACCCCCCCGTGGAGGGTACCAGATGCGTTGTGATTGTGCCGCAGAGCCGCTGACAGTAACCGCCGCAAGTAACAGAAGGTGAGCGGCCTGCCCCAGCCTGGTTTTTAGGTCTAGCCTGAGACAGCGCATGCTGTCTCTTCGAGACATTTAGTAAGTGGCTTTTAAAAGTGCCACCAGAGGCTTTTGGTGGCCTAAAGCTTGAGTGCACGTGAGCGTGCACGCCCGCAGCCGCCATCTGCCTTTCTGTCATGGCTCATTAAGCCTCCTCCACCGCCTTGCTGTCTGCTCTCACTACCCCCCTCCTATCTCCCCCCTCCCTCCTCGTTAGCTTGTTAGCTCATTGACACCCACGCTTGCTCACTCTTCTCTGTAATCTGAACAGCTGCTCTTCATATCTCGCTCCCCACCTTGTTTTTTTTAACTATCAGCGCGTGGCGCGCGCGCTTGTTCCTTCTTGCTTGCATTCTCTCTTTCCTTCCTTCTTCAATTTCCTTACATTGCTGCAGTATTACCTTTGTTTTAGATTTGGCCTTCTCCCTGCTTACTTAATTTTATTTTATTTTATTTTAATGTTTTATAGAGCGCGAACATGACCCGTGAGGGTATCAGAGCGCTTTACATGGTTAACAGGGGGAAAAAACATCATAGAGAAACAGTGAAAACAGTAAAGTATCCAAAAGCAGAGAAATATAAAATATAGAGGGGGGGGGGGATGAGGGAGCATGGGGGCAAAGGGTACACAAATGAGAGCTTAAAATTCAAGCTAGGGTTGGCGGAGACCGTGGCCCCCTTGGGTCTCGATGGAGTCCGGTTGTAGAGTTGCGGAAGACGCAATAGTCATGGAATCAAGCAGCAAGTCAAAGCGGCTGAGAGGGGGTCTTAGTACAGGAATTTACCCATGAGGAAGGTTTTGGCCTCCTTCTTGAAGCGAGCAAGAGTGGGGATTCTTCTGATATCGGGTGGGAAGGAGTTCCAAATTCTTGGTGCTGCCCCGGTGAATGCCCTATTGTAGGTTCTTTTTTTACGAAAGTGGGCGGGTCGGAGCAGGAGACTGTTAGTGGATCGAGATTTCCTGTTTCCTCCCGATACCACAAGCTTCTGTGAAAGGTATGCAGGGGAGTTTGCGTATCAGGCCTTGTGTGTAATGCACGCCAGTTTCAACTGTATTCTGGCCTCTAGAGGGAGCCAGTTTAGGGCTTTCAGATGTGGAGAGATGTGGTCGAATTTCCTGGTGCCGGTGAGTAGTCTGGCTGCCGCGTTGAGACAGGCTTTTAGCGGTGCCAAGGAGCGCTTGGGTAAGCCTGTGAGGGTGGAACATCCAAATTCCAGTCTGGATATGACTAGAGCTTGGACTGCCATTTTCAAATCTGGAGCATCGATGAAGGGTTTTAATTTCCAGAGGTAGCTCAGGTGGAATCTGGCTGCCTTGGCCATTGAATTAATGTGGTCACGCATGTTCAGGTTGCAGTCCAGAAATATGCCCAGTGATTTGGCGGAGTCCACGATGGTCGGAGGACAATTTAGGGCTGGGATGGCCTTGAACCACACCTGTAGCTCCGGGTTGGCTGGAGGGGGAGATCAGGAGAAATTCAGTTTTCTTGGCGTTGAGTTTTAGTTGGTTAGTGGCAAGCCACTGGACGGTTAGTTTCAGGGTTTCGTTCAGGGCGAGGACCTCCTTGAGTGAAGAGATATTGATGTAAATTTGGGTGTCATCCGCGTACATGTGGTAGGAGATATTGGCGGAGCGAAGAACTTCAGTGAGAGGCTCTAAGTAAAGATTAAAGAGGGTAGGAGACAGGGTTGAGCCTTGAGGGACTCCAACCGTGACCGGGGTGGGAGTGGATAGTTTGCCGTCAATGAGGAATCTTTGAGATCGGTTATTGAGGAAGGACCTGAACCATTCAAGGACAACGCCATCCAGACCCATCCTGTGTTTAAGGCGTTCAAGTAGTTTTTCATGATTGACCGTGTCAAAGGCGGAAGATAGATCTAAAAGGATTAGGAGGCATGTTTTGCCTTGGTCAAGGGCTTGGAGGGCGTCGTCCACAATGTGGAGCATGGTTGCTTCAGTGCTGTGCCCCGGTCTGAATCCCGACTGGAAGTCGTCCAGCAGGTGGAAGTTGTCGATGTGTTGACTAAGCTGGTATTGTACGCATTTCTCTAACACTTTGGCTAGTAAGGATATATTAGAGATGGGTCTGAAATTGTCTGGTGCGGCGGGATCAAGCGTTGGTTTTTTTAGAATAGGAAGGCGGCGGATTTCATGAAAGCCTGTTGGAGGCAGTTATAGGAGGGGTCTGTACGGTCACGAATTTCCTGCTATTAGGAGATCTTAATCTCCATTTCAATAAGCCAGGAGATAGGACAGCGAATGACCTAGAAAAAGATTTAGAGAGTTACAATCTTAATCTTAAGGTTCGATGCCCTACGCATAAGTCAGGAAACACACTTGATCCCATTTTTACCAACATGGAGAATGTAACAGTCCTGGAACCCTACCCTGTCCCCTGGTCGGATCACTCGGTGATTCCTTTTAACTGGAAAATTTCCAGGATGACCACTAATACTTCTTCGAATAGAGGACTTATAAGAGCCTGGACAAAACTTGACATGGATGAGTGGAAGGGACTGTTAGAAAGCACTAAACCACCGGATAATTCTAATCTGGATGGGGCTGTCAACAGTTTTAATCAGTGGATTACCCATTCCCTAGATAAGGTCTTACCGAAAAAACCCTTAACAATTAGGAAGGGAGAGCTGAAACATCCATGGTTCACCTCAGAGTTAAGATCATTAAAACAGGAATGTAAAAGGGCAGAACGCCACTGGCGGAAGGATTTCAGTGTGGAAAGGAAGATTAACTACAAAGCCACATTGAAGAAATATAAAACCACCCTTACTGCCACCAAAACGTCATTTTTTGCAAATAAAATCGAATCCGCCGCAAATGCCCCTAGGGAAATGTTCAAGATTGTAAAGCTTTTAACGAAAACTCCAGACCCCCCCACTAAAGCAGATGAGCAGGACACCAGGTGTGATGATATGGCTAATTTTTTTCACATGAAAATACTTAAAATTCTAGAGACAATCCCGGTACTGGATTCGGCCTCACACTACAGGGCGCCTCCTTCTGAAGACAAAACCAACTGTCCAACACTTACGGAGTTTGCCCCCCTCACGGAAGAGCTGCTCCTCTCTTTGATGAGGAGTATAAAAAGTGGATCCCCACGAGATCCAGCTCCCATGACAATACTAAATCAGATACTTCCAACTATTAGTAAATCGGTAATCAATATGGTTAACCTCTCCCTGGAATTGGCTACAGTACCAAAGGGATGGAAGCTGGCCATGGTGCGATCTTTGATCAAAAAACCGAACCTTGACCCAGAAGATCTGGCGAATTATCGTCCGATTTCCTTGCTACCTGGGATGGGGAAATTAACCGAAAAACTGATAAATATCCAACTGGCGGCATTTCTGGAAAAATACAAGCTTCTCCACCCATCCCAGACGGGTTTTAGGAAGGGACAAGGCACGGAGACGGCACTGTTGAGGGTGGTAGAAGAGGCCAGAGGGATCTTGGACGCTGGTGGCAGCGCGGCCATTATCCTTCTGGACCTCAGTGCCGCCTTCGATACAGTAAGTCATCACCTGTTGCTGTCGCGACTCCGAAATGTCGGAATAACCGGGAAAGCCTTGGAATGGCTGAGATCCTTCCTTGAGGAAAGATATTTCCAAGTGTTTGATGGAAACAATTGCTCCCGCCTTTTTCCGTTACAGTGTGGGGTTCCACAGGGGTCATCCCTTAGCCCCACACTGTTTAACGTTTACATGGCCCCGTTGGCGGAATTAGTAACCCCGTTTGGCATCCAGCTAATAAGCTACGCGGACGACACCCAGCTGGTGTTTTCCCTGCAGCAAACAGATGCCCCCCCGAACAACCTAGCCAACTGTTTGGAGGTGGTGGTAAATTGGATGCACGTGTCTCAGCTCAGACTCAATGCAGGAAAAACTGAGCTGATGCTCCTGGGGAAACAGGATATTCCCGAAAGCCTAACTTGGCCGGCGTGCATGGGTGCCAGACCATCGCCCAAGCCGGAAATAAAGAGTTTAGGCTTTTGGCTTGACAACGCCCTGTCTTTTGATATGCAGGCCAGAAAGACGTCTGCAGTCTGCCATGGGATACTTAAGTCACTGCGTAAAGCCCTGCCCCTACTACCTGAAAAAGCAAGGAAAACCGTAGTTCAGTCTTTGGTGTTATCCCGTATTGACTACGGGAATGCCATTTATCTTGGGGCACCGGTATCCACCTATAAGACCCTACAAGTGGCGCAGAATTATGCTGCCAGAACTCTGACGGGAACCAGTCGGTATGTATCGGCAAAGCCAGCATTAAGATCTCTTCACTGGCTCCCGGTGAGGGAACGGGTGCTTTTTAAATCCTTATGCATCGCCCACAAGATCCTGCATGGAGAAGGTCCCTCCATTCTGGAAAACCTGATAAGTCCCTACAAGCCCCAACGCAACCTTCGCTCGAGCGAACATAATCTGGCAATCATTCCCAGAATAAAACGAGCACGATCGGGCGGTCGGCTTTTCTCTCTGCAAGCCGCTAGAGAATGGAATGCCCTCCCAGGTAATTTGAGGCAGGAACGGACTTTTCTTCAGTTCAGGAAGAAACTAAAAACCTTTCTATTCCCCAAAACCAGCTCTTAGTAGGATTGCAGATCGGATCAGCCTAGGGTCACTGCTTCTCTCCAAGAGCGCTGGGATGCCTACGGGTAGCCATGCGCTATATAAGTGTTTTTACAACTACAATTACAATTACAACTTGGCCGGCTTTCAAGGGGTCCGGAATCGATCCCTGCTGGAGAGAGGCGTTGATCATCGCGGTCCAGCAAGGAACAATGGCATGGGAGGCCGCAGCGAGGCAGTTGGATGGTAGCGGGTCATTAAAGTGGTTGTTTGGGTTTAATGTAGAGAGGATTTTAGCAATGGAGTCTTCGTCGTAGACTTCGAAGTCAGTCCAGCAAGCTTCGTTTTTGGGTAAGGTCAAAGATGTGGGTGCATGGGGAGGCAGTTGGTCATGAGGGGGTTGAGCGCAAGAGGCGGTACTAAGTTCAAAACTTTAGGTTTTCAAAATTTACAGATCCAGAGTCCAATTCCCCAAGCTGCCCATAGCAGGGACGTACACAGTTTATGGACTTCTGGCTCCTACTCCAGCATTATATAGAGGAAGAAAGAGGGGTGTGCATGCTATAGTATTAGAGGCCCGCACGCTTACATTCAGACACACAGCAGCCATTCTACAGGGCTGTGGACAGCTCTAACCCCACAATACAAATGGCGGTGCCGCTCAAAATGCATCATGATTGCATCTGAGCTACAGGCACGCGCTCTTCTAGCATTTAACGCTATTAATTCGCCCTTACCTGCTTCTCAGCACCGGTGACCGACGCATTAGCGGCGTCGCGGGACTTCCGGCCGGGGGGGCAGACATTTTGGGTGATGAAGGTCAGCGGGCTAGGCTTCATGCCCCGGACCTTATTAAAGAGAACGCTGAAGCGTGCGCGCAGCGGACGTGCCGCCAAAGGCAAGCCCGTCTGCGCCCGTCCGCGCTGAGTCCACGCGCAGCGCCAGTCCCCCTGGTCAAACCAGGCCAGATAGGGACACAATCCACTATTCCAGTGATACCCTAAAACATCTTAACCCAGGCAGTTTAGATCAGACCTGCCATAAATTAGGCATGGAGAACATACAAGCCCAAAAGAAAGTGCCTTGTCCAGGGTGTAATATCGAATTACCAGAGTTCTTAATTAAACCCATAAAAACACCGGCAACGAAACCTATAATCCGGGTTGATGATCATCATTCCATCCACAAATTTGCCCTACTAAATGCAAGATCTTTGGTTAAACATAGTCTGAAATGCGCCTCCCTCATCGAAGATGAAGGAATATCAGCAGCATTCATAACAGAGTCCTGGACGGATGAGGCTTCCGGACCTGATCTGGTCAAAGCAACACCTCCCAATTATCATTGTTACACTTTGAATAGAGGTCATAAAAAAGGGGGGGGGTTAGCCGTCATTTACCATAACTCAATTTCGGCCTCCTTTACTCCCCTATCTATGGTAGAATGTGAAGCTTTAGAGTTTTGTCTAAATGTATCACATCACTCCTCCTTTAGAAGCTCTCTTATTTATAGGCCTCCTGGTCCCAAACGAAGCTTCCCTACCCTAGTTGGTAATATAATAGAAAGAGGCATTAGCCTTGACTCCTATACTATCCTAGGAGACTTTAATTACCATCTGGAATGCTCTTCAACAGATACTACGCAGCTAATAGAGCTAATGAGAGGTGCTAAACTTGAACAATTGGTGAATGAAGCAACTCATAATGCTGGCCACACATTAGATGGCATTTTCTCCAACAACCCAAATTGAACCTTCCTAAACACTCTACAGCTGACATGGTCAGACCACTTCTTGGTTATTAGTGAATTTAATTTGCCTGTACATGTGGCCCCTAAACTACAGAAGAAAAAAAGCTTAGTAACTAGAGCCTGGAATAAGATTGACTCAAAAGAATTACAGCAGCAGCTTACTCTTACAATACCAACATTGCCTAGAAATCTAGATGAAGCAACTCACATCTATACAAACTGGTTGACAGCTGTAGGGAATAAACTCGCCCCACCGAAACCCCTCTCTCTCAATAGACAACACCCATCGGCTCCCTGGTACTCCTCGGAACTTAGAGACCAGAAACTGGTGTGTAAACGTTTCGAGAGAAAATGGAGGGATGGCTATAAGGAAAAAGACAAATTGATTTATAAAAGAAGCCTGTCAACATATAAACACCTTTTGCATACAGCAAAACAAACATTTTTTACGGATAAAATTAATACAGCAAAAAACTCCTCCAAAGAAATTTTTAAAATTGTAAAAACTCTGGCTCATCCATGTACCCCATCAGTTCAGGCCAGTCAAGAACTGTGTAATAAAATCGCTAACAGTCTTTTTGAAAAAGTAAACAATATTTTTGTTACATTCTCTAACTCTGTTAATGTCAATGCCAACATTAAGACTCGAAGTTTAGATTCCCCCTGTACTGATTGCACGACAAGAAGTTCCCTCCTGCAGAATTTTGCCCCACTAACTGAATCTGACACAGCGAAGCTAATGGGTAAGATAAAGTCAGGTTCCCCCTATGACCCCTGTCCTAACAGGGTCATTTTATTAGCAGCAGAACCCATTTCTAAAATACTCCTATTTTTAATACCATGTATCTAGATGGATACTTTCCAAAAGACTGGAAACACGCGTCAATCCTGCCGCTCTTAAAGAAACCCAATCTAGACATAAATGACCCAAACAATTTCAGACCCATTTCAAGAATTGCTTTACCGGCAAAGATCATAGAAAAGAATATTAATGCCCAACTAAATACATTTTTACAAGACAATCAAGTTCTAGACCCAACTCAGTTTGGATTTAGAGGGGAGCACAGTACAGAAACTGCGCTGCTAAAATCCACTGGAGAAATTAGGCATATTCTGGACCAGGGAGGGAATGCAGCTATGATCATGCTAGATCTGTCAGCAGCGTTCGATACCGTACATCACGGTATACTGATGAAACGTTTTAAGGAGATAGGAGTCAAGGGCTCCGCTTGGAATCTTCTCAAATCCTTCCTTACGGACAGAGTACAAACTGTAACGTTAGAGGAGTTTCAGGCTGAATCATTCTCCCTGCCCTGCGGAGTCCCCCAAGGCTCTTCATTGAGCCCGACTCTTTTTAACATATATGTCTCCTCCCTAGCACCATTGGTTGAATCATTTGGGTTCTCTTTAACTTCATATGCGGACGATACCCAAATAGTGGTCAACCTGCGTCCAGGAATGGCCGGACATGCTCCTCTAAGACTACAAAACTGTATGTCTGCAGTGGGAGACTGGATGAGAATAAATTGCTTAAAGCTCAACTCCAACAAGACGGAGGTTATCCTCTTCGGCAACAACCCTAACCTCTGGTCCCCAGACTGCTGGCCGAATGATCTCGGCCAACTCCCCACCCCTGTAGGGAAAGTCAAAAATCTGGGAGTCTGGTTGGATGACAAACTAAGTGGTAGGGATCAGGTGAACAAAGTTGTCTCCACCACTATATACATTCTCAAATCTTGTAAAAATATCATGCCACTACTCCCAAAAGCAGCTCAGCAAACTGTTATTACAGCTCTCATTATGCCTAGATTGGACTATTGCAATAGTCTCTATCTCGGGATACATGAAGGATCTTTAAATAAACTTCAGATTTTGCAGAATGCGGCGGCCAGACTCCTTACTGACACGCCTAGGACTGGTTCCATTTCTGCCAAAATCAAATCCCTACATTGGTTACCAGTGAGACAACGTATACAATTCAAAGCCTTGACATTGACCTTTAGGGCCCTCCATGGAATGGGGCCTAAATTTCTAACACAACAACTTCACTGGTATTCCCCCACCAGAACCCTACGATCCTCGGATGCCAAACTGGCCACAGTGCCCAGAGTGAGGAGGGCCAACTGGGGTGGCAGAGGTTTCGTGGCTAACGCTACCAGGGCATGGAATGCTATCCCCATGTCTTTGAGAAGTATAACAGATCTTCTATCATTTCGAAAGACATTAAAAACATTCCTTTTCAAGTATTGATCTTCCATAGACCTCTTCTCTCTCATTCTATTCCTCTTTAGGTCTTCTCTAAGTGCCAGGACACCTTTTTGGTAACAGTCGCGCTTTATAAATGCCTATAACATAACATAACATAACATCGCGGAAATCAACGAAACGTCACTTCCTTTTGCCATTCCGAGTAATAAGTAGACCAAATGCAAGTAATTATGCCCAAATAGTATTAGTAATTATCCTGTTGTGATGAAAAAAAGAATCTTTCCTATACCATCAGGGGAGGATCTCTAACACGGGAAGAGAAGTGGCGGCAGCTTGACTGCCAACGGAGCTCGACTGGGTGTAAACGCTGCCTCTCTGTCAGATCACTTGAGCTGTAGAAATGTAACACAGACTCGCACAGCTAAAAACACAGAGCTTTTGCTCTAACAGAGGATCTTTTTCCTGGGAAAGAATGCTCAGTCTTCTAATTTTGCATTAGCCAAGACCTTTAGATTTTACAAACCAGTATACCATACTGTGTTCCTAGACTCCGTTTCACCAATGGTTTTTTGATAAACTTTACCCAAGAAAAAAACAACTGTACAGTGTTTAATTTGCAGCACTGTTAGACCTGGCATCATTGGCATGAGTCTCTCCTCCATTTTTTTCTGTTTGCCTCCTCTGTTTACAATGTTTTTGCTGGATTATTGCTTTGGGCACTGTGCCACTGCTGATCAGTGCCACAGTGCAAGTGCTCCCTATGTTAAATTGTTACATTGATTGGTGTTACCATGATTGGCTTGGTTGACTTACTGTTCAGACCCTAGTCTAGTGCACTGCGTGTGCCGAGGGCGTGTAAGTTAACTGCTGCTGGTGGGCTTGCAGCACTGGTTGTGCCACCCACAGAAGCAGCGTGTAAAATGTGTCTCAGGCCTGCCACCGCGGCGCCTGCGTGCAGCCCCTGACTGCCATGTCGACTTGGTAAGGAAACCTACTTACCAGTCTCTAAACCTTCACTTTGCCTCATTTCAGACACCTCTATGGTAGGCCCTAGGGCAGGGTGCATTGTGGGTAAAAGGTAGGTCATGCCCTGACGTGTGTGGCATGACCTAATAGTGAATTACAGCCATTTTCGTTTTTCACTATTGAAGGGCTACCTGCCTCCAATAGGCCGGACTGGGCAGACTGATTATTAACTCCATTATAATCTATCTGACTCAGGGAGCATGGTAGCAAGTCGAGTTTAGTATCCCTGAACTCAGAATTTAATAACACACCCTTTAGGATGGATGGTTTTTAAATTCTATGTTTGAAAATAGCACTTTTAGAAAGTGGCTATTTTCTTGTCCAACTATCTACCGGTCTCTGCTGGTTTGGTGTGTGTGTCAGGGGCTGGGTGGCTCCAGAGGTCTGAGTGAGTCAGTGTGGGGTGAATGGGGCGTTTACACGTAGAGTGAGGGAAGAGTAGCCTGCCCTGCCTGACACAATACTGGCTCCGCCTCCTGCTGGGCGACTGATAGCCCTGCTCCTGCCAGTGACAATACTGGCTCCGCCTCCTGCTGGGCGGCTGAGGACTCTGCCCTGCTCAGTGAATAGGCCAGGTGCCTCTGCCTGGCAACACCCACAACAAACCTGAGATGGTGGGAATCGCCCTGCTTGGACAAAGGGAACAAAGGGAAAAAGGAGTATAAGAGAAGGACCCCTGAACCAAGAACTCAGATCACTTCTGACAAGGAAACCTGTACCAAGGACAAGAAGCCTGCTGATCTAAGGACTTGCCTCCCCTTTCTGCCAGAGTGCTGTTTTGCTGTGGAGGAACCTGAAAGCTGCTTCTTTATTTTTGCCAAGGAACAAGGAGAGAGGAACTTGGTGTGTACTCTCTGAACACTTGCTAGGAAATCTCCAAGGACTGGAAGAGTGCCAGTCTCCTGCTGAAGTCACAGGGCCAAAGGACTTCACCATTTGCTGAATTGCTGGAAAGTGTTGTTTCCAGTACACAAGGGAAAATCTGCAGTCTCGACGCCAGCAGCAACGCCAGTGAGCAGTGGGTATCGGCCCCGGCTCCAAGTGACCCCGTCTCGACGCCGGTATCGACGCCAGTGAGGAGTGAGTATCGGCTCTACCTCCAAGCGACCCCGTCCTGACGCCGCTGCTGATCGCATCGACTCGACGCCCTTCTCGACGCCGTGAGCGCTGCTCCGGCCCGACATCCCTCGACGCCGCTGCAGATTGACCCGACTCCGAGGCACGATCGACGCCGACCTCGACGCCGACATCTCGACGCCGTGGATCATCATTTTCTTCGTTTCTCAAGGTACTGTACTTGGGGGGTCTGTTGCGACTCCAGGCTCGACGTAGCGCTCCTCGCGGTCGACGCCGAACCTTGGGAATCTTGTAGACTCGACGTCGTGTGACTCCTGTGGGGGTTACATTGTTGCCAAAGAACTGTGCTCAAAAGAATACTTTGCTAAAGAACTATTTGCCAAGAAGAAACCTTATTTGAACTATTATTTTTCCTTCCAAAGAGTATTTATTAAGACTGTGGTATATTTTTGTCGTTATTTGGTCTTGTGCTAAGCCTTATATAAAAATACTATTTTTATAATAACTTCTGTGTCGTGTCCATCTGTAGTGTATTCACTTTATTACTGTATGTGGTCATAAATGCTTAACACACTGCCTCTGAGATAAGCCTGTCTGCTCTGCCAAGCTACCAAGGGGGTAGCAGGGGTTATCTGAGTGTGTAATCCCCTTTCCCTGACTAGAGTTGGTTGGTCCCTATTTGTCAGAAGTGTATACCTCTGCCAACTAGAGACCGCCGGTTCTAACATTGGTGGTCAGCGGTGAGGATTTGAACTTTGCATTTATGACTCATGTGCAGTGATTAGTGTACGCTACATAGTGAAAGCAGACCATAACGCAGCCACAGTCTGTTTGGTAGGATATTCTATTTTTGTTCTCCGCTTTCCTGGAGCTTATTTTTTTAAACACTGCCAGTTTTGACCATGGAGAATGCCAGAGCTGCTACACCTGTGGAGATTGTTGTGGGGGAATTTGATAAAGAGAAGATAGATTCCTACAAGCTAAAGGATCTAAGAGGATTTTGCAAGCAGTTTAAAGTTCCTACCACAGGTCTCAAATTGAGAGGCGACTTCCTCAAAGCGCTGAAGGCCTGGTTAGAGGCCAGAGATCCCTCTGACCCGGTGGTGGTACCGGAAGAGGAAGAAGAAGAGGAAGAGGAAGAGCCCACAGGTGGGCCAGTGTCATCTCCAGGCAGCAGTGTTTCCTCTAAGAGCCTTTCTCCTGAAGAGTTGGAAGACAGGGAGAAGGAGAGGGAATACAAGTTAGAGATGGCAAAACTTAAATTAGGAGGGCAGTTGGAATTAGAGAATGCAAGAAGCAAGAGAGAAGCTGAAATGGAGAGCAAAAGATTAGATTTTGAGAGAGAGAAATTAGCGTTTGAACGTGAGAAGATGGTGAGGGAGATGGAGCTTAAAACTAAGAGTTTAGAGTTGAATCCCTCTGGTGGCAGCACTCCATCTGTGCCTGCAGAAAGTCGGTTTTATTTTCCTAAAGATGTGATCAAAGATTACAGTAAGAATGAAGATATTAGCCAATGGTTTAAAGCATATGAGTTAGCATTATTGGCCCACCGGGTCCCTGAGAAGGATTGGGGAACGGGGTTGTGGAGCCGCTTTACAAACGAGGGGAGAGATACCTTGTTGAGCCTTCCTGCTGAGGATAGGATGTCTTATACTCATATGAAAGATGCTTTAATGCTGAGATATGGCTTAACTCCAGAAAAGTACAGACAAACCTTTAGAGAATGTAAGAAGTTGCCTGGTACTACGTGGGTTGAATATGTGTCTTTTTTCTGCAGAACCATGGATGGTTGGATAAAGGGTAGCAAGGTTGATAGTTATGATGCTCTTTATGATTTGTTTGCTTGGGAGCACTTGTCTAATAACTGTTTTCCAGAGCTACGCCAGCACCTTGTTGATAGCAAGCTATCTAACCCTAGAAAACTTGCTGAGGAGGCGGACCGCTGGGTCAGTACCAGGGTCCACAAGGGTCCAGTGGGAGACTCAGCCAAAGGTGGGCAGGGTCCCCAGCAGAAGAGTGGGGGGGACAGGGGTAAACAGAGGGAGTTTCAGAAAGGACCCCAAAGTAGTCCCCAAGGGAACCAAGGGAAGGGTTCCCAGCCTCCCCCTGTAAAGAAGCCAGAGGCCCCGACAGGTAAACCTGTTCACAGGGGCCCCATGACCTGCTATGCCTGTAAGCAGGTGGGACACCGTTATTATGATCCCCAGTGTCCCATGAAGGATTCGAATGCACTGCCGCGTGCACCCCCTCGTCAGGTAGCGAGTGTAGCCCTGGGAGGGGATGAGATGGGTGCCCCCGGTGGGTGGGGTCCCGCAGAAATGTCCCTGGTCTCTTTAGGAGACGTGGAAATGGTCCCTCCAACCCCTCTGCCTAGTAACACTAAGAAATATAGGCAGTGGGTGACCATTAATGGCCATAGGGTGGAAGCTCTCAGAGACACCGGAGCGAGTGTGACAGCTGTCAAGTGTCACTTGGTGTCCAGAGAGCAGGTGGTCCCTCATGCATTCTACCCCGTTGTAGCTGCTGACAACTCACAGAGTCAGTGTGAGGTAGCTCAAGTTCCCTTTGAGTGGGGGGGGGTCTCAGGTACTCTTCAGGTTGCTGTGAGGCCCGCCATGCCTGTTGATTGTCTCTTGGGCAATGATTTGGAGGACTCCCCTTGGGCTAAGGTGGAGAGAAAATCGCATCTGGAAATGTTGGGTCTGCCTGAGTGGGTGTGTGCGACCACCCGGTCCATGTCAGTCAGTAAGGGTGTTGATGGGGCCCTGGAGCCTGAAAGTATGGCCCAGGTCCCAACCGTGAAGAGAAGAGGCAGGGGGCGCGGGAAACCGTCCCCCATCGTTCCCGCGGTCCAGGAGGGAGCAGACCCTGAGGGGGATGCCCTGGAACCGACAGGAGAACAAGTGGCCGAACTGGGAGACCTGCCCGAGCTGACCCATTGGCAGCAGGATGGTGGTCCCTCCAGGGAGGAATTTTGTGCTGAACAGAAAGTGTGCCCTTCTCTTGTGGGTATGAGGCAGCAGGCCTCAGCCCAAACGACAGGTGATCAGTCAGGATCACATTGGGTCTACTGGGAGAACGACCTCTTGTATAGCGAGCCTAAGGCTGCTGAACCTGGGTCAGCCCGTGTGCTGGTGGTACCCCAGCGCTTCAGAGCCTTCCTACTGGGGTTGGCTCATGACGTTCCGTTAGCTGGACATCTGGGGCAGGAGAAGACCTATGACAGGCTTGTCACCCATTTTTATTGGCCCCAGATGAGAAGGGATTCAGATATCCATTGTAGGACCTGTCAAACTTGCCAGGCAAGTGGGAAAAGTGGGCGGAAGCAGAAGGCTCCCCTCCAACCTTTTCCCATCGTCAGTACCCCCTTTGAGCGAGTGGGAATTGACATTGTGGGGCCACTGGACCCCAAGACAGCCATGGGCAACAGGTTTATCCTGGTCTTGGTGGACCATGCCACCCGGTACCCGGAAGCCATCCCTCTCCGCACAGTGACGGCCCCCGTGGTGGGACGGGCACTGATGGGTGTTTTCTCCCGCATGGGGTTCCCCCGAGAGGTGGTGTCAGACCGGGGCACCAACTTCATTTCGAATTATATGAAGTCTCTGTGGAAGGAGTGTGGGGTAACCTACAAGTTTACCACTCCTTACCACCCTCAAGGGAATGGGCTGGTTGAGAGATTCAACCGGACCCTAAAAGGCATGATCATGGGTCTTGAAGAACCAATGAGGCGTAAATGGGACGTCCTCTTGCCATGCCTGCTGTTTGCTTACCGTGAGGTGCCACAGAAGTCTCTAGGGTTCAGCCCCTTTGAGCTTTTGTATGGTCACCCGGTAAGAGGACCTTTGAGTCTGGTCAAAGAAGGCTGGGAGCAATCTCCCAGGAAACCTCCCCAGGATGTATATAGTTACATGCTGGCCTTTAGGAACCAGACTCGGCGCTTCAGAGATCTTGCTCAGGCAAATCTGGAGGCCAGCCAGGAAGAGATGAAGCGGTGGTACGATCAGAATGCCACTCTGGTTGAGCTTCAACCTGGTCAGAAAGTTTGGGTCATGGCCCCTGTGGAACCTTGTGCGCTCAAGGACAGGTGGACTGGACCATTTGAGGTTGTGGAGAAAAAGAGCGATGTCACCTACTTGGTGGACTTGAAGTCTCCCAGGAACCCCTTAAGGGTCCTGCATGTCAACCGGTTAAAGCCCCACTTAGAAAGGTCCGAAGTGGGCATGCTCCTTGCCACAGATGCTGGAATGGAGGAGGAGAGTGAGCCTCTTCCTGACCTCCTGTGTGCAAAAGAAAAAGATGGGTCAGTGGATGGTGTTGTCCTCTCTGACACACTGACCCCTGAGCAGCAGCAAGATTGTCGCCATCTGTTGGTACAATTCCCTGATCTGTTCTCCTTAATCCCTGGTGTCACTCAGTGGTGTGTCCATGATGTGGACACTGGGGACAGCACTCCTGTGAGGCACAAGGCCTACAGGGTGACTGAAAAGGTCAGAGCATATATCAAGGAGGAGGTCTCCAAGATGTTTGCCTTAGGGGTGGTTGAGTCCTCTAGCAGTCCTTGGGCCAGCCCAGTGGTCTTGGTCCCAAAGGCTGCAGCGCCTGGTGCTTCACCAGAACTTCGGTTCTGTGTGGATTACCGAGGACTCAATTCGGTCACCAAGACTGACGCGCACCCCATCCCCAGAGCTGATGAGCTCATCGATCGGTTGGGGGCTGCCCGGTACCTTAGTACGTTTGATCTAACGTCTGGGTACTGGCAGATCGCCTTGACTGATGGGGCAAAAGAGAGGTCTGCATTCTCCACACCAGATGGGCACTACCAGTTCCGTGTGATGCCCTTTGGGATGAAGAATGCCCCTGCCACATTCCAGAGGTTGGTTAACCAGGTATTGGCCGGGCTGGAAGATTTCAGCGCCGCCTACCTGGATGATATAGCAGTGTTCAGCGCCAGCTGGGAGGAACACTTGCGCCACCTCCAGGAAGTGTTGTTGGCCCTGCGCAGAGCAGGCCTCACAATCAAGGCTAGTAAGTGCCAGATTGGGCAGGGTTCAGTGGTGTACTTGGGGCACCAAGTAGGGAGCGGCAAGGTGGCCCCCCTGCAACCCAAGATAGATACCATCCTGGCTTGGGAACCGCCCAAAACCCAGACTCAGGTGAGAGCCTTCTTGGGTCTCACGGGTTACTACAGGAGGTTTGTCAAGGGGTATGGCAACATTGTGCACCCCTTGACCTCGCTGACTTCCAGGAAGCAGCCGAGACTTGTGATCTGGACTGACGCCTGTCAGAACGCCTTTGACACCCTGAAAACTGCAATGTGTACAGCACCGGTCCTCCAGGCACCCGACTTTTCAAAAGAATTCATTGTCCAGACAGACGCTTCAGAGCATGGTGTGGGGGCTGTTCTAGCACAGATGAATGAGGAGGGCCGAGACTTACCTGTAGCCTTCATCAGCCGGAGGTTACTTCCCAGGGAACAAAGGTGGAGTGCGATAGAACGTGAGGCATTTGCTGTGGTCTGGGCGCTGAAGAAGCTAAGACCCTACCTGTTTGGGACTCACTTCCGGGTTCAGACAGACCACAGGCCCCTCAGATGGTTAATGCAGATGAGGGGTGAGAACCCAAAACTGTTGAGGTGGTCCATTTCCCTACAGGGGATGGACTTTACGGTGGAACACCGCCCTGGTACAGATCACGCCAATGCTGATGGCCTGTCCAGATTTTTCCGCCTTAGTGATGAGGACTCCCTGGGTGAAGGGTAGTTCTCCCCACATTTCAGCTGGAGGGGACACGTGTTAGACCTGGCATCATTGGCATGAGTCTCTCCTCCATTTTTTTCTGTTTGCCTCCTCTGTTTACAATGTTTTTGCTGGATTATTGCTTTGGGCACTGTGCCACTGCTGATCAGTGCCACAGTGCAAGTGCTCCCTATGTTAAATTGTTACATTGATTGGTGTTACCATGATTGGCTTGGTTGACTTACTGTTCAGACCCTAGTCTAGTGCACTGCGTGTGCCGAGGGCGTGTAAGTTAACTGCTGCTGGTGGGCTTGCAGCACTGGTTGTGCCACCCACAGAAGCAGCGTGTAAAATGTGTCTCAGGCCTGCCACCGCGGCGCCTGCGTGCAGCCCCTGACTGCCATGTCGACTTGGTAAGGAAACCTACTTACCAGTCTCTAAACCTTCACTTTGCCTCATTTCAGACACCTCTATGGTAGGCCCTAGGGCAGGGTGCATTGTGGGTAAAAGGTAGGTCATGCCCTGACGTGTGTGGCATGACCTAATAGTGAATTACAGCCATTTTCGTTTTTCACTATTGAAGGGCTACCTGCCTCCAATAGGCCGGACTGGGCAGACTGATTATTAACTCCATTATAATCTATCTGACTCAGGGAGCATGGTAGCAAGTCGAGTTTAGTATCCCTGAACTCAGAATTTAATAACACACCCTTTAGGATGGATGGTTTTTAAATTCTATGTTTGAAAATAGCACTTTTAGAAAGTGGCTATTTTCTTGTCCAACTATCTACCGGTCTCTGCTGGTTTGGTGTGTGTGTCAGGGGCTGGGTGGCTCCAGAGGTCTGAGTGAGTCAGTGTGGGGTGAATGGGGCGTTTACACGTAGAGTGAGGGAAGAGTAGCCTGCCCTGCCTGACACAATACTGGCTCCGCCTCCTGCTGGGCGACTGATAGCCCTGCTCCTGCCAGTGACAATACTGGCTCCGCCTCCTGCTGGGCGGCTGAGGACTCTGCCCTGCTCAGTGAATAGGCCAGGTGCCTCTGCCTGGCAACACCCACAACAAACCTGAGATGGTGGGAATCGCCCTGCTTGGACAAAGGGAACAAAGGGAAAAAGGGGTATAAGAGAAGGACCCCTGAACCAAGAACTCAGATCACTTCTGACAAGGAAACCTGTACCAAGGACAAGAAGCCTGCTGATCTAAGGACTTGCCTCCCCTTTCTGCCAGAGTGCTGTTTTGCTGTGGAGGAACCTGAAAGCTGCTTCTTTATTTTTGCCAAGGAACAAGGAGAGAGGAACTTGGTGTGTACTCTCTGAACACTTGCTAGGAAATCTCCAAGGACTGGAAGAGTGCCAGTCTCCTGCTGAAGTCACAGGGCCAAAGGACTTCACCATTTGCTGAATTGCTGGAAAGTGTTGTTTCCAGTACACAAGGGAAAATCTGCAGTCTCGACGCCAGCAGCAACGCCAGTGAGCAGTGGGTATCGGCCCCGGCTCCAAGTGACCCCGTCTCGACGCCGGTATCGACGCCAGTGAGGAGTGAGTATCGGCTCTACCTCCAAGCGACCCCGTCCTGACGCCGCTGCTGATCGCATCGACTCGACGCCCTTCTCGACGCCGTGAGCGCTGCTCCGGCCCGACATCCTTCGACGCCGCTGCAGATTGACCCGACTCCGAGGCACGATCGACGCCGACCTCGACGCCGACATCTCGACGCCGTGGATCATCATTTTCTTCGTTTCTCAAGGTACTGTACTTGGGGGGTCTGTTGCGACTCCAGGCTCGACGTAGCGCTCCTCGCGGTCGACGCCGAACCTTGGGAATCTTGTAGACTCGACGTCGTGTGACTCCTGTGGGGGTTACATTGTTGCCAAAGAACTGTGCTCAAAAGAATACTTTGCTAAAGAACTATTTGCCAAGAAGAAACCTTATTTGAACTATTATTTTTCCTTCCAAAGAGTATTTATTAAGACTGTGGTATATTTTTGTCGTTATTTGGTCTTGTGCTAAGCCTTATATAAAAATACTATTTTTATAATAACTTCTGTGTCGTGTCCATCTGTAGTGTATTCACTTTATTACTGTATGTGGTCATAAATGCTTAACACACTGCCTCTGAGATAAGCCTGTCTGCTCTGCCAAGCTACCAAGGGGGTAGCAGGGGTTATCTGAGTGTGTAATCCCCTTTCCCTGACTAGAGTTGGTTGGTCCCTATTTGTCAGAAGTGTATACCTCTGCCAACTAGAGACCGCCGGTTCTAACATTGGTGGTCAGCGGTGAGGATTTGAACTTTGCATTTATGACTCATGTGCAGTGATTAGTGTACGCTACATAGTGAAAGCAGACCATAACGCAGCCACAGTCTGTTTGGTAGGATATTCTATTTTTGTTCTCCGCTTTCCTGGAGCTTATTTTTTTAAACACTGCCAGTTTTGACCATGGAGAATGCCAGAGCTGCTACACCTGTGGAGATTGTTGTGGGGGAATTTGATAAAGAGAAGATAGATTCCTACAAGCTAAAGGATCTAAGAGGATTTTGCAAGCAGTTTAAAGTTCCTACCACAGGTCTCAAATTGAGAGGCGACTTCCTCAAAGCGCTGAAGGCCTGGTTAGAGGCCAGAGATCCCTCTGACCCGGTGGTGGTACCGGAAGAGGAAGAAGAAGAGGAAGAGGAAGAGCCCACAGGTGGGCCAGTGTCATCTCCAGGCAGCAGTGTTTCCTCTAAGAGCCTTTCTCCTGAAGAGTTGGAAGACAGGGAGAAGGAGAGGGAATACAAGTTAGAGATGGCAAAACTTAAATTAGGAGGGCAGTTGGAATTAGAGAATGCAAGAAGCAAGAGAGAAGCTGAAATGGAGAGCAAAAGATTAGATTTTGAGAGAGAGAAATTAGCGTTTGAACGTGAGAAGATGGTGAGGGAGATGGAGCTTAAAACTAAGAGTTTAGAGTTGAATCCCTCTGGTGGCAGCACTCCATCTGTGCCTGCAGAAAGTCGGTTTTATTTTCCTAAAGATGTGATCAAAGATTACAGTAAGAATGAAGATATTAGCCAATGGTTTAAAGCATATGAGTTAGCATTATTGGCCCACCGGGTCCCTGAGAAGGATTGGGGAACGGGGTTGTGGAGCCGCTTTACAAACGAGGGGAGAGATACCTTGTTGAGCCTTCCTGCTGAGGATAGGATGTCTTATACTCATATGAAAGATGCTTTAATGCTGAGATATGGCTTAACTCCAGAAAAGTACAGACAAACCTTTAGAGAATGTAAGAAGTTGCCTGGTACTACGTGGGTTGAATATGTGTCTTTTTTCTGCAGAACCATGGATGGTTGGATAAAGGGTAGCAAGGTTGATAGTTATGATGCTCTTTATGATTTGTTTGCTTGGGAGCACTTGTCTAATAACTGTTTTCCAGAGCTACGCCAGCACCTTGTTGATAGCAAGCTATCTAACCCTAGAAAACTTGCTGAGGAGGCGGACCGCTGGGTCAGTACCAGGGTCCACAAGGGTCCAGTGGGAGACTCAGCCAAAGGTGGGCAGGGTCCCCAGCAGAAGAGTGGGGGGGACAGGGGTAAACAGAGGGAGTTTCAGAAAGGACCCCAAAGTAGTCCCCAAGGGAACCAAGGGAAGGGTTCCCAGCCTCCCCCTGTAAAGAAGCCAGAGGCCCCGACAGGTAAACCTGTTCACAGGGGCCCCATGACCTGCTATGCCTGTAAGCAGGTGGGACACCGTTATTATGATCCCCAGTGTCCCATGAAGGATTCGAATGCACTGCCGCGTGCACCCCCTCGTCAGGTAGCGAGTGTAGCCCTGGGAGGGGATGAGATGGGTGCCCCCGGTGGGTGGGGTCCCGCAGAAATGTCCCTGGTCTCTTTAGGAGACGTGGAAATGGTCCCTCCAACCCCTCTGCCTAGTAACACTAAGAAATATAGGCAGTGGGTGACCATTAATGGCCATAGGGTGGAAGCTCTCAGAGACACCGGAGCGAGTGTGACAGCTGTCAAGTGTCACTTGGTGTCCAGAGAGCAGGTGGTCCCTCATGCATTCTACCCCGTTGTAGCTGCTGACAACTCACAGAGTCAGTGTGAGGTAGCTCAAGTTCCCTTTGAGTGGGGGGGGGTCTCAGGTACTCTTCAGGTTGCTGTGAGGCCCGCCATGCCTGTTGATTGTCTCTTGGGCAATGATTTGGAGGACTCCCCTTGGGCTAAGGTGGAGAGAAAATCGCATCTGGAAATGTTGGGTCTGCCTGAGTGGGTGTGTGCGACCACCCGGTCCATGTCAGTCAGTAAGGGTGTTGATGGGGCCCTGGAGCCTGAAAGTATGGCCCAGGTCCCAACCGTGAAGAGAAGAGGCAGGGGGCGCGGGAAACCGTCCCCCATCGTTCCCGCGGTCCAGGAGGGAGCAGACCCTGAGGGGGATGCCCTGGAACCGACAGGAGAACAAGTGGCCGAACTGGGAGACCTGCCCGAGCTGACCCATTGGCAGCAGGATGGTGGTCCCTCCAGGGAGGAATTTTGTGCTGAACAGAAAGTGTGCCCTTCTCTTGTGGGTATGAGGCAGCAGGCCTCAGCCCAAACGACAGGTGATCAGTCAGGATCACATTGGGTCTACTGGGAGAACGACCTCTTGTATAGCGAGCCTAAGGCTGCTGAACCTGGGTCAGCCCGTGTGCTGGTGGTACCCCAGCGCTTCAGAGCCTTCCTACTGGGGTTGGCTCATGACGTTCCGTTAGCTGGACATCTGGGGCAGGACAAGACCTATGACAGGCTTGTCACCCATTTTTATTGGCCCCAGATGAGAAGGGATTCAGATATCCATTGTAGGACCTGTCAAACTTGCCAGGCAAGTGGGAAAAGTGGGCGGAAGCAGAAGGCTCCCCTCCAACCTTTTCCCATCGTCAGTACCCCCTTTGAGCGAGTGGGAATTGACATTGTGGGGCCACTGGACCCCAAGACAGCCATGGGCAACAGGTTTATCCTGGTCTTGGTGGACCATGCCACCCGGTACCCGGAAGCCATCCCTCTCCGCACAGTGACGGCCCCCGTGGTGGGACGGGCACTGATGGGTGTTTTCTCCCGCATGGGGTTCCCCCGAGAGGTGGTGTCAGACCGGGGCACCAACTTCATTTCGAATTATATGAAGTCTCTGTGGAAGGAGTGTGGGGTAACCTACAAGTTTACCACTCCTTACCACCCTCAAGGGAATGGGCTGGTTGAGAGATTCAACCGGACCCTAAAAGGCATGATCATGGGTCTTGAAGAACCAATGAGGCGTAAATGGGACGTCCTCTTGCCATGCCTGCTGTTTGCTTACCGTGAGGTGCCACAGAAGTCTCTAGGGTTCAGCCCCTTTGAGCTTTTGTATGGTCACCCGGTAAGAGGACCTTTGAGTCTGGTCAAAGAAGGCTGGGAGCAATCTCCCAGGAAACCTCCCCAGGATGTATATAGTTACATGCTGGCCTTTAGGAACCAGACTCGGCGCTTCAGAGATCTTGCTCAGGCAAATCTGGAGGCCAGCCAGGAAGAGATGAAGCGGTGGTACGATCAGAATGCCACTCTGGTTGAGCTTCAACCTGGTCAGAAAGTTTGGGTCATGGCCCCTGTGGAACCTTGTGCGCTCAAGGACAGGTGGACTGGACCATTTGAGGTTGTGGAGAAAAAGAGCGATGTCACCTACTTGGTGGACTTGAAGTCTCCCAGGAACCCCTTAAGGGTCCTGCATGTCAACCGGTTAAAGCCCCACTTAGAAAGGTCCGAAGTGGGCATGCTCCTTGCCACAGATGCTGGAATGGAGGAGGAGAGTGAGCCTCTTCCTGACCTCCTGTGTGCAAAAGAAAAAGATGGGTCAGTGGATGGTGTTGTCCTCTCTGACACACTGACCCCTGAGCAGCAGCAAGATTGTCGCCATCTGTTGGTACAATTCCCTGATCTGTTCTCCTTAATCCCTGGTGTCACTCAGTGGTGTGTCCATGATGTGGACACTGGGGACAGCACTCCTGTGAGGCACAAGGCCTACAGGGTGACTGAAAAGGTCAGAGCATATATCAAGGAGGAGGTCTCCAAGATGTTTGCCTTAGGGGTGGTTGAGTCCTCTAGCAGTCCTTGGGCCAGCCCAGTGGTCTTGGTCCCAAAGGCTGCAGCGCCTGGTGCTTCACCAGAACTTCGGTTCTGTGTGGATTACCGAGGACTCAATTCGGTCACCAAGACTGACGCGCACCCCATCCCCAGAGCTGATGAGCTCATCGATCGGTTGGGGGCTGCCCGGTACCTTAGTACGTTTGATCTAACGTCTGGGTACTGGCAGATCGCCTTGACTGATGGGGCAAAAGAGAGGTCTGCATTCTCCACACCAGATGGGCACTACCAGTTCCGTGTGATGCCCTTTGGGATGAAGAATGCCCCTGCCACATTCCAGAGGTTGGTTAACCAGGTATTGGCCGGGCTGGAAGATTTCAGCGCCGCCTACCTGGATGATATAGCAGTGTTCAGCGCCAGCTGGGAGGAACACTTGCGCCACCTCCAGGAAGTGTTGTTGGCCCTGCGCAGAGCAGGCCTCACAATCAAGGCTAGTAAGTGCCAGATTGGGCAGGGTTCAGTGGTGTACTTGGGGCACCAAGTAGGGAGCGGCAAGGTGGCCCCCCTGCAACCCAAGATAGATACCATCCTGGCTTGGGAACCGCCCAAAACCCAGACTCAGGTGAGAGCCTTCTTGGGTCTCACGGGTTACTACAGGAGGTTTGTCAAGGGGTATGGCAACATTGTGCACCCCTTGACCTCGCTGACTTCCAGGAAGCAGCCGAGACTTGTGATCTGGACTGACGCCTGTCAGAACGCCTTTGACACCCTGAAAACTGCAATGTGTACAGCACCGGTCCTCCAGGCACCCGACTTTTCAAAAGAATTCATTGTCCAGACAGACGCTTCAGAGCATGGTGTGGGGGCTGTTCTAGCACAGATGAATGAGGAGGGCCGAGACTTACCTGTAGCCTTCATCAGCCGGAGGTTACTTCCCAGGGAACAAAGGTGGAGTGCGATAGAACGTGAGGCATTTGCTGTGGTCTGGGCGCTGAAGAAGCTAAGACCCTACCTGTTTGGGACTCACTTCCGGGTTCAGACAGACCACAGGCCCCTCAGATGGTTAATGCAGATGAGGGGTGAGAACCCAAAACTGTTGAGGTGGTCCATTTCCCTACAGGGGATGGACTTTACGGTGGAACACCGCCCTGGTACAGATCACGCCAATGCTGATGGCCTGTCCAGATTTTTCCGCCTTAGTGATGAGGACTCCCTGGGTGAAGGGTAGTTCTCCCCACATTTCAGCTGGAGGGGACACGTGTTAGACCTGGCATCATTGGCATGAGTCTCTCCTCCATTTTTTTCTGTTTGCCTCCTCTGTTTACAATGTTTTTGCTGGATTATTGCTTTGGGCACTGTGCCACTGCTGATCAGTGCCACAGTGCAAGTGCTCCCTATGTTAAATTGTTACATTGATTGGTGTTACCATGATTGGCTTGGTTGACTTACTGTTCAGACCCTAGTCTAGTGCACTGCGTGTGCCGAGGGCGTGTAAGTTAACTGCTGCTGGTGGGCTTGCAGCACTGGTTGTGCCACCCACAGAAGCAGCGTGTAAAATGTGTCTCAGGCCTGCCACCGCGGCGCCTGCGTGCAGCCCCTGACTGCCATGTCGACTTGGTAAGGAAACCTACTTACCAGTCTCTAAACCTTCACTTTGCCTCATTTCAGACACCTCTATGGTAGGCCCTAGGGCAGGGTGCATTGTGGGTAAAAGGTAGGTCATGCCCTGACGTGTGTGGCATGACCTAATAGTGAATTACAGCCATTTTCGTTTTTCACTATTGAAGGGCTACCTGCCTCCAATAGGCCGGACTGGGCAGACTGATTATTAACTCCATTATAATCTATCTGACTCAGGGAGCATGGTAGCAAGTCGAGTTTAGTATCCCTGAACTCAGAATTTAATAACACACCCTTTAGGATGGATGGTTTTTAAATTCTATGTTTGAAAATAGCACTTTTAGAAAGTGGCTATTTTCTTGTCCAACTATCTACCGGTCTCTGCTGGTTTGGTGTGTGTGTCAGGGGCTGGGTGGCTCCAGAGGTCTGAGTGAGTCAGTGTGGGGTGAATGGGGCGTTTACACGTAGAGTGAGGGAAGAGTAGCCTGCCCTGCCTGACACAATACTGGCTCCGCCTCCTGCTGGGCGACTGATAGCCCTGCTCCTGCCAGTGACAATACTGGCTCCGCCTCCTGCTGGGCGGCTGAGGACTCTGCCCTGCTCAGTGAATAGGCCAGGTGCCTCTGCCTGGCAACACCCACAACAAACCTGAGATGGTGGGAATCGCCCTGCTTGGACAAAGGGAACAAAGGGAAAAAGGGGTATAAGAGAAGGACCCCTGAACCAAGAACTCAGATCACTTCTGACAAGGAAACCTGTACCAAGGACAAGAAGCCTGCTGATCTAAGGACTTGCCTCCCCTTTCTGCCAGAGTGCTGTTTTGCTGTGGAGGAACCTGAAAGCTGCTTCTTTATTTTTGCCAAGGAACAAGGAGAGAGGAACTTGGTGTGTACTCTCTGAACACTTGCTAGGAAATCTCCAAGGACTGGAAGAGTGCCAGTCTCCTGCTGAAGTCACAGGGCCAAAGGACTTCACCATTTGCTGAATTGCTGGAAAGTGTTGTTTCCAGTACACAAGGGAAAATCTGCAGTCTCGACGCCAGCAGCAACGCCAGTGAGCAGTGGGTATCGGCCCCGGCTCCAAGTGACCCCGTCTCGACGCCGGTATCGACGCCAGTGAGGAGTGAGTATCGGCTCTACCTCCAAGCGACCCCGTCCTGACGCCGCTGCTGATCGCATCGACTCGACGCCCTTCTCGACGCCGTGAGCGCTGCTCCGGCCCGACATCCCTCGACGCCGCTGCAGATTGACCCGACTCCGAGGCACGATCGACGCCGACCTCGACGCCGACATCTCGACGCCGTGGATCATCATTTTCTTCGTTTCTCAAGGTACTGTACTTGGGGGGTCTGTTGCGACTCCAGGCTCGACGTAGCGCTCCTCGCGGTCGACGCCGAACCTTGGGAATCTTGTAGACTCGACGTCGTGTGACTCCTGTGGGGGTTACATTGTTGCCAAAGAACTGTGCTCAAAAGAATACTTTGCTAAAGAACTATTTGCCAAGAAGAAACCTTATTTGAACTATTATTTTTCCTTCCAAAGAGTATTTATTAAGACTGTGGTATATTTTTGTCGTTATTTGGTCTTGTGCTAAGCCTTATATAAAAATACTATTTTTATAATAACTTCTGTGTCGTGTCCATCTGTAGTGTATTCACTTTATTACTGTATGTGGTCATAAATGCTTAACACACTGCCTCTGAGATAAGCCTGTCTGCTCTGCCAAGCTACCAAGGGGGTAGCAGGGGTTATCTGAGTGTGTAATCCCCTTTCCCTGACTAGAGTTGGTTGGTCCCTATTTGTCAGAAGTGTATACCTCTGCCAACTAGAGACCGCCGGTTCTAACAAGCACACTTGTACGTTTTGTGTAAACATAGGTGTGGTGTAACTTGCGTTTTAGTATCATATATTTGATATTGTAAATCCTATTTTCTTCCTTCTTTCTGTCTTCTTTCTTTCCTTTTTGTCGTCTTTTTTCCATTTTCCTTTTTCCTTCTTCCATGCTTTCTTTCTTGCCTTTTTTTTTTTTTACTTTCCTTTTTCTCTTTGTTGCCATCTTCTATTTTTCTTTGCTTCTTTCTGTTTACCTTCTTTCTTTCTGTTTCTTTTTTGCCTTTTACATTATTTCCTCATTTCCTCTTTCCTCAATCCTTAATTACGTCTTTCGATCTTTCTTTCTTCATTATTTTTCATTTTCTGTTGCTTAGCCTACTTTTGCATCTTGCTGCTCTATTTGCATCTCATCCCCCTTCATTTCTCTTTCATTTACTTCACCTCCCTCTTAATTTCATCTCTCTTTATCTTACCCTTTCTATCATTTTTGCCATCTATACCTTGCCTTTCTCTACCTCTCGCATGCCTCTTTCTACCTCACCATTCTCTCTTTCATTTCTCTTTCTGCCTCACAACTCACTGCCTCATCTCTTTCTTCCCCATCTCTCATACACTATCTAGCCTCTCAATGTACCTTACCTATTGGCCTTCACTGTTTCCGTTCACTCTCTCTGCTTCCAATGTCTCGCTCGTTTAATACATCTGTCTTACCTCTGTCTCTCTCTCCCTATTTCACCATTCTCTACTTCTCCCTCGCCCTTCCTCTATATTAGCCTCATCTCTTCCTCATCTGCACCTCTTTTCTCTCTACTTCTCATATCTTTCTATTTTTCATCCCACCGGCTCTACGTGCCTCTCTGCCTCGCTACTTTATTTACCTGACCTGTCATTCTGTGCTTCAACTTTCTATTTGTGCTATCTCATTATAACTCACCTCTCTTCCTATCTTATTTCTCTCTAGAGCTTGCCCCTCGAGTTGGCACCTTTCTTACCAGCCTACATTTAAAACTGCATACCAGGCCTCTAAAAACAAGCATTTTCACCATTGCGGGTTTCATTATTTTAATTTGGAGGCCACTGCCTTTTAAGTTCACACCTGCTTTTATTTTCACCATCGCATCGCAGGATTAATTATTTTAATTTGGAGTTTGCGCGCATTTTAAATACATGCCAGCTTATTGCAGCTCTTCCTTCTCTTCCCTTCGCTCTCCTTTTGTCTTTTGCTCTGCCTTGTTTGTTCTCCTTCGCCTCAGCGGGAGGGGGAGGTTGCAGGGCCCTCCTAGGCCTCGCGTCCTCCTGTATCAGCATGAAGCGGAGGGGGAAGCCATGAGTTTCCAAGTCCTCCCCCACCACACGCCCTCCTCCTGCACTACGTCCTCCTCGTCCCCCATTTTACCTCACACAAGTTCAGCTCTTTAGTGTAGTAGTAGTATTTTCTCTTAAGGAGCAGATGATAGTTCTGCCGATTATGTTTAGGAATACAAAGAAAATGTTATACATGGGCTGAACCAGGGTGCGAACTTTGAGCGACATTCTTCTTTTGGAGTGGCAGGGTTGTTCTGATTCCAGCGGTAGGTCTTGCTGGGTTGTCAGCCTTCTTGATGCCACATGTCTTTTAGGCGACCCCACAATGTAGCTGTGCTCTGAACGCCTTCCGTTGGAAAGGTGCCGCGGGAAAGCTGACGCTCTCCGCAAGTTTAGGTAGTTATACACGTATGTACTATTGTAGGTTTCTTGTTCTCTGCAGCGGGGGTGACCCGCATTCTAGCAGTGGGTTTTAGTAGATTACAGCCATGTTGCTGCTGCTATTAAGGAGTTCCGTCACGCTGATGCTGCTGTTGGATATGTTGTCTGTCTCGTAGGCGTGTATGGCAACCGGTTACAAGTGATGCTGCATAGCAGTGTATATCAAATAACTTAAACTGCTGCTTCTGTGGAAGTTTTATATAATGTAGCAGTGCACCATAGGTTGTGAAAGTGATTACTGTCATTTTTTTCCCGTCCGATTTATCTGTGCTTGGACGTAGTGCCACTGCAGGACCCTATCACGGCATAGCCAATAGTGGATTTGGGACCTTATAAGTTTTTAGTCATGCAATAGTTGATGCAATAGTCATGCAATAGTTGATGTTATTGCACCAAGGATATTGTGCTGCATAACTAAATACTTATAAGGTCCCAAAAGCGAGACCTATTGGCTATGCCAATGCTTGTTTCTCCACTCACCAAGACAGCTGCCGCAAGTGCGTTACTGGAGGCACCTGCCCTTACACCCTGAGCAGTGCTGAGGCCGCTTAATGTAGCAGTGAAAAGGCAGGAGTATCAACCCTGCGGAGGCCCAGCAGAAACGTGTGCCAACCCTTGGGAGTGCTGAGGCCTACGAGTGCGGCCCACGTGGTGTGGGCCTGCCCCTTCCGAGCCACCAAGATGTGCGTGAGGCACTGCCGCACCACCGGACTCTTCTCCGGCCCAGTCTCTGACACGTCCCCTGTGATACACGTGACAGTGAGCGCCTGCTATTGCTGTGCGCCTAGACCACACGGGCATCACCGCGACTGGGAGGCACCTAAGGAGGCTTCACAACTCCAGAAACACACACAACCGATGCTGGAACTGTACAGAGGAGCAATAGTATACAGCTGCTGCACGAGAGTTAGGGCATGCAGCCCACCTGCGACTCCCCCCGCTTGAACTGATGCAGCAGGGGTGAGCCGCGCCCGCTACTGCATATTGAGCCGTGCGGAGACGACTACGTGAATCGAGGTAGGGGTGGACAGACACCACCTTGGCAGGACTGTGTGACAGAAATTGGAGCAACACCTGCCCAGCCATCGTCCCGCTAATTACGAAGGCGAGAGGCGCGCTCGCCTGATTCACTTCAAGCACGGGGGTGCGGAGTGCTCCTTGTCGAGGTGGAGAGAGCGTAGAAAGAGCGTGCACAGCAAGTCCACCCTCTCCATGCGTAGAAACACTAACTGACGTATAATGCCCAGAACTGCCTAAGTGTATCCTAGCAGGCCAGCCGGCCCGACGTTGGGACACGGGAAAGCCAGGCATTAAGGAAGACCTCCCCTCTACAAACATAGGAACAGGCTTGATCAAGCCCTAACTAGGTCCACACCAGATAGAGGCAGTAACCAGAAGATCAAACGTGAGTGCGGGATCACACATGCACGCTTCAGTGGCTGTCTGCCTTTGAGCAGCAAGCAGGCACCTCCTCCACGCTACTGGGCCTATTGCGCAAGTAAGGTTGCTACCCTGCCCTGATAGCGCCTACACAGACTGGTGATGAATGCCGACGGCACAGCAACTAGTAATTGGCTGTTTACGCACAAGCACCAAGCAACTCAATACACGCACTGGAAGTTCAGAATCAACAACGGCGGGAGGTGACGCAGACACGGCCCACAACCCCTCTCCCTTGCGCTGCGGATAGGCCGAGGGGATACACAACCGCAACGCGGCATTCAGAGGTAAACCACTTCCTACCACAAATACACGGAGTGAACCCACGCCACACGTCAGATTGACAAAAGGTTTTTTCTAGCCCTAGGTTGGGCAAGATTGTTTGGACGAACTCCCCCTTGGAGCTCGCCCTCTTGTTTACACATAGTTTGGTTGATTGATTAGATTGATTATAGATTTGTATAGCGCTGAATCACCTAAAGGGGTATCTCTGCGCTTTGGACGGAGGGCCTCAGCCAGAACAGAGGGCTCAGAAGAGGTGAGTTTTTAGCAGCTTCCTGAACTGAGAGAGGCTCTGACAGTTGCAGAGCTGAAGGGGTAGCTCATTCCAGAAAGCAGGGGCAAGGTGAGAGAAAGCTCTGCCACCACAGCGCGCCTTTTTAGGTCTCGGGACCATCCGGTCTGCCGAAGGCAGAACCGGAAGTCGAGAGATTTAATGACTTGGAGAAGAGGGGCTTGAACCCGCCCCTCTTCTCCCCTGTTCTCCATTGGCTGGCCTCTTGAATGCTGGCCAGCCATTGGAGAAGAGGTCAGTCATTCAGATTAGGCCCCGTCCTTTTCGGATCGGGGGGCGTGTTTTTTGCAAGAAGTCTCAAGGAGGAGACAACAGCAAAACACGCCCCCGAATCCGAAAAGGACGCTGCCTTTCTCCGAGGCATTTCTGCTCTGCCTCGGAGAAAGGCGGTGGTGTGCCTTTTGATCTGCCTTGTTTCTCATTTGGGGGGGGGAGTTTGAACTGTTGTCGAACTCCCCTTGTTTTACATTGCCTCGTCTCGTGTGCTTGAAATGTTGTTTACTGGCTTTCCTCCAAAGCAGACTCCTCCCACGCCTGTGGCTCACTTTAATCACTTTGCTGCTGATTGAATTACACTCCCGCAGTAATGGCAGGGAGATGAGCGCAGGGAGCTCTGAGGAGAGAGAACGACTCCAAGGTAGGCACGCCTCGCAGCAGAATGCTCTAGAGTAACATGCTCGCCACTCAGCTGACACAAGGTAGCATGTGTAACCAAACTTTGTTGGATGCCACAAGCCTTTTAAGTGCACGCCCACTTTCATTTTCACCATTGCGGGTTTCATTATTTTAATTTGGAGGCCACTGCCTTTTAAGTTCACACCTGCTTTTATTTTCACCATCGCATCGCAGGATTAATTATTTTAATTTGGAGTTTGCGCGCATTTTAAATACATGGCAGCTTATTGCAGCTCTTCCTTCTCTTCCCTTCGCTCTCCTTTTGTCTTTTGCTCTGCCTTGTTTGTTCTCCTTCGCCTCAGCGGGAGGGGGAGGTTGCAGGGCCCTCCTAGGCCTCGCGTCCTCCTGGATCAGCATGAAGCGGAGGGGGAAGCCATGAGTTTCCAAGTCCTCCCCCACCACACGCCCTCCTCCTGCACTACGTCCTCCTCGTCCCCCATTTTACCTCACACAAGTTCAGCTCTTTAGTGTAGTAGTAGTATTTTCTCTTAAGGAGCAGATGATAGTTCTGCCGATTATGTTTAGGAATACAAAGAAAATGTTATACATGGGCTGAACCAGGGTGCGAACTTTGAGCGACATTCTTCTTTTGGAGTGGCAGGGTTGTTCTGATTCCAGCGGTAGGTCTTGCTGGGTTGTCAGCCTTCTTGATGCCACATGTCTTTTAGGCGACCCCACAATGTAGCTGTGCTCTGAACGCCTTCCGTTGGAAAGGTGCCGCGGGAAAGCTGACGCTCTCCGCAAGTTTAGGTAGTTATACACGTATGTACTATTGTAGGTTTCTTGTTCTCTGCAGCGGGGGTGACCCGCATTCTAGCAGTGGGTTTTAGTAGATTACAGCCATGTTGCTGCTGCTATTAAGGAGTTCCGTCACGCTGATGCTGCTGTTGGATATGTTGTCTGTCTCGTAGGCGTGTATGGCAACCGGTTACAAGTGATGCTGCATAGCAGTGTATATCAAATAACTTAAACTGCTGCTTCTGTGGAAGTTTTATATAATGTAGCAGTGCACCATAGGTTGTGAAAGTGATTACTGTCATTTTTTTCCCGTCCGATTTATCTGTGCTTGGACGTAGTGCCACTGCAGGACCCTATCACGGTTTGTGCCAGCTGGTTCATTTCTGACTTGCTAAGTCTGATACTTGACTATTGAATGACCAGGTGCAGTGTTTCACTGAAAACAGATCGCGTCCTATAGTAGTGCATGCAATCGGGGAGAGGATGTGGTCCGTCGGCTGCGCTGCCGCCTCTGGTGCAGGAAACCAGGGTTCGAGCCTCGAGGTCGCGTCCACATCCTGTGATTCTGGGCAAATCACTTAATCTCCCCGTGCCTGAATGTGTAATGTAAATACGGTGCTCATGTACAGCGCACCAATACCTTCGGGTCGAGTTTGCGCTATATAAATATGCAAAAAACAACAAAAACATGGCTACGTTGACAGGTGCATGTTATGGCTTAGTGGTTAGTGTGTGAAAGCGTTCATCCTGTTAAAGCTGAGAAGGCTGTCGCTTGGTTATAATGGTGGTTTTATTATAAACATGGACTGTCCTTGCAATAAGTGGGAGGGCATCTGCCGCGTGACAGTTCATGGCTCCACAGGTGCTGATAAAGGGCGATCACTGATGCTGCTGAACTGAGTCCTTGTACAATTGTTACCTCTGTAGTACATACTCGCAACCAAGCTATTATATTGTGCAACTGATATGTTGGCTTTCCGTGGAATGTCCAATGTCACTATACTGCAGATACCATTTGTACTGCACCAGGTCTTTTCAACACTGCTGTGCACATAAAATATTAAATTGGTACTCTTTCAGTGCAGGCTAGAAGTGCCGTATCTAGTCCACATTGCTGTGATGTTTGGAGGTGCTTCGCCAGTGGCATTTAATGGGTTGCTATACACTATTGGGATGCCATCACACACTAGTACTCCTTAAGCACATGACCGTTTCTTCGATTGCTGTTATTGTAGCTTGTCTTTAGCTGTGTTATGTCAAACAGATGTTTCTAGTTGTTTTACCACCATATCGGGGCTTACATTTACATGATGAGCATGACTTGAATGTACAGTGAAGGCGCCTCGAAGTCCACGCATCTTGATTCAGGCGCTAAGGTGCTTTGTATTCTTTGCACAAGAGGCGCCTTGGTTCTCGAACTCCAGTCAGTGCCTCTCCTACAGCGCTAGCTCCTTCTCTTGCGGATCCCAGAAGGCGCCTCAAAGTCCACGCACTTGATTCAGACGCTAAGGTGCTTTGTATTCTTTGCACAATAGGCGCCTTGATCTCTCTTCATCTTGAAATATGTAACCCCGCTCTACGATAGTAACCAGGAAATTATAAGTCACAGTTCAAAGTTATTTGGAGTTGGGCTGTGTTCTCCCGCAGGCTTTAGCCTCCACCCGGGTGCGCGGACCAGCATGTGAGTTTTACGGTGCGATTCGGACTGTGTAAATGAAGGATGCCGGCAGGATATCACACGTACACTACTTTGTTCCCGGCCGCCGCGCTTCATTTTTCATCATTATGGTCGCACCTCCCATATCCTCGCTGCATTGCTTGTTGCACCTGTCCGCTACCTCTCCCACTACGTTACATGTTTGTTTAAGGATCTTACTTGTACATAGCTTGGTACAGGGTGAAGGAGCGCTCCTTCGGAGAGTGCAGCTTCAGGTAACTGAGACAAATGCCACCGGAGCTGCACCCTTGCATACCACCCGGTGGAAGAAAATCCGAAAGCCCCGGATTGAACACCACAGTTCAAATGCTCTAGCTTAACATGAACATGTAGGGATTACGTCAAGAGTTCAGTGAGGCTCATGTGCGGACCAGCATCTACTGCACTGACTGCAGCCGGTTCAGCTCTCCCCGTTCTGAGTCTGCCTCCCTCCTCCTCTACTCTTACCACTCTTCTCCTTTCTTTCTCTTCCTTCTGCTTTCTCACACTCCTCTTGCTGTCCCTTTTCCTCCTTTCATTCCCTTTTCTGCCCTCCTCGCTCTTCCATCCTCTAGCCTTTCTGTCACTTGCCGCTCTATCCACTTTTCCTGCTTCCTTTTGCTTCTCTCCCCTTCATTCTGTCTTTTTCCCATGTTATGCACTCTCATCCTTACCAGCTTTTCCTTCTCTGTCGCCTCTCTTGCATTCCTTCCAACCGAGCCATCAGGCCACATAACTCCTATCAGCATGATTTCATTGAGCGCCACACAGTTCCACGCAACACCATTTCATTCCACACACTACCATTCTACACCACACAATTCGACAACACACCTCATAATTCAACTCAACAACACATATACACAACATACCATATACATCCAATACACGCCACAGAATACACATAATCCTATCAAATTCAACAACACACCACGTAGTTAAACTCCACCATACCACTACACAACACAAAATACCATTCCACATAATTCCACTCCATAACACATAATCCCAGGCAAGGTTTTAAAAACAAAAACATAAACAAAAATAATGTCATGAGCAATGCCAATAGCTCTAACTTTAACAATGCCGAGACCGTTGCATTGTAAATGCTTGTTAATTCTAGGGGTGTATAATAGTAGTTTGGAGCCTCATCTAAGAGGACGTGAGGGTGTATACTTTATAAGTTTGGTAGAGAGATAGGAAGGACCCTGTTCATTAAGGGCCTTGAAGACAGTGCAGCCTATCTTAAATTTTACCCACTTTCTCACAGGGAGCCAGTGGAGTTTTTTGAGGAGGGGAATAGAAGCCGTTGTAGGTGGGGCGTTTGCTACAAGACGGGCCGTCGTGTCCTGCACCACTTATAGCTTATTTAAGGAGGCTTCGTTGGCCGATGATAACAGAGCGTTACAATAATCTAGTCTACTTAGTACCAGAGCTTGCATCAATGTTTTTTTTGTAGAAGAAGGTAGCAGGGGGAAGATCCTTCTAAGTAGATTGAGAGTGTAGAAGCAGGTGCCCTCAGTGGTATTGGCATGAGCATCAAGAGTGAGGTTCTGATCGATACTGATGCCTATGTTTTTGACCACTTCCTTAGGGGATGGGGCATTTCCCAACTCCTCGGGCCACCAGCCGGGCGACTAGCTTATAGCTGCTCCTCCAAACAGCATGATCTCTGATTTCTCGGCATTTAATTGGAGGAATTTAGTCTGCATCCAGGCAGCAATAGCCTTCATGCCTTCAGAGAAAATTAATTGTATGTCTGGTCTGTTTTTGTCTCAGACCAGATCAGAGGGTATGTTTCCCTGCATAGGATAACCTATGAACTGGTGGAGTAACTCCGCGCACGCATCCAACACCCTTAAAACCATTCATAGGCACTAGACTCGCCGTCTTCCTACTGTGAATTGACACTCCAGAGTGTACACGCTCCGGCCACCAACCACCACGGCAACAAACGGGCACATTAAAGGACACACACGTAGACAAATACCGGCAGCTGCATGGAGCTCTTTTCAAGTTTTATTTCCACCTTACTTTTATTGAATGTACAATATGTCAGATGTACCTAAGCTGTGCACGATTTGGCGGGATGCTTACTATCTAACACATCTATACAGCGAAAAATGTAACACGATATATGTGCTGCGGCCCGACAATTGTTCCATGTACGAGCTGACATCCCATCCTATCCGCTGCGGAAGCATCTGTGCAGTACATCATAAATGTAAGAAAAAATATAAAGACTGTTGCTACATGTTGTGGCAGTATGTTTCAATTGCTGGAAGTCAAACTGTAAAGTCTATAAACAATAAAGATATTTTTTTTTTAAATGGGTCTGTGTAATATATCCTATTTCAGGCAGCAGTAGGTTGTTATATTCTGCCCTTGAGTCAGGGTTGGACTGTGTTTAATTTGTGATGACGTGTGCACCCTAATGTTGTGTTAGTTGGATACCGTTATTGAGCTGTTTGTGCTCTATTCTAGGAAGGGGGCCCATGTACGTTCAAACATTATGTACTGATCTTGTAATCTATACATAGTTAGTTTGTGTGTTGGCAAATGTACAATGCCTAGTGCCCATTCCTCCAGTGTGGATACTGTGGTTTTTACCGATGTCTAAGTATAATGATCTTTTCCACAAATGGTGATGTTGCTATCCAGAATCTTCAGTGTATCAGTGCTGCTTCCATGTCACTGGTATTCTGCAATATTGGCAGTTGGGGAAGGGTGGGAATGGTCAGTCACTGGTCCTTGTCAGCACATGCTATATATCTGTCTGGTATTACAGTAAGTGAGTGCATGACCATAGGAATTTTGCACCTGCAGTATAAGTCATTTGTCAAATAGCTTTGTGTAGTTTGTAGTGGAACCATTATAAATTGTTTAGGAGCTTGAAGTATCTGAATTTAAGTCTGGCTTCTTGGACATCTCTGGGTCATGTGTGTTTAGTAGTACTGCCCAGTCCTCCTCCGAGTATTACATTGATAGTTGTACCATAAATATCATAAGGTTTTTAATTTTAAAATAAATATTTAAAACTGTACTTTCCAATTTTTAGTGATCCTTGAGTGTGCTGCTCATTTATTTAAGAGGATTTGGTGTTCCACTAACTGTAACTGCCTAGTATCTTGGGCCGGCTTGTTACCTGAAACACATCTTACGCAAACATTGCTCAGTGGGTTGTGTATGGGCTGTAGTTGAACTGGTTTTCTGATTCTCGTTGGCACATTGACTGAGTCCTTAGTCCAGAAATCCAAACCTGAGACTCTAGAAAGCTCTAGAGAACATAACAGTTAGGTCTGTCAGTGTATGCAAATGTTATATGCAGTTGCTTTTGAATATTGTTTTGCTTGTAGGAAATTATAAATGCCAGTTATAACCTTAGTCCCTCTACTCTGTCTATCCCATTTTTCTATATAAGTGAGGATTGAGAATTCTCGAAGTGTATGTGGACCGTTGCTTATCCTTCCTTGTGTACAATGTATGATGCTGTTTTGGTTGGTACCCATTTGAATCCTAGGCTTTATACTGTTGCCGTTGTGGTGCCTTTTGAAATGGCAAAGACTTTACTCCTGCAGCACTTCAATCAATCAGGATTTATAAAGTGCAGTTAATTACCCGATATGGTATCCAGGTGCTTGCAGGCCCCAGAGGCTTATTCGAACAGCCAAGTCTTGAGGGCTGTTATACCTGGCCCTTTTTGCAGGATTATCCCAAACCTTATGCCTTTTGCCTCCTATTGTTCAGACCCTGTTTTTATTAGTGTTAGGACTCTGGGGACTTTACCACTGCTGATCAGTGCTAAAGTGCATATGGTCTCCGTGTAAATTGTGATTGGTTATCCATGATTGGCAAATTTGATTTACTAGTAAGACTCTAGTAAAGTGCACTGTGTGTGCCAAGGGCCTGTAAATGAAATGCTACCAGTGGGCCTGCAGCACTTATTGTGCCACCCACACAAGTGGCCTTGCAAACGTGTCTCACACCTAATACTGCAGTGTCTGCGCGTGCAGTTCTTAACTGCCCTGTCAACCTGGCAAGTGCACCCACTTGATGAACTTCAAAAGAAGGGAGATGCACACCTGTGTAATCCAGAAATCTTTAACAACACTCATCTCTTCAGCACTGTAAAGGCGTGCATGCTTGATAAGCGCTCCGCCAAATGCGCTTTCATGAGACAGAACACGTAGGAACCCACTTTGGTACCAAAACAAGCAGCACAGCCACATCGCTAAATGAATCCAATCAATTAAATGATTATAATCTTAAACTTCTATTTCATCATATTTCACTTCATTTCTTTACTCCAATGTTTGCCAGGCCCTAACCATCCCTTTTCTTACATGTAAGACACCCTTAATGTAGGCCCAAGAAACCCTCCTGGGCAGGGTGCAGTGTATGTGAAAGATAGGACATGTACTATTGTGTTACATGTCCTGATAGTGAAATACTGTGCTTCACTAAGGAAAGGCTGTCTTTCCCATTGGTTAACATGGAAGCTGCCTTGCAACATCTTACAAGTGTAACTTTCCATTGGGATAAGATAGAGAAATTGAGTTTAGGCTTCCTGAACTCAGAATTTATATACACACCTTTTAGTAAAGGTGGTTTTTAAATTGTGTGTTTGAAAATGTCACTTTTAAAAGTGGCCATTTGTTTGCTTTACCTTTCTGTGTGCCTCTGCCGGTTTGTGTATTCACTGTTTGGTTTCGTAGTGACAGGAGCTGAGGATGTGCATTCACAAGTGGGGTTGAGGTGTGTCCTGCCTTTCCTGGGTGACTCATAGCCAGTCTGAATAGACCTTTCAGCATTTAGAGTGGTGGGAGGAGTTTTCATTAACACCTGAATGCTGTCTCCACCCACTGTGGTCAAGCTGGACCAGGGAGGACAGAACTAGTTTGTACAGAGCTCAGGGACTTTGAGACAAAGACTACAATGAGAAAATGTGGTATAAATATTGGGGCTTAAACCCCAGAACTTTAGTCCACTTATGGAAACAATAGGAGCCTGCCAAGAAGAAGATCGGAAGAGCTGCCAGCAGGAGTACTGCCCCTCGGCTGTATTGTTGCTTTGTTGGGTTGGCTTGCAGTTGCTGCTTCTGTCTGTGGGCAGAGGAAAATGACAGACAGTTTTTGCCCTGCTGTGGTATCCTGCTTGAGAAGATATTTAAGGGCTTGATGCAGAGCTTGCCTCCTGTTGAAGGTCTCTGGGAAATCAAAGACTTCAAAATGATCCATTCTGGATCAAAAAGGAACATGCCTGGAAGGAGAGCTGTTTGAGGAGCGCTGCCCCTTGATGTGTGTGAGGTTGGTTGGCCTGCAGTTGCTGCTTCTGTCTGGAGCAGGAGAAGGACTGGACTGTTATTCACCTTAAAAAAAAGAAAAAAGGAGGAAGCGAATGGGGACCTTTATTTCATGGTGTGCTGGGAGGATCCCTGGAGCACTGTGTGATGAATGCCCCTGTTTCTCTGACCTCGTGGCGAAGTTAGCGTGTCCCGTTTGGTGAAGCCTGGTGTGAGCTGGAGACTGCCCCTCAACCTTATCAAGATATTGTGCCGAGATGCGGCAGTACTGAGAGAAAGCTGAAAACGCAGCCCTGCGGTGATCCTGGGCTTTCCCTGTGACTTCAGATCCAACCCGCCGTAGCCGCAAAAGGAAATGCCAGGGAGTGGCAAGAAAATGGCTGAGGGTCGCCTGCTGATGTAAGCAGTGGGCAGGGCCCTGCCCTTAAAGAGAGATCACTGAGGGCCAGTCTGTGCTGCGAAGAGAAAGTGGTGGAGCTCTGCTGTTGTCTTGCTGAACTGGGGTGGAGGAGTGAGCTAAAGAATGATGATGGATAAAACCTAGATCTGTTGACTCGGGTGAGTGCTTGCAATGTTCAACACTCCGTCCATCATCCCCTTTGGTTTTGCTTTGTTCGCCCTAAGTTGGCAGAGTATGCCCAGACGTGGGTCCCTTGCTCACTTTGCCACTGGATTCAAGCTAGCCTGGCAGATGACGGCTGATTAGCCAGAAACCATTCCCAGGATGCTTGTTTCCGGTCCAGGGAAGACATGGCTTGGCAGTTCGGGCTGGACTGTTCCCATAAGGCACAGGGTCAGACTGATTTGCATATGGCCATGTCTGAACTGGGGTGGCGGAGTGAACTAAAGAATGGTGATGGATTAAACCCAGATCAGTTGACTGGGGGTGAGTGCTTGCAATGTTCAACACTCCGTCCATCATCCCCTTTGGTTTTGCTTTGTTCGTCCTAATTTGGCAGGGTATGCCCCGACGTGGGTCCCTTGCTCACTTTGCCACTGGACTCAAGCTAGCCTAGCTGATGACGGCTGATTAGCCAGAAATCGGTCCCAAGATGCTTGTTTCCGATCCAGGGAAGATATGGCTTGGCAGTTCGGGCTGGACTGATCCCATGAGGCACAGGGTCGGACTGATTTGCATATGGCCATGTCTGAACTGGGTGGCGGAGTGAGCTAAAGAATGGTGATGGATTAAACCCAGATCAGTTGACTGGGGGTGAGTGCTTGCAATGTTCAACACTCCGTCCATCATCCCCTTCGGTTTTGCTTTGTTCGCCCTAAGTTGACAGGGTATGCCCAGACGTGGGTCCCTTGCTCACTTTGCCACTGGATTCAAGCTAGCCTGGCTGATGACGGGTGATTCGCCAGAAACCGGTCCCAGGATGCTTGTTTCCGGTCCAGGGAAGACATGGCTTGGCAGTTCGGGCTGGACTGTTCACATGAGGCACAGGGTCAGACTGATTTGCATATGGCCATGTCTGAAATGGGGTGGTGGAGTGAGCTCAAGAATGCTGATAGATTAAACCCAGATCAGTTGACTGGGGGTGAGTGCTTGCAATGTTCATCACTCCGTCCATCATCCCCTTTGGTTTTGCGTTGTCTCGCTGCGGGCAGGGCCGGGGACAGAGGCCCACTGGCAGTGTGGTGCTTAGGGATCCCTGCAAGGGCTTGTGGAAAGTGAACGCCCTGTGTACCAGGGGCTGGGCTGCCCAAGATTGTTGATAGCTGCGCCGCGGGCTTGTGGGCAGCTGCAGGTGAAAGTGGATCGTGGGGACCGGCTGAGGTCTCCCGCGTGGTCCCGAAGCAGGGCCCCTCGTTTGATTTTCTAACAGGTACCTTGAAGGGGGAACACTTGTACTGTTGTGACCTTGTGTGGCAAGGCTGTTATGGGGCGCCAGCTTGGAAACCGGCCTCTTTCAGGGAAACAAGGAAAATTAACATATTCATTGTTGTAGGTGGGCAGGTGGCCCGGTAGCCTACTTGCAGTGTACAAGAATTACTATAGAACGCCTGATAGGAGCTCAATTGTATTAGGGCCCTATTATTGAGTTGGTGATTTCTATTCTAGTGATGTATGGTATTGCATGTTTTCTCTTCCTAATCTAACTGTTCCATATTTATGTCCCTGATGTTGTGATGTATGTTGTTTTTCCTCACATTTCCAGGACTGGCATGGTGTCCCCAGCAGCCATGATTTATGTATGAACTAACTGCTTCATATTCCTGCCTGATGTTATGATATGTTTTGTTTTATACCTTGTGATGATAGACTAACTAGTATCATTTCAGGATTTGCATATTATGCACAGGGATGGTATTTTTATGACGTGTGCAACATATAAGTGTTCACTTTATTGCACTAACTGTGATATTAAGACAATAAGCAAAGTGACTTATTGTAACATGAATGGTGGAATTTTAACATTTTGGTCATGTTTGATTTAGATAAAGATACTCGATTTTTCTAAACTGGTGCGGTGTCCATTTGTGGTATTTTCACTGTGTTGCTGTAATGTTTATGTACAAATGCTTTACACATTGCCTTTGGTATAAGCCTGTCTGCTCATGCCAAGCTACCAAAGGGGTGAGCAGGGGTTATCTAAAGTGTGTGAACCTCTTACCCCGACTAGAAGCAAGGGTTCCTACTTGGACAAGGTTCATATCTGTGCCAACCAGAGACTCCTACTTCTTACAAGAGCCATTCAGAATTCCAGAAGTAAGGGGATGGTACGGAGGTGCGTTGAGAGGCTTTCCAGGTCTTTGCTGTTATGTGGTAGAAGGAGCATCCTCCACTTCTGTTTTGGTAGATGTGGGGAGTATGGCAAGTGAAACGGAGACAGAGTTTAGTCTTCTTGTAGGTTGGTGGAAGTTCAGTTTGTGGTTAATGTAGGTTGGTCCTTGGTTGTGTAGAGCCTTTTGTGCGTGGGTCAGCAGCTTGAATTGGCATCTCTTCTGTAGGCGGAGCCAGTGGAGTTTCCTGAGGTGGGGTGGGAAGTGCATTCATCGGAGAAGGCCAAGTATGAGTCTGGCTGCGGCGTTCTGTATGGTCTGAAGTTTCTGTAGAAGGTGTGTGGCGATTCCTACATAGAGGGCATTGCTGTAGTCCAGTCTGTGGGTGATGAGGGCTTGTGTCACATTGCTGGTCATGTGTAGGGGTAGCCATTTGAAAATCTTGACTAGCACGCGCAGAGTGAGGAAGCAGGAAGAGGATAAGGCGCTGATCTGTGATTTCATTGTGAGCTTGTTGTCAATGAGGATTCCTTAATTTTGGAACCTGTGAAGGATCAAAATGTGTCTACTACTGATCTTAATTCAGGGATCAATTCACTTGACTTCCTTAATGTGAGTAGGATGTCATCTAGATATAACTTCAGTCATCCCTTTGCTGTGTCTATTGCTTTAAGGGTTTGAAGGAAAATGGATGCTCCCAAGACTCTAGAGGGCATATCAACAACAACCGGCGATAATTATCGCTGAGCGCACTTAGCGCTCGGATAATTATCGCCGGCTAGCGCCGATTTTTATCGCTGAGATAGTGTGTTATTAGCAACGCTTATCTCATCAGCGATAAAAATCCTAGCGCTAATTGGCTAACATGAGATTATCGCTGGAAACCCAGCGATAATCTCACGTTAGCTAGTTGATAGGGACTCACAAACTTAGCCATGATATCCACCTTCCATAGGATATCATGGCTAAGTCAGTCCTGAAGCAGGCGTAAGGAAAGTAGCGATAACAGGTGTTATCGCTACTTTTCCTGACGCTATGCTTCATAGCGTTAGGCTTGCTGATAGGGGAAATGTCGCTTAGCGACATTTCTCCTGTCATGCCAGGTCAGGAACGCCCACTTTGCATCTCATTAGAGATGCAAAGCTGGGCGTTAGGAATCCTGACGCTAAAGCAAGGTTTCACGCGTTAGCGTGACCTTGCTGATCAGGCGATAAAATTATCGCCGCTTTTCGGCCGAAAACGGCCGCAAAAGCGGCGATAATTTTTTATCGCCTGCTTGTTGATATGGCCCTAGGTTAGTGAAAATAGTAGTGGGAATAATGGGGACCGTCTGGTACCTCTTTTTATTGGAATGGTTTTAGATAGAAATCCATACATTCTATTTGAGCTGTGGGGTACATACATAGTTATTGTATTTTGGCAATTAAATTGAGCCTCTGTGTGCCTGTTGGAGCGTTTTTAAAAGGTAGTTCTATTTGACTGTGTTCAATGCATCTTCAACATCAAGGAAAACACATACTGTTTCTTCTGCGTAGTCTGACCTACCATAAAATGTTAGGTAGGAGTTGTAGATGGTTTCTAGAAGAGCAGGCAGACACAAAGCCTATTTGTTAATTGTGAATAAGATTTAGGATGTCTTTGTATAGCCTATTAACTAAGCCCCACATTAGTATTTAAATATCTCTGTTGATCAATGAGCTAGGCATATAGCTATCACAGGACAGTGGCTATTTTCCTGGCTTGGGTATCAGATTGAGTATAGCTTTATTAACTTTTTCATAGATATTCACTGAGTTTTCAGCTTCCAGGAACTTGTCATGTAGAATGGGGGTAATCAGACGTTTGTTCATTCTATAGTATTCTCCAGTAGACCATCTTCTCATGCTGCTTTATCATACTGGAGATTTTCAATGGATATTTTGATGTGAGTTTAGATAAATGAAAGTTCAATAAGAATTCTTCCACTATTTCCTCTGTTTCTGAAAGGTATCGTTTTTGAAAGAAGTGGACAAATGATTAGAGGATATCTATCAGTTGTATGAAGAGATATTGGGGGATATTTACAATTAAGGGCCTAATTACGATGTCGGAAGGAGTTAAGTTTGCCCGACATTGTTTCGGTTGTGAGACCACCCGACCTCCTGTCGGAGATTCCAACACTGTTTGGTCGCACTCCTATTCTATACAATTGGAGCATGCCTTCTGATCGGAATGCATGCTCTCATTGTAAAATGAAGAGGTGCAGTTCATCCCTGCATCCATTGGCAGGCACCTAATGGTGCACCTATCGGCCACCAACCGGTGGCCGTGCACATATGGGGGCCCCCAAAGTCGACTTCCCAAAGCCTTTCTGTGTAGGAAAGGCCAGCACAAAAAGGCTGTCCGAATCCAACATTGTAATCCCTCGAGGGGAAAGATCCGCCCTTGGAATTACTTAAGTCATTCTGACTGGCGGACGGGCTCTCCTAGCCCGTTGAAAGCCAGTCGGAATGACCGGTTGGATTCCTTTCCGACCTTCACCATTGAAATGGGTCGTTCGTAAAGGAATCTGACCAACTGATTACAATGCATTTGGAAACGGCTCTGACCGATGGTTGGAGCCGTTTCCTACGGCATTGTAATCAGCCCCTAAATGTCAGAGCGCGGTGTTTCTCCAAAATTGGTAATGCAGCGCTCTGACATTTTTTTTATGGAGGGATGTGCCGTATTTACAAAAATACAGCACACCCCTGTGTTTCCCCTAGCACTAAAAAAGCTGTCAAGCACCAGCGCAGGCACCCTTGCACCATGTTGCAAGGGTGCCTGCACTGCGGGGGTGATTGTTTATAAACAAACATTCTTTAAAGGCGATTTGCTGTTTCTATGTGTGCTGCAGAATATGAGGAGAGATTAATACTTTCTCCTCGTATCGCCATCCTAAGATCAAGGGGCATATGTAAAAAGGGATATGCCACCAGAGTGTCACTTTTAGCAACATTCTGGTGGCGATATCCCCGTCTCCTTATTTACAAAGCAGCGTTAAGCCACTTAACGCCGCCTTGCAATTAAGGCCCCTTTTCACACCTCACTTAGCGTGAAAGGGGCGTGCAATGGATGTTGCAGTGGACGTTACACCGCAACACTCATTGCTTTTTGATGCTGCCCCATATTTACAAGGTTGGGGCAGCGCCGAAAACTATGACCAGGGAATACCTCATATTTTGCTCGTTCTGCAGCACACATGGAAAGAGCAAATCGCCTTTCAAGATTGTTTATGTGCAGGAAGATGTAATGTCTTTCAAATAAACAATCGCCCCTGCAGTGCAGGCACCCTTGCAGTATAGTACAAGGGTGCCTCTGCTGGCACTAGGCAGCTTTATTAGGGCCAGCGCAAGGGGAAACACAGGGTGTAACTTATTTTTGGGAATACAGTGCATCCTTGCATTTAAAAAATGTCGGTGCATGACGTTACCAATTTTGGAGGTTTGTGATGTTCATTTGTAGTAGGCACTTTAATTGCGAATACCACCATTTCTGCCTGTGCATCTGTTCCTGACTCCCGACTCAAAGCGGTCTGACCACTCTGCCTGCCCTCTGTCCACCATGACGGGAAACAACGTTTACCACGCAACCGACACAACGCGGTACTTTACAATGCAGTCGTTACAATGACAGTATTGTTACAACGCGTGTCATTACAAAGCAAGTTTCAACGACTTGCTCTAGAGGGCGTGCAACAACAGGGAATGTGTTGGATTATAGATCCAACACCTTCCCTGCTGTTGCGCAAACTGGAGTAGGAATAGTAATTAATACTATTCCTAAGTCCAGCACGTCCCCTAGAGCAGTGAAACGACTTGCGATGTAATGACATGCGTGGTAACAACGCGGTCGTTGTAACAACCGCGTTGTAAACTACCGCATTGTAAAAGCACGCGTTGTAACGTGTATATTCCACCATGACCCGTCTCTGAGAGTCACACTGCAAACAGAGAGAACCCATGCTGTTACGTTGGTCTAAGGAAAGATCAAGTAGGTTAAGAGCTTTTGTATATATCAGTTGCTTTGATAGGGACATGAAGAATACATATCCCTTCTGATCATATGTTGAGGTTGGGTACAAGAGGATTTTTGCAAGATAAAGCTTTTAAAATCGCATCACTTTAAATCGCATTTTGTGTTTCTTGTTTTACTTCAATTTAATTCAACCATAGTCCAGAAACAAATGGAGATGTTTCAGCATTGGAGTCGCATTGCCTGTTGGCTAAAATAGTGATTATGACATCAGAGCTCTTCACTATTTGTACCCTGTAAATTAGTATTTGTGTGTACAGAGAAAATCAAGCATTTGTCATACTGGCCTTTGCACTTTAAGAACTGTGCAGAAAATCCTAACAACCCCACCCTGCACCCACCACTGGTGTCGTCTGTCGCACTAGCTGTTCCTCCTAAGGATAAAGTTTTAGCAAACTGGAATATGATAACATTTTAAGCAAACATCGAAAAATGCATTAAGTTTCGCCTATGTGATTGATAATACGCTGTTTGTTGTGTAAGCTGTAGCTTGCTGAGTAGTTGTGCAAGGCTTCAGCTTTTCTGTTTAAACTAATTTTTGCAAATAAATACAGATGTAAAAATATTCTTCTTATAGCTGTATTTATAAATAGAAACATAAAAATGCCAATAAATATGTTTACCTTTGCTGATGTCTGCGAGGAGAACACAAGCGAGTGCAGGACGGGGAGAGGGCTTATCACATTTCAGCTGAGCTCATAACAAAGGTCGACATTAAAGGGCCATCAGGCATCCTTTTGTTTAAGTATCCTGGCTGCCAAGATATATGCATGCACTGTAGGAATGTTAGCTGTGCTGGTCTGTCCCAGTATTTACACAAATAACAATTTTAAATTCAACTATTGTGGTTTATTTCTTTTATAGCGCTATAGCCCTACTCATCATAATGCAAAGTGTCAGAGCGCTTTACATCATATATTGACAATAAATCATATGTGTGTAAATCTATGCATGTGATGTGTTGCATAAGACAATGAGGGTTACATTAGAAGGGCTGCAATTTAATAACTGTAAGTAACAAAAGGATCTCTTTGTTAAAAGCAGTAACCCATTTACCTATCTACATAAATCTATCTAAACCTATAACAACCAAGCGTGCTTTGCTATTGAAATAAATGTGGAAAAATACTAGCTGCATCTTCTGTTTTTGCTTGAGACAAAATAAAATGTGGATAAATACAGATAAATTGATCAAAGAACAAATATGGATAAATACAGACAAAAATGTTAAGCAAATAAATGTCATAAAACCGGGAGCACTAAATATATGTTACAGAAAGTCTGTTAAAGTGTTACAACTTGTTTATGTACAGAAAGGTAACGTAGTGTGCTGTTACTAGTGTTATAGTGCGAGTAAGTAATGGCAGCATTTTGAAAAATGAAATGAAAGAGGAAAATAATAGAATTCATTGATGTAATAGCAATATTATGTGTTTAGAAGAGTTTTGACAACTTTTGGGACCGGTGCTGCTGCACCCGCTACACCACTCAACTCATGACCCTTTTGTCTACAAGGTAACTAACTGCACTTGTGGTTGCCTGTTTAATTGTAAAATATAGCAATAATCTGTGTTTAATTGGGTGCCTGGAGCTTTTGGTTCCGGTGCCACTGCACCTGCTGCACTATTGAAATCATGACCCTGTTGTCTGCAAGGGAACTGCAATTGTGACTGCCTGTATAGTAGTAAAATATAGCAGTTGTAGGTGTTTAGCGGGGTGCCTAAAGCGCTGGTCTTGGTGTCACTGCACCTGCTGCATCAATGAATTATTATTGTGTTATCTGCACTTGTTTAGTTTTATATTTTAGAAATAATCTGGGTTTAGTGGGGTCCCTAGAGCTTTTGGACCCGGTGCCAATGCACCAGCTGCACCATTCAAATCAAGTCCCTTTTAACTGCAAGGTTACTGCCCCTGTGACTGCCTGTTTAGTTGCCAAATATAGCAATCAATGTGTTTAGATGAGTTCTGACAACTTTTGGGCCCGGTTCTACTGCACCTGCTGCACCATTCAAATCATGACCCTGTTGTGTGCAAGGTAACTGCACTTGTGGCTGCCTATTTAGTAGTAAAATATAGCATAGCTCTTATATATTACGTTTACTTTTTACGTACAATGTTTATTACAACATTTAGAATTTGATCATAATCACTAAATAGATTACGTTGAAAAAATCAATCCGATTTTGCTTACAAAGTGCAAAGAATTGTACTGATGCATGAACAGGAAATGCCACAAATGTTCTAAGGCTAAAGCTTTTCACAGACTAAGTAATAAAAAGCAAGTGTTCCAGCATACTGTTAGACACTGTCTTCTTTTTCCGTGGGAAGAGATCTTATCTTGACAGTGAATGGGGCTTAACCCCTTCCAAGCTCATGACGCAATGGTTCCGACATGAGCCACAGTGCTCATGTGCTCACAAAGGAACCATTCTGTCATGGGCACACGAGGACGAAGTCCGATTTCCTTTTTTTTGCCTCGTGAGGTGAGGAAGAGATTCTCCAACCTCCCATGGCATTTTTTTCAATGTAATGACGATTGCGCGCATGGCGTGCTGACGTCATTACATTGAAACTGAACCTGAAATTAGCCCATCGGCTCATATTAGTTTCCATGCTTCTGTGCTCGTGTGGCTATCTCAGCCCCCCGAGCACCGAAACACATGGGAGAGGTATCATTGGAAAGGGGAGAATCTCCCCTATTTAATGGTACCCCTCGCTAGTGGATCCCTGCTCGGGGATTGCCACAGAAGGGCAATCCCCAAGCAGGGATCCATTACTAAACACCATGGAGGGGGGAATGGCCCCTTTGGATGGGTCTTTGCTCCCCCCATATATGCATGGGCATATTTAGTCTTTATGCCCACCTGGGAGGCAGATGGGTGCAGTAACCCCCAATGTGCCCATCCAAGGATTATTTCTTTCATAGTTAATGTGTGGGGGCTGCCCAGAATGGGCATGGCAATGCCCCCACCCTCCCCACAAAATTGCCACAGGGCTTCTGTTCCCCCGGGAGGCAGATGGGGGCAGTAGCCCCTGATCTGCACCCCTCTCCCTCCGGGGGGCAGAAAGCCCACTAGGAACCAGGGATTTTGTTTATGTTATACGTAGGATGGGGGCTGCTCAGAATGGGCATGCCAATGCCCCCACCCCCAAACACAAATGGGACAGTCTTTCTGCCACCCAGGGGAGGCAGAAAGCCAACTAGACAATAGGGATTTTTTTTTTCATTATTTGACCTGGTTTTGCAAGGGGGGCAACTGCGTGTTTGGTCCCGGGCTTGTCAGCCATCAAGGGAAACCTACCAAACCCAGACCCTATAACGCCAGGACGCACCTCGAAGTAACAGTTATGCTTTATAAATCACCTACATAGACATTTCTGAAAACTAGTCACCCGGGGAGTTCAGGGAGGTGTAGCTTGCTTGGACCCCCCTACGTTTTCCTACCCAGAATCCCCTTCAAACCTCAAATGTAGCTGAAAAAAATCACATTTTCCTTACATTTCTGCCGGGGATTACCGCGCTGGCACACATGTCCTACAACCTAGCATTCCCCTTGATCTCCCGATAAAAATGATGCCTCACTTATGTGGGCGTCTAATGCACAGTCAACCTAAAAGCACATATAAAAATAATATATAGTGCTTAGAGCTCGCTGTGCTATCTCCTCAATCCCCATGTTTTTGGCCCTTCTTAGTCACAAGCCCTTGGCCTACCCACACAAGTGAGGTATTATTTTACTCAGGCGACTGGGGCAATACTTGGTGGTGGGTAATGTGTGCCTGCACAGTAATCCCGTACAGAAATGTGAGGAAAATGTGATTTGTTTAGCTAAATTTGATGTTTACATATTTTTAGCTAAATCCCAGGTATGAAAACGTTGGGGGATCCACGCAAGCCACACCTCCCTGGACTCACCCTGGTGTCTAGTTTTCAGAAATTTCTAGGATTGGTAGGTTTCCCTAGATGGAAGCCGAACCCAGGTTCAAAAACGCAGGTGACTCCCTCGCAAAATAAGGTCTTTTTGTAATCAATTTTTTTGAAGTCTCCACAGTACGTTTTGGGCCGTTTACTGTCTCGGGCACTAGGCCTACCCACACAAGTGAGGTACAGTTTTTATCGGAAGACTAGGGGAATGCTGGGTAGGTGGAATTTTGTGGCTCCCCTTAGATTCCAGAACTTTCCATCACAGAAATGTGAGGAAAATCTGTTTTATTTGATAAAGTTTGAGGTTTGCAAGAGATTCTGGGTAACAGAACCTGGTGAGAGTCACACAAGTCACCCGATCCTGGATTCCCCTGGATGCCTCGTTCTCAAAAACGTATAGGTTTGCTAGGTTTACTTAGGTGCAGAGATAGCTAAGTTCCAAAATCCACAGCTCGGCACATTGTGAAAAGAGGATCAGTTTTCACTGAAAAAATGTGATGTGTCGACGTTGCGCTTTGGGACATTTCCTGTTGCGGGTACTAGGCCTAACCTCACAGGTGAAGTGCCATTTCTATCAGTAGAGACTTGGGGGAATGCTGGGTGGGTGGAATTTGTGGCTCCCTACAGATTCCAGAACTTTCCATCACAGAGATGTGAGGAAAATGTGTTTCTGTTTTTCAAAGTTTGAGGTTTGCAAGGGATTCTGGGTAACAGAACCTAGTGAGAGGCACACAAGTCACCCCATCCTGGATTCCCCTGTGTGTCTAGGTTTAAAAAATGTACAGATTTGCTAGGTTTCCTTAGGTACCGGCTGAGCTAGGGTCCCAAATCCACAGCTAGGCACATTGCAAAAAAAGGGTCAGTTTTCTGTGGAAAAATGTGATGAGTGCATGTTGCGTTTTGGGTTGTTTCCTGTCAGAATCACTTGGCCTACCGACACAAGTGAGGTACCATTTTGATCAGGAGACTTGCGGAAATGCTGGGTGGGTGGAAGTTTGTGGCTCCATGCAGATTCAAGAACGTTCCATCACAGAATATTAGGAAAATGTGTTTGTTATTTTACAAAGTTTGAGATTTGTAAGAGATTCTGGATAACAGAACCTTGGTGAGAGCCACACAAGTCTCACCATCCTGTGTTCCCCTGGATGTCTAGTTTTCAAAAATGTATAGTTTTTCTAGGTTTCCTTAGTTGCTGGTAGAGCTAGGGTCCGAAATCCGCAGCTAGGTACATTGTGAAAAAAAGGGTCAGTTTTCACTGGAAAAATGTGATGAGTCCACGTTGCACTTAGGGCCATTTTCTGTCCCGGGTACCAGGCCTACCCACACAAGGGAGGTACCATTTATTAACAAAGTTTTTGGTAGTAGTATTTTCCTTTCAGGGAAATGGAACCGCACAATCATTAATCATTTCTTGACAATGTTTTTAGTGTGACAGTCTTTACAATATATCTCTGTATTTTTATTTTTATCGGGGTGCTATTCTGTTCTTTCTAGCACCTACTACCTAGAGGTGCCAAACACCACAACCCAAGAGTTGGGTAAACAAAATTATAACAATTGAAAGAAATGTGCTTAGTGCGCAACAGGATATGGACGTTGATGACTACATTCTCGACTGAAACTTATCAAGGTTGATTAAATTGTCGGTACAGAGTTTAACTTGATTCTTCAAATATAATTTTAAGACTTGTGATGATTATTATGGCAATAATGTGAGCAAATTTCACAATTGCCTAGGGGATGCACTGTATGGCCAAGAAACAGTTCTCTTTTTGCCTTGACAAAGTCTAAGGGGAGACGAAACACGTGTTGGCAGTTCTGTTTTGGATGTATCATCAAAGAAAAATAAAAAGAAATACGTTTGTGAAGACAAGCCAGTGATGTGGACTCTGCTTTTTCGAGTAACATTGAAGAATTTAAAAATGTATTATTATAAACTAATTAATGCATGATTATTGGCTTGTTATCAAATAAGCCATTGGATTGTCCTATATTTAAATTTGGACTGTTTTGACGAAGCTAAGGGTGTGCTGCACATTTCTTTCAAGAGGTACCATCTATATCAGGAGACCTGGGGGAATGATGGATGGTAGAAGTTTGTGGCTCCCCACAGATTCCAGAGCTTTCCACCACAGAAATGTGAGGAAAATTTGCTTTTTTTTAGCAAAGTTCAAGGTTTGAAGACTAGACACCTAAGGGTGTCTAGTCTTCAAAAATGTATAGTTTTGCTAGGTTTCCTAGGTGTCAGCTGAGCTAGAGTCTAAAATCCACAGCAAGGCACATTGCACAAAAAGGGTTAGTTTCCACTGGAATAATGTGATGTGTCCACATTACGTTTTTGGCTGTTTCCTGTCACAGACACTAGGCCTACCCACACATGTGAGGAACTATTTTTATCTGGAAACTTAGAGGACCACAGAATAGTAGAACAAGTGATATTGCCAATCGACTTTCTTTGCATTTCTGCCTTCCAAATGTAACACAATGTGTAAAAAAGAAGTCATTTAAAAAATGCCCTCTAATTTACTTGATTGTATGGGTACCCACAATTTCGGAGATGTGCAAATAACCAATGTTTCTAAACTCTATATTTTGTTTCTATTTTGTAAATATATAGGTTTGCTTGATACCTATTTTTCACTCTTTTATATTTTACCAAATGAATTGCTATATATCCGGTAGACAATGAAAAACCATTGCAAGACGCAGCTCGGTTATTGGCTCTGGGTTCCTCGGTTTCTTGGTTAACCTAGAATTCCTATATATCCCCTCAACCAGAAGGGTGCGGCAGAGGTGACGGTATATTGCTTTTAAAAATCTGCCATACTTAGAAGAAGTTATAGGTGAAAACGTTGGCACAAATGGCTGTTTTTTTCAACACAATTTCAATATTTTTTATTTTCAACTGTTAGTTTCTATTAGAAAAACCTTGAAGGAGCTACAATAATGACCCATAGCTGTTTGTCTACTCTTCAGAAATATATAATTTTTCGGGATCCATTATTGTTTTCACACCCATTTCTACCACTAACTGGAAGGAGGTTGAAAGCACAAAAAATAGGAAAAATAGGCAATAAAATGCCACAAATGTGTAGAAAATGTTGGTTTTCTGGCACAGGTCTGCCTGTTCCTGAAAGCTGGGAAGATGGTGATTTTAGCACCACAAACCCTTTGTTGATACCTTTTGCAGGGAAAAAAACAAACGCTTTCTTCTCCAGCACTTTTTTCCAATTTTTCTGAAATCCCCCTAAAATTTGCTGCATTTTGGCCAATTTATCAGTCCCCTCCAAGGGAATCCACAAACTGTGGGTACGAATCCCCAAGATGTTAGAAGAAAAGAACACAAATTTGGTATGGATACCTTATGTGGACAAAAAGTTACAGGGGCCAAAGCGCGAACTAGCCCAAATAGCAAAAAAAACAGGCTTAGCACAGGTGGGAAAAGGCCTAGCAGCGAAGGGGTAAAACAGTGTGAACAGCTTTCATAGAAGTACAGTAAATGCATGTAGCCAGGGGAAGTTAACAAAAAAAAATGTTGCACACAAAAGCGATATTAACACAGTAATTCGGCATTGGGAACTCCCTTTTAAGCTATATTAAATACAAGAGATTTCACAAGCATAGCGCAAGCACTTGTCAGCACTTGTCAGGGGAAACCTATGTAGCGACCAAGCAGTTTAAGTCTTATTGTGCCCATCTTAACTCTCTAGAACCTTACCATTCAATCTGGGAACATCTTGGGACATCTTAATATCCTTAAGATGCATTTCTGTTTTTGAGTTTTCATGCTCTGAATGTTAATGTTTTCAGCATCTTTTTTATGTATTATTCTGTTTATTAGCAGTCTTTATTAGCAGCCGTGGTATACTGAGGCTTCCACGGTCGCGCATCACACTAGTCCTCACTGTGGTGATTGCAAGTCCTGCCTACTGTATATTGCTTGCATTCTTCTTTGCTGTTCAAACTCTTCCTCCAGGTTCCAAAGGCCAATTCATGCTGCTAGAACAATCAGTGGAATGGGATAGGCCCTAAGGAACACAGCAACGTCGCTGGTGAGCCTTTTCATAATAATCTCCTTTAGCTTTAGAAATTAAAGCAGTGGACGAACCTCAAGAGCTTAGTCTTTGCGGGGGCGTGGCTTGCGCGCCGCTGCGAGATGGCGGATCGCGCTTGAGCTCCGTAAAGAGCAGGGGCCGACGGAGACATTTCTGCCGCTGAGGAATGCCCTGTTCAGCGCAGAGGATGACATCCTGCCTGGGAAACTGCCGTGTACGCCACGAGGGTCTTTTCTGGTGATGAAGAGTGGCCAGACTCCATATTTCGGCATTTTGAGGTGGCGCTTCATGTCTGCACGAGCGGCCGCCATTTTGTTTCTTCTGTGAGGGAGTTTGTACTATCACCTCTTCACGACGACGCTACTGGTCTGTCCTGTCAGGAATGGAGGCATACAGGAGCTGGTGACGTTTTTTCACTTTTCTTGAGTTTATTTTGTTTTTTTCTGCCGCCTATTGTAGTGCTGCCCACTGCGTGTTTTTTTTTTGTGGGTTCTGCTACTTTATTTTTCATCAGACGCACTGCCACTTCCCTATGTGAGACTTCCTTGCTCTTGGCCTGATTTTGGTTGTTTTCAGGTGTCGGTGTGTGCCTACTGGCGCCTGCAGCACGTGAGTTTTTTTTGTGTGGTGTTTTTTTCTGACGGGGATCGCCTGCCATAATCTCTACTCGGCTCTTTTGATGCAAGTACATTATTCCTTCCTGTTCATTTTTCCTCTCGCACATTGAGTGTTTTACAGCCCCTGACATTTCTTGCTCTCGCTCTATCTGAGGAGGTGTATTTTGTTCCTGTGGAGGTGGTTTGCCCTATGGCTGAGAATATGGCCACTTCACCGAATGCTAAAGACGTTAAGGACTCTAAAGCATCTCTTAAGAGGTCCAAACAGGTATCCCCAACTCCTGAGTCTGCTCCTAAAGACACTAATTCGACTCTTGAGTCCATCCTGACGCGCCTTAATGAGGTCTATGAAATTGCGCAGTCTACTAAGACAAATACAGATTTACTGCAGGTGGAGGTATTAGCCATCAGGAATGATTTCAAGGCCCTTTCCCTTCGTGTCTCAGGTACAGAAGCACGGATTAGTGGCGCAGAGGATACCATGCAAAAGCACTCTAGATCTCTCACGCAGATAGAGCGTTCCATGGCAGCATTGAGGAAAGACCTCACTGAACAAGAGGATCGTAATCGTAGATCCAACTTGCGTATTTTTGGTCTTCCAGAGGAGGTTGAGAAAGATTCATCTTCCATGATTGAGTTTCTTTATCAATGGATTCCATCTACACTACAAATTTCTTTCAATAAAGATTTTGAACTGGAACGGGCACACCGTGTCCCCTCCTTTCGCCCAAGTCTGCTACGCAACCAAGGGCGATAATTTTTAAACCGCTGCGTCATCAACATACAGAGCAGATTTTGGCCCATATGCGGAAGGTTAGAGCTGTCTCTTGGAATGGCCATCGTATCTCAATTTCTCAAGACTTTGCCAGGGACACGGTGATAAGGAGAAAGGGTTTTCTTAATCTCCGGAAGCGTTTGTCTGAGATGAATATCCCCTTCTCTTTTGCTGGTCCCTCAAAATTCCGCATTACTTTCAAAGGTCGTGTCAGGATTTTTGACGAACCTGCGGATTTGGCCTCGTTTTTGGATAATCAGATGGAGTTGCAGATGGATCTTCAAACAGGGGCTTCACATGTTCCTGGTTCTTCTGGCACCTGATGTGGCTATATATATTGCGTTGTTTTTTGTCTTTGTCAGATCTATTAAGTCTAGCTGCTTTTAGATCTGCGCGGTGGTCTTTATGCCCATTGGGTTTGACGTATTTTTGTCGTCTCTTGGTGTTTCCCTATTATCGGTATGATGTGTTGGTCTTTAGTGTTGTTAGTTTTACTGTATAAACCTTTTAATTTTTTGTGGTAGCTTTTCTTGTTGGCTTGACTTCACTCCTGTTCGCGTGTCGTCTTGTTACTCCTTGCCTCCCCGGTTTGTCTCTCGACGTATTAGGTCATGGTCCTTTTCCTCTCCCGTTGCATGTCTTCGTTAGGTGCGTCGATTTTTGTGGTAAAGTTGGTTTATCTTATCCCTTTGTGGTCGGTCTTTTTGCTTCATGTTTGTTTCCTGTTATTCCGTATTTTACGGAGTAGGTCATTGTGTTTTCCGTTGCGTTATCAACGTGTTGTTGTATGGTGTGTTTAGGTGTTTTAAGCATATATGTTTACTAGGTGTTTATTTATGGCTATATTTAGAGTTAATATGTGATGTTCATATAGTTGCTAGTTATACCTACTTTATTGATTTTTTCATTGAGTGTTTTGATTACATTGTGTTATTAATTGTCTTTTTCGAGTAGATTAGTTTTTTATAGATGCCTTGTACTTGATAGATTTATGCCTCTCTTATCTACATGTTCTCTTACTTAGGCAAGCATATTTATTCTGCTAATTTGTGTGTATATGGCTTTATTTACTCATGATCAGTTATTTATAAGATTGCATATAGATTTTACACATTTATATATAGTATTAGGTCTCTTATTTAACTGCCATAGGGATTCATTGACATTAATATTGATAGAAGGTTATATACCGTTTTTTACTATGTTTCACTTATTTTTCTCATATTGTATCATATAGTATGCTTTAGATTGTATTTCTTCTTTTTTCTTCATTATGTTCCTTTTTCTCTTGATAGAGTCTGCTTTGGTATGGTTCTACCTATAATATTGTTATTTTTTAGTTCACTTTCCATCAGCTCTTATTGCCTGAAAGTGCTTTCTTTCTCTATCTTTCCTGCTCTTACCGTTCTTTATGATTCATTTTAGTTGTTATGTATACATTAATTTGGTCAAACGTGTTGCCTTTATAGTCTCTCATTTTGCTTTGTTTTCTAAGTAGCTATCATTAATTCCAGTTCTTAGCTTTTAGATAGTCTTCCCTTTTAATGTATAATCAGTTATGCACTGTTCTGGGGCTTTTTATTCCATTGTTGTTACTCCTCCTGTTGGCCCTCGCTCTTTTTCCCATGTCCCCCCTTGTATGATTTTGGTCTCTTCCAGACCTGCCGGATGGGCCCTTCTCTCTCTCTTTCTGCGTATTCTCTTGCTGTCCTTTTCCTCTTCTTTCCTTTTTTCTCTTCGGATTTCCTCTTTGGTCTCACCCTGTTGTGTGTTGGCTGTTGATGTCTGCTGGTTAGCTCTCCTGGTTGTTGCGCTTCATATGTCACATATGGAATATCTTTTTTTCCTAATATTGGTTCTATGTCTGGACTAAATATACTTTCCCTTAATGTTAAAGGGTTAAATCATCCAGTAAAAAGGTCAAAGATTTTGGACTACTGTAAGTCTCTTTCTTCGGATCTCGTCCTTTTTCAGGAGACAAAGCTCTCTGCCAAGGAGGCGTTGTTTCTGAAGAAAGAGTGGGTTTCTGATGTTGCTTGTTCGGATGCTTGTGGTAAAAGGAATGGGGTAATTACCTTAGTTTCTAAACACTCTGGGTTATCTATCGTTTCCTCTGAACAGGATACAGAGGGACGTTGGTTACTATCTAAGGTGTCCAATGGTAATGCTGACTTATTTGTCATGAATATTTATGCCCCCAACAAGGATGACCCGTCCTTTTGGAATGCTATCACCAAAAAGCTCGAGGATACTCCTCACTCTGGCAATCTTATTGTAGGTGGTGACTTTAACTTGCCAATGGACCCTATCTTGGATAGGAATTCTGCCTTTAACTTTCGTCCCCCTAAATCACACGAACAAATGACTAATATGTGTTCTCTTACCCATCGCCAGGACGCACCTCGAAGTAACAGTTATGCTTTATAAATCACCTACATAGACATTTCTGAAAACTAGTCACCCGGGGAGTTCAGGGAGGTGTAGCTTGCTTGGACCCCCCTACGTTTTCCTACCCAGAATCCCCTTCAAACCTCAAATGTAGCTGAAAAAAATCACATTTTCCTTACATTTCTGCCGGGGATTACCGCGCTGGCTCACATGTCCTACAACCTAGCATTCCCCTTGATCTCCCGATAAAAATGATGCCTCACTTATGTGGGCGTCTAATGCACAGTCAACCTAAAAGCGCATATAAAAATAATATATAGTGCTTAGAGCTCGCTGTGCTATCTCCTCAATCCCCATGTTTTTGGCCCTTCTTAGTCACAAGCCCTTGGCCTACCCACACAAGTGAGGTATTATTTTACTCAGGCGACTGGGGCAATACTTGGTGGTGGGTAATGTGTGCCTGCACAGTAATCCCGTACAGAAATGTGAGGAAAATGTGATTTGTTTAGCTAAATTTGATGTTTACATATTTTTAGCTAAATCCCAGGTATGAAAACGTTGGGGGATCCACGCAAGCCACACCTCCCTGGACTCACCCTGGTGTCTAGTTTTCAGAAATTTCTAGGATTGGTAGGTTTCCCTAGATGGAAGCCGAACCCAGGTTCAAAAACGCAGGTGACTCCCTCGCAAAATAAGGTCTTTTTGTAATCAATTTTTTTGAAGTCTCCACAGTACGTTTTGGGCCGTTTACTGTCTCGGGCACTAGGCCTACCCACACAAGTGAGGTACAGTTTTTATCGGAAGACTAGGGGAATGCTGGGTAGGTGGAATTTTGTGGCTCCCCTTAGATTCCAGAACTTTCCATCACAGAAATGTGAGGAAAATCTGTTTTATTTGATAAAGTTTGAGGTTTGCAAGAGATTCTGGGTAACAGAACCTGGTGAGAGTCACACAAGTCACCCGATCCTGGATTCCCCTGGATGCCTCGTTCTCAAAAACGTATAGGTTTGCTAGGTTTACTTAGGTGCAGAGATAGCTAAGTTCCAAAATCCACAGCTCGGCACATTGTGAAAAGAGGATCAGTTTTCACTGAAAAAATGTGATGTGTCGACGTTGCGCTTTGGGACATTTCCTGTTGCGGGTACTAGGCCTAACCTCACAGGTGAAGTGCCATTTCTATCAGTAGAGACTTGGGGGAATGCTGGGTGGGTGGAATTTGTGGCTCCCTACAGATTCCAGAACTTTCCATCACAGAGATGTGAGGAAAATGTGTTTCTGTTTTTCAAAGTTTGAGGTTTGCAAGGGATTCTGGGTAACAGAACCTAGCGAGAGGCACACAAGTCACCCCATCCTGGATTCCCCTGTGTGTCTAGGTTTAAAAAATGTACAGATTTGCTAGGTTTCCTTAGGTACCGGCTGAGCTAGGGTCCCAAATCCACAGCTAGGCACATTGCAAAAAAAGGGTCAGTTTTCTGTGGAAAAATGTGATGAGTGCATGTTGCGTTTTGGGTTGTTTCCTGTCAGAATCCCTTGGCCTACCGACACAAGTGAGGTACCATTTTGATCAGGAGACTTGCGGAAATGCTGGGTGGGTGGAAGTTTGTGGCTCCATGCAGATTCAAGAATGTTCCATCACAGAATATTAGGAAAATGTGTTTGTTATTTTACAAAGTTTGAGATTTGTAAGAGATTCTGGATAACAGAACCTTGGTGAGAGCCACACAAGTCTCACCATCCTGTGTTCCCCTGGATGTCTAGTTTTCAAAAATGTATAGTTTTTCTAGGTTTCCTTAGTTGCTGGTAGAGCTAGGGTCCGAAATCCGCAGCTAGGTACATTGTGAAAAAAAGGGTCAGTTTTCACTGGAAAAATGTGATGAGTCCACGTTGCACTTAGGGCCATTTTCTGTCCCGGGTACCAGGCCTACCCACACAAGGGAGGTACCATTTATTAACAAAGTTTTTGGTAGTAGTATTTTCCTTTCAGGGAAATGGAACCGCACAGTCATTAATCATTTCTTGACAATGTTTTTAGTGTGACAGTCTTTACAATATATCTCTGTATTTTTATTTTTATCGGGGTGCTATTCTGTTCTTTCTAGCACCTACTACCTAGAGGTGCCAAACACCACAACCCAAGGGTTGGGTAAACAAAATTATAACAATTGAAAGAAATGTGCTTAGTGCGCAACAGGATATGGACATTGATGACTACATTCTCGACTGAAACTTATCAAGGTTGATTAAATTGTCGGTACAGAGTTTAACTTGATTCTTCAAATATAATTTTAAGACTTGTGATGATTATTATGGCAATAATGTGAGCAAATTTCACAATTGCCTAGGGGATGCACTGTATGGCCAAGAAACAGTTCTCTTTTTGCCTTGACAAAGTCTAAGGGGAGACGAAACACGTGTTGGCAGTTCTGTTTTGGATGTATCATCAAAGAAAAAGAAAAAGAAATACGTTTGTGAAGACAAGCCAGTGATGTGGACTCTGCTTTTTCGAGTAACATTGAAGAATTTAAAAATGTATTATTATAAACTAATTAATGCATGATTATTGGCTTGTTATCAAATAAGCCATTGGATTGTCCTATATTTAAATTTGGACTGTTTTGACGAAGCTAAGGGTGTGCTGCACATTTCTTTCAAGAGGTACCATCTATATCAGGAGACCTGGGGGAATGATGGATGGTAGAAGTTTGTGGCTCCCCACAGATTCCAGAGCTTTCCACCACAGAAATGTGAGGAAAATTTGCTTTTTTTTAGCAAAGTTCAAGGTTTGAAGACTAGACACCTAAGGGTGTCTAGTCTTCAAAAATGTATAGTTTTGCTAGGTTTCCTAGGTGTCAGCTGAGCTAGAGTCTAAAATCCACAGCAAGGCACATTGCACAAAAAGGGTTAGTTTCCACTGGAATAATGTGATGTGTCCACATTACGTTTTTGGCTGTTTCCTGTCACAGACACTAGGCCTACCCACACATGTGAGGAACTATTTTTATCTGGAAACTTAGAGGACCACAGAATAGTAGAACAAGTGATATTGCCAATCGACTTTCTTTGCATTTCTGCCTTCCAAATGTAACACAATGTGTAAAAAAGAAGTCATTTAAAAAATGCCCTCTAATTTACTTGATTGTATGGGTACCCACAATTTCGGAGATGTGCAAATAACCAATGTTTCTAAACTCTATATTTTGTTTCTATTTTGTAAATATATAGGTTTGCTTGATACCTATTTTTCACTCTTTTATATTTTACCAAATGAATTGCTATATATCCGGTAGACAATGAAAAACCATTGCAAGACGCAGCTCGGTTATTGGCTCTGGGTTCCTCGGTTTCTTGGTTAACCTAGAATTCCTATATATCCCCTCAACCAGAAGGGTGCGGCAGAGGTGACGGTATATTGCTTTTAAAAATCTGCCATACTTAGAAGAAGTTATAGGTGAAAACGTTGGCACAAATGGCTGTTTTTTTCAACACAATTTCAATATTTTTTATTTTCAACTGTTAGTTTCTATTAGAAAAACCTTGAAGGAGCTACAATAATGACCCATAGCTGTTTGTCTACTCTTCAGAAATATATAATTTTTCGGGATCCATTATTGTTTTCACACCCATTTCTACCACTAACTGGAAGGAGGTTGAAAGCACAAAAAATAGGAAAAATAGGCAATAAAATGCCACAAATGTGTAGAAAATGTTGGTTTTCTGGCACAGGTCTGCCTGTTCCTGAAAGCTGGGAAGATGGTGATTTTAGCACCACAAACCCTTTGTTGATACCTTTTGCAGGGAAAAAAACAAACGCTTTCTTCTCCAGCACTTTTTTCCAATTTTTCTGAAATCCCCCTAAAATTTGCTGCATTTTGGCCAATTTATCAGTCCCCTCCAAGGGAATCCACAAACTGTGGGTACGAATCCCCAAGATGTTAGAAGAAAAGAACACAAATTTGGTATGGATACCTTATGTGGACAAAAAGTTACAGGGGCCAAAGCGCGAACTAGCCCAAATAGCAAAAAAAACAGGCTTAGCACAGGTGGGAAAAGGCCTAGCAGCGAAGGGGTCAAACAGTGTGAACAGCTTTCATAGAAGTACAGTAAATGCATGTAGCCAGGGGAAGTTAACAAAAAAAAATGTTGCACACAAAAGCGATATTAACACAGTAATTCGGCATTGGGAACTCCCTTTTAAGCTATATTAAATACAAGAGATTTCACAAGCATAGCGCAAGCACTTGTCAGCACTTGTCAGGGGAAACCTATGTAGCGACCAAGCAGTTTAAGTCTTATTGTGCCCATCTTAACTCTCTAGAACCTTCCCATTCAATCTGGGAACATCTTGGGACATCTTAATATCCTTAAGATGCATTTCTGTTTTTGAGTTTTCATGCTCTGAATGTTAATGTTTTCAGCATCTTTTTTATGTATTATTCTGTTTATTAGCAGTCTTTATTAGCAGCCGTGGTATGCTGAGGCTTCCACGGTCGCGCATCACACTAGTCCTCACTGTGGTGATTGCAAGTCCTGCCTACTGTATATTGCTTGCATTCTTCTTTGCTGTTCAAACTCTTCCTCCAGGTTCCAAAGGCCAATTCATGCTGCTAGAACAATCAGTGGAATGGGATAGGCCCTAAGGAACACAGCAACGTCGCTGGTGAGCCTTTTCATAATAATCTCCTTTAGCTTTAGAAATTAAAGCAGTGGACGAACCTCAAGAGCTTAGTCTTTGCGGGGGCGTGGCTTGCGCGCCGCTGCGAGATGGCGGATCGCGCTTGAGCTCCGTAAAGAGCAGGGGCCGACGGAGACATTTCTGCCGCTGAGGAATGCCCTGTTCAGCGCAGAGGATGACATCCTGCCTGGGAAACTGCCGTGTACGCCACGAGGGTCTTTTCTGGTGATGAAGAGTGGCCAGACTCCATATTTCGGCATTTTGAGGTGGCGCTTCATGTCTGCACGAGCGGCCGCCATTTTGTTTCTTCTGTGAGGGAGTTTGTACTATCACCTCTTCACGACGACGCTACTGGTCTGTCCTGTCAGGAATGGAGGCATACAGGAGCTGGTGACGTTTTTTCACTTTTCTTGAGTTTATTTTGTTTTTTTCTGCCGCCTATTGTAGTGCTGCCCACTGCGTGTTTTTTTTTTGTGGGTTCTGCTACTTTATTTTTCATCAGACGCACTGCCACTTCCCTATGTGAGACTTCCTTGCTCTTGGCCTGATTTTGGTTGTTTTCAGGTGTCGGTGTGTGCCTACTGGCGCCTGCAGCACGTGAGTTTTTTTTGTGTGGTGTTTTTTTCTGACGGGGATCGCCTGCCATAATCTCTACTCGGCTCTTTTGATGCAAGTACATTATTCCTTCCTGTTCATTTTTCCTCTCGCACATTGAGTGTTTTACAGCCCCTAACATTTCTTGCTCTCGCTCTATCTGAGGAGGTGTATTTTGTTCCTGTGGAGGTGGTTTGCCCTATGGCTGAGAATATGGCCACTTCACCGAATGCTAAAGACGTTAAGGACTCTAAAGCATCTCTTAAGAGGTCCAAACAGGTATCCCCAACTCCTGAGTCTGCTCCTAAAGACACTAATTCGACTCTTGAGTCCATCCTGACGCGCCTTAATGAGGTCTATGAAATTGCGCAGTCTACTAAGACAAATACAGATTTACTGCAGGTGGAGGTATTAGCCATCAGGAATGATTTCAAGGCCCTTTCCCTTCGTGTCTCAGGTACAGAAGCACGGATTAGTGGCACAGAGGATACCATGCAAAAGCACTCTAGATCTCTCACGCAGATAGAGCGTTCCATGGCAGCATTGAGGAAAGACCTCACTGAACAAGAGGATCGTAATCGTAGATCCAACTTGCGTATTTTTGGTCTTCCAGAGGAGGTTGAGAAAGATTCATCTTCCATGATTGAGTTTCTTTATCAATGGATTCCATCTACACTACAAATTTCTTTCAATAAAGATTTTGAACTGGAACGGGCACACCGTGTCCCCTCCTTTCGCCCCAAGTCTGCTACGCAACCAGGGGCGATAATTTTTAAACCGCTGCGTCATCAACATACAGAGCAGATTTTGGCCCATATGCGGAAGGTTAGAGCTGTCTCTTGGAATGGCCATCGTATCTCAATTTCTCAAGACTTTGCCAGGGACACGGTGATAAGGAGAAAGGGTTTTCTTAATCTCCGGAAGCGTTTGTCTGAGATGAATATCCCCTTCTCTTTTGCTGGTCCCTCAAAATTCCGCATTACTTTCAAAGGTCGTGTCAGGATTTTTGACGAACCTGCGGATTTGGCCTCGTTTTTGGATAATCAGATGGAGTTGCAGATGGATCTTCAAACAGGGGCTTCACATGTTCCTGGTTCTTCTGGCACCTGATGTGGCTATATATATTGCGTTGTTTTTTGTCTTTGTCAGATCTATTAAGTCTAGCTGCTTTTAGATCTGCGCGGTGGTCTTTATGCCCATTGGGTTTGACGTATTTTTGTCGTCTCTTGGTGTTTCCCTATTATCGGTATGATGTGTTGGTCTTTAGTGTTGTTAGTTTTACTGTATAAACCTTTTAATTTTTTGTGGTAGCTTTTCTTGTTGGCTTGACTTCACTCCTGTTCGCGTGTCGTCTTGTTACTCCTTGCCTCCCCGGTTTGTCTCTCGACGTATTAGGTCATGGTCCTTTTCCTCTCCCGTTGCATGTCTTCGTTAGGTGCGTCGATTTTTGTGGTAAAGTTGGTTTATCTTATCCCTTTGTGGTCGGTCTTTTTGCTTCATGTTTGTTTCCTGTTATTCCGTATTTTACGGAGTAGGTCATTGTGTTTTCCGTTGCGTTATCAACGTGTTGTTGTATGGTGTGTTTAGGTGTTTTAAGCATATATGTTTACTAGGTGTTTATTTATGGCTATATTTAGAGTTAATATGTGATGTTCATATAGTTGCTAGTTATACCTACTTTATTGATTTTTTCATTGAGTGTTTTGATTACATTGTGTTATTAATTGTCTTTTTCGAGTAGATTAGTTTTTTATAGATGCCTTGTACTTGATAGATTTATGCCTCTCTTATCTACATGTTCTCTTACTTAGGCAAGCATATTTATTCTGCTAATTTGTGTGTATATGGCTTTATTTACTCATGATCAGTTATTTATAAGATTGCATATAGATTTTACACATTTATATATAGTATTAGGTCTCTTATTTAACTGCCATAGGGATTCATTGACATTAATATTGATAGAAGGTTATATACCGTTTTTTACTATGTTTCACTTATTTTTCTCATATTGTATCATATAGTATGCTTTAGATTGTATTTCTTCTTTTTTCTTCATTATGTTCCTTTTTCTCTTGATAGAGTCTGCTTTGGTATGGTTCTACCTATAATATTGTTATTTTTTAGTTCACTTTCCATCAGCTCTTATTGCCTGAAAGTGCTTTCTTTCTCTATCTTTCCTGCTCTTACCGTTCTTTATGATTCATTTTAGTTGTTATGTATACATTAATTTGGTCAAACGTGTTGCCTTTATAGTCTCTCATTTTGCTTTGTTTTCTAAGTAGCTATCATTAATTCCAGTTCTTAGCTTTTAGATAGTCTTCCCTTTTAATGTATAATCAGTTATGCACTGTTCTGGGGCTTTTTATTCCATTGTTGTTACTCCTCCTGTTGGCCCTCGCTCTTTTTCCCATGTCCCCCCTTGTATGATTTTGGTCTCTTCCAGACCTGCCGGATGGGCCCTTCTCTCTCTCTTTCTGCGTATTCTCTTGCTGTCCTTTTCCTCTTCTTTCCTTTTTTCTCTTCGGATTTCCTCTTTGGTCTCACCCTGTTGTGTGTTGGCTGTTGATGTCTGCTGGTTAGCTCTCCTGGTTGTTGCGCTTCATATGTCACATATGGAATATCTTTTTTTCCTAATATTGGTTCTATGTCTGGACTAAATATACTTTCCCTTAATGTTAAAGGGTTAAATCATCCAGTAAAAAGGTCAAAGATTTTGGACTACTGTAAGTCTCTTTCTTCGGATCTCGTCCTTTTTCAGGAGACAAAGCTCTCTGCCAAGGAGGCGTTGTTTCTGAAGAAAGAGTGGGTTTCTGATGTTGCTTGTTCGGATGCTTGTGGTAAAAGGAATGGGGTAATTACCTTAGTTTCTAAACACTCTGGGTTATCTATCGTTTCCTCTGAACAGGATACAGAGGGACGTTGGTTACTATCTAAGGTGTCCAATGGTAATGCTGACTTATTTGTCATGAATATTTATGCCCCCAACAAGGATGACCCGTCCTTTTGGAATGCTATCACCAAAAAGCTCGAGGATACTCCTCACTCTGGCAATCTTATTGTAGGTGGTGACTTTAACTTGCCAATGGACCCTATCTTGGATAGGAATTCTGCCTTTAACTTTCGTCCCCCTAAAGCACACAAACAAATGACTAATATGTGTTCTCTTACCCATCTTCAGGATGTTTGGCGTCTTCATAATCCCACTGGTAGTGACTTCTCCTTTTTTTCTTCCCCTCATTCGTCCTTTTCACGCATTGACTATCTTTTGGTTCACTCTTCTTTGGTTCAATCTTCTTCTTCTCCGCTTATCCATCCTATTTTAGTTTCTGATCACGCTGCAGTGACACTTACTCTTACGTCCTTTGTCCCTAGGGCACGAACTCGTTCGTGGAGACTCAACACAGAAATCTTACATGATGAGTCCTTGGTGCGAGAGTTTTCTAATGACATTGACACTTTTTTTATTGAGAATGTTGGGTCGGTCAGTTCCCCTGTTGTCCTTTGGGACTCTTTCAAATGTACGTTCCGTGGTCAGGTCATTAAATGTATGTCAAGGAGAAATGCAGCCATTAAAAAGGAACTCACGGACTTAGCAGATGAGATCAAACGTCAGGAATCCCTTTTTCGACATTCTCAGGACAAGACCTGCCTCCAATCTATTAAGAATTTAAAGTATTCGTACAATACTATAGTCACTAAGAGAGCTCATATTGGCCTGCAGGCTCAGAAATCTAAGAGACTGTTGTTAAAAAATCGTGCGGGCAAGATTCTTGCAGCCACTTTAAAGTTTCAGGAATCTTCTTGTAATACTTTCCAAATTCCTTCTATTACTGACCAGCTTGGTAAGAAAAAAATTTCAAACTGCAGAAATCCTTGATGTTTTCCGCGATTTTTATAATAACTTATATACCCCGTCGGCTCAAGCTTCTTTTGAACAATGTCAGGAGTTCTTGAAGTCGGTTCCTTTGAAAGTTGTTTCGGAGGAAGATAATCAATCATTAAATTGCCTGATTACTTCTGATGAAATCATTTCCGCGATCAAAGCTACTCGGTCTGGTAAAGCTCCTGGTCCTGATGGTTATCCTATTGCGTTTTATAAAACCTTTATTCCTGTGCTTGTCCCGAAACTCCAATCCGTTTTTGATGCTTTTATTAAGGATGGTTCTGTGTCTGGTTCCGCGGCTGATGCTACTATTGTAGTTATCCCCAAAGAAGGGAAGGATCACGCAGATCCCAAAAATTTTCGTCCCATTTCCCTTCTTAACATGGAAGCCAAGATTTTTGCTAAAATTCTAGCTAAACGTTTAGAGTCCTTTATTCCCCAATTGGTTCATCCTTCACAAACAGGTTTCGTAAAGGGGCGTCTTGCACGGGATAATATTCGTACTTTTTGTCATATTCTTGGTGCCGCTAAGCGATCTAATCTTCCGGCGGCAGCCTTGGCCCTTGACGCTGAAAAGGCCTTTGATAAGGTCTCTTGGCCTTTTTTAAGAGCTGTTCTATGTGCACATAATCTTGGTGAGTCCTTTATTCGTATGGTTATGTCTCTTTACTCCAGTCCTAGGGCTAATATACGGGTGAATGGTGCTACGTCTTCCTTTTTTAACCTGTGTCAGGGCACTAGACAAGGGTGTCCTTTGTCCCCTCTCTTATTTTTGTTATCCATTGATCCTCTCCTCAGAATGATTGACTCGCATCCAGATATTAAGGGGTTCTCTTTTGGGTCTCATCAAATAAAAATAGCTGCATACGCAGATGATGTTCTCATTTTTTCTGATGATATTGCACTGGCCATTCCTGCTATTTCGGATACGATTGCTCTTTTTTCAAAAGTCTCAGGATACACTCTGAACAAAGATAAGACAGAGATGTTTCCTTTAAATGCTTATTGCTTCTCCTCTCATATGGGTTCGGCGGGCTTTAAATGGCAATCTAAACAGCTAAAATATCTGGGTATCCATTTCTGTTCCACCCTATATGCTACGGCTATTTACAATGAATCCCAAACTATTCTTAAGGTGAGACGTCTCTTAGAAAATTGGTCTCCGAAGCATATTTCTTGGTGGGGCCGTATGCAGACCCTTAAAATGATGATCACTCCTATTATTAATTTTGTTTCCTCTATGCTTCCAGTAAGGCTTTCTGATTCCTTCTTTCATGAACTTGATTTGCTTACTTCTAAATTTTTATGGAATGATAGAAGGGCTAGGATTGCTTATAAATTTTTACGGAAATCTTATGATATGGGCGGCTGTAATTTTCCTGATTGGGGGAAGTATCAAACTGCTTTTCTGGCGTCCCAGGGTGCCCTTTGGTTTTCTTCTACATCTATTCATGCTCCAGCATGGTTGACAATAGAACAGGAATTGGCCTCCCCACTGCCGACTGCATCCTTTTTAACCACAAACACCCTTTCTATTCCATTCTCTCGCTCTATTATTTTAGACAGTATTGCTGCGGTTCGTAAGGTTGATAAGAGAGTAGCAATTCCATTACATAAAACTAGATGGTCGTCTATTTGGCGCAATTCTAAAATCAAAATTAATATTGACCCTGAGTTGATGTCTTACTGGGCTGGGAAGGGTGTTTCACTTGTTAAACATCTCTATGATTCTAATAACGATCCTTCCCCTTTCTCATCCCTTGCTCAACATTTCTCTTTATCTAATTTAGATTTTTATACTTTTCTTAAGATTAAGGTTGCACTTGCTAAATTACACCTTCATCCTTCTTCCCCTACGATTACGCTTTTTCAGCTTTGGATTAGGACTGGTCACGTTGCGTCTCGGATTTACAAATTTTTATCGTCCTCTTCACTCCCCTCCCAAACTGTCACACAGCAAAAATGGGTACATCATTTTGATCAGAGTGTTACTGCTCATATCTCTCCTGATACCTGGCAAAATATTGGTAAATTTTCTCTTCGTAACAAAATTGCCCCTTCCCTAACGCAGTCTAAGTTTTTCTCTATTAATCTTCTTCACTGGACTCCCATTCGTCTGCATTCACTTAATCTTAAAGAAGACAATTTGTGCTGGAGCTGCGGGCTTTTACCAGGTGATTTTCAACATATGTTCCTTGATTGTTCCCTTCTCCATTCCTTTTGGGATTTAGTTCACAAACACCTCATGCTCATCTTTAACATCAAATTCCAGCTGTCTTTTCCATTAATTCTTTTGGGTCCGTTGGCGTCCCCAGTCCCTCTGCCTTTAGATCCCATGGAGTTACAGTTGTTGGACCTCTTGTTAACTATTGCAGTCAAAGTAATTCTCATGGAGTGGAAATCCTTTTCGTCCGTCTCTTATCATACTTGGTGGGCTTGGGTTTCCTTTCTACGTAGTGCTCATACGTCAGTGGACCATGCTCATCTTTCTCCTTCTATTTCCTCTGGTGTTTGGAAAGCCTTAGATTCATACATGGAGTTGGCCTCTGAAGGGTTGGTGGCGCAATTTCCCTTTAATTTGTCTGGTTAGTGTTGTCTTGTGTTGGGTGATTCCTTTGGAAATCCTCTCCTCTTCCGTTTCTCCTCTCTGTCTCTCTTTCTCTTTCTTCTTCTCTTTCCTACTCTTTCCGCCTTTGCTTTCTTCCTTTCTTCTCTTCCCTCTTTTCCCTAATTTGCCATCTGTGGGTGATACTTTTGATATATTTCTTTGCCAGATATCATTTTGGGTCTTCCCTCCTTAAGTAACTTATTTATCTGATATCTGCAGATTAATGAATGACATTGATTTGTTTCCCTATTAATTAGTTTTATCATAATGTATTTATTACCTTATTGTCCGATATCAATTGTATCACTTTGGCCTGTATCTTATGTTTCATATTGCGCTTTTAAAATAATAAAATTCTTTTGAAATGAAAAAAAAAAAAAGAGCTTAGTCTTTGCCACCAAGGTATCTACATTAAACTATTAGGCTGATTCTGAATATCATGTATGAGTACAGGAAGTATTACTACAGGGGTACTTTTTTTATGTGCTGTTACACACTTTTGCCAATTGGCCCTGAAACATTCAGATTCCTATTAGTAAACGTGCAAAGAGGGCACCATCTTTCCATTTGCACAAATGTTACATGAATATTGCTTGAATATTCCCATTTTAGGTGTTTTGTGGTCAATTCAGAAAGGTAGGTAAGAGTATGTAAAAGAGAACTCCTTTCATACAATTTCCGATACTTATAAATGCTTTTGTGAATCATCCCTTATTTATTTAGAATTTCTTTCAATTTTATTTTACACCAATTAGAGAAAAGCATAACTTGTCAAGATCCTTTCTACTTTGTCAGTTTGGAGTTACTTGGTAACTTCAGAAAGTGCATCTAACAACCACGTTGGTCTTGGTATTATTGGAATCAATATTTTCTAGGTTACCTAGGTTAAATAGAAGCAGTGCTCGACGGAATTATGCAGAAATAACTTTGGCTACTCTATGAACTATCACAAATACAAACATATACAGCGCAAATTTGTTGTGGTTTAAGAAGACACATAAATATACATGTTCCTTTGGCATTTCTTTGCTATTAAGAAACATGTACTTTGTTGCTGTTTTTTGTATTAGACATATCAAGAACATGGATTTTTTTGATGCAATTCATTTAGGAGATCTTATTTTGGAAAGAGTAAATTGTGGGGGTTTGGAATATTTGAGAGTGATTTATAAATATTGCATCACTGGGAACAAAATCAGGAAAACTTTTGCAACTAAATTTGTTAAAAGAACAGGAAATAAAGATATAGGGCCTGACCACGATGGCCGACGGACTTCTGTCCATCCGCCATCATACCAGGGGATGGGGACCGCCCACCTATAAGGAGGTGGTCCCACATATGGCATTACAATGCGGCCCCCACCACGGCAGCCACAAGTGCCATGTTTTCATTTGCAGCGGGGGCTGCTGGTTGCAGAACCCGCCGCAACGGAAAAACAATCAAGTTTTGCATTTCCCTGCACTAAGTGGCAGGCACCATGTAGTGCCTGCCACATGGTGCAGGGAAATGTATGGGGGCACCATAGGTGCCCCCCAAGTGCAAAACCGAACTACCCCAGCTCAAGGTGGGCCCGCAACAGGTCCTCAAAGTCCATCCCCATCAGCCTTTGGAAAGGCTGGTGGGGGTCCAGCATCGTAATCAAACCGGCGGTGCCTACTAGGCACCGCCGGCTTGCTTTGTATACCGAGGGCCTGCACCGCTCCAGTGGGCTCAAGGAGCCCATCGTATTTGTGGTGGTCGGAGTTCCCACCATATTTTTATGGCGGGCGGGAAAAGGCCTCAAGCTTGCGGTGAACCCACCACCGGCAGCCTGTCGGTGGCCGGTTCACCACGATCGTAATCATCCCCAATTTCCTCAAAAAGAGGCTGGCATAGCTGAATGATGTCAAAAATGAGCATGTGGAACAGGGAATTATTGTCTGATGATAGAATTAATGGCCTTGCTCCACATTATGAGAGGCTTTATTACTGTTTGCGAATTCTCTTCTACTTTTGAGATTTCACTTAATAAATACAATAAACCAAAATCCGTATACCAGCTATACAATTAACTACAATCTGCATTCCAGCTATGCGTAAGTGACATTTTTGCATCTGCCTTGGTGAAACCATGGTTGAAATATTGAAGGCCTGAATGGACTAGCACCTAGGCATTTTTATAGATACTATTTTGAATTTTAATCATTTTTAAAATTCTTTTATTAGCTATTTATTTTACAAACAAAAATGAGTGGAAGAACAGCATGCAGATATGATTGTAAAGGGGCACTACACTTACATGAAGCTTTCAAGTAGTAGATCAATCATGACTCTCTAAATCCAGCGGGTTACATGGAATTGGGCTAGGGCGTCACCTCACAGTTGTTCCCCTGCTGGTGATAGCCTACATAGAGCAGACAACCTCCAGTTCAGTCAGATTCAACATTCTCAATCACTCTCCTACCATGATGTCACCACTAGCATCAAGCTGTCTTAAGTTGCACTGAAGCAGGCTCCAAATGTATTTGGGCTGAGCAGTGGATGGCAGCAGTTCCGCATAGAGCTCCATTTGTTCACTACAATACATCAAAGAGTTGAGCCACTGCGTATATTTGGGTGACCTGCCGCTATCCCAGCAACAGGCAACCAAACGCTTTGCCTGCAGAAGGGCCAAAACTGTAACAATAGAATGAAGATGGCACATCCCACGCCCATACCAGTAGTACCATCCAAGGGTGCTTTGGTATATCATGTTCTATCGTCTTGGAGAGTGCCGCAACGACCTCCCCCGACTACTCACTGATGCTACCACACGACCACAAGAGATGCAGAAAACCTACATCCTCCAGGCCACATCATTCACACCTGGAGTCCTGACTCATTCTAAATTTGAAGCGTGTTTGGAGGTGTAGTAGGCCCTGTATGAAAATTTGTAGTGAATAATACGCATTAGACTGCTCGCTGATATCATAACCGTTTGCTCACATCAGAAGCACCACATGTTGTCTGGTATATCAAGGCCATGCTATTCCTCCCACCCACGTTTTGCCGGAAGGTGATCCAGAGGGGTTTCCGCCAATGTTGTCGCGTAAAAACTTCAAATTAATCAAGTTGAGCTTGGGGCTGATAGGACTTACTTGAGGGTGTGACTGGGTGGAGGCTCCTGTGGAACGTCCGGGATGACCGCTCGTACTGCCCCCTCACTCTGTGATACAAAAATACTTTTATAGGTTTGTTCGGCCGACTCCCCAAAAAGTCAGCGAGGGACTTGAATTGTTGATTATTATATAAATCACCCAAGGTGTCAAGGGCCCGCGCATGGAGTTGAGCAATCGCTTTTGTTTCGTTTGTGACAGGAAGGAGCTAATGACGGTGGAGGGGGATCAAAGGGGAATACAGCAGCTTCTTCCCTGTGTGTCTGGCCATTCCGATACAGGCTCTTGAGGTATAGGCCACTGTTGCCATTTTAAGTGGGCAAAAACAGAAGTGCGTGAAGTGTGCCTGGGCACATAGATGATACAGCTGTGGGTCGTGTGCTCCAAATCCCCCAGGTAGATCGTGAGCAGGAGTGTCCCATTGTATCTCAGCCTCTTTGCTACCCAAGTAACATGAATCTGATGGAGCAGGTCCTGCGTCAGTGGCAAAAGTATATTGGTAAACAGATACACTTGTCGTGGGAGTAGAACGTTCTTGATAAGACCTATTCTCCCCCCGAGTGACAAAGAGAGAGACAGCCATCTTGTGATTTGCTGGGGAATCTTCATTAAGGCACAACCATAATTTCCCCTAATCACTATGTCCATATCCCTTTACACCGTACCCCAGGCATTTGACAGAATCCCTAACCACCTCCAGTGTATACTCCGGGACGTAATTCGTGGTGTTTGGGGTAAGTGGGAAGAGGACCGATTTTGACCAATTGCAATGGACCCTATACAGCGTGCCATATCTTGTAAATTGTTATTATTGAGGCATATGGCTGGGCCTCTAAAGTATAGAGTCATATCAGGGAGGCCACAAACAGTCCAGGCCACTCACAGTGCATGTGCAGCCAGGGGCAGGAGCAGGACACAGAACACCAGGGCCCAAGTGCAAATCCCGGACTCCAAGGAGAGAACACAGCAGCGGGCGCACCACGCAGTCAAAGAAAACCCTCAGCCCCACCAGTCCCACTGGCGAAGGGTCCCATTTCATACCAGTGATTGGGCACACATGCCGGGGGGCACGAGGAGACCAATTCAGTCTCCGCTACATGGCAAATAAAACATGCTGAACAGGCAGTCCCCCAGGGTACAGAGTCCGCTTCCACAAACAGGGCCCACCCCAGGCTCCAATGGATGGCAGGTGATGGCAGGTAGGAATCTCACCACCTTGGGTCCGGGCTCACAGACAATCAATCAATCAATTAAAAAGACATTTGTAGTAGATATGTGGTTTGCTCTGGTAGTTGGGAGGGGAGGGCCGTCCACATGATCTCAGTTTATGCGCCGCCCGGCCTCCAGCGCCAGACCCTAGCGGACAATCCTGACTACTCTTCCGGAGGGGGCGGTGGTGATGGGAGGCGACTTTAATCTGACTATGGACGAGGGGGTGGACCGCTCTCATACGCGGAGGGGGGACCCACGGGGCTCGCGACTGAGTAACTTTGGGGACGCCTTCGGCCTGGTAGACATCTGGAGGTGGTTACACCCCAGAGACACGCTTTACACTTTCCAATCTGGAGTGCACGGCAGTCACTCTCGACTTGACTATCTGTTTACTCAAGCGCAGTATATCCAACACTTCACTGGTTCCTCCAGCTTGGCGAGGGGGATTTCTGATCACTCCCCGGTACTATCTTCCTTTGGAGTGAGCATGGAGCCTGGCCCCATCTGGATCCAGCCGTGGCTGCTGAAAATACCGCATATCAGAGATTCCATGCGCCGGGACACGGATTATTACTTTGAGGAGAATGTGGGATCGGTGGAGTCGGCGGTAATGATGTGGGGCGCGTACGGGGCATTCATCAAGGAATGAGCTTTGTCCCTGATGGTGGGACACAAAAGTGAACGTAGGAGACGGGTCAGTGAGCTGGAGACCGAGATACTACAGCTCGAGCAAGAGACCTCAAGCAACCCAGCCCCCGAGACCCAACAGTTGCTTGACGTTAAGAGGCGGGACTATAAACAACTGCTCGGTGAAGAGGCCAGTCGATGATCTCTTGCCACCCGACACAGAATTTATGAGCTGGGGGAACGCACTGGTAAACTACTGGCCTCGCTAGAGCGTAAAGAGTTGGCAGCGCGCTGGGTGGGTGCGGTCAAAGGACCGCAGGGTGAACTGATCACCGACCCTCAAAGCATTGCAGAGCTATTTGCAAAGTACTATGAACAAATATATACCCCGCCACAAGATTCGCAGGCAGGTTGGGCGGCGGCCCTCCTGGCCACTATAGACGTTAGATGTCTCTCCCAGCAAGATCGAGAGTCCCTAGAGGCGGACATCTCGTCGGATGAAATTCAGACGGCTATCCGGGATACCCGCTCCGGAAAAGCCATGGGGCCCTACGGTATCCCAATAGAATTAGTGAAATCTATGACTCAAACGCTGACGCCCCACCTGCTCAACCTGTATAAGGAGTGCTATGAGACGGGCGCTCTCCCTGCCGAGATCCGTGAGGCCACAATAGTGGTGATACGCAAGCCTGGCAAGCCAGCAGATGAGTGCGCACCGTACAGACCCATTTCCTTGATCGCCGTGGAGGCCAAAATCCTGGCTAAGCTGCTGGCCAACCGTTTACTTCCATATCTAGCGGCCCTGATCCACCCGGATCAGTCCAGTTTTATGCCTGGCCGCAATACCGCGCATAATCTGCGTCGAGTTCATGGGGTCCTGGGGCGGGCGGAAACACTCCGAGAGGAGGTGGTGTTACTTGCACTCGATGCGAGGATGGCGTTTGATACGGTGGCGTGGGATTACCTCTTCGCTGTCCTGGTCCGTATCGGGTTGGGTCCCCGGATGATAGGGTGGATTTGATTATTGTATACCTTGCCCACGGCCCATGTCACGGTCAACAACCACCGTTCGTCATCCTTTTCCCTCGGAAGGGGCACGCGGCAGGGCTGCCCCCTGTCGCCGCTCCTCTTCGCCTTGGCGCTGGAGCCGCTCGCGGTCTGGATCCGGAGTGACCCCGAAATCAGGGGCCTTAAATGGACAGAGGATCACAAAGACCGCATATCTTTATATGCGGACGATATTCTGTTGTACCTGGCCTCCCCTGCACGCTCGATTCGTCGCGCGCTACACATTTTTCACATATTTGGGGCCCACTCTGGGTACCAGATCAACTGGTCCAAATCCCAGATGTATCCCCTCTGGGGTGACCCGCCGCTTAGCCCTAGGGGATATAATATACCGGTAGCACTACAGGGTTTTCAATATCTGGGCATTTTCATAACAATGGATTCGGCACTATTCCACAAGCGTAATTTGGGGGGCCCATTGCGGCGGCTCAAATCGGATGTGATTCACTGGAAAACACTGCCCCTTACCCTCCTGGGAAGGGCGGCCCTTTTCAAAATGCTAGCTCTTCCCCGTTTCCTCTATGCCCTTCAAAACACATCCATACCGATCCCTGAGTCCTATTTCCTAAAGATCGATGCGGCATTGCGTGGGCTGTTGTGGGAGGCTGGTACACCGCATATCGGATGAAAAAATTGACTATGGGCTGGTATGACGGCGGGATTGGTTTGCCAGATCTACGCCTTTATTATCAAGCGACGCAATTGACGGCGATTAACCAGTGGGTGTTCGGGTCGTATGACGACCCCAGCTTTCGAATGGACCGTTGGCTCATGGGGAAGGGAGGGTACAACCGGGCGTTATACTCCAACCCGAAGAATCTTGGCCTGACTGGCCGGCGGCCCGATCGGTCGAGGTCTGGCATAAGCTCCAGAGGCGCATGGGGTGGTGCGGACGGCTGACGAAGGCCACCCCGCTCTGGGAACCTGACTGTCTGGGCTGGCTGAGCACCTGCGCGGGATTCGATAAGTGGGATCTTATTGGCATCTCTAAGGTGGGGGACGTCTGGGGTAAGGGTAAATTGGCAACATTCGCAGAGCTGCAACTCAAGTACCAGCTGGCTCCCTCGGAGCACTTTCGCTATCTACAAATCAGCCATGCTATCGATCACGCCTTGCCCGCGGATTCCTCCCTTCCGAATTACTCGCCTTTGGAGGACAGACTGCTGCTGGATCCAATGGACCGCAGGGCTATCTCCTTAACGTATAAAAAGTTAATTAACAATCGCACTGACTCAATGCAGAACATTCGGGCCCGATGGGAATCAGATGTAGGTGACCTACCTGACGAAGACTGGAGAGATGCGTTGGCCTCCCCTCGGGAGGTGGCGATACCAATACGACTCCGGCTGGTGCAACTCAAAGTGCTGCACCGGGTGTACTTCGATGCACCTTTGCTGTGCAAAATAGGAAGGCGTCCTGATGAATACTGCCTGCGGAACTGTCATCAAGTTGGCACATTTATACATATATTGGGGGCCTGCCCCCCAGTACACCAATATTGGGTGGAGGTCACGCGGCAGATGGCGCGAGCCATTGGTAAGGCGATTACCCCCTCTCCTCGGCTATGCCTGCTCAATATGTGGGATGATACCGACCTCACCCAAACGGAGCAGGAGTGGGCGGCGTTGGGCTGGGTCACAGCTAAAAGGAATATTGCTCAGAAGTGGGGTGTGGCCGCTGTTCCACCGCTGCGCGCATGGGCCAAAAATATGGATTTCTCGATGGTGGCGGAGAAAACAGTCTATAAGGGTCGAGGCTGCCCAGCAAAGTGGGATCACAAATGGGGACGATGGAATAAATATCGGGGGGACATCTGCATTTCTCCCACAATAGAACTCCGACGAGAAAGACAGGCCATACTAGACAGTTTGAAAGTTGGGGAATCATCCTGAGCGCCTGGAGCGACCTAGCCGAGATGATAAGTGGGGGGTTCCCTTGTACCTTACCGGGGTCGAGAAACACCTCTATAATGTGCCGTGATTGGGGGTGACTTTGACCTGGCTGTCATTAATGCAGTGCTCACTCTCTCATATACCCAACCTGTATTCCCGTCTATGTCGGTGCTATACATGTGTCATGACCAATGTAATGCTGCACATTTTGTTGTTAATAAAAAGTTATTTAAAAAAAAAAAGACATTTGTAAAGTGCCCGGCTGCCTCATTTGAGGCATCCCGGAGCTGAAAAGAAGAACAGAACCGGACACTTAAATCTGCACTTGACTAAAAGGCCAGGTTTATGGATCTCTCCTAAAACAGGGCTCAAGCATGGAAAGTTGGATAGGCAAGGTGTTCCTCAGTCTGGCTGTCAGTACCGAAAAAGACGTGCCACCCCACGAGCCTTAGAAAACCTTTGCATTGCTAAGGTGCACCCAACGCTGCAGACTCACCAGGTGGCCCCTATATCAGAACACCACACCGCTCCTCACCTTAGCAGTGCAGTAGCTGAGAGTGCTCCACAGAAGCACTCAGGCGGAACTGTGCCCCACATGCAGCATTCCGCTGGCTTAACAGGAGCACACACCGGGAACTGCCATCTTGTGGGCCGCAGGGCCAGCCGCCTCTAGTCGTGCACTGCAGCAGGTCATGGCCCCAAATAAGAAAGAGTTACACTACCAAGCTGTGCGGGGGTCAGGATATGTGCATTGGCAGCGCACAATGACTGACAGGCTGGCACTGTAGAGCGAATGATGACAAATTATGGTCCCTGTCAGCAAGATCCCTATGGTAGTGAGGCCATCTTGCGCGCCGGCTCTCTGGTGCCCCCATTTTTAATTATTTTTAATAAACTATTTTTGAATCTTGGTTAGAAACCCTAAGCTTGATAAGCTTGCAAAAAAGACAGAAAGGTGATCTTAAAGATAACAAAAATAAAATCCAAACCTGTGGCTGAATTAAGAGGAAAATATAACAAGTTGCTATGACTCATGTTTTTATTACTTTTTACAGGAAGAGACACAACATGTATGCTTCAAAATTATAGTCCATTCCCTATCTGTGAGTTCATGTCCCAGTTTGCCCTCCCATTGCGTCTTGACCACATCTATGGGCTCCCAAATGTAAGGAGTTTGTAAAACATCATGGGACTCAGGCTCTGTCTGGCCCTTCCCCCACATGGCTTAAACTCAGCCCAACAATTAGCATAATTTCACCATTTGGCAGATTCTCTGACTACAAAATGTTGCACAAACTCATGACATAGGACCATATGATATGGATTTCTGCACCTACTATGATCAGGCTCATACACAGTGCTCTGCTGACTCTCTTGTCAGGCTGGTGTGATGTATATTCCTGTAAGCATGCAAGAAATGCAAATGCTTGCTACCAAGCAGCACGTAGTGGCGTAGCAAGGTCTGTTGGTACGCGGTGTGGAAAATTTCTTGTCACCCCTTGCTTGACAAAATGGCAAAAATATGTGTTTAAAACACATATTTTTTCCATTTTGTCACCCACCTCAGTGATTTCTTGTCACCCCTGGCTTGACAAAATGTCAAAAATATGTGTTTAACAAACATATTTTTGCCATGACAAAATGGCATAAATATGTGTTTAAAACACTTATTTTTGCCATTTTGTCACCCCCTCAGTGATTTCTAGTCACTCCCGGTTGACAAAATGGCAAAAATATGTCTTTCAAACACATATTTTTGCCATTTTGTCACCCCCCTCAGTAATGATATCCGGGGCAGCCCACACCCCCCTTCATGCGCCACTGGCAGCATGGGTGGCTACGGTACAATTAGCTCAAAAAAATGTGGCTCTCCGTCCATTTTAAATAAATACCCCATCCGCACTCTGGGCAGAAACTGTGGGCTTCATTACGAGTTGGACAGCAGTTACCATAAAGCGGCAATACTGTCCGGACCGGTTACAAGTTTTACTGGGTGCAGGGACTCTCCCACTAAAATATAAACAGTTAATGCACACTTTTTCTTCCTACCTAAAGCAGGATGTGGATGGAACGGGCCTGAAATCGGGCTGAAGGAATTGAACCTTGAACATGTCCTCTGGGACGTTTTAAGGATTTTGGGGGCCCTGGGCCAAATGTGTTTGGGGGCCCCTCTTCGGAACAGCATTGATTTTATGATGCAGTTTCAGCTCTTTCATGCCCTCTTTAGTCAAATTCAAAATGTGTTTACATCTAATATTCAGGAGGATAGTGATGCGTGTTCAATTTTGTAACACAGCAGCAGCAGCTCACTGATATTACTGCAAATAATCTCTGTCACACCCTCCCAATTCTCATATGTTAGATCCTGTATTGATCTAAAAGAAACTTTTCATCTGGATGTTGCGTGAAACAAACACATTTTGTCTGCAAAATGTCTGTGTGACTTTCAAACATTAAAAAATAAATTATAGATAAACACTATTTACAACAATCTGTTTAAAAATGATTAAAGGTTATCAGGACAAGACTCTCTGCAGAACATAGCTGGCCCTTCCAGCCCAACCCCCCCCCACACCCCCCTGAAAGGCTGGGGCCCTGGACCAGAGCCCACTTTGGCTATGCCTTAAAACGTTTCTGCATGGCTGTCCTTCGTGTTTTCTCCCACTGCGGAGCTGAAAACCCATAATGACATCTGAGTTTTGAATCGCTATCTTTAGCCCCGAAATCTACACCTCCTGTTACCAGCCGGCTCATTTTGGGGCCTAGAAACAGTGTAGCAAGGTAAGCAAGGGCGCCCGCCTGTATTTATTGTTCTACTGCAAAAAATGCTTTCTAAAGTGCCCCATTATGTCCTCGCTATGTCAAATGTTTTCAAAAAGGATGAGCAAGTCTAACTCTAATAAAAAAGTACATTTTATTTTCTGTCTTGTTATTGTATTCTAATTGGATTCATACAGTGTTTCTTGCCCCTGGTGAGACGTTTGGTTGTTGCTGAGCACAAGGCTCCTCACATTTTGGAAATTGGGGGTACACAACTTCCACAGTAAAACAAATTCTGAGCTCTGAATATAATTCCCTTTATCTCAAGTGAAATCATTTATTTTTGTTCGAACATTAAAATCACATCTAAAATGTGTTCTGCCATTCTTGAGGAGTGAGACAATGCAATTCCATTTTACTGCTTTGAATTTCGAAATCAGATATGTTAACAAAGTCAGCAGTCTGAAAGTGTTACCCAGGGCTGTCATTTGATGGCATCTTCTCGCATATGTGGCATTTAAAGAAAGTTAGCAAAGGTTATTAAGCTGCATTAACAATGATCTTAATTAGTGAGAATGTTAGATGAAATCCATTGAGGCAATATGACATTAAATGCAAATTAGCAAAAAGCCTGTGTCTCAAATGTTCCAGGAACATTTAGGAAGGGACAGAGAGAACAGGTCAAATGTTTGTGATGAGCACGAAACGCATTGGGAGAGAATAAAGCGCGGAAAATCTGTTGGAAAATAGCAACCAAGTAAATACATGTATATAAGGAAAAGAGAATGTCTGTTAGAAGCAAGAGTTATCAATGAATTTGAAATAGGCTTTAATTTGAAATGTTACGAAACAATAAACTTATGACTTAATTCATAACGACCATGAAGAAATGGATATATTGACCAATGTATTCATCGGCATAGACTCAGGAGACCTGAATTCCAAACCTGGCTTTCACACTAGATCGCCTGTGCGCTTATTCTAAGGCACTTTATCTGCCCGTGAATCATTTCATCCTCTGAAACATAATTAAAAGTGATTAAAAAACTATGGCTGCAACTGTAAATAGTCTTTTTAAAAACTGGACATTTCCATGCATCCAATTATTTGAATAAAGGCAGCATTTGAGCTAAATGGACATCAGTTTATTTATTTTGGTGGTGTTAGAGTCTGTACATCGCTTTACGACTATAACCGGATGCCAGCATAGTTGTCTCAAGGACTGAGGTGCTAGCCGAGTTGATTGGTATCTAGATACAATAAGGACACGAGGTATCAAGTCACTATCTGGAGTTTTATTAATACCTACCGATTATGTCACAGATCCTAAACAGACTGCAAGTCTAAAGTCCAGAATGCTGAGTTCTTTTCTCAAGTCAGGGTTCTAGGCATTCCCGAGTCTAGTGCCATAGACACATCTGCCTCGGAGTGCCTCTCATCTGAAGACTTGGTGAATCAAATACAAGCTAAAGGTTCCTCAGTGGAATGCTTTGATAAGATATTTTCTCCAAATAGCATGTTCCTTTTATTCCAGAGGGCCGTGCAGATGGTGTAAAGACTTGTACATTTGATCCTTGACTCCTTAGAGGCACCACAGTAACATCTTTAAGGCTGATTTCATATAATCCCATGTTCAGAGGTGTGGGGGAAAGTTTGACTGCCTACTAATGTCACCTTTGTAATCTGTATTCCCTCAAAAAAAAGGATGGGCGCGGATAGGGTGGTAATACGCTGGTTCACTTCTTTTCTACATAACAACTCTCAACAAATAAAAATAAGCAATATGACGTCTGACACAACTGCAATTACCCGGGGTGTCCCCCAAGACTCTGTCCTCTCACCCACTCTATTTAATATCTACATTAAGCCCCTCCCTCTTTTTCTCAACCAGGCAAATATCCCCCTCCACCTATACGCGGATGACACCCAGCTCTACATGGAAATCTCACTAGTGATCCAGCACCAATCAGGGATCGAAAATCAATAACAATACACAGGCCCATACAACACTTACCCAAAACACATCTGCTGAAATGACGCTGGGTGAGTTTCAAGACTAATGAACACTCATAATCAGTTGTTCATTATACAGACTTGCATCTTACACTCTAAATGCATAGCTGAGTCTGCATACCAACTTCTTTCCTGTGGTCGATGGACCTAAAGTTGAGAAGTTGATGGTAATAATAATAATAACTAACTATCTATCTATCTTTATTACTAAATAACCACAAACTCAATGTAAAGTTAATAATGTTTATCACCAAATAATGTAGTAAATAAGAGCTCAACATGTACAGATTCACAAGGCAAACAATGCATTAATCACAGTGAGAGAGAGAACATTTATCAATGCAGACAGAGTCAAACACATATCAAATTAATAAAATGCATATGAAGGACTGGATAGGCGTAGAGACAAAAGTTTCAGAGACAAAATACATTTGCTAATTATTATGCAAGGTACGGAATCATTAGCTAATACTAACCTAAGGAAAATTAAGGAAATACCACCCCCTGGCCACGGGAGTAGTAGGGGGTCCCCTGAGATAGATTCGGGGAACAAAGATTGTCAGGATACTGGTTACAGGACAGGAACAGGAAACAGTTAGTCCTCAGCAAACCGACGTACAGCGACGATCTCCCTCTAAGCTCTTCGCACTCTTCCCAATGTTTCTCTTAACCTCACCCCCTAGGGCACCTCAATTATACCCAAAACCTACATGTCCAAGCCACACTTGTAACATTCACGGAAACTCAGTCTCTCATTGGCCGATTTGGGGCGGGTGTTTAATCACACGTCCGATGACTTCACATTTCCTTTGGCAAATAACATGTTACAAATTACTGCACATTCATTGTTCATTGCTGTCGCTTTCTGCGGAAGAAGTTTGTCAATTTCTCTCACTTCTCATGGCCATCCTTTCGTTACTTGGCAGACAAACAATGTTTTTTGAAGGTTATCATCCTTCTGCTTTCTCCACTCTCTGTCAGGGCTCGATTTTTGACTCATTTATTCGCATTTAGTTCTTTTTAACTCTTGAATGACATGCAAAGATGTACACCCATGCAAGCATCACTATGATGAAATAAACACAGACATTTATTAATTTCATGAATACAATTCTCACTGTTTTACCCCCCACCACTTGCACTATCCGAGGTTATATTCCTAGTAAGAGCATTAATGTGCAAAGGAGCATTATTTTTATTTTATTTAGAAGCAGAATGCAAATACGGCTTAGTTTTTCATGCATTAGTCTCCACATTAGTGCACGCATGCGAAGAGCATTTTCCCGTGTTTTGGTGTTTGTGCACATTAATTTCACAGCACACTATTAGTAAGTGTTACTGAGGAATCAATCCGAGCAGGTTTTATTTTTTCAAAATCCAGCTCCATCACTAGTCACATACGCCGGCTAAATGCCACCCTCAAAGAAATACAACAATGGCTATCCCAAAACCACCTAAGCCTCAACCAAGACAAAACAGAAAGTCTTCTTATTTGAAAGACACAGCAGTCGCCCCAGATGCAAGAATGAGTGATCTCCATAGACACTTTTAACTTAAATATAAGTGGATTCCGTCAAATTGATTGGAATCACTCTGGACCCCAAACTGGTCATGAAAGTTCATATCAAGGACAGTGCGAAGAATCTGTAACATCTGAACAAGATTAAACCCTTACTGCCAACTAATTACCTTAAATTGGTCACGCTTGCACTGGTGCAATCCAGATTAGATTATAGGAATGCCACATTCACGGGCACAGCGAAAGCACATCTTGCACCCCTTAGATCCATTCTCAGTGCTGCAGCCAGAATGGTCCCTGGAATAAAAAAATACGTCTACATCTACCTGCCCCGAAAGATCTGAACTGGCTCGCAATTGAAACTCGATATAGATTCAGAACTGCTTGTCTAACTCACAAATCCCTCTACACTGGGAAACCAGCCTACCTCGCCTCCAAACTCAAAAAGGCAAGCCAGGCAAGAAAATGAAGAAGCTCAGACATCCTACTATTCATTCTGCCTAAAGCCCACAAACAATTTCAGCTGTACTAATTATATGTGATATATGCTATATTTTCAAGTGCATACTTTGACTTGCTTTAATTTAATTCAGCTGTATTGATATATGTGTTCACTGTTATTAGCATGTACTGTTGTAAGGGCGGAGCTTGTCTTGCCTCAAGATGGGTGCTGCCTAAGCGAGCTCCCGAGACCATCACATCAACCCTGCAGTAATTTATGACATCTATGGCGAAAAGTGTGCAATCGCAGAAGTGCTGAGCAGTGCTTGACACCAGCTACCAAACGCTGCCCTTGTAACCGCAGTACACCCCCTCAGGGCGCGGCGGTGCGCCACATTGGCGGTGATGAGGCCTACCTTGCTTTCCACAACATGGGCCCTGAGGTCTGAGAGCACTGGACTTGGGCCTGCCTGCGCCCGCTGGGATCTTTGAGCTCGTGGGGGCATCGGTGGGCAGCTGTCCCCGGCAGAGGTATGAGGGGTGGCTCACTTTACTTCAGGACCCTGGGGCAGCGTGGACCGGGCCACACGCACGGCATGACCGCCTGCCCTGCACGGCTCGCTGCAGGAGGTTGTTCGGCTTCCCTTGTAACGCAGGGACACCCGCGGGGCCCCTCCCGACTGCGAGGCATACAATTGGACCTGCAGCGGATGAGGGCAGCGTGGCCCTGTGCGGCAACTGCAGAGTGGACGCAACAACTGGTGCTCTTTTCAGCTGAGAGCCGGGCCTGGAGGCGGTGAGTTAGTTGTACAAAGTGCTTAGAGGCCCTCGCAGGAACGGACAAGGCTATCAACATCGTTCTGCCCTGCAAGCAGATGGGCATAGACTGGTGGCACACCGCTGAACAACTGTGAAAACTCCTTAGCAGGGGGAGAATAAAGATAGTTGACCTGCATAATTAAGCCAGTAGCATGCTACAAAGACCCCTCAAAAATACACTGTAGTCAGAGGTACCGCACACTGGGCGTGCCACTTGTACCAGAATGGGGAAAGAAGACAAGAATCAGCCAAAGCTGCAGTTTGAGACAACAATTGCAGAGCATGGGGCCTCAGTCACTGAGATAGGGGGGATTTGCGACAAATACTGACCATTATGCAGCAAAGCCTCGCCACCATAGACAGCAAGATAGACTCCCTTTCATATTGCATGGACTCTATGGATAAACAGGCAGAAAGGCTGGACATGGTGGAAAGAAGAGTGACAGAGGCTGAAGATTTACAGATTCACACTTCGGGGGCACAGAAACTAATGGGGAAACTAATTGCGATGCTTCAGAACAAAGCAGAAGACCTGGAAGCGTGCTCAAGGCGAAACAACCTGCGTATAGTGGGATTGCCCGAATCCACTACGATTGGGAACATGGAACACTTTGTGGAACAGCTACTCACAACGTTGCTAGGCTAGGCTAGGCTCAGTATTTATGGTGGAACGCTCACATCACTCGCTGGCCCCCCGGCCGGCCCCTGAGGCCCGCCCAACAATAGCCTGGCTCCTGAATTACAGGGAAGCAGCTCTGCAACAGACCAGAGAGCTCTAGACGCTTTGATATGAGGGCTCTGAACTTTCTCTCTATCCTGACTTTACACTTCAGGTACAGGAGGCGTGGAAACAATTTGCGCCACTGAAGCGGAAGTTGAGGGAGCTCAGCATAGACTACACCATGCTTCATCCAGCGTGCCTAAGAGTGATGATGGATGGCAAATCGGTAATCTACTCAGATCCAAACAGCCTTCAACAGATGCTTAAGAAATACTCAAACGCTAAGTCCCATAGACCAGTGCAGGACAGGACCCTGTCCCAGAGGACAACGCCCCTCATAGTGAATTAGATCAGCAAGACCAAAGGGTCGTGCACAGCCAATGAATTGCCTTTATACATGTGTAATAACATTGAAAGTTTATTGGTAATGGCATTTTTGAAGTCATTAAGAAGCAAAGATAGTCCGAAGAAACGGGGTGGACTGCTACATTGAGATTTTACAGTTTGTCTTCAATAGACGGGGTGAAAAGAAGGGGAACCGGCATTGCACATTGAATATGTCTCTCTTACAGGGTGTAAGAAGCAGGAGGAATGTTTAAACTAGCTGACTGCTGTTGGGATTAGCACCCATAATCAAGTACGCATGATTGTAGTTAAATGCCTTGGATGTACTGATATAAGTTACCTAATGAAAAATTTAAAAGTGTTTGAGCCTGCCTTATTAATTGCAGGCCTCTTCCCAAACACGTAGATGACATCTGGTTCTCCTTATCGGATAATACCAGGGACCTTATGTTACAAACGGAAACCTGGTTGAAGGATGGCTCTAACCCAGACCTGGCTTTGAATACCCCCCCCCCAGATTTCGGATTCTGTGCGCCAACCGGGCTGGAGATAGGGTGGAGAGAGGTGTTGCCATCATTCTAAAAAAACACAAAGGAGGTTTCCACCTCCAGGCTGGGCCAAATTGGTAACATTGAGGGCTTGATCTTTTGTATAAAACTCTCACGGTCATTCTCCTTTGCTGATTTGCTGCTTTATAGGCCACCTGATTGCCCTAACAGCTGTACGCTAGAACTATGCGATGCTATTGCCCAGTTGACGTTAAATTACGCCAATTTTGCAGTCCTGGGAGACTTTAACTTGCGTGTCGATGATCCAATTTGCCCGCAGGATTCCTAGCTAATGCTGACATTAGATGGTCTTAACCTCACTCAGCTTGTAAACTGCACGGATCCATAGTGCGGTCCACATGCTGGACTTAATTTTCTCAAATATTCAAAATCTGAGAGCTGGAGACACTATTTGCCTGCTATGAATGGACCACTTCCTTGTCCCTTTCAGTTTTAGCTTTGAGTCTAATCTATCAATAAGCAGAAAAAATGCAGAAATAAGGAGGAACTGGGGGAAAGTCACAAAACAGACCTTGGGGCTTGCCCTTCTAGCAGCTGTGCCTCTGCTGATGGACAACCCATATAGTGAATCATCCAGTTTCAATTCATCAATCGCAAATGCCTTAGATACAGTTTGCCCTGAAGAACCAGAACCTTTTGGACCTGGCGACGCAGGGTACGCCCTCTGTCTCCGGAGTTCAACTGCTTCACTACACAGAGACACGGGACACTCTGTCGGCGTTAGAAGATTGGATTTATTTAGCTGCAGCTAGTACAGTTATCCTAGAAGTACACAAAGTAGGTTCTCAGGAGACTGCCACTTCACTCTGTGGCGCATCAGATTACATACTATACAATGCATAATTATTAACAAAACACACGCCCCAAGCAAAGAAGAAAAGAGCCAATAGGGTAAGTGGAAAAAAAAGCGGAACCAGTAAGAAAGGTTCGAAAATAGAAATATCAGATGACTCGAAGAGACCTCTCCCCCAACTGTGTTTGTCATCCCACCCCCGAACTAATTTATTAACAGATTACAACTGACTTGCAGGTGGTGAGATACGTTTGTGTGTATTGGAGGACAGTCATGACACAAGAGAATGCTAGCAGGAGACAGTGAAGGCCAGTCGATAAGATATGATTGGGAAAGAATAGTGTGAGCCTACAGATAGTTGAAACAGGCATTAGGAAAGCCAGACAAGGATTAGTGTACTCGGCCAGTCCAAACACCAGCTTCGCAAACAAGTCCGAGGACGTATTTTGACACCAAGCTACGGGAAGAGCAGAATAGACTTTGTTCGCCGTGCTGCCTGAGTGATGGCAACACAAAATGGCGGCGGGTTACAAAATGGCGGGTCGATTCGATCGTGATCGAAAATCGAAGTTCCTCAGCCCCTTTAAAGTCTGTCACAGCTAACAGACTTAAACCGTCGGTCCCTTGGCTCTCGGCAGAATTTAGAGCAGAGAAGAGCCTCTATAAGAGGTTAGAGCGCTTCTGGAGAAAGTCTTACAATCCAGTCATAGGGGTTTAAAACGCGTCGACTGGTCTCATTCCAAATAGGTGTCCACTAAGATGGGAAGACCACTTGTTGCTCACTAAAGACTATGTGTATATAAGTTTCTAGGATAATAAGTGAGCCCAGTAGGTCCACCATTTGGATTTTGCCTCTGAATCACAACTAAAAAGTGTTATGTTATAATCAAAAATAATTAGAGGCACTGTACATTTATGAAAAAGTGAAGGTCAAAACCTAATTGGAACCAGAGCTACAATGATATTTTGTTTGTTTCTAATTATATATTGATTTGTATTTTATATGTATTACATTTGTGTGTTTTTGTTTGTTACAAGTTGTGCAGTCTTCAGTGTATGTTTATAATTGTATTGATATAAACTGTGAAATTAAAAATTAATTTTCTACCAAAACAAAAAGTATGAAATAAGAAAAAATATTTTAAATGAAAAATAAAAATTAAAATGTTTTCCAATCAGGTGTTTAGGTCTCCTGGCCTTTGGAATAAATGTGAAGTATGAATGAGTATCAGTATTGTCATTTTTCGTAGTTGTTCTATTATATTGGCCCAGCCTTACTGATTAGGGGCCAAACCCTTTTGTAGTGAAGATCGTTATCTATATATGTACAATGCTAAGTTAGCACAACCGCGTTAGATGTTAGAAAGCCATCTTGCTGCTTTTGCTGCTTTTGCACATGACACTGTAGTCACATGTTATTAAATTGAGAAATGCTTGCTCGACTTTGCTTCACATGAGAACTGTCTGTTGTTCACATCCCAAACAGTGAGCAGCGACCTTGGTCTGTACATAGTGTAAAGAAACAGTCTGGTTCGCTAGACGTGCATGTTGTTGGGTTCAGGTTGATCGGCCCACTATTTAGCCATAACACGCACGCAGCTGCAAATACCTGAAAGTCGGGTGCTTTTAATATTGCAGTGTTACATGTTTTCATTACATTCGGAAGAAGAGCTTTCCCAGGAGCAGAGCCTAGTTGATCCTGTGATGTGATCTCACTGAGCTGATCTTTACGGTATGGGGTTCCCCATTCAAGCCTAGAGACCTTTTACTAGTCTAATAATAATAATATTAGTTTGCTAGCGAAAGGAAGGTGGCTGAGATCCACTGTCATTTTAGTATGATTACTCCTTTCATTTTCTATGGTATTGTAACTATGCTGATGGTTTTGATTTTAATCGTTTGTCTGCTTATGTTAGCCAAAGTACTGCATCTTAGGACACGAGGTTTATAAAATAAACTTTTAAACTTTACCGTGTCTCTGTTTATTCTGTTGTGGACTGATATGAGAATAATTACGAACAGGTATTTCTGATTCCCACCATTCCTGAGAAATACACTAAGTCGCTTGTTCTGGGTTGTCTATACATTGGGACCGCTGAGCTAAACCTCGGATAACGAATGGCACACTGATGCTGGTCGGCTAAGGGGTTCTGGGTTCTGAGGTGAGTTTTTGGTACACCACAATTCACTGAGGTCCTCGTTTCCTGTGCATAGTTCTGTGCATAAGCAGAATCCCTGAAACATGGCGCACCAAACGTTTGGTCTATTGATTTGAAACGCCTTAGTAGTGCTTATATTAGTCCACAACTCCCTCACTCTGGTTTCTGGTTGACGGGAGTGACAGTTTAACCTACCTGTGTTTTGACTAATAGGTTCCTTCAAGCTTGATCATTAAAAAGGTTCTTTTTACTGAACCCCAGTGCTACTGTTGATATCGTTGATACTCTTTAGTGTGTCCTAATGGCGGCTGAGATCGCCGCGCATAGTCGTGCAGCTCTACGCCGTCATTTGATGACCTATGGGGTGCCGGATGATGGGATGGCTATTATTTTTGTGGTGAGCGCTGATGCGTCTTACCCATATGAGTTGTTTTACTCTTGGGTGACTTTTCCGGCAGTGGATGACGATGATACGTTTCATTCCTTTACTCCCACACAGCTACCTGCGGTCTATACCCCGTATAGGACACAAGAAATTCCAATCTCTGCCTGGCAGCATACTATTTGGTTTAATGGCGCCCTTCCCCATTCGGTTGCACCGGCGAGAATGGGCCCGTTGTCTATTGCAGGGGCCACATGGCCGGTGCTGGCCGGTTTTACGCCTCATCCCCGTTATCTCACGGTGGCGGTGGCTGAGTTGCGGGTGTTGCACACAGCCCTAATTACCGTTCATAGGGCTTTAGTGCAGTACGTGTCACGCAACGTGCAGGTGGGGGCACCTGCTGTTGCGGGACAGCCAACGGACCACCACGCGGTGGTTATTAGTCCTGTTATGGTTAATACGGTTGTCGACAAGCGCCCCCAAAATAAGGATTAATTTCCTTACTGGCTTGCTGAGAAATTTGACCAACTGGAGGCGGTGTTTCCCGCATACCACTCCTGTGGAGAAACACAGGATCCTCACCATTGGTTTGCCGAAAGACCTGGTCCCGGATATGGCCGATTGCACTAACTGGGGTAAGGTCTTTGCCGCGACCTATTCGAAGTGCTATGGCACTCTGTCTATGTCTGTGCTACCGTCCGTCATCAATAAGGTTCAAGAGAATCACGGTGCGGAGGCTGCTATTGAATTGGGAATGAGGCTTGTCGATAGCTTCGATGTGGTATGCTCCATGGTAATGGGCAACCTCAAAGGAGATGCCATGCAGTTCCAAGTTGCAAATATGATGGACCGCGTGGATGAACTCGACAAGCCCAAGGAATTCGCTAAGATAATTTCGAAGGCATACAGGACCGTGGGTTGTAGTGCTTTGGGTGTAAAACCAACTGTAATCATTCATGATATAGTACAGCAAACTAAGGTGAGCTCGTCTACTAAAGACAAACACCCCAATTTTCCTAAACAAAGTTGGAGAGCAAAGAAACAGGGGAAGCAGCAACAGAAACAGGGGTCTCGTCCTGCCTCACCCGTACAGTCATCTAACAAACGCACATATGATCTGCGCGATCGATCTCGTATTAAGTCACCTGATAGATTTCAGGTTTCTGAACAACGCTCTCCTCGTTCTTCACAGGAAACATCGGCTTCACAATCCGGTGGCGGAGACCGTGGGAAAGGAAGGGGTGCCCAAGGTCGTGAGCAACCCCACCAGACTGACGGCAAAGACAAGCAGGACGAGTCTGCGCGTCAACGACCCCCGTTTCAGAAGAAGAAAGTTGCTGCACTAACAGCGAGGTATGCCACAGATGGTGCGGACGCAGCTTCTGAACCTGACTTGGGCACTAACGCTGCTCGACAGCGCGGCGTAAGTTACAGTAGTGCGACAAGCACTGCGTCCATATCTGGTGGCGACAGCAACTGATACGTTCATTACTATAGAAACTGCTGACACTAGAGTGGCTCCCCCTGACAGACTATATAACATAGTCCTTTTAATTGAAGGTGACATACAACGCACGATAATAGGGATTTTTTGGGATCATCTGACCACTTCATATGATATTCTATTAGCAGAGGCAGATTGGCCCCCGGCTTTCGTTTTAGAAGCTCCTAGAGGGGAGGAGGTAATCCTCCCGTCCTTTGCGCACACAGTGCCAAAGGTCCAAGCTAAAAAGTTCGCCGAGGAGTGGGCTCTGGTGCTTGCACCTGCACTGTATCGTAATCAGGTAGGCTGGGATAAATTGTTCCCCAGCCATGAAATTCCGTTGCGGTCCACGCCCCAGCCACAACCACAATATCCCATGCGTCGCGAAGCAAGATCTCACGTCGTGGCTATCCTTGAACAATTGAAATATCAAGGAGTAATTGAAACTTGTGTGTCACCGATGAATAATACTTTATTCACTGTGACGAAGCCTGACAGGTCGTACCGCCTAGTTTTGGATTACCGGCATTTAAACTCTCATTGCCGGACATGCGCAGTACAAAATACCCACAGTTCGGCTCTCGTCGATAGTATCGTGAGAAAAAGGTTTAAAACCACACATGACATTTCCAATGGCTTTTATAGCCATAACCTGTCCTCTCTTAGTAGTGAGTGGACGGCATTCACCTCGGGTGGCAAACAAAAACATTTCAAAAGATTACCGATAGGCTATAAAAACAGCCCTGGTGTCTTCGCCGCTCGCGTGGTCTCTCTGTTAGAGAGCATAGACCCTGACGCATACTCGTATGTGGATGATATTTATCTCACAGATGACGAGGTGGAACCGCATCTCCGTCGCGTTGATCGCATTATTGTTTTGTTTGCAGACTTCGGTTACAAATTCAACTTTGCGAAGTCTCACATTGCGGAATATACAGTGTTGTTCTTGGGTTACGAACTCAACAATGAAGGTCGAGGATTGGCTCCGCTCTTCCTAGAGAAATGCGCATGCCTACGTGCTCCCACGAAACTGAAGAAATTACAATGTCTGCTGGGTTTTCTGAATTTCGGTCGAACTTACATTCCGGATTATGCCCAGCGTATCAAGCCGCTTTATGCCTTGATACAACCTACTTTTTCCAAATCTTGTTGGCTATCAGAGCATTCAGCTATATTGCAGTCATTGCAAGCTGATCTTCTTGCTTCAAAATACTTACTGACGTGTGATAACTACGCTAACCTGGTCATAAGAATTGTGCCAGGCGCAGTGGGTTTCACATACTTAACGTTCAATGAGGGCGACACCGTCCCCATTGCCTACAAATCTCACTTGTACACTTCGGCTGAACTGCGATTTTTCGCTGTCGAGAAAGTTCTGACGGCAGTGCAGATGGCGATTCTGAAAGAACGAGCGCTATCGCAAGGTAAACGCATGTTGGTGGTAACACCATATCCTGCCCTTGAGGCGGTGACGAAGGCTAGTGTACCAAATTCTAAGGCTTTGCATCCAAGGTGGATACAATGGGCCACTTCCTTGACATCGCCTGACGTCACATATATCTTTGATGCGGCACTTCAGACTCAGGAGTTTTTGAAGTATGAATTCGTTCATCCAGCTCCTCTGTCTTTGCGCCCGCTCGAGGATTACCATTGTGTCATTTACACTGACGGTTCTGCGCAACCGGCAACTGGATCAAAGCACGCCTATTCAGCGGCCTGCGCAATTGTGGTCGGTACTTTCGTAAATGGTGATTTCCAATCCGATGTCGTGCATACGCAGTCATTGGGTGATTGTACCACGCAGTTGGCGGAGCTTCGTGCTCTGGTACTAGCGCTAGAGGTTGCTGATCCCCGAGTCACTACTCTTATAGTGAGTGACTCATTTTATTGTGTCCAATCATACAACGACAATCTACATTTTTGGTCTCATAATGACTACCATGATTCCAAAGGTAGCACGATTAAGCACAAAACGCTTTGGGTTCGAGTGGCGGAACTTAAAGAACATCCGCCTCTCGTGAATGTTATTCACACTCTTGGTCACCAACGAGTTGGTGTCCATGCTGTCGGCAACAGCCTGGCTGACGAGGCAGCAAAAACAGCAGTGGCGACATACTTAGTAGCAGCAGTTACAAGATCCAAACGTAAGATCGATGATGACATCTTGGCAGCTATTGCTGCTACAGAGAAGGGAACAAAATTTCCAAGAGGTTTCCCTTCTCGTTACCATTATCGCTTAAGTCCTGATAACGTCCCATTAGTGAGGATTAATGATGTTGGTGACAGATTGATTCCCAACGCGGACTGCAGACCATCTTTGATATTAGCAGCTCACGAGGGCATGGCGTCCGCGCATGCCGGCGTTGCAGCTACTGTATCTCTGTTGCAACAACGTTACTGGTGGTGCTGTTTGTATAAACAAGCCCGAGCTTATGTTCTTAATTGTGACATTTGCCAGCAGATAAAACCTTCAACTGCGGCGCGCCCACCACAAACTCAGTTGTACATATCTAATAAACCACTAGGTTGTGTTTATTTAGATCATTGCGGTCCATTTACCTCTGATACTGCGTACAATTACATCTTGGTTGCAGTAGATTCGTGCACACGTTTTCTGTGGGTGTGCCACAAAGGAGTACTGATGCCCGTACTGTCATAAAGGATTTGCGTGTCTTTTTTGGAAGTTTTGCATGTGGTACCTTTCATTGTGATCAGGGCCCTGCGTTCGCCTCTAAGGCGTACAAAGAAGCCATGAGAAATTTGGGGGTCCAAGTCAAATTTTCGTCTCCATACCGACCTGAGGGTAATAGTTTAGTGGAGCGAATGAACCGTGACTTAAAGCAATCTTTGACAGCCAGGGTTTTAGGTACTGGCCGGAACTGGCTAGCCCACTTATATGACGTGCAACGTGCACTTAATAATCTCCCTAGAAGGTCTCTCGGTGGGCGGACCCCATACATGATGCTCTTTGGCATACAAATGTTTGTCCAGGACCTTGATGGTCTAGACATGGCGGCGTCAGCCGCACCCTTTGACGTAGATGATCACTGTGCTGTATTGCAGAATCTTCAAGAAGCCAGAGACAGTCTAGCGAAGGAACACGTACCCTCCTCATCTGATACTGCGCTTCAGGTTCCGGTAGTCGGCTGGCTACCTCGAGTTGGTGATCTGGTCCGTGAGAAGGTGGAGAACAAGAAGGAGTTCGGCCCCTCTTATCGTGCACCAGTTCCAGTGCTTGGAGTACAGGGTACACGAACAGTGATTTTACCTCCACTTCCTGGTCGAAAGGATAACAGTTACATCTCTATTGACAATGTCAAGCTACAGCGAGTGGCCGATTCTTCTTAGTATGACACCGGCAGTTTTGTGCCCTTCGATGCTGAGAAATTCTGTTGTGGCCCAAGCTTTTAACATCGTGCCTGATGTTGCCGTCGAGATGCATTCAGTTGCTGGTCGTTTATTGCCACCGACACCTGGTGGTCTGCCTGAAGATGTTGAGTATGCTTATCCTGCGGATGTTACATTGCCTGTTTTACAATCCACCACAGTTGCCCACTCACGAGACTCTTTTGACTCTAATTCAATGACTTCCATTGCCCCGTCCAAAGTTTCGATTTTTGTGGCCTGGTTCAAAAGACATTTTTTAATTCCCCCTTGGACTTACATTTGGCTAGTGCTCATATGTATTTTTTTGTTTATGTCCATTGGCTTTGTGGTAGTGTTTTTTAGACTTATCAATGGACACTACCTGAAAGAAAGATCTAAATTCGACTAATTGATGGAACTTTGGCCCCCCACTCCTCATCACATATCATGAAAAGGGACCAGACTTTTGTGAACATTACTGCCTGGCCTGCACATGATGGGATCGCTTGGGATGCTGTAAAATTTCAAATTCATGTCCCCACTGAAGTAATTAATGTTCCAAATGTATTTCGTGTTTCTATGGGTGATGTAGTTAAGCAGAACATCCACTCGGATGACTGGGATGTTCAAGCCATAGAAGCAGTGTTTTCTGATTTGAAATATTATGCTGCATTTGATGCTGAGGATTTGTATTTAGATACTGCTAATTATGATGAGCAATTCTGCTATCAACATTATGGCACGCATTTCCTACACAAAGCAAATACGTTTAGAAATTTTGTAAATTTCACACAATGGGAACACTGTCCCGCCCCTAGGCTGGGCAGCTCCGCCACGTTAGTGGACAAATTCACTTATTTTTCTGATTTCAGTGTGTCAAATCCGGCCTCCCTTTATTTTAAGGTTGCGCCTGAGTCTGCTTCTAAAGTTAGGCTGACACACACCAAATTGTTGTATTCCAAGTCCTTTATGGACGAGTTGGCAATTGGAGGATATGATCTGTGGAAAGCTACTATCGATCTTAAATCGGTTTGGGGTTCTAAACCGTGGCAGGTACAGGGAACAGAAGCTTTGCATCGTGCCTGTCTTATCCCGAATCACATGTTATTTTTAAATTTGTCAATTTTTCAGACTACCTGTTTTGGATTGGCTACTTCTAAAAAATAAATTCTCCCTCCATTCCGGGTCTGGATGCTTATCCAAATTGGGGTAATCATACGGATCTGTCCCTTGCTACGTTGCAGACATACATTTTCAACACATCCTTCAATATTTCTGAATTGAATCCAGAAGGGTGGTTGGTGTGGCAGACGAGTTCGGATTCCTGTCAACATCGGTTTCTGGATTTAGCGCAGGGGTATACACAAGTTCGTGTAGACCCCCGTTTTGAATCTTCTCACACTGTAACTACCTACTCAGTAGGGAAATTATGCCAATCTTGGCTGCAACATTCCACCTTAGCATCAGTTAAACTTCATTTAGCACGATTAAATGACAAAATAGATTTGAATGATTTTGTTAAGGGTCCTGCGGTTGGCAGGTCCAAAAGATATGTATATGCTGTTTATAACGAAGTTTGGAAGTTGTCACAAATTGAGGCTGCATCCAGATTACGAGCTATTGACCAGGCCAATATGGAGAAAGTATTGGCTGTAATTGATAATAGCATTAACACCCTGTCTTCCAGAATTTATACTTTAGATAATATTGTTTCATCTGTGGTAGACATTGTGAAGGATGATTTGTCTGTATTGTATCATGGTCAAAATCAATTGCATTCTATTATGCAGTTTGCATGGACGTTGCAAACGTTAAAGGCTGGGAAGGTCCCTTGGGATTACATGAATACTTCATCTTTGTTCCTTCCTTTTAATTTAACTGCTAAACAACAGTTCATGTCCATGAAGGATGCTACATACTCATTACTGCACATTGAAAAGTTAGAACCTTTACCTTTCTCTGTTGCTGAATTAAATTCCGCTGTGTGGCTTATACATGGGTTGACCACATTACCGTTCCCTCTGTTTAAGTTCAGTTCGTGCATGAAACATTATGCCCTTGGCAGATATGAACAACTTGGTACTGCCTTCCTGCACGAAGTTTGGTCACTCCCATTCACGTATAGATGTGTGAGAGACGGAAAAGAGGTATACTTAAAAGGTGAGGACTGCACTTCCACTCTGGATCACTCTGTAGTGTGTAGGCACATTCAATTGCATGGTGCATGTAATGTGCACGCCCCCAATTTACCTTGTGTCCTGAAAGGGATCCCTGTGCCAGTTATAACACCGTCTTTTACGCTGCTTGCTAACGGTAGTTATGTGCTATTGAATAATGAAGCTTGCTGTGGGATGTTAGTGGGAATTCCCTACATAGTGACTGTATCACAGAGAGTAGTTTGCTGTAATAATGTCCTTTTCCCACCCCTGCATGGACGGCTCGATGTATCCATCTGGCCTTCCATTCCAACCTTGAAAGCAGAGTTCAATAAGATGAGCAGAATAAGGGCTCTATTGTCTCAAAAAGAAGTCGCGTTGACTTCATCCCGGGAAACATTTGTCCTTCACGTAGCAAACACGCGCATTGAGGTGCAAGTGCTTTTGAATACTGATCTCCCACTTCCTTTTGGGACCCTGATTCAGACTATCTTTAATGCCTCGTCAACAAGTGGCCTGGCTCATTTTTTTAAAATTGTGGACTCCGGCCTCGTGACCTCCTTTCAAACTATTTTTGGTGTGATCCCGGCATTTTTTCATTCTATTTTTCCCAGCGTCTTCGGAGGTCTCCCTTTGCTTCTCGCTCTCGTAGCTGGGGTACTTTTGTTGATCTGCGCACTACGCTATGGATGCACAACTTGCGTCTCACGACAGCAGGTCTCGGCTGTTACATCTTCGTAACCGGATGCTTGAATACTATGGCACTTTATCACTGGTGACCTTAAGCATAGCCTATGGATTGTCCTTCTGGTTTCCCTACTTTACTTGTGTACAGCCCGTCTTTCATTGCCTAGATTGTCCATTCCAATGGGCTCTGGATTTGTGTCTGTCGAACTCGGTGTCTCCTGCCCCGGATTATGATCGGCTGATGAGCCCCTTAGTGGCTCATGAGTTGGACTGTTCTGGCGTCGGGATTATGGTCTGTGGAGCAGCACATGGAGTCCTTGGGAATTGGGACATCGGAACGGCTGCAACTGAATTCTTAGCGAGAAGTTATCTTGAAGAGCACGCCAGTTGTCCTCGAATGGTGCTGGAGGCTCCGGTGATCGAGGAGCATGTATGTTCCTTTCCCGTGCTGAACTGGATGGCAGATAATTTTGCAGAACGTTCCAATGATTTCCTCTTGGAAGCTGTTACAACTTATTGTGCTTATACATTGATGGATTTTTTTTTTTTTTGCACCTTCATTTCGTTATACGTCCTTCAAAGATGTTTTTTTTATCCTTTAAATGGTTTTTTTCAATCCTTTTTAATTTTTTTTCCTTTTGTTTTTTCTCTTCGAACTTTTTCACTTACCTTATATGGACTTACAGTTCATGCCCTTGGTTCAGTTCTATCAAACTTGAACTCTGCGTTCTTCCAAGTGCGCCCCTACTGGTTAGTGGTCCGATCAAGGGGGGGTGTAGTGAAGATCGTTATCTATATATGTACAATGCTAAGTTAGCACAACCGCGTTAGATGTTAGAAAGCAATCTTGCCGCTTTTTCTGCTTTTGCACAAAACACTGTAGTCACATGTTATTAAATTGAGAAATGCTTGCTCGACTTTGCTTCACATGAGAACTGTCTGTTGTTCACATCCCAAACAGTGAGCAGCGACCTTAGTCTGTACATAGTGTAAAGAAACAGTCTGGGTCGCTAGACGGTGCATGTTGTTGGGTTCAGGTTGATCGGCCCACTATTTAGCCATAACACGCACGCAGCTGCAAATACCTGAAAGTCGGGTGCTTTTAATATTGCAGTGTTACATGTTTTCATTACATTCAGAAGAAGAGCTTTCCCAGGAGCAGAGCCTAGCTGATCCTGTGATGTGATCTCACTGAGCTGATCTTTACAGTATGGGGTTCCCCATTCAAGCCTAGAGACCTTTTACTAGTCTAATAATAATAATATTAGTTTGCTAGCGAAAGGAAGGTGGCTGAGATCCACTGTCATTTTAGTATGATTACTCCTTTCATTTTCTATGGTATTGTAACTATGCTGATGGTTTTGATTTTAATCATTTGTCTGCTTATGTTAGCCAAAGTACTGCATCTTAGGACACGAGGTTTATAAAATAAACTCTTTAAACTTTACCGTGTCTCTGTTTATTCTGTTGTGGACTGATATGAGAATAATTACGAACAGGTATTTCTGATTCCCACCATTCCTGAGAAATACACTAAGTCGCTTGTTCTGGGTTGTCTATTCATTGGGACCGCCGAGCTAAACCTCGGATAACAAATGGGACAATGATGCTGGTCGGATAAGGGGTTCTGGGTTCTGAGGTGAGTTTTTGGTACACCACAATTCACTGAGGTCCTGGTTTCCTGTGCATAGTTCTGTGCATAAGCAGAATCCCTGCAACACTTTCTTGTTATTACAGATCTCTCTTTTATGGCACAAATCCGGCAGATCTCTTCATCCGTTACTTGAAGTTTAGATCTGTCAGGAAACTCATAAGTTTTCTCTGGGAGGAGAGCAGCAAGATCACTGTCCACACTCTGGTGACCACTCAGTTGGATTATGCCAACAGTCTGTATTTGCGGCTTCCACTTTATCTGAATCACAGATGGCAGTTAATTAAGAATGCGCCAGCAAGGATAATTCGACAGGTGCGCTTCCGGCACCATATTTCTCCACATTTGAGACAGCTACACTGGCTCCCTGTGGCCAGGAGGAAAGAGTTTAAGGCTCTGACTTTTGCCATCAGAACCTTAAGGGACATTGGTCCATGTTATCTTAATCAGAGGCTCAGGTTATACCAACAAGACTGGACCCTGAGATCCAATCATCTGCGACTCCTCCGCATCCCAAGATATTTAAAAACTCTACAAGGTGGCAAGTCCTTCTCAGTAGGAACTGATAAACTTTGGAACGCACTGTCTATCCATCTTTGCCTGATAGAGACAGAACGGGGTTTTAGGAAGGACTTAAAAACTTCAGTCCTCATTTATGAAAAGTGATGCATCGCTGCGAGAAAACAGCGATGCGTCACTTTTCATTGCGCCCTCCTTGCGACACCAATGATGCATCATATTTACAGTATGATGCATCATGGCGCAAGGAGTTACAGATATGTCAGTATTTCTGACGTATCTATAGGTGCAAAAATGACGCTTTGCTGGAGTGTGTCACAAAAGTGACGCAACTCCAGCAATAGGTCATTACACATGGGCAAGTCCCATGTTAAATCTGCCTGGTCAGTCTTACGCCTGCCATAAGGCAGGCGTAAGATATTGACGCATTTGCGTCCTAGAAGTGGCGCAGTGAAATCTCATAGATTTCACTGCGTCACTTCTACGACCCTTTCTTGCGTCTGAATGCCCCCCCTGCATACATTATACTTGGCGCAGGTATAATGTGGTGCAGGGGTTTACAAAGTGATGCATCTACCTAGATGTGCCACTTTGTAAATATGATGCAACATTGCGCATTTGTTACACTGCTGGTGCGTCACTAAAAGTGACGCACCGGCGGCGTAAAAGTGACGCAAGGCCTCATAAATAAGGCCCTTGGCTCTTTAGTCAGGCGTAGTCTAACTGGCCGGCTTTTTCTTAAGTCTCACTTCCAGCGTTGGGACACCTTAATTTACGTAGCTGTGTGCTCTATAAATGACTTTTTATTGATTTGATTTGAAGTTATCAGACGGTTACATAAGTACTAGAGCTGGAGTGCAGCTCATGGGTAATCACCACCCTCATGTGTATTACACACAGTTCAGGGAGGGAATCTTGGTTCGTAGGGGGAGGATCTGGGGGGGGGGGTGCAATGTACCATGTAATAGATTGGGGGATATGCATGGAAGGGGTGGAGGAGGAGGGAATTTTATATATGCAACTATTTGTTTCAAGTAGCCAAGTGGGTGTATGTAGGAGGAACCTGAGTCACACTGTAGACATTGCAGTCCTGGAGATGCACGATGAGCGAAGATAAGGACCACATGACACCGCCAGATACAAGCTGCGCCTTGCTAAGTTTTCTGTCCTGTAATGTCAGGGGGTTAAATGGCCAGCGAAAAATTTGCAAGGTTGTATTGTATTAACAGAGACATAATATAAACGTTGTCATATTGCAGGAGACGCACCTAGCACCTCACTCCGGGCTGCTGTCACAACGTAGAAAGAAAGGGACTTGTATTGCAGCGGGATTCACAACACACGTACATGATGTTCTGGTGTGGGTGCGTCGAGGTGTAGGCATACAAATCCATGAGGTATTTGTTGACCCTGGGGGAAGATATGTGGTGGCACACCATCGCAGAGATAACTTTCATGTGCTGTTAGTAGGCATTTATGGACCCAACTATGGCGACCCTCAATTCTATAGCTCCTTACACAGAAACCACAACTCTGGGGTGGTGATTTTAATTGCATTCCATCCCCAGAACTAGATAGGTCCAAGGCCCCCCTCCAGAAGACCATCAGCAGCAGAGAAAACTATAGCTGCGATAGCCTTAGCGGATGGGTTGGTAGATGTCTGGCGCTATCGCTCACCTCAGGGTAGGGAGTATACTTATTATTCATCAGTACACGACATTGACACCCGCATAGATTACTGGTTGGCCTCATGGGGCCTATTGCCCTTTATACGCGATTGCGAACATTTGCCATGCTCACACTTGGATCACTCATTGGTAAGACTTACTCTGATAACCGGAGACATGCAACCTAGGGCCTTCACTTTTCGACATAGTGTTCCACAAGGAACTTGCGCAAGCAATAGACGACTATTTCCACACCTATCTTGGGAGTGTATCCTACATGGCCACCATCGGGGAAGCATTCAAGGCTTACATCTGCGGCATAACAATCTCGAAACACGCAGGGGTGCTCCGATCTATAAGGGATCGAAAGCTGAAATTGAAAAGGTAACTGGCTGTACTGGAGCGTGCAACACACAGAGTGCCAAAACCTGGGGAGTTAGCACAGATCAGGGAAAAGATAAACTAATACAATGAGTTGGCGAGATAACACCCTTTGCGAAATATGCGACCGCTAGATTATATGGAGAAGGTGAGAGTCCTAGCGCCACAATTGCTGCCCTGACTTGGCCTGAAAGGAAGGGTAATGATGTATTATTTCTACAAGACGACAGTGGAGCGCAATTGTGTGGTGCATCACAGATTGTGGAAAGATTCCCCAATTATTATGTGGAACTATACACCTCGTGATGCTCCCACACAGAAGAATCTGCGGAGGATTATTTAGCTCACATCGCAATGAAGTGGCTGACTAACACCCACAGAGAACGGTTGAGGCCCCCCTTCGCCCAACTGAGATCACTGCTGCGTTGAAAGACATGCACAGTAATAAAGCACCCAACTCAGACGGCCTTACAGTGGCCTATCAGGCATATCAGTACCGGCTAATCCCACACCTAGTCAACCTCTTTGAAGAAATGACTAGAGAGGAAATATACCCCCCAACCATGCGAAAAGCTGTGATGATTACTCTATTAAAACCCAGTAAAACCGCCTGAGCAATGCTTCTCATATAGACCATTGTCTTAGCTTAATACCGACACGAAACTCTTCGCTAAAATCTAAGCAAATAGACTGACCCCTCTGCTGCCAGGTGTGGTGAGCCCGAGGAGTCGGGTTTGTACCTGGTCATTCTCGCACAAGTAATTTACGTACCCTGTTTTGCACTATTACCCGAATAGACCTAAATATCCGTGCAGCAGCAGTTTTTTTAGATGCTGAAAAGCATTTGATTTGGATGAGAGGAACTTTTTGCTGGTGTTGTTGAGGAGCGTGCATGTAGGAGAGGTGTTTATAAAATTGGTCGAAGTATTCTATGCGGAACTGGTGGGGCGCATACGTGTGAATGACTTAGTAACAATCCCAATCACGATCACAAGAGGCACTAGACATGGATGTGGGCTCTCTCCATTGCTATACGCTTTGGTGGCAGAGCCCTTGGCATGTGCCATGCACGAATAACATGCACACAGAGGCATACGATTTCCACACTACAATTTCATAATATCCGCATAGGCAGATGACACACTATTGTATATGTGAAACCCAGAACATAACTTAACACCAATGCTACGAGAGGTGGAGAGATTTGGCTGCCACTCAGGCCTATGCAGAAACTGGAATAAATCACTCATATTCCCTCTCACTGCTAATACTGCTCTTATTCAGATGGAATGCCCCTTAACGTAGACTACTGATCCCATACACTACTTGGGGGGTCCAGGTACACACTGATCCGGTAGTGGTTATGCGGGAAAACTACGGTTAGGCACTGCAGCGTTCCACGGAAGCTATTGAGAAATGGATTCAGCTTCCACTATCTCTACTGGGGCCTATTGCACTTATGAAAATGATAGTTCTTTTTTTTTTTTTATCAAGCCAGTTATCATGTTTAAACAAAATTAAAAATTTATACTTGAAGGTAAGATTTGAAGCAGAGGGAGAATACAAAACATCCAAATAGCGTTCCAACATTATTGCGGAGAATTCATATTTTACATAATTCATTCATTAATTCTGTTTAAGTAGAACAAAAGCAAAGAAGATAAAAAGAAAAGAAAATATTTTTTTCTTTTTTGCTATATTTTAATTTCTCAGTGTATATACAATTACATCACCCCATATGTTCTAGCATTGTATCCCAGATTTTTATACCGAGTTTGCGTTTCTGTGGCTCTTTAAGGGCATACAGCCTATGCTCCAGATTACAAATTGCATAGAATCTTCCTCTCCGTATTTCAAATGACCGGGGTTCTTTTTGGAGCCAGAATGAAGCTATGCACAGCCGGGCCACTGCAACAGCCATAACAATCAAATACCTACATTGGTACAGCTCCTGGCTGACCATAGACTCATCCAGCACTCCCAAGAACATGATTGTCGGTGTAATACAAATCTGTATGCCCATTATTCCTGTCAAAAAGGTCTCAATCCCCCCGTCAACTGTCTCAGTTTAGGACACGAGAAAAACATATGCAGACTATCAGCCTGATCAGCTCCGCAGCGCTTACATTTACCTTTATCTGATCCACCCCATCAGGATATTTTGGCTGGCGTATAATTAAGATTAAAGATGGTCTTGAAATGCTGTGCTTTGAGATTGGAGGAACTCAATATCTTCTCCCCAATTGCAATAGGGTCCTGTAAGCTTCCACCACTGTGAGATAGTGTAGTGTTCCATTCGTGATTTTGAACCTCTAAATCATCTTATTGTGTTCCAATGAGGGCTTGATAACGAGTACCAATCCTCCCACTACCTTTTATTGCCTCAAATGGTTTATTCTTTTTGGCTAATGTTTCTTGATTTTTATTTATTTATTTATGTATTTGAGTTTTATATAGCGCTGGCTAGACCCGGAGGTATCAGAGCGCTTTACACAAGGTTCCACAAAATGACATCAATTACAAGTTACATCAGTTACAAGAAAACATTTCAAGAGCGTCGGAAGATGTAATAAATGGAGATTAGAAGGGTAAGGAGGTGGGGTAAGATGTAGGAGGGAGAAAGAATGGAGATAGGATGGATGGAGAAACGAAGGAGAGTCTTCCCAAAGTCTGGCTGGGTAGGTGACGGCCGAGGGGGAAGTCCACAGCCCATCTCCTCTATAGCTATCAGGTAGCTCCACCGGGCATCAGTCAAGCGGCTAGGTCTGAATGAGAAAACAACTGGAGAGCAAAGAGGAGGGATAAATGGAGCATAAAGGCGAAGGTGGGTGGAGTAAAGGGGTATGAGGGAGAGTACGACGGAGAGACTAAGTAAGGTCTGCCCAGTGTCCGGCTGGGTAGGTGAAGGGGTAGCCCACAGCCCATCTCCTCTATAGGTAACAAGTTGCTCCACCGGGCATCAGCCAAAAAGCTAGGTCTCCACGGTCCGAGGCAGGTTCACAGATTTGGTATACAGGGTAGGCCAGATGGGGGATGTGTTTGAAGTCTGGGCGAAGTCAGTTTTTTTCTCAGAGGAGTAGGGGTAGGGAACACTGTGGCAGTCATCTTGGGGTCAGGCAGTCCAAATGATTTTAAACAAGTGATCTTGCGATTGAGACGGGGTGCTGGTCGTCATCCCGTTGTGCTTCTGCATCATCGCTGGGGGGCTGTTTCCGCGCTGAGAAGTGCAGTTTAAGCTGCTTACCGTCAGAGCGGCCCATTGTTCTCCTCCCTCCTTTAGGCTTGATCCAGGTCCCACGTAGCAAACAGTGATCGCCTCCAGTAGCAACAAGGACAAGATTGCAAGGAATCACAGGTAGGCAGTAAAGGAACGATTGTGCTCTCTGCACCAGGGTCTATGTGGTGCCACGCGTCTTCCCCTCACTCGCAATCATGGGTCTCATGGGGGCGCGAAGCATACACTGCAGTCTACAAGGTTCGCAGGGCGTTATCATGCAGTGTGCGAAGAGTTAGTGTGAGTCTTTTGCAGAGAGGTGTTCTCCCATGTTTCAATGCCACAATTTGGAAGGTGCAGATGCAATTGGTTATGCATTAGTGGGGTCCATGGGCACTCCCCACAATCCTGTGCTTTAATAAAGACTTGTTAGATCTGGGGGTCTCTAGTTGGCAGGGCTAGGTAGCACTGTCCAAATAGGGACCCTTGCTTCTAGTCAGGGTAAGGGGGATACACTCTTTAGATAACCCCGGCTCACCCCCTTGGTAGCTTGGCACGAGCAGACAGGCTTATCAAAGGCAATGTGTAAAGTATTTGTACCAACACTCACAGTAACACAGTGAAAACACCACAAATGGACTCCACACCAGTGTAGATAAATAAAGTACTTCCATATAAACTACACAAGACCAAAATGACAAAAATCCAACATACACAGTTCAAGATTATGGTTTCAAAAAGAGTTCTTAGCTTAGCAACAAAATCATTCACCTTATCGTCAATTTTAGCCAACAGTACCTGGTGATGCGATAAAAGTTCTTAGCGGCACTCAGGCGTAGAAAAACAAGCAACAGCGTCAGTCCTGAGACCCTGGGGAGGCGAGGCGACAACCCTGCTGCACGTAGCGGGCGTGGGCGACGAATCCGGTCTGTATGGGGAGTGAGGCAATACTTGTATGGATTCCAAGGTGTAGCTTTTCCGGTAGAAATTTTCTCGCTAAGACACGATGCGACAAAATTCGGCCCGCTAACGAGCGGGGTGACAATTTCACCAGCGATGATGTGGGTTGGCTCTGCGACGATATTCGCAGCGATAAAATTCGGCACGCTAACGAGCGGTGCGATGATTTTGGCTGGCTCTGCGACGATGTTCGCAGCAATAAAATTCTGCACGCTAACGAGCGGTGCGATGATTTTGGCTGGCTCTGCGACGATCTCACCCAGCGGCGGCAGCGGCGGGGATCTAGGCTGGCTCTGCGACGATGTTCGCAGCGACGAAATTCGGCCCGCTAACGGGCGGAGCGACGATTTCTCCAGCGATGATCCGGCTCAGCGGCTGCAGGCTCTGCGACGATGTTCGCAGCGATAAAATTTTGCCCGCTAACAAGCGGAGCGGCGGAAATTTTCTCGCTAAGCCGGCTGTATGTGAAAAAGTGTAGATCCTTTGCTTCTTTCTTCTTGGTCAGCATCCCAACAGCAGGCACAACTTCCAGAGGCCCCACAATTGGATCAAGCACTCTAGGAAGGGCAGAACTCACTCAGCAGAGTTCAGGGGGAAGCTGGGGGTGAAGTCCTTTTGTTCCTGCGACTTCTTAACAGGAGGCCAGCTCTTCTCAGGCCCTTGGAGATCTCTTCAAGCAAGGGGACACAGCAACAGCAAAGTCCTTCCCCTCTCCTTGGCAGCAAAGCAACTGCAGGTCAGCCCACAAACACACAGCAGGAGAGTCCTCCCTCTTCAAGCTTCAAGCTTTCTCCTTGGCAGAGGTTCCTTCTTGATTCCAGGATGATCTAATCTTCTGTAGTCTGGGTCCCAATACTTATACCCCAAAATCCTTTGTCCAGGCAGAGGGGCCTTGGCCTAGTCAGAACCAGTTCTGGCCAGTCCTGGAGCACTCTGTTTACTTGGTTTCTTCTTTCCTTTGAGAGAGAGGGGCAGGGATGGCAGCCACCCAGCAGGGGGTGGAGCCAGCATTGTGGAAGGCAGGCACAGCCCTATTCAGGCCCAGGTGCTACTCCTCCCACCCATCTACAGGGGAATTTCCCTATTCAGCCCTGGGCTGACTCATCCAGCTTCTGGGAGCCACCCCTGTCCCTGTCACTCACAAACCAGACAGTCAATTCACAAACAGGCCAAGGCACACAGAAAGGGCAGAAAAGGAAAACAGGCACCTTCTAAAAAGTGCTGTTTTCACACACAGGATTTAAAAACCATCCTTCTTAAAAGATGTGTTATTAAATTCTGAATTCAGGGATACCAGACTTTAGCTTTCTATCTTGCTCCTATGGCAAGATATGCAGTTAAACATTATACTCAGCATTCCCCATTATAGCCTATGGGCAAGATAGCCTTTTAATAGTGAAAAACGAAAATGGCTGTAATTCACTACCAAAGCATGTCACCTACACCAATACATGCCCCTACACCAATACATTACATGCTCTACCTTTCACATACACTGCGCCCTGCCCAGGGGGGTACCTAGGGCCTTCCATAGGGGTGTCCTATGTGTACAGAAAGGGAAGGGTTAGGCCTGGCCAGTGTGGACACTGGTCAGGTCAGCATGGCAGTTAGCAACTGCACCCAGGCACTGCAGTGGCAGGCCTGTGACACCATTTTAGGGCTACTCATGTGGGTGGCACAATCAGTGCTGCAGGCCCACTAGTAGCATTTGAATCACCAGCCCTGGCACACTCAGCGCACTTTACTAGGGGCTGACAGGTGAAACAAATATGTCAATCATGGATAACCAATTACAATAACACTTTACCTAGGGAGCACTTGCACTTTGACACTGATCAGCAGTGGCAAAGTGCCCAAAGCATCTAAACCAGCAAAACGAAATCCAGCATAGCGTCAAAAATACAGGGGGTAGATGCAAAAAGTCAGGGGAAACCACGCCAAAGATGCCAGGTCTAACACGTGTCCCCTCCAGCTGAAAGTGGGGAGAACTACCCACCCTCTTGGGAGTTCTCATCGCTAAGGCGGAAAAACCTGGACAGACCATCAGCGTTGGTGTGTTCTGTACCGGGACGGTGTTCCACCGTAAAGTCCATTCCCTGTCGGGAGATGGACCACCTCAACAGTTTCGGGTTCTCACCCTTCATCTGCATTAACCATCTGAGGGGCCTGTGGTCTGTCTGAACCCGGAAGTGAGTCCCAAACAAGTAGGGCCTCAGCTTCTTCAGAGCCCAGACCACAGCAAAAGCTTCCCTTTCAGTCGCACTCCACCTCTGTTCCCTGGGAAGTAGCCTCTTACTAATGAAAGCTACAGGTTGGTCCAAGCCCTCGTTGATCTGTGAGAGTACCGCTCCCACACCATGCTCTGAAGCGTCTGCCTGCACTACAAACTCACTGGAGAAATCAGGCGCCTTGAGCACCGGTGCCGTGCACATGGCAGTTTTCAGGGCATCAAAGCAGTTTGACAGGCATCGGTCCAATTCACTCTCCTGGGCTGCTTCCTTGAAGTCAGCTCCGCCAAGGGGGCAACAATGGTGCCATATCCCTTGACAAATCAGCGATAATACCCGGTGAGTCCTAGGAAGGCTCTCACCTCTGTCTGGGTCTTGGGGGCTCCCAAGCCAGGATGGTATCAATCTTCGCTTGGAGGGGCGCCACCTGGCCGCTCCCTACCTGGTGTCCCAAGTACACCACAGAACCCTGCCCTATCTGGCACTTACTGGCCTTGATAGTGAGGCCTGCCCTTTGCAGAGCCTTCAACACTTCACAGAGGTGCTGCAAGTGTTCCTCCCACGTGGAGCTGAACACAGCAATGTCATCCAGGTATGCGGCGCTGAATTCCTCCAGCCCGGACAGTACCTGGTTGACCAGTCTCTGGAATGTGGCAGGGGCGTTCTTCAACCCAAAGGGCATAACTCGGAACTGGAAGTACCCCTCTGGCGTTGAAAATGCAGACCTCTCTTTGGCCCCCTAAGTTAAGGCAATCTGTCAGTACCCAGATGTTAAATCAAACGTACTGAGGTACTCGGCAGCTCCCAACCGATCCACGAGCTCATCAGCTCTGGGGATGGGGTGTGCATCAGTCTTGGTGACCACATTGAGCCCACGGTAGTCCACACAAAACCAGAGTTCTGGGGTGGCACCGGGCGCAGCAGCTTTTGGAACTAAGACTACTGGGCTTGCCCAGGGGCTGCTGGAGGGCTCAATCATCCCTAGCGCCAACATCTTGGAAACCTCTCCCTTGATGCTGGCCCTGACCTTGTCCGCTACCCTGTAGAATTTCTGCTTTACAGGTAGACTATCTCCAGTGTCCACATCATGGACGCACCAGTTGGTGACACCTGGGGTCAGGGAGAACAAGGAGGAAAACTGACCCAACACCTGGCGACAGTCCCTCTGCTGTTCTAGGGTCAGGGCGGGTGAGAGGACCACACCATCCACTGACCCGTATTGCTCCTTGGCTGCCAGGAGGTCAGGAAGAGGGTCACTGTCCTCTTCCATTCCAGCATCTGTAACCAGGAGCATGGTTACATCAGACCTCTCGAAGTGGGGTTTGAGGCGGTTCACATGTAAGACCCTCAGGGGCTGCCTGGGGGTCTGCAAGTTAACCAGGTAGGTTACTTCGCTCTTGCGCTCCAGCACCTCATATGGCCCAGTCCACTTGTCTTGGAGCGCACAAGGCTCCACTGGCGCCATTACACCCACACTTTCTGCCCAGGTTGAAATTCGACCAGAGTGGTATTCTGGTCTTACCATCTTTTAATTTCTTCCTGGCTGGCTTCTAGGTTCTCCTGGGCGAGCTTCCTGAAGCGCAGTGTCTGGTTGCGGAAGGCCAGCATATAGCTGAACACATCCTGGGGGGTTTTCCCGGGGATTTCTCCCACCCCTCCTTCACCAGAGTGAGAGGTCCTCTAACAGGGCGGCCATACAGAAGCTCAAAGGGACTGAACCCTAAGGACTTCTGAGGCACCTCCCTGTAGGCAAACAACAGCATGGTAAAAGGACGTCCCGCTTTCGTCTCATAGGCTCCGCTAGGCCCATAATCATACCTTTCAGAGTTCGGTTGAACCTTTCAACCAACCCGTTTCCTTGAGGGTGGTAAGGAGTGGTGAACTTATAAGTTACCCCACACTCCTCCCACAGAGACTTCATGTACCTAGAGATGAAGTTGGTACCCCGGTCGGAGACCACCTCTCTGGGGAACCCCACACGGGAAAAGATCCCCATCAATGCACGGCCCACCACGGGTGCTGTGATTGTCCTGAGAGGGACAGCTTCCGGGTACCTGGTGGCATGGTCCACCAAGACCAGGATGAACCTGTTGCCTAAGGCTGTCTTGGGGCCAGTGGCCCCGCAATGTCGATGTCCGCCCGCTCGAAAGGGGTGCTCACCACAGGAAAGGGTTGGAGGGATGCCTTGCACTTTCCTCCGCTCTTACCACTTGCCTGACAAGTCTGGCAAATCCTACAGAATGTACCAACGTGCTTCTTCATCTGGGGCCAGAAGAAGTGGGTGACAAGCCTTTGGAAGGTCTTGTCTTGCCCCATGTTAGAAATGAGGGGGCTCTGGTTGACGCAGGTGTGAACCCACAACAAGCAGGGACCCTTTACTTCTCGTCAGGGCGAAGGATGACTCCCCAGAATAACCCCTGCTCACCCTCTAGGTGCGTGGCGCGAGCAGTCTAGGCTAAGTCTCAGGCGTACAAGGTTAAGCAAATGCAATTACACATACAGTAAACCCCTTGCATGCACCATAAACGGACACCAATCAGGAAGTATATAAAAATAAGCTTTTATGTAGATTCAGCAGATTCAAATACAAGGCCCAGTAACGTTGAACTGATGGGGCCACAATTCTTGGGAATACGATAAAGTTCTCTTTGTTTACGGAAAGTTCTTGGGGCGGGCACAAGGTAACTGTAGGCCTCAGCGCACTTCGTGCTGAGGCAGCGCCCAGGGAGCACACAGCAGATGACAGGGAAATAAGAACGTTGCGGACCCTGGATCCGATGCGAGCTCGCGGTCGAGTTCGGGAGTACAGTACCTTGTTTCTTGACGCAAAGGCGGGTGCGGGAGTTCAGCGGCTCTTCGACAGGAGAGCGAGGCGGCGTCCGGGGCTCCCACACTTCACGAGGAGTGTCTGATCTTCAGGCTCACGACAAGAGCGGGGTGTTGCAGGTGGCGGGTGAGCAAAGCGGGGCAGCCGGGCACGCAGATACGTCCGGGCCGTCCGAGGCTTGGAGATGCTCACATACGCCGATTCCGGCGGGAGGGTGAAGGTGCGCAGCGAGCCTCCGACGAGCGAGGTGACAGGGGCAGCCCAGCACAGCGTAGGGGGAGCGGCTCAGATCGAGCGAGGCTCTTCCCAAGGCGGGGCGGCTAAGCAGTCCTGGTCACGGCTCAAGGAGGGACTGGGGCACGAGGGTCACAGCTCCGGCGAGGGAAAGGACACCACAGTCCAGCGGCAGGCGAGTGAAGATCAGGTAGAGCCCAATGGTCCTGGGGCTCAGTTCAGGGGGCAAGCTCAGTTCCAAGCCCTTGGAGATCGTTTTGGAAAAGCACAAGTCTTGAAAGTAAAAGTAAAGTAAAAGTCTTCAGCAACAGTTTCTCTTCTCTCCTTTGGCAGCAAGGTCACCACTGCAGGCCAATCCCCCAGGATAGGGACAGTCTTCCTCCTACAGCTTTCCCGGTGCCTCCTCCTCAGGCAGAGATTCTTCTTGGTCAAAAGCGGATCTAGTTTCTCAGGAGCAGGGCTCCTCCATTTATACCACAAATCTTTTGTTCTCCCAGGCCAGGGGGGCCCTTGCCTAGTTCAGTCCGGTTTCTGAGCACTTTGTTTACGCGATGCAGGCTTTTCCTTTCAGAGTGCAGGGCAGAGTCCTCAGACGCTCCACAGGGGGCGGAGCCGGCATTGAGGTGGTAGAGTACTGTCCTATTCAGAGCCTAGGAGCACTCCTCCCACCCATCTACCTGTCGATCGTTCTATTCACCACCAGGCTACCTAGCCCTGCCCATCTGGGTTCCCCCAGCCCTGTCACTCACACCAGCCAGACATCAGATACACATCACGCAGAGGCGGCTGAAATGTTTAGGCAAGCAAAGGCCAGCTTTCTAAAAGCGGCATTTGCAAACCCGGAATATTAAAATAAACCTTGCGAGAAGATGTACCTTATTATTCCGAGTTCAGGCATACTAAACTCGATCTTCTACCATGTTCCCTGGGTCGGTTAGGATCATAGGGTGTAACAATCCAGGCCGCCCATACTGGCCTATGAGAACAGGGTAGCCTTGCAGTAGTGAACAACAAGATGGCGGTCATTCACTACTAGGACATGCCACGCATCCAGGCTTGTCCTACCTTAGGCTTACAACGCACCCTGCCCGTGGGCCTACCAGAGGGGTGACTAACATGCAGCTAAGTGAAGGTTTTAGGGACCGGCAAGTGTGGGCACTTGCCAGTCAGCATGTCAGTACCAGACTGCACGCAGGTTCCGCGATGGCAGACCTTAGACATATTTTACTGGCCGCTTCTGTGGGTGGCACAACCAGTGCTGCAAGCCCACCAGCGGTGTTCGCATTTACATGCCCTGGCGCCCCTGGCACACTTTACTGGGGTCTGACAGTAAATCAAACAATCCAATCATGGAATCCAACCTACATATACAATTTACATAGGGAGCACTCGCACCGCGACACTGGTTGGCAGTGGCAAGCGCGCTGAGCGGCCAACACCATAAAAACACATGAGGCACAGCGACAAAAAGAGGAAGGGAGACTCACGCCAAGGTGCCAGGTCTAACACCCCAGATGTCCTGCGAGAGGCACGCCATGAGCCAGACCCATTAGGAAGGTCCTGAAGTGCTCGGGTACCACCAGCACACGGGCTGCACCGGGCTCAGCGACCATAGGCTCACTATAAAGTAACCCATCTTCCCAGTAAATGAGATGATCCTTGGACTCTCCACCTGCTGCCTGGTCTGAAGCCTGCTGCCGCACATCAATGAGAGAAGGGCATTCCTTCTGCGCCTTGCAGAACTCCTCCCTGGAGGGACCACCCTCTTGCTGCCAATGGGTCAGCTCAGGTAGCTCCCCCAGTTCGGCCACCTGTTCCCCTGTAGGTTCCAGGGCATCCCCCTCAGGTTCTGCTCCTTCCTGGACCGTGGGAACGGTGGGGGCTGGTTTCCCACGCCCTCTGCTCCTTCCTCTCTGGGCAGGTTCCTGGGCCACTGTTTCAGGCTCCAGGTCTGCTGAATCACCCCTACTGGCTGCCATAGTCCGAGTGGTCACACAGATCCACTCAGGCAAACCCAACATCTCCATGTGAGCCTGGCGTTCCACCTCCTTCCATGGGGAACACTCCAGGTCATTACCTAGCAGACAGTCTACAGGCATGGATGGACTCACAAAAACCTTCAAGAGACCTGAGACCCCCCTCCACTCAAAGGGAACCTGCACCACTTTATAGAGGCGCACCGAGTTGTCAGCTGCAACTACTGGGTGAAGCACATTGGGAATGACCTGCTCTTCAGACACCCACTGACACCTCACGGATGTCACGCTGGCTCCTGTGTCTCTCAGAGCCTCCACCCTCCTCCCATTGATGGTCACCCACTGCCCGTATTTCTTAGTTTTATCGGGCAGGTAGGTTTCCTGGCCCATCTCTTGGACTCCTAAAGAGACAAGGGTCATAACTGCTGGTTCTGCCCCTTCACTAGAAATTAAATCCTCCCCCAAAGATACACTCACTAAACCCGGTTTAGGAGCACCAGTGGGTGCTGGAGGTTTCTTGGGGCACTTAGGAGCAATGTGTCCCACCTCATTGCAGTGATAGCAGGTAGGTGGGCCCCTGGGGTCCCGCCTGCCCCTAGGGGGCCAGGTCGGTTTTGGGCTTGGGGGGTTGGGACTCCTTTCCCTGGGAACTGTTTTGGGGCCCTTGAGGGAACTCCTTTTGGTTACCCTTGTCCCCCCCACTCTTTTGCTGGGGACCCTGCCCACCTTTGGCTATGGTACCCACAATTCCTCTGTGGACCCTGGTACTGGTCCTTAGCAAGCTCAATGGGGTCCGTCAGCTTGCTGTCTAAAAGATGCTGGCGCAGCTCTGGAACACATAGACTACTCAAGTGCTCCCAACTAATTAAATGCAACAACCCCTTATAATCAGTTACTTTGCTGCCCTTCATCCAACCTTCCAGTGCTTGTGAGTACAGATTCACACACTCCTTCCAAGTCTCAGACTCTTTCTTCTTGGAGTTTCTAAACTGCAGTCTATACTGTTCTGGAGTAAGTCCATACCTGAGACATAGGGCCTCCTTCATATTGGGATAGGTCATGGTACCTGCTAATTCTAAGGGCTCTAGAGCACTCCTCCCAGAAGCCTCAAAATGTTTCCACAGGCCCGCCCCCCAATGCTGTTCAGGCACACCATTCATTCGCATCGCAACGCAATTTCATACGAGGTAAACCAGGCATAGATATCCTCACTCCTATTATAATTCTGTACCAAATCCTTGGGGATTTATACTGATAGAGATCAGGGTATCTAAAATATGCCCACTACCACGGATAGAGTAATCACACAGTTACACGCACATACATTCATCATACGCTAGGGCCCATTTCACTAACATACGCTCAAAAACTCTACCAGCAATAAACCTGTGGAAAGAAAACACCTAAACACCCTGCATCAATATCAGGTCGATCAGATCTGGTTTAGTGACTGTCCTAATCAATAACATAATCTGCACAACATATACAATAATGATCAAAAATATAAACCCAATAATTGACAAGAAAGAAAATTCAACACCATGTTTTAAAATTATATTGCTTTATCTAAAATTAGTCAAAGTAAAATCAATCAGAAATAATCATTTCTCATAGTTACCTATTCTAACTAAGTGTCAGAACGGGTCAGGACAAGTCTCTCGGTAAAGTCTCTCAAGACGAAGTCCTCAGCACGATCCTCAGCAACGCAGCTTCACGCAGCAAAGGTAAAATGGCAAGTGGCAAAAGGGTGGCAAGATCCCTCCCTAAGCTAACAGTTTTTATAATAAAAATTACAATGGAAAGACTCATCAAGTTTGCAAGAATACGCTGAATCACTGAGCAGAGCGAGAAGGAAAGGATGCAACATTGCAACATTTGTGAACCTCCGCTCAGGAAAAATACACATAGCGGAGACTACGGAACAGGAACCAAGAAAATGAAACATGTATCACATTTAATCCGGTTTCTCCTCGGCCATCGAGCCACAGTTCAGAGTTTTCCTCTACGGCTCCTTTGTCTTTCGAGATTGCCAAGGACACTTTCACTTTTCTTGGAGAACACCCAAAACTGCTGCTGTCCTCATGGAAAGTTTCATAGAAGGACCATGGTCAGTCACCCTCAAGACCATTTCCAGCAGGGGTCTCCCTCGTCACGTCTTTCACATATTCACTCGAGGCCAGGCTCTCAAAATTAGCCATTATGGATTAGGCCTCCATAGGCCACAATAGACCATCTCAATTAAAAGAAATAAAAACAACGTTACTACAGCATAATGATTAAACAGTGTTAACCCCACTAATACCCTTATGTGTATGCATTTATCTAGCTTTTGCGACATAAGAAAGCATTAATTCAGACAGCGTTTTGTGCTTAAAATAAACAGCACACAGCAACGTTTAAACATGAAAACTTGCACGTTATTTTTTAGAAAACAAAAACAGCACACACATGCTAACCCTTGTGTAACTTTCTCTTATGTTAAGACAAACGAATTGATTAATAAAAAACACACTTGCACAAGACAAATAATTAATTTGTTATTTATTAATAATTAATAAAACGCATAGACATACCAGAGCTTCAAAAACCCCTGAATTTTCTAAATGAAAACTCTGCTCCAGCAATACTTTACCCCCCTGCACTGGCTGTGCGCTGCCACCATTGGAACCGCACTCCGCCTGCTTGGCCTTGATATCCAGTTCTCTCATGCTCAACTCATGAGCCAGAAGCAATTTCTTCTCCTCCACCGCCTTTTCTTTCTCTACTTCTAATTGCCTCATTTTCATTCTCATTATTTCAAATTCATGGTTTCTCACTCTTTGATTCTCCTCCAACTCCTCTGGAGTGAGACCCCTACTGGAATGGGTGCTGCCAGTTCTTGAGCCTGGGTTGCTCACAGGCAAATCGTGGGGTTCAAAACCATCCCCTCTATTTGCATCATTTCCATCTTGGGCCTCCACCAGGCCTTCAAGGCTTTCTGTAGCACATCCTTTCCAGATCTGCTTTTCACAGGGCAACCAAGGTCTTTGCAGAATTGCTTGAGCTCTTCAGCTTTGTATGAATACAGATCCTCAATGGAAAACTCCAATTCTGCCCTCTCACTTGTTGCCTTCTGAGACATGATGCTCTTGAAGAGTTATTCAAAAATAGAACCAAAAATACAGTATGTGGTTGCGTAGTGCTCTGCACTTAAACTAGTGATGTACACCAATTACTGTGGGTCAAGTACAAATACAAGTTCAAATCCTCACCGCTGACCACCAATGTTAGATCTGGGGGTCTCTAGTTGGCAGGGCTAGGTAGCACTGCCCAAATAGGGACCCTTGCTTCTAGTCAGGGTAAGGGGGATACACTCTTTAGATAACCCCTGCTCACCCCCTTGGTAGCTTGGCACGAGCAGACAGGCTTATCAAAGGCAATGTGTAACGTATTTGTACCAACACTCACAGTAACACAGTGAAAACACCACAAATGGACTCCACACCAGTGTAGATAAATAAAGTACTTTTATATAAACTACACAAGACAAAAACGACAAAAATCCAACATACACAGTTCAAGAAAGAGTTCTTAGCTTAGCGACAAAATCATTCACCTTAGCGTCAATTTTAGCCAACAGTAACTGGTGATGCGATAAAAGTTCTTAGCGGCGCTCAGGCGTCGAAAAACAAGCAACAGCGTCAGTCCTGAGACCCTGGGGAGGCGAGGCGACAACCCTGCTGCACGCAGCAGGCGTGGGCAACGAATCCGGTCTGTATGGGGATTGAGGCAATACTTGTATGGATTCCAAGGCGTAGCTTTTCTGGTAGAAATTTACTCGCTAAGGCACGATGCACTAAAATTCGGCCCGCTAACGAGCGGGGCGACAATTTCACCAGCGATGATCTGGGTTGGCTCTGCGACGATATTCGCAGAGATAAAATTCGGCACGCTAACGAGCGGTGCGATGATTTTGGCTGGCTCTGCGACGATGTTCGCAGCGATAAAATTCTACACGCTAACGAGCGGTGCGATGATTTTGGCTGGCTCTGCGACGATCTCACCCAGCGGCGGCAGGCTCTGCGACGATGTTCGCAGCGATAAAATTCTGTCCGCTGACGAGCGGAGCGGGGATCTGGGCTGGCTCTGCGACGATGTTCACAGCGGCGAAATTCGGCCCGCTAACGGCGGGGCGACAATTTCTCCAGTGATGATCCGGCTCAGCGGCAGCAGGCTCTGCGACAATGTTCGCAGCGATAAAATTTTGCCCGCTAACAAGCGGAGCGACGGAAATTTTCTCGCTAAGCCGGCTGTGCGTGAAAAAGTGTAGATCCTTTGCTTCTTTCTTCTTGGTCAGCTTCCCAACAGCAGGCACAACTTCCAGAGTCCCCACAATTGGATCAAGCACTCTAGGAAGGGCAGAACTCACTCAGCAGAGTTCAGGGGGAAGCTGGGGGTGAAGTCCTTTTGTTCCTGGGACTTCTTAACCGGAGGCCAGCTCTTCTCAGGCCCTTGGAGATCTCTTCAAGCAAGGGGACACAGCAACAGCAAAGTCCTTCCCTCTCCTTGGCAGCAAAGCAACTGCAGGGCAGCCCACAAACACACAGCAGGACAGTCCTTCCTCTTCATTCTTCCAGCTTTCTCCTTGGCAGAGGTTCCTTCTTGATTCCAGGATGATCTAATCTTCTGTAGTCTGGGTCCCAATACTTATACCCCAAATTCCTTTGTCCTCTGCAGGCAGAGGGGCCTTGGCCTAGTCAGCACCAGTTCTGGCCAGTCCTGGAGCACTCTGTTTACTTGGTTTCTTCTTTCCTTTGAGAGAGAGGGGCAGGGTTGTCAGCCACCCAGCAGGGGGTGGAGCCAGCATTGTGGAAGGCAGGCACAGCCCTATTCAGGCCCAGGTGCTACTCCTCCCACCCATCTACAGGGGAATTTCCCTATTCAGCCCTGGGCTGACTCATCCAGCCTCTGGGAGCCACCCCTGTCCCTGTCACTCACAAACCAGACAGTCAATTCACAAACAGGCCAAGGCACACAGAAAGGACAGAAAAGGAAAACAGGCACCTTCTAAAAAGTGCTATTTTCACACACAGGATTTAAAAAACATCCTTCTTAAAAGATGTGTTATTAAATTCTGAATTCAGGGATACAAGACTTTAGCTTTCTATCTTGCTCCTATGGGCAGATATGCAGGTAAACATTATACTCAGCATTCCCCATTATAGCCCATGGGCAAGATAGCCTTTCAATAGTGAAAAACGAAAATGGCTGTAATTCACTACCAAAGCATGTCACCTACACCAATACATGCTCCACCTTTCACATACACTGCACTCTGCCCAGGGGGGTACCTAGGGCCTTCCATAGGGGTGTCCAATGTGTACAGAAAGGAAAGGGTTAGGCCTGGCCAGTGTGGACACTGGTCAGGTCAGCATGGCAGTTAGCAACTGCACCCAGGCACTGCAGTGGCAGGCCTGTGGCACCATTTTAAGGCTAATCATCTGGGTGGCACATTCAGTGCTGCAGGCCCACTAGTAGCATTTGAATCACCAGCCCTGGCACACTCAGTGCACTTTACTAGGGGCTGACAGGTGAAACAAATATGTCAATCATGGATAACCAATTACAATAACACTTTACCTAGGGAGCACTTGCACTTTGACACTGATCAGCAGTGGCAAAGTGCCCAAAGCATCTAAACTAGCAAAACGAAATCCAGCATAGCGTCAAAAATACAGGAGGTAGAGGCAAAAAGTCAGGGGAAACCACTCCAAAGATGCCAGGTCTAACACGACTACTTTGCTGCCAGGGTAGAATAAGACAGTACACTATCTTTGTCAAAGAAATCCCCCAAAATCACTATACCCTTTTGTGGCCACCTGGCCATGGTAGTGTCCCCAAAAATAGAGGGTAATAATAGTGATGTTGCAGTAGGTGTATAATGACAAACCCTGCGATATTGCAGATGTCTTCGAACCTGTTGCCACACTTTACTAGCTGCTTGTATAACCTTTAAACGGGTCATCTTGTAGTAGCTTGGTTCAAGACATTTAAAAAAGCTTTTATTGACCTCACATCCCAACTGCATTTGATAAATCGATGGGGTCTCAGCTATCTCTAGATTTCCCTCACCTGTATGTAGTATTTGCATGTGTTGAAGAAGACAAGACCAATAATATAGCGTGAAATTGGGTACTGACCATCCCCCAAACTTCTAGGCAGGCTCATATATTTCATGGCCCTACGTGGTTTCCCCTGGGCCCAAATAAAACTACTACAAATCGATTGTAATTTCTGAAGTTGATTTTTTTTTAGCTCCAAGGGTACGGATCTAAAAACATAAAGTACCTTGGGTAGGGTATTCATTTTTAATACATTACATCTTCCAACTAGTGAAAGCTGTATGCATTCCATGCTGTCTAATACGCTTTTAATTTTTCTCAACATAGGATCCCAGTTAGCAGACACTATTTTGTCCAGGCATATTCTAGTTCAGACACCAAGATAGAATACTTCCTCTGTAATCCTAACATCATTAAAGAGAGCTTGATTCGTACAGATTACTTGAGCTTTGGCTATATTTAGTTTGTACCCAGATCCCTGCCCAAATTGATATGCTAGCCGTTCAATCTCAGATATGGATACGGCTGGTTCGGGGGTGACAATAGCCACATCATCCATCAGGCTAGCACCTTGTACTCTTCCTGTCCATATTGCACCGGTTTAATAATAGGGCTATTTTCTAACATATTCAAAAAAAGATTAATATATAAAGCGAACAGTAGAGGGAGCAAGGACAACCTTGCCTAGTCCCTCTAGAGATCAGTATTGGTTCAGATTCCAATACAAGTGCACATATTCGAGCTGTAGGAGACCTATACATAACATTAATTGCATTAATAAAACTGGGCCCAAAGCGTAGCATCCTCATAGTCACCCGTAAAAATTTGCAAGAAACGCGGTCAAACGCCCTTTCGGCATCGAGTAGCACCACCCCAAGCGGTGCTTGATGAACATTAGCCAAATCTAGCAGAGTAACCGGATGTATGATGTTACTACACATACATTCACAAAGCAGTATTTTACATCGCGTTCCTTACAACGCAAGTAGTTACAACAACTTGCGTGGAGGTTGCTGGACTTAGGAATAGTATGATTTACTATTCCAACTCCAACCTACGTTCCAGTAGGGAAGGTGTTGGAATAGTAAATGATACTATTCCTTAGCTTAGAGCGCCATCCAGCGCAAGTCTTTGTAACGACTTGCGTTGTAATGCCCGCTATGTAAACATACCCCGGTGTAACGACCGCGTTTTGAAGGTCGTTCTCCGAGTAACCACCCTGCTAATATGGTTGACCGTGCCACTTCCGGGAATAAAACCATGCTGTCAGGCTGAGACCAAAGGAGAAATGACTCTTACTAACTGCATGGCCATAATCTTTGCATACATTTTATCATCGCAATTTAATAAAGATATTGGTCTATAAGACCCTGGTTCTGTAGGAGGCTTGCCCTTCTTTTTAAAAATAACAATGTTGGCTAAATCCCAAGATGCTGGAGTGTGCCCCTTTTGTGCTTCCTGAATCGTTATGAGCATATCTGATTTTAGTTCAGGAAAAAAGATTTTATAAAATTCTGTAGGCAGCTTATCGGGACCTACGGCCTTACCACTTTCCAAGGAGCTATTAGCCTCCGTAAGCTCATCTAATGTTATAGGTTCATCTAAATACTCGCGATCCCCTGGACTGAGAGTTCTACTGTGTGAAACCCATATAAACAACTTGTGTCCCACATTCCCAGTAGAGTCCTCAGTATATAATTCTTTGTAGAATGCTCTAAAAACTTTCAGGATCGCAGATGGAGTTTCAACTAACCCCCCAGATGAATCTTCAATAGCGACAATTGCACATTCGGCCTCCTTACACCGAATCCATAGTGCCAAGCATTTGCCAGTTGCCTCCCCACATTCATAACATTGCCTTTTACATAGGTGGTATTTATTATCATTCTCCTCAGACCAATGTGCACTAATTCTGGCCCTACAGCAGGCAGCTTCAGTTTGTATCGAAGTGGTGTCAAGATTAAACTGTACACGTTGTATATGACTCTGCTCTGCCTTCCAGAGATCTTCATAAAACCCCTGTATTAACTGCCTTTTTCTGTCTCTGCCTGTATAACCAAAGCTAAGAACGTCACCCCTGAGTCCTGCCTTTAATGTATCCCACATTACATTATTAGCAGCAGTATTACGATGAATAGCCAGAAATTGTCTTAGCCATTGCTGAATATGCATAACAAAGCCCTCATCAAGCAGTAGCTTCCCCTGAAAAGAAAAGGATCCAGCTGGTCTAAACAGACCACACATTGGAATATCCAATACCAAAGAGTTATGATCACACGTGACTCTAGGGAATATCTGTATACTGGCATTAGCAGTGAGAATCTTCGTTATAAAAAATAGTCAAGTCTAGGAATTTTCTGAATGGGCATGAATAATAATTTGTCCCAGACATCGACTAGGCTATGATCCCCTAGCAGCTGTTGTAAGGCTGTAAAAACCTTAGGTTTCCGACCAATATATATATCTCTTCCCGCCCGTCTAACCATATCTTCCATCTGAATATTAAAATCCCTACATAATAGCAACGGCGTCAGCCAGGAGGCCAGCTCAACATTGAGAAAATCTCAAATCTGTGCCTCATCCATATTGGAGCCGTAAAAAGAACAGAATACAAATTTGCTGTTACCACCAGCACATTAAACAATTGCCCACCGTCCATACTTATCAACAAGTACTCTGCCAGTGGAGCATACTCTGGACTTTGCGAGAATAGCCTCCCCACGGGTGGTAGTACCCTGTTTTGTACAGCCTAGCAGAATATTCCCCAGTTATGATAAAACCTTATGCTTCCCCCAGGGTATACGAGTCTCCTGGCGATACACCACATCCGGTCGCATTGCTTTAATTACTTGAGCGATTCTTTGCCGTTTGGCACTATTATTAAGGCCACAGACATTAAAAGAACAAAAGCAAAGTCTAGCAGACATCAGCCCATATTAGATTTATCAAGCTGAGAACCCTCCAGTAGTGACTTAAACATGTTGATTACAAAAACCTTGTACGTTGTGTTAGCTCCAATCTTACCTATTACTGGCTTATTTATCTTTTCCTCCCCCCATGACCCTTGAACCTCCATCCTCATCCCAAGAAACTCCCACTGACCTACCCTCCCTAGAATTGGGACCCTCCCCCCAACCCTATTCTTTGAGGCAAAAGGACCCAAGGGTCCGAAACGATGGGGAGCCTCCCAACTCCTGCAGATCGACTGCCCCCGTGACCTGAGCTATCCAGCCCCATTGTCCAAAAAAAAGACGTCACTGTGAAGTAATAAAGAGAAGAGAGAGCAAAAAGGAGAAAGAAGACCTTATAAATAATCTAGGCCCTCTCTTCTAACCCATACAAGTCCAACGTTATTGTTGTTGTTGAAGTTTTAGACTTTTAGCGCCTGTAGGAATTCTTTTGCCTTCCCCTCAGAGGTAAAAAAATGAGTTTCATCTTTATATATGATTTTAATTTTAGCGGGGTTAAGAAGAAAAGCCTGAGCCCCTTTATTATGGAATGCCGTAATGAATTGTTGAAGCTGCCAGCGTTTCTCAACTGTTACATGACAGTAGTCTGGATGGACAAAAAACTCAGCGCCTTTCCCCTTCCTCTTCCTATCTGGATGTTCCAGATCATACAAAGCCTGCCAAGACAAAAAATGATTTAGACAAATCAAAATTGCCACCTGGGACACCATCGAAGGGAGCAGGCAATGGTAGCAGCATGCAAAGGTCTCAAAGCATCCGTCGATCCTAGGCAACAGGCCACCCGCACATTGATAATGGAAAGGAGACTGCGAATAAGGCCTTAATTATGAGTTGCAGTGAACTGGGGTGATTTTACTGCATGGTAAATATCCATGTATAGTTTCCATTAACCTGCGGTGGAATTACAAGTTTAACCCAGTGGGAGGTAGAGTTACTATGTGGGGTCGATTTTTCCAGCTGTAAACCCAAACAAAATTCAGAATTTTATGCTACCCCGTTTAGAAAAACAAAAACATAAAATGAGACAGGGCCACTGCTTCAGCGAAAAGTCTAATGCGATTTTTCTTCCACACCCAGTAAATCTGGATGCAGCAGAACCTAACTATTAAAGCATATGTTAATTTAGTTCCACCTAACCTGTAAGCAGGCCCTAAGAGTAAGATATTCAGGCTAAAGGTGTATTTTGTTTGATGGATAGACCATTCACATTTCTTAGTGACCATACATTATTTTTAATAAAAGAGTCGTCCTGTACTTTAGGAACATGGGATTTCGGGTGAATTAATTGAAGCTATTTTTCTTTTATTGTTCCCCAGTTTATTGATTTGGAAGATCACTCCTTCTTATAGAATTACACGAAGCTCTTGACATCAAGATTTAATTGTCTCACTATCCCTCCATACCTGGGATAAATTACCAGCGTGATACACAAGCCCAAAGTTCGTTTGGAGTTTTCTGGCATTCGCTTATGAGTGATTTCCATATTATCCCCTCTAAGAGGTCAGGTTTGACATCACGCGGGGAGAATAACAGACTGTTTCATGAACAACAATGGGCATCATCTTCATAAGATAATCTAATAGCCTGATCTGATTGTCCACCTACATCATGCTGCAACTAATTTAATCAGCCTGCGCCTGTCAAAGAACTTGTCAGTAAAAATACATAATCGTGGAAAACAATTCAGTATCCTTTCGAAGCAAATACCTAAGGATATTGTCAGAATATAGATAGGTGAAAAATTACTAAATAGATCATTTCTTTATATCTCTTCCTGGCAAGATTCAGGTGAATTATTAACCTTATTATTTGTTTCCATCAGGGTAAAGAAAATGCATGATGACTATCACAGCTGAACATTAATGAATTAGAATTAAGTGAGTCAACCAGCACCTATTCCTTTGGGACACACTATATATCCCTTAATGGCTGATTCATCATTGAAATTCACCCATTAAATTGACCTCCACAGCCATGATCATTGGATACAAATTATACATGAGTTTGTAAATCTCTACCTAGATAATAGGGCAGTGTTTGTGATCCAGCAGAAAGCCAGGGACGAACACCTCACAAAAAACTGAAAAAGTAAATGGGCCCATATACAACAATCAGATTCCCTGGCTGTTTCGCTTGGGCTCAAGTTTTATAATTCACTTTGATCTTAATTAGTTAACTCACTGGGAATTCAATTTACTCCTGATAAATCTTTATTCAATGTTTAACTAATCTTCACAGATCAACACTCTTCCTTTGGTCGATGGACAATTAGTTGAGTAGTTGATGGTGATATGAACAAACTAACTAACTAAACTTAGAGATCTTAGTGAAATAAACCACAGACTCTGGGTAAGATTCAATAAGTTTATCTAATGTCAGTCTTAAATGAACGCTCATTAATACAAATTCCCAGTGCAAACACCATTCAAATATCATGGGAGAGAAAATTCATTAACAAGGTACATTCTATTCACGGACTCATTCAACAAATCAATGCATTAAGAGTGGATAGATAAAGAGACAGAAGACATTTTAAATCATACATTTGCAAAAGGTATGCAAATTTGAGACAGAATAATAATGAACCCAAAGGTGATTATAGAAATCCAACTCTCTGGCCAAAAAGGGCTGGTGATGGTCTCCTGATTAAGACTCAGGAGACAAAGGCTATAGGACAGGCTCAGAACAGGATAATACTTCCTGAGCTTCTCTATAAACCCGATGCACCAGGACGCATCCCTCACTTGCACTCTCTCCCTCCTCGATATTCTTCCGGAATCTTCGATCTCATCAAGTATCTTTCAGAGGTGAATCTTCCTAGTCTGTTCTCTCTTTTCTCAGCAGCAGTAGTTCTTGCTTCTCTCTTGCACTCGTGCTTGTCTCCCAAAAGTGCAAAACCAACTACCTATTGTGAAAATACTTTTACTGAGTCTTTCTAAAACACCGTCAACCTCCAGTTGGGTCAAATCTTTATGAATCTTTGTAATATTCTTAATATATCCCTCAATACCTTTACTTTTGTCCAGGATATATGTACAGCAGTGTTAGACTTTCAACATGCCACAGACTCCACCCTCATTTGCCAATAAAATATCAAGGGCAAGTCTATTTTGCAAAACCATAGATCTGATTGCAACCATTTTGGTATTAACCATTAAGAACCCTTCAGCAGTATCTGTTGATAAACGATCAACCAATGTGGACAATTGACGTATTTTATGTGAGTTCAATATGACTCCAACTGACGGTATTAGTGCACCAAAGATGTTGCCTACTATTTCTGAAAAAGTTGCTCTTGTACTTCTTGTTAGTCCTTTACTTATTATATCTATTTAATTGTTCTTAGTTATGTGATATACCATCGGGAAAACAATACCAAAGTAGCAACTTCCGTACCAGCGTGCGGGCAGCCTATACCTGGGAAAACAGGACCAGTTCCCTCTTTTAAACCCCATCCCCCCATAATTAGGAAGGTATGTTCACATTCACTAGTACCAATGAAAATGCTATTATACTCTGTTTTTAGTCTATGTAGACAGAATTTCCCCAATTTTGACAAGTCTAGGGACATTGCAGCATGAGTCTCACCTTTCTTATAATCTCCCTCCATAGTAGCCCATGGCGGTATATGTGACTTCTGCTCAACAGCTTTCTTTTGGAAATCCTGACTTCTTTCTTCTAGCAGATTTAGAAAGTCTTTTTCTTCATCACGCAAAAGACATGTTAGATTATTTCTATGAGCATATGTTATATCTAGTGGATCACTTGTTAGGAAAAAGTCTCCCATGAATTCTGCATTTTTACCACTAAGTACCGGATTCATATTTCTTCTATTAGGAAATTCTGAAAATACTAAATCCATATTAGAATAAAAATATTGCAACTTACCAGTAACAGAACAAACTAGTTACAACACTACAGGATACACCATAGGTTAATGGAAGATGGTGATATGTTACACCTTCTGAGACAGAAGTAGGTAATTTCATGCAGACATAACAGTCACTCACATCCTTCGTGTCAACGTATTGGTACAGTAGTTTAGTAAATACATTTAATGACAAATCGCTATTTGATTTGTCATAATAATACATGCTCTTATCCATTTGTTCTAAATCTGTGGAAGATGTTTTCTGCATTCATTCTTTCATTAGTATTTGTGTTATTATGATTATTAGTCACCATTAAAACAGGTACACAACAGTTAACAGTAACCACATCAACATTAGGATTGTAATACTACATAACCGACACTTAACCCTTTCTATATATAATGTAAAAATTTAAAATCTTTGTGTGATCCCACACTTCAAAAGCTTTCAGCTTTGGTTAGCCTTTTTCTTCCGATCCTTTCTTCTTTTTGCTTGATAATCTTGCAATAAAATCCTCCCTTTGTGCGAAAGTCTTTCTTTTAAGGTCGTCCCAATTCCCTTTCATCGGACCCTCCAACCGTGCCACTATTTGGTTCTTCATTTAGATCAAGATTTTCAAAATCTTCAAGGATAATGTAAGTCCACTCTGGAGCCTTATATTTTCTGTTTGGAATCTTCACTCTTTTTGACAACCTTAATGATCTTCTTCTTGTTTGTTCTTGCTCACCCTGACTGGAAACATCATTTACTCGCTCTAGTTCTTTCTCTGTTTTTCTTCTCAGAAAGTATCTCAGCCTTTTTACTCCACTCGGCCAGTGATCACCCTTTCTAACCCTTTTTGTCTGTACTGCCTTTTCACCTTCTTCACTTATTTCAAGTGTCCTTTTATTTTCTTTTTATTTTGGTTGGACTTGCTCTGAATTTTCTGCCTCTTCTCCTTCTGTGGTTTGTGTTTGCTATGGACCCTCCGGTCTTTCTTTTTCTTCTTCTGACTGAGCTTGATTTGGATTTTCTATAGAATATTCTTCTATTCTTTGTTCACTTTGTTCTGGTCTTTCAAGCCCTGGCTCTTCCTCAGTCTCTACAGCAGTATCTTCCGTCCCAGTAAATGGTGCCTACTCTACTTGCCTTGTACTTGGTTGTTCTTCATCAATACGTTCTTCAGAGTCTGTTTCTCTGATATCTTCGACTTCACAACTCTCAGCTTCTGGTTCTTTTCTTTGTTCTACCAGTTGGTGCTCTTGTTGTTCAGGTGGACTTGGGAATTTTAGGGTATGACTGGCATGGATCCAATTTGGCAAGCCAGCACACTTCACTGCTGTTGTCGTGACCAGTATGATTTGATGAGGCCCTTTCCACCTGGGCTCCAAACACGATTTCCTCGTGTGCTTCTTTACCACGACCCTGTCTCCAGGACACAAATCATGAGCTTGATTCGGCTGTGCTGTGGTTGCATCTTCTCCAACCTGGTGAGACACAGAACGTACCAGATCAGCTAGTCCTTTACAATAGTCCAACACTAGGTCATCATTTATATTCATCAATTTGTTTCCAGGTACACATGTTTGTCTCATTGCTCTTCCCATGAGGATCTCATGTGGACTCAATCCTGTTCTATGGTCAGGAATACTTCTAAGGCTCATCAATACAAGGGGCAAAGCATCAGGCCATTTCAGTGAAGTGGATGCACACACCTTTCCTAACCTGGATTTTATTGTGCCATTGAGCTGCTCAACCACTCCAGAGGCTTCTGGTCAATAGGCACAATGCAAAGCTTGGCAACTGTGAGACTGTCATTCCTTCTCATGGGATAAGCTTCCACCCATCGAGTAAACAGACACACAAGGACATACTTCAAACCGTTGCATGGGGGCAACTCAATTAAGTGAAGTTGCAATCTGGTGAATGGTCCCTTTGCTCTTCCAATTTTTCTCCAACTGACAACCGTCTTTCTACCTGAGTTTTGCTGTTGGAAGGTCAAATACCTCTGGCAGAGACTCTTTGCAACTACCCTAAACTTGGGATTATACCATGTCTGTCTGAAATGTCTAATCATGGCGTCCCTCCCAATGTGTGTAGTTCCATGATATACCCTAGTCATTTGTGACAAGCTATCCAGCATTATTGGCCTACCATCTGGACACACCCACACTTCATCATCTACTCTCCTTGTGCAACCTGATTTGATCCAGTGTTCCTTTTCTTTTGCGTCTGCCTCATCCTGTAACTGTCTAACTTTGTTCCATGTTTAAAAGCAGAGAAAAACATTAGTTGGCAATTGGTAACTTCTTTTTCCAACCCTCTGTTTAAAGACATTGTATGTCGAGCACAAAATTGTGCAATTTGGTCAGCGTACCGATTACTCAATGTCACATAATCATTTCCTGACTTACATACAGCACATTTGACCACGGCAATTTCCTTTGGCAATTGCAATGCTTCCAATAGTTCTTTGACATTTTTACCATTCCGGATGGGAGATCCTGAGGAAGTCAGAAATCCCCTCTTTAGCCACAATTGGCCAAAGTCATGCACAATCCCAAAACCATATTGACTATCCATAAATATGGTTACTCTCAATTTCCTCCCAATTTTACATGCTTTTGTTAGAGCGAACAATTCGGCTATTTATGCAGACTTGACTCCTCTTAAACAGGAATTTTCTAGGGTCCCTGACACAGTACACACAGCATAGGCAGAACTCAATTCTCCATTCTCTCTTCTCAAGCATGACCCATCATAAAACATTACATAGTCTGACTCTTCTAAGGGGACGTCAAGGATGTCGGGCCTGGCCTTTGTACACATTTCTGTCACATCCAGACAATCATGATCAACTTCCTCTCTTACTTCTTCACAGTATGAATCAGGTAACAAAGTCGCGGGATTCATCATGGTGCATCTTGTTATGCTTACATTTTCAGCACCCAATATTACTCTTTCATACTTAGTCGCTGACTAGGGGTCAAATGCTGAGTGCGAGTCCTTGTTAAAAGGATCTTGACTGAATGTGGCACATACACCTAAACAGGATGTCCCATCACAATCGATTCACTCTGTTCCAGACTCACACGAGTGGCAGCTACTGCTTTTAAAACAGTGGTCCCAGAAAGTGACCATACAATATGAAATTCACAACATAAATACAAATTCAAGACTGAGACATAGGGTATTTGTTGCTCCTAGTGTTAAATTTACACTGAGCATTAGTCTATTATTGACATAGTACACATACTATTAAATGCATTCACATCCATAGGTGGGGTTAAGAGGGGAAGGCAAGGTGTGGTGACCGTGATTCAAGTGAGGGTAGGGTAGTGACTATAAAAATTGTTGTGTGCATCACAACAAAACAATATATCTTTTAGACAGCGAGTGGCTCATTCATCGAGCCTAATAATCACAATTTACACCAAAAGAACTTATTAAGCCATGGTTTTTCTTTAACACAGTACTAAATCTCTGTCGTTCAGGCTGGCTTGATGGAGAAATGTCGACCCCAATAAATCAGTAGGCTATTGGAATCCTTATGCCGGGGTCTTCATCAAGACTGGGGTGGGTGTAGGGGCGGGGATCTAGGGAAGAGCATAAAATTGATTTTAAGTGGTCATCCAGTTCAAAAAATGCATCTAGAGGATAGAGAGAGCAGTGAATTACCATAAAAAGCCTCTGAGGAGAGGCTGAGGTTATGCGGAGGCACGTATGGCTCCTTACACATGAGGGCGGGACACAGCACCTGTGAGAATAAGGTGCAGGATCAGTGATTGAAAGACTGGGTTAGGCTGTCATGGTGTAGGAACACGGATGACAGAGAAACACTTACTCAAAAATAGTTGCCTCTGTGTCATGCCTGGTAAAGCGGCTGATGATGACAAGCAGATAAATCTAAGAGAAGAAATGTGAAAGGCTAAATAGGACTGTGCACATGTGCACAAACGAGTTAAACACTATATAATTACGCGCATAACACAGTACCATAGTTGGTATTCCAATTGTATTAGAAGGTGTCAGGGTAAGAAAATTATTTGCATGAAATGCACAAAATGTAGACAGGCAGCAAAATAACATAGCCATTCCACACGTGTTAGAGAAGGCCAATTGGGAAAACTGTGTAATCACAATGCTTAAAGTGCACGCCTACAAGCAAAAAGGTCACAATCTCAAAATGAAATACAGGAGGGTAGCACGCTGGAGAGGACGTGTGTCCAAATCCATTAAAAACAGTTAAAGCGAGGGAAAGTGTCTGGAAATGAAACGCTGTGTTGCGTTAGCAAGAAAGACAAAGCACGGTAGATAGGCATTAATAACTGCGTTAACCTTGCCTTCCCCTCTTATCCCCACCTAGGGATGTGAATGCATTTAATAGTATGTGTACTATGTCAATAATAGACTAATGCTCAGTGTGAATTTAACAATAGGAGCAACAAATACTCTATGTCTCAGTCTTGAATTTGTATTTATGTTGTGAATTTCATATTGTATGGTCGCTTTCTGGGACCACTGTTCTTATGTACTGTCCTTTACCCAGGTCCCAGAGACTAGTATTGGGTTTACCCTTCTTAGGTAACTACTGCATTTAAGCAGCCAGATAATGCCGCAGCCACTGGATCCAGAGTAGCAGAAAAATATGCTACTGGACGTCGGTACAATCCGTGTCTTTGTGTTAACACTGAAAGTGCACAACCTTCCCTTTCACAACAGAACAAAGCAAAATCTTTTTTATAATCCAGCAGTCCCAATGCTGGTGCTTGACACAAACAATGTTTCAGTTTTACAAATGCTTCTTCACTTTCATCATCCCATTCAATCGGATCATCACATCCTTTCGTGTCAACCTTATCAAAGGTTTTGCAAGCAGTGAGAATCCACTGATCCATTGACGACAATATCCAACCACTCCTAAAAACATTTGCACTTCTTTTTTTGTCTTAGGCAGGCTCATTTGTCGAATCACTTTTATTCTTTCTGATGTTACTTTCCTGAATCCTCTTTCTATCTTGTGCCCTAAATATTGGACTTCTTGTCGACAAAACTGTAATTTCTCTGGCGACACCTTGTGTCCTCCTTCTGCTAAGTGGTTCAGCAAAGCTCTTCAGTCAATGACACAGGCTTCGCGTGTCTTTGATGCCACCAATAGGTCATCAATATACTGAACCAAAACCGAATTTCCTGGCTTAACCAAAATCTCCATACATTTTTTTAGAATTTGATTAAAGATAGAGGGACTCTCTGTGTACCCTTGAGGAACTCGGCACCATGCCAAAACACGGCGCTTGTACAAATACCGCTGTGGAACCCATCCTGGCTTTCCCTGTGAGGTGTCCACTCCTGGGCACCCCCAAGGTGGAGGCCAGGCATCCTTAGCGTTGTGGGCGCCGTTGTGGAGATTAAGCAAGCTAGTGCCCAGAGTTGCAGAGTGGGACTCCATGATTGGAATAGGCACCGAGGCGAGAATTATCAGGTCTGTGGAATTTTGAGCCCAAGACCCACCGAGGCGGGGAATTGAACCCTGGTCCCGGGCCAGACCTCTGCATCAGGGTCTGCCGCTCTAACCATTGAGCCACACTTCTCAGTCACAGTTTCAAGATTTGGGAGATCTAATAATGAAACATTTGAATCACTCTCACTAGTTTGATCTTCTAACATCACTATCTTTTTTTTAACACCATTGTGTGAAACTGTCACATTTTGTGGTTTTGCTGCACCACGTTTGTCACCATACAATGGAATAACAGGAACAATAGTTACTGGTACTGTCAATGCTTCAGCATTCAAACCCAACTGATTTATTTTCTGAATTATCTCTTCTTTTGTTTTATTCAATGCGTCCCTTTCCTTTTCTTGTAATGCTCGGATGTCTGATGGATCATATAGAACTTGCGAAACCAATGGAGTTCCCATCATAGGGGCACTTGGAGTTGTATCTCTAGCACTTTCTTGATAAGGTGGAGGTCTTTTGACTAGAATATCTTCCAACAACTCATCATCAGATTCATCACACCCTATTCCTGTCACACCTATTTGTTTCGTATTTACCCTACATTTACTCCCTTCTTGATCCTCAGCCATTAATACTAGATATAAACCCTCCATTACTACAGCCCTTCTCCTTCTTTTCATTTGATTTCCTCGAGTGTCAAATGGGTATCTTGGTAAAAATCCTCTATTTATTCTTCTGCCTCCTCTGTATTTCTCTTGCTCAAAGGCCTCAACTTCCCATTCTTCCAAAGCCTCATATTGTGTTAACCTAGGATTTGGTTCTAACAAATTCATCCTGTTTCTCAAATTGTGAAGAGTCCTTACATTAAATGTACCATGTTCTGGAAAAGCTAAAACACCATCATTTTTTGCATACTCCACCCAATTTTCCAACCATACACACGTATGATATCCACTTTCCATCATCATATAAGAAGCTGGCGTATTAGGAGGTGGCATAAGAATTCCCTCCCTAGTTACTATGCGCTTGTCCTTCTTAAAGAAATTCTTGATCTTATTAATCAACTTCATTATCTCGTTCTTGTGTCTTATCTACTTCAGTTGATAAAATCCCAAAACTCTTCTGTGTTTTCACGAAGCCTGTTAGCTAACACTCGTCCAATGCCAGAGCGACTTACACCAACCGTCCAATCAGGTCTCACTACGTATTCCCTTCTGCAACCAATACCAACACAGTACTTGCCTTCTGATCAATCAGAGCTCACAACACACCCACTTGTCTGACCAATGCCAGTGTGGCTCTTTGTGACATCAGTATCGCTCCTACTACTGACCCCCCCTTTATAAACTGCACTTTTCACTCGCCCGCTGTTTCAACCAATACCAGGCTGGCTCTCTGTGACGTCAGTTTGACTTCTGCTACTGACCCTCCCTTCACAAGGTAATACGACCATGTATTTTCTTAATTTTTCTCTAGGTAAACTCCTCTTTTAGGTAAGGCCAAAGTTTCACAGGCAGGCCCTCTACTGTCATTCACACTCTACTCTTGTACGTTATAACCCCTAATATAACACCTACAGCCCTGCGTAGCTTTTAGGTATTATGACAACAGACGAGTAACCTTTTGCAGTGTGATTTCCTTACCACACTCTTCTAAATTCCGTTCCCGGGATTCCCAGGTATCTCTGTACCTGCACTTTCAGACATCATAGAACACAACACAAACTCTTGGTGTTAAACATATAGTCCACACCGCCAGCATGAAGGAAAGATGTGAGAGGAAGACATCTTGTTACATGTTGGGTGCATATATGCACCCCAACATGATTGGAGCTCCATCTAGCGTACCCCTGAGCAAAACATAGAGCCCCTGTGCATCTATCTTAGTGTCAAGGATTGCTTGGGGAGTAAGCCTAGGCAAAGCACTACGCTACGCTCGCGTAGTTTGCGAAGTTTGCACTACTTCGCACTACGCGAATTGCACGTAGCACAGTGCAAACATGCGTAGCATAGTGCAGCGGTCATTTTTTGCTTGCTTGCGGTCCTCAACGTCTAGTTGGCGACCGCGAGCAAGCAAAATGACATCCCGGCGAGACTTTTTCCTCATTTGCGATCGGCAACATCAAGTTGCCGATCGCGGGCGTGCAAAATAAACCTTCCGGTGAGCTTCTCAACGCAGGGAGGTCAGGTTTCTCATTGCGAGTGGTAACGTATGCTCGCGACCGCTCGCGATGAGAAACTACCAGTCCGCGTTGAGAAATCTACTTGAGCGGCAGAAAACGACCGCTTGCACTGTGCAAGATGCAGTTTGCACTGATTGCACAGTGCGGACAAGCATCCGGCACTGTGCAATCAGTGCGAACAGCATCTTGCACAGTGCACTACGCAGTTTGCGAAGCTACGCGTAGCTCCCGTAGTGCGAAGTGCACTTTGCGTAGTGCTACTTTGCAAACTATGCCCAGGGTTAATGGGAACCCCAGCTCGGAGCCAAATTACTGTGCCCCTGGCAAAAGCTGAACAGGAAGTGTGAAACAATAATCCCCTCCATTTTCTGTGCAACTTCTAAGTGGAAAGTAGGACCTCCTGCGGAAATGTGATGTAGGCACGATGCATATTAAGCTGTGCCAAAACCCTGTGTCTCTTGTATATAGACCCCAGGCAACGTACATTCCAGGTGACAATGTTATAGGTATTCAAGATCGTGGCCATAGGCAACATCAATGTAGTGCCCAGAATCCCTCGCCCAATACTCTAGCCATGCCCAAGTTACATATCTTTTCTCCCTCAAGTCATATACAGTGGCAAACTACAAACACTAAACCCTAAATACTCCGTCCAGTTTCTAGCAGCCACTAAACCCAGCATTAAAAGCAACAGCAACATATCAACTGTGGAAAAACATTTGCCTTTGATATACTATTTAGATGAAACCACAGAAGGAGGTGGAACAATGCCCACCATGAAATGTCACCCTGACTCAGGTCCTGGTTGTGAAGCAAAAGAGCATATGACTGGAACAACACCCATTGCCATGCATACAGAGGCCATACATTATCAGGATCCATGCCATATGCAGGCGGGCCAATACTCAGTAAAGGTACATTGCAGGTGAAAAAAATAAGCTGTTCACTGGCTGTCGATTGGTAGTCCAGGGCCCCAATAATGAAGTCAGCATCTATAAAAGAAAGAATACAGGGCACACTGTGCAATCTACTCACGCCCATCATCCCAACAAGGCATTAGTAATCTACGGGTGATTGATGAAAACAGCGCCATGCTGCCTGCAGAGTCTGAATCACAGATACTGCATTGCGATGAACTGGAGCTGATGTGGTCATTAGTAAGTCTCAGGGAAGTTGCTGAAGTAATCACCGCCTGTTGCCCCTCCCAGACTTGCTGTGGGGCAGATGCCTCCCCGGACAACTCTGAGTTGGGGGATGACGCTTCCTCTACCGAATACGCTGAGGTTTAGGTGGTGCAGATTAGGATATGCACTGGCCCCATGAGCACAGGAAATGAAGTTCCAATCAGTCCCAAGCCTCCTCTGGAGAGTCAAAAAAGAGAGTGCATGCCTCATGGATCACCTTCAGCCTGGCGGGGAATAGTAAGACATACTGAAGTCCCACAGAATCTAGCTGTTTTTTAACTTCTTCGAACGAAAAGCGCCACTGCTGGACTACCAACGAGTAATCCAGAAATAAGGAGACCTTGACATTATTCATAAGGATGGGTGCGTTTTCACGCGCGGCGCGCAACAGTTTGTCCCAGTCCTTAAAGTTGAGGATCTTAGCTACTATGGGCTGGGGCGGTGCTCCAGGGATGTGCCTTTCAAGGGGACCCTGTGTGCTATTCCCACTGTTAACAGCTCGGAAAATACAGATGGGGCCACCTCTATGTAAAGTCACTCCTCGACAAATTGGGCTGCATTGGGGCCCTTCACACCCCCCACTGCCCCCCACTATTCAGACTTTATTTCTACGAGCCCTCCCTTCCATGTCATGTACACGGTCCTTGAGCCAATCCAGTTGTTGGCGAAGTGTGTAAACTGTGCGGAATGGTAAGCATGGCAAGGGATTAGGGTCATCTCGTGTGGTGAGGGGCTAAAGAGAGAGGAGCAGCTGCTGCACCCCTGTGGCACTGACAGCAGGCAGTGCACTGTGGCTTCTGTCCACTGGCCACATGCCTTCTCACCTCTGTGCCGGCCCGGGAGTGCTACAGGGCCAGCCGCTGCCTTCAAAGCAGAGGTCGCAGTCACCGCAAAGTGGAGGAAGGGGCCCGTGACAGAAAGCAGGCCAGTGCGCGGTATCAGGCACGCCCCCGCCAATGGCAGCCAGCAATAATTGCCAGGTGAGTTTCCGCAGCACTGTCAGATGTAGCAGGCTGCCAAACATTGCCACTCCTCCACTGGCGAGGCCCTTACTCATGGGCCCATCCGCGGCTCACTTCACGGGTATAATTCAATGCTGCATCCCCCTATCTTAGAGGCATCGCACCTCCCAGCCAGCACTCCAATAGCATGCTCAGCCCTCTGGCCTAGGGAACCAAGGTCTCAGTTGGAAATCAGCCACCCATGGTCATGAAGTGGGGAGCCATAGAGCCCCAAAACAGCTCTCCGGGTGCAGCACATGTAGCAGCAGTGTAGGAAATCAGTGATCTTGTCTGCCGATGTTGCTTCCCTTGGGTGCCGTCAGCAGGATTTTTGGGGTGTGTCCAAGAGTCCCTGGACTAAGTGGCCGCCATTTTAGGCGGTTAGCCATGCCCTCTTACCGGCTCATATTTACCACTTTTTACTTGTTCTGTGCCAAGTATTGGACTTTGCCATATGGGCCAAGAGTTTTAGCTTCCCTTTGAAGGACAAATAAGGAGTGTGCAAACGTGCAAACGGCAACAGGACAGGGTATGTTTTTGTAAATACATTTTCTTGAGCGTACATTTAAGCAATAGGCCTTATAGACTGTGCTTGAACTCTCGGTCACCGTGCCAAGCGCTGAGACAAGTAGCGAGGCCCTGCTAGATGGGTGCAAGAAACCTTTTAGTTGGTAGCTCATACTGCCCATGTCAAAGTGAAAAGAAGTGAGGATCTGTCCAAGATGTTATAACCACAGAATTTTAGAACTAGGGATATGCAATTTACACATTGACTATTTTGTTAATGGGAAAGCATTTTGCGGTGTCACCTGTGTACTAATATTTCACATGTTAAATTGTACTTTCAGTGAGGGTAACAAAATGACTTGCCTAATGTGTATTAATTAGTTTGGTCACAATTTGTGACACCCTGCCATTGGCTTTGAATGCAGGGATTGTAGGTACCATAAAATGAAATGGGATAGAAAAAGGATCACACATCATATAGGAAAAAGCATTGAAAAAGCCAATAGGTCTTACCTAAGTAAGCTGGTGCATTTAAAAAAAAAAACATTCTTTAATTTGGCAGTATTCTTTTTATATTTGACCCATTTTCAACGCCTGCCCGCTGACTTGCTCTGTGGATGGGCTTGGTTGTCAGTGCATGCTCCCCGGACCTCTCCAGTCCTGAAATGCCATCCTAACATGTTCCTGGGCTCTTTTAAATGGTGCCCGCAGTGTGGATGAACAAATCACAGCTGAGGTGCTAAAGGCACATCAAAGGCAAATCCTGTCTAATCCTGTCCATGCCAGTGCTGTGTGCTTCCACCCATACCCCTGGCTCACTAGGCCTCCTCAGGCAAGAGCTTCACACTTATCTAGCACCACCGTCTCCCATGGACTGCCCACACTTTCCAAGGGCACTTATAATTCTAATATATAAAATACCTCTGCGCCAATACCTATTACATTGAAGTCTGGGACCTTATTGACACATGATCTACTGATATACACTTCCTATTTGAAAACTGCCTTGGCTATCCCTTCAGAGTTTAACATAGTCAGACATGAGAGACAGCACAAGACAGGCAGAGGTATTTCTATCATCTTCCGCCCTTCACTGTCCTGTTCTATCGTGACTGCCTTGACCAGCGACTTTTTGAAATACTTCGGACCATATTATCAAGGACGGAGTTAAAAATATCCTCGCTTTAGCGGCAGGAAACTGCCGCTAAAGCGGCGATAATGGGCTTGATAATATGCCCTTGTGAATTCCCATAGAAGCCCATGTTCTGGTGTGAACCTGGGCTTCTATGGGAATTCACAGGGACATAGTATCAAGCCCATTATCGCCGCTTTAGCAGCAGTTTCCTGCCACTAAAGCGGCGATAATTTTAACGCCGTCCTTGAGAATATGGCCCTTAGTTTTTAACCTCAGCTTCAACACTGCTCCAAATTTATTACCATATATCTCCTTTCATTCTTAGTTTTCAGCAATTCGTAGCCCTAGAAGAGCTCAATTTTTCCATAGAAAACACTACTAGGACAGACATCTGTAGTTCTTGGTGACCTTAAAGTCTTATGCTTCACATTTAGTCAAGGGAGCCACCCACGCCATTTTCACCAATTATAACATTAAGATAGAGACCCCTTTCCTCTAACCTGGTCTGATCATCCACTCCTAGCTTTCGATATTCCCATTCTACTATTCTTGCCCTTTCCCGCGTATAAGAATGAGGCACTGACAGTTTGTTACCAAGACTAATTTCAAATAATAGCTGTCAAACATTTCTCCCCATCTGAACATTAACCTCCCCACTTTCTAGCAAGTATTCCACCATCTGACTTTTCAATGCCATGAACATTTCAGCCTTGATTAAAAACTGCCCTAAACATCACAGAGCTCTTAATGCAGACTGGCACTCAGAAGATCTAAGGATGCTCACATTTCATTGCTAGGAACTTGAGCGTCACTGGAGAAGCTCTTACTCAGATCTCGACCGGAATACTTATAAATCCGCACTCCTTAACTACCACAAATGCATCCATCAAGCAAGAGATCTAACTCTACTACATACCTTCTGTGGACCAAAACAATGTCCAATCTTTCCCTCTACTGCCTTTCCCAACAAACATATTAGAGAAACTCATCAATGGCCAGAAATCAAACTGTCTGGAGACCAACCAACTGCTTGACACAGCTACCAGATCTGCTCAAAGCACCAAATCAGCCTCCTTGCAGCCACTGGCAACCTATGAAGCATGCCGGATCAGAGCGCCTCTGCAGCCCTGATCCTACTCGATCTCTCAACAGAGTTTGATGCAGTGTTACACACCATTCTGCTTCAATGCATTCAAAACTTCGACATCTGTCTGAATACCTTTCATTGTAGCTTAAATGTATTCCTTTTTTGCCCCTCTGAAACAATTCTCCTTTCTCCTTTTCAACCTAACATCACTTAGGAGCATATTTACAACGAGGCGATAAAAAACTTATCGCCGCTTTATCTGCCGTTTTCGGCCGAAAAGCGGCGATAATTTTATCGCTATATTAGCAGGCCCACGCTAACGCGTGAAACCTTGCTTTAGCGTGGGGATGTCTAACGCCCAGCTTTGCATCTCTAATGAGATGCAAAGTGGGCGTTCCTGACCTGACATGACAGGAGAAATGTCGCTAAGCGACATTTCTCCTATCATCAAGCCCCACGCTATGAAGCATAGCATCAGGAATAGTAGCGATAACACCTGTTATCGCTACTTTCCTAAAACCTGCTTCAGGACTGACTTAGTCATGATATCCTATGGAAGGTGGATATCATGGCTAAGTTTGTGAGTCCCTATCAACTAGCTAACGTGAGATTATCGCTGGGTTTCCAGCGATAATCTCACGTTAGCCAGTTAGCGCTAGGATTTTTATCGCTGATGAGATAAGCGTTGCTAATACACGCTATCTCAGCGATAAAAATTGGCGCTAGCCGGCGATAATTATCCGAGCGCTAAGTGCGCTCAGCGATAATTATCGCCGGTTGTTGTTGATATGTCCCTAGACTCTCCTAAGGAATGTCACGTGGCTCTTCCCTAAGACTAGCCCTTTTAATGCCTGTCTTTCCCCACTTGCTGGTATTATCGGATATTTTATTTTTGATTTCACATCATATGCAATTGTCACGGTACTGATCATCTTCAAGACTGAGAAACATCCGATTCACCCAGTGATGTTTCGTTTCTGCATGCTTGAATTCACCTACAATAAGACAGTAGTGGTCCTGTTTAGTAAAAAAGTTAGTGCACTTGTCAGATTCTTAGTGGCTCAAGGAGATGGACCCCACACCCCAGACCATATACTCTGCCATAAATGGTTTGAACATCTTGCTTTGCCATTCTAAGAAATGTAAGGCATAGAAAATCCTTGTTACCCATTGACACCCACAAAGTGCTCACTGAGGACCTCACCTACAGCAGATTTGATAAAGGACTAGCCCAGGTGTCTGATGCCACCTCTCCTAGTGCATCCCGGCACCCGATCATCATAGGATCGGGGTATGCCTGCATTCCAGCAAATATTGGCATACAAAAAGAATTGACATTGATTTCAGGGAAGCTGGCAAGGATTAGATCTAAAATCACGGAAAACGATCGGCTGCTATTTGTGGGGGCAGAGGATGTCTGTATCTTCCAAGAAACTTGGGCCGTAGAAAGAATATTTATAAATGGTTACGCTACTTATTGTGTGAAAGCGACGCCTCCAAATAAAACTGGGTGAGCAATGGGAGGATTAATGATTCTGGTGAATCATACCACCTCCTGTGCCCTCTCGCAGCTAAAGATTGACTCCAAAGATTTAATGGGATTGCAGTGTAAGTATCCCTCTGGGCTAACCATGGTACTATTCATTGTGTATGTCAGGTCAGTTTCGGTTAGAGAAGATTCCCCTATTTTGCCCTTGCTGGATAATAAGATTGAGCTCTATCAACAGCGAGCAAATGTTGTGGTAGCAGGGTATTTTTGTGTCTCTTTTGAGCCTTCAACTTCGCTTAATGCATTGTTTGAAGAGGAGGATGAGATATGGGATATACCAGGTTTGACTAGTAGACCCCAGCACTCTTTTTTCAGTGCTGCGATGCAAGTGACATCGATGATGGGTGGGCACAGTCTCAGGGCTTGCAATGGACGGACCTGATATGATCCTGATAGATCACCTACATTTTAAAAAGGCTTTTATTCAAGTGTTATTGTTAGAAATGGGATTTTTGGTCGGCTAGGGCATGTACAAAAGTTGGGCAGAAACCACCACTCTAGTCAGGATACGGAAGTTACACTCCTAAAATAACCCCTGCTCAACCCCTTGGTAGCTTGGCACGAGCAGTCAAGCTTATCTTAGAGGCAGTGTGTAAAGCATTTACACCTAACCAACAGTAATACAATGTAAGCACTACAAACGGACACCACACCAGTTTAGAAAAATATCCAATATTTTTATATACTTAATACAAGACCAAAAACGATACAAAATCCACAATACAGTATTTAAAAATCTTCGGTTATCAAAATATGCTTGAAAAACAGTTCCTTGATGTTGATAGCTCCATCCGGGGATATCAGGGCATCATGTGCAAACAGATCCAAACAGTTCTGGCTGACCGCGGTGTCGCGGGCCAGCTACGGTGTCATGAAGACTCGCAAAGAGTACCTTTTAGAAATGCAGGGCGTCGGCGACCTCTCGTTGAGCTTCTGAAAGCACGGCGTCTGCAGGCGTCGGTTCCGGAGGTCGGTGCAGGAGCCGTTGGGGCCCTCAAAGTCACACTCATTGCAGATCGATCTCCTCTCTGTTGGAGTTAGGAGAGCTGGTGTCGGCAGGCGTCAGGTGCTGCTGTGCGAAGGGCCGTGGTGCGGTGTGCGGTGCCCTCAGTTCGCGGTGCGAGCAGCGGCTTGGTGGTGGTGTCAGCTGGCATTGTCGGTGAGACCAGGGTCGCGGTGCGAGGTGAAGGTGGTGCTCATCGCGGTGCTGGCAGGTCACTGTGCAAGCAGTGTCGGCATTGTTGTTGAAGCGCTGTCGTCGCCTGACAAACTGGAGTCGATGGCGCCGGAGTCAGTAGGCCAAGGCTGCGGTGTGGGATGAGAGCGGTGCGTTGTGTAACTTTACGAGTGGTGCCCTCGAATCACGGTGCAAGCAGTGGCGTCGATTTCGGCGTGGAGCGGCGTCATCGAGGATACCAAGGCATCCTCGTGAAGCGAGGCGGTGCGGTGCGGAGTGCTGTGCCCACAGGTCGCTGTCCGAGCAGCAGCGGCTAGGTGGTGGCGTCAGATGGCATCGTTGGTGAGACCAGAGTCGCGGTGCGGCATTGCAGCGGTGCCCTCTGCGGTGCCTTCAAGACACGGAGTCGGCAGTGGAGTCGTAGAGTGCGTCGGGTTGCTGTTTCTTCTGTTTGCAGCTCAAAACACCCAGTTCCCAGTGCTGAGAGCAGAAGAGCTTGAAGTCTTTGTTGTTCCATAGACTTCTTGAACAGGGGGCAAGCTCTACCGCAAGCCCTTGGAGAAACGAACAAAAGTAGATTGCAGGAAGTTCAGTCCAGTCCTTTCACTGCCCAAGACAGAAGCAGCCACTGCAGCCTCACACAGCAAAGCACACAGCAAAGTCGTAGTTCTCCCTCCCAGCTTCTCCAGCTCTTCTTCTTGGCAGTCTTCTTGGTCCAAAAGAGTTCTAAAGTTCAGGGTTCTGGGCCCACTATTTATATCCCGAAATCCTTTGAACTCTTAGGCAGAGAGTGTCTGTGCCCAGCCAGAACCAGTTCTGCCTTCTCTGGTGTGACTTCCTGGCAGGATGTGGAGACGGCATTGTCAGAGACAGACCAGGCCCATCGAGGTGCAAGAAAATCTCCTACCCTTACCCAATTGCAGCCCAGGTCTATTCAACCTTTTGCTGACCCACCTAGACTATCTGGAGCCACTCCTGCTCCCCAGCCTTCTGTTATCCAAAACCCAGACAGGCAATCCACATTCCAGCAGAGGCACACAGGATGACTGAGCAAGAAAATACCTACTTTCTAAAAGTGGTGTTTTCAAACACAGAATGTAAAAATCACCTTCACTAAAAGATGCATCTTTAGATTCTGAGTTCAGGCATACTAATCTTTATTTCCCTACCTAATTCCCCGGGCCAGTTATGTTTATAAGATGTTATAAACAAACTCCCCATTTTATCCTATGGGGAACAGGTAGCCTTGCATTAGTGAAAAACGAAATTGGTCGTTATTCACTATCAGGACATGCCACACACACCAGGGCATTTCCTACCTTTCACATACACTGCACCCTGCCCACAGGGGTACCTTGGGCCTACTGTAGGAGTGTCTGACATGTAAGAAAAGGGAAGGTTGGGGACTGGCAAGTTTGTGCACTGGCCAAGTCAACATGGTAGTTACAAACTGCGCGCAGATTCTGCAATGGCAGGTCGGAGTTAACTTTTCAGGGCTACTCAAGTGGGTGGCACAATCAGGGCTGCAAGCCCACTAGTAGTATTTGATTTACAGGCCCTGGCAAACTCATTGCACTTTACTGCGGACTAACAGGTAAATCAAATATCCAATCATGGAAACAACAATCCATAACACAATTTACACAGAGAGTAAATGCACTTTAGCACTGATTAGCAGTGGTAAAGTGCCCAGAGTCCTAAAACCAACAGAAACAGGTCAGGAAAAAATAGGAGGAAGAAGCAAAACGTTTGGGGATAACCCTGCAAAAAGGGCCATTTCCAACAGTCATATATTACATATTACTTGATGTTAGTATTTGGCCATTGCCAAGTGAAATGTTAATCGTGTCCCAACTTGACAGTGACAATAATCCATTATATTTAACTTTAAGCGGAGACACTCTCAACAGAGAGCTGGTTGGGTGTCTTACTGCCTGAACCCACAAATGCCAATAACTCAAGAAGGGTTTCGTAGCCCCGAGTATTGGCTAATGATAAATTGGCGAACATGAATTGAGATGCCGTTCTAAGGCTGTTAGAACTAATGACAACAGGGCGTTTTGGCATATATATTCTCAAATGGGAGCTCAGACACAGTGAAGAAAAATCTTAACTATGAAGAACCAGAGAAATGGGTCCATCCTTTTACAATATTATATTCAGAAGAAGCAATTCCATTTTTGCTACACCTCCAAGATCAGAATTGTGGTCTCAGTGATAATAAAAATATCCCTAATGATGCTGATCTTGCATTTGGTTTGGCTGAGACATCCTCTGCCATTAGTTGCCTTTAAAAGCAGCTTAGGCCCAGGGCCCAACCACATCCCAGGCGAATTGTACAAATCTGAACCCTTAATTTGGGAATTATATGTCAATCGCCTTTCCAATGCAATTGCGGCTGGGGCTAGGATCCCGGACACATGGACGTTTTTTTAAAAAGGGGATGCCTCTAGCCCATCCAACTATAGGCAATCAGCCTTATTGATAATCTGCAAAAAATATTTGTTAGACAACTGGTCAAAAAGTTGCAAGAATGGATGGACACTAATCAAATCTTGTCACCCTTCCAAGCAGTATTCCCGCACCAAGACTAGCATGTCAGACCAAGTTTTTAGGTTCACATTACTGTATTGGAAGTATGCTCTGATTTGTAATCAAAAACTCTATGTGGCTTTCATAGATCCGCATGCAGCCTTCGACTTAGTTCCTCGAAGGCTTCTGTGGAAGGTGTTAATTGAGATGAGGGCCATGGCCAACCTGATCAATTTAATTGCAAGGCTGCACGAAAATAATTATGCCCCATTACGATGGGGCCACTGTTGAATTAAAGAAGTCCTGATGCTGATTAAAAATCAAAGATTTATTCTTGATTACAGCATAACGGTACAGCACCAACTGTACAGCAGGATGCCCAGCTCAGGAATGAGTGATTCATGAGATGGCATGCATCACTACATTCTATGACATAACAGTGTTCTAAGCATCTCTAGATTACAACACATCCTACTTTCAATAAGGAAAGAACAGTAACAAAGAGAACAAAATATAAAAATGACAGTGAAGAAAAACAAAAATTGAAGAATCCTGCAAATGAAACATGGCACAAAAGAAACATTACACCAATATAAGAAATAGTCTCCTAACTTCACAAGAATCCTGCAAGGAAACATGGCATAAGAAAAACATTGCATCAATATAAAACTAAGGGTGGGCGGAAATTGCGTGATAGCGTTACGCAAATCTTCGCAAAAACGCTAACAATTATCGCGAACACGTGGAAATATCGTGAAGACGCTGAAGTTTTTGTCTCAACTCAACTCTCAACTTTGCCTTTGGAGTCTGTTTCCTGGTGTTGCGCCTTTTTTTGGATGGTGGTACCCCTGGGATCCTGCTGTGGAATATATATATATATATACATTCACTTAAAAAACCATAGGTTTCACACATGTTATAGTTAGCTGGGCATTTCACTCGTGAAAAACCATTGAAATTTCCACGTTATAGTTAGTGCAGGCAACTATAACTCACGCGACCGCAATCCTCTGCTGATGACGTCAGATATTACATCACTGATGACATATGTGTTTTTCTGAAAAAAAAATATTTGTAATATATGTATAGCTAAAAATTAATGGAAGAAGACATGGGTAAATAAGTGTCTAAATACAGTATTAGCATCAACAGAGGATTGCGGTCGCGTGAGTTATAGTTGCCTGCACTAACTATAACGTGGAAATTTCAATGGTTTTTCACGAGTGAAATGCCCAGCTAACTATAACATGTGTGAAACCTATGGTTTTTTTAAGTGAATTTGCAAGGTTTTTTAAATGCTAATTCCTAACTATAACGTGTGTGAAACCTATGGTTTTTTCAGTGAATTTGTACGGTTTTTTAAATGCTAATTTATGTATTTATTTATTTTTTTAAAGTTTTTTCACTGTGCGCGTACCGTACCAAAATAGAATGTTGCGGATTTCCTATGGAAACACGGTCCTAACTATAACTATCTACTGGCGACCGCCAGTAGATAATATATATATATATATATATATATATATATATATATATATATATATATATATATATATATATTATCTACTGGCGGTCGCCAGTAGATAGTTATAGTTACAACCTAGTTTCCATAGGAAATCTAAAAATTCTATTTTGAATAACTTTGGTGCCGGTTGACGAATCCTCGCGAAATTTTCAAAACTAATGGGGCGCTCCGTTCAGCTCCTACCCTGAAAGTCTCGGGGTGATTCGTCAAGCGGGTGCCGAGAAAAAGGGGGGGTCCCAAAACGCGTTTTCCCCATGCATTTTTCCATAGTACCTTTAGACGCAGCTACAGCCCTAACGGCTGAACAGAATTACGTGGAATTTGGCAGAGAGGTAGCCATAAGGTCAAGGAAGTGCCTTTTGCAGGTCTGGTGTAAATCTGTTCAGTATTTCCTGAGAAAATAGCATTTAAAACCATATCAATATCTATACGCGCCGACCGCGCACGCACTGTGCGCGCACCCTGCCGTGCGCGAGCGCAATTCTGATTGGTTGTTAGATGTCGGTAAACATTCGAATCGGTCGAAACCAGGAAGTGTCGGCCGCCATTTTGTCTCTCGCAGTGTGAGGGGGTGAAAAACAAAGGTGGAGAACGTGAAAAGGGGGCAGAGTGGACAGTTCCTGACCCCCTAGCCTTGGTCAGGGGGTCTCAGAAGGACCCCCAAGGGAGAAAAAAAACAATTTTTTTTTTTTTAAATCGCGAGGTGCGCGCACCCTGCGCTCACCGCGAACCGTGGGCGCTAGGTGCGCGAAGCGCACCGAGTGCCCACAGAGCGCGCACGGTGCATGGTGCGCGCACGGTGTAAAACCTGAAAAAAATAAAGTAAAATAAAAACATAACTTAGCATTTAAAAAAACGTACAAATTCACTGAAAAAAACATAGGTTTAACACACGTTCTATAGTTACGAATTAGCATTTAAAAAACCTTGCAAATTCACTTAAAAAACCATAGGTTTCACACATGTTATAGTTAGCTGGACATTTCACTCGTAAAAAACCAATGAAATTCCCCCGTTATAGTTACTGCAGGCAACTATAACTCACGCGACCGGAATCCTCTGCTGATGACGTCAGATATTACATCACTGATGACATATGTGTCTTTCTGAAAAATAAATATTTGTAATATATGTATAGCTAAAGATTAATGGAAGAAGACATGGGTAAATAAGTGTCTAAATACAGTGATGTAATATCTGACGTCATCAGCAGAAGATTGCGGTCGCGTGAGTTATAGTTGCCTGCAGTAACTATAACGGGGGAATTTCATTGGTTTTTTACGAGTGAAATGTCCAGCTAACTATAACATGTGTGAAACCTATGGTTTTTTAAGTGAATATATTATATATATATATTTGCTCCAAAATGTGGCTGGCTCTGGTGGCCCAAACGACTGGTGTTGCATGGAACAGCGTCAACCGCTGAAAGTATCAAAGAAATCTCCACTCCACTGCAGGAAAAAGAGCACGTACACGAGTATCAGCTTTGAACTGCTTTCCCCTGTTTAAAATTTGGATGTGTTTCGTACGCAACATTAGCAAAACATTCTGGGAATGGCAGTCTTGTAACAAGATGATTGACATTATATCACACTTCCTTACGAACTGACAAAGTGATTTGCTAAAAGACTTTGGCTGCCAACATCTATTCAGGTGTTTGTTTTTTTGTTATGAGTGAACATAAGAAACAGCATTTGATAATGATGCGGGTATAAAGGAGGCATGCAACCCCGTGTGTGCTAAATATTCTAGGAAGCCGTGGACCTTTCATGACGTTCAATCGGACGTCTGAAAAATGTTGACACACAGGATGCTTGAATAGTAACATCTATAGGTATCCATTATATCTTATCTTTATAACCTTACCAGTGGCACCCAAATCAAATTGACACCAGAGTAACCACTAAGTAATTTTATTCACTAGATCCCCCTACAAAAGAAATATTTAAGTGATCTCTCCACTGAGGTCGAGACCAGACTGGTATTTAGTATACAATGAGGAGACCAGCTGATGAAACATGCCACTAATAGAGTAAGTGATGGTCCCTTTTTACTCAAAATGCATGTCTGACCATGTCACCTATCAACACTCCACACCAGGTCTATAGTGCATAGATCTGGGATACCTCTATGTTGGAAGGTGGAGATGTTGTCATTCGCTGGATCTCTTTCACCCCATAAAAAATATGGTCCAGTCAATAGCACATTCTCCCAGTCCATTGCCTTTTCCGTTCCTCTGTTCCCCATCATAGCGTGACCTCAATCCTCTTCTCTCCACTTACCTGAAAGATATAGAGCCCAATGTCAGGAATTGGATTATTAATATAGAAGTGGGGTACCCTTGCCAACGCAATAAACCTACTCTGATTACGTCAAAACACTATTCTAAGAGAATTTCTACTCAATTTCTGGCACAAGTATCAGTTGGAGTGGTTAGCTATGAGTGATGTAATTAAGGGGAGAGCCCCGGGGCCCCAGTGGGTATGGCTGTGATGACACCAGGGGTTGGAAACCAAATACAACAAAGCAAATATATGTGAATTAGGAAGAGATGGAAGGAAAGGAAAAAAACTGTCTCAACATACATGACCAGTCTAGCTGATAGCTGTAGAAAGGAAAAATAAAGGGAAACACCAAGGTGCAGATTTACAAGCCCCTTGCGCCTCATTTGCGCCGCCATTGCGTCACTTCTGTGACGCAGCGGCGGCGTAAACCTTGCGCCACATTGCGCCCTATTTACAACGTGACGCATCTAGGAAGATGCGTCACGTTGTAAAGTCCTGCGCCACATGAACCCTGCACCAGGTTTCATGTGGGCGTTACGGCGCAGGGTGGGTGTTCCCTCGCAGGTACGCCTTGTAAACGTGACGCAGTGAAATCTACAAGATTTCACTGAGTTACTTTTACGGCCATGCTGCGTCAAAACCCTGCGCCTGCTTGCAGCAGACGCAAGCAGTGACGAAGCATGCTAGGCATAGGGTGTCCCAGAGCCTTGCTGGAGCCGCGTCGCGCTTGCGACGCGACTCCAGCAATGCGCCGCCTTTATGATGGGGGATGCGACACGCATCTGCCCATCCGTGCACCATGGCGCGCTGCATTGTAAATGCGGCGCATCAGTGGTGGCGCACGGGTGGTTTTGCCTGTCTCAAGTGTTCTGGCGCATCCTTGCTGATTTGCAGAGATGCGCCAGACCTTGTAAATATGCCCCTTACAATTTATCTGAAAAGATTTCAACTTTAAAATGTGCAACAAAAATGCACATCTCGCATTCACACATTGCTTTTTTCCATGTATTAGCTTCAAGATTAGTTTTAAAATCCATAGAATGTGCAAACTTATCAGAGGCAATACCTTAATGAAGGAGACAGCCCAAATACCTTTACATAGGCAATAAGGGAGCTCGGATGCAATGGCTTCAAGGTAGGGGCTTCAGAGGGTCAATCGCGCTCTCTCCAGAGCCCTGCGTTATGATGCTCTGCGTTGAAATGCTGTACAAAGTGGGTGAATAAGCAGCAAGGGGGCCGTTGACAGAAGGTATTTGGGGAGATGAGAGCAGGAAAATGGTGGAGAACTAGTGAGTGAAGAGCGACAGGAAGGGGGAATAGAGTTCATGTGGAAGATGACCATTGTTGAAGTTTTAGAGACCTGGCATTGTGCAGCATGTCCAGAGTAGATGTGGCCACTGTTGGACTATCACACACTCCCTAATTCAGATTAGAACAGGCCAGGGTCTAGACTGCCACCTATATGAAAAAGTTGTAAGCGCAGAAACATGTGTTTGCCTGGCACATCCTATAAGCAGGTTGACAAGCCATGAGTGTCCTCTTAGGGTGCCTCTCTCGACAAACAAATGCCAAGCTCAGACGCTCAAGCTCAGAATGTTTCAGATTGGCAAGAACGTGTTGTCATGCAGCCACGGCTAAGCACAGAGACCTCAGAGCTATTGTACCAGCATCCCTGCCTGCGTAGGAAGCCATAGATGGCCAATGAAGTACATATTTCATACTGCTGTTCAACGATCTGTAGAGTCATGGTCGAGGTTCAGCGCAGTGCCAAGTGGAGCACAGCCACTTGGTGGCACATGGATAGACTTGGTGCTTCCACGCTTACACTGCCTCTAGAGATGACTGCGCTGCACTCGGTGCTCCGGCTCCGCGCACCAAAGTAACATCTTTGCAATCCATGGTAGCATTTATTGATTGTGTTTCAACTTTAAAAAAAAACATTGCAGTCTTTTACCTTGTAGAATTAATTTTGGTGGACGAGAGGTTGTGCCAGGAAGGTGCATAGCAGTGAAGATACCAGGCAGTAGGGAAGAGGTACCTATGACTACTTACATCTCAAGCCCTTGAACAGTTTCCATGTCACGCTAAGTCAACAGGACACCATGGGCCACATGTACGTAGGTTTCATTTTGCGATTTCCTAAAAGCAAATTTTTCTATTGGCTATTAGGAAATCAAAAACGCCTATGTACTAATGTGACTTTGACACATTTAGCGATTCCTAATGGGGTAGCAATTGACCCACCTCATTATTATTCACGAGGTAGGTCGCAATGTGCGACTCATTGGGAATCGCTAAAAACACAGGGATGGTAACCTGCTGGGGACAGCATACCACCATGCTTGTGTTTGCTTTTAAATAAAGTAACCTTTTTTTTGAAAATGCAGCCCATTTTCCTTAAAGGAAAATGGGATTTGTTTCAAAACGAAAAATGAAACTTTTCAGTGTAAAATTGTCAGAGTAGGCAGTGGTCGGTGGGGCCACTGCCTGCTTTGACAAAAAGTTTTCGCATGTATTCACAAAAGGGAAGGTGCCCCCTGGCCTGGGAACCCCTTCCTGATTGCAAATGGGTTACCACCTACTTGAGGCAGGCAGTAAAATGTGAATCTTTTGCACTGGATTTCGGTCACAAAACATTCGTACATAGCACTGCGAGTCGCTATTAGAAAGGGACGCCCTTAACACACACCTTTCTAATATTGAATTGCTAACACATTTTGCAATTTGGTATTAGGCTATAGAATCGCAAAATGGGTTTGGTACATAGCAAAATGCTTTTTTCTGGTCGCAAATGGCCCAATTTGCGATCGGAAAAAACCTTTACATCTGGCCCCCATGGGCCACATGTATCAAAAAAACATTTTGCGACTACCAAATAACGATTTTTATCGAATTGCTATTTGGTAATTGCAAAATTTTATGTATATAAGGAATTGCCAAATATTTAATGATTCCTTAATATTATCCAATAGGGATTCACTTAATAGGTCATCGCTATTAGGTTATACTGATCCATTCGTTCCTATGGGCCTAAAGGCCCATAGGTTCGAATCATTTTGCATTAGCTAGTTTGTGATTACCTGATTGGTAATCACAAATTAGGTAATGCAAAGCCAAGGGTACCCTGGGGCCTAAGGCCCTCCTGAAACACACCAAAAAATAAACATGTGCACATGTAAAGCGCACACATGTCCTAGGTGTATGTGTGCGCTACATGGCACACGGTAATAACATTTTCCTAAATGCACAGTTTACATTTAGAAAATGCTTGTTACCTGTGCTAAGGGAATTGAAAATTGCGATTCCCTATTTGTAGTCGCAATTTTAGGTAATTGCTATTTTTCTGATTACCTAAAATTGCAAATACGAAGCCTTTCACATATCTTGTAAGGCTATTTTGTATTTGCAAACGGGGCTCAACATAAAACCCCAAACAAGATTTCGAATGACTTTGAGGCCAATTGTAAGGATAGAAAGCAGAAAAGAAACTGGAAAGCATACAAAAAGTAGAGAGCTAAGCGCAGAAACAAATGTAATAGCGTAAGAAAGATAGTGGTGGTCACAGTGTACAAATTGTTACTAGAGCTGCACTTCTGTAATGGTGGCTAACTCGGTAATATGTTTCAGGTATTGTTTAACTTATGCTAGGTTTGATTGTGGTGGGCACTGGCACTCATTCTTTGGGACTTAAGGTTATTTTTCATCATCAGACTTTGATCAAGAGAAAGAGAAATGAAGGAAGAAGTGAACGATAGTAAAAGGGAGATAGCAGGGATGGAGAAAGAACCTGCAAGAATAAAGTAAAGACAAAGGCAGATCAAGGATGTGGAAGAATGAGGCATGACATGGGGACAAGACGAGACAGCGGTAGCATCCAGAAAACTTGATAATCAACAGCCCCGGCCCTAAAGAACAATTTTGGGCTCCTAAACCTATTTTTTTCATACATTAAGAACTTACTCCAGAAACACAGCACGTTTCACTTTGTGCTGCATTCTTCCTTCCTCTGTTCTATGCGTCAGTGAGTGCATATGTGGGACTTGGGGCTCTGAAGGCTGGTTTGAAGACGTGTTGTTGGCCACCTTACTATCAACACAATCCGTGTGTTTTTTCAAATGTTTTGCTCTCACTCATTATTCTTGGAATGTCTGATGAATTGTGGGCACTCTCTTTTGTTTCTTTCGTAAATCAGAATCATCTGAAATGTTGGATGTCTCTGTGATTAATCAGGCACAGTTTACAGGCAGTATCTTCTTGTTGAGTAAAGCCAACAAAAAATGAAACATTTTCAAACAGTACAACACACTTATAAATCCAAGATGTTCATCAACTGAGGCACGCTTGGCTTTCCCTTGCTGTTAGCTGCTGTTGATTGCAGACATATTGAACTAATTTACCTGCACATTGTTAAGAAGGTCCACATTGTTGTTTCAGAATGTTAAGTGTCAATGTATTGATCCTTACAATGCACTTCAATAGCCACTTGAATTTTAAGTGACAACGGCTAAAGTTCAGTTAAGACCCCCTTGCGCCGCAGTAGTGCCACTTTTCGTGACTGTCTGGCAGGACAAACTTAAGGGCATATTCTCAAGAAAGGGCGTTAAAATTATAGCTGCTTTAGCGGCAGAAAACTGCAGCTAAAGCGGCGATAATGGGCTTGATAATATGCCGCAGAGAATTCCAATAGAAGCCCATGTGGCCACTGTGTTTGAAATGGAAATATGGAAGTTCTTATACAGACACACTTTCCCGGAGGACCTGTTTCCACTAAGAAGTGAGGCAATCTCCCAAAATATTGCATCCCTTTTGAGCAGCGCCTGCACCGTCCCTTTCAAATGAATAAAACGAAGGGTCTCAGTACCTGATAGCACATGCCCATATAATAACAGCTTTACCCCGTTATTAGACAATTCAACATTTTTTCAGGGTTGTGTTAATAAACAGTGACTTGCAATGAACACAAATACTCAACCATTACAACACGCAAAAGCTACTGGACCTCTTCACAAAAGTTTTTTTTATACGAATGAAGGTGCCTTTTTCCTAGAATTTCAGGAGACCATCACACATGCTGACTAAAATTATTTGTCAATCTTCCTAGCAAGCATAATCAACTTCAAAAAATCAAAGTAGAATAAACAAATTCATAAAGGGTGCTTGTAGAAACAAATGGGTAATAAAGGTGATGAGTTTCTTCTAGAGTACACTATTGCTCCCTAGTGCGCCCCGTGGCATTATCAGAAAACATTTCTTCCCTCTCCAGCCTTCACCTCAAATCTGCACACTGTTTGCATGACCTCTTCATTTTTATTGTTGGAACAGACTTTTTTTTAACTGTTTGTATGTGTTACAGATGTGTCAGAACTATTGTCAAGACATTCCAACCTCATGTCCCCTGGGCTGAGAAGGAACTGCCTCCCTTTCGGGTTTTGTTTTACTTAAAGGATTTGTAATGGTATGCCTCTGGGCTGACCTAATTGTTTGTGGGACAGTATCTCCTAAGTTTCTCTCTCTAGCTTGCTATTTTTAGCTACTCAGGTAAGAGAAGCAACCATCCTTTATAAAGCTCATCTCCTTAAAGTCCGAGGGCAGAGATGTTTACAGCACAAACCATGCGTGTCAGTACACTTCAAAGTTCATAAGCCAGATAGTCAAGACAGCGGATTGATGTGTCATTTCCACTAGTGCAAGCTCTTATAGTTGGAATACTGTTAGAATTCTTTAGAGTTCGGAATGGCCTATTACAATATCATACACTGAGCCAAAAAATACTCGAATCTCTAATTCCTGAGAGCATAGTCCCTTATCAAAGATATCTATGTACAGCAATGTTCAAATATATAGAGAGTAGCTTCCACGTGGGTCCCTGTCCTCTGCACTATCTAATATTGATGTAGCTTTGCAGTCCAACAGTCTCTTACCACCACTTCTGGATGGCAAGTTCAGTGACATGCACATGAGGAGGAGGAGTCACTCAGGTCCTTCTCCACATAGAATGAGCTGTGCACTTTCCAATAAGGACTTATGTGACCATCTTGGTGACTCCCAAAAACATCCTCTAAAACTGATCTTTCTCTTCTCCATTTTCTCTCAAGTGGAGAAACACCAAAACCTTATTCAGAATATGCTGTATCCTATTTCTACACCCACTAACAAGATTATCAATTCTTCAGTGTTTGTGTCTCCTACACACCAATAGATTTGCTGTGACACCTATACTTGAAATTGCTAACAGTCATCAATCTTGAGCTTTTAATGAGAACTCACAAAATAATATGGATCTTTTTCGTCTTCCCCTGCTAACGCAATGACTCGTTGTGGCTCAAGCAGATGGCGGGGCTGCAGTAGTGCATACGAATTGTATTGATTGTGATCGAGCTTGGATGTTATCGTTCATCTGATCTCGGTGAATTCACCCTGGAGAAATTGATTGTCACAATAATTTACAAACATGACAAATGTGTGTCAAGTTATCATGTTTTAGGAACGTGTACAAAGTAGAGTTTGATTTAGATACTGCAAAGTAAAAGCATGTAGAATGTTAGACGTAGATTTGTGTTGACACCTAATCACAGAATTAAACTTATAAAAAGTTTAATAAGCTGTTGGTATGTGTTTTCCTTTATGCATAAATAACAAATAATCTAGAAATTCCTTATATGTGTAGGAGTACATTTATTTTAGGTATTAAGAAAATAGATGTTAACATTAGAATTTTTAATGTGAACACTGATATTAATGAGAAAAAGAATAACCATAATATGTTGTGCTTCATAGAGGTTACTTAGCTATGCTTCCAAATATTGAATGATGTATAAAAACTTGTAGCGTGAGAAGTTTGGAAAACTAATATGCAAGAATAATAATGAGACGTTATAAAAAATCTTAATGGGTACTTTATTCTTACAGGATGTAATCGTAAGTCATTAACCTGTCTAATTAAAGAACTAATGCACTGTATTCAATTAAGTGAAATTCCTATTTTAGCATAAACTGCGCGCACAGGCTGAATTTCGTACAGGCCCTCAAACTTATTTTTCTTCCTAGCATGAACTAATGAACTCAATAGTCTGAATCCTAGGAGAACTTTTCGTAAAGTTCCTACTTGTGCTCTCACACTCCATAATACCTTTCATGCTTGTAGCTTACTTGACCGGGCTTGCAACAAATTTGTTACTTCCTACAGTACATACTTAGGAAAGGACTGATAAAGGATGAGAGCATGGACTCGCCTACTTCCTAGATAGCCTAAATACTCGAATGAATACAAATCATTGGCCTAAGGAAAATGCAAAGTAATGGATACCTTAATCTTCTGTAGTTGCATACTTTTTACCTACTACATCATCTCATCCTATCAAACTGACCAATGGGACAGATCGGTCTGATCAAATTGGTGTTGTCAAGGGGTGCAAACCAAAATCAATAGAGTATAATTGCTTAAAGTGCGGAGAGTGGCAGTTCCTATCTTGCCCACCTTCTCTACCAACCTTGGGGTACAGAGTCTGAAGATTTGGACTTCCAGAAACTAACGCAAACTGAGATTTTGCTGCCGGCTGATATGCTTGGGTAAGTCGAACCTTTCCCGGCTGGAAGGTTTCTGACTATGTCTGTGGCATTGACGCTGCAGTGCCGACAGGGCCAGACGAACCTGTTCATGAACTGGGACTAGTCAGTTGGTGATTCCTGAACTTTCATCAATAGGGCTTTGTATGAGGGTTATATGCTTTAAAAGACTAATTTCTTATGATACAATCTCCCTCGGCTGAGAAAGAAAATTCCTTTCGAACTGGATTCTCACGGCTTTATTAATGCTTATTAAATCTCTACAAGTCGTAAATTAATCTGGCAAGAATATTTTCTTTAAATGCGTTAAAGATACCAAATCAGATAACTATTCTGCTGATTCTGTTTTCATTCATTTGTGGTAGTCATTGCTGGAATTCATTTGATTTGAACAGTTACTGCCTAGACAGATCCATTTGCTGATGAACAAATACTAATTATTATCATGTTCCAGGTCCTCATATGATAATAGTTCATCCCCTGAGTATTCTAGTCCCTTTCAGCACAGAACAAGATCCATTGACAGACCTAAGAGGGACAAGATGTGATAGCTGAGGTTATTCTGGGAAAATATAATTTGGTGTAGAGTTTAATTTGAGGCCCAAAACATTGACACTATAACAATTGTACATGGCTACAAAACAATACCTTCTCCCTCTCCTAGTGTTTACTCAGGAAAGGCATAAATAAAAATCGAATATCTTCCAAATTTTGTGACTCAAACATCTTCTTAGAGAACACCAATGTAAACTATGATGACACTAATCACACTTCAACTATGCATAGAAGGAATTGATCTTATTTAACACTGTTGTAAATCTAGTCATCTCAAGGGCCGCACCTTGAGTTAATTATCTCTAAGAATAATCTTCTCACCATTGAATACCAAGTCCTTGTCAGTTGGTCATATAGTTTCTGAGTACATCTTTCTATGCTATTCACAAATAGCAAAATAATTGTCCACCTACAAAGGAGATAACCTAGTTTAATGCCACTACATACATTCAATTCAATGCCATGGCACTGATTCCTTCAAATAGCCTTCCCCCAATCTTGCCTGTGCACCACATCGATTGCACTATTATTCATTACTGTAATTGCATGAATGAGCTCCCAAGGGAATTTAGCTCCCCAAAAAAGCAAGGAACGAGGTACAAACCCTCTGAGTAGTGGTTCTCAAGAGAAATGTGTGGGGAACGAACATCTCTTAAGAGCTCTGGACTACACATTAAACCCTCGCTTTTGAATTCTAAGCTAAAAATCTTTTTTTTCATAAACAAATTAGAAACTCTTAGGACAGACAGAATACTCAAGAATGAATACATAGGTTTTCTAAGTATATTTATTGTTTCATTTAACTAGAACATCAAATAGAAAATTAGGATATATTACATTACACAATGTTTTGATGCAATCCCAGCAAATCAGTAACATTAATAATATTCCGGTGTGACCCATACAATATTACGATATCTCACTAGTCGTTACCAAGATGCCTTATTTCTGGCACTCATACAAAACATCTCTGTTACACTCACTGGTGTAGCATATTCTGCATTTCAAGTGAACTTTCCTAACACTCCTAGTATTTAGAACAAATGCAAATAATGATGGGACAGGATCATCAAAATATTAGACATTATCTTTGGAGTGAGCATGTACAGAGCGGCTGTGAGGGCCTCCTTGATAAGTGACAGAATCTGTTAAGCGAGTAAAAGCAGCCGTCACCTCCGTAGGGTCGTGTGGCCACACTCCAACTTAGATGCCACGTATACTTATGCCATGAAGAATTTCATTGTTATAAACGAAACACGTTGGCTGACAATTTCCTGCATTCGGATTTTTTCAATAAAGGACTGTTTAAGACAACTCTGCAAAGACTATAATACTTATTGAAAATAACTCTCTCTACATAAACGGGTGGTGCACCACTCCAATCTTGGGTACAGATGCTAGGTTTCCATCATTACACTCTGGTTTGGCCCAAGGATACCTTTTTGTATTGAAATCCTTGATATGTTAATGCAAGCAACCTCAAACGAGATTAAGCCTATTTGGCTACATTAGTAAAGTGAAGCTTGAGCCCTACAGCACAATAAGCACAGAAAACAGGTCTATGTTTGCTTATGAGAGTTAAGGAACAAATTGATGAGTGGAATGCCATAAATCATCTAAGCCACTGGAAATTATTCAGGACTGCTTTCCAGTCCACCATTTCTTTGCCATCTTGGTTATCGAATCGCAAAATAGGGTTGGTACATTTGAAAATGCATTTTACCGGCCTGATGGGTCGTTTGTTATCGGTAGAATGTGTCGCACATCAGGCCCTAAAAGTTTAATGACTTAAAAAAGAAATGATTAGTTCTTAAGTAAAAACATTGTTGCGGCCACACGCTACAAATCCGAGCATTTGGGACTGAAATGCTTTGTACATCTGCCCCTAATTCCCCTATTTATGAGAGACTGTGTTTTTACTGTCTGACCTGAATGCCATCGCCCTGTAGATGGCAGTAAAGGACCAATAACCGTACTATAATCGCTAATAGTTGTTCCTACTTATAAAGAAACAGGCGACCACAATCATATTGTTCAGACCTCTGTTTACCTCGCGTGCCAAATGTAAAAAAATCCTGGTAACAATTTACCTACCCAGTTCACTTTTTTATCCGAATTATCAATTTACGGACAATCTTAATACAGGCAAACGTTCATTTTTCAGTAACTTGCGTTATCCAAGGTTTGGCGAGAATAGCAACAATTTACCGAGCGAAATGAATTATAAATGGTTTAATTTCAAGGAAAATAAGTTGTACATGTATACATAATACTCTCTTCTCCATCACGGAGCTTTAAATAATGTTTTGTAAATGTACTGCTTCAAAGGCTGTCTCGTGTTTTTGCTGTAATTTGCACCCACAGCATCGACCAGTTCAGAAATACCTCTTCTCTTCGGAAATATATATACTTTTGTGGTCTATCTACAAAAAATAGGTTTCTCTCCAAACTGCGATGGGACGTAGATTAACGCATGTAAGTGGCATCAATTGAAGGAATTAAAGTGTTGTACACGAATCTATAGCGCTAATACACTATGTGGGTTGCTGAAACACTTTCCTACATAGGTAGGTAGTTATTTGTATGTACTACCATTACACCAACTGGATGTAACCAGTTTCACATTCTCATTTATGAGGGCAATGTCACGCAGAGTACTTAACCCACCAAGAATATAAATTGTAATAAAGAAATGATATTAAACTAAAGTTAATGCACACTTGTTTAATGAATGCTCACCGTTCCTTAGCCATATAGGCCATATGTCTATAATGATGCTTTACATCACAAATCCATTACATATTTTGCCTTTGGCATGACTTTTTATACAATTAATAACTTGGTCGTTAGTGCTGTTTTGTTATGACCTGGAGGGGAGCCTTTGTATGAAAGCTCGTGCATGGCGTCACATGTGGCCTTATTGTATTCTTCTGCTTTTGTCTTAGATAGTTTAGCTATGTAGAGCAAAGGTAAGACTTTCCACTGTTTTCATATAATTGCCCTAGAATTGGCATTCGTATATCCAGTGCTATGCGTGGCCTTGTTCATTTGTTTCACATTTTATGAATAGGCATCGAAGCCATTGGGCTTTTCAACTACATTCACTCTGGAGAGTGCTCAGTGCTTAGTTTGTTTGTCTTTTCTGAGAGCACCACATGCAACCTTTGGATGCCTCATAGCAGGGTATTATTGCATTCTACTGCCCTGAAACATTTCTTCACAGGAGAGGGCACTGTTGATTGTTCAGGTGGAGCTGACAGAATAAAGCAAGTGTTGCTTGGAGAAAGATATATTCCAGCATCGGAATGTCTGAAACAATTATCATGAATGAGAAGGAATGACTTCAGACCCTTAGTAATGGAGGTGGTCTCTATTGATGGTTAGAAGCAGGAACAGGCACCTGGTCTGAAGTATGTGGGAGTACAAGTAGCAGACACTATGCAGTGGGCATGGCCAGATATGAGCCTGTTAGAAATGGAGTTTCTGGTTGACTGGGGTATGCACCTAAGCCAGGCAAAACCCACCACTCTAGTCAGGGTAAATGAGTTACACACAGAAGATATCACCTGCTCACCCTCTTGGTAGCTTAGCAGAGCAGTCAGGCTTATCCCAGAGGCAATGTGTAGAGCATGTGTGCAACACACACACACACACACCAGTGACACACTAGGCACACCACAAAAAGAGACTTAACACAAGATTATATAAAAATATCTTTTGTATTATACATAAAACACATCAGACCACAATCACATAAATCACTTCGCCAACCAGGTGATTGTGATGACATCCCATAGATCCGAAATCACTTTGCCAACTAGGCAATTGTCATAATATTGTACATCATAAACCACTTTTCCAACCAGGCAATATCATCATATCGCATGTAGTGCACTGAGGTAATCACTCATAGGTTGCGTATGTTAGAACACATCATCTGAAAACATTATGCCTAACATCACAGTGAGATCCACCAAAGTAACTACTCATAGACTGCACATGTTATAAAAGAACCATCAGGAAAACATTAGCATGGTGCATTATAGGTAGTTCCTACCAATGGTCACCAGGCATGAAACAAGATGCAGTAGTTAGGTTTGCGGCTTAACACATAAACCACCGAAGGAGCCGCATCTGAGCTCCTAATATTGCTAATACATTAATTTCTGGCACCACGGAGTGCTGGGACACCTGCCCTTCTATCAGGGAAAATATGGTACTCCCTGGAAGGTTTCCCCTTAATGCGACCAGTTTCCAATTGGGGGCCCATCCCGGGCTCTCGTCCTGTTAGATAAAATGCCCCCCAAGGTAAGTGAACACCAGGTGTGAGGGAGTTAACACCTGCACTGCCTCAGGAATATGAGACGTTATTTCGCATGCCATTACTTCGCATGCTTTTACTACGCGGTTATTACTTAGCAATAACCGTTACTACGCATGTTTTTACTTTGCATACCATTACAATGAAAGTGTTATGGTATGCGAAGTAAAAACTTACCTAGTAATAATAATGGTATGCGGAATAACGTGTCATACTACACTTAACCCTAAAACTCTACACTACACTTCACTAACACACAACACTACCCTTAACCCTAAAACACTAACCCCCCTGACACTACACTAAACCCTAAAACACTACCCTAGACTACACTAACCCACAACACTACCCTAAACCCTAAAACAATAACCCCCGACACTACACTAAACCCTAAAACACTAACCTAGACTTCAATAACCCACAACACTACCCTAAACCCTAAAACACTAACCCAACGACACTTCACTAAACCATAATACACTACACAAGTACACAACCCTGCACTACCCTACACAGCCCCTACACAGCCCCACTTACCTCTTAACACACGTGGTTCAAATCTTCTCCCCCTTCATGCTTCCACCGGCTTCCTCCGTCAGACTCTCTTTGCAAATGTCCGCCGTGATTAGTACCCGCCCCCTACGCATGAGTTGTACAACGCATACGATGTAACAGCATGCGTACTAAAGGGACGCGTTGTTACATCGCATGCATACTAACGCTTGCGTAGTAACGGTATGCGAAGAAATGTCCGCGTATTAGTGGATGTTTCCCCTGCCTCAGGCATCTGTCTGTGTCACAAAAGGGAGGTCCGGAGACCTCACTCTGTCCCCATCCTATGAGGACGGTGTGAAGTGCAGCTGCCCGCAAACGCATGGTGCAGCTGCAGCTGGCACAGGGGAGGCTGATATACTCAAAAATGCTCCCCCGAGGTAGTTGCCGGTATGGTGGCACGTGCCCACCTCTTGCATCGGCGGGGAACCTCCTTCGGTCCCCCTCATGCAGAGTGATTCAATTTGCAGCTGTAGAAGGCACGGCTGCTCGGGCAACTGGGGCCGAGTAGGACCTCCATCGAGGGTTCCTTCCCTCTCAGCTGACCAACCTGGTATGGAACCAGGGGTCCAGTGTAGGGTGATTCCTTGGTCCTTCCTCAGTCCCCGTTGGGACTCCCCGCTCACCCGCGTAGTTCCATCCTGCGATGGGCGGGGCTGGAGCTGAGCATGCTGAGGGATAGGCTGCTCCTCCCTCTAACTGCTGGGATAGGCATGGCTGGGTGCCTCTGCAGTCTTCCGTGGCTCTGCGGCTGGGCAACACTGGCCGTTCCTGCCCCACTCGCCCCACTGGGGAGTGGCCGCCCTTCTCTTGTACAAGGTTGAAGACCTCACAGCTTTGCACGAAGGGCAGCGCTCAGTCGCTGCTGGCGTTCGTCAGGCAGGGGCAAGCACAACAGATCCTCGGTCATGGGAAGCCCAGCGCAGCTTTCCCACGGCAGCTTGGAAGCACCAGGATGGTGCAAACCAGAGTGTAAGCAACGTGAAAGCACCAGATCCTCGTAAACAAAGTGCGAGCACCAGATCCTTGAAATCAATGTGCAAGCGCCAGAACTTTCCCAACTGAGAGTAAAAGCACACAGAAGGAATTATAAAATAACGGGTAGCGCACAGAAGGAAGACTTTGATTTCCTTGAGTCTTCCAAAATAGGAGGTTAGCACACACAGGCTCTTGGAAATCTATTCCCAAGTAGGATACCACAGCAGGGTAAAAAAAGTCAGTCCTTGTCCTCCACCATAGACAGAAGCAGCAACTGCAGGCCAACTACCCCTCACACAGAAAAGGTAGCATTCCTCAAACATTCCTCCGCTCTTCTTCTTGGTAGGGTCCTCTTATTTCTCAAAATAATCTAAAGTCCTGGGGTTTTAGCTCCAATGCGTATAACCCATTTTGTTACTGTTCTCTTTGTGGTAAGGGTCTCTGAGCCCAGTCCAAGCCATTCCTGTCCTCTCAGGATATGGAGACACGTTATTTTGAACAGGAGACACAGCCTATTCAGGTGCAAGTGAAACCCCTCCCACCGCTCTAAATTCAGAAAAAGGTCTATTCAGCCCAGCTATGAGTCTCCCAGCAAAGCAGGACACACCGCAACCCCCTAGTGACTGTCTAGAGTGAATGCACATCCCCAGCTCTTGTCGCTCCAAAACCAGACGCTGACTAGACAAACAGCCAGAGGCACACAGGATGGTAAAATAAGAAAATGCCCACTTTCTAAAAGTGGCATTTTCAAAAACAGAATTTAAAAACCATCTTTACCAAAAGGTGCATTAATAAATTCTGAGTTCAGAGAGCCTAAACTCAATTTTTCTATCATGTCCCTATGGAAATGTACACATGTAAAGTTACAAAACATCTCCCATGTTAGCCTATGGGATAGATAACCTTTCAACAGTGAAAAACGAAATGCACATTATTTCACGATCAGGACTTGTCACACACCAGTACATGTCCTACCTTTCACATACACCCTGCCTATGGCAGTACCTTTGGCCTACCATAGGAGTGCCTTACAAGTAAGAAAAGGGAAGGTTTGGGCCTGGCAAGTGGGTGCACTTGTCAGGGCAACATGGCAGTTACAAACTGCGTGTGCAGGCACTACAGTAATAGGTCTGAGACACATTTACAGGGCTGCTCGTGAGTGGCACAACCAGTCCTGCAAGCCCACTAGGAGCATTTGATTTACAGGCCGTGCACTTTACTAGGGACTTACCAATAAATCAAATATGCCAATCAGGGATAACCGATTATATCACAAGTTATACAGACAGCATATGCACTTTAGCATCAATCAGCAGTGGTAAAGTGCCCAGACTCCTATAGCCAACATAAACAGTGTCAGAAAAATAGGAGGCAAAAGGCAAAACGTTTGGGGATAAATCTGTAAAAAGGGACAGATCAAACACAGCCCATAAGTATGAAGAAAGGTTAGGAAGACCTTTTTTAAGTACATAGGCGATTGGCCTTGCCAGGCATTGCGGTGTACTGGGGAGAGGACGTAACATTTGATCCTCTAATTATATATGGGTACTAGAGGGACGTTCATGTGGAGGAGATGTGGATCTGGGTTGTCAAGCTGAAAAGGCTAACAGGTTATGGACATGCCAAAATTTTGGAAAGATCTTTTTTATCAAACTGGTGTTGAAGGCTCTGCAATAATTCAACAGAAAAAGATGATGGGTGGAATGCTGAACATTGTCAAAAACTCACCCCCAGTCACAGATCTGGGTTTTAAATCCATCATTTTGTTTGGTCACCATGCCAACCCAGTTTGGACTTATCCATGTGCAAATCAGTCTTGACTCTGCTCTCCATGGGATTAGTCTAGCTCGCACTGCCAGCCCAGGTCCTAACTGGATTGGAAAACAGGCATCCTGGGCCCGGTTTCGGAGGATCACCCATCATCAGCCAGGCTAGCTTGAATCCAGTGACATAGCGAGCACGGAACCCAAATCTGGGCATACCCTTCCCACTTAGGGCGACTATAGCAACACAAAAAGATGATGAACGGAATGCTGAATATTGTCACTCACCCTCAGTCTGCAATAATTCAACCACAAAACAACTGCAACAGATACCAGTACATTGTTGTAAAGGAACTCTAAGGGAAGGAAGGTGTCCCAAGCTAGTGGAGTTGACAGAATACAGTCATTGATACTGAATTTAATTGTGGGGTGTAGAGTTAGGGTAGGGGAGTTACACACACAAGATAACCCCTGCTCACCCTCTTGGTAGCTTGGCAGCTTTTAAGGAACCTTTGCGGATAAGAAACAATTTGGGTGCTGAAAAGTCTACTATGCAAGATTAGAGGTGAGCCTTCTTAGTCCATGCTCAAGCAATCTTGCAACCATGCAGATGGTCTGGATGGCAAGCTTTTGTCCTCATTGAGCATGCCTTTGTATCCAGATGAACATTGCATCCAGTGGTAGACATTTCTGGCTGGTGGGGGTTGCAAAATAATCAGTGATCTTTACAAATAGAGCTTGGTTAAATGTCTTGATGAGTTTAGACAATAATAGGGATCTGTTGAGGCTGATTCTTGATATTTTCTTCAACTGAGGCTCTTACCTACACAAAGTGGATGTGCGTCTGTGATTGCCTTCCAGAGCTCAACAAAACATTGGCAATAAAACAACTGAGAGAATGTGGGAAAAGATCACAGCCCTGTAAGAAAAAAGTTTTTCTCAATTCCAACACATTAAGCTGAGATCTAGATGAAAATGCAAATTCGGAGGAAGTGTACCACTGCAGGCCCACTAGGGAAATTCAAATTCCGGTACTTGAAATGCCTGATTCACTTTAATTAATTTCAGTTTTATACATAGAGTGCATCCCACCCATTCCTCATTGGGAAATGTATCCCGGCTGCCAAAGAATTCTGTTCAGGATTTGGAAGAATAACTGTCCAAATCTCTGGAAACAGGAATTTAGTGATAATCCCAATCCTGCGTACAGCTCTGGTTCAGAACAGCAAGTGGCCTCCCAAAAGGCCATACTTGTAGGAGAAAGGAAAAGGGAGTGAGCGATAGTGTACATAATTTCAGGTTCACGGTAGGTAGTCAGTCACAGAGGGGATTTAGGTTCTGGAAAAGGGTGTTCACTGGAGCGGGAGAACCTGTGATAGGCTCAGATTAGTGATTCCAGCGAGGGAATAAGAGGACTATACAATACAAGTGCAATATATGTTATTAGCCAATAGTGCAAACACGGCAAAAATAGGATTTTCGACTCTTTCAAGTATGACCCGTAGCTGATGTTGGAGAATACCAGGGCACCTTGACAGAAGCCAAAAAGGCACTGCCCACATCCGAAGAAGATACTACTCCCTGAAGCATTCTCGAAAGGAAACACTATGCTAGCAAACCCCCGTCTACTGAGAGAAGGAAGTAGGGAAACAAAATAAAAAAGCTTAGGGGTTCCAATTATGGATGAGAACTGAAAATAAAACCTAGGAGTTTTAACAATCAGATACAAATCCTTGACACTTTGGCAAACACTATTTTTAACATTCTGCGACTATTTATTGTGCCTCTGCCTCTCATGACCCTGTAGTGCAGACGAGCCTAACCCTTGAGTGATGCCAAAGATCCCACCCCTTAATGTGCCCCAGGTTCTACTCATCAACACTCCAATCATAACAATGCCCAGCCCCTGGTGTATGCAGCCCTTTCCAAATTCCAGGCCCTCTACCCATCACCTAAAAGGGACACCCTGTGGATTTCATTTACCTGTTTGTTTTTAGACCCTGGTGTTCCTGATGTTCCTGACTCCATGATGTGTTTGCATTAATCCATGAGACCCTGCCAATAGTCGCTTAGTTTTCTTATATGGTCCAAGAATGTGAGCAAATGGCAGCAGTATGACAAGTGAAATTGTTTGTTCTACTACTGGTGAAATCTAATTTTCCCATTACCTAGAAATCAATTTTGGATCTCAAATTTGAGTCATGATAAGGTAGTCACCAATGAAACAAAAACTAGGATGCCCGGAGGGACATTTTCTCACAGATTTATTTCACAATATTTGGGGTATTTTCTCAAAACCTGATAGACAAATCTCTAGCTTGAGAACATCTAATACTGATGCATAGAGATTTATGAAATATTAATTGGATTTTATTTACAATCTTTATTGATTTACTAACTTTATACATTTCAGTCAAAATGGACAAATACCAGGTAATGCAGACTTGAGCTATGGTCACACTCACATTTATCCCTATGATCATCCGTTATGTTTGACACTCCATGAGTATTCAGTGCATCACACATTGACTCACATCAGTAGGTGCCTTGTGCCCAGTTAAATGCAATTTGGCCCTTTGGAGTGGCTCATGGGGAGGGTTTTTCAGGTACAATGTTTCTGCGTATGGTTCCCATATATTTTCAGACTTTTCAGGACCCCTTTGACTGGTGTATGCCACTTTCTCAGTAGCCACTCAATAGAATAGGTTGGTGCACCATGACTCTAGCATAGGTACCAATGAACATTTATAGTGACCTTGAACCTTGCAGCATAGAACACTTATCACAATTAGGTTAACACCACTAAAGCTGGTAGAGAAGGGTGAAACTCGATAGAGTTGAGGGGCTGACTGGAGCCTCATCTGCTTCGGGGTAATCTTCGGTAATCTTCGGTAGTAGAATACAGAAATCTGTAAAAGGAAAAAAGAAGATTTAGCTAGCCTTACTTTCCAATACTTTTACTGCCTCCTAGACTAATTTGATCTATTTAAATAATTTCGCCACGTAGAGTTGCCCCTTTACGCTAGGCTGAACAGTGAAATTTGAATCAGTGTCTTCTCTCCAAACTCTCCATTATGGGGTAGCGCAGTACTCTGATATCAGTCCTCTTATCTCTTTACATTATTCTTCTATTATTTCAACTCATGGATTGGAGTCTCACATCTATGCAGCTGATTCCTTCTCATTTATATCTCCCTCTTTTTAGGAACGTGTCTCTGGCTGTTTTTCTGTCATACAGTTCTGGAAAGCCTCTCACTTTCCCAAATTCAGAACCAGATTTACTATCGCTTTGCACTGTGTTTGCATCAGAGTATTTGGTTGGAATTTACTATACAACGTAAACTAAGATTTGCATTGGAAAGTATTCTAAAGTAATGCAAAGTTACGATGTGAGCTACTTTACATCAAGGGTTGTTCCATGTGTGGAACATGGGTGTTCCTCTGCAACCACTTGCGGGTTTTGACACAAATTCCTCTCTACAAACATTTGTGGACAGGGATTTGCACATTCACCTTACTCCTCCTCGAGGCAGGTGTAATGTGGAGAGATTTTGGAATCTTTCTTTATTACTTTACAATATAAGAAACAGGACTAACACAACAGTCTGATCTCACATATCCAAAGGAACATCAGGCTGGTACCAATAACAAATACAATAGAATGGAAACATTGAAACACAATTTAGCAGTCTTAACTATATTCCTCCTATCCCCACATATATCCCCGTGTAATCAGCACACTCCCTCAATGGCCATACTCAATCCCAATGTTGACGTATGAACAAGCTACCGCACCGTCCTGCTCGCCACTACAAGCTGGGTCACTTTAGTGCTCTATCCCTCATGGCAATACGCTGTTATATGCCAGGCTTTAGACTAAATGAAACCTCCCCACCCCCCTTGGTACCACAGGTGCCTTCTGGGGCAAATGAGAGGTGTCAGCATTACTATGCAGCTCACATGGCCACCGTGTCCTGTGTGAGGATGTTCTAGGTTCCATGTGTTGTGGTAAGGGGCCCCACACATCCTCAAACTGAGTGAGTTTGTCCTGGACTTTGTAAATGTGTCTCGCATATGTAGCCAGGTGAAAAAGTTCAGTTGACCATTCTTAGTGTGTGGGTACTGTTGGCAGACTCCAATGTCTAAGGATACAGATTTTTGCCACCAAGGCAAAGTATTAAAGGATGATTTGTACTGGAAGTATGCCCTTCCAGTGTAAAACGTATACTTTAGAGAATGCACACACCATTGTAGTATGGTGCAAGGGTTTGTGCATTGGCGCATGGCAGCTAAAAGTGCACCAATGTTGGAGGAGAGAACAAAATGCCCATATCTTAATAGATATGTGTTAGAAATGGGTTTCCTGGCTGGCTGAGGTATGCACCCAGTGCAGGCAGGAACCACCACTCTAGTCAGGGCAAGCTAGATACACAATAAGATAATCTATGCTCATCCTACAGTCAGGCTTATCTACAAAGGTAATATGTAAGGGATTTGTGCAACACACACACACACACAGTAATACAATGAATACACCACAAAACGACTCCAAACAGGGTTTACAATATAGATTATATTTTTATGAATAAAACTAGACCAACACGACAATAATCCTGTAATTAGAACCAGAGTTATTCATTTTCGAACCAAAAACAGTGCTTCGAAGTCAATTGCGCTAAAAGATTAATTTAGGTCATACTAGACCAGGGTAATTACGAATTTCAGGTCGACTGCGATGGAGCGCGGATCGGATACTGTTCCAAACAGGTCGCGCTGAAGTGTTACCTTCTCAAGCAGAGCGAGTACTCCAGTAGCTGGGAGCAAGTAGAGCATTGTTAGAGATGATCCTGTGGGCGTGAAGCCATGGGCCGGGCATCGTGGACGGCAGACGGGACTTGCTGTGCGAGTAAATTATGCCAAACGTGCTCGAGCTGATCCTTTGAGTGAGTGGCGCAGTCCTTGTGGGAATGGGCTTCCTTGCAGTTGCAAAAATGTCAAAAGCTTGATTCCAGTGGCCCAGGAGCTGTAGGTGATGATAGCAGCTGCAGAAACCACTTCTGAGGCCCAGAATTTGGAGGGGGCACCTCAGGCAAGAGTTGGACTCACAGTAGGCAGAGTCCAGCAGCACCAGCAGAATTGTAGGAAGTATTTTGTATCCCTGAGACTTCAGAAAAGAGGAGGCAAACCAGCAAGCCTTTGGAGATCACTTGGAGGAAAGGCAGAGTCCAGCTGTCCTTTCAGCAGAGTCAGAGAGCAGCAGGGAGGATCGCTACAAGCAGAAAAGCAGTCCTTCCAGAAAAGTAGTCCTTCGGATAGCGGTTCAGTTCAGGATCTAGAAGTGTCTGATTCTGGGGGGTCAGCGACCCAGTACTCATACCCAAAAGTGCCTTTAATGTAGGGGGGTGACTTTGAAAGAATTCTTTGAAGTGCACAAGGATCCCTTTCAACCCAGCCCTGTCTGCCTGGCTAACCCTAGAGGGTAAATCAGTGCTTTGTTTGATGGCAGGACACAGTGTGTTCAGATGTAAGTGTGAGCCACCTCTCCCCTTTCCGGCCCACAAAGGCTATCCGAATACAGATGAGTACTCTGTTATACCCAGCCCTTCCTGTGTTTGCGGCTGTCTAGAGGGAATGCACAAATTGTAGCTGTGACCCACCCCAGACGTGTATTGGAGACAAGTTGTCAGGTACAAAAATCAGTAGGTACAAGGAAATGTCCACTTTCTAAAAGTGCTATTTCTAAAACAGTAATGTTAAATTCAACTTCACCAGGAAGAGGGATTTATCATTACTATTCAGAAAATATAAAACATGAAAAAGTGAATCCTCTCTGATCAGGAATTACGGCTCAAAAGTATATTAAGAAATTTCCAATGTTGGCCTATGAGAAGGGAAGTCCTCACAGTAGGGAAAAACGAAATAGGTTGTTTGTCACTAGCAGTATATGCAAAACATACAAGTACATGCCCTACCTTTTACTTACATGGCACCCTGTCTTTAGGGTTCCTTAAGGCCCACCTTAGGGGGGACTTATATGTAATAAAAGGAGGGTTTAGGGCCTGGCAAGTAGTTTTAAATGCCAAGTCGAAGTGGCAGTGAACTGCACACCTAGGCACTGCAGTGGCAGGCCTGAGACATGTTTGAAAGGCTACTTCTGTGGGTGGCACAATCAGTGCTGCAGCCCACTAGCAGCATTTGAAGTCAAGGCCCTGGGAATATGGCATACTACTTTGGAAGTAGAACAAATATGCCATTATGGTATACACCAGTTTCATCAAGTTTAGGGGAGAAACACATGCACTTTAGCACCGGTTAGCATCACTAAAGTGCTCAGAGTCCTAAAGTCAACAAAACGAGTTCAGCAAAAACTGTAGTTTAGCAACCACAATTTTGAATCTTTTATTTTTCATCCTTCTCCTGTCTGCTTGTGTTCTGCCTCATCTCAACTACTGCTCTTCTCTTTTTGTGGGCTTATCCAATTACCTTACCCTTTCACTGTAGTCTATTCAGAATTATGCATTCATTGTTCCTTTTCTCTCCTACCATGTTCTCCCACTTTGACTTATGTTCATCAGCTCCACTGACTGATGTTCCCTTTGCTATATAAATTTGGCTTTCTCTTTGATCTTTCAATGCTATCATTCAGTCGCCTGGTACTTAGCCTCTCTTATCACTTCTTCTGTTCTTATTCATAACTTTTGTCTGCTTCTTCTGCCTATCGACTCTATTTCCCTTGACCTCCTTGTGCTTCCTTGAATTTCTGCTTATTTACACTACTGTCTCCTTTTCTATTGAATCAACTACCGCTCTCTGTTAGATATTCTCCCACTCGCTCTTCTTTCTAAACCATGCTAACAAGAGTTCTTTTGCCTTCTCAGTCATTATCTTTTGACCTGTGGCTCATTTGTGGCTTAATCTGTTACCATTTAGTTTTTACCATTTGATTTGTCAAGAGCTTTGGATAAAAGTGCTGTAATAAATTCAATTCAGTTGTGTTTTAGCATATTGAACAGAAAGAATCAAATGATATGTACCTGATGGGAAGGTGACAATGGCCTAAGGTGAGCTGCAGAAGACTATTTCACCCACACATGCATCCGTCACAACCAGCTGTGGGCTTATCCAGAATTTTCCGTACATTCACAGCAGTTTCTTCTTCCAAAATGTTCTGCATTATCTTGCTGGGATTTGCAGTTCAGAACGCTACCAAGATATAAGCCATCACTATGGAGCACATCCTACTGGGTACTCATTTCAGAAAATTGCAAACACTGCTACAGCAGCTGCTAATAGGCCATGCAACCAACCATTACTTTTCTCTCAATATACCAACAAGGCCTACTCAATGTCCCCTGCGCCTGACCTAGGCGCCTGACCTAGGCGCCTGACCTGGGCTAGCACTGACCTTAGGTTCATGATAGCTGTATATGAATGGGAAATCATATACTATCATGGGGATTTGTTATATTCTTTTGTGTCTAACTTTATAAAACAATAAAATAGATTTATGAATTGCTATTTGCACCAAGTACAGGATACATATTAATGTAATACATCTTTAAAATATAGAAAGTATTCATGTCTGTAATCACACTGTCAGTTAATGACTAACTCTTACTGATGTCAACAATTATGCAAACAATAAAAGCAGTTGTTGTGGCCTTCAATGAGTTTTTCTTTGCGAGTCTGGATATTGAAAAAATAGAATGGGAATTAGAAGAAAATCTCCTAAAATAGCATCTATGTTTAGAAACATAATTTCACAAAAAGAACAGTTTTGTTTGTTAAACAAAACGCAGATGGACATATTTTGTTGGTGATGATTTCAGCTCAGAAAAGGCGCCAAGCTTATATGCCATTTCTGAAATCAATTTCGAAGTTAAATGAAAACACACACGATTCTCTAGAACACAATTATATGTGACTAAGACGTCTTTCCACTGTGGGCACCGCAAAAAAAAGTATTTTGGGAAGACCTGCTTTTATATTGCTGTGTAACAATACTCTCATTAACGCATAGGAACCATGCACGACAATGAATTTTGGCAGGGAACCTTTTTGAATAAAGGTCTCTTATTGGATTCCCTTACCTGTTTTAATCACTGCACACACTTATTCACCACATTTACTCACACTGGGCCCCTCACCCCCACTACACCATACGGCGTGGAACAAAAGATCTCCGCCAAAGAGCCCCATATTGGGTGCCCGTCGGGTATTGCAGCGCCGACACGACGAGGAGCAGGCCCAATGATGAAGCATGACACCTAGCTGGCTGGGTGTGTGAGGGCCCTAGTTCCAAATAAGGGAATTTCCCCATCCCCTTGTAACACCAGTGGACGACGTCCTTAGTAATAGTTTTCCTGGCTCCCTCTCTACTTAAAGACTCTTACAAGGAACTACATACCCTCTTTTGTTTTGATTATTATGGGCATGTATGTAGGACCTTTAATAGCCCACTTGTCCCCCTCTTTGTTTAAGTAATATGCACGGGCAACCCCCGTGGGACTTCATCAGGTTACCAAAAGATGCAAATTGCCTCTTTCTGGCCCATTGTTTTTAATCAATATGTATAAAATGTATATATATGTTTTTAACACTCTTTGTTGTAGCATTCACCTTGGTCTGCTTACACATTGAATGGTATTCCTTCTTAGTCTTGGTTTTAGTGGCCTGTGAATTTTTGAACACCAGGTACAGCAATTAGCTTTGTTTGTTCTTTTTTTGTCACCTCAAACAACTTTAGCGAGCAGCAGTTTACAACCATTACAATGTATTCACCTAATTCTGTTATTCAACACCTTATTCATTGGGTAACTTTACAACTTCTATTTTTTTATTTAGTTGCCCGTCTACCATTCCTTTTTGGGTAAAACCCCCCCTTTTCCACACTTAGCGCCATATCATGGACACTGTAGGACTAACTATATTGATACCCCGAGAGAGCGTTACACCATTTCAAGATGGCCGACACGGTCACCCCCGTGTTTGAGCCGATGGTGTACTGATCTACAGACAAGATATCTTTTTGCAGTTTCCTACTGGAGCCCGGCCCCGCCTACATTCGAGAGCCGGCAGTTCTTTAGGCACACACTGAATCTGCCTCTAGCCACCGGGTCTCACCGGCGGAGGGTTAGGTGTCAACGGTAGAATCCCCGTTGTCCAGGTGAGCGTGAGTCCATGCACGAACGGCCCTTTCGCCGGTTACCATGTTATTGAGATTCCTACGTTGGGTGACATACGGCGAATATGGCATTAATTAAGTACCGGATACCAATATTTACCACAAGTACGAGCCGGTTAATCAAAGAAAATATTCTTTCCCCCCCCCCCCACACTGTGGTGTCCCTTGACTAGATTTTTACAGGGTCCGTCAAGGTTCTTTGGGTTCCGACAGTGTTGGGGTTCGTGCTTGTTTATTCCCAGGCTCGGGAGGTTCACTTCCATCACGCTGCCTCCCCATCCACCCTCCCTATTTGTTGTTTCACCATAGGTATTTTCCTTCGTGTCCGCTACCAATTGGTGTATTTTTCATCTATTTTGTCCCCATAGGACACTACATCATAGGTGTCCGTTGCTCCACTGGCAACTGCTGAGGTCTGAGTCCTACAATTGTAGGTGAGTCCGCGCACCACTTTCCTCACGACTAGTTTGAGTCCTGTTTTTAAGTTTTGTATTAACAACTCGTTGTAAGCATTTCATGAAACTTTGGCACTCTAGTATTGCAACAATGTGAAGCATGAATGTTCTTACCAAGGGTCACCATTATTATACACCTAGCAATGGCAGTGCTGAGAGAGTCATTTCTGTTACTATGTTTACACCAACCAATGCCATTTTTGTTTTTGAGTATTTATTGTTGCTCTTCTATAGGTCGTCCACCGTCGCTGTGGTTACATCTCCCACAGTCTGATTATTTAAGAGGTAGGTGTACCCACCTCGCCACGATGTGCAGATGTATGTTACTTGGTCCTGAAGAATTGCCAGTCGATCCTCCTGACGAGCAAGGCAAGAAACATGTTGACCTACATAGCTACGAGTAGAGCGTATATATATCCCTCTCTATCACAGTCACACATACGCCACTCGACCTTCATTTTAATCAGGCAGGGAACCTTTTTGAATAAAGGTCTCTTATTGGATTCCCTTACCTGTTTTAATCACTGCACACACTTATTCACCACATTTACTCACACTGGGCCCCTCACCCCCACTACACCATACGGCGTGGAACAAAAGATCTCCGCCAAAGAGCCCCATATTGGGTGCCCGTCGGGTATTGCAGCGCCGACACGACGAGGAGCAGGCCCAATGATGAAGCATGACACCTAGCTGGCTGGGTGTGTGAGGGCCCTAGTTCCAAATAAGGGAATTTCCCCATCCCCTTGTAACACCAGTGGACGACGTCCTTAGTAATAGTTTTCCTGGCTCCCTCTCTACTTAAAGACTCTTACAAGGAACTACATACCCTCTTTTGTTTTGATTATTATGGGCATGTATGTAGGACCTTTAATAGCCCACTTGTCCCCCTCTTTGTTTAAGTAATATGCACGGGCAACCCCCGTGGGACTTCATCAGGTTACCAAAAGATGCAAATTGCCTCTTTCTGGCCCATTGTTTTTAATCAATATGTATAAAATGTATATATATGTTTTTAACACTCTTTGTTGTAGCATTCACCTTGGTCTGCTTACACATTGAATGGTATTCCTTCTTAGTCTTGGTTTTAGTGGCCTGTGAATTTTTGAACACCAGGTACAGCAATTAGCTTTGTTTGTTCTTTTTTTGTCACCTCAAACAACTTTAGCGAGCAGCAGTTTACAACCATTACAATGTATTCACCTAATTCTGTTATTCAACACCTTATTCATTGGGTAACTTTACAACTTCTATTTTTTTATTTAGTTGCCCGTCTACCATTCCTTTTTGGGTAAAACCCCCCCTTTTCCACACTTAGCGCCATATCATGGACACTGTAGGACTAACTATATTGATACCCCGAGAGAGCGTTACACCATTTCAAGATGGCCGACACGGTCACCCCCGTGTTTGAGCCGATGGTGTACTGATCTACAGACAAGATATCTTTTTGCAGTTTCCTACTGGAGCCCGGCCCCGCCTACATTCGAGAGCCGGCAGTTCTTTAGGCACACACTGAAGCTGCCTCTAGCCACCGGGTCTCACCGGCGGAGGGTTAGGTGTCAACGGTAGAATCCCCGTTGTCCAGGTGAGCGTGAGTCCATGCACGAACGGCCCTTTCGCCGGTTACCATGTTATTGAGATTCCTACGTTGGGTGACATACGGCGAATATGGCATTAATTAAGTACCGGATACCAATATTTACCACAAGTACGAGCCGGTTAATCAAAGAAAATATTCTTTCCCCCCCCCCCCCACACTGTGGTGTCCCTTGACTAGATTTTTACAGGGTCCGTCAAGGTTCTTTGGGTTCCGACAGTGTTGGGGTTCGTGCTTGTTTATTCCCAGGCTCGGGAGGTTCACTTCCATCACGCTGCCTCCCCATCCACCCTCCCTATTTGTTGTTTCACCATAGGTATTTTCCTTCGTGTCCGCTACCAATTGGTGTATTTTTCATCTATTTTGTCCCCATAGGACACTACATCATAGGTGTCCGTTGCTCCACTGGCAACTGCTGAGGTCTGAGTCCTACAATTGTAGGTGAGTCCGCGCACCACTTTCCTCACGACTAGTTTGAGTCCTGTTTTTAAGTTTTGTATTAACAACTCGTTGTAAGCATTTCATGAAACTTTGGCACTCTAGTATTGCAACAATGTGAAGCATGAATGTTCTTACCAAGGGTCACCATTATTATACACCTAGCAATGGCAGTGCTGAGAGAGTCATTTCTGTTACTATGTTTACACCAACCAATGCCATTTTTGTTTTTGAGTATTTATTGTTGCTCTTCTATAGGTCGTCCACCGTCGCTGTGGTTACATCTCCCACAGTCTGATTATTTAAGAGGTAGGTGTACCCACCTCGCCACGATGTGCAGATGTATGTTACTTGGTCCTGAAGAATTGCCAGTCGATCCTCCTGACGAGCAAGGCAAGAAACATGTTGACCTACATAGCTACGAGTAGAGCGTATATATATCCCTCTCTATCACAGTCACACATACGCCACTCGACCTTCATTTTAATCAGGCAGGGAACCTTTTTGAATAAAGGTCTCTTATTGGATTCCCTTACCTGTTTTAATCACTGCACACACTTATTCACCACATTTACTCACACTGGGCCCCTCACCCCCACTACACCATACGGCGTGGAACAAAAGATCTCCGCCAAAGAGCCCCATATTGGGTGCCCGTCGGGTATTGCAGCGCCGACACGACGAGGAGCAGGCCCAATGATGAAGCATGACACCTAGCTGGCTGGGTGTGTGAGGGCCCTAGTTCCAAATAAGGGAATTTCCCCATCCCCTTGTAACACCAGTGGACGACGTCCTTAGTAATAGTTTTCCTGGCTCCCTCTCTACTTAAAGACTCTTACAAGGAACTACATACCCTCTTTTGTTTTAATGAATTTTGCCAGACAGGTTCAAATGGTCAAACCTCAAAGATTTTAAAGAGGAATCACATCATTATAGGAAAGCAGACAGAGTCAGTTTAGCTTATTCTGGTCCTGAAATAACCTTGTCTCACTACCAAAAAGGTAAAGATATTCAAATGCATCTTTGATGTTGTCTCTGTTTTGGGAAACCAAGCTCTAACCAATTAACATTTAAAGAACAAAGGCATAAAACATGCCTAAAGTTGGAAAAAAACATAGCCATGTGTGTATATTAACAACCCAGAAGAAAATAGTAAGCTAAAATAGGTACACTGCCTAAACATCATAGGGGCATATTATCAAGAAACGGCGTTAAAATTATAGCCGCTTTAGCAGCAGAAAACTGCCGCTAAAGCGGAGATAATGGGCTTGATAATATGCCGCAGAGAATTCCCATAGAAGCCCATGTTCTGGTGTCAACATGGGCTTCTATGGGAATTCTCTGCGGTATATTATCAAGCCCATTATCGCCGTTTTAGCGGCAGTTTTCTGCCGCTAAAGCGGCGATAATTTTAACGCAGTGCTTCATAATATGCCCCATAGTAAGTAAGTAAAACGTTATTCCATGATTAATTAAAATCTTTGCAAAAAAAAACACATGTAAATGAGGCCGCATATACATTCAATGAAAGAAACCTCTACTTACAATTCAATAGGCGTTATTTTAAGAACATTTGATTAAAAAGCTCATATATTATTAGAATAATTGAATGGAACAAAAAACTGAGAAAGCTCTTGATTTAACTGTTATGATCTTAGTCTATATATCCAGTGTGCGATTCCCTGCATTCTATTCAGGTGTAACAACAGGGGGGGGGGGGAATATCGAATTATGATATCAAATTAGAAGCAGTATATAATAATTCGGATTTTGCAGCTTCCGCCTTTTGAAAATGGCCATCTATATTTAGTCTGTTATATAACAGTTAAATTTGACATAGCTTTTGCAATGTTTATAAATTTAACTAGTCAGCATGCTAACTGAATGTCTCTTCCATCAAAACAGGCTTTTAATGCTTGCCTGCGAGCTCGGATCCCTCTCTGGTTTCAGTATGGCTTCAATAGCAGTTTACACTCTTTGTCTAGGCCCCTGCAACTACACAACAAGTGGAGGATATCATCTTTGGAATCGCCACAAATTCTGCAGTTCCTGGTTGTTTCTGACCTTTTCCAAGGAGGGAGGCGCTGGTTTACTGGTAAAACACCCATCCTCAATTTCAAATATGATTCCTTCACGATCTTTGAGAATCCTGTTCCCAAATAGACTTGTGGTACGGGCCTTATATAACTCTGAATAACAAACCAACCGTGTGCCCTCTTGGTCAGGGCAGATTTATCTTCTTCCAAAGATAATGACTTTACTGTTTTATTTACTAATTGTTTAAAAGTTTTTTGTGGCCCATTGACCTCCCAGAGATCTTGTAGGGCTAGATAGTTTTTTGCCATTTGTAGATAGACCGAAGCTGGACTGCCTTTATTCTTGTTCAGTTCTTTCCATAAGAATGAATTCATAGAACAACTCTCTGCTCCCTTTATTTTATACCAGCACTTAACGTAAGCACCCTTGCGTGCTACTTGCTGTTTTTGGAGGCCAAATTCTAGCCTTAGCTGTGCTGGAGAGATATACTGAGGGAGGATGAAAATTATTCGAATTGAGCTCAACACTACTTTGTCCAGAACTGTCTCGTCCCTTCCTCTCATGCATTCACTTCCGTAAGTGATGGTAGGAAGCAGTTTTGCTCGAAGGACTTCTAACAGAGGCGTTAGATCTGGGCCTTTTATTTTTTGTTTAATACTTTTTAGCGCTACGGCCAGTGCGGTCCCTCTTGCTCTGATCGTTTCTTTGTGTTGTCCAAAAGATCCCTTTCTATAAAAAATAATACCCAGATATTTGTACTCATCGACCACCTCCAGCAATTTTCCCCGAAGTTCCCATCAAGATTGCCGTGTTTGTTTTCGATTCAAAATCATCACTTTCGACTTCTCCAAATTTATCTCTAGCCTGTTTCTGACTGAAAAGCTGCTTGTAGTGCTTATAAGATGTTGAAGGCCAACTGGAGTTCGACTGATCAGTATTAAGTCGTCCGCATACAGTAAGTTTGACACTGATAGGCCTCCTAAATTTGGGGCATGGTGGATACAGTTATCGAGCTCTGCTGAAAGATCAGACAGGAAGAGGTTAAACAAGGTCGGGGCAAGGACACATCGCTGCTTCAGCCCTTTGGTGGTCGTTATTTTCCTTGACAGGCTTCTGCCGGATCCTAGTTTTATTTGGATCCATGTATCAGAATGAAGTGCAATTAGCTGGTTCAAAAGTTGCGGGTCTATTTTCCAGCCTGATAGTTTTGCCCAAAGTTTCCCCCTGTCAATGCTGTCAAAGGCAGATGTATAGCCAATAAAATAGACAAATAGTGGCTTCTTGATTTTTATAGTGGCATCTATTAGTAGAGAGAGAGCAAGAATGTTTGTCGTTGTCCCTGTATTTTTTTGAAAACCTGTTTGATTGATAGGGATTAGCCCTTTCGTTATGCCCATTCGCTAAGTATTTCCAGTATTAGACCTGCAAAATATTTTGCATCTATGTCAATAAGGGCTATTAGCCTGTAATTCTTTGCTTGGTTCTTACTGCCTTTTTTCAAAATAGGGGAAATAATAGATCCCTTCCAGGAGTATGGGATTTTTCCCACTTCCTGGATGTTTTTAAAGAGGAGCCGTAGTTGTTCGGCCCAGTAATCTGGGTCCTGTTTGTATAGACTTGGTGGAATTCCATTTGGGCCCCGGGGCACCCTCTTTCCTTCCCTTTGAAATTCGATTTTTGATCTGTTTGATTGTGAATAACATATGATTCTCCTCACCTATGTTCTTTTGTGGTTGCAAATAACACTGCCTAAACATCATAGAACATTATCATTGGCTGGTGAGAAAGCCCGGTTGGGCATCAATCTGCCATGTCACATGTTTAAAACCCAGCAAGGCTGGTACTCTTCTTGTGTGCCGCGCCGGTGCTCTGATGCAGAAGGAAGCAGCGTAGTGGGCAGGCAGAAGCATCTCCATGATGCAGTGTGTTTGCTGCACCATCTGCCAGTATAAGAGTCAGATTACCTTGGGGTTTCCATCATCTGGGGGGTATGTATTAAGGGCCATGAGAGACAGCTATGCTGAAAAGGACTAGCAGACCTTACAACATGGTGAAATACAGAAGGGGGGTGAGAAAAGAGGACATTTCGCGAGTAACACCCTTAACTGCTGGGATATGTGGTGATGAACCTGGGCATCTTGGCCCATGTAATGAGAAGGCTTATCTCAGCTGCCACCACAAGTATATTTGTTCTTGTAAAAAAAGAATGGTAAAAAGGCAGGGAAGCCACTTAAAGGTTCTTCAGGTGGTTGCCTGTCTTCTCCTTGTTCAACTCGTTATATTTTTTAATTTCTGCTTGTATTTCTCCCAGCAACTTTTTAAGACCACCCTTACCTGCCTTTTATTCCACACTTCTTCTTTTAATATTTTTCATTCCATACTTGGTAATTAAATTACTAGTCCCACGCTATTACTAGGCCATATATCTTCAATTCAGCACTAGGTGCTGAGCACACGATTCAGCAGAAGAGACAGAATTAATGGAAATTTCAAAGGGCAAACTGCAAAATGTACGGATAAAAGTGCAAATCCAGACTTAAGATAAATCTGATTCAATTTTTCTACAATGCTTCCTGCCTGTTTTACTTTTCCATTCTAATGCCCCCGTTGCTCTGCTACCTGTGACTCCATCTGTGCATATTGATTAGCCTTCAGAAAATGTACCTGAGACAAACGTGTTATCTGGGTGCATCACTCTAATTACATGCCTGAGAGAGAAAAAAGTTGTCTCTAAACAGCACAGTGTGAAAAACATTAAAAGAAGAACATTTGCTTCATGACTACTGCTTCACATCAGACAGCATATAATACATTTGGGCTTTGGTACCCACTGGCAAAAGGGCGTGTCCAATTAGGCACCCATGTCTAGTAAATGGATATACTTATATGTGACATTTGTTAGAAAATGGTTATTAAGAGGTATGCGCTCTTACATCCCACTGTTACCCACAGTTATACTATTTACAGATAAGAGAAACTCTATTTATTGCAGGTTGCACTATAAAATCTTCTACTGGGAGCATTTTTTTCTAATTTGGTTTATTTTTTCACATGAAGATATGTGCACTGTATGATATTTGAAAATCATTGTTTGCGAAGATCTTTGTTTTCTACTCTATACTAATCAATTTGAGAAAATAGACATTATACTATTAATACAAAAGAGATTACCCCTTCTTACAGGTTTACTTCAAAGTCTCATTCAGAGCAAGCCATGCAAATTTCACTGGAGGTAGCGGATGGATATCAAAAGTTTGCTCTTATTTTAATGTGAAGTGGGCCATTGCACTGTGAGTCCCATTTGCAATTAGTTTGCGGCCAACATATGACAGGTGGACACTTTGTTCTACTTCCCTAAAGTTGAAAAATCTTTTGTGACCATTCCCCAGCTCAGTGCCCTAATTGGCAACACTGCAAACACAAATTACTTGGAAGGTGACACTGCCAAGCTCATGAGAGCAGAGGAAGGCACGCTTGTTTTGGCTCCAGGTTCGAAGGCTGCAACGATGTGAAGCTCTGCATTTTGGCAAAGAATTCATATTGTTTACACCCCCATCTTGGAATTTTCCCCTATCCTCAAAATATTCATGATCCTCTCTGGGACACTGATAGGAAGGAGTATTTTTAACCCTTCATCACCTATTATGGTGTCTGGACTTTGCCAATTACGCGGAGGTTACTTTGTCGCAGTAAGTGTGGCTGCCAATTTGGGTCTTGCCGGGAGTCTATTTTTACTTTGCTTACCTGAAAACTAGGCCAGTTAGCCCACTTGCTCAGATATTAAATAGCAGCTAGTTCATCTTACATGCTGCTTTATCTTGTAATATCTTTCTCGTCACTAGCCTTCCTGAAGCAGCAATCAGAGAGAGACAAAAGGGCAAGCCTTGCCTAGAAACTTCCTCACTTTGAACAACAAAAACTGAAGACCCAAATCGCTCATCCTTACCATCTACCAAATGTTTTCTAAGGTAAGCCATATCCCCATCCTCCCTGACTTCAGTGTCTGGATCTCCACCCACCAGCCACATGAATGTAGGCAGTACAGTTCTACTGTCTAGGAAAGCTGTCCTCATCCTCAGTCTTATGCCATGCTCACCCAGGTACATTTGAAATGGAGCCCACTGACCTTAGTACTAAGGCTCAAACTACACATATGCCTTCACATAACAGCAGCACTTCACACAAGAACGAGGTCAGTAGACTGTACTCTCTCAGACAGTGAGAAAAAGTCTTGGTTAACTAAAGATTCAAAAAACACAGTGCACAGCCACCACCACAATTTGCATCTCAGTCCGGGCATGGACAGCAGTCCTATGACCACAGTGAAAGCACACTCTGAGATTCTCTCCAGGTCACAGAACAGGTTATGGACCTTGCATTACCAGTGACAGGCCTAGGTTTCTGTGCACACACTAGAAAAGTGAGATCTTAGGACCAAACAGGAAAAAAACAGGATACCAGTTTCACATACAGTTGGGCAATCAGAGAAGACCTAAACATCCATTTACCAAGTAAAGGACATTCCCACCCTAACAGTTTTATACAGAGCTTAATGAAGTGAGAGAAAAATATTTCTATTGGAGAAACTTATTACCTGTATGATTATTTTTCCGTACTGACTCACCTATCCAGGCAGCTTTTTTATTCTTCTCCTTCCAAAAAATAATATTTTCTGTTTGATGCCAACTGGAAATTTCAATACCATTCTCTTGTCCGCGTGCTACTGTTCTCTTCCATGGCTATTAAAGCCTCAAAAGAATCTTAATCCTCATATCATGAAGAGACGTTCATCCAGAGTTGAGGAGCTGAAGTGGAAATGAGTTACGCCACCCCCCACTCCTCCTCTTAACATATGGATACATTTGGGGACTACCAAGTGGCCTTGATTTTTGCTTCAGAAAACTTATATATATATATATATATATATATATATATATATATATATATTCACTAAAAAATCCATAGGTTTCTGGGGTGTTATAGTTAGCTGGACATTTCCCTCGTACAAAACCCTAGAAATTCCCCCGTTATAGTTAGTTCAGCAAACTATAACTCGCGCCCCCGCAATGCACTGCTGATGACGTCACATATTACATCACTCATGACATGGTCAGTGACATCACTGATGACATCACTGATGACATCTCAAATGACATCACTGATGACATCATTGATGACGTCATCCAGTGAGTCTGTGTTTCTGTAAAGTTTTAATATGTTTAATATATATAGGGAAAGGCCTGTTGAAGAATGAGTGGGTGTACAAGTGTGTGAATGGATGATTTTCTAGGTGCGTAACTGACTCTATAAGTGAGTCATTAAATGTATCTTACTGCAGACTAGTGACTAAACTGTGTGAATGTCTGTATGTGTCTGTGTGTTGGTGTATAAGTGGCTGCATGGTTTTGTGAATACCGATATGAGTGTCTATATGGGTTATTGATTGGTTGTCTGAGTATCTGTATGGGTGCCTGAGTGTTTGTGTGGGTAGGGTGTGTGTGACTCTGTGCATAGATGTGTGAGTGGGTGATTCTATGGTGCATGGTTTTAAGAGTGCAACTGTGATGGACTGTATGGTTGGGTGAGTGTATGTATGAGTGTGCTAGTGATTGAATGTATATCTCAGTTGTACATGTGTCAGTAACTACATATGTGAAGCGCAGTGTATATGTGTGTAAGAGTATATAACTATCTATATGTGAGAGTGTGTGATTGAGGGAGTGCCTGTATGGATGAGTGTGTGCTTGTATTAGTAATTGTATAAGAGTGTCAGAATTTGTTCGTATTTTTATGAGTAAGTGAACTTGAGTGTGTTTAACTGTATAGGTGAGTAAATTGGACTGTGATTAATTATTTGCATGACTGACTAGGTGTGTCAGTACCTCAATGGATGATTGGCGGTGTGTGAGTGTCTATATAGGTGTATAAATACATATGATAGTCCTGTACGGAGTGACTGTAAGTATGAGTGACTGTACAGGTGAGTGAGTGGAGATGTATGTAGACCTAAGAGTCAATGAGTGGGTATGTAGTTATTGGTATTGGAGTATCTATGGTTTTCAAAATGGCCATCTGAAATTTTGAGTCGGTGTAGCAAAGGTTATATTAGGGTGTGAGAAGATGCACTAATTTATCACATGGATGACGTCATCAGTGATGTCATCAGTGATGCCATTTGAGATGTCATCAGTGATGTCATCAGTGATGTCACTGACCATGTCATGAGTGATGTAATATGTGACGTCATCAGCAGTGCATTGCGGGGGCGCGAGTTATAGTTAGCTGAACTAACTATAACGGGGAATTTCTAGGGTTTTGTACGAGGGAAATGTCCAGCTAACTATAACGCCCCTGAAACCTATGTTTTTTTTAGTGAATTTCTAAGGATTTTTAAATGCCAATTCCTAACTATAACGCCCCTGAAACCTATGGTTTTTTTAGTGAATTTCTAAGGTTTTTTAAATGCCAATTCCTAACTTTGACGTGCATGAAACCTATGGTTTTTTCAGTGAGTTTCAAAGGTTTTTTAAATGCTAATTCCTATCTATAACTTATCTTTCAAAATATTATTTTTAATGATTTTGACTGGATTTCTATATTTTTCAAATTCAGTGTGTCAATTTCATTAATTATCTTTTTTTTAAAATACTTTTTATCACCATTTTTTAAACTTTTTTTTCTATTAATTCTTTTAATATTAAAAAATATTATTTGAACTTAATGGGTTTTTCAATTTGTTTTTATATTTTTCAAAATATTTTTTTAACTATATGTTCAAAACTGTATTTTATATATTTTTTTCAATGTTTTTGGATCCGCGCACCCTATGCGCACCGTTCTCGTTCCCTACACGATAGCATCCGTGCATGGTAAGCGTTGGGTACGTGTTTAGTGCGCGATCTCAATGCGACCGGTACGCGACTCCCAGCCTATACGCGACACGTTCGATGTGCGTAACGTGACGTTTACGCGCTTCCGCGATGCGTCATCTGCGTCTATGACGCAATAGGTGCGCGGATCCCGCGAAGTATTTAACATTTAAAAAAACATATGTATGTATTTCATGTGAATATTAATTGAAGACAAACTCTAAACTAGTCTTAAAAGAACATTTTTTTTACATCTAATCCTATAATTTTTTTTTATTCAATTTCGCCGATGCGCGCTGGGTGCGTGTTGCGTACGCGCAGGGTGCGTGGATCCCATGTGACCTGCAAAAAAAGAGATTTGATTGGTTCATTACACTTCCTCTTCTAACTATTGAAAGACCTCAGCCATTTCAATCATTCTTCTTTGACCTTCTTTAGAGCACCATCTCTTTTGAGAGAAGAAGATTTTTTAGACTAAGTTTACACTTAGCTCTAACTTTTTTCAACCAAAAATGGCTTCAGGGCAGCAGGCATCACCTGCATCACCTCATACTTCTGAGGATGAATTTCTGCCGGAGGCACCACCCAAAAAACGCTTTTCTTCAGTGGTGTGGAAATTTTTTACTTTTCCCGAGGGGCAGAATAAGACCAATGCCACCTTGGTCACGTGCAAGATTTGCAAAAGAGTCGTGTCGAGAGGGGATCCTAACAAGAAATACTCTTGCGGCACGGCAAGTATGATGAAGCACGTGAGGACCCTTCATCCGAACAATCTTGCACAAGTAGAGTGCCGACGGATGAGAAACACTCCTGCTCCTGCGCCATCCACCTCATCGCAGCCGAGCACATCAAGAGTGCATCCATCAACCCAAACCTTGGACATCCGTCCTCAATTTCAATTTTTAAAAGTGCTCTGCACTAAGTGCAATAAGACTTTGTGCTATGGTGAACAGTCGATCGTTCTGATCTGCCGCCGGCAAGAAAGTCACATTTGCTAGTTTAAAAAAAAAAAATTATTGTTCCCTGAAGTTCATTGTTTGGTTTCTCCTGTTTTGTTTTTTGTTTTGTTTTTGCAGAAAAACCAAAAAAAAATTGAAATTGTTCAGAAAACCCCCAAAAAATTATAAAAGAAGAAAGAAGAAAAAAATAACTAACTTTCCTGGTTTAAAAAAAGAGCTAAATTTCTTTGTTAGTGTTAGTTTAGATGAATGTATGTGTAGTCTGTAATTGACTGAATGAATGCATTAGTAGCGTATGTGAATGTGCAGAACTATGAGGAAGTGCTGCAGCATCACACAGTAACCTCTTTAACTGCAGTGTGCTGTAGTACTTCCGAAGCACAGGGATGCAACATATGTATATAAATAAGTTGCAAATCTATGCTTCTCTCTGCACAGCTGCTTAAACTGCAGCCATGTGGTGACACAGGCACCCTTGCACCATAGTGCAAGGATATCTGTGTCATGTGCTGTTTATTTTTCTGCAGGAAGACTGTTATATGCTGATTTCTACTTGCTGCCACATGAGTTGTCATTTGTTATGCATTCTAGTTCCATTTGGAACCATGGACTAGAATCTGGACTGAGACTGGCCAGTTGTACTAGAGCTGTCTTGGTGTCAGTTGTTCCTGTTGCTGTGCTGCTTAATTATACAATAAATCTACTAATTAATTCTGGATTAATGGTTTTCTTCAATGGCGACGAGCGGAGGAACATCCTTCTCAACATAAAGAAGCAGCACAGAAGAAGATTGATGTTCCTGAACCCATTATAAAGAACTGTATTTATTAAAAAAAGGAATAAACCAAGAAAATATGCTTGGAAACAGTGAAGATACAGCGAGGTAATTTTACTATATAAAAACGGAACGTGGAAGAATTGAGTATTTCGAAGCCGCTTTCACCTATTTCGAAAGGAGGACGGATTAAAGGAATTACAAGGAAAAGGATTAAACAAAGGGAGAGATCGATAATCAAGGTGTCTGGAGACCACTGTTTAGTGTCTGCTGATCTACGCTAGAAGCTCCGATTAACAGCAACAAAAAGGTATTACAACGTTGGCTCAAAATGGACTGTTTAAACTTACTAGACACTGTCTGCATCTTTTGAAAATCGGTGCATGGTCTTCGCGAGTCTCCCTGGAACGCTGGCACGTCGCGGTTCTGCTTCGAGCCCTGGTGTATCGCCTCTGCTCTGTGTTCTCCGCCATTGCCTCTTCGTCTGGAACTTCGAACTGCAGTCTGGGAACCGGATGGAAGCCTGGAAGTTCTCATTGACGTGAAGAACGCGCTTTGCGTGGCGGCCATTTTGGAACAGGATAAATTATTCAAGAACGCTCTTTGCGTGGCGGCCATTTTGGAACTGGATGAACAGGGTGAGGAACCATAACGTCCGAAAGGGACTGAATTTCATTACCGTTAAAATCTACTGGTACAGGTGACGGTTCGGAGTAACGGTTTCTGAATTTGGATGTTATTCAGGGCAGAAACAAGGATTAAACTGTTGTAAGTGTTTAAAATAAAAAAAATTTTTGTTATAAAAAAAAAAGACTTTGTGGCAGAGGAACGTTAACAATTGGTGAAGTTTGTCCATTTAAGAATCGGAAGATTGGGTTGCTTCATCTGCAAGAGTGCAAGAGTTTAAGGAAGAAACTGCATATAGCTGAACTGGAAGACTCGGTATTGAAGTGATTTTGGACTATAAAAAAAAAAGGCTCAAGGATTTATATATACATATCCTGTTAGGGTGATTCTTGTAGATTAAATTTAGATTATTGCACGGATATTACGAAGAAGAAAATGTATTAAAAATTGTATAAAAATGCGGTTAGTGTAGGTTTTAAAAGGTTAACGTAAGGTGTTACACGCTTAAGGATATTAAAAAAAAATGCAGTTTGAACCACCAGCAAAATTCCTACAAATGAAAGGTGATCCACCTCTTCCATGGGCCAGGTGGAAGGAAGAGTTTATAAATTACATGAAGGCCATAGATGGGGAGAGGATGGGAGCTGAACGGAAGAAAAGTATTCTGTTACACTGTTTAGGCTCTGAGGGACAGATGGTTTTTAGAGCTTTACCACAAATTACCGTTGCGGAAAATGCTGAAGCAACTAATGTGTACAATGAAGCGTTGATTAGAATAGAAAAAAGATTTAAACCCAGAAGCAATATAGCACTAAACAGATTTAAGTTTTATACGAGGGTACAGGAAGAAAGTGAGTCATTTGATGATTTTTTAACAGCGTTGCGCAATTTAAGTTTACATTGCAGTTTTGGTAACATTACAGATGAAATGATAAGAGATCAAATCATTGTACATGTAAGATGTAAAGAAACACAAAAACAATTGTGGGTGATGGGGGATCCCAAATTATCAGAAGCGATTTCGACAGCAAAAGCTTTTGAACAAACTGAGAAGTGGATGCATTAAGAATAATAGCAAGGTAGATAAAGCGGAAGAGATTGCGTCTGTGAAACGCCAAGATGAGGTTAAAAATGAGGTACAGAATCCACTGTCAGGGAGTAATTCTAACTTCAAAAGGTGGGGAAAGAGTGTAGCCTGTTACAGACAGATGTGGGAACAGGAACCACATGGCACCATTTCCTGGATGTCCAGCCTTAAAGAGAGAGTGTAAGAATTGTGGTAGGGTTGGTCATTTTGTTAACATGTGCAGGGAACAAAGGAAATTTGCAGGTCAATTTCGCCCCAGGATTTCATGTACGTTACAAGGCCCTGTACAAGATTTGGTTGAGGGAGATAATCTAGACAGGCCACAGAATACAGGGTTTGTGGTGTAGGTGTTGGGTGGCATGGTTGACTTGGAAGAAAATGAGAACATTCCGGCCAAGAATACTCCCATGTGTGTGGTTCGCGTTTCAGTGGTAGATTTAGATCTTATGGCTGATTCAGGATCACCATGGACCATTATTGGTAAACAGTATTTTGAAGAGAAGCTTGCAAGGGTTTTCGATGTTAATGAGATGTTGCCACCAGACATAAACCCGCTGAGTTATGATGGTTCACGCATAGACATGGTGGGGTATTTCAAAACATCAGTGACCTTTAAAAACAGGTCGGCAAATATTAAGTTATACATTGCAGTCAAGGGTATAAATGTATTGGGCTGGAAGGATCAATGGAAACTTGGAATAATGTTGAATCCAAGACTTAAGGATCCGGTGGTGTTGGATGAGTCTCTTAATGATAGTTACATCTCCTTTACAGGATGTGACAGTATGGAGAACTTCATAAAAGACTCGTACAAAGAAGTTTTTTCAGAATCGTTGGGAAAACTTAAGGATTATTCCCACCAGATTAAATTTAAGAATAATGCCACACCAGTTAGACAAAGGATTAGACCAGTACCCATAAATGTAAGGGATGAGTTGAAAACTATGTTAAAAGATTTGGTATCAGAAGGCATCATAGAGCCCATTAATTCTTCTGAGTGGGTTTCGCCCATTGTTTTAGTCCGGAAACCAGATAAATCTCTGAGGTTGTGTGTAGATTTGAGAGCCTTGAATTCAGAAATAATTGTTGATTGTCACCCATTACCCAATATAAATCAAGTGGTGTCATTGTTGGAAGGGGCAAAAGTATTTTCGACCTTTGACTTAAGGTCAGCATATCACCAAGTCGCGCTAACTGAGGAATCGAAAATGCTAACAGCGTTTATAACTCCACCAGGGTTATTTCAGTATAACAGAATGCCGTTTGGTTTGGCCTCAGCGGCATCGGTATTCCAAAGAATAATGTTTAACATCTTCAAGAACATTGATAACTTCGTGAAGTGCTTTCAGGATGATATCCTAATATTTTCACACAATAATGAAGAGTACTTAAAACACTTGGAGGAGGTTTGTCTTAGGCTGAAAAAAAATGGTTTACCCCTTAAATCTCATAAGTGTAAAATGTTTAAAGAAAGTGTGGAGTATTTGGGGCATACACTAACGGGTGATGGCGTGATTCCAAAAAAATCCAACGTAGATGGAATTTTAAATGCTCCCTCGCCCAAGACTAAGGAACAATTATTGTCTTTCGCAGGAATGTGTGAGTATTAATCGAAATTTGTGTCAAATTTTGCAAATAAAATGGAGCCTTTGAGGAAGTTATTGCGCCAAAAGGCAAGTTTTGAATGGTCAGATGAACAACAACAAGCCTTTATGGTGATCAAGAAAGATATTGTCAATGCTCCCATTTTAAGACCTTTTTGCATTAACAAACATTGTGTAATTACAGTAGATGCCAGCTTATATGGTATAGGTGGAGTTTTATCACAGAAATCAGGCAATGAAGAATGGAATGTGTGTTTTGCATCTAGAACATTAAATGAAACTGAAAGACGTTATGCTGTCATAGAAAAGGAGTTGTTGGCATGTGTGTGGGCGATTGAACATTATAGGAACTACATTTGGGGTGGAAGGTTTACATTGAGGACAGATCATAAACCATTGGTTAACATACTTTCTCCAGGAGGAGGTTGGAATTCCACTGCCAGGATTGCGAGGCTAACTTCGAGATTGCAAGAGTATTGTTTCAAAACGGAATTTGTACCAGGGAAGAAAAATGTAACTGCTGATTTTATGTCACGTCATCCCTGTGTTTCTTTTCCTCGTAAAAAAGATGATGATGCAGATATTGTCACAACCATTCAGGATGTGGTCGTTGGTGCGGTTGCGGACATATCAGAGGTATCATGGAAATCTAGTGAGGAGAATGATTCTCTATGGGAGTAAGTCAAGAAATTTATTGTGGAAGGATGGCCAAACAGGAAAGATGTGTCAGAAGAGCTTATGCCTTTGTATAATGTGGCGGATGATTTGGAGTTAGAAGGGGATTTTGTGTATAAAGCTGGTAAATGTGTACCACCTTTTGGAGTCCGAGGTATGATTCTCAATTTGGCTCACAAATCACATCCAGGAATGTCTGCCATGAAGCGGTTAATGAGAACTTATTTTTGGTGGCCAGGGATGGATCGCATGGCTGACAGGGTAGTTAGAGAGTGTGATGTTTGCATATCTAATGATAAAATGCTTAGGGTCAATGTCCCTCCTCTTAGTCCCTCCTCTTAGTCCCACAGTTTGGCCAGAGGAACCATGGAAGAAACTGGCTTTTGATATTTCTGGCCCCTTTTTGAATTTGCCGTTGGATTCACGGTATGCTCTTGTGTTGGTAGATTATCATTCTAAATGGCCAGAAGTAAAGTTTGTTTCAATGCCCACCACTTCTAGAGTTTTGGATTTCTTTAAAGAAATTTTTGCAAGGGAAGGTTGTCTTCGGTCATTGTGACTGATAATGGGGTGCAGTTGACTTCGAAAGATATGGAGCAATATCTTAAGTGTCACCAGATCAAACATGTTACCACGGCGTTGTATGCGCCACATGAAAATGGGCAGGTTGAGCGTTTCAATCGTGTGTTAAAGGGTTATGTCTCGGAGGTTCTTAAGTATTCTCAGGATTGGAAAGGAGAATTAAGGGAAAGGTTGTGGACGTATAGAATTACGCCACATTCAATTACGGAGGTCAGTCCCTTTTATTTGTTAAGGGGCAGGAACCCCTGCTTCTTATATTTGTCCATGGTGGCTTAAAGAAAAGTGTGACAATAAAATAAGGAATGTCCAGGATATAAATGATACCAGCATTAGAGTTAAGGAAAAACAAATTAAGAACAAGGAGTGGTATGACCGTAAGTGGAATGTTAAGGAACACAATTTTAAAGTAGGAGAATGGGTGGGAGTAAAAAAAACGGGTTTCTTAGGGAAATGCATGAGTAAGTTCTATAAACCCATTAAGATTACCAAAGTCTTTAAGAATTCTCTTATAACCCAGGATGGTAAGCTTTGGAATGTCAGGCGGGTTTCTAGATGTCCAACGAATTTTAGATCTCGGACAGAAGGTGATTATAATGATTTACATGCTTCATCTGCAAATTACGTTTGGATGGTTGATCCCAACTGGTAACTTCCAATGGTCTGGATACCACTAGATCACATAGTGATTCAGTTGCTCATAGAGTAAAAGATTCCACTTGTGCAAGATCTTTTCCTGTGAAGTTCTCAGATTTTGTTAGATAGTTCTGTTATATATAATTGCAGTATATTCATATCTTGTTTTCTTTGTTTTTGTATAGAAGGGGGATATGTTATATGCTGATTTCTACTTGCTGCCACATGAGTTGTCATTTGTTATGCATTCTAGTTCCATTTGGAACCATGGACTAGAATCTGGACTGAGACTGGCCAGTTGTACTGGAGCTGTCTTGGTGTCAGTTGTTCCTGTTGCTGTGCTGCTTAATTATACAATAAATCTACTAATTAATTCTGGATTAATGGTTTTCTTCAAAGACACACCTTCCTGCACAAAAACAATGAGAAAATGCATTATTCTTCTTCAATGTATGCTGAACATTTCAGCATGCATTGAAGATATAAAAATGTGGAGAAATTAAAACAATTCTCCTTGTTGTGCTTTCCTACACCAATTTTAGAATGGTGCAGCATTCACACACATATCGAGATTTATGATGTCTGATAAATCTAGACTTGTGTCTTGTTCTATGAGTATTAAGTGCAATCATGCACAACAACACTTATAGAACACCCTTTCAACACAAGTGGTGTGCATGATGAGGTTATATTTACATGGAGTAGAAAAAGTGCACAGAGGGCCTTTTCCTCTCTTTGTAAATATGAAAGAGTATCTTGGACAATAACTATGTTACAAAAAGGGAAATATTTCCGTTTTTAAATTTCCTTGCGAATGATAGAAGGTAAGCACAGAGTTTTGTCTGCAAAGATGTTCAAAGAAGAATGATTGAAATGATTGCGGTCCTTCAACAGCTAAAATGGGAAATATTATGAACCCCTCAAATCTCTTTTTTTGCAGGTCACATGATATCTGATTATGGTCAGATTTCAAAACTACATATAAACAGAGTGTTTTTAGAAACGTGTTTCAACTTTGTAGCTTCTTGCAGGCCTCTTCATTCTGCATATTGAGACTTAGTTAAACTTACCTTCACAGTAATAGGAATAAAAAATGGTATACATTTTTTCTGTTTTTCATTCAAATATAAATTCATATAAATTGCTTATTTTAAAATCTGGATCTGTGAAAGAAAAGGAAAAAAAATTATAACATGTAATAATACATTTTTTACAACACAGCATAATTTCCACAAAGTAATTTTTTTGACTTTTTTGCTGTTCTCAGAATATATTAAATTTCACTAAAAATAGTGATTTGAATCGTACTCATCACTTAACAGTGGGCAAAAAAAACACAATCTCAAAGATTGTTAAAAAAAACAACATGCCATTCTCAAAATACAAATCACAGATATATAAAATGCACACAGCTAACAAAAATTTTTAACTTTAACTTACAAAAACTGTAAATGATGTCGCTATAAAATATTCACCATATCTAAAGTTGAATTTTTGGAGGATGCACCACGCCCACAACGTTTTCCTTCAGTGATGTGGAAATGTTCTACTTTTCTCGAGGGGCAAACAAAGACTAATACCACCATTCTCATGCACAAGATTTTCAAAAGAGTTCTGTTACGAGGGGATCCTAACAAAAAATACTCATGCGGCACAGCAAGTATGATGAAACACCTAAGGAACCTTCATCCAAACAATCTTGCACGAGAAGAGTGCAAACAGATGAGAAACACTCCTGTTCCGTATCTGTAAAAAAGAATCACAAATAAATGTATATTAATAACTTTCAAAATTATACTATTCCATTACTGTACAAACACATTTTATATAAATACTGACTAAGAAACTATAGCTCTGAACCACAAGTGTGACGATGGTTAAAACACTACATGCATAGTGCATACTACTTTGAAGCAGTTCATGCCCTAAAGCCTACCTCACTAAAACTCTACATGCTAACTGACTAAATGATTACAGTACTATAAGGAGAGACACTGGGTGAGTGACAGGGTGTTTGCTAGACGAGTATGAATACTAACTAGGGAAATGAAGGTGTGAAACACAACTGTGTAGGTGATTAGAGGACTGCATCCATACTGCATAGGCATTTAAAGCAGTCCATGTGCTAAGGCCTGGCTCCCTGCATGACTACTTGGGTACTGACTGAATGATTAGAGTACAGCACGGAGAGTGCCTAGGTGAATTTATTAGTGCTAGGCTTTTCACACAGGGAATGGATTAGTACTTGGTACTGAATGGGTCACTAGAGGAGTGCAAAGGCAGTGACAAGATGTTTGCTGGACTGTATGGATACTGACTAGGAAATTGAAAGTGTGAAAGACAAGTGTCTAGGTGGTTAGAAGACTGCATGCATAGTGGATAGGAGTTTGAAACAGTCCATGTGCTAAGGCCTGGCTCAGTGCATGAATACTTAGGCACTGACTGAATGATTAGAGTACTGCAAAGATAGTATCTTGGTGAATTTATAAGTGTTTGAGTTTTCGTACAGTGA